>NC_137079.1:13957712-15215212 GCF_951640355.1 Cnephaeus nilssonii
TCAGTAAGTTTTACTTTTTCAACTGGAAATATGGAATATTCATTTTAACCAAATATATAAAATGGTTCTAAACTTTCATTGTTTATAAAGCAAATGGGTTTATATCTCATTTTATTTATAGGTAGTTTTTTCATCCCTCAGAGCTCACACCTTCTTGAGGCATATGAGGTCCTTTTCTCTGTCCAAAACTTGGTTATGGTTGGTATCTTCTAGGAATCCTTGAAGACTTTTAATAAAATTTCTTGCTTACATTGAACATAAGAAATTTCCATTGTCAGATGCATCATTATTTTGGGTAGCATGGTGAAAGCAGAAATGCCCAAGGTATGATACCAAAAGGCTACTCTCTTAGTGTAAGAATGAAAATAAATGGAACTGCCATGATGAAGAGAGCAGGGAACCTGGCATGTCTCAATCATAGCACTAAGTAGGGGGAGGGAAAAGAGTGTATCCTCTCTGAGAAATTGAAGAACCAGATATATATTCTGAATTCACACTACCAATGGGGTCCAAAACGTCATGAAGAAATTTAATTTAAAATAGTCTCAGTCTATCCCAATAATGATCAAAAGACATTAGTGATGGTAAAATGCAAACTGACTTAAGAAATAGTTAAAAAATACCCCTCATATTTAAGGAAATATGAAAGTTTTACTGCCTAAAACTATACTTAGTGTTCTAGATATTGAACTATAAAGGACATACTTTTTTCAGATCATGAAGTCAGGTTCTTGTAGAACTTTCATCCAGAAACACCTTTCATCAAGACATAATTAAAATAACCTATGAGATTGTATAATTAAAGCTCATGCACAAAGGCATTTTATGAATTGGTTCCTTCTCTACAATGTATATCTGTTCATTTGTCTTAAACAAGTTATCTGCTGAATTGGTAGTTTTCTCTTGGGCCTGTTTTAGGCTCTAGGCACCCTCCACGTTAGCAAGCATACCTTCCTTTTCTGTCACAATCCACTTACTGGCTTCCAGTTCAATATAGAAATCTCAGTGGACACTCGACAAATACAAAAATCAATTGTATCCATGTTTTGCAATGTTGTGGTTTATAGTACATGCCTCAAGAAAAGCATTATTGGAGTAACATGATAAAAACTTAAATTCCTTTTTTTTGTTTGTTTGTTTAAGGAGACTTTTGAGTTTGTAAGCCTTAGTGTATTCTTCCTTTACGTCCTGGAGACAATATCTCACATTATAAATAGTCAAATAGTGTCACATTAATTTTACTGAAACAAACTATAATGGAATAACTGTTAATTTGAAAGGTGCATTTTTAAAAATTTGCTTGTCTCTTAAAGGTAATATCTTTTCTACCTGGGCCTAACTATAGCAGATATATTTCTTTGGAACAATTTCAATACATGTAAAGAACTCTTTACCTCAAGAGGAAATCACTGGAAAATTATTTCTCTCTAGTGAATTTCTTTGGGATAAAAGTTTTTTATATTGCACAGAATCTTAATACTCAATGTAATTATAAGACTTTCTGTACTTAGAACCTTATATACATTAACCCAGTATTTCAAAATTATAAAAACTTAAATTTATTGTCAAAGAGGTGAGTCTAATAGAGGAAAAATGCATACATAAGGTAAAAAAAATTGCCCTTAGTTTATTTTTTCTAGTAAAATTCAATAGTGCATGCTAAAAGCTATTAAGAATCTTGAAATAGTTTTTATTAACATTTGAGTCAAGATACTTTTATTATTTTCTCAACTCACATATTAGCTAACTAAAACAAGGTATTTCTCAAATATTCTTTTGCCTTTGTCTAAATTGTAGATGAAGACAAATGTGAGCTTTTCTTAAATCCCTGTTTCTTTTTATTGCTGTCTTTCTTTAAAATGAGTCATTCTTTTTAATTCACTGTTTCTTGTTCTGCTTTTTCTCCAGGGGCATGTACTTCCCCATGTATTGATGGAAAGTATTCTCAATGGTTCCACTTTTAATTTGTCACCGAGAGGACCGTGGATCATTGAACAGTTTCTCTTGTCCACTTACGTAAAGGACTTCTTTCCTTTAGTTAAAAAATTGGTTTTTGATATTTAAATTTATGACCCAATCCTCCTTTTGTTTGCTCCTTCCTTGACATTCGAGAAGTGCTTTTCCCAGTAGATGCAGCAAAGGACAGACTAGGATATGTGTACAGTGTGGCAACACGATTTAAGAGCATGAGATATTTGGAAACAATTCAGAAAAGAGCCACACATTGGGTGAAAAAGTAATAAAAATAAAATATATGGGGAATGACTAAAAGGCAATGGTGATAGGGGTTTTTAAGAGTAGTCAACAATACTTAATGTGCATTAGGGAGACATTGTATTGGGGACTCATTCTTATTTCATTCAAAGGTATTAAACAGGAATGTTATTTAGTTTAAAAAATGTGAGTCCCAGCATTTTTCTATTGATCTTCAATCACAACAACCTTTCTGTGCCTTGGACTAAGTCAACCACTTGACTAGAAAGCGTGATGTGAAAGAATTGACGTGAACCCATTCAAATCAGAATCAATTACTGTAAATTATAAATATAGCTTTATAGCGTAACTCTGCTTTAGAATAGGACACTTTTGTAATTCCTAAGCCGTTTAGTTGTAGTTCTTTGCACTAATTTATTTGCTTTCACCTCCTGTTTCAATGGAGGTTACTAATATTAGTCCTGAAAGAGTAAAGCCTATTCCTTTTGTTACCTTAGGAACATATCTATTTGGCTTCTAGTGGTAACTGCAGCCAGGATGGTAAAATTCTCCACCAAAATCAGCAAGTGGCCCTTTGACTTTATTGCTCCCTGGAGTCTTTGATCCTCTAATGTTCTTGTATGTGTAACCAATTATCTTGAATTACCTTTCTTCTCTGTCCCTCTTTTTTATCTCTCTGCTGGTTTTCAGTGTACTGTTATTTTGCATAAATCTGCTTCTTGCTTAGGACTTATTATTCACAATATCTTTCTACAATATTCTTATTTAGAATACAAACATATAACTCACTTTCTTTCCCATGGAAGAAGATTATAACCTCAGTTTATACAAATAAAATATATATTAAATCTAGATTTGCTGGCATGATGGTGGTGTCAACCTTGGAATGCACTACAAAATATCACATTATTCATAAATAGGTAAAATATAGATTAATTACAAAGAGCATATTATGTGCCTACCTGAAATCTAAAGTGTTTCTGCTAAATGTATTGTTGATGAAACCATGTGGAAAAGGAAAATTGAAGACTATTTCATAATTCCTCTTCCTGAGAGAAACAGAATGTTCCCCCTCAACTCCCACACCCTGGGAAGGAGACAGATGCTCTGGCAAAATCCCACAAACAACCCTTTTGTCTGAGAGGTAAAACTCATTTTTTTCCTAAGAGATAAGAGCCCACAGGGAGCTGAGGCGCTGGTCAAAGATCTCCATTTTACTACTCTGTCCCTCTGTGGACAAGTGCATGGGGGCAGGTGCATCGAGAGTGAACTGCTTTGGAAACAAGACCCTGCATACCCATGGACCTTTCCCTAAGGATACTCCCTATATTAATGCAGAGACATGACTCATAATCTTGGCTCTGCCAATGACTAGAGTTTCATTTTCCTTTCCAGTCTTTCAAATTAGTAAGGATTCTTTTCCTTAAATTCAGATCTGATATTTCTTTTAGAAACCATATGGGACTTGAGTAATACTCATCTTGGTGATAATTTAGTTCTTTCCAGACTGCAAGATAACTCTGACCAGCATGGAGACTTCTAGAAAAGAATGAAGAATCAAAGCAAAAGAACAGTGGGTACAAAATTATCCTTCATATCATAGACAGTATCCTTTATAAAGATTCAAAGGATGTATCCCTTCTGAATACATAATTTAGGAAACTCATATATATTTTAACCATATTTTCAAAATCATTTAAACATTATTTTCCATAAAACCACTCAAAGAAAAGAGAATAATCTCAGTGAGTAAAGAATGTACAGAGATGAGAAACCGAGGTGGCTCAATTAAAAGTAATGAAGGAGGCAGATGAATAGAAGATTTGATCCAGAAAAAAATTAATTAATAAAAAGTAAAGACAAGTCATACACATTTTCTCATAACACAAAGTGAAAAATAAGAATACAGACCAGAAGATAATAATAAAATAGGCATCTGACCTGCAGATCATAAGCTTTCAAGAGATAAAGAAGTGATGAGAACCACAAAGTCATGATTGATGAACTGGACTTCATTAAATTTAAAATTTTCTGCTCTGTGGAAGACTCTATCAAAAGAATAAGAAGATAAGCCACAGACTGTGAGAAAATGTATGCAAAAGACTCATCTGATCAGGACTGTTATCCAAGATCTACAAAGAGCTCTTAAAACTTAACAATACAAAAGTGAACAATTTGACTAAAAAATAGAAAAAAGACCTGAACAAACACCTCACCAAATAAGATATAAAGATGGCAAGTAAGTTTATGAAAAGATGAACAAAAGCATGTGTCATTAGGGAGTTGCAAATTAAAACAACAATGAGATACCACTACACACCTATTAGACAGGCCAAACTAAAAAACACCATCAACACCAAATGCTGGCAAGAATGTGGAGCAACAACATTCATTGCAACATGGTACAGCCACTTTGGAAGACAGTTTGACAAGTTCTTATAAAACTAAAAATTCCTTCTGTATGATTGCATTTTTTGTTTTTATTCAGAAAACCATAAAACTTATGTCTACATAAAAGTATTTACAAATATGCTTATGGCAGCTCTATTCATAATTGCCAAAACTTGGAAGCAACCAAGATGTACTTCAATATGTGAACAAGTAAATAAGCTGTGGTACATCCAGAAAATGGAATATTAACATTGATGAGCCGTCAAGCCAGGGAAACTCATAAATGCATATTACTAATGAAAGAAGCCAATCTGAAAAGGCCACATACTGTATAATTCCAACTATATGATGTTTTGGAAGAGGCAGATACAAGGTCACTGGTTTTTAGAGTTAGGTTGGGATAAAAGGATGACTAATCAGAGACCCAAGGATTTTTAGGGCAGTGAAATTATTCTCTATGATATTACAATGATGAACACATGTCATAATAGATTTGTCTAAACTTGTAGAATGTATAACACTAAGAGTATTCAAACTCTAATGTAAAGTATGCACTTTGGGCATTGTTGACAGTAGGGAGGTTGTGTGTGACAGGAGAGGGGACAGAGGTATATTGGAATTCTCTGTACTTTCTACTCACTTTTGCTGTGAACCTAAAACTGCCTGGGGAAAAAAAAGGCAGCTCATTAATATAAAAAATACAGAACAAACCATTCATAATCTAAAAGTTTTGGTGGAGTTTACTGTTATGATAAGGATGACAGCAGTGTGATTGAACTACCTGTGTTTTATCCCTACTCCACTTATCAAACTTAGCAGCAAATTTCTAAAGAGCAACAAAACGTATATGCCTCAGTTTTCTCACCTTGTACATCTAATAACCAGAAGTTACCACCTGAGTGAGGTACTCAAACTTGAGAGAAGTAGAGTTATCACAGGGTAAAATATCCTGGGGAACTTGGTCTTGGTGATTTCTGAGTGACTGGGATGGGTACCAAAGCATATTTAATTTGAATATTTAATGGATATATTTGCATATTTTAATTGTGAGTTGTGATGCAGGATAAATTGATGATATTTGTGGGAGGTAATTGGTGATCAGGCAGCCTGGCATAACCACTGTCCTTTTACGGGTGGTTAACTAGTACTGACATTTCTAGCCACCAGAACAAAGCCATGAGAGATTTGTCTTGGTAAAAGGTAGAGAATAATATAAATCATTGGCTCTGGTCCACGGGTCCTGAGCATGCAGTTCTCTTGAAATTCATGCACCGATAGCTCAGACTCAGCACCACTTTGAACTTACACACAAACATCTATTTCCCCAAGGTCTTGCCACTGTGCCCAAGGGATGGGTTTTCAGACAACAGGCATCCTCTACTTGAAAAACCATCTCTTTTACCTTCTGTACCTTTTATGTCCCCAAATAAAGAAATAGCCCTTTCTTTAGATCCAGAAGTCATCCCTTAATGTTTGTCATAGGATAATGGAGCTTCCTTTAGAAGGAAATTTCACTTTTCTGCTTATCCATTTGTTTTGTTTTGTTTTTTTTTAAGTATATTTTTATTGATTTTAGAGAGGAAGGGAGAAGGAGAGAGAGATAGAAACATCAATGATGAGAAAAATAAAGAACAAAAAACACCAGAAACATCAATGATGAGAGAGAATCATTGATTGGCTGCCTCCTGCATGTCCCCTCTGGGGATCAAACCTGCAACCCAGGCCTATGCCCTGACCAGGAATAGAACTGTGACCTCCTGGTTCATAAGTCAATGCTCAACCACTGAGCCACGCAGACCGGGCTCCATCTGTCTTTATCGATCCTAAACAGGCTGCTAAAGCATTCTTAAGGAAAAACAAATTACACAACTCTGAAGGTTGGTACCATGACAAATTTACAGTTTCTAACCTCAACTGCGCCCTGAATACAGCTTAGTAATTTATTCACTGGTTTCTTTCTAACAGTCTCCTTACAAATTAAAAACTTTACTATTCCATTTAACCCCAATTCCCTTAATAGCAGATAATCTTTCACTTTAATTGTGCTATTTCTTTGCCTACCTTGGCAAAGCTTACTTAACCCCTAAAGAGATCTCAATTTTTACTGCTTTTTCCAAGGAAACTTTTTGACCTCCACAAGTAGAACTGAGGGCTTCTATCCCAAAAGAAATAGCATTGCTTTAGTACCTTTCTTACTGCATTTTCATTGATATCATTTTTTGTATGTTTCATCACCCGCTAGAGCTAGAAACAGAGAAGGGTGCTGACTACTTTTTATTCAGCTTTGCATTTCTAAGGGTGAACATAGTACTGTTGGGTAAACAGAGAGCTGTAAGCGGATAGCACTTTTATTTGCCCAGAACCTCATTTGGGAAACCACATTTATTTCATTTTCTTTTGATTTTGTGTTTGTTTTTTTTAACTTTTATTTTATTCATCTTAGAGAGAAGGAATGAGGGAGAGAGAAAAATATCAATGTAAGAGAAAAACATTGATTGGCCTCCTCCAGTACATGCCCTGACCAGGAATTGAACCTACAACCCAGGCATGTTCCTTGACAGGGAATTGAATCTGCAACCACAATACTTGGGTGTACAGGATGATGCTCCAACCAAGTGAGAAACCCAGCCAGGACTAACTTTTGTTTTAGAAGGATCACCCTGGCTGCTGTTGAAAATAGGCTGTAGAGGAGTCCATGTTGAAAGCAGCGAGACTACTTTGAAGGTTATTGGGGGTAATGTAGTTAAATGATGACAGGGACAAGAGTAATTTATTCTACATATCTTTTGAAGGCCACCAGGATGTTATGACTGGATAGTTAAATCTATGAAAAAACTGAGATGACTCTAAGAATTTTAGCTTGAACAACTAGAAGAACAGAGTTGCCATCAATATGATAGGGAAGATTATAAATAAAATACTTTGGAGAAGGGATCTGGAACCAATAGTTCAGTTCTGGATGTATTCAGATGGACATGACGATGCCTCATTCTGGCAGAGATGCTCAGAGGACAGTCAGCTATATAAGGCTAGAGTTCAGGGCAGAAGTCTTGGCAGGAGATAAAAAAGAGAGAGAGAGTAAATCTATACATGTAAAAGCCAAGCAGCCAGAACGACCAGAACGACCAGAATGACTGGTTGCTATGATGTGCACTGTGGCCGGCCAACCAGTGCGATGGGGGTGGGCTGGCTGGACCCCACCACCTGTGCACAAATTCATGCACCAGGCCAGTAGTTGCATAATAAAAAATATTAAATCAAAGAAACTGGATGACATCACCAAGAGATGGCATGTTGTTAAAGAAGAGTATAAGATAAAAGACTGAGCCCTCGGTCACTCCAAAGATAGGACACCAGGGAAATGAGTAAGCATCAATAAGAGACTGAGAGCCAGTGACCTGTAAGGCAAGAGAAAGAAGTGTGGCTGCAAGGCCAAGTGAAGAAAGCGTATCAATGAAGAGAGAGTGGACACCTTGTTAAACTCTGCTGATTAATGAGGTAGTCTCTGGAGGCACTGTTTGGAAGTAGGGAAAAGCAGCCTAATTAGACATGGTTTGAGAGAGACTGGAAGAAGTGAGGTAAAGAGAGAAGTTATAATCTTTTAAAAGGTTTTGTAGGAAAGGAAAGCAGATGAATGGGGTGGTAGCTGGTGGGGAAAATGAGGTCAGAGGAGGTTTTGTTTGGTACAGAAACAGATTCCACATGACTTTTGCTTAATGTGACCTTTATAAAAGCCAGTGCTTTATCACAAAAATATAACTTTCCAAAGGTGAGTTTTCAAAGTCAGCACAATACTCCATTAAGTGTGTATAAGCTTGGTTAAAATGTTATCTTTTGCAACATTACATTAAAAAATAATATGATTACATGCTACCCCCAGCTACATTTAAGTATTTGATTAAAAAATAATACTTAAAGTGTATATTTTAGATGAATCATTTGAAATAGGTTGACTTTTACCTTTTGATTTTAATGGTATATGTGGAATACTTTGAGAAATCCAAGAATATGTACTTATATAGGACAGCACAAATACCCTGCAAAATATTGATGTTCTCCAATATATTTACCACGAATTGGACTAAATGATCTTTTCCTCCTTTGTACTTTCCAAAAATGGGCTGAGAAATACATAATACTAAAAACATAACCTTATTTTAAAGATGAGGAAATAGTTGCTTGGCATATAGAAAAGCAAGTTGTGATTACACAGCTACTTCAGTATAATCTTATACAACTTGTATATAATACTCTAATACTCTAAGTGAATTTCTAAATGTAATGGATGACACTTTTGGAATTTATGTTTACATTGGTTTATTGCACTCACTACTTTGCATTTTTTCATGCACATATATGCCTAGACTGGAACATTTTTGAGAGGAGGAAAATTGTGTTAATATTTCTCTTTCATATGTTCACCGCACCAAATTTGGTACTATATGTACTCAATAAGTTTTGGCTAAATTTATGAATAAACATTCTAAACTATTATGATTGCTTTCTCATCATAAAAGCAAAACCTAAAAAGGACTTCAGTTATGAGATCTACAAAACTCAAACTGTCTTCCTAGACATTTAATGCAGCAGGATCTGCAACAAGCTAAGATAATGCAACAGCCCCGTCCTCCCAATCAGCTGCTTTTCTCTGTGTTATAATTAAAACAGTGACATTTGACAATCACTGAAAGCACTTTTAATTTTTATACCATATCTTCTATCCTGGGATAGAATCCTTTTTCTCCTTTCTCACAGTTATCATCCGTCTCTTTATTTGCCTAGGACAAAATTGTTTGGAAGAAGGGAAGTGTATAATTGTTTTATGATGCCCAGAGGAAATTTAGCTGCCAGATACTTTTATTGTTTAGTTCTTAATTTTAACTCGTAGATATTGACAAATACAGCATTGAGCTCTTCATTTTATCCTTATCGACTTCACTCTCACTATACCCATTCCTTTTCTGCTATTTCACATTCTTTCTCATTGCCTTTTGGTACCAATTTTATTAATTTTTATTTCCGACACAAAGCCTTCTGATTCTTAATTTTTCCTCTTTCCTATCTATAACTACTTTTCCTTGACAGCCCTGTGGGGTTACCAACAGCTTTGCAAAATAAACATTTCACATGCATCAGTCATTGGAAAAATACTACTTGTAAAGACCTAAAACTTTTAGGACTCTGGCAGATGTAAAGATTTTATTTGAAAAACTGTATAATCTAAGTTAGAAAATGTCTATTCAAAAAGCGTTTTTCATCGACATTCCTCAGCCTGTCCGGATAAGAATACCACCCATGTGCATCACAGGAGAGACAAACTCTGTGCACAGTGCTAATAGGCCATCCCAGGAACTGACCAGACCACAGGAGCCCCCAGCATACGTGAACTTCACAGTCGGTGCTCAATGACTGTTGTTGACTCATTGACTTGTGTTTGTTTATTACTGTTCTCTGTTTCTTTTTCTTCAACATCAAGAGTACATTGCTTTCTCCCTTTTTTTATTGAGTATAACATTCTCATAACTGGCCATCTATTGGAAAGTCGTTTTTATTTTTTACTTTCAAGTGTTATAAAATGTCACTGTTTCTCAGGCTCATGGAGTTTTAATAATTGGTTCTGTGATGTTGCTAAGAACTTTCCTGCAGCTCATTAATATTGGCAGGTTTCTACACCTTCTTCCCTTTCCTCGACTTAATTAGGATAGCTCCACACCGTGAGTGCAAGAGAAAGACCCCAGTCTTATTTGCCAGCATAGTAACTTAACCATAAGCCAGCGCTAATCAGGATCACTGCTTGTAATATAGTACCACTGGCTGCCTCTCAGAGTATCTCGCCAAGGGGGCAGGCCATCCTTTGAAAGATCTGGAGCCCCACCTTCAGAGGTGGAGGCTCAGTATAGTATGTGAACAAGGAGTGCTATTCCCTCTCTAGTGCAAATTGACTCTCGCTCATTCTTTACATTACACCCTGGCATAAGCATTTTAAGTCCTAATTAAGTAAAAATCCTGCAGTGACGTAGTATCACATGTCTTCTGAACTGGACACATATGATTTTGTAGGTAAGGGTCCAAGTCTATGTTCTAGCTTCACCTTCTGACACTTGACCTAGTCCAGGTAGCATCAGACTGAGCTTAATCACGTTGACTCTGCACAGTCTGTTCTCTTTGCCCAGATTCCCCCCCCCCTCCTTTTCTATGTGGTGAATTTTTGCTTATTTCAGCTCAAATGTTGACCCCACTGTGAAGCCTTTCCTTTTTCTCCACGCAGAATTACTCACTCCCTCTTTTCTATCACCATGTACATGCCCCTTGCAGCATCACGTTGTCATCATTACTCACTTCCCTGTTTCCACCTCCTCCAAATTAGAAATCAGAGCTTTACCTTTGTCTAGCCCCAACCACAGCCTGTGTATTGGGAAGGCTCCTCAATACTTCATAAATGGATAGCTCTTGTTAATATTTTGTTTGCTATTATTTCATAAAACACTACTCTCATATCTGGGACACTTTCCTTAAAATATTTTATAAAATAACATATAATTTGGGATACTCTTTTTGTTTCAAGAACTTGAAGATGACATGTGAACACAGAATTAAAAAAAGAGGAAGGGTGATGAACAATAAGCAGCCTATTCTGTGACTGTGGGTGATATTATACATCCTGTGTAGAAGAGTCCTACCAGGCATCAGTTCTCTAGAAAAGCAATATAATATCCTTTTCAAGTGGTTAGGAACATTGAAAGTCACAAAATTCTTCTTGTGGGCCAAATAAAATCTTTCTTAATGAAGTTCAATATTGCTTCTTGGTTCATTCTGCAAGGGTAATTGATAGTGGCTGCATCTCATCAATCAATGAACAAATCAGCAAATGTTATGTATTCAATTCTTGCTACATGGTCATCACTGTAATCACAGAACTGGCAAGCATAAGATGTTTAAGACATCATGATTGTCCTTCTGCAGTTTCCATTTACTTGTGAGATACTTCATGGAAAAATCATTCATTCATCAATCCAAAGATATTTACTGAGAATTTAATTTGTTCTAGGGACTGAATAAGGAACTAGAGATATAGGAAGAAGACTTGATCTTCATAAGGAATGCAAAGTAAAGCTTATCCTCTCTGAAAATCCAGCTTTCCTATCATAAAAACCTGTACCAAAGTGTCATGAGTTTTGTTTGAAGCCTGGATACTGACCATATTCTGTGGCTACAGTAGAAGCCATGGGTGTTAGAGTAGCATTAATTTTTGCAAGTATCAGCTATCTATTGCCACAATAACATTATATAAGAAACACTCCAAATGGTAGTAGAAACCATTTATTATTTCTCTCAAATTTATGGGTAAGTTGGTTCGGCTAGGCTGGGCTCAGCAAGGCTTATTCGTGTGTCTTTAGTTAACTGTGGGTGGGCTGAGTGACTTTGCTGATACTGACTGGGCTCTCTCACTTGTCTCACCTGAGTCAATTGACTAGGGTTTGTTTAATGTGTCTCATCCTCCAGCAATCTAGCCTGGTCATGCTGGTATGTTATCAAGGAAAGGCAAAATAGCAAGATGGAGAGAGAAAGCAGAAATGTTCAGGGGTTAAACAAACAAACAAACAAACAAACACCTTTTTACTTGAATCAAATTTGCTACTGTCAAATGTCCAAAACAAGTAACTTGGCTAAACTCAGAGTTAAAATATA
Source organism: Cnephaeus nilssonii (assembly GCF_951640355.1). Taxonomy (NCBI): domain Eukaryota; kingdom Metazoa; phylum Chordata; class Mammalia; order Chiroptera; family Vespertilionidae; genus Cnephaeus; species Cnephaeus nilssonii. The sequence continues at coordinate 13,970,007 of NC_137079.1, forward strand.
TAGTAAAGAGCACAGCTAGAGAAAGACATGAAAAAAGACTGGCCACTAGTACAATCAATCTGCTGCACAAGAATAGCTAATCCTTAAAAAGTGGATTCCAAGCCAAAGCGACTAGAACCCTTATGTTAAAGATTTTTCAATCCTCTGCCATTTCAAATGCAGGAGGTAGGGGAGGTTGGGCTGACTGTGATTAAACTGGGGATGATCTGATGTACATGACCACAGAATCACCACTCACATATAAGCTTGTAACAAGTGAGCCTTTCAGGGCAAAGAGGGAAGCTAGGGGAATATGAAGAAACCACCCATACCAAAAACCTACCCCCAAGTTCATGTCTACACTAAGCAATAACAATATTTCTCTGCTCCAGCTGCTACCTGTAAGTGGTGAATTTGGAAGGGTGACTTCCCATTATCACACTTAATTGAGATGTCACCATACCCAGAGGGCCTGAGTTATTTGCATTTTTCAAATTTCATGCTGTTGTGGGTTGAATTGTGTCCTCCCAAAAGAGATGTTGAAGTCTTCACCCTAAGTGCTTCAGAATGTGGCCTCATCTGGAAACAGGGTCATTGCAGATGCAATTACTTAAGATAAAGTCACACTATAGTAGAGTAACCCTTAATTCGAAATGACTGGTGTCCTTATAAGAAGAGGAAAGACAAACACAGAGATGAGAATGCCACATGAAAAAAGAGAAACACAGGGAGAAGATGACCAAGGGACGATGGAAGCAGAGATGGACGTGATGCATCTATAAGCTGAAGAATACTGAAGATTGCCAGTTACTGCCAGAAGCTAAGAGAGGAGCATGGAACCGATTCTTCCTCAGAACTCTCAGAAGAAAACCATTCTGCTGACATCCTGCATACAAATTTCTAGTCTCCAAAACAGTGAGGGGGATACATTTCTGTCATTTTAATTAAAAAAACTTTTTTTTTCAATCCCACCTGAGGATATTTTTCCACTGATATGTAGAGAGAGTGTAAGAGAGAGGGAAAGACAGAGAGAAACAAACACATCAATTGGTTGCCTCCTGCGTGAGCCCCTATGTCCTCTTGAATGGAATTGAACCCGGGACCCTTTGGTCTGCAGGCTGATGCTCTATCCACTGGAGCAAACTGGCTAGGGCCATTTCTGTGATTTTAAAACATTGGCCTTGTGGTACTTTGCTATGGTAGCCGTAGGAAACTAATGCAGATTTTGCGTCTGGGAGTTGGTTTAATAAGTACATAAAACTGTGGAAGTGGCTATGAAATTGGATAATGGGTAGAGGATGGAAGTATTTTGAGGTTCATGATAGAAAAATAAGTCTAGTTTGCCTTGAAGAGAAATTGGCTGCAGAGAAATATTCTATCATCTTAAAGAAGAAATATTCCAAGAACAGAATATTATTAGAAATATGGAGATGCTTCTGGTGAGGCTGCAGGTAGAAGGGAGAAACATGTTATTGGAAAATGGAGGAAAGATGATCTTGTTATAAAGTGGCAGAGAACTTGGCAGAATTGTGTTCTGCTGTTCAGTGGTGGAAAGTAGAATTTGTAAGTAATGAAATTTCTAAGCAAGATGTGGAAAATGCAGCTTTGTTTCTCCTTTCTGTTTACAATAAAATGTGAGAGGAGACATTGAGGAACACACTGTTAAGTAAAAAGGAATCAGAACTCGATAATTTGGAAAAATGTCATCCTATCCAGGTAAGAGTGTTCTGGTAATAGGGCTAAGGGTGTGGCTGAACAACCTTTTGCTAAAGAAATTAGGAGTGTGACTCCTGGAACTAATCAACTATCTCAGCAGAAGCCAAGAATAGAAATGTTGTTATCCAGAAAAAATCTGTGGAGAGCCCTTGTATCTAATGGTGTGGATCCCTTTAGAAGACCAACATCCACAAAACACTAACAAAGTTTTGGGGAATGTTATACCAGTTCGAACATTGCCAGCCTGGACTGAAAGAGAAGGAAGTGAGATGAAATAAAGGAAGAAAGGTGCAAAGGGCAAAGCCACAAGTGTAGAGGTCAGAGAGGGCAGAGGTACCACCCAGGGCTAAGGAGTAGAGCCACCCAGTGGCCCCAGAGAGCAAACATCAAGCCATAGAGAATCATTCTCAGATTTTGAAACCCAATGGGATTTGCTCTGTTCAGTTGCAAACTTACTTTAGACCAGTAGCTCCTTCTTTCTTCTAATTTTTTTTTAATTTTAGGATGAGAATGTTTCACCACTGTATTTTTGAAAAATAGCTTGTCTGGTTTCACAAGTCGACAGATGGAGAGGCATTTTGCCTGAGGATCTAACAGCCAGAAACTGACCCCTACTTGATTTAGATGATGATATTTGGTACTTTTTTAGTTGGTTATATTCAGATGAAATCATGGACTTCCAGTTGATGGAATGGGTTAAGACTTTTGAAGATGTTGGCATAGGTTGAACGTATTTTTGCTTATGAGAAGGACATGAATTTGGGGGGCGGGGTAATAAAGCAGATAGTTATGGGTTAAATGTGTCTCCCAAAAGATATGTAGAAGTCTTAACTCTCAGTACTTTGTTATGTGATCTTATTTGGAAACAGGGACAGTGCACATAGCCTCATCTTAATTAATGTCATACTGCTGTAGGGTGGATCCTTAATTTAATATGACTGGTGTCCTTATGAGGAGAGAGACACAGAAAAGAGAATGCCATGTGAAGACACAGAGAAACAGGGAGACAAAAACTATGAGATGAGAGATGTAGAGATTGGAGTGATGCATCTACAACGCAAGGAATACCTAGAGTTGTCTATAACTGCCAGAAACTAGCAGAGAGAGAAAGAGAGAGGCAGGGATCAGATTTTCCCTCATAGCTCTCAGAAGGAACCAAGCCTGCTGCTGACACACCGATTTCACATTTCGCTCCCCCAGAACTTGGAGAGAATACATACCTGTTGTAAACCATCCAGTTTGTGGAAGTGGCTTTGGACTTGGGTAATGGGTAGGACTAGTCTCAGGAGAGCTGTTCTGGGCATGGTACTAGTGTCTGAAGCTCTCAGAACTAGAACCACCATTTGCTCTTCCTCTCCTGTGACCAACTCTCTCGGTATGGCATAGATTTTTAAAAAATTTCTCAAAACTTACATCTTACTTAGATCATTCTCCCAGAACTGTTGGAGCAACTCATTGTGTACCTGTGTTTCTAAAAGAGTACCAACCCCAGCAATTGCAGGGTGATTATCCCTTTTCTTTTCTTTTTAAAAAATTTTAATATTTTTCATTTACAGTTTAGATTTAATATTATTCTGTATTAGTTTCAGGTGAATAGCATAGTAATTAGACAATCATATACTTTACAAAGTTTCCCCCCAATATTTCCAGTACCCTACTGGCACCATGCATAGTCCTTACAATATTATTGACTATGCTATACTTTACCCATCTTATTTTGACTGTGACATTTTGTATTACTATCCCGGCTTTAAAAATCACACATTTAATCTCTGAGCACCCTGGTAGGGCTGCTTACCAGCTATCCAAATAATTTTACCTTTTGAGGCTTTGAGCAAGTCCCACGTCCCCCTACATTCCCTCAAGCACTATAGGCTCTATAGATTGCTTCTCTTCACTAACTCCTTTAGCTTTTATTGCAAGTACCTACATGAGAGGATGCTGGCCTGGCCTGTTATCATTGGGGATTAGGATTCCTGCCTTACAACCACTGTAAACTCTCGCTTCTTTTTATTTTCCCAGGTGCCTAGCACCGTGGTCGGCAAACTGCGGCTCGCGAGCCACATGCGGCTCTTTGGCCCCTTGAGTGTGGCTCTTCCACAAAATACCACGGCCTGGGCGAGTCTATTTTGAAGAAGTGGCGTTAGAAGAAGTTTAAGTTTAAAAAATTTGGCTCTCAAAAGAAATTTCAATCGTTGCACTGTTGATATTTGGCTCTGTTGACTAATGAGTTTGCTGACCACTGGGCTAGCACATTGTAAGGAACATACCGCTGGTAACTTGCTGATTAACTGATTCTTGACCTTTTCTTCAGAGAAGTAGTTGTCATAAATCCATGAAGATTCTCTGGAGGTTTTTTTGGTGGTGGTGGTGGTGGGAGGGTGGGGAGTGAGAATAAAAGGGAGGAAAAGCATCACACGGAGTTAGCGAGGCAGCTGTCTATGCTGCGGTTTGTGTCTGTCTCAGCCATGGACCACAGGGACTGGAATTAGGACCATTAGAATCACTTCCCAAAGATTTTTGACAGAAACTGAATCTAGCTGGTAAACGGGAGATCTAATACCCTGGCGCAGGAGACTTCAGTATTAACTGTGTCCCAGTCCTAAAGGGTAGAACCCAGAGCCCAGGGAGTTGAAGCGGGGGAGAGGCTTCAGGCTGGGGCAGTAGATGCCTGTGAAAGGAATCGCCCTTTGCTCCAGTAGGGGCCCTGTGATTGACAGGGAGCAGGTTAAGCAGCAAGACAATTTCCAAAGTCAAATGGTAGAATAAGATGAAGAAGAATAATTTTTGCCAATTTCTTAAGGCCTATGTGTGGTGGGTGAATTGGGGTGTTCATAATAAGGACAATTTTCTTGTCCCATTGTGCCTCCTCATAGTTCTGATGGGAGGCATGTGTGTCTGGATTTCTGCTTCACTTGTAAAAGCTTTTACATTACAGAAAATATATTCTGAACACTTTTTTTAAAAACAGAGCCCAGGGAGATTTTCACAGATGCAATTAAAAACATCTTCAGCTTTGATTCACTCCTCTGCAATATTTTGATTTCAAATCTGACACTCGAGTCTTCCATAAAAATAGCAAGCAAATTTCACAACAAATACACATTTCAAGTCTAAATGATATTTAGAATAAACCAGGATTAGCTTCATTTTTTAAAATAAAAAATCCCCTATAAATTACAAATATATTCTGATTGGGAATTAGAAAATGACTTTTCAGCACATCCAAGTATTTACTATAAAAAGGTACTTTTTGGTACCATTGCTCTCCTTCATGTTTAAATATGAAGGACAATTGGATATTTGAAGCGGCAGGAAACCCTTGAGGTATTAACGCTGCTTGACAAGGACAACATTCGGCCACTTTACTGTTTGACTGCTCAGGAATCATCTCATGAAGTGAAGCACCATGGAATTGAAGGCCTCCCATCTAAAGGGATTTTAGTGTTTGCCCGGGTTTCTTTGTTTTATAAAAACTATGGTTTGAAACAAAACTACTTAAGCAAGATAGAGAATCCTGCAATTTGCAAACCCCATGCAGGAAAGATACGCCAAATCCTTGGACTAACTGTGGTGAGTAACAGGACCTTCAACAGCCAACCATCTTACCCTGTTGATGTCCTGTTACCTGGAAACCACGTTCACTCTTTTCCTAGATGCTACAAGTAACTAGAAAATAACACTGGACATGGCTTCTATGGTAATATTCAACTATCAGCCAAGTGACAAAAAGAAATTTTATTTGAAGACCTACCCTTAAGACCTCTTAGATGAGTTTAATGGTCTAAGGCTAAAAATATTGTACAGGCGATCACTAAGAAAACTGATGTGACTTTCTTAAAAATTATGAAATGGTATATTGTGGGGAGCCAGCATGGCCATGGCATACTCAGCCCTAAAGCGCCTTATGTGCCGCGCCAGCACGGCCAAGGGTGAACCCGAGTGGGGGCGGTGAAGGATTGAGAAAAGACAGACAAGAGAAGGAAAGCTGGGACACGGTGGGACGCTGCTTCCCTAATGGGGACCCAGCAGCACCTCGGACTACAAGCCATGTCTTTATTTTATAGCCGATGCCATCATGCAAAGTAAGGGCGTGGTCAAGATGTTTACAGCATTCTCGTGGGTTTTGATCCTACTCAATTGCATGCACCTGATCAAGCTTTGTTTGCTTGCAGCCTATATCACTTAGGCACGTGGGGCCACATGTTCGGACCATAGGTTCAAGCTTACAACTATAGCTGTTGGCTATCATTGTGCTGGGAGGGCTCTGCCCTCCAAGCTGGGACTTGCACGTGGCCATGAGAGGACTGTGCCCTCTCATCAGTCCAAGGCTTGAACCTGTCCAAACACTGTAGCTGCGCCCCACAGTGTGTAAATGCTGAAACAGACAGACAGACGGATTATTCAGTGGCTTTGGCCCCTTACCCAATGCTACACAGCTGATGCTACGCAGGAATGCCCTTTCCCTCCCAAGGAAGGCAGCTCACCAGAAGCATTCCTCCCGGCTCCTTTGTAGACCTAATACAATTCTCTCTGTTTTCTTGACATTTGCTGCTGACACCCCAACCAGTTTCTTGTCTTGTTAAGGATCCCCGTGGAGTCCATGTGAAGGCAGAATGAGAGAAGAAAGGAGTCCAGCTGTTAGGCTGTGGCAAATAAAGATGACCTACTTTCCGCTCCCAAAGGTTAGGCCTGTACACCTGGGGCACGTCTGCGCAGGTCACTGCAAGGAGTGCAGGGCCCAGAGCTTGCCCACAACAAAAGGATCTTCAAGAGGCTTTGGGAATAGTTTCTCCGACTGAAAGAGTTATCTCTGAAGGAAAGAAAAGAGAAAGCTTTAGAAGTAAAGCGTATACTCTCTCTTGTGCGTTTAGACTTACAACTTGCAGGTACACGAGGCAGCGGGGAGCATGTGCACATGGGGTGAGGAGAGAGGCAAGCAGGGGAGGTTACCAATTGTTACAGCACTTGCCATGAATTAAACCTGTTTTAGATAAAGAAGGGGTTCGATTACTTTCCAATTGCAGGTGATAGTTACACTCCTTATGCCAAATGCTGGCATTGCTTTCTAATAACCAAGCCATGGGCACTCTTACTGAATTCATGCATTTTGGAGACCAACAGGATGTGTTAGCAGATGATCCCAGGATGCTTTACTCTGCATGGGACATTAAAACGCCCTGCTTGAGAGAGCTGGTCCTGTGTTTCCACATGAGACGCTGCCCTTGGCTCTTGCTCTCCTGTGGAATCATCAGTGAGCAGAATTCCTCTATGGCACACTGGGGGAAGGCCTGCTCTCTTAGGTTCTCTCAGCTTGCAGCTGGAATGTTATTTCCTAGATCTGAAACTCGGACCAAGCGCTGCTGTGTACATACATGGCAGGTGGTTTTGGCAGTTTCCTTCCTGTTTCTTATTGGTCTCCTGTATCTACTGGTTTGCAGTGCTTCTAGTTATGAGTTCGGAGAGATGGCAACGGATGGCATTCCATAAAAGCCGTGATTCCCCACTCTTTTCTCCATCCGGGCACACAGACCTTCTTCCAGCATACCCATCGTGTCCCTTTCCCCCGTACATCTTTGCACACGTCAATTACTTAACCTGGAAGACTGTCCCTTTGCCACTCTGCATATTCAGGGAGACCAGTTAGCTGGCTATTGAGATTATCATTGAAGTCTTGACTATAATCATTGTAATAAACAATAGGAATGAAATAGAATGGTAGATATATCAAAAGAAGAACTGACAAGTTTTTTTGTGTGTAGTTAGAGATGATTATAAGGGAGATGAAAGATAAAATCTATATATATTTAAGCCCTCATGTGAGGATATTTTTTCCATTGATTTCTGAGAGAGTGGAGGGAGAGTGGAGGGGGAGAGAGAGAAAGAGAGAAACATCCATGTGAGAGAGACACATTGATTGGTTGCCTCCTGCACATGCCCCTAACAGGGCTGGGGAACCTATGATTGAGGTATGTACCCTTGATGGAGACTCGAACCTATGATCATTTGTTCCACAGGCCAACACTCTAACCACTAAGAAAAACAGGCCAGGGCAAAATTAATATTTTTAAGCCAAATATTGAAAGGAAATTGGAGTCCATGGTGAACTTGAGCAATTGGCAAGGAGAATAGGAGGAGGGGTTGAAAGCAGCTGGGTTTACTTTTGGAAATAATGACATTGAGCCGATAGTGGGATAGTCAAAGGAATGAAGATTCAATATGTACTTGAAGCTACTGGACTGGATCTCAGCTGAAAGGTTTATGTACAGGCTGATCTGTCTTCAGCCCTTTATCGCAACACTGCTTTGGGTTGCAAAATGAATTACTGTCAGTTACTCTATAGCGGCCGATAGTTTGAGGGTTTATCAGAGGACACCACAATTTGCAAATTTGGAAAATTTGCTTCCTTTTGATCTTTTTCCAATGACTGAAATAAGAATGGTGTAAAATATTAATCAAGCATATGTGTAATATTTTTGGAGGTGAATCGTTTCTTATTTTTATATAGAAAGTCTGTAACTCAAAGTTCTTATTTTTCTTTTGTATTCTAACAGCAGCAGCAACTGAATAACAGTCTTCAAAAAGATCTGTGAGTTTAGATGAGTTCTTCAAGGCAAAAGTTATCCTCAAACCTACAGGGAGAAACCCCAAATGATTTCCTGTTTCAAATAAAAGAAAGGGTTGAGAGGCCTATCTAAGCACAGGTCTTTTGGAGTGAACTTATATAAGAATATAAATACAGTTTTAACCACTTCTAATTTCTTTTTAAAAAATCATATTCATCCTAATGTCAAATTAAAACGTTTACCCTATATAGACTGAAAATGATAAAAGAACGCTACCAGGATTTCAGTACTGATTAAGGGACTTAGGACAAGCAGTCGTAGGAAAGGTTCGGTCATTGTTGCCTTGTGTTTTTATTTACTTGTTTTATTTTCAGAAGGAAGCTTACTCCATTCTCAAGCTAGTGAAATATTTACAGTGCAAAAACACATTTGTACTTTGGGTTTGCTAGCGATAAAATCTTCTCCAGTGAATTCCAATTATTCTTTTCCAGACAATTTTGAGAGAAATGTAAATGTGTTGCATGGTCTCCACGTGGTTTCTACCAATTTATTTCAATCCGAATTCGGGCTTTTTGACCTGGATGTGTTGCGGTGCTATAAGTTTTGCTATTTCAGATGACCAAGGGACATAATTGCTAACACAGCAATCAGTCTATTAAAACAAATTACTGTTGATTTTAAAATAGGAATCAATTTCTCTCTGAAGAATTTCTCTGAATAAGCCATGAAGGGACTTTCTCAAAACATTTATCAGCTGAGCAAGTGTTACGTGTTTGTTCTTTGATGACTATCAGTTTAACATTCAATTTTTTTTCAAATTCAATGTTCTATGCACTGGTTAAACTAGCATAAACAGTAGGTTGTATTTTTAGAATTGTTTTTTTAAAAATCACTTCACAGGATATTATGTACAAAGGGTGATGAATAGAAAACAACCAACCACACAAACGAAAAGGCCTGCATTGAGACATGGAAGCTGGACAGTTAAGTAACTTTGCTCATTAGCTAAGTCATTTACTTCTACACAGCAATCTTATATCATATATTACTCAATTTTTTTGGCTAAGACAATTTGCATCTCATATGAGTCACAGCTTCCCTGTGTCATTAATAATAGTTTTTATTATAAAGTCAAATCCAGGAAGGCTATAATGCACTATAGTACAGGAACAATGATCTATAATAATAAAAGCATAATATGCTAATTATACCGGACATCCTTCCTGAAGTCCTTCTGGACAACCTTCGGGACGAAGCTGGGGTTGTGAGGGAAGCCTGGGTGCCAGGTGCCAGAGGGAAGCCGGTCCTGGCAGCTGGGGGAAGGAAGGCCTACTCTTGCATGAATTTTGTGCATCGTGCCTTTAGTATGACTCTAAATAATGACCAGTGAAGAAAGGAACAACAGGAGTTCCAGTTCAAGAGGGTGATCTCAGAAGGTCTTAAGCCAGTGGTTCCCACCTTTTTTTTGGCCATGCCCCGGCTAAGCTTCTGTAAAATCCTGATGCCCCCCCTGTGACATAAAATTCTTATTATTCAAAAAGTGAACTTCTATTCACAGGAGGAAGTCTAAAAGGCCATTAACTTGGTCTAAACAAGCTTCCAAAGAACATGGCATCCATGAAAGAGAAAAATAAAAGAACAAAAGGACAGTTGAAGCACTGAGAAAGAAATCACTAAGAAATTGTTAAAAAAGAATAATAATATGAAATTATATAAAAAAATAGCAGTTTTAAAACATATAACATATATTTATATGCTATATAAATGTGTCACAATATATATTTATATGCTGTATATGAGGCTCCTAGAACCATAAGAAATGCAAAAAAATTCACTCTTAATAACTCATTCTCAAATTGCCCCCCCCTCAAAAATCAAATTGCCCCCCTGTGGGGCATGTGCCCCATGTTGGGAACCACTGTCCTAAACTATCCTCCTTTCATAGACACACCAAATCTACAGCTATATATGGAACAATTTCCTCTGAAAAAATAAACTAAAAACCGGTAGAGCAACCCTTTCTCATTGGGCACATGAAAGGAAAACCAGATTGAAGTGGGTAGAAAAGGCTAAGTCAATTATACCATAAACCCCACTCCTTACAGTAATTCAAAATCGGGAGGACAAAACATGAAGCTTGTCCCTGAGGAGCAAAGGGTTTGTAGTTCACCTAGGGCACCTCAACTTATAAGACCAGCACCTAAGGAACGAACCCCCCAAACATCTGGCTTCAAAAACCTACCGGCTCATGAGACACAGGGGGCTGTGGCAAAATGAGGAACAGCTCTTAACCTTTTGCACTCGGATGTCGAGTGTGACTCGACACGGTTAGCATCGGTAGCCCATCCCTTTTCTCCCTCCATCCCTCCTCCTTTATTTGGGCTTTTCTTACATTAAATAAATAAGTTTGTATGAAAAGAAACCAGTTTTTTATTCTACTGCCACGCTTTGTAAAATCTGGGGTATTTAAAAAATTAAATCCCGAGTAGAATAAAGGAATCGAGAAAAAAGCAAGCGAGTACAAAGGGTTAAGGCCCTGAGTGCTGACTCAGCTACCCCGCCCAGTGCTGAAGCAGCCCCTTGAAGAGTACTCAGACGTCATATGAAAGAGTCTCACTTGCTAACTTTACAGCATTGGTCTGAGGGGTGGAGGCCTGCTGGGATACTCTGGGGACAGAGGTGGTGGAAACATCTTCCTACTCTCCCGTGGGCACCTTATTATTCTGTCTTCTTTTCTTTTTTAGATATATTTTTATTGATTTCAGAGAGGAAGGGATAGGAAGAGAGAGAGAGGAACATCAATGATGAGACAGAATCACTGATTGGCTGTTTCTTGCACGCCCCACACTTGGGATGGCGCCCGCAAGCTAGGCATGTGCCCTGACCTGGAATAGAACTGTGACCTCCTGGTTCTTAGGTTGACGCTCAACCACTGAGCCACTGGGGCTGGGCTCTTCCTCTTTCTTTTTTCCTTTCCAGCAGGTGCCATTTTTATGCTCCAGATGGCAGGATCCATCTTTTGCACTCTCCCTCTGCTGTGCTAAACCTAACTGGTCCCATCTTTTATTTCCCTCTTATTTATCTTTTTTAACTCTTCTTTTTCTTCTTAAACGTTATTTTTTTCCAGCTGGTGCCATCTTAATTAGCTTTAAGGTCAATTCTAAAGTAAAATGAAAAAGAAATACAATTCATTATAAATTTATTTTAATAAAATATGTAGTTACTCTCTAAGTTTTACTTAGAAGTGTCCATTTGCATATGCAAATGTGATATTTTGTTTAAAATAAAATTATCCTAAAAGGTTATAAAGAAGTGCAATAGCTTTTCAGAAATTTAGAGGTGACTTCCTCTGGCTTGGTTAAATAAGGATAGTAAATATAAGAAGATACAATTAGACCTGAACTTTGAAAATTGCTTGGTAGGGACAGTGGAGAAGAGTGGGGAATGCATTCTTAGAGTTAGAAACACAGTAAGTACACACCCAGAGGAAGGAAAAAGCCAGGGACTCCAATATGGTCATAGGTTTGCTTTGAGTTATTTGTATAGGAAAAAAAGAAACATAATTCTGAAAAATTAGGTTGAGATCATGTCATAAATAGTATAACTCCAAATCTTCTGGGCTCTTTTGTTATCCGCTAAGATTAAGAGCATTTTTTCCTTTGACATCTAGTAACACTTTGCATCTGCCTCATTCATAGGCATTCATTATTTACTTGAGGCCTGGTGCACAGATTCATGCACGTTGAAAGGAAATTAATTAGAAGACATATTTTAGAGGCCAGGGAGGGACGGGGGTGAGAGGGAGAGGGGAGAGATTGGCTGGCAGGGAAGGGACTGCGAGAGGTTGGCACCAGGATGTGTCCAGCCCATCTCACCCAGTCCTGATCGGCTGGACCCCAGCAGCAAGCTAACCTACCAGTTGGAGCATCTGCACCCTGGTGGTCAGTGCACATCATAGCGACTTGTCGAATGGTCAGACACTTAGCATATTAGGCTTTTATTATATAGGATAGTCTTTTGCCATCAGTTATCTTTTTCATGTGTTTGTCATTACTCCAACTAGACTGTAAGACTTTTTAAGGAAGAGAGCCCCTCTTATCTTTGTTTGGCAAAGCCGTATGGCACCTAGCTGCGATTTTGGCATAGTATCATAAACCAAATAAATGTGTGTGGATAGAAAAGTGTCTTGTACTTTTGAAAAGTTATTAATTTTGTAGAATCAATCAACAAAGTAGAATCCCTGCCTGACCCTCTTCAAATCATATGCAGGAACAAGTGAGCTTTTGCATAGAATAGGAGACGTATTACTGGCTTCAATTTATATTGAGGGTTCTAATTCCAGTTATATTACTGGCTTTCTATTAGGCTTACTGGATTCTCCTCTGCTACCTCAATTGTAAAATTGGGTTATTACTACCTGTCTTTTATTTCAAATAACTTTTCTCACAGTTAATAAAAAAGGTAGAGCAAGAGATGGATGACCATATGCCTGAGAGGATAGAGAAAGGATTTTACTGGACAAAAGATAACCTCTGGAGTCACAGCAAACTTAAAGTGTTCATAATTTTATTATTTTAAACGATTAACAGCAAAGGCTTGACAAACAGGGACAGTAGCTACAAATCAAAGGCTGATCTTTAATCCAGTACCGTGAAAAAAGAACATTTGTGCATACTCTGGTCTGCTAAGCCACACTGGCAGGAAGACAGCAGTCATAAGATACAGTGCAAGGAACAATAACAATTAACCTCTCTGGATGGCAATTTCTTCACCTGTAAAATAGGAGAGATGGAGTGGTGGCCTTCAAAGACCCTTCTCGTTCTAAGTTTGCTTCCAGAAACCTTCAGCTCCTAAACCATTTATGCTGGAGAAATGGGAGCCAGCCTAATATTGCCGTTACTGGTGGAATGGAAGAGCCAGCTCTCACTGGCTGGCGAAAGAAGATTGTTACATTTCCAGGAATTTAGGGAGCCAGCTGACATCATGTTGGTAGCAAGAAATCAGCCAGATGACACTAGAGAAATCAGCAATGCTATGAATTAGCACTTCTCCTCCAGAGTTGGCTGTTAAACTTTTACCAGCCGATCACTGGTTCTACTTGATCATGCCATCCTGGATGGGAGAATTTTAGAGGCATGGACAGCAGAAGAGCATGGGACACATAAAGACGAGAGCTTGGAAACACCTTAGAACCAGAGGATATACAAGAGGACCAAGACATGGTGGACAGAAAACAGTGGGCAAGGAGATAGTGGGGGAATTGGACTTCTGGCTCGAATGACTAGAAAGTACAGACTTGAGGTACAGCCTCTGAGTCGGGATTAGTAGAATGTATATCAGGCAGTGGGCACTGGCTCTACTTTACAGGTTTGATTAAAGCCATATGTAATTGTTTGTTTCAAATCAAAAGTATAGATTCTGTGTTACTCATCTGAGGATAGGTGTGATATTGCTTTCCAACACAGTATAATAATTAATTAGTCTGGTTATCGGCTATTGTTGCTATTAACAAAGCCTGTTTATGATGGCAGCTCTTCTCCTTGCTCTGGGTTGGCTTTCTGTTCTGCTTGGTAACAAACTCTTCTTCCTCTCTAGCCAAATGTTCGAGTTATTTAGTCACCAGTTGTTAGGAAATTGGAAGTCATGAACACATAAAAGCATTTTAAGTTGGCAAAACTTAAAATGTGATGTAGCCCATTCATATGTAGAATAAAACATCATTAGGCGAAACATTTGCAATCTTCAGTCCAAACTCTTCTACTATTCACCTCTTGGAACTGGACCTACTTTAACTTTCTTTGAACACTTAAAAAAAATGTCTTCATTAGCTGATATTTATACCTAGCCACAGAGGTCACATTTAAGCCATGTGTAACTTTCAGAAAGTGAAGCCAAAAGCTACCTTTCAAAGATTCTGATTTCCAGTTATTATAATAGGAGATTGATACTTGGAAGAATCTGGCCCAATATGGCCATACAATTTTAAGAGAATGACTTGTGTGTATAGATTATACACACAACTTTTTTTTAAAGGAATTGCACATTTCATAATTTACTTTTAATAAGATAAATAAATATAGTTAAAATGTAGACTATTTTCAACATGAGTTCAGGATTCCCACATTTGGTAAACTTATGACATTTTCCCCTCAAAATCTATTTATTTATGGTCAGAAAGAAATAATTTATCATATTTTTCCTACAGTTTATGTTACCTTATTTTAAAAATACTTTAATTGCATTTGAAAAATCTCAGAACATTACATTTTCAAATGAAGACGGTTCAGGCCAATAGAAATAAATACGTTCTTGCTACATTCTAGACCTGTGCTAAGTTTTATATAATTTAATCTATATGGCAACCCAATGAGGTAGGTACTTGTAATGGACTAAATTCTGGCCCCTCCAGATCATATGTTGAAGTCCAAACCCCCAGTACCTTAGAATGTGACTACATTTGGAGGTAGGGCTTTAAAGAAGTAATTAAGGTAACATGAGGTTATATGGCAGGTTATAATCATATATATATATTTAGGACACAGACAAATAACCATGTGAAGACAAATGAGAAGATGGCCATCCACAAGCCAGTAAGAGAAAATTCAGAGTTAAATCAATCCTTGGTCTTAGACTTCTAGCCTCCAGAATTGTAAGAAAATAAATTTTTGTTGTTTAAGCTCTACCTCACTCCAGTCTGCATTATGTTTTTTTATGGCAGCCTTAGCAAACTTATACCATACTGTTTTAATTTCCATTTTATACATAAATAATCTGATGTTTAAAGAGATTAGACAAAGTATACAAGACTACATGAATAGAGAGTAGTTGAGTTGAGACTCAAACTCTGGTTATTCACTAAATAGATATCTCTTTATCACATATCATTGTATAATACCAGATACTATTATATTCAAAGATATGAAGGTAAGGAAAAAAATTCCAAAAGTGGAGCAGGGTTCAAGGTTCCAAATTATAAGTATTTGTTACTTAGAGTGAGGTACATGAACATAATATTAGATTTTCTCCATAATCATTATATAATATGGAAGAATTAATTTAAAAATATTTAAAAATAAATACCTTGAGTAATTTTAAAGATAAAATATTCATGTATATAGAAATAAGTGCCTTTTATTTCAATTTTTTGTTGTTGACCAGAGAATGCTAATAATATACTAATTGTAAATAATTCTATCATACATATTAATAATTAGTAAACAAAAAAACTAGATAAATCTACACTAATAAAAGAGAAATGTGCAAATTGACGGTACCTCTGCAATGCCCACCAGCCAATCAGGAGTGAGGATGCAAAATTAATCCAACAAAGATGGTGGGTTAATTTGCATACACAGGCGCAGAGCAGCTGGGCGGGGCGGGACGCCTGCTATGAGGGGGAGGGCAGGGGGCGGAGGGAGCTACAGGAGCGGTGCTCTGGCTGGAGCAGAGAAGACTGAAGGCTCCTGCCGGAGCCAACACTGAAGGCTCTGGCTGGAGCGAAGACTCCAGCCGGAGCAAGATGGAAGGCAGTGACAGAGTGAAGGCCTGGGTCCCAGGTGCTGGAGGAAAACCGGTGCCAGCAGCCAGGGGAAGAAAGGCCTATTGCACAAATCTTCATGCAACAGGCCTCTAGTATATCTGATAAGATGATAAATTCCATCAAAAAAGTTTGAGCAGGATAGGGAAGTGAGGAGGCAGACATGGGAATAAGTTATGATAATTTGAAATGGGATAGTTTGAGTATGCCTCATTGAGAGGGTGATTAACCAGGGCCTTGAAAGAGGTGAGGGAGTTAGGCAGGAAGATACTAAGAGGAAGAGAATTCCAGCAAAAAGCCAATGTCACTATAGAATTTTGTCTACTACATCCAAAGAGCAGTAAGGAAGTGAGGTTTTTATATAAAGAGCAGCAGAGAGATGGGGTCAGTAGCTCAAGGGGAAGTTGGGATCAAGAAATCACTTTGGGGAATGAACCAGGGTAGAAGGAAAAACACTGCTGAGAGAGAGAGGGCAGAGATGTTTACTGGGAAGAGAGGGACAGGTCTCATCATCAAGAAGGACCGCATGTGGACAGGAGATGGAATGGTCAGCAAGACAGAAGATGGGTGCTGATGCAGACAGGTGAGACCACATGGTGGGAGTCAGAGGCCATCAGCTGAGAGAGAGGATGGGAGAGGAAGGGTTGGAGGTTTGAGGATACAGGGCTAGATGTAACATAGGCTCTAGGAGATGGATATAATAAATGGGGTAAAGGCACTACAGTGTAACTGCTGGGCTTTGCAAAGGCCTGCATACTGTCTGTTATTTATTAACAGTGAGAATAATCTGTGTAGTTGTTTTTCTCCAACTATATTCAGCTAAATAGGAGCAGGTTTGGGGACAGCAGAAAGTTGAATTTAATCAAGACTGTGGTTTTGCTAAGGGAACATAACAATTTTGGGGGGGTGGATTGGGGGCATATGCAAGGGATGATTAATAATGTTTGACAGCAGATTTTGAGTTAAATAAGGAGTCTACTCAAAACTTGAGTAAATTAAGGGTAGTTAGTAAGATTAGAAAACCAAAAATGCTGGGGATGCCTTAAAAGAAGTACAGGGACAAGTTAAGTTGTGGAAACTAGTGAGTGGAATGCAATGGAAGTTATGGAGTGTATGGAAGAATTTACAATGAATGATCTTGAATATGACCATCAGAATGTGAGTGGGTGTCTGGGGATGAATGAGAGATGGGATCATTGGAAGAGAGTTCAAGATAGTGAGAGGCATCTGTTGAACTTGGATGCCCTTATTCTGGCTGGAGTGAGAACATATTGTTGGGTCTAAACCATCCATCTCGGTTGGACCTCAGTAATGGCATCCACGTGAAGCAAAGCAGCCAAGCAGAAGAACTGGAATGCCCTGAGGACTTTGAGGTGCAGAATCTGTTTACCAGATGACTTGGACTGCCTGTCTCTGCATGCTCATTTCAGATAGTTTGTTGATGCCTGTCACTCATAGCTCAGTCTGCTTCTTTTTAAAAACTATATTTTTATTGATTTCAGAGAGGAAAGGCGAGGGAGAGAGATAGGACATCAATGATGACAGAGAATCATTGATTGGCTGTCTTCTGCACCCGCCCACACTGGGGATCGAGCCCACAACCCAGGCATGTGCCCTGACTGGGAATCGAACCGTGACCTCCTGGTTCATAGGTCGACGCTCAACCACTGAGCCATGCCGGCCAGGCTCAGTCTGATTCTAATTGATGCACTGTGAGCCTTTTACTCCCCCTTACACCATTTTCTCCCTCACCTTACTGTATCTAATTAGCTTAAATGCCAGAATTGGCTTTTAAAAAAATCCTTTAGGACTCAGAATAAGAGCCCAGCTCTCCATAAAACTTTACCTGGCTCCCTCAGGCAGGACAAACTTTCCTCCTTCCCTTCCTTCATGTGTCTCTAAATTCTGAATTTTAAATTTTACATTCTGAATTCTTTGTATGTGAAGCACACGTATCCTCGTGCCATCTGTGTGCATGCCCCGGTGTGGTGTTTAGCAGATAGTAAGCTCTCAAAATAGCAGTTGAATGCATGGCTGATTTGACACCAGCCGCACAGAATGCACTCACCAGAGATCTCTGACATAATAAAGGGCAGCTCCGATGAATACTCACATGGCTCTCACCAGTGTCAGCAGATCAAACGTGAAACGGACTCTGACTTGGCATGTACATCAGAGAGGCCTCAGAGAGAGGGCCACTCCTGAAGGACAAAACGCATCATGGAGGTCTGCTTCAGAAGCACGACACCTCCAGTCTGTCCCAGATGAAAAAGGAAAAAGAAGAAGAAGAAAAAAAAGCCTGGCTGTGATTAAATGATTAAATGCCAGGATAGAACTTGACTACGGGCATTTGTGAACTTGTGACTATTTCTTAGTAGGGTGGTTAGGATCAAGGCCCCAGGAGTATAGAACTCTCATGGACAGTGTTAAAAGCCAGCCGTTAATGAGTGTGTCAGAGAAGCCAGGGCAGGCAGCCCTTCATCAGAGAATATTACCCAACTTAAAAAGACACACAGGTCCAAGTAACATCACACCAGGAGCTGTGCCTCAAGTTAGCGTTTGCACAACATTTTGCCAGAGCAGCAGTACTGACGTGCCGTTGCAGCTCACCACACTGTTCATAAGGCGCTCTATTTCCGTGTGTGGTCTCGCCCAGGAATAGAGCCATCCCTGGACGCAGGGACAAGCGGGTTCTGAGTTCTAATCGGCTGGTTTCCCTCCTGCAACGCTCAGCAAATGCTTGCTGCCTGCTCTGCTTGTGCCCTTGGGAATTTCGTTTGTTTGTTTGGCTCTGCAGCCCTGTTATAATCTGAGTACTCAATCCTGTTTCTATCCCCTGTCAGCTACACTCTGATGGTTCACTGCTCATTCTAGCTTTTTTTTTTTAACCTCAAAAAAGGTTTTATTTAGCTCCTTTTGAATGAGACTATTTTTTTCTTGGGGTTCAAGCTAAAAATACCCCCACGCACTTTGGTTAATGGTATGTCAATTACTTGTAAGTAATTCATTTAATACTCTCCCAATCAATGACAATAGTTACAGGTACAACTTAGCATTTCACAGCCTTAGTAACTTCTGTCCATACACAAAAAGAATCCTATCAATTGAGTGTAAATTTTCAGTTTTAAGCTTTATATATGCACTGGAATCAAGGGGACATTTAGGTAACTAAAGTTCCAAGAGTCTTCTTTTTCTAGAAAACTTGATTTCTCTCCACCCGCTGCTCCTTGCCATACTCTCTTTATCATTTTATTTCAAAATTGCTTAATTTTCTCAGTTCACTATCTACATTCATAGGACGTGTCTAGGTAACTAAAGCTTAATTTTGAAGCACTTGTATCACGTTGTCTGCTATGTATTGAGTGCCTTCAGGATGCACGGAATTATATTATGTGGTTGGGGAGGGGGTGACAGGGTTGAGAAATGACAGTCCCTTACCTTTGCCTAAAACCTGAGATTACCACAAGCCTACTGACAGAAAGAGGAGGTGGGGAACATTATTAACAAACATATAATTTTGATCATAGGATTTCGAAAGCTGTGCTGGGCAGGGAGAGGTAAATTTTGGGAGCATTGCCATTAGAATTTGGTCTGGATCTTCTAAATATCTAAGACTTTATACCTGCATGTGTCCTGTAATATGGGTTTTCATTGCATTTTAACAGTCTTATTTGTCTTGCGAGCTAAAGTGCAAAGGTGAATGAAGGATCCCCTTGAAATGCATGATCTCTTTCTCTAGTGGCCAATGAATGTTTTGCATAAAAGGAGGTTGAGTTTTTAATTTCTAGGATAGGGAAGAAAGTTCATTGTGCCTCAGTGCTGTACAACTTGCCCATACACCTATTCTAATGCTCACTAGCTATTTCTAGCACGTACTTGCTGTCTAAGGGGAGAAGCTAAGAAGATAGAAAGGAGTTTGGCTGAGCAGTAGAGCTTGTGTGATTTAGTGCCTGCTAAAACCATTGGGCAGCAGTGTGACTGGGCCCTGAGGTGTGGTGGGATGCAGCAGTGAAGGGGTGAGGATGGGATAGGGGTAGAGGAGGAGGGGGTGACTCTAAGCTAACTTATATCTTACTGGTTACATGACCTTGATCAAACTAAGTTTCAGTCTTTATTGTATCTCACCAATATGTGAAATGATAAATTTCTAAAAAAAAAAAAAATAACAGTATTCAATAACCAAAAGGGTGCTGAATACTTTACCTAGCCCCATCATAAGGACAGTCTGTGTTTACTTCTTAACGTATTTTACAATCTCCTTTCATTAAGTGTGAATTGTAAGCACTTATTATTTAGTGTTTACCAGCATTAAGCAGAGTGTTGGGTATATAAAACAAACAAATGTATACTTTCTGTTCTCAATAAGCTTGTATATTCTTTTGATGAAAAGGGCATGTAAATAATTTTGCACATATTACTTGCATTGAATATTTATATACAGTACCTAAGTTAAATTCAAATAACAATAAATACTTGAGTGTCTACTCTATGCTAAGCCCTATGTTAGGAGCCGGGTTGCAAAGACTGCGGAACTTGGAGATGAATTATTGGCCTTATTTTTATTCAAAGCATTAGCTATAAATAAAATAAAATAGTTATACATAAAAAAATTTCCAAACTCATATATGTTTGATAGTTTATTCTCTATTTATATCCTAGTCTATAGCAGTCTCAAAGCCATAAACTTATAAACAAGTCATTAATAATATTGTGGATCTGTCTAAAGTTCTTTGGGTTTGGACATAATGCAAATTGACACTTTCATCACATAATTTCACAAATGTGTGTCCTTTTTATTTCATAAACATCTTTAATCATTTCAAAATATTTTATAGTGTTAAGATATTTATCAAATCCCACTGCATTTCTGGTAATATTATTTTATATGGATCTTTCTGTAAATTAGTCTATGGAGCACTATAGTTGAAATTAAGAGTGCTTACAATTAGCTAATGCTTTTCATTCAAATTGCCATAGGAAATACATTGACTTCTTGGATAAAGTGGTTACCATTAATTCATTCAATCATTCAACACTTGAATACTACTTATTGTTTTACTGGAAACTATGCTAGGCATAACTTCTGGTGACTGAAAAATTGGCACAGTAGAGAATGGTATCTGCTTTCATGGGAAGTTTATTTTTTGTTTGTTTTTTAAGGACCATTGAATATAACTATTGAAAGATAATAATAGTTTAACATAAAGTAATCAAATGACATAATTTATTTAATAAAATTGGTATTTTGAAATTAATTTAATCCTTGCTTCTCCCCACCCCCAACCCTCAAGCCCCTTCAATCTACACTATTTGCTTGTGGTCCTGTACTTAATTGCAGTGCTCAATCTTCCCAGCAGATGGCAATATATGGTGATTGACAGTTACACTGAGCCAAGTCATTCATTTTCAGCTTTCATTCCAACTTGGATGCTTTCTAAGAAGACTATAAAATTACCCCAGAAACGGACTAAACACTTAAAGTATATTAAACTTTTCTGATAAGGTTCATAAACTTTGTTTACAACTGTAAAATCCATGCATTTGAAGAGCCTAATATGAGGAAGAGGGGTTTAAAAAATAGATTTCTAGTCTTTCATTTCCCAAAATTTGTTATAAAAATAATCAAAGTGTATTTAGGGAGGATTAAAATAAAAGGCTCCCATAAAATTTATTTTAAAGGTGAATTGTTTTTGCTTTTTTCTAACACAAATAGGTATGAAATGAAAAATGTTAGGGTGGTTAGCATAAACATCATGTAATTTTGTTTGTGAGAGAAATATAGAATGACATTAATAAAAGAGCTATATAATAAATACTGTAAGAGTAGAGAGTAGCTATATGATTAGAAATTGATTTTAGAAGGTTTCATCTAATCTTTTCTGAATCAAATGCAACCCCCTGGAGGTATTTTGAACACATGCAGGACTTTTAGAAATACAATTATCTATTTCTTCTTTTAAATCTTTAACACAGTTTTCCTAATGCTGTATTTTGAATTTTGTGCTAAACAAAAACAAAACTCTATCACAGACAATAACAAAATTAGGACAGGTAAAAGAATGAGTAAATTATGAAAAGAATAGATTAGTTGAAATATATAAAAATCCTTATAAATAAGACATTTTAGTAAACTTCTGGCAGAACTTTTGTTGAATTGTATTATTCAATTTTCCTATAGTTGGGATCATAGAAGTGAGATATTGTATGAGTTCAAGTGGGAAATTAGGCTCTTGCTTGATTATGTTCACAGTTGAAGGAGAGCAGGATATGCCTGCGATGGAAGATGGTCTGCTTGCCTCTCAAGAAGCCTCATGAGTTGGATTTTATCAACATGTCAACAGAGATTTGTTTCTTTGAGCTGGACTCATTAACCAAACCCCTGAGATAGACATATGAAAACACACTACCAATTTATTTCACTCACAGTAAGTCCAATTGTCACAAAACTGGAATACTTGTCATGGATTACATAATTTCTTCCTCTGGAGGCAGTATTACTAGAGAGGCCAAATTATAATCAGAAGTTTTCCTGGTGTTTATGTATTGTAAGACATTGTTTAAATCAGAGGCAGTCCTAATTTCGTTTCTTTAAAAATATCGATGAATTTGAAGTTCCATGAAACCAAGAAATCAGATCAGTCAAAATATAAGTATGCTACATCTTCATTCTCTAGTCAAGACAATATTACTGAATATCACTCAATAGTAAAATGGATAAACAAATTATTGCACATTCACAACATAAATTATTACGCACAAGAAAAATGAACTATAGCTACATATAACACACAATGAATCTCACAAGACATAAAATATTATATGTATTATAATTCCATTGTCATAAAAGTAAAAACAGAAAAAAACTGTATATTTCTGAAATACAATCTTAGGTATTGAAGCTTACTTTATAGATAAAGTGAGTAAAAAATAATTATTACAAACATTCGAAGAGTAGTTACCTCGAGGGCTGTGTTTTGGCAATGCATTTTTTTCTTTTTAACTGAGTACATGGATATTTGTTAACCTGTACATTGTTTTGTTTTATGCCTTTTTAAATATATGTATTAGATTGACTATTTAAAATTGACCGTGTTTTCACATATAAAATAGCAATCTCATATGGTTTGACCTAAAAAAGTTATATTTCATTAATTAAAAATCATATTACTTAATATATTTGTATCTATACAGATAGGTAAATATATAATAACATGTAGATATACATGGGTTTGTTGTATACACATATATTTCCTTGCTCTGTAGTTGAGGAGAACTAAAAGCAATGATACCCCATTAGCAATGAGCATTTCTAGCACAATGATAATGGTCTCTGATATCATTCTCCAATAACAAGAACCAGGGTTCTTTATGGATGATTATAGGACCAAAGCAGGAAATATACAAGATGAGCCTGGAGTACCTTGTAGTGTCAGAATGTACGGAAATGCACAAACACACATGCATACACACACACACACACACACACATACACACACACACACAATGATGGGGGTAAGTTAAAGAGACATAGGGGCCCAACTGAAATAGTTTCCAGTGGCCAAATATGATATAATCTGAGCAGCGAAATAAATAAAGTAGTATTCGGTTATAACCATGGTTATAAACTAAATATGCACAATGCATGCTGATAATAATTAATGATTGGATGAATAAATAAATGGGGGAGAATAGACAAATAGCCCACATAAAATTACAAATAATTTTTGCAGATATTCACCCTCAAGGGGGAAAAGCATAGCTCCCCACTCCTTCAGTGCTGCACACAAATGTTTTAAGATATTATTTATATAAGACATAGTTCCTAAATTTGGTTCTTTCAAAAGAGCAATGAGTTTGGTCTCTCAGCATGGTGATCAAGGTCAACATCAACAGTGATAACTCATGTGGATAGTATGTACTCTAGATATGATGTAATGAGAATGACACTTTATCCCTATATTCTTCCTCCCCCAAACTCACAAGCCCAGTCTAATAATGACAAAAAAAACCACACTGAGGGATATTCTACAAATACCTTATCAGTACTAAAAACTTCAAGGTCATAAAAAGAGCAAGAAAAGTCTGAGAAACACACAGCCAACTGTCTAAGAAGAGACGATGACTAAATAGCATGTGATGTCCTGAATGAGATTCTGAAACAGATAAAAGACATTAGGAGAAAACTAATGAAATCTGAATAAAGATGGACTTTAATTAACTGTAATGTATTAACATTGGTTTATTGATTGTGACTAATGTACCATTACTAATGTGGGTATTTTAATGGGAGGCTCTGGCTGTGGAGTTTATGTGAACTCTCTGTTTTCTCTTTACAATATTTCTCTAGATCTAAAACTGTGTCAAAATAGGAGTTAAAACAAGTTGGCATGTTTTCTTCCCCCACCCCCAAATATCTGAACAAATTAGTACTTACACAGAGAGCATTGCCCATAACTAGATATGTCTTCCAAGTCAAGGAGATGTTCTGACCTTATTTGTACATTATTTGGTTGTCTTTGGTGAAGTCCACTTGAAACTCCATTACCATTCAATGGACAGAACACTTCCTCATCCTTGTAAGCAGAATTAAATAGCTCAGTTCAGTCCAATTATGGTCAAAGGGATTGATAACATTTATCACAGGCCATACCCATTCTGAGAGGGGGATTGACTGACTTTGAGGATTTGCCTGTGATACTGCCATGGGGAGAAATAGGGTGGTTTTAGTGTCTCTCTTCATTGGCTACGCAATACTGGGTGGAAGGAAATATTGACAAAGGCTCCAAAGCCTCTGAATGACAATAGTCAGCCAGTGGGACCGAAGCCAGTTGTTCTCACTTACAGAGGTAGCTTTGTGTAGCTATGTGCGGGATACTTGAAATAAGAGGCAAATTTTCCATTTCCCATCAATTGTTATTCTATCTCCTCAAACCAGGGCTAGGAGTTTGGGAGGGGATGCCTCAGACAGGTGGCCAGAGTTTACCGTTATTGCATGTGACTGTGAAGACTGACAAACTCCTAGCTAAATATACTATATCTGTGGAGGATATACAATGAGATTGAGGATATTTACATGCAGGAAATGGCAACGTCAAAGGATAAATAGCTGTGTCCCACACAGAGCCGATCAAAGTGGTACAGCATTCTCTAGACACAAGAATAGTCCCTTTTGCTGAGTTCTGTGCTCGCTTCAGGGTAACACTGTTTTAAAAGGGCCACAGATACCTGACCTGGGTTAAAGGAAAGCAAATGAAAAGATGAGAGAACTGGGAGCCATAACATTATATGAGGAAACGTGAGGTATCTTTAGCTTGAAGGAAAGGCATGGTTTCTATTTTCAAGTTTTAGTTTTTTTTTTTTTTAAGTTGTTATTATGAAGAAGGATTAGACTTATTTCATGTTGCCCCAGATAGATCAGAGTAGTAATAGGTCAATGTTACAGGAAACAGATTTTGGAATCCTGTAAGGAGGCAATCTCTAATAGAGCTTTTGGGAGATAGGTTAGCTATCTTATAAGTGAGATGCTTTTCTCTGCAATTTTCTAGGCAGAAGCTAAACAACTTCCTGAGAATGTTGAAGAAGGAAATCACTCATTATGTAGTTAGACGATGGCATAAAGAAAAAGGAGAAGAGGTATGAGAAATGCAGGGCAGAGGACAAAAATGCATGCTCTGGGTCTGAGGCCACTGTAAGTGGGCAATTTGGCAATCGTGACTCACAAGGACAAGTCCACTATGGATACTGTATTATTCAGGATTCTTTGGAGGACAAATTCTAAGATCTTCCTTTAGCAAGCTGCAAGCTCAGGAGAGCCAATGATGTAGCTCAGTCAGAAGGCTAGCAGGCTGGAGATCCAGGAGGATCCTTTCCAAAGGCAGGAAAAACATCAGTGTCCCAGACTGAAAAGTGGTCAGGCAGGAGACATTCTGTCTGACTCAGGGGAGTTCTCCTGAGGCCTTCACCTCATTGGAGAAGGCCCATTCACATTAGAGAGGGCAATCTGCTTTATTCAGTCTACCAATTTAAATGTTAAACACATCTAAAACCACTCTCACAGAAACACCCAGGATTATGTGTGATCAAATATCTAGGCACTCCATGACCCAGTCAAGTTGACACATAACACCAACCACCACAGATGTAAGATCTTAGAAGACAAAGGCCAGGATTAATGCTGAATTGGCTTAGAATGAGGAACATATAGAGTGTTTGATGGAGGAGGGAGGTGATGAATATTGGCTATGGATTTGAGATCAGCTAGGCAAGAGGGTCTGCCATTAATAATCTCAGGTCCTTTCAGGTATTGTGAGTGGCCACCACCACAAGAGTTGAACATACTAATGGGTACAAGTGGACCTGGAAAGTGAAAGGGGTACACTCTTGTGCAGTACATCAAATCCTCTTATGCCCGCTCTTACACCAAGCACTGTTGTGGAGACCAGTCTTACATAGGTTTATGCAAGCACAACATGACACCCCCACTTGGGATTCTTTGATGCTATAGCTCAGAATGTCCACAGTGATTTACAGTGCACAGTGTCTACAAACTGGAAGAGGAGAGTCAATGCCCCGGAGGCAATTCTTAACCTGGCATTTATCACAGGTCATACCCATTCTGAGAGGGGGATTGAAAGCTGATGGATACGTGCTTGTCCCTTCATTTCCTTCGTGAGATGTACTTCAAAGGCTCCTCAAAAGAATCCTCAGCATTGAGTTTTAGTCCCCAGTGGTCATGGCTGACTTGTAGACACACTCTTCTCTGTTTTACTCACCTTAACCTTTATTACTGCTCCCCGAAAACACTTTCCAAACAAACCCCATGAGGCACACCTTTGCCTCAGGCTCTGCTTTCCTGGGGGAGCCTGGTCAGGACACCACCTTAATGCTCAAAATTCTCTGAAGAACTAAACTGGTTTCCTTACTGTTTCCAGAACATACTGGGCCTACCTTGCTTCAGGTGTTCCACCATCTGCATGCTTCTTCAGTTTTCTGAAGATAAATAGTGCCCACACCCAAGTGAAAACGATCTAAAGCGGGTGAGAGGGAAGCAAGAACCATTTACCTTCACAGGTCTTTTCAACTGACCTTCCCATCAACTTAGAAGCATTTGTGGTGGGCATCACACAAATGGAATACCCCATCTTTTCTATAAAGTGGCTGGAGCTTCTAAGCTTCTAATATCCTTTTAATATTCTTGCCCTGATGGGGTTTGAGCCAATGAATTTGTATTTCAATTTGTATTTCAAGCTTTCTATCACCCAGGTATTCTTTGCATTATTCCCAAACTCCAAAAACAAGAAAAATAGGATCTATTCTAAAAGTCTGGTACCATTCTCTCTGTGTTTTCTGGTTTACATACTAAGGCAGGGATCAAGCTTCAGAACATGTAAAACTAATATTTTTGTTAAAGTTTCCAACAGTGCAGTTTAGGGGGAAAAAAGACTATTTTTTTTTTCTGTAGGTATCTTGGTACCCAACAAAAATACTGTCTATTTTATATTCACAGATGTCTTTCTAAAATGGTCACTGTTCTCAAGTCAAGGATTAGCATCAATGCTTGTAGCAAATAGTCAAAAATAGAATTGCATTATGTAACTACATAATATGGAAATTTGGAGTGAAGATGACATACATTTTAGATTTGTAAGATATCCAAGTGTAAATGCCTCATATTTATGCTGTACACAAAAAATACCCTTTCAAGGGGAATTCTGTGCAACTGAACTGATTGGCAATATATGCATTTAAAACTAATGTGCTTATAGCATAATTATTGTAAATATGCCACATAGAAAACAAATGCCTCTAAATGTAGTATGAAATTCTTAATGATTCCAAATTGACTTTATCAACTTGTTCAGTATACTTGTAGGGATTTGTTGACTTAATCTTGAATGAGGAAGTCAGAAACTGGTTTTGAGTTAATAGGTTATGCCAACTAGAAGTGCTGAGTTAGTAAAAATCAAACCCTAAAATTCATAACTGGTTAGTTATCCATTGAACTCCATGACAGTATAGTTTTAGGAATGTCAGGGTAAGAAAAGTGCATATCAATAAAACCATAAAGGTACATTGCCATCTTTTTGTTGTTGCTGTTAATCCTCACCTGAGGATATTTTTCCATTAATTTTTAGAGAGACTGGAAAGGAGGGCGAGAGATAGAGATACATAGATGTGAGAGAGACTCATTGATTGGTTGCCTTCTGCACATGCCCCAATTGAGGCCAGGGATTGAGCCTGTAACTGAGGTACATTGAATCCAAGACCTTCACTGTAATGGAACCCGAGACCCTTCAGTCCATGGGCCAACACTCTAACCACTGAGCCAAATAGGCTAGGGCTACATTACCATCTTTTGATACTATGGAAAGCAATCCCAGTTTCCTGCTAAAAGTTATGCCTAGCAATATCTAAGCTAAGTATTCCAGGTAATAAACTGAATATTTTGGGGTGTTCTAATTAGAAAAAATTGTAGTTAGGATGTCCTTGTCTTAAACACCAGATTTTAAAATATTAATAAAAGCTCTTTAAATGAAACTCATAAAGGAACACTTGAAACTCAAGTTTTAATTAAGTATTAAATTCTAACTTAAGGGGAAAGAGCCAGTAAAATATGACCATTATTATAATCGATGAATGCAAACTTAGCAGCATTAATTTTTCTGCTTCCTCCTCAGCCTCCTACATCTCTCCTTCCCACCCTCTCTCCTGCTGGGTGCTTTAAACAACAGAATTATTTTCTAACAGTTCTGGAGGCTGGAAGTTTAAGATCAAGGTGTTGGCAGACTTGACTTCTCCTGAGGCCTCTCTCCATGGCTTGCAGATGGCCGCCTTCTGGCTGTGTCCTCACATGGCCTTTCCTCTGTGCTTGTGCATTCCTAGTGTCTCTTCCTCTTATAAGGACACCAGCCCTATTGACTTAGGGTCCCACCTTAAGACTTCATTAACCTTAATTACCTCCTTATGTCCAAACACAGTAATATTGGAGGTGGAGGTTAGGGCTTCAACATAAGAATGGGGGGAGGGGGAAGCACAACTTAATCTGTAACAAACAGGATTGATAAGGTTTCCTATTCCCTTACGACTAGTACATAATCTTCTTTAGTAAATTATAAAATTGAAGAAGTTGATGCAACAGAATTCTTACTGAAGAAAAACAATTGAAGTCCTAAATTACTAACGTTGCCATGTTCATTAGGTTCCATCTTGGCTAATTTGTGAATTAGCTAAAGATTATTTCTAATGTTATTTCTATCTTCATTCATCTTTGTCACTTCTGTTAACATTGGTTTCTCCAGTAAACTAGTTCTTCTTCCAATTCCTTATTTTTTTTTACAGCCTCAACTGTCTTGTCTTCCCTATTGAGGACCTAACTCCCCCCCAGCCTCTATAATCAGTACCTGCCCAATTTTTAAAAAATCCAGTTGAAATGAATAAATTTTTATTTTACCTAAACATTTAGCACCATTTGACACTGTTGACCATTCTCTCATTCTTGTGTCAGTTTCATACACATTTTGAAAATTTCCAATATCTCTTTACCTCTAGTTTGGACCTCTACTTAAATTCCAGACACACATAACATATTGACTACCAGACATGTCCACTTGGATATCACACAGACACTTCAAATGCAGCATATTCAAAATCAATATCATCATTTCTTCATGCCTTCCCTACCCAATGTTCACATTTCTGTCTCAGTTGCTTACTCATTCATTTCTTATTCAGTTGCCCAGTCACACATTTGACTCCTTCCTCTCTTCCTACATCCAATCTACTGTGTTTTATCAGTCTACAAAGTACATTTCCCCCCACATTTTACATCCTAAAATTGTGGTACTTCTAACAATCAATGGTGGTCCATATTTTGTTAACTAGCAGATTTTTCCTTCCTAGTGTTATATAAAATGATATGTTTTAAATCAGAGGAGTTTTATATGCCATGAAATATAATACTGTCACATCTGGTAGATTGTACAACCTCATATCTTTGAAATATCCCCACTTTTCTCCATTTCCTCTGCTACTTCTCAAGGTCACACCACTCTCCTTTTCCCCGAGGGTTATTGTAAGCGTGCTTCCACTTCTGCTGTCGTTCATTAACCCTCAGGGCTGCCTGCCACCTCAGCTGTCTCCTTTGAAACTCACATGATCATTTCATTTGTTTTTAACCCTTACTCAAGGACATGCTTAAAGAGAAGAAGAAGAATGAGAGAGAGAGAGGGAGGGGGGGAGAGAGAGAGAGAGAGAGAGAGAGAGAGAGAGAGAGAGAGAATGAGAGAAACATCCACGTGAGATAGAAACATCAATCGAACAATTGATTGCATTTTGTTCGTGTTCCCACCTGGGGATCCAACCCGCCCATCCACGTATGTGATATACCCTGATCAGGAACCAAACCAGCAACCCTAAGTAAGCCACTCTGCTCTGGCAACAGCACTAACATGATATATATATATATATTTCAGAGAGGAAAGGAGAGGGAGAGACAGAAATATCAATGATGAGAGAGAATCATTGATTGGCTGCCTCCTGTATGCCCAGGACTGGAGATCGAGCACACAACCCAGGCATGTGCCCTGACTAGGAATCGAACCGTGACCTCCTGGTTTACAGGTTGGCGCTCAACCCCTGAGCCACTCCCGCCAGGCAACATGATCTTTTAAATTAAAATTATTTGTCTTCCCCAGGCTTCAAACATCTTAATGACTTTCTATTGTTCACAGAGTAAAAACCAGACTCCTCCCAATAGCTTACAAGCATCTGCATCAATCCAACCTATGCCTGACTCTCAAGCTCATACTCAGCACTTGTATCTCATTGTGTGATCTGTAGACTCACTGAATTCCTACCAGTGTTCCAAGCCTTTCTCTTTCCTCAGAGACTTCACACACTGGCTTCCCTTCCCTTCCCCTTTCCCTGGCTACCTCTTATTCAACTCCCAGGTTTCCGCTTAGACTTTAGTTCTTCCATGAAATTCCCCTGACCGCCCCACGTCTGGGTTAAACACACCTCTTCTATAACATTTTATAATTCTCTGGTCGGCATTTACCTCTGTTTGAATTGCCTATTTGTCTGTAGAATAGGATAAAGTGTATCTTTATTACAATGATTTGTATTTCCTCTGCTTCATTTCCCTTCTCCCACTAAGAAGTCTTTGCATATTCTTTGCCTCAGGCCTTTTTTCAAGGCTAAAAGAACTTAATCTTTTCCAAAACCTAAACTCATTGAAGAGATTAAGATAAAAATGACTTTAGGATAGGTTTGGAAATGATGATTTCCCTCTGTAAAAGCTGCAAGAAGTTGGGACTTGTTCCTTATTTTCTCAAAGCATCTAAGGAAAGTATCAAGATTTGAGAAGGTTGAACTCTTACAGTTAGGGAAGTTGCTTCCTAGAC
Source organism: Cnephaeus nilssonii (assembly GCF_951640355.1). Lineage (NCBI taxonomy): Eukaryota > Metazoa > Chordata > Mammalia > Chiroptera > Vespertilionidae > Cnephaeus > Cnephaeus nilssonii. Next base: position 14,001,206 of record NC_137079.1, read on the forward strand.
ACATGGGCCCCAGGCTTATCTGAAACTCTAGGCCCCAAGGATGCTAGATACCGATGCATCAAGTGGATGATGTGAGATGGGGGACCTCAAGGATGAGCAGGTAGGACCTAATGCCTGTGGCCACATAAAGACGAGAGGGATATCTCTAGAAATAGGGTGGGAGCTGGATGAGAGTTTCCATTGACAGGGAGCTTTCTGCCACACTGGTAAGGTGAAGTCTACAAAACAAGAGTCAGGCTGATTAAAGGAAATTAAGAAATGCTATATCTCTTCTGTGGTCTGGTTTGTGGACTGAGATTCAATCTAGTAATATCTGTGTCCTCCACCACTTTTTCAGGGCATTTCTTTTCTGCTGCTTTCTCTTGTGTTTTTTATTATTATTATTATTATTTATTTTATTATTATTTATTTATTCAATGCTTTTCCTGAATCTGTTGATAATGTGATTTTTCATTTTTAGTCTGTTGATGTGGCAGATAACATTTAGTTGATTTCAGGATGCTGAGCCAGCATTTGTATACCTGGGATAAATTTCACTTGTTCTTGGTGTATAAAAATCTATTTATACTGTTTTGGATTCGACTTGCTAGTATTTTGTTGAAGATTTTTTTGCACCTGTTTTTATGAGAAATATTGTCTGCAGTTTTCTGTGTTTGTTTTGCTTTGGTGTTAGGGTAATGCTGGCCATGTGGCATGAGTTAGGAGGTATTCCCTTGGTTTCTAGTCTCTGAAAGACACTCTGAAGAATTGGTATGTCTTCCTACATGTTTTGATAGCATTCCACCAGGGAACCCAGCAGGGCCTAGTGCTTTATGATCTGAGAGGTTATAATTATGAATTCAACCCCTTTCATAGGTATAGGTTTATTCAGATCATCTATTTCTTCTTGTGTGACTTGGCAGATAGGGTCCTTCAAGGAATGGTTCCATTCCATCTAGATTGTCAAATTTGTGGACATTGAGTAGGTCAAGGTAGTGTATAGCGCACTGAAGCTCTGTTCAGGTTTTTTCAGCCTTTTTTTTTTCTCTCTCAGTATCGCATTTTGGATCATTTACATTGTTACATATATAAAGTTTAATTGTTATATTTCTGATTATTTCTTCTGCAATGTTTAGTCTTCTGTTAATGTCATCTACTGTATTTTTTAATTCATTTTTAAGTTTTAGAGAAGTTTTAGTAATTTCACAGAAAAATGGAGCAAAAAAGTATAGAGAGTTCCTACATGCTGATAGCCTTCCCCTCCATCAATGTATCTTTACACTCTGGTGCATTTGTAACAATCACTGAACTATCATTGATGGGTCATGATCAACCAAAGTCCACTATTTACATTATGGTTTACTTTTTCTGTTGTAACTCTTATGGTTTCCGAAAAATGTTAAGTGACATGCAACCAACCTTATTGTTTCATACAAATTAGTTTTACTTCCTCAGAAGTTCCCTGCATTTCACCTGTTCATCTCTTTCAGCTTCCTCCCCAGCCCCCACCCAAGTCCCTGGCAACTACAGATATTTTTTAAGGGAGACATCATTGATATATACTACTGTATTACTTTTACATGTATAACATAATAATTTGATATATGTACATATTGCAAAGTAATTACCACAATAAGTTTAGTTACTATCTATCACCACACAGTTACAAATTTTTTTCTTGTGATGAGAACTTTTAAGATCTATTCTCTTAGTAACTTTAAATGCAGTCAGGCATCATTTGATGATGGAAAAACATTCTGATAAATGCATCATTGGGTAATTTAGTTGCGTTTTGCAAACATCATAGGGTGCACTTACACAAACCTAGATGGTATAGTCTATGCACACATGGCTATAGGGACAACCTATCGTTCCTAGGCTACAAACCTGTACATCATGTTACTGTAATGGATACTGTAGGCAACTGTAATACAATGGTAAGTACCCGTGTACCTAAACATAGAGGAGGTATATTCAATATGAATAGACCTTGCAGGACTGAAGTTGCTCTATGTGAGTCAGTGGTGAGTAAATGTGAAGGCCTAGAATATTATTATATCCCACGGTAGATTTTAAAAACACTGTAAATGTAGGCTACGCTAAATTTATAGAATAGGAGATTAAATCAAGCATAAGAGAAAATGATGCAATCAAGAGATGTGGTAAATATGAGATTTATGAGGCTGCTGCCGGTATAATACAACATATTGTTTTACAGTAAACCTTTTTTTTTTAAATAGAAAAAATACAAACTAAAATCAGGATAAAAAGTACAGTATAGTAAAGATATAAACCAATAATATAGTCATTTATCATCATTATACAATATTATGTCCTGTACATAATTGTATGTGCTTTATACTCTCACCTGACTGTCAGTGCCGGAGGTTTGTTTACACCAGCATCACCACAAACATGTGAGTAATGCATTGAACTACAACATTGCCACAGAAACAAGAATTTTTCAGCCTTGCCAGAGTGGCTCAGTGATTGAGCGTCGACCTATGAACGAAGAGGTCACACAGTTCGATTTCAGGTTAGGGCATATGCCCAGGTTGCAGGAGGTAGCTGATCAATGATTCTCTCTCATCATTGATGCTTCTCTCTCTCTCTCCCTCTCCCTTCTTCTCTGAAATCAATAAATTTTTTTTAAATAAATATAAATAGTTTTATTACTTTTAGCACTACCTCTTGTCTCTGCCTCTGCAATCTGATCTCCCCAGTGATTTTGGGGAGCACAATGTCATGAGAGTATGTAACGTTGGCAATTATAAAAGGCTAGCTTCGCGAAGATGCTGGTGTCCACTTCACCAGTACAACCTGAGTGTACACTGGGCCACCCCATGAACACAGAGAGGGAAGGAAAGAATGCTCCATTCTCATACAGTAAATCCATTCTCCCAATCCTCCATCTCCAAGACTTTTGACCTGTTCTGCAGTGTTCTATCAAAGCAATTATCTAATTTCTACCTCGTTTACCAATTATCTAATTTCTACCTCATTGCCCATTGTCATGTCCAGCTTCAAAACAACAACAACAACAACCACAACAACAATAACTCATACCCGCAGGGCATGGGCCCATGTTGTAAGTACTCTTGCCATCATGTTGAACACGGAATTATTTCATTAAATCATCCCTTAACCATCCTATATTGTACACCCACCCAGTCCAAAGCCACCTCACATACATTCTCAAGCATCCTGCTGCTATCTATGAGCCAGGTCCTATGCCTCCTTCATTGTGCAAACTCTCCCTTCTGTTCCCTAGGTTGTTTTGCTGCTCAGGCTGTGCTGAGCCCTGGCCCTGGGCATTTTCCTGGAGTGAGTGAGAGAGGCTGGGAGCAGAGGCTGCGAAGGACAGGCATCGCATCTCAACACATTTACCAAGTGTTTAGATTCCCAGGTCTATGGCGGCTCCTCTCCTTCCTCAGGAACTAGGTGGCTTAATTAAATAAATAATTCATTTAGTCCACAAGTGCTTTTGCGTAATTACCACTCCCAGGCACACTTCTGCTTGTCACTGTTTTCTGCAGATTCAGGTCTCTTGTTTGAGGCAACAGCCTTTTTTTTTTTTTTTTTTTTTTCCTTCTGTCTGCCAAATTCTCTAAGAACAATTAGCTAGCGATTTCAACTTATGTAACTGGGTTCAATCCGTGGTTTAAACTTGAAAGTAAATGTAGCCCTTCTTGGACAATAGGAAATCAAATAGGGATGCGATTTTATCAATATGTTTTACAAGACCTGACCCTGATCACCCTGTAGCTATTGTTACTAACGGAGAGTGTTGGCTGTATGCTCATGAAGTCTGCAATCATGTAACAGGAGAAAACTGGTTGAAGAAAAGAAAAAAAGGACATATAACATTTTTTAAAAGCATATAATTACTGAGCTAATATGGAAAAGACATACTAAAGCCAAGACTAACAAGTACTGATAATGCAACTATTCCAAATGAATTCTGGAACTGTGCTGGCTTACAAGGCCTTTTAACTCACTCACCGTATTTCTGGAATCATTCTCCCCTATTGAAGGAAAAAGGGTAGGGAGGTAAAAATCACTCTCTAGCCTATCCTATATGAGAACCAAATAGGAAAAAATTTTTTTGAAGGATCTTTAATGTTATCCTTACTTGTCCTCAATAACCTAAGAAAAATGGTAATGGAAAAAGGGGCCAGTATTCTTGACTTATTTTTGACCTGTGGGAATAATTTTCTCTTAGTACAGGAACATACTTATTTTTTCCCTGTGTATCTAAATTGGGAAATTAATCATAACCTATGCAATAAGCAGTTTCTCTTTTGAGCCACGGGGGTGCATTGGTGGCTATTCGTTAGGGAGTTCAGAAGATTCATTTTCCTGTGTTTGCTTTTGCTTGGCAAGAGTAGCTCTCTGTGCCACTCTGGCTCACAGTGAAGGTTTCTCTTTAACCCACTTTTGAAAGCGTCCTAGGAGAATGAGCAGCCATGTTAACTACACCAGCGTACAAGGGATGCAAAGGTGAATGGCATCTATCATTTCGTAAATGATTTAATAGGAAATTCTTTGTTTTCTCTCCCTGGAATTCTACATCCTTCTGGATTGCATGTCCTTATTCCCAAGAAAGGAATGCTTTCATTGGGCTACCGAACCATGATCCAGGGCATAGGATGCTGACTAGCCCCAGCCATGGATTACTCCTCATGTGCTAATGGAGTGAACAATTAAGAGAGTTACGGTGTAATCTTTTTTTTTTTTCAGGTTGAGATTTGCTTTTATTTTTTAAATTTCTTTATTGATTAAGATATTACATGTGTGTCCTTATCTCCTCGTTACCCTCCCCACCCCCCCCACCCCCAGTTGTGCCCTCACCCCCCTGTTGTCTGTGTCCATTGGTTAGGCTTATATGCATGCATACAAGTCCTTTGGTTGATTTCTCCCCTTTACCCCCATCCTTCCCTACCTTCCCTCTGAGGTTTGACGGTCTGATCGATGTTTCTCTGGATCTGGATCTGTTTTTGTTCATCAGTTTATGTTGTTCATTATTTTCCATAAATGAGTGAGATCATGTGATATTTATCTTTCTCTGACTGGCTTATTTCACTTAGCATAATGCTCTCCGGGTCCATCCATGCTGTTGTAATCTTAATCAGCAGAAAGAAACAGGTGTGCTTATAAGTAACAGAGAAGAAAGATGTCGTCCAGGGCCGGTGCTTCCTCTGGGCACTTACTAATGTTGCCATGCTTAGGGTCTGAGAAACTAAAGCAACCACAAGCAAGCAAGTCCACCAAAAGCTCACATATCTTAGAAATTAAAGTTTGCACCCTAGCCCGTTTGGCTTAGTGGATGCTGTGTCAGCCCTCAGGCTGAAGGGTCCCAGTCAAGGGCATGTACCTGGGTTGCAGGCTCCATCCCAACCCTGGTCCAGATGTGTGTGGGAGACAACCAATCGATGTGTCTCTCTCACATTGATGTTTCTCTCTCTCTCTGTCTCTCCCCTTCCTCCCACTCTCTCTAAACATCAATGGAAAAATATCCTGGGGTGAGGATTAACAACAACAACGACAACAACAACTTTGCATTACTCTGCAAAAGCATACTAACCAGATGAATTGCTGACTGAAGACAAATGGAATGTGAGAAGATAATGAAATTAATGAATATTAGTAGTTACTCCAGATGATAGGAATTAGTGACATGTGTAGGATATTTGGAACCCAGAGCCAATAACCTGTCAACATCTGTCATGAAAGACAGCCTCAAAGATGGAGCCCGATGACTCCTCCCTCTTGGCATCTATACTGCTGTGTAAGGTCCTGCCACACTGTAGCAGGGTTGGTGTGCATGACCAACAGGACATGGAAGACGTGAGGCTGTGTACTTCCACGTTTAGATTATTAAACAAATACGCATGGCTTCTGTTTTGGTCAATCTCTCTGATGTAGATCCCTGCTCTGAGGAAAGCCATGTGGTGAGCACTCTAAGGAGATGCTAACATGGAAGAAACTGGAGCCTCCTGCCCAGAGCTTTGAGAATGAGCTGGGAATCAGGTTCTCCAGCGCCAGTCATGTCATCAGGGATGCCGCCCGGTCCAACAGCTTCACTGCAATCTCAGGCGAGATGCAAAGCAGAAGCAGAACCATCTGGGCCGGCATTCCCGATGCTCAGAAATTTCGTGAGTTACTAAATCCTGCTTTTTAAGTTGCTAAGTTGTGGGGGCAATTTGTGATACAGCAATAAGTAACTATGCACACCCTTCTTATATCTGACAAAATTACTTTTAGTAATAATGACAAAATAAAACAAGAAAGAATAATGGCCAAAAAGCAAGTGTAGACAAGGAACATTTTCCTATTTTGAAACTGTATATATACATTTAGTGGCCAGATTATTATGATCTCTGAACGCATAATAATCTGGCCACTCAGTGTGTGTGTGTGTGTGTGTGTGTGTGTGTGTGTGTGTGTGTGTGTGTGTGTATTAGAGGCCCAGTGCATGAATTCATGCATGGGTGGGGTCCAGACAGCCTGGCCAGGGGGAGGGGACATGGGCGGTTGGCCAGCCTGCTGGTCGAACTCCTGGTAGAGGGGACAATTTGCATATTAGCCTTTTATTATATAGGATATACACTGAGTGGCCAGATTATTATGCGTTCAGAGATCATAATAATCTGGCCACTCCATGTAATTGTGCCAGTGTCAAAGAAAAAATTAAAAAATCAAATAAATATTGCAGTACAATAAAGGAATGAAGTAAGGAATGCCATGTAGTAGAAAGACAGCCTCTAAGAGGGAGCCCAATGATTACAAAATTAATATTTTAAAATTACATTAACACTTTTTTTTTCTAAAATGGGAATAGTTTATATCTATGTATGGCCAGTTGCAGTTTCTGTTTTGGGGACTTCTGCCAATATGTTCATATTTTTGTTAAAATTTATCTTCTTTGTGTATTTATGTTCAATATATAGTATAGCCATATTTTTTAATGTATCTTAGCTTTGTTGACAAGTACTTATTACAAAATATTTACACAATGCAACAGACATATAATGGTTTAACAGGTCTTACCTCCTGTCTTTTTCTTCTCCTGTATTATTATTTTTAACCCTGTTGGCAGTGAATCATACTAAACTTTCTTTTCTCTTTATCATATCAATGCCTATAAAAAGAAGTTGATTTATTGTCATCTTTCAGTCCTGTGTCACTGGAATCTTGTTTCATTTCTAGAATATATTCTCTGGATGTGTTTCTTCAATTTTTTTTTTAAACTATACGTGATGTTGAAGACATTACATGTGTTCCGAAGTGGATCTGACCCTATCATGGTGATTCCTCGGGATCTACTAAGATTGGACTTTGGCCCTGACTAGAATGTCTCAGTTGTTAAAGCATAGTACCATGTACCAGAAGGTCGCAGGTTCCACTCCTGGTCAGGGCACATGCCCTGGTTGCAGGCTGGGTCCCCAGTAGGGGGTGCAGGAGGGAGCCAATCAATGTTTCTCTTTCTCTCTCCCTTCCTCTCTCTCTAAAATCAATAAAAACATAGAAAAAAAATTGGACTTTGTTCAGCTTAGAAATACTTTCATTTATTAAGTAATTTTTATTCTATTCCAATTTTCAGTATGCCTTCCTCAGGAATTCCTACCACTCATGTTGTCAAATAGCTATTGTCTGTTTCTTATCTTTCATTTTCTTTCTCATTAAAAAAAAATTAATCTTTCCCTCTGCATCCTGGAGAAAAATCTCACCTGTTATAACCCACTTTTCTTTTAAAATTTCTCTAGTGTATAATCTTCCTCCACATTTCTTTCATTCTGTCTTTCCTAATTTTTCTTCTAATTTCTGTTGGACTTTTTGGACATCCTTTATTTCAGTACTTTGTCATATCATATCATATTTATCATGTCTTACACACAACTTTTATTTCTTATATAATTTTGCATGAATGCACATCATTTACTTCCTCTTACACATTTATGAATTTATGCTCTAACATGCTAAAGTTTCCCTTTATTTTGGAGAAACTTTTGATGGCCCACATGTCTAATTGCTGTGGGTGTATGCAGGTTTGGCATTTTATGTAAAGCAGAAGGCATGGTTCACCATGGATTTTCAAAATGAATACTGAGTAGTTTTAGAATTTTCCTCCCAAAATTTTATATTATGAGCTTAGTGAGTCAGACACCCAACAGAAGAAAGGTTAATCCCAGAACTGTGAGTGTTCCCAGTAGAAATTTCCGCTTTGTCTAACTTCTCTGTTTGACAAAATTGTTCTGCTAAAGGCAGTTTTCTTTTGGAGCTGTTAAGTCAGAAATTGTGTGAAAAGTCTGAGAGTTTTACCCTATTTGCAAGCTAACAGGCTAGCCTGCCATAGTTCTGTAGATGTAGAAAAAGGCATAGAATTTCCATCTCCACCCCCACCACTATCTCTGTCTCTATCTCTTAACTCCCCTTGGGTCAGAGAAAGTGGGTATTATTACTCATGGCAAAAATGGTACCCAGAGCAGTATTTTGCATCCAATCCCCCTGTTCCAATACCCACCAGGGTGATGTGATGAGGACTGGATAGAACAGGTTTAGGTGAGCAACCCTGAAATTGGGAAACTGAATTTTTATGGAACTGCTGGAGAAGATATTACTCAGGACCTGGGGATATAGGCAAATCCCCTCTAAGGATGTGAGGGGAGAGGTATCTCCAGTTTTACTACCTGGAATAGAAGCAAATGTCTCTGGGAGAGAAAGAAGGTTCCATCTACTACTCTGGAACATCCCAGGAAAGTACATCTCAAAGCTTTCCAGATGAAAACACTGTTTCTATCGTCTAAGATTGATATTCAACACACCTTTTCTTCAGCAGGCCCTGAGCATGCGGGAAGCACGGGACATCCATAAACTGTCCCCTGACAGGAGCCCGATTTACACCCCAGGACACAGGGCGGCTTTCTCTGGACTCCGTCCTCGCACTGATCCTGTTCCATCAGGTCTTGTCTGGGCTGTTCCCAACTAAGCCCTGCTATCCTCCTGAGAGTCTGCTTCATATACCTGTTTAACACCTTAAGCCTCAAGAATAGTTGCTTTTGGAGTCTGATAATACGTTGTGGCTAAACGCATCCTAGAAGGATATCAGTACCATGATCTCCTTTCCCCTCCAGCCTTCATCCTTAGCATTAAATCAAGCCAACACCTCATATCATCACTTCTTAGGGATGTACCTGGTTTTTTCAGAAAATAGAGTTGGGCATTAACATGGACCTGTGTCTATCTCCTAATTTCTAAGTTTTATTTGTATCACATTCTAGTAGAAATTCTTCTAACTATAAGGCACATAAGGGGTGGATTTCCGTAGGTTCCAGTTGTAACACATCATGTTTTTAACTTTATATTGGGACTTGGGATAAGAATGGAAAGAATTTAGAGGCCTGTTTTCAGCTCATCATTTTAACCAGAATTCTTGAAGTTTTATAAAAGTTGTTTCTATCTTATAAAAAATCTTTTAACGTGATACTATATAATTTTTCTTATTGAATTTATTTTCCTTTTCCTTAAAAAAACAGTCTTTTGATTGGTTCTTAGTGAGACCACCTTGAAGACTGGATTGAATGGAATAAATTAAATTATTATTTACTACATTTAGTGATATAGGCTCTATACATAAAAATATTTATAACATGTTTCTTATATGCGTGTAAGCCAAAACACAAAGATAAAACATTTAAAAATATATTATATTAAGTTTGAAAACTCCTTTTCAATAAAAAGTACGAACAATAGAAAGAAAGCCTAAGTATACTGAAACTTCTGATTTTGAGCAAATTAAGACAAATTTCAGGTCATTCTACATGGAAGAAATAAGTGGAAGGTTTAGGATAGTATGCATTTTTAGAGCATGAGATTTAGCTTTTTATTTGCTTAACAGCATCATTTGTTGATTACACAATACTAAATTTCCAGTAAATATATCCAAAAAAATATTTTATGTATAAACTATAAGAGGTTGTTAGAAGACTATAATCATATTATCAGCATGCAATATGATTTCAGAATACAAGCATAAAATATATAATTAATATATAATCTGGATAGAAATTGTAACTTATAAATCTTCCTATCTTTTTAGTAGTGACAATTAGAGATGTTATTGCTCAAATAATGTTTTTGTTTCAGAAGATTCATTTTCCTGCAAAGCTCTCGATAATCTTCCTATGTTATTTCTTAAAGATGTATTTGCATTTTATGTTGAATGTTTAAACATTGTTTTCCTATAGGCCCTGGCTGGTGTAGCTCAGTTGGTTGGAGTGTCCTCCTGTGCACTGGAAGGTTGCAGGTTCGATTCCGGTCAGGGCACATACTCAAGTTGTGGTTCAATCACAGGAGGCAACTGATAGATGTGTCTCTCTTACATCAATGTTTTACTCTCTCTATCTCCCCCGTCCCCCCTCTCTAAAAACCAGTTAAAATTGTTTTTCTATAAAGTCACAATAGTTGTAGAACAAAGGGGTGTGAAATTCCATAAAATAATTGACAATTAAATGCTAACATATTTACCATGGTGGTAACTAAGTACATAGAAGTTGCAAAAAGGCATTATACATGGGATTATACATTTGAGGGAGAGAGAGATAGAAACATAAATAATGAGAGAGAATCATTGATTGACTGCCTTCTGCACACCCCCTACTGAGCCTGCAACTTAGGCATGTGCCCTTGACTGTAATCAAATCCGGGACCCTTCAGTCCACTCGCTGACACTCTAACCTCTGAGCAAACTGGGTAGGGCAGGGACCATACTTTATCTGTGCCTAGTATATTCCAGGCTATCCAAGGGATTTGCATGTGCAATCTCATTTATTCCTTTGATGTGTCTAGATTATTATACAGTCTTACAAACCAGGAAGCTGGGGCTCCAAGAAACTGATCTGCAGACATTTGGGCACATGGAGACAGAGATTATAGGCAGAAGAATATACTAGAAATACAAGGCTTGAAAAGATAAAAAAGAGCAGGGGCAAGACTCCTGGGAAAATTAATATATTTATGCAATCTTATACAGAATTGGAATTAAAACTAAATACACAGGGTAAGGGATAATGCATAACCAAAAATGGTTTGAGAGAGCCATGAATCTTTAAGCCAGACTGAATAGTAGAGTTCTTTCTCTGTCAAGATTTGGGAGAGGCGACTGGTTTTCAAATATCGTAAGCTTAAGGAAAGGTCACAAAGCATAGAAAGAAACAGGGAAGCATTCAAAGGAACAAAATAAGTCTCCAGAAAGATTCTGACTTGCTTGCAAAGGATTTAAAACAATTGCCTTAACTATGTTCAATGAACTAAAAGAGAACATGGACAGACAGCTAAAGGAAGCCATGAACAAAGTGAGAGTATAAACCAAGTAATAAAAGTTATTAAAAAATATCACAACAAACTCAACCAAACAAAAATTCTAGAGCTGAAAAATACAATAACTGAATTGAAACATTCACTAGAGGGTTCAACAACAAATTTAAACAGACAGATGACAGAATCAGCAAACTTGAATTCAGTCATTTGAAATGAACAAGTTAGAGGAGCATAAGGAACAAATGTTGATGAGAATGTAGAAAAACTGAAGCCCTTTGCACTGTTGTTGGAAATGTAAAATGATACAGCTGCCATGGAAAACAGTATGGTAGTTCTTAAAAAAACAGAATTCCCATATAGCTCAGTAATTCCACTTCTGGGTTATATCCAAAAGACTTAAAAGCAGAGTCTCAAGGAATATTTGCACAACTATGTTCATTGCAGCCTTATTTACAATATGCAAAGGGTGAAAGCAACCCATGTATCCACTGATACAATGGAATAATATTCATCCTTAAAAAGGAAGGGAATTCTGACACATGCTACAACATAGATGGACCATGAGGACATTATGCTAAGTTTAAAAAGCAGGTCACATAAACACCTGTATTGTTTAATCTCACTTATATGGGGTTTCTAGTTAAATTCACAGATACAGAAAGTACAATGCTGATTTCAGAGGGGAATGGGACTTATTGTTTAATGGATGTATTGTATTATCTTGTTTATTTTTTTTCAAGAAGAGAAATTCTGAATATTTTGCACAACAATGTGTATATATTTAACACTATTGAACTCTACACTTAACATGGTCAAAGTGGTAAATTTGTTATGTATATTTACCACAATAAAAAATATAAAGATGTACAGATTCATAGCCTATATGTAATAAACAGTATGTTAGAAATAACTAATAAATTACTTACATATCTTCTAAATAATTTACTACAATTTATAAAAACTCTAAACAATACTTCATAATTGTCACAAGCTATTTCACAGGACTTGAAGGTATATAATATATCTTTGTTTCCAAATGTTTGAATCTCTATTTCACCTGGGAAATCTGTAATTGTTTTTCAGACACTGGTGACTTTTTTATGGCCATTCAAACTTGCCCTTTTTCTTATGGAATTCTTACATTCCGATTGTTTTCCTTTATTTATTGTACTTAATCAAACTGATATACGTATTTCAACTATAAATAGTGAGTGGTTTCCTCTAGCTTACCTCTTTTTGTTTATCTTTATCACTCACTAGTCACTCAAAATATTTGACTTTAAATGCTAGAAAGTTTCCCTCTGTGTCTGATTACATGTTATGTGCATGACTATTGTTATACCCTTGAGCTTCATTTAGATCATTTTCACTTTCATATTTAAATGAAAATAATCCTGATTCCTCCTCACACACATAGTTGAAAGCCCAGCATTTTTTCAATCACAATTAGGAGTCTCAATGACATTGTTTTTCCCACCCCCATTTTTCTCTGGTTTCCTGGGTTCTCTATCTGTGGCATGTGTCACCTCTTGCTCTGCTTTCGCTGCTCTAAATGGAGGCAGGTGACCAAGGCTCTACTCACCTTGATTTTCACAAAATCATGGTGAGAAAGCAATTCCATGCAGCAGATTTTACAGCTAACTTAGAACTAATCCCATCCACTTTGAAGTGAAGGTTCATTATTGCTCTTTTGAACACTCCTCTGGCAGTTCCTGCTCAATGGAATTTACTTCTGTGAACATTTCCTACAGGCTTTCTGTCTTGGCAGGAGGTGGTCCCTGCCCCTTACATATGTTTCCTCCTCTGGTCTCTCCTCCTCATTTACCAGGTCCCCACACCTTCAGAGTGAATCCGACAAGCACTTCCATTTTTTGAAAAATTTTGCAATGACCAATCATTTCAAAACACAAAAGTACAGTGTACATGTAGAAAAGTGCACAAACCTTTAAAGTATAGCTCAATGAATTACCATAAAATGAACACATCTGTGTGGCCACCACTTAAGTAAAAATAAAATAGAGCATTATCAGTCCCTGAAAATTTTGATTATGCCCAAATTCTTCAACATTTTTTATTTAGCCATATTAATATATGACTCCAAAATATTTTCTATATTTTGTATTTTAGCTCTCTGTTCCACTCTGGATATTTTGATCTTATCAAATTTCCAGTTAATGAAATATCTCTTCAGTTGTATAATCTATTAAACCCATCCCTGAGTTTTCAATGTTCTGTCAAATTCTTACCCTCATATTTTAATCCCTTTGGCATATTAAGTGATATCTTCTTTTTTCTGTATCTCCTGTGGTTGTGTTTATATGTCATGTTGTTTCTGTTGGTTTTCACTAACATGGCCTTATTTTCTTCTATGCCTGATGTTTTTGATGAGTGGGGAACATGGTATAGGAAAAAACTGAGAGCTAATTGGATGCTCTGGATGATCTTATCTTTCTCTAGGGAACAATGATGTTTGCTTCGATGAGGCACAGCTGTAGTATCAGCTAATATTAATCCAGTCAATACTTGAGGGGATTTGAGCTGGCTTTTCGTTTTTGCTTATGGAATTCCAGATCAGCCTTCCTTAAATGTCTACTTGTTGTGTTTATCAAACTATTTCTTACTGGTGGCTCTAAACACATTTTTTCTCCTTGTATTCCATGGGTCTCTTGAAACCTATGGTCAGTTTCTCAGTCTCAGTATCTGCTTCAGATTCAGTAGAAACATCTAGACTCTAAGGAAACGTTGCCCTATATGCTGGGTTAACTTCTCTGGGTTATCTTTTCTCCTGTCTGTTGTGTTCAAAATATATTTCATAGTTTGTCCTGCTTTTCTAGTTTCTCTCAGCAGGAAGATTGAACCATCTCGTCTGCCAATGATTGAAATGAAACTCTTGCCCTTTCATTTCATAAAAGTTGCTCCTATCACCTACCTGGCTAAGGCTTTGGTTTTACATTGCCAAAAACTAATGTGTTCTACTTAATAAAAGGGTTAGGGAAGGAAACAATCATTTCAGACTTTACTCTTTAGCAGCAGTAAGGCTCTGAATTTCAGGTTTTCCTTGATCACTCCCATGCCCATCTAAGTGAAAGGTAGAAATACAGAGCTTTATTTTTTCCATTGATATGAATTATGACGTCCATGCAAGAAGCAGTAAGAACTGCAGTTTGTTCTATTTGTTGCCAATAAAGAAATAATTTATTTTTCCTCCTGACAGATCAATGGTGAGTGTATCAAGGGTAAGGATTGTATCTTAATGTTTATTTTTACATGCCATACAATCAGTTGTTGTTGAGTTAATAAATACATGGAATAAAAACTGAGCCAGTGCTATATGCTAAGAGCACTGTCCAAATAGCATTTTGAAGAGCTCCAGACAAGGAGCTGGAGATTATTTGATTGTCTTTGAAATACTACCCACGAAGAACAAACATTTTCCTTTTTATTATGAAATAAAAGAGAAATCAGGAAAACAGGTAACTTGACAATTAGAAAATTTGATATCTGTCATGTGCTCATTTGCATCATATGAGTGATATGTTATTAATAAGAACTTTTTTTCCTCTTCTTAGTTTAATGAAAATTACATATATATTTAAATTATGTTAGGTATTTATTTCCACATCCTGGTTTCATAAGGCATAAAGTTATAGAAGAAAAGAGAATTTTCTTAAAATTTTGGGGAGTTTAATACAAAACTTTATGTAGGTTGACTTATGCAAATGATGTTGAATACAATCTTGCTAAATGGACTTTAGCAATAAGTAGAAATATCTAACAGGTAAGCTTATGAGAATAATATATATGAAAGCACGTGAAAAGAATAAATCTAAGACATTAATCTAAGCAGAATTTCTGTTGCTAATATCTTATATATAGGTTGCTAGGCACACTCTAATGAAATAAAGTAAATGAACATTATTTCAAACCTACTCAACTCAAATTCATTTGTTATTTTTAAACTCTTCAAATCAGAATTTGGATGCATTGACAGGCTTGGGGGTAAAATTATAGTGTTCTATCATTTCTTAGAGAATAGAAAAGAGTTCTAAAACGTGACAGCATTTAGTTAAATGATATAGTACCCCCACTTAAGCTTAGGCTTGAACATGTCAAATCAGTTATTGCAGCTTGATTATGATAAGTATGCCTCCCTACACACCTGATTTATCTTATGTTCTGTTTCAACTTCCTTTCCACTATGATATGCAAGTTTGGAATTTATTGAAGAACAAGGAAAATGCACGGGAGAACAACAAGGTATATAGTCACATGGCATGATGAAAAGATGACCTGAGATTTTTGTCTAGGATTTCTTCCAACTGAGATGTAATACTTGACACAAAGAACTAGTTTTGGGCTATTATCTACATCAAATTAAAACGAAAGATAATAGATAATTATAATGTTCTTTCCAGTTTTGCTATTTTAATATCCAATTATATTGTACACAATAAAACCCCTTCCCACATATAAATGTCATCTACTTAAATATTCAAAAATATTTCTTTTTCTATAAGTGCTACAATGATGCATATTCTAAAACTTTGCCAAAACACCTAATTTGTTGATCTTATTTTGGTTATTTTTAGTCTCATGAGTAAAAACCACAAATAAAGTGAGAATCTGTCTCTAAAACTTCTTGTCTATATTCAGTTAACCTGGGTTATTAGTAAAAACACCAAAACTATCAAAAAGCAGATCCTCATTTCTTTCCATAAAAGGTATATTTGACAAAATTACAGTAACTTATTGAGTATTTCCATATGAAGAATATGCAAGTAGGTACTTACTCAAGCAATCATCTTTTTTTGATTTAAAAATACACAAACTATTAGTTTTTTTCAGCTAAATTATTTTCTTTTACGGTATTTATGGACATGTAATTTTCACAGACTAATTTTTTAAACACCCACCAACTGACAGAAGTTAAAAATAATCTGGAAGCATAGAAGGTGCTAAATGAAGTTGGTTTAAAAATGTTCTTAATTTCATAGGACATTATTTTATACTGGGGTATTAAGAGTCAGATTTCTAGGTGGAAAAATTTGCTGGAAAATTTATCTAAAGATGTTTTATGACAAAACAGACAAGGAAATTTTGTGTAAAGATGGCAACAAAAGTCTTTAAGATTGAGGGAGGACTCTTCCAGTTCATTCTTCGGTGACCATAATTCTGCTGTCCCATTTTCCAGTAATTCAAAAGCATTTGGGAACATATTTACTTTCTTCATCTCCCAAAACAAGTAAATGCAGTGTAGGGTGCCATTTTCAATTTTGTTCAGCATCTGAACCTTCCCTGCAAAGGAATCTATACTTGAAGAATATATTATCACACAACTAAGGGTGAAACAGCTCCAGTTGGGCTCCCTGTGGGGCTCACAGAGACCCCTAGTGGTTGTAAGGTGAAGCACAGTTTGAAACCTGCCAGTATAATTGAGAGACTTTGCTTCAAAATCAGACAAACATGATAGTTTAATACCAGATTCACCACTTAACAGTAACGTGATGTTGGACAATTTACTTAATTTCTCTGACCTCCAATTTCTTTTAATAGATTGCCTTCAAAAAGGGCTGTCAACAACCTAGCAAATGGCCCTGCTAACGTACAATATTAAAAAGTAGCACTTCGTTAGAAACAATTATTTTTTTAAAAAACAACTTTGTCCTCAAAGATGGGCTCATAGTCCATACCAAAAAGCCCTCATAGTCCATTTGAATAGCCTTTATATAGCTTAGCTTGCAGGAATTGTTCTCACACACGGAAACATGAATAACATACAGTAAATTTCCACCCATTTGCAAGCCTTTCTAGTAAGTAATAATGTATTTACTCTGATTTTAATTGCAAATTGTGCCCTCAGAACTCCTTTGTAAATATTTTCTTAGTAAAGCACTGCAAGAGCATATGCATCAATTATGCCAGTCAGTAAAATATTTGCATCTAAGTAATATTATATGTGATAGAAGCAAACGAATTTCTCCACTAAAATTTTTGTCTTCACATTTTTCTAAGAAGCCTGGTCTTACTAAAGTCTTGATAACTTAACTCAAAGAGATACTGCTCTTCTGAGGAAGAGGACCAGTTACAGGTCTGATATATGACTGGGTGACTAGACATTTTGGTTTGCCCAGGACAGGTCTGATTTATGCCAGTTGTCTTGGTACAATTATTAATCATGCTCTCTTTCATTCATGAAAGTGTCTGTGGCTTGAACAGTAAATTATATCATCATCATATCTATAACTGCAGTATCTAAACAAGATGAACCACAAACCACGTATGAAGGTCTACACTCACAAATAATCAGATCTCAGGCTTAAATCACAGCATACTTAACTAAAATTAAGCATTCCCTGGGAGAAATTATTTGAAAACCATATGTCTGGTAAGAGTTTAATATCCAAAATGTATAAGGTATTAATAAAACTCAATAGCAAAATCAAAACAAAACAACAACAAAACCAAACACCACAAATAACCAAATTTAAAAATGGGCAAAGTACCTGAACAGACATTTTTCCAAAGAAGACATACAAATGTTCAACAGGTACATGTGGATGAAATGATGTTGAACATTACTAATCATGCAATTCTGCTTTTTTAATGTCTTCTTTATTTCAGCAATATTTTGTAGTTTTCAGTGTGCATATTTTTGTCTCATTAAAATTTATTCTAAATTTTATTCTTTTGGATGCCATTATAAATGATATTGTTTTCTTATTTTCTGTTTGGGATTATTTATGCTACTGTATAGAAAAGCATCTGCTTTTATGTTGCTTTTAAATTCTGCAATATTGCTAAATTTGTTTATTTGCTCTATTAGTAATTTTGTGGATTCTTAGGATTTTCTACATAGCATGTCATTGGCAAATAGAGATGATTTTACTTCTTCCTTTCCAACTTTTTAGTCTTTTATTTCTTTTTCATGCATAGTTTTTTTTTTAGCTAGAGTTCCCAATATTATGTTGAATATTAGCAGTAGAAATGGAATCCTTGCCTTGTTTCTTATCTTAGAGTCTTTTACCACTTAGTGTGATGTTAGTTATCTGGATGTAACTTAATTTTAAAAACTAACTATAATTTGTCCTGAAACAATTTTAATGATGCTTAAAATGAAGTTGAGATATTTATAATATCAGTTTGAGAACTTGCATTGTAGATTGTCCAGATTTATCAAGGAAGAAAAAATTAAGGTCTTGGTTTCTAGAAAACAGGACTTGACAAACCGTATCTGCAAAGATACCTGTTTGTGTCTGAGAAAGGATCTGATAACTTAACCTCTGGAAACAGTAATTGTTTTTTCCCTGTTTACATTTGTCATAAAATTTAATCTGTTAATGAGATTATAAATGAAGGATGAATTATAGAAACAAAACACCACACACACACACAGGCACACAAAACAAGGAAAATCCACGTCCTTAGATTAAACATATTTTGAGAAAAGGTTTCTCAGAAGTTATTGGTGAGAGCTTCTGGTAAGAGCAACAGATAATGGAACAGATTTTGATGTCTCATGAGCTGCTTACTAGTTAAGTTGTTGCTACTGTCACCATTCAGTATTTCATCACTGCACACTATTCATGGGGGCTTCTCCACCTTGCTGCACAGACTATGTAGTTCAGCAAAGAGTGGACAGTTGAAATATTTTCTACCTTTGAACTGTCACAGAGAAAAACCAGAAACAGTCATCACTTGGGGAAATGAAGGAAATCAACTGCAGTTCTTTTAATTTTTTAAAGTAAAATACTTGGTTTTGCCTAAGTTAAGAAAATATAAAAGAGAGCAGGGTTTTTAAAGATGATTTTATCATCAGTGGGGAAATACATCTTTGAAGAAATCCTCCCTATTGCCTTATCACAGGTTTAATGAAGCTCTTTTTTTATGCCTCTAGTTAGTTTTTCCCTCCTAGCTTTATTTATGCAGAGGAAAGACTGAAGAATTAAATACATGTCATGAGTTGAAGAAAATAAGCTCAAGCTAAAAAGAAAAGTTCATGTTTAACTGTTTGGATGTTGAAGAAAATACTTACATTGTGTGGAGGGTTAAACCAGATGACCTCTCTAAACCATCCCAATCCTAAATTCTGCAATTTAAGAAATTGCCATTGTGCTTAACTGTGTGGTAGGCTCCAATTAGCCATCCTGTGGGGACCTTTGTGAACCTTACAAAATTTATGCAAACTTGTAATGAGAGTTAATAAGGAGTTGGGAAACTACTTTATCTGGCAGGAGGAAATTCATTTTAATAACACTAGAGTAATGCAGTTGCCTTAATTGCCTGAGCAATGTCATTTAAAGTTAACCAACTACATATGGACACACAGGCACTGCAGAGAAAATAAAGACGAAGGACATATTAGACTTACATTATTCCCAGCAGGCTAAATTTAGACCATCTGTGTAATGAATTTATTGCTAAGTTTTCAGGATAAGTGTCAAGACATAAAATGAAAATAATGACACCTTGAGTAAAATATGGTTCTAGGATGTCTATTTTATACAATCTATGCCTTTTTCCTGACATACAACTATGTGTTTGTATGTATGTAAAGCTATTATAGTTATTACTTTCATGTACACATATACAGTTCTGTTTACATAAAACATATGCATATATTAGTCATCAACTTCTAAAAACTGATTAGTGTATGAGTTGTATGAAACAGACTTACCATATCATGTTGGATAAAATGAAATAATACTGTCAAAAATTGATATCCTATTAATAATAAATGTAAAATAATTTTTTTCTCATATAGGAGCTTAAGTTTTATTTTGAATCCAGAATAAATATAGAAAGATGGAAGAAAGCAAATCACAGAGTAGAGATCTTTTAAATTATTATTGTTTTGTCATTGTTATTGTCACTTTCACATGGTGAGTGGGAATAGCTTCTGAGTGCCATTTTATAAGTTGATTTTGATCAGATGATGGTGAGAGCTGTGGTGATATTGATATAGTAGGTAAAAGATCCAAAAGACTGGTGAAATAGACTAAATCAGGAAGGTGCTTAAGTTTGAGTGTGACCTGATCTGGACCTAAAACGATTGGTATACTTTGAATAATCATAGAAAAACTTAGAAATCATACCATTCAGAATGAATTTAAAACACTATTTTTTATGCTTAATTTTTCAAAGTGGAAGTAGCTTAATTTCCTTTCTGATTATAAAAGTAAAGATCATATAAGAGTAATAAGGGTAGTGAGGCTGTGAGTTCGGTATGTGCTATGTGTAGAAATTTTATATTTTAGACCCATGGTCAGCAAACTGTGGCTCACAAGCCACATGTGGCTCTTTGGCCCCTTGAGTGTGGCTCTTCCACAAAATACCATGGCCTGGGCAAGTCTATTTTGAAGAAGTGGTGTTAGAAGAAGTTTAAGTTTAAAAAATTTGGCTCTCAAAAGAAATTTCAATCGTTGTACTGTTGATATTTGGCTCTGTTGACTAATGAGTTTGCCAACCACTGTTCTAGACCATTTATACATGAACTCTATAATTATGAATATAAAATAATCATTAATCAATTGGAAAATTATATATAGGCAATGTTATTCTAATTCAATCATATTTTTTTCTTATCTAAAGTATACACAATTACATTGTGTTAGAGCAGGACATATAGCTGAGAACTCGGCATAATTATCCAGGACTAGAGGGCCAGTGCACAAATTCGTGCATGGGTGGAGTCCTTCGGGGTGGCCTGCAGAGATTGGGCCTCATCTTGTGCCCCCAGCCTCGCACCTTGCAGCCTAGCATCCCAAATTGGAACCCCACCTTGTCCTGGTGCCACCTTTTTACCTGCTCCACTATCCTGCTTGCAGGGTGATTGATGGGGGCCAAGTCTTAGTGCCTGGGAGTGAGGTAGTGGCCCCGCCCCCCACCACTGCTGCTGGTCACCATCTGCTGGGTGATCGGCTGGGCAATTGGGTCCCCCGCTCGCACCCGCCTTGGCCTGGTGCTACCTGCTCACCTGCTCCACCATCACGCCACAGTCCCACTCTTGTCGGGCCCCATTGGGGCCAGCATTGCCTCCACTGCTGCTCGCTGCCAGCCCTGCATCGCCAATGCCCGCCATGTTCCGTGCCACCCCCTGGTGGTCAGCGCACATCATAGCGAGCAGTCAAACTCCTGGTCTCCAGGTCGAACTCCCAGTAGAAACACTGCCCGAGGGGACAATTTGCATATTAGGCTTTTATTATATAGGATTGAAAGAAGGGCAAGTTCCCATCTCAAAAAAGATCTATCTCATTAGGGACCCCTGATTTATGGACAGCAACTTTGAATGAGTGAATAAAAGTCATCTGAAATTGTCTAGAAGCATTACCTTTTACTCTTATACACAAAAATCTCCAATTCATGAAGTCGGAGCACTCCTGCCTATGGCCTTGTATGACCGGGTACTGGTAACACTTTACCTGGGCCATGAGTAGCTGACAAATTTTGTGAAATATTTGTCCTTTATTCTAGACCTACTGTAGCGTAGTAGGTCTAGAATAAAATCACAGATGAGTTTAAGAATATGGGTTTCCATATTCTCTCCTAGTATAATACATATATGTACCTTCACCCAAAACAGTGCATAAAATTTGGGGTGTTAATGGACTTCCTTAAATTAATTTACAGATTTTTAGATATAGAGTCAAGAACCTTTCATAAAAAACCTCGATCTAGAAAACACACACTTTTATAGTTTCTGTCATGTAAGTGAAATATTATATTCATTCAATAAATATTTTACTTTTGCCATGGCTCTATTCCGAGGTGACTATTGTATGTGTCTGTTGATTAAATTTATGTACCAGCCTCTAGGAGATTACACTTATTCCTCAAAGATTTAGTAGCTCTTCAGTCTTTATAATGAGGTGGATTCTAAGGCACCTATGAACTCAATGGGGAAAGTTCTGAACAGGAATGTTGCCCACAGGTTGTAAAGTAGACTTGAGCCCTGGTGGTATGGCTCAGTGGTTGAGCATTGACATATAAACCAGGAGGTCACGGTTAGATTCCCAGTCAGGGCACATACCTGGGGTTGCTGGCTTGATCCCCAGTAGGGGACAGCATACCAGAGAATAAAAATGTTTCCTTTAAAATAGCCATCTTTGAAACTATAAATTTAATTGTTCATTGACTATAAAAAGAAATCTATAATGAATTTTAAATATCCCCGAAAGAATGGTACAAGGGATTTTCATTTTAATTGCAAGATTTGAAGTTACATAGATTCCCAACATTATCAGCTCTTGCTATGTTTTGTTGGGTTGTTTATTCTCACTTGGCCTGGGAAATGGCTCCTCTCTCTGACTCAGAAGACTCTGTTATTAATGTTGGTCATTTTTGTAAAGATGATTGAGTTTATAGATAATTCAAATATAGAGGAGTTACCCATAGACAGAATGAGTCCATACAAACACAGTTAAAGGCATGATCAAACTTAACTCATCATGGTGAATGTGCTAAGTGATCAAGTGGGAAATTTAAATTACTGTAGAACTATAAATTTTAGAGGAAAAAGACTAAACAAATACAATTTGGGCATATCTGACCATGTACAGATATAACACAAAAACCTAGGAGTTACAAAATGGAGAGCAAAAACCTGCAGAATGTCACAGTTAAGAAAACCAGCATGAGAGAGGAATACAGTAGAATAATAATATTGAATTTAAATATAACGTGGTGACCTTTTTATTATATCTTAGATTTTCCAGTGAATATGGCCACAAAAAGCTGGATATAGTTTGGATTTCATCCACATACCATTTGAATTAACTTCTTATCTTTCCATTCTAATTTTCTCAAAGGCTACATTTTATACCTTTGCAGTTAAGTACAAAAAGGTGATTAAAAGTCAACTAATAAAAAAGAAAATTGGGGTGAATTGGTCTGAATTTAAAAACTGGGGAATAATTTGATTGCTCTTAATCAGATAATGGGAACTAGGTTATTCCTGTTTTCCCTTATTATAAAATAAGTGGAAGTCTATATATTTTATTTATAAGAATTTAAAAAGTTGAGTTCCACACCTAATTTATTTTCAGATGTTGGCCTGATTGAAATTTATCAAAAGTTGACTGAGTTGAGGTTGGTCTCTTGATATACCTGCTATTCCTCTGATACTATAAAGTTACATTTTCTTAAACCTTTTAAAATATATAAATATGTCCAGTTTTTAAAGATATATTATTTTTGTTGAAGTGAGTTGTATGTTAGTCTAACATTAAGGTTACTAATATTGAGGACAAACTCTATCACTTTAAAAATAATAATATATTTGAATATTAATATTTGTTTTCAGAATTATTCCTCTCCTTAAATTTTATAAGACAGCTGAAGACTATCCCAAGTCAACAGGTTTAGAGGACAAGTCTTAAAATTAATGTAATGAAAATAGCTATTTTTAATAATACAGGTTTGTTCTTCTATTCTGTTCACAAATGACAAAGAAAAATGATCTAAATTTTTAAAAAGCTATAAATATATCTCTACCTGCATGTATATTTATATAGCTATACATATGTTATTTGCATATTTAATTATGTATATAAATTTATCTATATATGTATGTGAATGTGTACAATTATATATATTTAAAGGTAGAAAGAAAATGGAGTATAAAATGTAACTCTCTAATCAATATTTTAAGAAAATATATTTTTTCAAATCAATTCATATTATTTTAAAATCAAATCCAAGAGCATGGAGATATATAGAGTTCAGAATAAGTAAAAATTATTTCTGAGTAATAAATATACAAAAGATGACTAAATGTTGCCCACTGAATTAATGAAATAGCTAAAAGCAGAAGAGAGATATTTAGAAACACACTCAACTTTTTAAAATACCTGCTGTTGTGTTTTTTTTTATTTCAAGGAAAATATATATCTTTTTACTTAAAAGAAGATGATATCATTCAGAGAATGTCAATTACACTCCTAATGGGATTCTAGAATGGCATGTAATTATATCAGCAGGAAAGGACTATGTGGATTCCATTATTTAGGCCTAAGCTTGGAAGTAAACGAAGTGACAGGGTGAAAGCTAGTTGTAGGAGATAGTAGTCAGGAATATCATTTTTGTGTAAGTCAATCTCTTATGCTGATAGAGATATATAAAGAAAAAAATTACAGTGTTATATACAAATTGAATGTAAATTAAAATTATTAAGTTTTTGACTATCAGATATTAGATTTAAAATGGTGGAAAGTGATCTTTTAAGAAAACTTACACAAAAGAGTTTTATAAGTGAGAAGATTGTCAAGCTTTAGTTTTTAAGACTTGTAAATTTAATATGTTAAACCCATAATTCAAAACCATTCAAAAATTAGGATATTTTTTTCTCACTATCTGCCATATGTCGGGTATTTTAAAAATGAATGATAATGTTAATTGTAGGTAATTTGAAGAGAATAAAATAATATGTAAATAATATTTACTTTTTAATGTAAGTTAATTATTCCCATATAAGTGAGCTTCCAACTAAAATTATCCAGATTTTATAACACTTAGTTATCATTAATTTTTCCTTCCTTCCTTCCTTCCTTCCTTCCTTCCTTCCTTGCATAATTTTTAATTTGTTATGGACTGAATGTTTATATTCCCCCAAAATTCATACATTAAAAGGTAATCCTCAATGTGATGGTATATGGAAGTGGGGACTTTGGGAGGTAATTAGGTCAGGAGGGTGGAGCTTTCATGAATGAAATTAATGGCCATATAAAAAAGACCCCAGAGAGTTCGCTCACTCTCTTTTTGTCATGAGGGGACACAATTAGAAGTCTACAATCCAGAAGAGGAATCTCACCAGAACCTGATCATGCTGGCCTGATCTCAGACTTCCAACCTCCAGAACTCTCAGGCATAAATTTCTATTGTTTGTAAGATACCCAGTTGATGGCATTTTGTGCAGCAGTATGAACTGAGTAAGACGTATTTTCAAACTGAATGATTCATTTACTAAAATTCAAAACCAAACATACCTAATCTATGGTGTTAGAACTCAAGAAGTGGTTATCTTTGGATAGGAGGAGGGGTTATAATTTGGGAGGTGGCCATAAATACAGCTTCTTGGACTATGATATATTTTTGTTCAATTGAATCTTATATAATTCTTGACATAATCAGAGGTTAACAGATTTTCATATAATTAACTGAGCTATATAACTCTGATTCAACAAACATTATTTGAGAATCCAATATGTACAAAACATTGAACTGAGCTTTGAATTTAGGACATCACAGATGACAGACACTGTCCCTATCATGGAGTACACAGTCTCGTGGTGAGTAAGACAACTACAGGGGTCCTTCCAAGGCAGTGGGATCTGTGCACATGAGAAGCAACAGTAGTTGTCCCCAAACTTGGATATGGCATAGAATTAAGCAAAAACTTTCTTTATGAACTAACATTTATGTTAAAGCTTGAAAGATTGATAGGGTTTCTTTGGAACAAAAAAAAAAAAAAAAAAAAGAAGAAGAAGAAATGTATTCCAGGACAATAACAGAAACATAGATCTAGAAATGAGACTGCATTGGTCCAGAAACTGGAATTTGCTTAAGATGTAAGTGCTCAAGACACAGAAATATTCATTCTTCTCATTTTCTTTGCAACTAATTTGCAATTTATTCTTGAGATATTTTGTATATTGCAAATGTATAATAAGTCTTTTTATTTTTAGCTACTGGTTTGTTGTTTTTTTTAATCCTCACCCAAGGATATGTTTTCCATTGATTAGAGAGAGTGAAAGGAAGGGAGGCAGAGGGAGATAGAGCTGGAGATAGATTAAAAAAAAACAACAACCAATGTGAGAGAGACACATTGACTGATCGCCTTGTGCATACACCTGGACTAGGCCAGGGAGCCTACCTGCGACACCCGTCTGTGGGTCGATGCTCTAATCATTTAGCAAACAGGCCAATGCAGCTACTTTATTGATTGAAATTTTTCAGGCTAAGCTAATGTAACAAAAAGAGAGAAAAAATGTATTTATCTGATATGTAATACTCTGGAGTTTGGTGGTGGTGTAAATCAAGAAAGTGGGTCTGATTCCAGAAAGATTTTCAGCTATCTAGTTTCCACACCTTATTGTTCTCAGCATATTGTCCTTATCTTCATTTAACATTAACTCAGTTCCTTGTCTACCTTCTAGTTCATGGGGAGAAAGAGAGATTAAGATTGTGGCAAACAATTTTCATTTGAAAGAAATGATGCAGCGGTTTATAGATCACTTCCACTCATCTTTCATTGGTGATAACATGGTCATCCATATACACTTAGCTGCAAGGGAGGCTGGAATGTATACTTTCTAGTGGGCTGGCCCTGTGCCCAGCTAAAACTCTATTACCATAGAAGAAGGGCTGAATGGACTTGGGGAAAATGAGCATCCTATCACAACTATTTATTTTTAAAGCCCCTTTGTGTTTGTGAAAAAAGATCATGATTCCAACACAGGTTAATAGGTGGGAGATCATGAGAGATTTCTTAATATCATAATTAATGTTTCTATATTATTTAAAAATAGTTTGAGGCCATTTATGAGTTATAATCAAAGGAGTGGCACTATCCCATTTTCATTTTAGAAAAGTACTTTCTGGATGCAGAGGGAGGGAAATCAATTTTGAAGCACTGGAAAGAATCTGATTGAGATACAATGGTGACTTGGACTAAAGGAATTTGTAGCGAATACAGAAGGTCAAATATAAAGAAATCAATGATATGAAATGGTTAAATCCATGCTCATCAATAATATCTGAGGGTAGAAAATTTAGGGGCAAACAATAGTGAAATCAATGCTAGCTACATAAAATTGTGACTTTCAGTACACAGAGGGGTATTAGTTAGAAGAGAGTGAAAAAGATGAGTTCAATGTTGCACACATAAAATTGCAATCACTGTACTAATTAGGCAAAATTGTGTGGATAGATTCATCCCAAAGGCATCTGTTCAGAACTCTGTTCTGGAGTAATCCTAGAATGGGGTCCTAAGGAAAACCAACAATTAAGGGGAGACAGAGAAAGTGAAAGCTGCATTCACTGACAGCCATTTGTCTATAATAATTTATCCTATTCACCTAATCCCAATTTACCAAATTCTACTACATGGAATAGCACATCACCATTCATTGATTCCCTGTGCTGCTGATTTGTCAAACTCATTTTGCTATAAGTGTTGTCCATTTTTTACCCATAGAATATAACAATTTAATTTTCTTGAAGCTATTGAAAGAATTCGTGTTTTTTTTTTTAGTGAATTGCTGAAAAAACAATATTATTATGTGATTTGAAATTAGGGGGGAGGGAAGAAAACTAGGAGAGTGTAGTGTTAGGTACTTACATGGAAAGAGTATTTCATTAGGGAAGGTATGCTCAGCGGTATCAAATGTTCAGGATACCTTGATGTGTCACAGAGAACAGGAATTACTTAAGGCTTCTCTTTGCATATTAGTAGAGTTCCTGAGGTTACTATGAACGTTCCTTTTAAAGCACTTTAGCTTAAAGAAAAGTGTTGGATCCAACAGCACTGGTTGTAGGAACTCATAACCCTTTAATCTTTTTGTCAACCAAATTGGTCCCCTGCCACTCGCAGCCTCAGCTCCCTCTGATACAGAGCGAGCTGGAATTCTGCTGAGGCAGTTCTTTCATTCACCTATGTTGGGTGGAAGTCTATGATTCCACAGGCGTCCATCTTACAGACACTTGTCAATTTCTAAATAAAACTCTCCCCAGTTTTCTAGTACTTTTACATTAACATTCTTACATCATTTCAATGGGATTGCATTTTCCATGCATTTCATTCCTTTTTTTTTAGATCCATGTTTCTGTCTGGTGTCAGTTCACTGGTGCCTAAAGGACTTCCTTTGACATTTCTTATAGTGTATGCAGGCTGCTGGTGGTGAGTCCTTTCAGCTTTTGTATGGATGGAAATATATTACAATTCGATTTTAGAAATATATTTTTACCGAGTTTAGAATTCTAGGTTGAAGTTATTTTTCTTTCAGCATTTTAAAGATGTTGCTCTATTCTTTCCTTGTTGGTATTTTTTTTCCAACAAGCAATCCATGTTTTCATTATCTTTGTTTCTCTATACATAATAAATATTTTTCTTCTGGATGCTTTCAGATCTCTTGTTTTTGAGTAAATTGATTATGATGTATCTTGGTGTAGTTTTTTCATATTTCTTTTGCTATGGGTTTGCTGAACTTCTTAGATCTGTCAGTACAGGTTAATTTTTATGCTGGATATCAATAAGGTGAGAAAGTTCCCATTTGAAGGCTGTCTCTTTTTTTGTGAAGTAGGAGGTCATCTGTCTATTGAGCATGAGGTCATAAGTTGTGAGTCAGATGTTTAAAGAGACGCAAAATGTTTACTGTGAAAAATATGAGAGTTTTGTTGACATTGATGACTATTAATGTATAGTTTCACTAATCTCAAGATTTTTTTATGTTCTAAAGAAGTATTTACCTTTTCTTATATAGTTTTCAAGTTGATAGTTATTTAAAAAAAATAACATATAAAGTTTGCCTGTTGAATGATGGGCAATTAAATCCATATTATACCAGGAAGGAAGTGAACAGAAGAGTTGGTTGAATGATGAGGAAAAATCTGAGGAGGTCAAAGAATCATAGATTCTGGGGTGATGAAGGAACAGATATAGATGCATAATTTGGAGATATAAAAGAGTAGGAATCTAGGGATAAAAATATGAAACATTTTAATTTAGCATTTCAGAGTTGCTGCATTTCTGTGTGATGGCATGATCCAGTGTGACCATGGGAAGGCAATGCCAGTATAGCGTGGACATGGGCTGTCAAAGAAGTTAGAAGGCAGAGACTAGAATAGATCATCCACATAAAGGTCAAACCATCCAGTGCATTAACAAGAGCATTTGAGCTGAAAAGAAAATCAGAGACAGGGCCCAAATCTTCATTACATGAGGTGGAGTTCTGGAAGTTCAGTAGCTGATCAGAGAAGAACAGGAATAGACTGTGGTAGAAAGGTGGAGTGGCCTTGATGGTGGGAAAGTAATGTAGGAGGCCTGAGAAAATGAGCACACTTGCTCCAAGCTGCTACACCAAAGAATGTGGGACATGGCTTACTGGAGAGGGATCATCACTCAAACGGATGGAAAATGAAGCAAAAAAAAAAAAATCAATATTCTGTTTTATTGGTTAAAACTTATTCTGGGTAGATCTGGTTAAATAAATGGGGGGACAAGAATAAAGAAGAAAATAAATCATATGGAGAAAAGTACCACTGAAAAGAGAAGATCCTATTAAGCTCTATAGTAAGAAGACAAATATATTTTAAAAATATATTGAAACAAATAATCACTGTAGTATTCTACAAGAAAATATCAAGAAAGTGTTCGACATCTGAAGATAAAACAAGACATAGCCTCTATTAGATAAAAAGGATATTTTCAAGGAAGCCCCAAATAGAAAGACAATTAAAATACTTGTTGGAGTCAGTGAACTGAAAAAAAAATTAAAAATCATCTCAGCAATGTGAAATGCAGCCATGATGCCATATTAGATGAAATGAAATACAAAGGTTGAAAAAAACACAAAACGGAGGCAGTATATGAGACAGAGTTCTAGACCCAACACCTGAAGAATTTAAGGGTATAAAAAAGGAACAGAGCCCAGCAGGTGTAGCTCAGTGATTGGCATTGACCTATGAACCAGGAAATCACGGTTCAATCAATTCCCAGTCAGGGCACATGCCCGGGTTGCAGGCTGAATCCCCAGTGTGGGGCATTCAGGAGGCAGCTGATCAATGATTCTCCCTCATTATTGATGTTTCTATCTCTCTCTTCCTCTCCCTTTCTCTCTGAAATCAATAAAAACATTTAAAAGTTAAAAAGGAAGAAGAAAAAGAATAATTTACTCAATTAAATTGAAAGGACTACTGTGCTACAGACTAAAATGCATAAATAAAAACATATTGAATTATAAAGATGTAAACACCTAAGCAGAGAACCTGGTCATCCTACATTATGCAGGTCTGCATTTTTGGCCGATTTTTAATTTTTTTCTGCATGGGTTTTGTATTTCAAAAAAAATTGTTGATAAACAAGCATTACTGTTCTGATAAAAATAGCCATTATTTAAAAAACGAGTTGAAAAAGACATATCAAAATTATTAGTGAACTTCTTTATAATACTGAAAAATATTTCTAGGAAACTGCATTTTTATTTTAGGTTTTATTCAGTAAAGAAAATATTGTTTCCTAAC
This sequence comes from Cnephaeus nilssonii, assembly GCF_951640355.1. Classification (NCBI taxonomy): domain Eukaryota; kingdom Metazoa; phylum Chordata; class Mammalia; order Chiroptera; family Vespertilionidae; genus Cnephaeus; species Cnephaeus nilssonii. Next base: position 14,031,737 of record NC_137079.1, read on the forward strand.
CAACCAAGAGTTATTGTTTGGTGACTGTGGAAATCTTTTCCCTGAAATAGAACTAACATAAAGCAAGTTATTAAGTGGTGGAGTGGATAGCATCAAATAGTCTGTGAAAAGAGCTCTTAGAGTTATGGGAAAGTATCTTTACTTAATAGAAATGTTAGCACGTCCTGGGCTCACTATTGTTTGGGAGTGCACCAGAGTTTGTTTGCTTCATTCCTATCAGATTTCCAGGTCACACAATTACTTCCAGTTAAATCCTACACAGTTCTCACTAATCATTCAATGACAGTTTCTTTGATTCACTTTAACTACCCTGGTGATATCAAGGAAGGCGGAAATGTCTTTAAAAAGGTTTATGTATTTTACTGACTCAGCTACAGAATAGCATTGATTTTCAAACTGAGACTTAGGGTAAGCTGAACATTGGAAACGAACCTCGTAAGCATTGTTCTGTATGTATCAGAATGGTGCCAGGCACAGAAAGAAACTCTTCTGAAGAGCATAGAAATAACTGAAGGAATATGCTTTGCTATCCCTTAAAGCAGAGTAGAAAAAGTCTGTTGGAAGATAGCAGTCTATCAGGATGAGTTGCAAACTATTTCTCACTGGGCAAATTCAAGTGTTCTGGGTACAGGACCTGAGACTAGAACGTAGCAACAGACTCAGATGCTATAAGCGAAACAACTAAACAACCACCCAGCTGGTGTAGCTCAGCGGTTGAGGTTTGAGCCAGGAACCAAGAGAACGCTGGTTGGATTCCTGGTCAGGGCACAAGCCTGGGTTGCGGCTCCATCCTATGAGGGGCATGCAGGAGGCAGCTGATCCATCATTACTGTTTCTATCTCTCTATCGCTCTCCCTTTCTCTCTCTCTCTCTCTCTAAAAAATCAATAAAATATATTAAAACAAAAAGAAACTAAACAATTTAAAGTACTTTTTACATGCAGTTGTCATTTCTTATAAGACTGTTTTATTTACAAAAGTTACAAGGGCACAGTTTCCTGAAATCATGTTCAACTATGTTATTCTACAATTTCACTCTAGGATTGAGAAATAACTATTGAAAGCGTTTTTGTAGGAGGAATTCAGAAGGGTTTCAAAACTGTGGTAATCCTCCCAAGATACAATCCTCCTTCTTCAGTTATGAATATGGCAAACACTCAACGCAAAGGGTTAGGGGGCCCTTCCCTGCCATTTGCTGGAATGCCAGATTTAACGCTGGCGGCCTTTCTCTCCAGATGTGCAACTTCTCTTAAAAAGCGGTTATATAATCTCATTAATTTTCTCAAAATCCCTGTGAGAATGGTACTGAAAGAATCTGAGACAGCGACCAAATGACTGATGATGAAGCCACAAAGAAAAACTGCTTATACAACCGCAGACAATTGGCGTGGACGCTCTCAATTAACATAACTCCACTTGCTCTTCTTTCTGAATGAGTCCCCTGATGCCATCGCCAGTCTGTTCTAAAGGTCTCTGAGAATTGGGAGAAGCAAGCAATAATGAGAGATGTAGGTCAGCCCAGGAGAGAAAATGTTATTTGTACAATTTCTTCTCCCCATTTCTATGGAGCCCTTTCCTCTTTCTAATTTTTAGCATGCTAGAATTTATGGATGAGAGTTAACGATAAAATGGGGCTTTAGAGATGGGCAGTATAGATGGGCAACTGGACAGTCGTCCATTTTCAGGAAAATTGGTTTTTAGTTTTATTTTAGAGATAGAGCAACAGAAGCCCTACTCCTACCAAGCAGCCTCTCCTCTGGGGGAAGCAGATGAGCTGGAATCCTGAAGGAGTCTGCCCAGGTTGGTGAAAAGAGGAAAAACAAAAACCAAGGAATGGTGTTTGACCCAAGTCTCAAAATAGAATGAGTGCAATCCCACGTAGAAAGCCTTTCCTATTTTGACTGGAATCCATTTTAAGAAATAACTACGGTTCATTAAACATTGTGACTGGGACTATTTAAAGCGTTTTATTCATATTATTAACTCGTGTAATCTGCATAAATCCCAAGAAGTAGCTATTATAACTTCCACCCATTTTATAGCTAGGAAAACTGAGTGAAGTGAAATTCTGCGACTTGCCTGTGGAGCTACTTAGGTAGCCTGCCCTTGGGGTTTACACTTGTAACAATGATGATGTTTGACTACTCTAACGATAAAAGGTTATTCTTTATATTACTGTTAATACTGCTTTTAATTCTGTGGAAGATATACCCATAGACACTGTGCCGCTTTCTCTGGCAGCTCATAGGATTAAAAGATAGCATGACAAATTCAAAGGCACATTCCAGGTGGTATCACCAGCGTTAGACTCCCCCCTCCATACAAATGACAGAGAAAGGAAGCAATGGCCTCATCAGGTGGTAGTAAATCAGCCATCACGTGGCTTCTGGGACCTGATGGCAGTAGATAGATGTGTGTTTGTGTGTGTGTGTATGAGAGAGAGAGAGAGAGAAGAGAGAGAGAGAGAGAGAGAGAGAGAGAGAGAGAGAGAGAGAGAGAGAGAGAGAGAGGCATTCACATGACCAGAAAGCTTACATCTTTCTCTTCTGGCTTATACATGCTTAAACTATGCATTCAATACATTTTATGAGCCACTGTCCTTCATTCTGATGAAATAGGATTTGAATAAAGGAACAGGAAACTGCTTTCAGAGCCAGGCAGACATGCAGTGGCTGCCTATACCTGGAGCGGGAGTGGTGGGCCAGAGCCACCTACTTGGCTGCTCTTGCTGAGATAGTGAAATGTGTCCCTGTTGTCGGCCCCTGCTGGCCTTTTTGTTTATGGTTTATCGGACCTCACTGGAGTTGCTTCTACCTTTGCTGACTGTACTTTCTGGCCTCTTGCTTATATTCTAGGACAATGTTTTCTAATTTATTCCTTTCTGCTTTTAGCTTTGTGGATATTCTTTATGCTCTTTGGTCCTCCAAAAATTAACTATGTAGCTATTTTATAAAACTTATATTTCAATTATTTCTAGGGGTTTGTGTTGAGGAAGGAGACATCAGTGTGTGCTCATCCATCATGTCAAAAGTGAAATTCATATCACCGTTGTTGAAAAGTATTTTTGAAAATCCTGCTTTGATATTGTGTTCATATCCTAAAATGTATTACTTGGAATTTATTTATAGTATATATATATATATATGTATTTATATTCACCCTTTGAATTGATCACAAGAAATCAATTCTGGGTTAAAATGGGTGATTAAGTGGAATAAAAACAGTTTTTGGCAAAAAATAAATAAAATTAACATGTGGCATGGCCATAAAGTCACACAACTGATTTTCCTGAAGGCAGAGTTAATGCCCAGCACATCAGTTTTCACTTATTTATTTGCTCATTTCCTGTGTTTGTTCAAGAACTATTTATTCTGTGCCAAATATTTTGTATGCATTCTTTAGGCACTCCCATCTGTTCCCTGATTATTTTGGAGAAATATTAAAATTGAACATATTAATTTTTCAAACAAAGAATCTTTATGTCTGCAGAGTACTTACCGACTACTTCTGTCTCCCTTAAGCACTGCATACAAGGATATTTATTAGAAGTAATATTATATCTGGATAGTATACAGTGAGGTTTGTATTAACCTATATTAGCCAACTTATAGAGAGTGAAATAATATTCTCTATAATTCGAAGACATTGGTATTCATGTTAGAGCTTCTAAACACTTTTCAACCACATTCAGATTATAACAATAACATAAATGTTCTTCTTGAGTTGTCTCAATAAATGTTAAACTGTCAAATTACTTATCCATCATGTCTAGTTTTTAAGTTGTAATTGTAGGGCTTTTGTTTATCTCACATAGTATCTTTACTAGTGAGTTTGACAATTGCAGGGCTAAGACATCAAGATTTTCAGGTGTTAAAATGGCATTCGTGGTTCTAGGAGCCCTTTGTCCAGAAAATAATTTTCCTGGGTGAAGTGTTTTCTACTTCTTGCTCCAGATATGGAATCCAGATATACAATGCACAAAAGAAATCAAAATAGTATTTTAATAAGTTGATATTTAAGGAAAAGTATTTATGAAGATGCTATCCTCTTAAAACGTTTAATAAATAACATTGCTACTCATAGTTTAATGATAGTGTAACATAAGTATGTATGTATTTATGAATACAGTACATATGTGTTTGGAGTTTTTATAATCTAAGTCTGATTAGTTCGCTCTACACTAGAGCTAACTTTTTGAAAATTATAATCCACAATTTTAACCACCCATCCTCTGCAAGAAATTGAAAGGGGAGAAATTCAGTATTAACCGTCAATATAAAAAGTAGAGTTAAATAATGCAGAAATCAAAAAAAAATTAGATATGTCATGTATACTTGCATGGTTATTTTTTTAAAGCATTTAGCAGCACAACTGGACAGTAACAATACTTTCCTACTTTAAAATTGATCAATCTTTAACTTTCAGATAATTCTTACATGTTGCAGCTAGAAATTTTCAAGAACATAAACATCCTTTCATTATGACCACTTAAGTTCATGGTTTTGATAAAATTAGTAATTATTAATCTATTTCATGAATTTAACATTATTTGAAGATTACTCTTTTTCTGGCTTGGATTACTTTTAATTTGCCTACCATCTAAAATTTGTTAACATTATTTTAAGTAAAAGGTATCTCCCTTATTCACACTAAGTGCGACTACTAAATTATGTTTAACTTCAGTGAACATTTTCAAGAAACTATGTGTGACAGAAGGTACTTTTGCATTCTTTGATTTCCAAGTGCAAACGTTTAGAGAGCTGTGGAAGACAAAGTTACCAGATTTGCTTGGGCTGACTTGCGCATCAGGGGAGAGGGAGGCTGTCCTGGATCAGTGGCATGGTGTCCTTGGCCATTTGGACTCAAAGAGAAGAACACGGAGCCTGGACAGAGAGTACAGCGTTCTGTGAGGGAAAGTCTAGCTCCTTGTCTTTCCTTTGGAGGGGTCATGGGAGATATTCTCACCTGGCTTTCTTTCCTAAAGCTAAGGCCGTGCGTGAATCTTCGAAAGACTCGTTCTTCAAGTTCGGTCATATACCCCCAAGGATCGGCTGCCATCCCTGCTGGATCTCTGCGGAGGCCCCAGGCAGCTAGTTTGCCCTGGGGCAGCCAGGAAGGCTGTGGACAGGGAATGAGATGGCACAGTGGGAAGCTGAGTCAGAGTGAAAAGGGAAGATGAGCCGCATGCGCCCAGGCCGGGGCAGATGGACGATGGCTCCTGCCTGGGCTCACAGCCCCATCGTGATGAAACTGGAGGCTGGACTTGTGCACGGGAGCACCTTAGGATGACACAGAAACTGGCCTCGCAGAAGAATGAAGCAAGGGTGCTGCCCAGAGAGGGGCTGAAGTGACCGTTTGGTTGTAAAATGACATCCAGCTGGCAGTGTGGGATATGCAGCTGAATATGTACATAAGGAAGCTGGAGGTGAGGAAGGAGCTGGAGAAATAGCTTTGAAAGTCATACAGAAATAGATGATATGCACTGATGCTATGGAAAGTGACTGTGATACAGAGAAAACACGGTGGCCCAGGATGGGGTTGGGGGTCACCTCAGCATTGAGTGGTTAAGCAGAGTGGATACAGTCTAATCACATCACGACGTTACTTTGGATCTTTGCCCGGCAGTCTAAGATGCCACTTCTAATCACAATTTATCAATCTGTAAAGTCGGCCAAGTGATCACTCCTGCTGGATTTTCCACAATCATCACAGCTTGGAAGCCCTTAACTCTTCCTCCCTGCCGAAGGCTGTCATGTCACCTTCTGGCTCTTTGGTTAGTTTCCCTACTAGTTTGGTTGCTGTCACAACAATACCTTTATCAGAACTGTAGGACCCCTGACAGCCTTGGATTTCTCTTGTGCAGCAGCCAGAGTCCCCAAATCTGGATGAGCTTTATCACTTGCTTTCGCTGTTTCTTGTACTAAACTAATGAACATTCCTGCAATAATTCACAAAAGCATCCTCTACAAATGCTTGGTGTCTGTACCTAACCGGTGGACTTGAGATGGGAGCCCTTTCCATTCCTAGCAGTTTTTATTCACCCCTTATAATCCATTCTACCCACCACAGTGGTTGACCACAAAAGTGGCCCAGTATTTTTAAGCTCCATCTCAATGATCTATCCTCTCGTTCTCAGATGTCCCTTGTATTTTTCTCTGATCATGACAACGTCTTTTGAACCCTTATAACTTTACATATCTTCCACTCAGATCCTCCCATTATTTTGATATTCTTCCTTGTAACCAGTTGCAACCCACATGCTCTCCACTCCCATTCCCTTATTTTCTTTTAGTACTTTGTTTGTGACCCTCTCAGAGCTCTTTTCTAAAATACATTTATTTTTACCTGTGTATTGTTACCTTCTCCCTGCAAACACAAGTATTTAGGTCTCCTCTCTCTAAAAACAACCCCTCCCTCAAGTGGACCATTCTTTTTCTATTATTATTGTTATTTTTTTAATCCTCACCTGAGGATATTTTTTCCATTGATTTTTAGAGAGAATGGAAGAGAGAGGGAAAGACAGAGAGAAATATCGATGTGAGAGAAATACATCGATTGGTTGCCTCCTACACGAGCCCTGATTAGGGCCCAGGCCGGAGAGGAGCCTGCAACCAAGATACGTGTCCTTGACCAGAATCAAACCTGGGACCCTTTGGTCCATATGCTGATGCTCTGTCCACTGAGCCAAACCGGGTAAGGTTCTTTTTCTATTATTATAAGTGGCAGAGAGCACTGTGTGCCCACCACCCAAAGTAAAATCTTCTTCTGTCATTATAGAATCTTAATCTCTTTTCTTCCTTGCCACACATCTTGAAAAAGTAGTTACACTTACTACTTGAACTTCACTGCCACCTTTCCACCTCCTGTCATTTACATCCTTAGCCCACCACTTTGGTAGACTCCCTAATAGCTGGTTCTGCACTAACTTCCCAAGTTTTCCTCCTCCTTCATCTGCACGCATGGTGGCCACCCCCACCTTCCTTTGTGAGCTTTCCTTGTTTCCAGAATATTAGCCTATTTTTACCATTTACTCTAAACTTCCTTAGTTTTTTGCTTGATCTTCCTTTTTGCACATTCTGTGTCATGTTTTCCTTAAGTTTGTTTAATTTTTACTGTTACTCTCAGCGCCGTCCTCTTGCCATCGTCATCGTTATTGCCATCATCTCCTAATTTCTCTGTTCACAATCTGTTTGTCCTCAGGGTTTCCCCTTCCCAAACGTGTTCTCTGCAGAGCGCTTATCTTGCTTTCACAGCTGTCAGATCTATTTCTATATTCTGCTGGGTTTTTTACTAGTACCTTAAACTTAACAGATACAAAAATGAACTCATTCTACTTCCCCCAAACGATTCTTTCCCTCAGCGTTGACATTTTTATTTATGATAGCATCATTCTTTCGGTTACTTGGGCCAGAAATTGTCAGAGAAAGCGTTTTTTGTGGTTTTTTTTTGGTTTTTTTTTTTTGCTGTTGCTCACACTTCCCAATCATTTCAGCTACAAGTAGCCACTTTTCCAGCCACAAAACGCTTTCCTCTTTACCTCTGGATTTTGCCTTCCCTGTCTATTCTCTTTGCCAATTGCTAGTTCCTCTGGTTTGAGCTTGTACACTGCTCCCCAGGTTGCTTTTGGTATTTCCATTTCTCCATAATATAATTTATGCATCTATTCCTATTTTCTACACACAACCTCCACACTAATTTTCCCTAAGCACAGAATTAATCATTTAATTCTCCATTGCAAAATGGTTTCCCATCGTCTAATAAATTACATCCAATCCAATGTATGATTACCATTTTCCTTTCCAAACTTATGCCCCATTACTTCTTTTTCTGTGTGTGTATTTACCAACCCTGAATACTTCTTTCACTATCAAAAAATGTATTTATTAGTTTCTCATACTATTTCCTCTGACTTGCACTTTTTTTTTTGCCTGGTACATTTAAAAATATATTTTTATTGATTTCAGAGAGGAAGAGCAAGAGATAGAAACACCAATGGTGAAAGAGAGTCATTGATTGGTTGCCTCTTGCACACCCCACACTGGGGATCGAGCCCTTAACTCTGGCATATGCCCAGATCAGGAATTAAACTGTGACCACCTGGTTCATAGGTCCACACTCAACCACTGAGCCATGCAGCCGGGCTGCCTGGTACATTTTATTCTCTATCTTTATTTATTGTAACTTTAAAAATCACCCTTCCATGTAGAGCCTTTTCGGATTTCTGAAACTACAAGTGATTGCCTCCTTCAAAAAGATCACCTCTTAAAAGCAAGACAGAAATTAAAGATGTGTTAAAAGGTAAACTGGTGATCATTGGCTCTAGAAGGGTAAAAGGTAAAGTTAAGCTCAATGACTGATTCTCTGAAACACAATATACCAAATACTGAATGGGGGAAGTTAATGCTACTGCATTGGGAACAAATATGAGAAAACAGTAAACTAAATAATGTAACAGATATGATGTCCTGTTTTGAATGTCCACACAAAACCTCCTTGTTTTTACAACAGCAAATTCAACAATTCTGACACCCCTATCCACAGCAGTGGCTCATCACGGCAGGGATTCTCATGGGCTGAGACAGGAATAGGGCAGTAGTATCATTGCTGTAGAGAACATATTCCAATCTCAGCCATGGTGTCAACTATAGATTAAAGAAAGCACCTCAAAGATCATGAATAATCGCTTCCCCACCCTGCTTCCCCTAACCACTGTACTCACCAGAGTACATTATCTCCCACACTAAATACTAAACTTTTTGAAAGTAGAAGCTAGGTAATATTCATTATTGATCTCCAGAGCACTGAATAGAGTGCATAGTACATAGTTGAGACTACATAAATCTCTATTATGATTGAATGAATAGGCAATTTGGATTAAAAAAACCCCCACATACTTTCCTTAATTACAGAATTAGGGTAATTTTTCCTACTTGAATGTAATGTAAGATCCTCTTCATTGATAAGCCTTGAGGGCAGACACAATGATTTCCTGCTTGTTCTTGATAATTATTTAACAAAATATCTGATTCTATTCTCTTATTAGAATATTGAAGCCTGGAAAAATCATAATTTTAATAATTTACAATTAAATGTAGTTTTATCCCAGACCCCAAAGTTTTCTAATCTTTAAATTAAAATTTTGTGGGAATATAATAGACCTTAAAGAGAGATGAAAAGAAAATATGAGTATAATTGATTCCTTAAAATTTTCATTAAAGGGAAATGTATGCCCATACAAATTATTTTGACAAACTATTTGACAAATGATCTCAACCAATATTTCACTTTCTTTTAAAAAAAAATTGACACCATCAAAAGATAAGTATAGGGAAAATGTAAAAGAGGCTTAGTGTGACATATTTTAAAGGAAATATTGATTTTTAAAATCTATGAAATATCAAGCCCAAGATGGAATAAAAAAAAATCTCAATTGACAAGCAAAATTTCATATTATTTCTAATATCAGTTTAGACACATGTTAAAGAATAATATTAAAAGGGATTAATTCTAACTATTGAGATGCTACTTTGTATCAGGCATATTTTTAGTATATTGCATACCCTATATTAATGATTATTAATATTACCAAGTGCTTTATACATATTATCTCTAATATTTCAATGACCTTGCAAGGAATGTATCACTCTCCTCACTGTACATAATAATAAACTAAAACTCTTACAAATTAGTGCCAGACTAAATATGAATGTAGGTGTGCCTAACTCTAAATACTTCTATGTCATCACATAGATCATCTTTTGCACCATACTGCAATATTTTATGTAGAATGTTTTGGCAAATATTATTTGATTTCCTCTTTTGCTTTCTCTAAATTTAGATATAAGTCAAGTGAAAGTAGGGTAAACAAAAATGACCTATTGCTCACCAATGAGGAAGCTTTCTTGTATAAATGGTTCTCTTGCTATACCACTACACACCCCTTGGATTTGAATACCCAACCTAATAAAAGAGTAATATGCAAATTAACCATCACTCTGCTACACACTAGCCATGCCCACCAGCCACGCCCACCAGCCAATCAGAGTGAGTATGCAAATAAACCCAACCAAGATGGCTACAGCCACAGAGAGCAGGAGGGATGCTTGGGTTTCCCAGGGAATGGAGGAAGCCAAGCTTTCCGCCTGCCCTTGCCAGCCTAAGCCTCCACTCAAGGCTACAAAGTTTCAATTATAGAAGGTAAACAAATCCAAACAGAAATGGTGGCAGCCAGGGAGCTGGAAAGAGCGGGAGGCTAGGGTTGCCCCCGGCAATGGAAGAAGCAAAGCTTCCCACACACCCTGGCCAGCCCAGGTCTCCGCTTAAGGGTACAAAGTTTCAATTATAGAAGATACACAAACCCCAACAGAAATGGCTGCTGGCCACGGAGCGAGCAGGAGGCTTGGCTCCACTCCAGGCTACAAAGTTTCAATTGTAAATGGTAAATAAATTCCAGATATCAGGGCCTTTGCTTGGGTCGCCAAGGGGCATGGCTGGCCTGCAAACCACCACAGGCCCTTTGCTCAGGCTGCCCCATGCCCCAAGGGAACCCCCACCCTGATCCGTGACACCCTTCAGGGCAAACCAGCCGGCCCCCACCCGTGCACCAGGCCACTATCCTATCGAATAAAAGAGTAATATGCAGATTGACCATCACTCCAACACACAATATGGCTGCCCCCATGTGGTCAAAGACTCTGCCCCCATGTGGACACAAGATGGCCACCACAAGATGGCCAGCAGGGGAGGGCAGTTGAGAGGGACCAGGCCTGCAAGGGAGGGCAGTTGAGAGGGACCAGGCCTGCAAGGGAGGGCAGTTAGAGGCAATCAACCCTGCAGGGGAGGGCAGTTAGGGGTGACCAGGCCGGCAGAGGAGGGAAGTTGGGGGCAAACAGGCTGGCAGGGGAGCAGTTAGACATCAATCAGGCTGGCATGGGAGTGGTTAGGGGGTGATAAGGCTGGCAGGAAGAAGTGGTTAGGGGCAATCAGGAAGGCAGGCAGGTGAGCAGTTGGGAGCCAGCAATCCGGGATTGTGAGAGGGATGTCCGACTGCCCGTTTAGGATCGGGCCTAAACGGGCAGTCGGACATCTCTTGAGGGGTCCCAGATTGGAGAGGGTGCAGGCTGGGCTGAGGGACACTCCTCTGTCCCTGTGCACAATTTCGTGCACCGGGCCTCTAGTTTTTAATAAAATAGTTTATGCAGCAAATCTGGTACTCTCTCACACACCCACCACACACATATATACATGCAAATTATATGTTTTGCATAGCAAGAATTCCAGAGGGAGGGATAAGTAAACCAGAAATCAGTATTTCTTAAAGAGACAGGAACACAAACAAAATGCACACAAAGTTGTTTTTTTTTTTTTATATTAGTTATGAAACAAAAGTAGAATTCTTACTATCAAAGTGCTCTGAAAATCAGAATATTTACAGGGCTACACATTCTGCCAAACCCCTTGAAGAAGGCACTTGCTATTGAATGTAGCCTCAGACACTGTATTGGGGCTAGCCCATCTGTTATTAACAAATGCTTAGTTGCCAAAGAGAGGAATTCTGCTTCATGTTTTATGGTGAAATGATATTACATAAAGAAGTGCTTTATGTCATAATTTTTGAATTCATAACTGATAACCACAAACTGGCCCAAATTAAATTGTGACTCTTCTGAAGAGGTCAATAGGAAAAGAATCAATAGTGTAGATATTTGTACAGCTTGTCAAAGAAGGCAAAGGATATTTTAGGTGTCTAGGTCAGGAGAAGTCATTCAATAATTCATGCACCATAAATAGAAATAGGATGTCCAGTTCCATGATATCTGTTAATTTTTCTTTGTATGAGTGGCATCATAAAATGAAACAAAATATTGGGGTCCTTTGACAGGCCCCCTCTGTTTGGTAGGTATGCAAAAGCAGAGGATCCACTGTTTACATGCTTTTAGAATACTTAGGCCTGGCTGAATTCACTCACAAAGGTGGATCCCGTAGCCATGATTTTCTTGACTAGATTTTAGCACTAAATCTGTCACTGTCCCTGTCTTAGTCCATTTGAATGTTTTAACAAAAATGCCATAAGATGGCAAACAACAGAAATTTATTTCTCAGGATTCTTGAGGATGCGGAGTCCAAGGTCAAGGCACCAGCAGACTTGGTCTCCATTGACAACCAACCCTCTTCTCATTTGGCCAACTGTAACTTCACATGGCTGAAGTGGCAAAGGATTTCTCTGAGGTCTTTTTGACACTAATTCCATTCATGAAAGTTTCACCTTCTTGATCTAATCACTTCCCCAAATCTTCACTTCCTAATACCATCATGTTGGAGGTTAGGATTTCAATATATGAATTTTGGGAGCACAAATATTTAAGCTATAGCAGTTTTTCTATATAAAATTCATATAACATAATATTTTATATGAGTCAGGTGGAAGTTGTGCATTAAATCTGTGGAATCAACATAGAGAGCTAAATTAAGTGAATAATGATTCTCAATACACTTTGAGTTTAGAATATTAGGATAATATTAAGTGGATAATAGACAAATCTGTATGCACTTGGGATGCTTAAATATGGCCTCTATCTGAAGGCATTATTTTTCTGAAAACAGACCTAACAGAATATGTTGATAATGCCACATGGTCTTCATGCATTTATTTTCACAGCAGTTGAGCAAAAAAAGATTACCAATAATTTAAGGATTTAAAAAATATATTGGTTTTGTTTCAAATAGTGTTTTTTAAAAAATGTATTCCTGAAGAATAATGGTTCTGTAAGCTGTTAATAAACATTAAGTGAAAATGGGTTCTGAGGGTAAATATGTTTGAGAAAATATGGGATAAAAAAGTAGTCTCTTTCAAGACATCTTAGAGTTTGTAAAATGCTAATGAGGGGAGGACTGGCTCTGGGTAAGATGGGTTAAGCACACATCCATTCTGTCTCTTACTGATTATAGCTTCAAAAATGGAGCAGACTACATGGAGAAGCTATTTGAGATTTCTTAAAAGTAAATGGAAGTGATAGTGGATGAATTGAGGAAGATTACCAGAATCAAAATAGCAGTGATGTAGCTGTGAGCTTACCATCATAGCCCCTATTATGTCTAACTGGTCTGGATTCAAGGCATGCTGAACCCAAAGTATACTTCTGGGTAGATAGAAGGAGTTCCAGGAGAAGTCCTTTAGTTTATATTTGAAGAGTAGGAAAGGGGTCCTCTGGCATGATGGGGAGGGGAGGAGCAGGGACATGCAGTCATGTAAAATTCTGAAGATGAGGAAGGAAGCTTCTCCATTGGGAGGAGATGTGGTCCAGGAGGGTGGGGGTGAAACTTTTTTCTCTCTCTGTTTTTCAGGCCCTTGGCTCAAGCCATGAGTGCATTTCAGGGAAGTACATGGCAAAGCAAGGTAAATAGACTCCCAGCTTTATGGCCAAAGGCCCAAAAAAGGGGAACAAAAGTACCAGAAAGATCACAGAGCTCAAAAAGGTGACCCAACATAGTTGTTTATGGACTCCTGTGCTCAGCCCAGAGCTACCCATGCATGGATCTAATCATAAACAATTTACCACAGACTTTGAGAACTGTAATAAGCAATAGACCATCTCTCAACTCTCAGAATGGCCACAGGTGGCACATACATAGGACCGATCCTGAAAACACTCAAAGACTTTGTAAACAGAAGTGACATTGAAATAATAACCCACAAAAGACTGATTTGAATATGTGGCTGGAACCAAACTGTGTTTATGGCCTGCTAAAACAAACATTTATCAACATTCTCCAAATAATTAAAATAAATCTCATATCATATTTAAGATGTTCAGGACACAGTCCAAACTTACTTGGCATACAATACCTACAAGCCTTTTGAAATGAATATGGAGGTTTGGGGGATTGTGGAAGGGTAAGTGGGCTTTTATGTTGTTGTAAAGACTCAATTTGTAAGACAAGTTGTCCTCAATTTGTAGGGAAGTTGTTTTCTTTTCTTTTTTGAAATATATTTTATTGATTTTTTACAGAGAGGAAAGGAGAGGGATAGAGAGTTAGAAACATTGATGAGAGAGAAATATCGATCAGCTGCCTCCTGCACACCCCCTACTGGGGATGTACCCACAACCAAGGTACATGCCCTTGACTGGAATTGAACCTGGGACCCTTCAGTCTGCAGGTCAATGCTCTATACACTGAGCCAAACCAGTCAGGGCTATAGGGCAGTTGTTTTAATTCCTCAAAGAATTGGGTTGTAACCTGAATGACAGTAAGGCACTGAGCCACCCATTCAACTATATTATCTTCAATTTGTTTCCTATATCAAGGAAATCTTGAACAAAGATAGAAATCAAATGATTCCTCCCTTCTAGATGTAGAGCTGTTTGTCTTTGGGATTTTTTTCCCCTTTGGGAACATAGTTTCATGTAGCTTAGGGAAGAAGGCCTAAAATTACTTCCTATCAGGCTCTGAATATCAGCTTCCAATTTGTCCAACTTCTGACCACAGTTACTTTAAACAATATTTTCAAATATCTTGTTAAGTTTCAGCAGGAAGAAACAGTAAATATTTCTGGCAGTATTAAACAACCCCAAAAGATATTACCCTCCCAAAGTCCAGAGTCACTCCCAAAAGATAGCCAAAAGAAAGAAAAACTGAGACAATTCCCCTGAGACCTGGCAACAGCCAGTAGGACCCTCGCCACAAATGAAGGGTAACCCACATTTCTGTCCAGCCATTTTTGGAGCCGCCAACCTAATGGGTGAGCTGTCTGCATATGTAAGAACCAGCAACCTGCATGTCCCAGGTTCTCAGAACACCAGACAAGACAAACAAGAGGGCAGTGGCTGTCCCTGAGGGTGAAACTATCCACACCCAGTGGGCACCCGGGAACCAAATTCACAAGAGTCTGAACTTGGAAAGAAAGGCACAACATGTTTCTACTTCCCTTTCTCAACTGGACACTGCAGAGATCCAGGAGAGCTGACTCTGGTACAAATTCGCACCCTTTGCTGGCTTTGGACATTTTCCCCAGGATTTTGTCTGCTGGCTCCAGAGTGAGAGGGATTTAAAGTAGAGAGTGTAGCTCCATTATCTACCAGAATTTGGTAAGGTTTTCATTGGTATTAGTTTTATTTTTTCCTTGGCTCTTTAAGGGAATCACTCGGAGCCCTTAATAAGAGAACCCCTTGGGTTCCTGTCAACTTTGGGTAGAGCCCATGCAGGAGCCCTCCTTCCAGGGTAGTTATGGGGCATTCGAGTTGGTATGGAAGAATTTGACAAAACCTTCAAGGACAATTTTTTTCCTACTGTCCTGTTCTATTGCAAATGATACACTAATTTCTGGGCCAGTGTTTTGTGATGGACCCCCTAGAAGGGTGCTAGGATGGAGGCCCAAGTGTTTCAGGTTTTAGCCTTAGAGCGATTGTAGCTGCCAGGTCACAAATTTGGTGGACTTTTGTTTACAGTCTTGGGATCCTGTAGAGTGGAAAGGCAATGAGATAGAGGGTTAGTAGCCTGAGTACTCAACTCAGTGAAGATAGAGGAGCTCATGAGGAGTCACATCAATCGTATGGTCTTTTGTCTTAGGTACCTCTCATATATTTAATTTTTTATTAGCCATTGCAATGAATCTTTTGATGAAGCTATTTTGGAATCCAACGCATTTTAGAGGCCTTTGCTTGCCAATTAAAATAGGTGTCTCATTCTCTTTTATTGGGGAACCCTTGCGTTCAAGTGCATACCTTAAATGAACAATCTTGTCTAACTGAATCAGTCTCACAGTGGCCATTGTAATTCTAGGTTTTCTTAAGATTTTGCCATCTTTGTAGATATGTTCAGCTTTGGGACCACAGTACTTAGACATAAAATAAGCAGGTGTGCCAAAAGGTGGCACATTCAACTGTTTGAAACTTCAAGGGTCCCATTTCTTGAGCTAAGCCATGGGTCTCTTAAAGATAAATTAAAACTCAAGAGGGACGTGCAGCTGGGTTAGGGGGTTTGTGGTGATTTTCAATGTATGTCATTATATGCAAGTTTTCTTGAAGGTGAGGGTGACCTGGAGTGGATCCAACCTGTTCTGTGTCCAGCTTATCCCAGCACGGAGTCTTAGAGTTACGCAGAGAGCGCTCTCACAGCTTTTAAGTGTTCAACCTGTGCCCTCTGACTGCAGCTTTGATTTCCCAGATACCCATTAGCAAGAGATCTATTATCCCTTTTCATGAGATTTCCTTATAGTGGCTGAGTCCTGATGGCTTTTAATAGCCTGACTTGATTTTGATGGTCAACACAGTCTGACTTTCTTCATTGGTTTTCCCAAGTCCTCCAGTGCGGTGGACCTCGGGCTTTGTGAGTCCCCTATTTGTGGCCACTGATTGTGGACTCCTGAGATAACTATCCCAGAACCTTTTAAAAACTCCAGAACATTTCCAGGAACAATCAATCAATCAATCAAAATAAAATTTGTTTAGCTCAGAAAATTGCTCACAAGAAAATGGAACTCAGATCCAAGAGTGACTTACCCATAACCCTTCATAACAGCAGGCACCCATCCGTGTGTCTTGTTGTCCAGAAGGCCAAAGGCTATTAGCAGTCAGCTTTAGGTTTCATTCCTCGTCACCAAAAACTATAAAAAAGTAATTAAAGAAAACTCATTAGTTGATACAAAAAACTTCACTTAACACTTCATGAAGTAGACAGTCTCCTGTGGATAACTTCAAAATAAGGCAGAAGGTAGGAAACTCTTTTGGATAAACAATATAGAATGAGAAGGAGGACAAAGAGAAAATATCTGATTGGCTGGGACCATATAGTTTGGGGTGAGAAGGCCCTGTTTTCTTGGCCTTTGGGGATTGGCTGACTAGAAATACTGTGTTTCTGGTCAAGCTGAGAATTTAAAGGGATACAAAAGTTACCTCCTTTTGGGTTTGCTGCTGTGGCATCCCTGGCAAGAGTGGTTCCATCTTGAGCTTAGGAAGTCATTTCAATGCAGAAAAATTGTTAGAATCTCATTTGAAATGTGCACTAAAGCTGTCATATAACTTGATCATCTGTTATGCCAGGTGAATAAGGGTTTAAGTGGGATTCGACATTTGTTCAGACATTAGTTTTATTGTCCATAAGTAAGAGAAAGACTACCAAGAAAGGAGTGGCCATGAGTGAGAAATAAATCTTATGTTGGCTCTATGCCTGGGACTAATGAAGGAAAAGAATGCGGGCCAAAATGAACAGTAATTCAAAGGGGAAACTGTATATTCTTTCATTGACCTTTTTCACAATGTTCATGACCCAGCGATATCAAAACATGTGAGCAAAATTGGGGTTTGTCAATCCACAGAACAGATGTTACCTTGGGCACTATATACATCAGAAACTCAAGTTTCTCAGAAAAATAAATGACAAAATTTATTATTAAATAAATTATACACACATGCACACAGACACACATAAAGTAATTTCTTGACAGTGACTTACTCTAGCAGAAGCCAATTTTCTGTCTTTTATTAGCATATTGGCCTGAGTCACAATTCAAGACTGATTGCACTTTCCTTTTAAAATATGAGTCATCTATATATGTAAAAGCCTAAGTGTCCATCCAACCATCTGACTGGTAGCTATGATGTGCACTGACCACCAGGGGTCAGATGCTCAACACAGGAGCTTCCATGATGTGCACTGGCCATTTAAAAATAAACAGCACCTTGTATGCATGCATATAAGCCTAACCAATGGACACAGACACCAGGGTATTGAGGGCATGAGTTGTGGGGGCAATGGGAGGGTAAGGACACATATGTAATACCTTAAGCAATAAAGAATAAAATTATATAAAAAAAATAAAATAAATGGCACCATGGACCTGGTGCTGACAAACCAACACTCGGCTTCCCCCAAGTGGGACACAGGTCATGCCACCTCCCTGGAACGACACCCCACCAAATCGCAGACAACGTTGCCAAGACCCCATGGTGCAAAATGCAGCCTACAGCCCAGCTCAGCCCAGAAATGGTCACTGTGGGTGCTGGGTAATGACGTCACATAGCAACACCCGGCTTCCTCTCCCTAGTGACTAGCCTCCTTGGAGTTTCTTCAGCCCAGGAACAGGACTTGCTTTATAACCAGGTGCAAACACTTTACACTTTAACGAAATGTCTGTGACGTGTTTTCCCATGCCTCATCTCATTTGATCCTCACAGAAGTCCTAGAGTAGGTAGATAGGAGACTTAGTGGAATCCTATTTTCTTTTCATTAGCCAGAAAATGGAGATTTAGAAAGCTTAGAAACTTGACCCAACTGAAAAGAAATAAGAAATGATGGACATTGAAAATGACTTCAGGTTTTCTCACTGCACAGAATATAGTCAAACACTGCTGCAGTTAAATATTTTATCCTCTGTTCTCCCTGCGTGATCTACAATAATAATCTGCTTTATGTTGATATTTACTGCTGTGTTGCTAAAAATTACCTGAAAGAGAAGTTGGGGTGCTTCACTGGGCTGGAAAAAGTTTAGCTAATTCAGAAAGCAGGTCTAATTAAGCAAGTTTATTCCATACATATAAAAGGCTAAGTTGATTCGTGCATGCGCAATACATATAAAGATCTCACTGGCACCAATCTCACGTGCATGTTTCGATCTGTCATTGTTGATTGTGAATTTGGTTAATACTTCTATTATAGAGAAAGGGCAAATAGTGATATTAAAATATTTCTTCTAATTATGTTCCTTTCAATGTGCACGAATCCATGCACTGGGACTCTAGTGGTAAAATAAAAGGCATTTGGATACCTACACAATTTTTCAGTACCCTCAAATAATTAGTTACTTCTATACAGAAAAAATTAAAACAAGCAGTGGACAACTAATTAAATTAATCAATTAATTAATTTCCTTAGCTTTCGATTTTAAAAAGGTATCATGCCTTCCTAAGAATCTTGAATAATCTCCTAATACTTGCATATGTTAGGAAAATGTAAAACACCAAGAGGTACATTAAGGGCAGGATTATGGTTAGACACCTCAAGGTGCTTTAAGTATAAATTTACTACGAGAAAAAAATAGATACTATCGCTTTTACTCTTTTTATTGCCTTTTGTGTATGGGAAAAGTTTATAAGTGTTTCACTCTATCATTTACAGTACTTATGTTTCCTTATTATATAGGCTCTCGCTATAAAGACAACATTGTATAAAAGCCAGCATCCAGTGAAGTCTGACTTCATCACAGGCAGGTGTGCTTGGCAGAAGTACATCACCCAGTACATGAGTGGATAAAAAAGCTATGGTACATTTACACCATGGAATACTAGGCAGCAGTAAAAAAGAAGGATCTCTTGCCCTTTGAGATAGCATGGAGGGACCTGGAGAGTATTATGCTAAACAAAATAAGCCAGTCAGAGAAAAACAAGTATCACATGATCTCACTCATATGTGGAATCTAATGAACAAAATAAACTAAGGAACAAATAGATCCAGAGACATAGAAGTATGGAATCTCAGAGGGAAGGTGGGGGTGGGTGGGTTGGAAGAGATCAACCATAGAACTTGTATGTATATATGCATAACCCATGGACACAGACAATAGGGTTGTGAAGGCCTGGGGTAGGAGTGGGGCAGGTTAGAAGGGGTCAATGGGACATTGACATATGTAATAAGAGGGACATATGTAATACTTTCAACAATAAAGATATAATTTAAAAAAGAGAAGTATTTCACACTATAAAGTAGGAATTATCCCTGTCCTTCCCACATTACCAAGTCATTGTGAGGCTCCAATGAAATGACAGCACTCGGTAAAATGATATACTATTAAAGGCACTGATTCATTTCTTCATCATGACTGTTACCTCATTCATATTCTCTGCCCATCCATGCCTGTTGAAATACCACTTTAATTAAATTGTTAGTTTATTTCTATTCATACTTTATATTTATACACTGTCCCTTTAATCTTGGTATTTGTGTTACTTCTTTCAGGGGCCATTTGAGTAGAATAATTTGTGGATATAAGCATATGAGAAATTACAACATCTACCTTGGTGCCTTGTTCGTTACTTGTCTTTAATAGATGTTCATTGACAGGAACCCACCAACCCCATGCAACGGTGGGTAGTGGATACATATATTCCCTGCTCAAAGCCTTCATGAGTTTGGCAATGCTCAGTGAAGAGAGAAGGCCTTGGAGCAAAATCACTTGTGTCCTATCCCCATGTACTGGTTTCCCAGTTGTGTGATCTTGAACAGTGACCAAAACTTCTCCACATTCCGCTCAATGGGTAAAATGAGGATGACATCAGGATCTACGTCATAGGGTTGTTGTGAAGTTTAAAGCATGTGAAGGCATGAAATACTACTTGGCATATAGTAAGTGCTTAATCAGCATGCATTACTCTTGTGTGAACACAGATGAAAATCTATAGCAAGGGTTTGTGTTATTTGGCCACTACTTATCTCATGTTGACTATTCTGTAACCCCTCCCTTACAAACCCTTTCCACAAACATACTTTTTTTTAGTCTAGCCATCCCTGTTTTCATTAAATTCTTGGATCATGAAACTTGGACAACTTTATCCCATCTTAAGGCATTCATACTTTATTTCTCCTCTACTTGGAATAGTCTTTCCACTTCTTAATTGCTACCTCTCTTTCAGAGCTCATGCAAACTACCACTTCCAAAGAGAAGTCCTCCTTCGTATACAAGATTGGGTCCAATCTTCTTGTAATCACTAACATAGCTCCCTGTACTTAATGTTTAGAGTACTTATCATCTCAGTCACCATGAAATAATGAATTTTGAAATTCAATATTTATTGTCTCTTACACTGAAGTTCTCTTGCTTACTTCTGTATTCCTAGAACTTACTTCTATGTCCAATAGATATCCATGGAATACATAAATACAAGAATAAGTAATAAAACCCCACTTGGTAGTCTCAAAGGCTTAACTTCAATTGGTAAAAAAGGCACATTTCAAAATGTCAAAGAACCACGGTTTAGAATACACTTAAATTGTAAATACCAAATGAGTTATTATGTATCTAGTTAATACACAGATTTAAAGCATTATTGTAATTATTACTAGCCAGTATCATTTCATTTTCTAAAGATCAAAATAAAAAAGTGCATAACCTGTAAATGTTCCTATTCAATCCATTCTCCCCCAGAAATCCTATAGGCTGGGAAAAGACTATCATAAATCTGCCTGTATAAAAGTATACGTTTAGAAAATGAACAGGTTTTTCAGAATATTTCTATAGCACATTTTAGAGGGAAGCACTGGGTAATTATTAAGTAACATGCCTCTAGTCTAAATTAGACTTGAATAAACTGAACAACCTCCTATGCAAGGCAGAGCTTTGAACAGGTTTTCATTAACATCTGGTAATTCCCAACTCACTTTTCTCATTATCAAAGCCAATAAGTGGCCTGGGTTGAGTTTATTCTCAAAGGGTCCTTAGAAGAGAATTGACCAGATCTGTTTATTACTTTGCTTTCCAAATGCTTCCCAAAATATCATTTGGTGATCAATGCATGACTAGCATTCTAGAACCTATTAAGAACAAAGAATTTGGAATTTTCTATGCTCTAGGCTTCCCTCCTAGTGGAACCTGTTAATTAATTTGCTAAGAAACCTTTTTATATAAGAAACTTATTTAAAATACTTATCCCTTCTTGAAATTCAATCCAAGTAAAAAGTTCACCCTGCAGGTAAATTTTGTATATTTTCTCTGATTAGTCAGAATTCTGTATAATTAAAAATATTTCCATTTGTTCTTTTTCCTTTGATATAGTTTTGACTGACTGTAGCAAGTAACGAACCTGAATTTTCTATGGACATCTATATAATTTATTTGCCCTGTGTAATATACTGTCAAATCTTGTAAGGGGACTCAAAATCAAGCAGATATATGTAAATTCTTATTTACAAACAAGAAAACAAAGAAACTGACATGAACTCTATAAAATGCCTTTTGCACATGGGTGATAATTCCAACCTCCAGACATTCCCCAAAGCTGCTTGATGCTTAGAAAACTTAAGGTGAACCAGATTGATGACTTTTCTCTTCTTATAATAACCATTCAGGTAAAAATAGATGTTGTGATTTCCCCCCCCCCTGAAGCATCAATAAAGAACATCAGGAAAATTTATTAGATCTTAACTCCAGCATGATTCTCTCCTTGTCCTCTTTTACATTGGCTTATCCTCAAGGAATGCCCCATTTCCCAGCTGTACGGGTGAAATCAACTAACCAGGTGGCAAATGACACTGCAGAGCCAGGTAGACGCTGTCTGCAGGTGGAGCCCTGATCTGTCCCCTTTCCACTTTTTACTAATTAAAGAGAAACGACATGGGATCCTGGCGGAACAGAAAGACAATATGATTTCAAGTCAGTCAGCGGTAGGTTTGGATCCTAATTACTTCACTAACTACCCTGATGTGGGCCAAGTACTTGATTTCTTTGTGACTCAGCATCTTCTCGTGTCAAATCTGTGTAAGGCTGCTAGGAGCATTCCATGGAATCATGTACATAAACGGCCAGACAGAGCGTAGGTGTTTTCAAGGACTGGTTAGTGGCGTTAGTGCTACTGCTATTAATAAAAGCATTGGTGGCCTGCGCGTGGCCTCTTTTTTGTTTTGTTTTGTTAATTCTCACCCGAGGATAATTTTTCATTGATTTTTAGAGAGAGTGGAAGGGAGGGGGAGAGACAGAGAGAAAGAAACATTGATGAGACACATTGATTGGTTGCCTCCCATAGGAGCCCCAACCAGGGCAGGGGATTGAGCCTACAACCAAGGTACCTACCCTTGACCAGAATTGAACCTGGGACCCTTCAGTCTGCAGGCTGACACCCTCTCCACTGGGCCAAACCAGCGAGGGCTGCATGTGTTCTTGACTCTCTCAGTGAAATGAAATGGATAAATGGGTGATTTTTTTGGCTCCCAGGAGGAACTAGCTAAAATGAAATTCGCATTCAAGCAACCTAAGAAACCAACAATGAGAACTCTAATATCTTTTCACTTATGCGCACTAAATTGGAGGATAAAAAATAACCATGTAATAAACATATCAGCCATGGCTGGTCAAGGAGAAAAATGCGTGAAAGCTCCTTTTACCAAGGAATCCTTTTCGTTTAGGCCCCTCCCAGGCCAGTGTGCTCACTGTGGCCCTGGAGGATAGAGTCTTTCCTTACAGGCTTCCTTCCCTCCTACCATGATGTTCCCTCAGGATCCAGTCCCTCTACACAAGGCTCTCAGTTAGGTAAGTCGGCAGACTCACTCTGGGTGTGATGGTAATGGCTGACAATAGCTTCCCATAATAAGTCTTTCTTGGTGACATTTACCTTTGCATAGGACTTTTGGCAGTTGAAGGGGGTAGCATTTTTGAATATGGGTCCTTTTGAGTTTCACTGTGGAAACATTTACCAAGGATTTTAAAAAACTGAATGCTAATTAAAAGAGATGCTGATGACATTAGGGAAAAATGATTGAATGCACTGTGGAGACACGAGGTGGAACTACATTAAACAGATTCATTTACTGTAATACTGCTGGGAGCCCTTAATAGGCAATGTGCACTGTGTACAAGATTATGCAAAATCAATAATTCAACAACTATTTATTGAGCATTTCCTATATACAGGGACTGTTCTAGGTGCTGGTGATATAGTATTGGATACGATAGTTAGAAACTTGCTCTCAGGGAGCTGACAACCAAGTACTATCTATTTATTCAGAAAATAAATATATAAACAAAGACATGAACAAAATACTTTGAGAACATGTGAAGTTTTAAGGAGAAAATAAAATACAGTGAACTGGTCAAGATTAACTGGTGAGAAGAGGCTGCTTTTGATGGAGAAATCTGGAAACTTCTATAAGAAAAGAGTCCTATAAAGTTATAAGGCAGGAGAATTTCAGAAAGGGAGAAATAGAAGAAACTAAAGTGGAAATGAGCTTGGCATGTTCACTATCATATGACATTGATTTTGAAAATCTTTTTCACTAAACTTTACAAAAAAACAGTGTTCCACAGAACCTAGTTTGGGAAAAAGTGATCCATAATGTAGGCAAGCCCATGCTGTTAACAGTAAGTCCCTCTCTTTCCTGCCATCACCTGTGAGGCAAACTGAACTACCTGCCTCATAGAAGCTACAAGACTTTTAAAAAGCGCCAAGGAGAATGCCTCGTACATGGAGATACACAATAGCTGTCACTCCCTTTTCACTCTTTCACGTTGAAAATCGTCCAAGAAAAGATATTTAATTCTTGGTATATGTTCTCAATGGTGACCAGTCTCTACTCCTAAGGACTAGTATTCTTCATTTGTTCATGCTAAATCACTTCATGTTGTTATTACTAAAATGCAATTTTGTGGGGAAGCACAGGACTTGGTTGGGAAGTCTGTAAGGAGGAATCTCTGAAAGGTTGGGGTCCTCTGGGGGACCTTGCCGAAGGCGGCAGACCCTGCCTTGACTCTTCCAAACAAGTCTGAGCCCCCGGGTGTTTTACTGGAATCTTATGTTTAGACTTCAAAATGTCCTTGCTTAAAGGACTCATGTGTCTTCTCAAGGATGCTTACCCTGCTGATAGTATCTAATAGTTAATTTTAGTTCAAGCTGTTGTTATGATAAAAGCCTGAGGAGGCCGGTGAACCAGGCTGTTTTGGCTCCTATAGCCAAGGATCCCTTAGCCTCTCTTTCACAGAAACATGTGTCAGAGTAATCCATTCATCCGTTTCTCAGGGTCTGCTGCTTAGACCAGGCACAATTTCATACCAGCAATATCAGAGAAAGAAAAGTAGGTGTAAAAGTTACAAAATGACCAATACTTTTATTTTCATAATAAAAGAGGAATTCTTTTTTCCCCTGCTAAATGGTATCCTCAGAAATTTACCATTGGGTTCAGATAAAATCCTAGATTAACTATTCATGTTTTGTGTTGTGGTTTTTTGTTTTTTTCCCCTGAAAATAAGTTTTAATCATAAATACATGTATTAGTAAATATATAGGCCATTTTAAATATAATTATAGAAGATCATTTGATCTATCAATTCCATTCAGTTATCAAAATTAAATTGAGTCTCATATTTAAAAAAATGTAAGAAGTATTAATCTTTTAATTTATTCAAGAGGGAAGTGTTAGGTGAACTTTTCTTAGTGACTCATTTTCCACAATTTCAGAGGAAAAGGATAGAAATGGAGTTGACTTTAGACATGAACAGAAAATTATCTGTCAAAACAAATACTTTCATGTGACTTAGAAAGGACCTATTTAAATAAATTATAAAGATTTCTGTCTAAAAGATTTTAATCTTAAACACACAGCATTAACAAGTTTCACACTTGTATTTCCATTAGTATAGGCAACTTAGAGGTAAAATAAGATTATGCTAGTAATTTGTTTTCATTCTTGCTGCCACAGAATTCATGTGGGAATTTTTGACAGGCAAATTAGTCAAATATAGGATAAATGAGTAAAATGAAAATTGAAGGGCTAGTGTAATAAGGCAAAACTATAAAATGACTAAGGCTTTTAAAAATAAAATAATGCATCTTCATTCAAAAACAAAACAAAACATACGGATAGACAGAGAAAGATCTTTCACTGGCTCCAACCCATAGTCCTACTTTACAGGGCTAGTCATTATTATAAGCATAATTTTTGAATGCTTCAAAACATTTGACATACAGACAAGTATATCAGATCATTTTTATACAAATGGGTATATTATTAAACACTAGAGGCCAAGTGCACGAAATTCGAGCATGGGTAGGGTCCCTAGGCCTGGCTAGCCATCACAGCCGATCTGTGGGGTGACCAGCAGAACAATCGGGGCCCTCCCAGCTGGCACCCGCCTTGGCTGGCCTGGGGCCTGCAGCCTGGGGGCAGCTCCTGGGTTGAGCGTCAGTGTGTATCATAGCGACCAGTCGTTCCATTGCTCATTCCACCATTCAGTTGATTTGCATATTAGGCTTTTATTACATAGGAGGATAATATCCCTCACCTGTTGTTTAATTTTTAGCTTCTCTTATTAATGATACTTGTTTTCCATTTAACAGATTTGTCACAATTTGTTTTGCTAATCTCTAATTGTAGTAAGCATTTATTGTTTCTATTATTTTTCTTTCACAGACAATGCTATTCTGAAATTATATATGCAAGCCCTGCCATGTTGTCTGCTGGTTGCTTTTGGCCCCTAATGCCTACCCAGCTCTTTGTGGAACTAGGCTGAATGGCCTAAGGCAGTGGTTTGAACACAACCCAGTGAAAAGGGCTGCAACAAGTCAGGAAGAGGCAGGAGAGGAATGAGGAGTTTGGCTTTGCCTTACTGTCCATACTACCTACCTCCTTCTGTAAAGCTGTTAGACTTGAGTACTTCTACTGTTTTCATACTTTTTCACTTACAAGTTCTTTGACATATTTTGGAAGTAACGTTATATTATCAGAATATTGACAATAAATCCTAAAGAACATTGGATAAGCACATTTAAAATTTTTCTACCCTCTTTCTCTAACACACACACATACACACACACACACACACACACACACACACACACTGACCACCAGGGGGCAGATGCTCAACCCAGGAGCAGCCCCCAGTCTGCAGGCCCCAGGCCAGCCAAAGCAGGTGCCAGATTTGCTAAAGCCACATTTGCTAAAACCACCACTGTCATTGCCCATTACTTTTTTGGTGCACCTCAGTACAGTGGCTTGGTAATGATGATAGCAATTTCCTATGGGAATGTCTTTCTTCAGACTTTTCAGCTCCTCTTTTTGTATCGCCATCCCTACCCCACATCGTCCAGTCCCACCTCTAGACATGACAGCTGTTGGCCTTGCTCCATTGAATGATGACTGGGGCAAGGCTGTGTTAGTAGGTAGTAGAGCCTTAGAATGGCATGCCTCCAAGAAGTATCTGCATGGTACATGCAATTCAATAACCACGTAGTATGCAGCCACTAGAGGGAATACACGAATAATACAGAGCTCCTTACCCCTGAGAATCTCATAGTATAATAATAAGGTGGGTGAAGAAGGGGATGGAATAAAACAAGGTCAGAATTCACTGAAATGAAGAGAGAGAAGGGAAAAATAACATGAATTTCTGGCAAAATTTGGTAGGGATACGCAGGAGAGAGCAGCATTTGGTTGCCTCAATTTGAAACAAAGATTGATAAAGAATCTGTCACTTTATTCAGGTCTTGAAGGATCCTTACATTTTTGGGTCAGGAATGACTTATTGTCTTTTTTAACTCACCTCTGCTGTTGACTTCGAACTATGAAACTAGCGTCAGACTCTCATCTTAAGTGGGGCATTTTGGTTGTCTGACTCACAAGAGCTGACCCTGGGCCCAAAGTGGAACAAATCCTTAGCTCCTGCTATTCTTGTTATTTACTTTCAGTTATCTCTCAATTTTTTCTCTATCTTTATTATATATTGGATGTGTTGGAGTATGAATTGACACCAAGTTGATGCATATTCTTAGTTTGATTGCCTTAAGTATACTAAATTGAAGCATCCATGTTGTATAAAAACTGCTGTTTGAAATTTTAACCCTGCTATTTTGGCTTCTGTAAATGCTTGCTTGCTTAAATAATAAGGAAATAAGTCTATTCCCATTCCAGAGAAGCCATAAACCTTCCCCGGACAAAGTTATCAGTGCTAGCGCCAGGTCAGGCCTTTGGTTGAGGTCTCAAAGTCCCAACACAAAGGGCTCTTTAAGAACTTGCAAAGGGGACCGGAAAACCCCATATTTGGGAGACAAAGAGGGTAAAAAGATATAAATAGGGAAACTTCCTCCATGTTTTTTTCCCAGACTTTGAGAGACATTTTTCTCTGAGCCCATGCGTAATAATAATAATAATAATAATAATAATAATAATAATAATAAATGTAACTCCATCTCTCTAAGCATTGCTTGGTTCTTCTCCAGTTTTTCTGTAACAAAATGAATCACACTTTGGGAAATAAAATACATGTGAAGCACATACAGTCAAAGACATTTTGGAAAAATAAACATAACAAAAGAATGCAGTTAACAAAACCACTAGGTATTTAAAACATATCCCAAAACCTAGTTATTGGAATAATATGGTCCTGGCAAAAAGACAAGGGAGTAGAACAAAATACAAAGCTTAGAAATAGACTCAGGTCAATGGAAATATTTTGGAAATCTTGGATTGTAATTAAAGTTGGCAGAACAAATATGGATTGCTTGATAAATGAATATATTTAGGTAACTATTTGGAAAAAATGAAGTTAGAACTCAATGCCTCTCACCACAATGATAAACATGAAAAATGATTAAAATTATTTGAAGAAAATATAATTGAATATTAATTAGAACATGGGCTTAGAGTTTATTTTTCTAATAAAAAAAGGAAGCCATGAAGAGAAAAAAGGGCATATTAAAATGAGACCTAAAAAAGTAAACTAGAAATTAGAAAATTCTAAATATATGGATAACACTTGAAAAATTCTAAGAGAGAGACCAACACACCTATAGGAAAAATGGGTGGGAAGTTCATTAAAGAGTGTTAAAACAATAATAAAAATAATACAAAGTAAAACAAAGATGAAAAAAATACAAACCTATGTAAGACCAAGGAAACGCATACATTTAATGTTAGAAGTTAAATTGAAACAATCATTCTAAAGGGTACTTTGATAACGTAAGACACATTTTCACCCTTCACTCCATACTCAGGGAAAAATAAAATATGTGCACGGAGACTACTGTAAAAGATTATTCATCATAGTTATCAATAGTCAAAATGTGATATGTAACTTATGAAGTAACTATGGCACATCCACAAGATATATTGATTAAACTAAAAATCTTGCTGTAAAAGAATATTTACTGATTTGAAGATATGTCCCATGGAAAAAATCATATCCAAAATATTACAGATGTGTGTATATATATATATATATGTATAGGGGTTGGCAAAATTAGTTTTACAGTTGTGAGTACACAAAAGAAAGTTTATTCTGGTATTATTATTTATTTATTACTGTATTTGTATTGTTTGTTTTCTTCTTACTATTATTATTTTTGTTATTTCATATCCTTGCTTATGATTTATCTTTTAAGCAATGATGGCTATGCCCTAGCTGGTTTGGTGCAGTGGATAGAGCATTGGCCCTCAGACCAAAGGGTCCCGGGTTCGATTACAGTCAAGGGCATGTATCTTGGTTGCAGACTCCTCCCCCACCCGGGTCCTGGTCTGGGTGCATGCAGGAGGTAACCAATCGATGTGTTTCTCTCACATCAACATTCCTATTTGTCTTTCCCTCTCTCTTGCACTCGCTCTAAAAATCAATGGAAAAATATCCTCGGGTGAGAATTTAAAAAAAATAATGATGGCTGGTAATTTAATATACTTTTGCCCACCTCTTTATACATCTAAAAACGTATGCACCATGGTCATCTTTGGGCAATGGGATTATATGTGATTTTTATTCCTTAATTTTATTTTTTTATTTTTCACTTTAAAAACCTTTCTGCACATGGAATGTGTGTGTGTGTGTGTGTGTGTGTGTGTATGTATGTATGTATGTGTGTGTGTGTGTGTGTGTATATATATATATGTAATGAGAAGAAAACCACAGCCCAAAACAGCCAGATAATTTTTCCTTATTTTTCAGCCAAACCTCTCATGTTCCTGTCAAGATCTATTTTTTACTTTTCTACCTTTATGTGAAATACAGAACAGTTAAGTACTATTTTTGTGCAGAATATCACCTATACCTTACAACCCTTGGGTATTTCACAACTGTTTTAAAATTGCCTTCAGCCTTCTGATCTTTTGAGTGAATTAATCAGTTCTTTCAGCATTTTCTCTTGTCTTATTTTCGGATCACTATGGATTTTTCACTGAACTCTCTGAGCTCTTCCAAGAGTTTTTATGACAGAAGCAGACAAAATATAATGCATGAAAAACTGTCAACATGGCTAATTGGAGATCCGCTCCAGAGAAACGCCAAATGGAAAGCCAGTGTTTAATGGCAAGAATCAATGTGTCCCCTAGCACTTCTGTGTGGGCAAGCCGTCCTGTACGGATGTCTCCTGGCAACAAATGGGACTCCTGTGCACACAAAGAGTTAATGTAGCTTCCCAACGCACCTCATTTCTTTCCAGAGACTGCTTTATGCTCTTAGAGAATTTGCCTCACCACACGACAGGTCCCTTTGCTAATAGTGTCAAGGATAATAATAAAAACCAAAAACCAAACCCTACTTTCCTTTTTTTATAGTTTACTTCCATAATTATTTTTTTTATACTGCTCACATATCAGGCTAGTTTAGTATACACATTCTCATTTATGGATATTTTGAGGATTGTCAGTTTGGGTATGTTATAGACTGTTCTGTGAGTGCAGTTTGGTTAAACTAACACTCCTGCTAGCCCAGAAATTTGAATGCTGTTATAGGGAAAAAAAAAAAAAGGCTAGTTTGTATCAAAAAATATTGCTTGACCTTGCATTAACCATCTTGTAAGTTAATAAAACTAGGACCAATCTATTATTAGATCATTAGATTTATTGGAATGGGCTAATACATTAAAATACACATTGTATTAAATATGAATATATTTTTAAGGAACAATGGATTTGAAATTCATCCAGTTTTTCATTGTATGCCCTGCTTCCTGTTGTATTTTCATCAGAAAAATATAAGAACATATACTGTATTTTGACATATTGCAATGACATGAAGGATTGCTAGATGTTGTTTATATAAGGACATCATAACACATAATTAAGACTAATGTCTGTTTACTCATGTTTCAGGTTCTTCGGCTAGTAGATGCTTACACAGAAATGGCTCAATTACCTTTTTCATGCCAATCTCTGATGCTTTCTATTTTTGAAACAAATTCTTCCAAGCTAGAAAATAATCCCTGATTATAAAGTAAGCCTCGTTCAAAGCTACATGCAGTTTTTTGAGACCAAGATAGTTGAGCCGAGAACCTTTGGTACTTGTTTGCACTTTGCCAATTGGGTGCTATGCTCTCGTGTGTCCCCGCGGCTGTAACTTGACGTCACTGTGCAGGTTAAAAACACCCTGAGAACTGGCCTGTCTTTACACAGACATCTTCATGAGCTTTTGTACAAACACAAATGCTTTTTTATTCCTGTGTAATCTGGAGTAATGGCATTGAGTATTATAATATATATATATATATATATATATATATATATATATATATATATATATATATATATATATTAAGAACTGGGATCAGCTGAAACCGGTTTGGCTCAGTGGATAGAGCGTCGGCCTGCGGACTGAAAGGACCCAGGTTCAATTCCGGTCAAGGGCATGTACCTTGGTTGCGGGCACATCCCTGGTAGAGGGTGTGCAGGAGGCAGCTGATCAATGTTTCTCTCTCATCGATGTTTCTGGCTTTCTATCCCTCTCCCTTCCTCTCTGTAAAAAATCAATAAAATATATATATTTTTTAAAAAAGAACTGGGATCATTGTTTTATAGTTTCTATGGGTGTTGGAAGAGGTCACGGAGGGGTCATGACCGGGAGTTGGACCGCAATCAGGGGCGCCTCACCTTCCCACCCAGGTGCCTCTGCCTACCGTTCCCACAGCAAAAGCCGTTTGTCTTCAAGGTCGAGCAATGCGTTATCGAGACCACCTGGACGGTACACTGACCGCGCAGTTCAGGCCTCTCGATGAACCTCTAAGATTCCGAGGGCCCTGCGGGGATCTCCTCATGTTGGGGCCGCCAGAGACAAGCCTCTCAGGTCCATGTCCTTGCTGATTCCACCTGCCAGCGCCCATCTGTCTGCATCTCAGGTCTCTCCTTGCCCTCCACGTTTCAGATTTCCCCTGCGAAGCTCCCGAGCTTCCGAGGAACACACGGGCAGTGCAACAGACCTGACATGGTCTAAGCACCTTTTAGCTTCGTGGCTTCTGGCCGCCAAGAACTTTGGATGCCTGGCAAATGCCCACCCTCTGAGGCTTACCTCCCTGTAGGAGCCAGAGGGGAGCCTGCTCCCCGTCTTCCCGTGCAGCGGAGCCCCGACCTGCGTCCTAAGCGGGTGTGTGGGCAGGAGAATGGGCGTGGGGGTCAGCAGTCTGGGAGGGCCGTGCTGCGCAGGCTCCGTCTATGTGAGGACCAGGATGGCAGGTGCATCCGGCCTGGGTGACCACGGTGCGTGTGGGGTCTGGGCCCCGGCTGCAGGAGTGGCGTTCTGGCTAGCGCTAGGTGCAGTTGCAGTCAAATCAGGTTCTTTGCAACAAATTTAAGGGGGGAAAAACACACACACACAAACCCAGAATGTACAGCTTGTGGGCAGGCGAGCCAGTGACAGTGGTTTTGCTCCTTGTCCTGTGGTGTGGTTCAGAGCATTCTCTTAGGAAGTTTAGACAGAAACCTGGTTTCCAGCCCCCTCACCTAATATTTACCCAATCAACTCCTCTGTGTGTGTGTCTCTCTGTGTGTGTGTTTGTTGCTTTTTGCTTGACCAGGCACAATCGGCTTCTATGGTTTGCAGCTGAGAATTCCTAATTGGGTTCTTATTGTGAGAAGTTTATTTATTTACTTTTTGGCATAGACACTTGGCTTTATTTCTCCTCTTAAGCACAACAATTATACTTCATCGGAACTAGTTTGCTGGTTGTTCTAGAATACCCATCATACTGTTTTAACCAATTCACATCTGTCTTCAATTAAAACTATCCTGCTTTATGAGTAGTGCAGGTACTTTATGAGCCCTTCCGGCGTCTTATAATATTTCTGCCACTTATACACTTATTCACGTGCTGAAGCATGCAATGCAGTGTTGCTATTATGGCTTTAAACAGTTATCTTTTACAGCAAGTTATGAACAGAGGAAACGAGATGGTTTATTTTACTTTAATTTTAATAAATTAATTCAATAAATAAATTTAAAAAGTAATCTTTTTCCATAGCTCTTTTTTTTCCTTTGTGTAAATCTGAGTTTCTAAACAGTGTTTTTTTTTCTTTCTGCCTGAAGAACTTTTTTAAAAAACGTTTCTTGCAAGGAAGGGCTGGCAGCAGTGAATTCCCTCAATCATTGTTTCCTGGAGATGTCTTTATTTCTCTCTCACATTTGGGGAGAATTTTGCTGGATATAGAATTCTAGTGTTGTTTTTTAACACTTTAAATATTTTATTCTTCTCTCTCTGTTAGTCATAGTTATTTCAAATTCGATCTTATAATTAATTCCATTATCTCAGTCTGATGATTTCTTTGTCCTTTGAGGATTTTTTTTTCTTTTGTTATGCCTTGTAATTTTTGTTGGTAGCTGGACATGTTTCATGGAGTAATGGCAACTAAGGCAAACAGTCTTTATTGAGAGGATCTACGTTAACCTGGCTAGGAGATGAGGTGTGTAGGTGGGAGAAGTTTAATATTCCTCTCGTTTTCTTGTTTTCGCCTCCCCTTACAACTTAGGCTTCCCTCAGTACTCCTGAGAGAGCCTGTCTTGTAGTTCTTGCAGCTGTGACCCACTGTCACTGGATTGGAGCCTGCGAGTACGGTGGGCATGGGGAAGTAATGTCCAGTCTTCTGGTTACAGAAGACCAGAGAAAAACCAGGCAACGCTTAGAGAGATGGAGTTACACTTTATTATTACGCGGGGGCCAAGAGAAACTGTATTTCAAATTCCAGCCTCAACATGGAGGAACTTTCCCTATTTATATGTTTTTACCTTTTTTGTCTCCCACATATGGGGTGTTTCCGGTCCCCTTTGCAAGTTCTTAAAGAGCCCTATGTGCTGGGGCTTTGAGACCTCAACCAAAGGCTTGGCCTGGCGCCCGCACTGATAACTTCGTCTGGGGGAATGTTTATGGCCTCTCTCGAGTAGTCTTATTTTCCTTATTATTTAAGCAAGCAAGCATTTACAGAAGCCAAGATAGCAGGGTTAAAATTACAAACAGCAGTTTTTATATAAGATGGATGCTTCATTTTGGTGAAGTGTCAGCTTTGAGTGGGCCCGTTTTCCTGGGCTGTGACCTTCACAAGCATTGCTCCCATCGGTTAGCTTGTTCTTGAGGTGACCCAGGTGGGATAAGGGGGCTGGATGGAGAGAATGCCCTCCCTGCCCCTGCAGGTGGAATATGGCTCTGCAAAGTGTTTTTCCCCTGGAGAATAAGCCTTTTTAATGGAGAACAGGTGATATTCCTCAATGATTATCCTTTTTCTCCCCCTGCCAGAGCCACCAGAGAATCTTTCCTGGCTCTTTGGGTAAGGTCATGATGGGCTTCCTAGAGGCAAAATTCACAAACCCATGATCCCCCTTCCCGTGACGGAAGCCCTGGAGCTCCTCACCCTCGTGCTAGTTTACGCTGAGGCTCCAGCAGTTTGTTAGCATTGCTAGTGGAGTGTTCCTACCATTTCATGGTCCTTGTGGCTTCTGTGCTAAGTAAGCAGATAAGACGCTCCAGATTTCCCTGTCTCTTCAGGTTTAGGGGTGGCCCTTGGCTCTGCAACCACAGTTCTTTGATGACTCCAGCACAAGCCATTGATTTTTAGTATGTTCCAGTTCTCCTAATTTAAGGGTGGGAGTGCCATCTTCCAAGCTCTTGCCATGTTGTAGCTCAAGCCACATATCCATGGATTTGTTTTTTATACACATAGAGAATGATGTCTTGAAAAGATACATTGAAGAGATTCATTTTTCTAATATGTTCTTAGCTTTGGAATAATAATAAAAAAAAAAATCTAGCCCTAGCCAGCTTGGTTCAGTAGATAGAGCATCGGCCTTCTGATCAAAAGGTCCAGGGTTTGATTCTGGTCAAGGGTACCTACCATGGTTGCAAGCTCCTCCCCAGTCTGGGCTTGGTAGGGGCTCCTGTAGGAGGCAACCAATTGATGTGTTTCTCTCACATTGATATTTCTTTCTGTCTTTCCCTCTCACTTCCACTCTCTCTAAAAAGCAATGGAAACATATCCTCGGGCGAGGATTAAAAAAATAGAATAAAATTAGAGACATATTGGGAGATTAAATGTTAGGTTAGATACATAATGGAAAGTAGAATTTGCCCTTTGAGTTTCCTTCATCAGGGGCCCTGTCTTCAGGCAGAGGACATCACTGGATGCCTGGTAAGGGGTCAGATGAAATCACTGTCCCCAAATGAGGTATTCTCCTAGTGCACGGGGTCACTGATGGGATTGTAGATGGCTCATGACTCCTTCACCCTCAAAATTGAAGCTTTCCATCAATATCAAAGTTCTCTGAACGAAGGAAGTACAACCAGAGCTTCAGGGCCTCCTAGCAAAATCCGCCTTCGAAGGTAGCTTCCGAATAACGTGCCACTACTTAGCTGTGGATGGTAGCTTCACTTTCAAGAAGCTACCTTCTCCATTTCTGCTTGACTTACAGCAGCAGTTTTAAAACTTGTGCGTTCTGCTGGAATCAGGGCTGCGTGTAGAGGTTAACCAGTGTTGGGGACAGCTTTTCCTTTCA
The DNA here is from genome assembly GCF_951640355.1 of Cnephaeus nilssonii. NCBI lineage: Eukaryota > Metazoa > Chordata > Mammalia > Chiroptera > Vespertilionidae > Cnephaeus > Cnephaeus nilssonii. The sequence goes on from NC_137079.1 coordinate 14,067,164, forward strand.
GGCCATTTGGGACGTTTTCAAAATCCTTGTTGCTGAAGGCAGCTTGAGGGACTGTGCTGGGTGTAGTATATAGGGTCAGCTTTCAAATTGGTGGATTTGTGGATTCCATCTGACTAATCCAAATTTAGAAAACATATTAAAGGATTCCGATATTACATACGTAACAACATTTTAAAATGAGGATATTTTATTGGACATACTAAGCTAGCTGGCAGTTTATGAAGCCATCATTCATCTTCTCTTATTTCGGTGAATATTTTTGTATTGCAGTCCCATTTCTTTCATAAGGGAATTTATCTTCTTTTAAAATTCAATATTATTATCCAGGGTGAAAAGTCTAAGTCCTCACAATGGCCCCAAATGCCTATTACCATTCGATCTCACCTCCTACTTCTGTTCCTCTTATAACTTCCCTCTAGCCATGGCTTTCTTATTGTTTTGAATATATTATGTGTGTTCTCATTTTAGGACTTTTAAAAAATATATATTTTATTGATTTTTTACAGAGAGGAAGGGAGAGGGAGAGTTAGAAACATCCATCAGCTGCCTCCTGCACACCCCCTACTGGTGATGTGCCCGCAACCAAGGTACATGCCCTTGACTGAAATCGAACCTGGGACCATTCAGTCTGCAGGCCAATACTCTATCCACTGAACCAAACCAGTCAGGGCTCATTTTAGGACTTTTTACTCACTATGTGTCTGCCTGAAACATTTTTTTGTTTGTTTTTTGGTTGTTGTTTGTTTTGTTTTTTAACTTTATTGATTACTCTAAATGCAGGCATCACTCCTTTATCTCCGCCAAGTTTTTAGCAAAATGTCACCTCGAGAAGGACGATCTTACCACCTTATTTCATTTCCAACTTGCCCTCTCCTGGTTTTCCTCATCCTTGTTAATCTGATCTTCCTTTTCTTTTTACTGGGTCTTCCCATGCTAACATGCTAGTTACTTACTTGTAAATTTTCTTTAGAATTTATTGTCTGGTGTCCCTGTTAGGACATAAGCTTCAGGAAGGTGGTATCTTTCCAAGTTTTGTTCCATGAAGCATCCAGAGCATCTAGCATAGTGCCAACATAGTCGGTGCTTTGTTTCATTACTGTTGAATGCATGAATGACCAAGCATTTATACTGCACTAATTCTATGTCCCAGACACTGTGCTAGGGAAACTTATAGTGAATAAGACATAGATCTTGCACTCAATAAATAAGCAAGTGAAATATGTAACAGTAATAGTAGGGAAAAATGTAGATTGGAGGGTATTGAGCAAGAAGTGATACATATCAGAGCTAGAGCTGTGGGAGTGGAAATGGTTTAAAGGTAGAATCTGGAAAAATAAAGGGTGTCCCAAAAATGTATACACCCTTTGAATAATTACTAATCCCAGTGGGTTAAATCTGAAAAGAAAGAAACATCAATTGAGCTAGCAACTATTAAGTGTGTATACATTTTGGAGGGGTACCCCCATATTTTTAGGAAAATAAATTGAGAAGTTTTGGCAACTGCTTAGATAGTAGACCGTGAAGGATAAACATAAAAATAATGTCAACATTTTAAAATTGAGATTAGGAATGCAGAGAAATAAACACAAGAAGTGAATATATAGATTCATTTCAGAATGTGTTAAATATGAGACACTGGTGGTATGTTCAGGGGTTGATATTTAAAAAGTCCAGAGCATAAGAGAAAAATCTGACCTGCAGATATAAACCTGAGGGTCATGCCTACTTAACTGGTAATTGAAATTGTGCTGTGAATGGTATTTTTCAGGAGATGGGGAAAATAAAGGAGATCTAGAAGAGCAGATATAACATCGAGAGCAATTTGAAAGGCTGGAGGAGAAGGACCTATGGAGGAGCATGAGAAGGTGAGCCTGGAAAGGTAAGAGAACACTCCGATGTCAAAGAAGAAGAAAAGTTCAGGAAAGGAGCAGGCAGTAGTGACAAAGGTCGCAGAGTCATGGATGCTCAGTGGAGAGATAATGTAAAGCAATAAATTATCTAAAAATAACAGAATGTATACATATCAGAGTAGTAGTAGATGTGCTTGAAAGACATGTGCGCTTAAACTTTTGGGAGTAAAGGTTTTGAGTAGTAAGTACATGGTTGATTGCAATTCACAAAGTTCAGTCATAAAGCATCCAGGCACTCTTTGCTGTATTGCAATGTTATTTAGTTCTTATTATTTACTGTGGGAAGACTCTAGAATGGATATGTTTTCATGAGCTATCAATGGATGGACTTAGAGGGTGAAGAAAGCCTATTTCTACTTGATAGAAAACACTTATGCTGTATTTATATGTGCTTTAAATATATGCAAATGTTTATATAGCTATTTTATTCATACATAGCAGTGAAATGAATGATATCAATGGATATTTAGTTATTGTGTTTAATATAATGTGATATTAGTTTTCTGGATAAATTTGCAGGATCTAATAATGAAGCACGCAGCTCTGAATATTTAGTGTGAATGAGAAATGTTGATTATATTCATTTCCTTGGACATTTTTTATTTTTCATGGAGAAAGTTAATATTCCTTTACTAAAAGTGGTAATGTATATTTTTATGAGTGTCAATGTGTATGCTTTAAACTTCACTTTGAGGAGGCTATGGGAAATGCTTTATGCTTCTGGCATCTGGATTTTTACTTAATCTGTGGCTGTTTTCTTCATGTATTTTATTGGTTGAAATGATAATAGCAGGAAGAACACATGTTTCGCGTATTTTGGCTTATTGAGTGTGAATAAATGCATTTTACTTTCTCCCCATAATATATAGCATGCAAAGAAAGAAAGAAAGAAAGAAAGAAAGCATATTTCTAAAACCTGACATGCATTAGAGGCAAGGTGTGTGATGAAAACAGGTGAAAACAGACAGGATAGGAGAAGTTATATTGTATATGACAGCCTTGTGAAACATAATGGAGGTGAAACATAATAGGAAGCCATCAAAAAGTTTTAGGGGAATGGTTATTAAAGTCTGATGTGATAGCATAGAAAAATGTCCCAGCTATGGCCATGAGATTGGTGGTATTGAAGGTGGGACATATGGTCATCCTCATTACATGAGCCCAGTATATTTTCTTAGACATTGTAGCTGCCTAATCAATAGTTGCTGACCCAAAGCAAATGTTCTAGGTTTATCTCTGGAGCATCTCAGGTAGAGGAAACGTACACAGGCTCTGAGGCATGAAAGGTTCTGGCACACTGGGAAACTGTGTATCGTTCAGATAGCGTTGGTTTTATGAGTAGACCATTATCCTAAAAAAGTAAGCCTTGTAGGAAGTGGGAGATCACGTCCAGATTTAAAACAAAAAGTTGCATTTGATTAGCGTTGTAGAAAGAGGGTTCTGGTGGTAACCTGGATGCATCAACTTTTGAGAGGAAAGGACAGACGTAGATGAATCTGCAAAGGGTATCTGGGCTGAGGAGGCAAATGAAATGCTGTGGAAGGCAATGTAAGTGATTCAATTAAAAGATGTAGAAATGTTAAGTAGAAACCCAAAAGTACCCACTGGATTCAGAATCATTTCATTATTGTTGTCTTTGCTCTCCCTTTGGAGAGCTTAAACCAGATTACAATGGATTGAAGAGTGAACGGGGAATGAGCAAACAGAAAAGGCAAGTTTACAAAACTATTTCTAAGCACTTGGCTGGGATGGGAAGTTGGACACAGAGAAATTGTAGGATTTAAAATGTTTCTATATTTGAAGAAACAAAGATTTGGTTGTCTTTATATAAACAATGGAGAGAAAGACCTTGAAAATATGAGAGGAGAGTATGCAAATTCTGGTTGAAAAGTGAAAAACAAACAAACAACAGGATATAGGTGGAGGGTTTAATTAGTCTTAGATAGTAGGAGTGACACCTAACTTTCTTCTATCATGGGAGGAGGGGGAGTTATAATGGTTATAGATGTAAAGGAGTTTGTAAATGCAATTAAGAAGTAGGCTACTGAAACAGAGGGTTGTTGTTGGCCACAAATGCAGAAATGCATTAGTAAAACTCGGGAAGTAATTTTCAATTTCTGAAGCAATGGTCAAGAGCTCACTGTTTCAATTAGACTAAAAAGTACCGTTGAGGCCTATAATATGAGTTGGACTAAAAGTGGATTTATAAACTAATGATGCTAGTCTCTTCCTTGACTCTTGCTCGCATTTTACTTATTATAATAGTATCTACTGGGCAACAAAACTATTTACAGAGTGTTCTACTTATTTTCTTGAAGACGAATTAATATAGAAATATTTAAAAATGCATATCTATAGCTCTTTTCTAATTTATCCTTCTCAAAACTTCTCTCTACTTGTATTTATTATAATTTCTAAAATTGTTGTCTTTTGCATTTACCTTGCAGTAGCACATAACTACATAATTATTGCCTTCAAGGAAGGACAGGATTATCACATTTCATGCATTTTAAAAACAATCTAATATATGTTATATTGAAGCCACCCTTCTATAAGTAATCATGAAGTTCAAACAAATCACCACTTTTGCATGATATAGTGTTGTGATTGTGTTGTGTGTTTTTTTGGTTTTTTTTTTTAAAGGGAAAGAAATTCTAGGGAAATGCCTCACCTAGAGGTTACTCAGTAAATGTTTGCAGGATCCAAATGTTTGTTGGAAGCCAGACCGAAGAAGACTGGGCCTCTGGCACGGCCGATGCCGCTGTGACTGGGCTGCGCTGATGCATCAGCTGTCATGACTGAGGGCCTCGCAGCCTCAGGGAGACCTGAGGAGGCCTTGGCAGGAGCAGCCCCGACATTGGCAGGAGCCGGAGCAGTGGCAGCACCCGGGGAGGCTCCGCGGTGATCCTATCAAAGGACTTCAGAGGCCAAGCTCCATGTGCTGGCACACCAGCCCCCTGGGGTGCTGTCCAGGGGAAATTGCAGACATTACACTATTATCAGGGCGCTCATCTATGGAGACCAGTGAGACAACTCTGAGGCCATCCCAGAGGCATGGGGAGAACCTGCGGTGAAAGATTTAGGTGATTTAAAAAGCAGAGGCAGCCAAAACCGGTTTGGCTCAGTGGGCAGAGCGTCAGCCTGCGGACTCAAGGGTCCCAGGTTCGATTCGGGTCAAGGGCATGTACCTTGGTTGTGGGCACATCCCCATTAGGGGTGTGCAGGAGGCAGCTGATCGGTGTTTCTCTCTCATCGATGTTTCTAACTCTCTATCCCTCTCTCTCTCTTTCTCTCTGTAAAAAAATCAATAAAATATATTAAAAAAGAAAAAAGAAAAAAAGCAGAGGCAAAGAAATACTGCACCAGAGCTGCTGTTCAGATCCTCTTTGTAATCCCCAGATGGGATGGCCAGGGAAACGAGGGTGTCATATGTACAGGCCTTAAATTCTTCTTTCCCCTCCTACTCCTAAGTCCTTATCACTTTTTATTATGGTCACTGCTGCTACTTCCACTGCTACAACGACAGAAATAATAATGATTACAGCCCTTTGTGGCATGTGATGTTTTACAGCGGCATGCTTACCCGCTGCACGCTAGTACTTGGTTAGTTTTATCTGAATCATCTCATTTCATTCTTAAAAATCTAAACCCATAAGATAGGTCATATCCTCATTTACAGGTTGAGGATGTTGTGAAAGTGAAACTTAAAAGAGATTGCTATGGGTAGTCACATTGACGTACTGTTAGCGCTGCTCTTCCTGCTAAAATGTCTTTGACTCTTTACTACAGACAGGACCTTAGAAGTCCAGGTGCTCCTTACTCTTGTGTGCAACAGACTTTCATGGGTCAGTGACAAGAAAAGCCCCGTGTGGCAAATAATTCTATCAGAGAAGGCCCCCTCTCCCTCCTTTTGGCTTTGAATAAGTACACTTGGTTAACCTGTTTAAATAGGAACACATTGTTTCCTAAGTTGATATCAAATATGAATTTATACGAATTAGTCTGATGGTAGCAGAAATTACAGTGATACTGCTATTGGGTATTGCATGATTGGTTATTTTGAGTAGAATTTATCATTGCATTTAACCTATGTATATTTTTAAGATTATTGAACTTCCTTGTGAATAAAATAACCCCAACTCTTTTATATTCATAGTTTTTAGTTCATGCATAATATGATTATAGTATTATGATGCTTACATTAAAAATTAAATGAAAGAAGTCTTCCTACTTCCTACATATGCTTATTATTTTTTTCAGTTGATATAATAAAATTTTCACTATGGATGACTTCTCAGAACTTCACCTTATACAAAGTTATTCAGGTATAGGTCATTTATTATTAGCACTAAGAAGCAAGGCCAGTTACTCATGCAAGAATAAGGGATAGTAATGTAGTTCATATAGGAAGTCAAATATGTCTTGATTTTTTCATGGTATTACTATTGATTATACATTTTTAAATTTAATGAGTAAGAATTACCTAAAATTATTTCTCTCTCTCCCTCCCCTACCTCTCTCTCTAAAACCAATAAAAACATATTTTAAAGAATTATCTAAAGTCATAGCCACATCCTGGTAAATATTATTCTCTGGACTTCCCATTTAATGAATGCACAATATGAACATTGTCATTCTCAATCAATCTCTTAAAGCAAATACAAATATTTTCTCTTATTAAAACTTTAAAACAGGAAAGACTAATACAATTTCCTTTTAGAAGCAGTTAATCTTGACTAAAATAAACAAAATAGTGTCTTAGTCACTCCATAAAAGAATATTATTGAGATATATCAAGGAGAGATTGGTTCAGCCAACAGATTCATCAACCAAAAAAATGACAGTATCAGTAAGAAAATGCAAATCTGTTTGAATAATAATATTCCATAAATTGAAAGATGCTTAAGGCACTGCTTCTCATCCCAAATCACAAGCACAAAAATGAAAAGCAACAATCAGAACTTTCCCTACTTGTCCTGACATCCTGTTCAATGACCATTCCTTTCACATGTGTATGTATATCCTCTGCTTATCATCTGTTTTGGTTCCCTTTAGAACTCAGCTACTCAGCCAACCACTGGGTCTCCCAGCCTGTAGATTACCCCTAACTTCTGGGCTTACTGCATATGAGCTATAGCAATAATCCTATATAATAAAAGGGTAATATGCAAATTGACCGAATGGAGGAATGACCGGTTGCTATGATGCACACTGACCACCAGGGGCAGACGCTCAATGCAGGAGCTGCCCCCTGGTTGTCAGTGCACTCCCACAGGAGGAGTGCTGCTCAGCCACAAGCATACTGCGCTGATGGCTGGCTAGCGCAGTGGCCTGCCTCCGTGGCAGTGCTAAGGATGTCCGACTATGTCCGAGGGCTCCCAGACTGCGAAAGGGCGCAGGCCAGGCTGAGGGGACCCCCTCTCCCCCAAGTGCACAAATGTCCTGCACCAGGCCTCTAGTAATGATGACAAAAACAATAGCTTACATTTAGCTATTGCTTATCAGGTGCCCGCTATTGTTTTAAGCACTTGGAATTAAGTAACTAATTTAATTTCCACCCCTCCTTCCCCCCAATTATGGCTAAAAATGATGTGCTTATGCACTATGTTGTAACAGTATTCCATAATAGAAGAAAATATTGCTATTGCTTATTTTAAAAATTTAATAGAAAATCTGTCATTGATGAGCTATTAGCGGTACTAAAACTGAGTAATATTCAACTTATAGTTAGAACAAGAAAAAGTTGTAAATTGAAGTACTGGAGGGGGAAAATAAAAAAAAACATAGTTTACCTATAGAAGATTTGAGCATATTTTCAGCATGCAGGAAATTACTATGGATAATTACATAGAATAATCAAATTTAGTAAACTTTTGTTAATTCTATAATTTCTTTTTTCTTTATATCATTAAACATGTTGGCATATTTTGAGATAGCTCTCCATTTTAATATTTCTCACTCTATCCTTGGAGAGGTTCTAGTTTTGGCTCTGGTACTATCTACATTAAACAATTCTATTTGTGTGTACACCTGGGTTTTTGTTTTTGTTTTGTTTTTCTATAGAATGAATGTTTTCCTACATTATCTTTATGGTCTCCAGTTTTAAAAATTGCTCTGATCCCACAAGACAGTACTCATAAAAGACAAAGTCATAATTATGCTTTACTATGAATATTCTTCCAGTATTTGCTGGAACACACAGTGTCTGGAAATAAATGTCTGGAACAATTTGTCTCGCTCGTCTTGACCATTCTATTTCTGACATCATGGGTTGTTTAACTATTAGATGTTCCCATTACAGGCTTTTACTTGGGCCCAGGCCTGGATTTTGTTAATGGTCACAGGGCTTTTTCACGAGGGCAGAGAAAATAAAGGGCTCAGGACCTGGGAGGTAGAAGGTTCCTAATTAGTATTTGTGAATGAACGCGCCGATGGTGGGTGGCATGGTATAAATTGGTCACATAGGGGTGAATACATGTGTAGCTGCATGCTTCAACCCCCCAAGCCTTTGAATTTCTTTACAGTCTTACAACATACGTTTATATAATTAAATACTATTAACCATGTCTATAATTTATTCAGTTTTACATGCTTTCGTACTTAAGGGTACGGAACCAGACCCATGTATGCAGATATATATATATCCAGTGTTAATGTAATCTTGAGGTTTTTTGTTGTTTTTTTGCTACAAACATCGAATGGGCAAACAATTTTCTATGGCTTGTGTTGGAGAATGTCAGTGATCACACATGTCTATATTTTCCTCTCCTTTCCAGCTCTCTATCCATACTGCATTGCCCAGGTTTCTCTGCAGTTAGCTTGGGCCGTGTGACCACTTTATTACTGCCGTGTAAACAGAAGTGGTGTACATCATTTCCTGACTTATTCCCAGCACTATCTCCATGCCTATCCCTTTTCCTTAGCCAAAAAGACCTAAAATGTGGCATTGGCTTATCAGTCAACCACGGCAAGGGGCCAGATAGGAGAGATGGGAAGGTGGGAGAGCCCTGTTATACATGGCAACAATCTGGTTGCCAATGATAACTTGGAAAGCAGACCATCTACCTACTGAGCTTTCAGCTCAAGGGGAAAAAGCTTGAAAAAATGCTCAGAGTGTGTATTCACTGAAATTAGCTGCCTTTGGCAAGGGATCATAGGACATACAAGGGGAAATAAAAGGGAATCGGAAGAGTCCAGAAATTTGGGGCACCAAAAGATGGAAACATCCACTGCTTTTAGGCCCCATAAAGTAAGAGAAAAATTTTAAGAAGCTGTATGTGACAAAGGGTTAGAAAAAATTTTAAGTTTGCCCTAGCCGGTGTGGCTCAGTGGATAGAGCGTTGGCCTGCCTATTAAGGAGTCTCGGGTTCAATTCCAGTTTAGTGCTCTTTCTAGGACATCCCACGTGTCTTGAAGGAATAAATAATATATTATATATGAAATCCAATGATAAAGGTTGAGATATTGTGAAGTCCTGACTGTAAACTTGGAACAGGATTATGGCACTTGTGTGTGTCCTAGAGCAGGTCTTTGAATTTGTGTTTGCATTATCTGCTATTGATTATAATGTAAAATTTATGTGCTCAGGGTTTCACTGCTTCTTAACACTGTATGATTTCAAGGGTACTGACTTTGAATAAATATTACTGATTAAGTTAAATTGCATAGTAGTTATAATGATTATATTGTTAGTTGTTCTAACATTCATAATATAACTGAGCCAAAAATTTTCCTTTTTTTAACAAAAAAATAAGTTCACTAAAAGTTAAGAAGACAGTTTTTCTTTTTATCAGAAAAGAAAAATTATTTTTTTTATTTACCAGAACTATGGAAAATTTATCTTTAAGTCAAGGTCTTATATAGCAGTAAAGTTTGATTGGCATATAATAACATATAGTCTTTTTTGGTAACTCAAGGCTATGTCACATATAGGCAGAAGTAAAAAAAAATTAATTCTTCAGTTCCATCATTAATCAGTTCATCAACATTTATAAAATATATTTATAAAAGGTATTTTTGTGAAATTAGTTTGTAAATATAAACATAGAAAATTCACTATTAGTTTCCAAAGCAGAAAAAGTAGGTAGAAAATCAAGTTTGCAATATTATCATGTGAAATAGAACAAGACAGTAAGAAAGAATTATGAAGGTGATTTTATAAGAAGAGCTACAATTTACTATACACTGAGATTGCTTCTAAAATGGATTATTGGGAGACAAATCTATAAAGAGGTTTCATTCTGTCTTTAGCATTGAGACTTCTAATAAACATGCATTTTACCCAATATGTACTTCAAAACGAAACAAAAATAACCACAGATTAATTAAGTCTTTATTCTCTAGATCAAATAAAGTCACATGTCTCATTATGTTTTTAAAAAATTTCGTCCTTTTCACACATTCATTTCCAAGTGTATCCTCTTTGAAAAAGAAGAGGGTTTGCAGTCTTTATTAGATACATTCCGAGGGACACCAGAGAAACAGGCCGAGTTTTTTATCATGCAAGAGTGGAGGGGACTGCATGCATAGCAGGAAATTTAATAATAAAAAAGGAAAGAAGCTAAAGACCCCGCATTTGGGGAGAAACACCTGCTGCCTAAAAGTTATCAGCAAACACATGAAATTTTGTATGTAATTAGGACAAAGATGTTTCTGGGTTTTTAGGAAACCTCTTGTCATGCTGACATATGGCATTATTCAGGCTGCAGTGTACAGGGAATGCACTCTCAGCTCCATATCAATAGTATCTCAGTTTATGTAACAAAAATGTCATACATCCTTAGGCTTTAAAATACTCAGATACATGCTCCCTAACTTGGTCCTCTCAACAGTCACAAATGGATGGAGTGGGAAATGAACTCAGAGGTATCATGCTGCACAGACTTCCAGTTGCTACAGCTGATGAAGCAGTTTGTGAACACTGGGTGTAAACATAGTTTGTCATGCAAGATAGATGATTCTAATTCACAGCTCCATAAGCCCCAACTTTGCCTTTCTGTGTGTGTGTTGTTTTTTTTAATAACAAGTCAATAGCAAGTATTACTTGTTTGTTTATTTAGTTATTTATTTTTAGCTGTTAGATCCAATCGATGAATTCAGTAGAGTTGTAGGAGACAAGATTAATGCACAGAAATTAGTAGTTTTTCTATAATGCTAATAACACATTTTTTTAGCCATCTTGACCAGAAGTTTTCCCTTTTAATTTATTATTGTTACTTAATTTTAGTTTTTATTCTAATTTATTGGAGAACTTTGAAAAACTTCATATATAATAAGAATATTAACAGTGACCAAAAACTCAAAATTGTCTTCTTAGAGAAAATTGTCATAGTTTTAAAAGTCCATGACAATACCATATCTATATCTATATATATAAAAGCCTAAGTGGCCGGCTGACTAGCTAACTGGCCGACCAGCCAGTACCTATGATGCACACTGACCACCAGGGGGCAGACGCTCAACACAGGAGTGGAAACCACAGGCATGGAAACATGGAACAGGCTCATGAATCTCAGAAGGAAGGGGGAAGAAGGAGGGTGAAAGAGATTAACCAAAGATCTTATATGCATACTAGAGGCCTGGTGCATGGATTGATGCACTGGTGGGGTCCCTCAGCCTGGCCTGTGGGGATCAGGCTGAAATCGGCTCTCCGACATCCCCAGGGATCCCAGATCGCGAGAGGGCACAGGCCAGGCTGAGGGACCCCACCGGTGCATGAATCCATGCACTGGGCCTCTAGTCTATATAATAAAAGCATAATATGCAAATTAGACCAGATGTCCTTCCGGACATCCTTCCTTCCAGACAAAGCCACAGTGGGTGGGGATCGCTGCAGAGGTGGCAGAGGCCCCCAGCCATAGCGACAGCGGGGGGGGGGGGGGTATGGCGGGGGGAGGCCAGGGCCAAGGACTTTGCATGAATTTCATGCATCGGGCCTCTAGTAGTGATTATAATAGGAAAGTCGTCAACAGATATTAGTAAAATTAAAGTTTGGAAAGATTTTGAACTTATTCTATCCCTCAAATAGGGATGAATTGAAAAAATCATAATTTTATTATTATTATTGTTGTTTAGGTATAGAATATTCTTTACAATTCAATTTTATATATAAGCAATTTGCTAAGGTACATCAGAAGATATTATTTCATTAAATATAATTTTATGCATTTAATCATTATTTCTATATTATTTAGTGTATACATGGGAATAAAAAGAAAAGAAATTTCACATTGACTGATATTCTAAAACAAAGTTTCAAAGAACAATCATATGCCAGTAAACAGACCATAAAACAATAATGTTCTGTTTTATGGTATTAGTCAGGCGTCCTCAAACTACGGCCCGTGGGCCACATGCGGGTGTTTTTGCCGTTTTGTTTTTTTTACTTCAAAATAAGATATGTGCAGTGTGCATAGGAATTTGTTCATAGTTTTTTTTTTAAACTATAGTCCGGCCCTCCAATGGTCTGAGGGACAGTGAACTGGCCCCCTGTTTAAAAAGTTTGAGGACCCCTGGTTAGTCTTTGTTATTCTCAGAATAGGAACATTTCAAAACTAGAAGTTAATTGAAAGTAAGCGGTCTATTTTGGAATTTAATCGCATTAAATATTGCCTTCCAGATTCCATAGATTTATTTCTTCGTTTGTTTGTTTATTTGTTTATACTCCAAAGGAACTTCATCCAAGGCCAGTATAACTTACGGTTCTTCCTGGCTATTAAGACATTTTCCTTAGAATCAGTTACTGTTTTACTCATCTCCCTCCACATCTGTGGCTCTGCCTCTCACATTTCTCCCCTTCTTGTTATAGTGATGCCAGTAGAACACACTGAAACACTGACAGTTTCTGAGGGCTTTATTGTTATTGGTATTATATTGGTTTCTCACTCTGTGTGTGTAGGTGGTCTGGCATAACACTTTTAGGTTCTTCTATTGGAATAGAAATATTCCCAGAAAAGTCACTTTCCTTCCAACAGCTTAGTTTAAAAAAAAAAATGATAAGTGGCCTGTTTATGGAGATTAATTTTGCAAAAGAATTGTGCTCTTGAACTTAAATGAACCAACTGACAAAGTCAAAATGAATAATGAAGCCAAAGGTGTTCTTTTTCTCTAATACTAAGATTGTTGGTCTGAGGATGAAGGTGCAATTAAAAAATTCCTCAGAGTTTTATAGTTATAGTTTTTAGGGTTCATTATTTCTGACCACTTAAAGCTTCTAGGTAAATGGATAACCTTTTTTTTTTTTTTTAATGGAAAAGTGCATTGAGGATCAAAGTGCCTTGATTGAAAATGTTTGACAACATTTCTTCCACATTTATTTACACTTATATATTTACAAAGTAAGGCTCTTTGACATGTACTGGCATGCTTACATTTTGTTTGCATTATTACTGTGTTTTAGTATTAATTGCTATGCATTTGTTGTGAGTTTTAATGCAAGAGTTTATCAGACTATTTCTTTTGTAGATTTGTTATGCTTATATTTCTTATACTACATAGGAGATTTAGCCTTTTGAGGGGGTTTATTTTTAAAATTACAAACTATAATTATCAATGTTCATGACTCTGAGATGCAATAAATAAAGATTTTTGGGGGATGCTGTTAGTATTTATCACAAACCTCTAAATTCTGCAAAGAAGATTATCCATTATCTTGTAAAGACTACTATAAAGAAGCATAAGTATTCTCATGACATGGGTAATTTTTAAATTATGTGGCTAAATGATTGAATATAATTTCACCTAATAATATGCATTTATCAATATTTTTCTCCATTAAATCTAAAAGAAAGGGGAGTTATGTTCCCAGTTTCATTTTTTTGGTAACTTTCATTCTACATTCTGGCTTCTTTTGGGGCTTATCTGCATAGGCATGTTAGTCCTCTTAACTTTTCTTGTCTTTTTCTTTCTTTTCTCTCTTTCCCTGTTTTTAATATTAAAGAGTAGGAGTATAATATAGTTTGAAGGTGAGCAGAAATTATTTTAACTTAACTTCAACATTAATTAAAAAAAATAGAAAATAAGTATCTGTGCCATAGTAGAGATGGTCATTTTGGGGAAGAGCCAAAGGATGTCTTTTCAGCTATATCACAAAGTTAAAAGTTTATTCAACTTATTATTCCTCATCTATTCACATAACATTGATTACGTCTCTTACTCATAAAAATTCTAATATTTTATATTTTAGTATCTCCTGCTACATATGCTTAAAAACATCTTGGAATAAAGATATTTTTTTGCAAAAAAAAACCCTTTTCTGGGGCAAGTTTTTAGAGCATATGAATAGAAATGCTAGTTACTAGAAACTAAGTAGGGTCAACTACGTAAATAAATTATTTGTTACTCTATTTTAAGGAATAATAATATACCACTTATCCATTTAATAATTACAGGAAGTCAAAATAAATTTTGATCTTACTCTGTAGTAAACTAAAAAAATAAAAATAAAAGCACAAACATTGTAAAATTGTTTAGAGAGTTGTGAGGCGGGAGGCCTACAACATTGAAAAGTGTTTTTAAACCATATATGATGAATGAAAATTATCTTGTCTACTGGAAAAAATATCTAAAAAGTTCCCAATTTTTAAAATTAGTTAAAATAAGGAACCTCATAATGGCATGTGTACCTGTGCTTTGATACCTTATGGTAGAGGTGACATTGATGAATGTGTCCATGGATGAGTGATTCTGAACTGTAGCATCTCATGACCTGCAGGTGTTCCCACTGCCTTCCCCTGCTTGGGGTTGTAATGGCTGTTTGCAATTTGTCTGTGAATTATACATCTTTGCTAAAATTGAATCTTACTCCTTTCACATGCCCTGCTATGTGCCAGCATGATCTCCTGGAGCAGCTGTGGATAGTTGTCTTCCCTTTGAAATTGTGGTTCAGGGCATCTAGATAAATTCCTTTTCTCAGTTCACTTCCTCAGTCTTTCACTGCCCTATTTCAGATGTTTAAAGTTATTTCATTTTCTGATGGTTGTCTCACTTACTCACATGTCAGTTGAAGGGGAACTGAGTCCTGATTTCCTTGAAAAGTTATAGAAATATGTTTCAGCAAACCATGTTTTTGTGATCAGATTCCATTTTTGATTTTAGGAAATTTTAGCCTAATAAATGTGCATGGGAATTCTTGAAATAGCAAAATACTTGGAAATCTCTGGCTCTGTAGACATTTAATTAGACCCAGATTTGGAACTGATTTGGAAATCACCTATAGTTTCTGTAGCTCATATGTCAATCTGGTCAATATCAAATGTTGAATATAATTTCATTTTATTAAAGATGAATTGAAGTCACTATATATCTGTGTGTATATATATTATATATATATATATAATATATATACATATATATATTATATATCCTATATAATGAAGAAGTAATATGCAAATTGACCATCACACCCTCACAAGATGGCTGCATACAACCAGGCCAGCAGGGGGTTAGTGAGGGACAACCAAACAACTGAACAAGCAGGCTACATGGGGCAACCAGGCAGCAGGGGGGTTAGTGAGGGATGACCAAATGACTGAACAGCAGGCTGCATGGGGTGGCCAGTCCAGTGGGGGGGTGACCAGGCTGGCAGGGGGGCAAATGGGGGCAACCAGGCCAGCAGGGAGGGCAGTTATAGGCGACCAGGCTGGCAGTGGGGGGCAGTAAGAGGCGACCAGGCCGGTGGGGGGCAGTTAGGGGCAACCAGGCTGACGGGGGGTTGCAGTTGGGGGCGATTAGGCTGGCAGGGGGAGATGAGGGGTGACTAGGCTGGCGGTGTGGGGGCCAGTAAGGGGTGACCAGTCCGGCGGGGCAGGGGCAGTTGGGGGCGACCTGACTGGCACCGGGGGCTAGTTAGGGGTGATTAGGCAGGCAGGCAGGTGAGCAATTAAGAGCCAGTGGTCCACGATTATGAGAGGGATGTCCGACTGCCAATTTAGGCCCGATCCAGCCGGCAGTCGGACATCCCCTGAGGTGTCCCAGATTGGAGAGGGTGCAGGCTGGGCTGAGGGGACCCCCCCCCCCCCGCCACCATGCTAGAATTTCGTGCACTGGGCCTCTAGTAAATATATATAATTTTTTAAAAATATGGTTAAGCTTAGCCTTTATTATTAAGTACAATATCACTTTTTGTCCAACTATAATTTTATGTCATACTAAGAAACTATCTGGAGTCTGCCCAATCTGAATGGTGTTTAAACATTATTGTTTATTAATTTTTGTATCCTCACCTGAGGATAAGTTTATTGATTTTAGAGAGAGCAGGAGGGAGAAAGAGAGAGAAAAAGAGAAACCATCTATGTGAGCAAGAAACATCAATCAGTTGTCTCTCGTACATGCCCCGACTGGGGATCGAACTGGCAACTTAGGTATATGCCCTGATGGAATCAAACCTGAAACCTTTTGGTGTAAATGATGATGCTCCAACCAACTCAACTACCTGGGCAAGGCAAAACATCATTGCTTACTTTTGAAGCTATCTTTCTTGAGCTGTATTTTCACAGTTGCAAATTTTAAAGTTATTTTAGAGATAGTATCACTTTGTTAATGCGCTTAAAATAAATTTGCTTATTATATTCAATTTTCTAAAGTTAGGCAGTAACAAGCTAATAGGGAATGTAAAATTATTTTTTATGAAGAAACTTAACTTTTAAAAAACAAGTAGTTATGTTATTCATGTTGAATTATTGATCATTTCTGGAAAAGGAGCTTTTTAAGCATTATACATTTTATATAAATTCATTTATTCTCAACCTGCAACCTTACATTTTATCATATACTAGAGGCCCGATGCATGAAATTTGTGCCAGAGTAGGCCTTCCTTGCTCCAGCTGCCAGCACCGGCTTCCCTCTGGCACCCAGGACCCAGGCTTCCTTACAGCCCAGGCTTCATCTGGAAGGTCGTCTGGAAAGGATGTCCGGTCTAATTAGCATATTATGCTTTTATTATTATAGAGACTATGTAAAATAATTATGCAAGGTGAGTACCTAAAATTTATTTTGAGTATTTGATGTTCAGCTCCACTAAGTATGGACTGTTGTCTACTTGGTGTTAATCTTGAAAGCTGTAGATACCAGGTACAAGTGGAAGTGTGAAAGGAAGCTAACTTTGATAAATCTGTGGAAGAGAAGAGTCTTCAACTGAAGAACTCTGTATGCTTGATTATAGCGCTGAACACTCTAGGCTTAGCTGCTGACTAGGAAGGGATCAACTGGCATTTGTGTGTTGAGGGGTGAGGAAGTCATGGAGGTTTTTAGACTTTAAAATAACTGGTTAAAGGTTCTTCCCACACATATTTATCCATTCCAGGCATATTTGTGTGCTTTTTATGTACTAGACTCTTGGGATGTATTGCTGAATTAGAAAGGTACAGAATTTGCCTTCCAGAGCTTATAGTCTACTGGAAGAATTAGACGAAGAAGCAGAACAGATGCATACATTAAATAACGATAAAGTGAATCGACTGCCATGGAGAGAGGACAGAGCAGGAAAATATCTGAGGGACTCACCCGAGGAAAATGCTCTCTGAGGAGATGACTTTACGGGTTAAACGTGCGAGGAGGGATAGAGAGCTGTCTTGATTGAGGGACAAGAGTCAGTGGCAGAAGAAAAGGCAGGTGGACGGGTAGATTATGTGGCTGGATCACAGACAGGGAGGAGGGCAAAGATGAATTTAGAGAGGAAGGCCAGAGACTGGTGGTAAACATCTATACATGGGGGGAAATTTTTTTTTAACAAATTCAGTAATTTACTCAGCTCATTTTCTGAATGGAGAAACATTTTTATGTCTCACTAGCTTATGTGCCGTAACAAAATAAAAAAGGAAACTGTTGAAACCCCTTCAGAAGTCAAGCTTTTGCACAAAGACATTAAATGAAGAAAATGAGCCTTTTCCCCAAAGGCACACCCTACAAGTTAAGTGCACGGAAGAGTCACCGTCTATTTGAAGAAAAAATTTCCCAATAAAAGATTGCTTCCCCATAAGAAGCATCACTGCAAGACATTTCCTTTCCTATTCCTATTGGTCACTTTCTCTAAAAGTCATTCCGAAGTTAAAACCCCAAATCCCTGGACACTCAAAGCAGCAGAGATGGGAAGGGAATCCATGTGTGAGAGGCACACACACACACACACACACACACACACACACACACACACACACACACGTTCTCCCCAGATCTGTGAGAATACCATGAGGCAACATGTGACATGAATGAAAATGCCTGTCAGCGGCTCCCGGGCAGAGGGCAGTCTCTAGGACCCAGCAGCGCCGTGTAGGTCTGGAGAGGAGAGGTAGCTTTTGACAGCGGAGAGCCGTCCCCTCCGCGCCGGCTGTGGGAAGAGAGAAGGGAAGTCGGTCACCTGGCGGCCAAGGCCAGTAACACAGCAGAGCGGGGAGGACCCTTTCTCTCTCCCTCTCTGGCTTCCTCCCTCTCCCCCTTTCCTCTCCTCCGCGGGAGCCACCTCCTGTTCCCCCAACTCTCAGAGCATCACCTTCCCAGGAGAACACCCCCTCCAGACTTTCGGATCTGTCCCCCGCGGAGGGAGCACCGCTGAGCTGCAGAGCCTTCGGGAGGTCGGGGCAGGACTTCTTCGGGGGTTTGGTGCCCGGGAAACTGGGGAAACTGATCCCGGCTCCAGCTCGGGACTCCCCGGGTGCGGAATTAGCGGCGGGAGGCAGCCTTTCACCCCGGACTCTTCCCTGCACTTTGCACACATTTGCTTGACATTTGCCGCATGACGCCGTCCGGGGAAGCGGCTCCTTTCCTCGGGAGGCAGCCGCCGCCGCCGCTCGCCGGCTCCTGAGCGGATCGCAGGAGGAGGAAGCGGCTCAGGCGGAGGGCAGGTCTCCCCCTGGCTGGAGCCGGCGGAGCCGGGCTGCACCGCGGTCAAGATCACCTGTCCCCGGGATCTGGGAGGAAGTCAAACAAAGTGCATTCTGAATTATTATTTATTGATTGATTGATTATTTATTATTATTATTTTTTTAAACCGGTGGCGGCGGCGCGATCACGGAGAATGAGACTGAGAGAGGCGGCCAGGGCTGGGAGGAGGATAAAGCTGAGTTTAGGCTGGAAACTGAAAGACTAGGTCGCTTCTGGGGACCCCCCTGCCCGGTGCCTCCCTGCTTCCTCCAGCTCCGCTCCATGGACAGATCCACAAACCTGGACATCGAGGAGCTCAAGGTACGGGGTCCTCGGGGCGGGCGGCCGGGCGGCCGGGCGGGCGTCCTTCCCTCCGGCGCCCCGGCTCTCTCGCTCTCCCCTCTCCTTTGCCGCTGCCTCTGCCTCCCGCTGCGGGAGGAGTTGGTGGCCCCCTGGGACGGCGAGTGGGCTTTGGGGGTGCGGCTTCCCCGAGCGCCAGTGCGGGCGCCCCTCGGAGTGGCGCCGCCGAGGAGGGCGCGCAGGGGCCGAGGACGCCCCGGGCGGATTTCTGGGGCTCGGCCGGGCTCTGGGGCTGGGCTCCCCTCCCTGCCGGCTCCTCCTGACAACAGTCGCCCTGTCCCCCCTCGGGCTCAGCTGCAGCAGCACTTGGGGTGCAAGACCAGCACCCAGGACTGCTGATCGCTGGGGGAGGCGGCGGCGGCAGCACTGTCCGTGCCCGCTGGCTGCCCGGCGAAGTTGCCCGAGCTGCGGCCACTTTGCCTCGGCTCCCAGCTCCCGGCCCCTCCGCCCCGCCCGGCCGCCCGGCCGCCCTCGGGAACAGCCTGTTTCTGCTGGTGGGTCCGCGCCACTCCGTGAGCCCCTTCTCCCCACGGTTGCATTGCCCCGGGCGGGCGCGAACTCCTGTTCACTGGGGGGTGCGGGAGGGTGGGAGACCAGCAGCAAGTGGGGGGCTGGAGAGGTTCCCCCGTTCACCTAAGGAAGCCAGCACCGCAGATGCGCCAGCTCCTACAGCCCCGGCTCCGAGCGGGGCTGGGAAGTGGGTGGGGGGACTGGAGGCTACGGCTGGTCTGGGCTGCAGGCTGGGAGGTCACCTGGGGAGGCTCCCAGCGGCCCTGCCCCGCTGCCGCCCTGGGAACGCACTGTCCGGCACCAGCGCTGAGCCCCAGCCTGGCCGGTACCCCCAGGGCGCCCTCTGGCTCCCCAGTCCCTGCTGGGCTGTGAGGGGCTGGCGGGCAGGAGCATCAGGCTCAGTTTACCCCTCTGCCCATGGGCTCTGCTGCCTGCAGTGCTGGTTTAAAAAAACAAAACACAACAACTAAAAAACAAACAAACTAAAAATAAACCACCTAAAATTAAAAAAAAACAACACACCAACAAGCCACAAAAAAATTTAAATGTCCCGCTCACTGGAAATGAAAAAGCTGGAAAGGGAAGGTCCTTTCTTTTTATTCTTCACCCTTCCTATGGCTAGGCATTTTTTACCCTCTACTCTGTTGCTTAAAGGGGTGGTGTATTTACTTTTACTTTCACTAGAGACTCAATTCAGATGGTCTTTGTTCAGGTGAGGGTTTCAGTCACTCCTGCCCACTGGGGAGACTTGACTGGTAGAGGTTTTCCCAGGAGATGCCAGAGGAATGAAGGTGCCCAGTAAGCGGAGAGGGTTGGCTACTCCCCCTGTAGGGGGCAGAGGGCTCCGTTCACCCAGCGCCCAGCCCAGGAGCCCGCCTCTCCTGGTGCTCTCACTGCCTGAGGGCAGAAGGGGCAGAGAAAGGTGGTCTGGGGCTGGGCTGATGGAGATGAAGGTGGGGTGGGGAAGCCTGGTCAGAACTTACACACCACTTCAGTGGAGATTCTGGGTTTGTTGGGAAAAGATAAGTAAGGATGAGGCATATTTGCTGCTCCGGTTAAAGTTGGGGGACAACAAGTTTCTGTTATGGCCAAGGTCATAGTCAGTAGACCTCGGTTGTCCTGGAATAGAGATCTCCTATTATCTCTGTACTGCACCGAGATGGGACACAGGCATTTGTGTTTGAAAGGATCCCTCGCTGCCTTTTCCCAAGCATCCGGGTCGCTGGCTAGGTTTTATTTGAGATGCAAAGAACACAGGAATGCCTTTCGTGACGTATATGTCACGCAGAGGCAAAGTCTCCAGATTTTTATTATTTTTGTTATATGTATAGGTATGGCACGGAGGAAAGTTTTTTCTTATGAGAAATGGAAGAGAAAAGTGATTAAGGGTGATCATTTCCCCTGATAGCCCATTCGTTTCTTACTAGTTTAGTCTCCACTGAACCCTGGAACCACTTATTAAATTGTTTAAATCAGCAAAAGAGCAAACCCACAGAAGTGGGAACTTCTGTCTACTTTAGTGGAAGATCACAGCTTAACCTCGGAACTACATATCAATTCAGACTCTCACAGCCAGAGTGTGCTACACTTTGTGGAGGAGTAGCAAAGGGTCGAAAGGGAAAGGGCTTGGGAGTGAGGGAGTGTACTGGCAATGACCGACTGGGAGGAGAAGGCTGCTGGAGGCGAAGATCTATTGAGATTGCTGAAAAATTATGGCAGGGACAAGCCACTGTTGAGAGTCAAAACTGGCAAGAAAGGAAACGTCGTCAGGCTTTATTTAAAGAGAGAGAGAGAGAGAGAGACATCTTCCAGTTTGTGAAATACATTTGTGTTGTCAGGTTCGTCTGCACTTCTGGAACACAGGGCTTTGAAACTTACTCTGGACTATGTACACTCCGTAGAGGTGGGCGCACTAAGTGTGGAATAGGTTGTCTGGATTTCCTCTGCTCAGCAGAATCCATTGGCTTGGGTTTTGTAGACAGTTCTCCTTGAAGTTATTTTCTGGTGGCTTCTTGCTGAGGAGACCCTCATGGTGGTCAGTGGAGAGGGGGTGGTGAAGAAAGCTGGGCTATTGTTGACAGTATTTACTTGTTGACTTTTCTTCCTGTGATCCAAGAATACTTACATTAGGACACATCCACATAAGAACTTTTTCATGTAAATAGCATGAAAATAAAGTATTCATTGGGGTCTGAGAAATAAATAAATGTGCATAATAATACCACGTGGCTTAGTTTTAGATCATCCCTATTATTAGGTAAAGCTGCTTACCTTAGCTCTTAGGAAAGAAGTATTCAGCCAATTCTTTATATTTTTGGTAAATTATTTTCTCTTTAGCAGATTTTAACAGAAATATATATATATATATATATATATATATTGCTACGCTGTATGTGTGGATATTGATTTTTTGAAATATTGTGTTCAGTAAATAGTGCTGTCTTTTGCAAGTTTTTAAACTAAAAATAAGCTTCAATAATGAAGGGTTAAGCCATTGCTGTCCTTACCATGAAACCAAATAGACTATGCATATTAAAATATTTACGGGTGGAAAGTGAAAACATAGTGATGTGTAGAAGACTTGCTAATGAAGGTACACCTGTTTCATCTTCTCTGCTGATGAAACCGATCAGTGTTGAAAAGGGAGAGTTCTCATCCAAAGAATTTCAGTCTGTTCTTTTCCCTTTGATCTCTCTCTCTCTTTCTCCAATAAATGTATAAGCTTTACTCTGGATTTTGCCCTGGTGTTTGTTTTAAAGAAGAAACAACATCAAACAACCCAAAATATGGGTTATTGCTTTGGAAATGCGGGTGTTAATGAGTATTGACATTAGAGAAAACATGCTTTATCCTGGAATATCTGAGTTATTGAGGACTTTTAGGGGTTGATATTTAAAATAATTACTTTAGCTTTTCTTTTTTTTTTTTTTCTGTGTAGTTGCCCTCATTTAAACAACGTATGTTATGCCCTGGAACAGAGAATGCTGCTAATGTTCAGAGCTAATACTTGTAAATTTGCTTTTTGTAGCATTTATTTATGAGACAGTAGGCTGAGTAAATGGTTATACTTAAATAATACACATAACTCTAGTGAGTCCTTTACTGAACTTTTGAAATACGAGTTTTAATTTACTTATATTAACTTGGAAATCAAGAAATTATGCTTTCAGATGCTAAGCACTATTTATAGGTAATTGTAATTTGCTGAGAGTTTAATAAACATAAAACAAAAAATGGTATATATAGCATAATTTTTGCAGTCTTATTTGATCCCAGCTTTTATTTATTATTTGTCAGGATTGTTACCTTAATAGGATCCCTGGCTAGAAGTTTAAAAAATGAAATGATTGTTACTTGCAGAACATAAACAATATGCTTCTGAAATGTGTTATTAGTTATCATTTTCAAAGGTGCCAAAATCATAAACTACATAGTTAATCCTGAGATACACAAAACAGCTTTTCAATAAATATAATTGTACTTGTTAGACTTAATTAAATGTAGTTCAGTCACTGTTGCTTAATTTTATCTATTAATTTAAATAAAATTTCATCTATAAAGTATTTGAAACATGTCCTAGATAGTGAGGTAAAAGCTTCCCTGAGTAACACAATTAGGTCATTAAGAAAGTATTGCATGGGCAAGAAATAATCCAGCAAAAGTAAAATTGCACAAGTCTTTAAACAAGTGGTTGGTTCAAAATTGCTGAGGTCTAAAACTAAATCTTGTAGTACATTCATCTACAATTTTAACCAAGTAAGAGAGTTGGTGCCTAGAAGAATTCTAAAAATGTTTTTTGTTTCATCAATAAGACAGCCCAGGAAAGTCAGGCTTACTGAAGTGTAGGAGGCTTTGTGATGAGTATAAGTAGGTGGTATTTTTTGTTAGTCATTCCATAGTGAAAAATAGTGCTCTCTAACAAATGTCATATTTTTAGCAATCTGCCTTTTATATTCATTCCATGGCTTAGAATAGGGAAACATATTTGCGAATACTGAATTATTTGACCTCTTTCACGTCTAGAGGCAACTCCTCCCATCCAGGCCTAGTTCCAATTCTCTTTTGATCACAGGAACCAGTCATGAAGATGTAGCGACACTTAACCTGATTTCTTTATATTCAAAATACGGGTTTGTTTTGCTAAAGTTGAAATACATTGCAAGTAACAGTAGTGAAACATTCTTTTTTTTTTTTTTAATATGGTTCAGAGCAATGAGTGAACATTTTTTATATGAGTGGTAAAAGAATTAAGAAAAATACTTTTGAGGGAAGTTGTGCAAATGACTATTTTAGAAATCTTTAGTGTCCTGCTGTCATCACTAAGTATATATTCCAGTCTCCAAACTGGCTATTATAGCTTTGCTGATCTCCGGACTTTACCAGTTGAAAATACATCAAATTTTGAAGGTTCATTTAAAAAGGATATTTTAAGATTTATGGACTTAAAATCACAGCTATACAAGTGGCTTAATGCTGTAAGACAATCATAAATCAGCATGTGTCTTTAGGGACATTCCTTTTATAGGATATTTAGTGTTTCCCCTACCATATTGGAATTTCAGCTAAAATATTATTTGGCAGAGCTTACAACTCTAAGTTACTAAGGAAAATGACCATGTACTTTTACCAAATCTCTGTGAAGTTTTTGAGTAATACATTTAAATGGGTCAGTTGTATCAATGAATAAAAGTTTGTGTCAAAATAAAAGCGTGTAAATTTAATTGTTGAGAATTGTGCTTGATTTGTGATAAAATTCTTAGCTTCTAATCTCTATGTGACTAAAAAGTAAGCTCCTTCATTGAATATAAGTGTAGGTTTTAATATACTGACATCTAAGTTTTTATTTATTGTCTTCCTTTCCTTGACAAATGTTTAGAAGCATGAGGTGGTCTTATAACCTAATAAACCTTACTACAGACTTCTAGGCTAACCACAGAATGAGCAAATTCATGCATCACCCTCCATCCCTTCAAGAGAATTCTTTAAAAAATCACACCCTGTCTTGAGAACTTTCTTGATGCTCCTAAACAATGTTTTTGTAGCTTGACTCTGAAAAATATTGTAAGCCCTTGTCACATTGTGGAGCATTTATATTACTTTGTTGGTATTAAATAGGTTATCTAGAGTGCTCTATGCCAAGGTGACATCAGACTCCTTTAAAAAGAAGGGCTTTCATTATCCAGCCAGAAAGGCTTCAATTGCCATGGAGATCTCCATCTGTGAAACAAGAGCTCAAGCTTCAGCCTTCGATAGTCATGGAAACAATCACCTCCCACCACAATGAAGTTCAGCAGGAGTCAGGAGTCACAGACACCCCAAAGTACCAAAGCTCTCACCCCAAAACTAACAGCTTGTAACCTTTAAGGAGATTGATTTGTGTAGTGGAAAGGACACTGATCAGGTTGAAGCACAAACCCTGGCTTTGCTGTCCATCGGAGGTGACACCTTGGGCATGTGTTACAATCCTTCTTTGCCTTTGGCTTCTCAGAAGATAGTGGCACTGCAGGGTGGGAATTGAATTTGATTCGTAGGTTTTGTTGTAATCATTTTTAGCCACCACAGGTGAAGAATTTGTTCAAAAAATGTTTTCTAAACAACCACAATGATCTGAAACCAATCAAAGGGGAACAGTTCTGTTTGGGACGAAAGAGGCTGGGGAGCTCTATCCAGTCTACTTCCCCTTGACCCCTATAGTTGACCCCAGGAAGCTGCCTAGAACTGTAAGAGTGAAGAACATGGGTAAACACCGCAGGGCTAGTTGATCTCTTGCTTCCAGGTCTGGGAGTCTAGGGTTCTAAGTACTTTTTTGAGAATGACTGCTTTTGTGCCCTTCTGGTAGAAAATCAGTTTCGGATTGATAAAGTTCAAATAGCTCTTTTGATTTCCCAAACATTGCCTTGTTTAAACATCATAATAGGTTTATCTGATGACTCATTATGTTCTCGCTTTATGAGTACCAAAATGGAGACCGGGAAAAATCAAGTGAAATGTCTAGGCTCACAAGGTTGGTAAACAATGGACTAAGAACATAAATCTATGCCCTCTATTTCCAAATACTGTGTTCTATGCAGTATGCAGGCCAGAGCACCAGGAAGTTCATAGAGCTTCTGATGGTAGAAGTTTCAAAGAAAACTAAAGGCATTTGAGCTATAGTCATAGCATTTAGTCTTGTCACAGAATAATTGTTCACACTCCACCTTTTTTATAACTAAGATGTTCATTCCTAATCTGTTATTTTGGGCTAAATTACTACTGGTTGATATTTGTAATAAACCCAAGAGAAAGTAAGGGATAAATCATGAATTTAGGCCATTGGATAACCTCCTCCCAATGTTTTAAAATAAACACTATGCATTTTGTCTAACGCTACTCGTTTTCCTCATTATTCTGCCTCTCAGATCACTGCAAACAATTTTGATTTTATTGGGACCATAAATTAGATTTAACCTCCAAGCTAGCTTTGACGATCAGCAAAGAGTACATTAAGTATTAGTCTTAAAATTAAGAAAAAAAAGAAGCTCTGAGTGCTTGTACTTACACTAAATTTATTAAATGCTTAGCTTATATGATATCCCTCAAGTCTGGAAATAAATAACATGATTTAATCCATAATAAAACTAAAATTCAATGACAGTTTTGGAAACTTAACAGAATTAAATGTGATTATAACATAAATTTAGTTTTGAATCTTGATGTAATTTTTATGTCATTTTATCCAAATGTTATTTATACCAAGAATTACAAATGACGATATATGGATAACTTAATACTATTTTGGAGAGACATTTCTCTTCTATTCATAATAGGGTCAATATTGAAGAATACATTTTTTGAGGAATGCTTTTCAAAACCTTTGCAAGTCTCAACATTTAAGAGTCTAACTAAATGGTGTGATTTATCCGATAACACATCTTTTCTCCCTAAGAACTGTCACTTTCTTACATCTCTTCCCTTTGATCATCAGAACTAGGTTTTGGCATTTTCCTAGAGGACTCTCAAAGAAACACAGTTTCTATCCTTCACCACAGTGACTGCTTATGTGACATGGAGAAGAGAATATAATCAAGCTGATTTGAGCTTTGGCATCTGGGTGATGGATCGGGTTGACGTAAACTGTTAGTGCTTTCATAAGCACTTCTGCTTTGTCAGAGTATCAGCTGAGTTATTAATGGCTGTGAGTCTTAAACATTCTGGTTATTCTTAAATAGTTAAAAATGCAAACCTTAAAGCCATAAGAGCCCAGAGACTCCTATATTCTTCTTTTCTGGAGGCATGTAATGCTTTAATTACTAACTCCCACATTGTCATCATCTAACTTCTTTTCACATTTGGGTTTTAAACTTCCATCATTTTTTATAGACTGGCTAGAAAAATACATATTATATACCTAAGATAAAAGAGCCTTTGATTATTTCTCGGGTAGAAACAACCAATTCAGCTGCCATGAGCAAGAAATGTTTTTTGTGAAATATGATATAATAAATCAATGTCACGAACGGGAAAATAATGTTATCATTGCAATTTCACAAGTCTGTATCTTCTCAGAGTATACGGGGCTTTTAAAAATCCAAATCAGCAGGGGAAGCTAACTAATTCAAGGAAAGAAATTGCTTACTTAAGACTTACTGGATTATAGTCTGGGTTTCTACCTTCCTCTCAACATGAGACTCATGAGGGAGAAATTCTACCTAGTCTGAGTACCAGAATTAGTTATACTTCTCAGAAACTGGTTTGGTAGTTAATCTTATGAGTCCTTTTCGTCATAAAGCTGATTGCATTTCCTCCTTTGCCTTAGTTGCTAAAAAGCTTAGAGGCAGATTTGTGGCCCAGCTCTAACAAATATACCTCTGTCTTAACCTAATTCCTAGGCTCAAAATACTCTTCCCCCACCCCCCCACTATTCTTAAATACTTTTATAAAGAATTAGTGGTTTTAAGTAGATATATATTTAAAGATTATGAAGATTTTTTTCATAATGTCTCAGTGGCCATGCCTCAATATTTCACATCGCTTCTGAACAGCTTATAGCTCTGTGTGCATTGACTTTAATTTGTCAAGGGCTGCCAAGTTTAGGAAGCTTGACATGCTGTGTGTGTGTGTCTATGCTGTGTGCCTGGCTTCCATTGCATATAACAACTGCATAACCTGTACACCTGTGTGCCACAGAAAGACAACCATGCCCTCCTAGAGCCATGGTCGGCAAACTGCGGCTCGCGAGCCACATGCGGCTCTTTGGCCCCTTGAGTGTGGCTCTTCCACAAAATACCACGGCCTGGGTGAGTCTATTTTGAAGAAGTGGCGTGAGAAGAAGTTTAAGTTTAAAAAATTTGGCTCTCAAAAGAAATTTCAATTGTTGTACTGTTGATAGTTGGCTCTGTTGACTAATGAGTTTGCCGACCACTGTCCTAGAGTAAGAGACAGCTATTTAGCCCTCATGCGATCGGAGCCTTCACTGGTTCTAAGACAGTCTGTCTGAAATCACTCTTAGTAATCGTACTGTTCTCACATTTGGCCTTTGTGGAGAAGGATCACTGAATTTCTAAATCTCTGCGATTCTGATGCCTATTATTTTGTCTGGTGTGGAGACATTATTTTACGGAAAACTAAAATTAAATGAGCTCATTATAATCAGCATTTTCACTTTTTTCAGATTCAGTTTGTAAAACCAATGGTTTGATCAGTTGATTGCTGTAAGCAGCACAGGCAGTTAGATTTTAAATATTTTATTTCGTCTCGTCAAGTTTTTTTAAAGTTCACGCTTGAGACATGGTTCAAAAAGAAAGCAGTTCCACACACAGTGTTGTGTCTTAATGATAAAGATTCTCATTATTAAAGCATTCATAGGAGAAATTATAAGCATTTTGTAATTATGGATGTGAATATCGAGCTGGATTAGGTTGAACATATTTTTTGGCATGTGGCAAGTGAAATTGATGATTTTTCATTTGCTTCTGAGTCCAATTACTATACAAACCTTTCATTTTATAAATACTAATATGTTGCTACATATACTAGTATATATTTCACTTGTTTCCTAAAACAAAAATAGCTCTGAATACATAATAAAAACACAACTGCCTTAACGTATTTATCATTTGCAGCTAGTAATGTTTTTGTATTTGTTTCAACATGTTTCACATTTATACACCCCTGAGATAAATTTCAGAAACATTTGGAAAGATATTATTTTAACATGCTAAAAATTTAATTCTAAGTGATGGTATGCTATCTCAAACAATTAGTTAATGCTATACTTCAAATTGATTTCATAGACTTGTACAATTGTAAAATTATTTGTGAAAGTATTCAGAGAGTAATTTTTGTCTTTTTCGTATCACTGATGTTTAATGAGATGCACTACCCATTTTATTTTAAACTCCAAGTTGTAGCATGGAACTTTAGTGTTGTCCACATGCACAAGGCAATCAGAATCCCAAAGACTGGAATCTGACTTTTTCCACTGCTTGTTTTCTGCCGAACAGTATTGGAGTACAGATGAATAAAAGTATATAGGAGAAACATGAACTAAAATTTGGGCAAGTTAAAAGCCGTTTAAAGCTTCATTGAAAAAGAAAGACTCCAAGTAAACACAAAAATAAACAGAGTGAATATTACATTCATACCTCAAAGGAACTTATGACTTAAATAATATTCTGTCCTTCTCGTTGATTTGAAATAACCCAGTGTCTAAATTTTACAGGATGAGACCCGTGATTCACTATGGCATTTTGTTTGTTTAGCAAATCACCATTCACTTGGCTTCCCAAGCTGGAGCTCCTGGGATACTCTTCTATTTACCCATTGGCTCATCCTACTCGTCTAATTGATCAGCAACCCCATCATACTGCGGAGTCTGAGTTCTTCCCACCTCACCTTTTGTTAAAACCCTAGAGCAGTTTCTCATCTTCTCCAAGCTCAGTTTTTGTAAAATGCTCTCTTATTTCAAGGAGCATACATTTATTTTAATTTTGTTTGCAGTGATGCTGCCTGTATTGTAGTGAATTCCAATGTGATGTTGCACTTGGGCCCTAGGCTGAGGGGTGGGGTCAGACTCACTGTGGAGGGATTGACACATTCTCTTTCTAATTTTAAGTCATCTCAGGGTAACTTGGGGAAGAATGGAAATGGAAGAAAGACGGACTGATTTGGAGGTTTTTAGAAATGCTTTGGGTTACCCTAAAAAATGACGGGAAGATGGTTTCTGGAAACTAGGCATGATAGTATTCACTGATTAATTATGACTAAATCGGGGGGAAAGGAAGCTACAGATTATTTAGCAAAAATAATGATACATTTTAGTTTTCTGAAATCTTTGCATTGCACTGGCCCAGGATCCTGAATTATGTTTGACAATTTTCTTAGATGATTTTCTGTATTTTTGACAGTTTGATCAGATTTTTCATAGTCAAAAATATTCTCTGCCTCTGGGAATTTAACAGCTCTGCCTCTGAAAGGCGGCCTAAGGACAGTATGCGAACAGAGTGAGAAACCTAACCAGGTAGAGAGCAGGCCTGAAGGGAATCTCAAGAAAGATAGGCCAGGGTGCTTGTATTCTGAAATGTGCATTATAGCTAGTGGACTTGGTTAGTTCGTGACCTATAAATCTCAGTTCTTGGTTTGATGGCTTTGTAATTATTTTATTCTTGTTACCATTAGTCTTTCAGTAAAAATTACTTAATCATCAGAGCTTATAGTATGAACTAAGAGTCAGATAGTGCAGGTATGCATAGATCAAAGTGGGAAGGGGGGCACAAAATCTAACTGAAGATGGCTGGTGATAGCAATAGCTAGTGATGAACTCTAAGATGCGAGAATGGGGGAGTCTAAGAAACAAGATCTGTTCATGGCTCCTCAAAGGGCATTCTTCTTTATTGAGAAACCAGACAGCTTCCTGACACTATCCAACTGGTCTACCTCTCTTTAGCCTATTCGATCAGCAACCTACATTCCACACTTCCAGATTTCTCTTTTAGAATAAGATAATAAAATGTAGACCCTCACCTGCATAAAGGTCTTTGTTAATTTCCTGTTGCTTACTTTGTAATCCATACTCTTCAACGTGATACAACATGATATTGAGATTGCTCAATACACACACAGGGGTTGGCGAAGGTAGGTTTATAAAGAACTCTGTGCCAAATCGTGCTTGAGTATAGCAAGTACTCGACAAGAATGTGTAAATAATGAAGGATGGCAATTTGAGCAATTACGAGGTGGTAACTCAGTGCACTGTGCCATTGTGATGTTCTTTTGCATTAATAAAGCTATTGTGATAATCATAACATGCATGTCTTTTTCCATATGAACAACTGCAAACCTACTTTGCCCCACCCTTGTAAATAAATATATGTGTGTGTGTTGTCTACATGCACAGTGCAATCAGAATCCCTATCTATCATCTGTCTGTCTATCTATCTATCTATCTATCTATCTATCTATCTATCTATCTATCTATCATCTATCTATTCCTAAATGTGTGTGTGTGTGTGTGTATGTATATATCACACACATGCACATTCTATCTTAACTTCAATGAATAACTCACTTCTTGTTCATGCCGGTTCCTTTCCTTCCTCTGTAATATTTTATATGTATTTTTCTGAAAACATTTTTGCTTCTTTGCTGAGAGAACTATTGAGTTCTTGAATAATACTTAGTCCTAGGAAGAGGCAGTTGTTTCTTCTTTTGTGTTCCTATACACTTTGCACACTTAATTCCACTATACATTCTTAACTCAATTGTATGTAGTAGAGAAAATGGTCTGTGTGATACCAGTCTTTTGAGGCTTGGTGAAAATTGCTTTAGTGGCAGTATGAACTCATTATTCATAAATGTTCTGAACTTCCTTGAAATTAATATATATATTTTTACTTGTTAAGACTAAGTCCTATCAGATTAAGTTTATTATTTATATTGCTTTTATCTCTCGTATATTTCTATTTTTTGTTATAAATTATGAAAGAGATATGATAAAATTTCTTTTATGAGGGTGTTCTTGCGGATCTCTCCACTTTTGCCTTATATGTTTGAGACTATGTTTCATATACACATAAGTTTAGAATTGTTATATTTTCCTGGTGAATTGAGCTCTTTATTATTGTAATGACCCTCTTTGTCTCTAGTAATAATTTCTGTGATAATTTTATTTTTCTAATTTTAATATAGCTACATCAGCTTTAACTAATATCTCTCTACTATTACCCAACTTTATTTCTGTTAATATTTCTGATATATATTTCCTTCATGCTTTTATTTTTAACATCTTTGTATAGTTAAGTTTTATATTTATCTCTTGCAAACAGTTTAGAGCTAGATTTTAGAAATCCATTTGGATATATCACATTTAGCTTATTTATATTTCCTATAAGTTATAGTACATTTGGATTTATCTCTGCTACCTTACTTCATGATTTTTCTTTATTCC
Source organism: Cnephaeus nilssonii (assembly GCF_951640355.1). NCBI lineage: Eukaryota > Metazoa > Chordata > Mammalia > Chiroptera > Vespertilionidae > Cnephaeus > Cnephaeus nilssonii. Next base: position 14,099,225 of record NC_137079.1, read on the forward strand.
AGAACCCACTTTCCTGTTGTCTGACGTACATGAGGTGGTGGCAAACTAGGTTATCTTGGTTTTTAAGAAATTTCTTTAAAATATCTTTGTTTCATCCTCATGTTTGAGATATTTATTTTTCTGGGTATACAACACTAGATGAATAGGTATTTTTTTCTTAGAATATTGAAGGTATTATTTCAATATCTCCTGGCTTCCAGTGTTATCAGTGATAAATCAGATCTTAGTCCAAGTGTCATTTTGTAGAGATAGGACTTCTTTTCTCTTTAGCTACTTCAAAGATGCAGTGTTTAGTGTCTTTAATGTTCTTCAATTTTACTATGATAAATCTATTCCTGATTTTCTTTTTATCTATCTAGCTTACTATTTTATGTTTTCTAAATCTTTGTGAAAAGAGAGAAAAATTGACTCTGTTATTAATATTTAAAACAACTTTGCTATCTTTTTTATAGCTTTGTTTGGCTTAGTAGTTTATTCCTTTTTTATTGCTGAATGGAATTTCACTTTATGTATGTTCTTCAGTTTGCTTATTCATTCACTTATTGGAGGAGATCTTGGTCGCTCCGTTTTTAGTGATTATGAAAAGAAGTGTTATAAACATGTGCACCCATGTGTAAGTGTGGACATTAGTTTTTAAATCTGTTGGAAATACCTAGGAGCACTACTTCTGGATCATATGGTAAGGCTATGTTTACCTATTAAGATGCTTTTCCTAGCAACTGCAACTCTGGTGATTATGCTATATCTTTTTTTTAGATCATACTAGTATGTGCATATGTAGTGTGGAACTGAATTTGTTTTATTTTATCTGAACTGTACAAAATATAAACATGTATATAGAAACACTGAGGATTGTAGATTGTGTTTTATATTTTACATACTAGATCTCTGACATGTTAAATATTTATTATATACTTATTGTATATTTAGTAATATTTGATACTTGACAAATATGCTATAATGGAAGAAAAAGTATATTTTATCTTTTTTATTATTATTTTTATGTTACCTGGTCCAACACTGACTAAAAAAGATGAGTTAAATGATGAAGTAGTTCACAGTTCCTATGATTAATAATTAACTACACATTGCTAGGCTTTTATAGGTTCAACACTACCCTGCAGTGATGGTATAAGACATCATCTTTGGGTCAGGTGGGGCAATTTCCCCTTTGGATTTCTGGAGTCAACTTTTAACATGTAGGGTATATAACCGAGATCCTACTGCAAACTTTCCATGTGCAATTGACTTTGAGTTTTATATGTAACACTTAGCTTAGAGGAAATTTCCTTGCATTTTTCTATATCTTTGCTGTCTGGTTTAAGGAACTAGTGGCAGTAATCCTAGTTCAGCTCAATTTCAGATTACTCAGAGGAAGAGATTGTTTGGCATCACTAGGCATCATCTCAAAATGTTGGGGAAATAGAAAGCCACCTATCTGGTATGATTTAGATTCTTTAATCTCCCTACCACCCAGAAAAAAATATTTCTGAATTGTCTGAAATTTCTGTCTTTTTTGTTTTGTTTTGGTTTTTATTTGAATTTATTGGGGTGACTTTGGTTAATAAAATTATATAGGTTTCACATGTACATTTCTATGATACATACTCTGTATATTGCATTGAGTGCCCACCACTCAAACTCAAGTCTTCTTCTATCACCATATATTTGACCCCTTAACTATCTCCCCACCTCTCTTCTCTCTGGTAACCACCATACTTTTGTTTGTTTCTATGAGCTTTTGTTTGTTCTTTTTTCTTGTTTGTTTATTTGTTGCTTTCATTTTATATCCCATATAAGAGTGAAATCATTTGACTCTTTTTATGTCTGACTTATTTTATTTAGCATGATATTCTCAAGATTCATTCATGTTGTTGCAAATGGTAGTATTTCACCTTTTCTTATGGCTGAGTAGTATTCCATTGTGTATATGTACCACATCTTGTTTATCCAACTGTCTCTCAAAGCACACTTTGGTTGTTTCCATGTCTTGGCTACTGTGCATAATGCTGCAATGAACATGGAGGTGCATATATCTTTGTAAATAAATGTTTTCAATTTTTTCATTTGGATTAAGAGAGTACTTCTCAAACTATCTATAATAATAAAAGGGTAATATACTAATTAGACCAGATGTCTTCTGGACGTCATTCTGGACATCCTTCATGACAAAGCTTGTGGCTGTGGGTGCCGGGTAATGATGTCATGTAGCAACGCCTGGCTTCCTCTCCCTAGTGACTAGCCTCCTTGGAGTTTCTTTAGCCCAGGAACATGACTTGCTTTATAGCCAGGTACAAACATTTTACACTTTAACCAAATGTCTGTGAAGCATTTTCCCGTGCCTCATCTCATTTGATCCTCACAGAAATCCTGGAGTAGGTATACAGGAGACTTGGTGGAATCCTATTTTGTTTTCATTAGCCAGAAAATGGAGATTTAGAAAGCTTAGAAACTTGACCTGGCTGAAAAGAAGTAAGAAATGGTGGAACTTGAAAATGACTTCAGGTTTTCTCACTGCACAGAATATAGTCAAACACTGCTTCAGTTAAATATTTTACACTTTGTTCTCCCTGCATGATCTACAATAATAATCTGCTTCGTGTTGATATATACTGGTGTGTTGCTGACAATTACCTGAAAGAGAAGTTGGCATGCTTCACTGGGATGGAAAAAGTTTAGCTAATTAAGAAAGCAGGTCTAATTAAGCAAGTTTATTCTCTCTATATATAAAAGGCTAAGTTGATTCACGCATGTACAATATATATAAAGCTCTTGCTGGTGCCAATGGCATGTGTGTGTTTTGATCTGTCATTGTTGATTGTGAATTTGGTTGACACTTCTATTATAGAGAAAGGTTGAATAGCAATATTAAAATATTTCTTCTAATTAATTTCCTCTTAATGTGCATGAATTCAAGCACTGGGACACTAGTTTTAAAATAAACGTTGACTCGCGCATGCACAATACATATAAAACTCTCGCTAACACCACTCGCATGTGTGTGTTTCAACCTGTCATTGTTGATTGTGAATTTGGTTGTTTTTGTTGACATTCAATGGTAACCACATCACAATTTATTCATCGACTGTCTGACCTACCGATCGGCCAGTACATAAGACTCACACTAGCGATTTAAAAATAAATGTTGACTTGCGCATGTGCGATATACACTGAGTGGCCAGATTATTATGATCTCTGGACACAATAATCTGGCCACTCAGTGTACTGCTCTTGAGTACCTCATTTATTTGATATCAAAGATACTATAAATTGTGCACCTGGTCAGTTTTCCCATTTGCACTGCCTGATAGAAAGCTCAGGGCAAATAGGTGGTTGATCTCCAGCAAAAGTATAGAATACTTTTGGTACCCATTTGAAATACAAATACACTGAGTGGCCAGATTATTATGCGTTCAGAGATCATAATAATCTGGCCACTCAGTGTATATAAAACTCTCACTGGCACCAATCACACGCGTTTTAATTGTATATTATATTGTATTATATTATGTTATATTATATTATATTATATTATATTATATTATTATATGATATATATTATTTTGACAAAATTTTTTGCAGTAATGTAATTACTGCATGAATATTTCTTCTAATTAATTTCCTTTCAATGTGTATGAATCCATGCACCAGGCCACTAGTATATATATAACAACAAACTAAATCCATTTGTAAAAATATTTACTTCAAATGTAAAATAAAGGTGCTGCAATAGGTGATTGCAAATAATCCCTTCTAATTCTGTGATAGAAAACTACAGGGGAAAGCTAATGCATTAAATCATTTGTGAGCATTTCTAGCTGAGTACAAACATATTTATCAGATTTGCTAGTTAAGCAGATCCCCAGAGGGACATTTTTCCCATTGGATAGGATATTTCCCATTTCAAAAAAGGAAGAAGTTTCTCCCAGGTATTCCCTGTCATATCATCATCTCAGGTTCTTGTAGTGGCAGTTTCACGTTCCAAAATAAGCTTTAAAGAAGATTTCTGTTTATGTTTTCTCCCCATAAAGTATATATAATCTCATAAACACAGTGATATTGTTTGTTCAATCTATTCCTAGTATCTAGATTGATGACTGGTATATAGTACATGCTTAGCAATTGTATTAAATGAATGAAGGAGTGAATAATTGAATGAATGAGAAGGCCCGTATAGAGCAATCTGGTATGAGATCCTATATAACCAGAGAACAGGGAAGGACCTTCTAACCGTAGTGAAGAAAAAGGAATGGGGAAAGTAAAGGTGGGCATACTGAAATGGGGGAAAGTGCTAGTTGGGGAAGATGTCCTAATTTATGTCATCTATGATTATCGTTGTGCCAAACCTATAATGCTATTGGAAAATTCTATAATAGGCTATCTGTCCTGCCTGCATCACTGGGGGTGGACTGCACTGCCCTAAAGGGTGGACCTTGGCAACTTTGTTTTAATTTCTCGAGTCTGGCTACTTAACCATAACTATAGGGTGTCACAGAAAAATGTATACACACTTTAACCGCTTATAACTCACTTAATTTACACTCCTTTTCAGGTTTAACTGATTTGAAATAATGGGTGAATCCAGACTAAGCTTTGAACAAAGGAAATGTATCCTAAAGTGCCACTAGACTTTTTTTACGGGGATACATGAAAGATAAAGTTTACAGTACAAAACTGGCAATGGTCAATGAATTGAGGGTATACAAATTCTGAATGAAATGATTCTTGTTGTTTGTGATTCCATTGCTTCGTGTTATTCAGCAGAGCCTGGACAGCCATCAGTTCGAAAACAGGCATTGACAAAAAAGAATTCATTTCTGTAGCTTCTTTTAAATTTTGAAAAATGAACTGTACGTTAATAAACACTGATTTTATAATCATTGAAAGTGCGTATACACTTTTTGGGACACCCTGTACGTGGAGCATGGAGAGGCATCTGACCCATGCTGAGCTAATTAGATTCTCTCTCCCTGGTATGTAGAAGGAATAACCAGATTGCCAACCCTGTTGGATCCAATATCTGCTTTTCTAGCTAATCATTTTTGTAAAACCTCCTTTAAAATGCTTTTATTTTATAAAATGCTTTGCTAATATAACTCACTTGCAACCATCTTTTAGAAAGCTCCCTTTAGAATTGTCTTAGAAAAGCTTTGATAATATAACCTACTTACTCATAATTTCAAAAGTATCATGACCTAATTGCAATACAAAGGAGAAATAAAAGGAAATAATAGGAAAGCATTTTATGAGGTTTGATGTATTTCAATGTGTAAATTTTAGGATACAGCAAATGCAGAAGCTACAACTTCAGATAGATGGAGATGTGTTGTGTATGCCACTCATGTTCCTGGTGGTGACATGACATTGCATCTCTTGATAAACTCTGAACAAAAGAACGCACAGCATTTCTTTCCAAATACATGGTATGTATTCCTAGGCAGTTCATTGACTGTGCGAAAATTAATTAACTTTTGCCAAAAAAGCAAGTATAAAATAAACGTGGGTTCCGGGCACAGTGGTCTACAACTGTCCCACACATGGTTAGGTTTTTAGCCAAATCACTGCGACAACCAAAAATGTCTTCACAAATTTAAAATATTCATCCCAGTGGGCAGTATTGCCCCAGTTGCAATTACGAGTATTGAATTAGCCGAGGATAAGTAGACCTATTTTGGGGGTTCCTAGAATTTTAAATTGTTAGAAAGTAAACCTTTAGTCTATGGAGTGCAGGGCACAGCTGTTGATGTGGGCTCCTGCTGCTGAAAAATAAGGAAGCCAAACAGACAGGAGAGAAAGGGTCCCATTCTTTCTGGAGTCCTAGGATGTCCCCCTCGAAGGAAATGTTGCTTCTTGCTCCTCTTCAACCTCATCTCTCCTCATACACACACTAACTTAGTTTGATTTCTCTCATTTTGAAATTAAAATAAACTTTTACCAGGTATTATTATCCATCTCTTACTGAACCCAAAGGAACTTTGGAGTTTTTCATATTGATTTCTACATCTTAGAGCAAATAAAATTATTTCAATGTTCTATAGTTTATGCAGTTTTTTGAAAGCGTATACCTTTGTTGAGACAAAAGGGTCCAGAAACTGGATGGTTAGGATCCAAATTGTCTCTGAGTGTAACCAGAATTGCCCAGACTATCAGAGGTGGGGGCAAGGCAGGCCCCACTTGCTAAGGCCTGGGGCTTAGGTGTTCCCCACATTCTCTCTTTTAGCCCCAGTGAGCCACTGCTGTACATAACTAACATGAAGTAAGCATGCTTCCTGTTGTACCTATGATTCTCACACTTAATGGAACAAGATGAGGTAACAGGAAGTTTGGAGTAGAACTTTGTTTATATAAATATCAGTTTATCCAAAGAGAGCTACAAAAATGACTTTTTCAATACCACTTTCATATTTATTAATTACCTCAAACACTTCTGATTTTAGTATATAGTTTAGACTATCTTGAGAAAAGTGATTTTTCCTATTATTTTAATTGATAAATATGTTAGTCAACATTGTTGTTTTCTATTTGTTCTTGAAATTATTTTAAGATGCATATTTGTCAGTCATAAATGTCTATTGCAGATATATACCAGTACTTCCACGGCACTGTTAAAACCTTATGTATAATACTTGTGAGGATTATGTTTAATTAAATGAGTATCTTCTGTTTCTATATTTTTTACAGCTATCATCAAACCATTTTTACATTTTAAAAAATGTGTTTTATCTCCAACAAGTGTGTTGCAAGAGTAGGCACTGAATGAATATTGTTGAATTAATTAACCTTTGAAGGAAAGTTGTTTTCTAATACTCATTTTACAGCTTTCCCCACTCTCAATTCATTATGAGACACAAGTGAGTAAGTGATGAGAAATGATCTATATGCTCAGGACAGATTTCTCCTTAGTTAAACCACCTGTTTCATTCCATATTTATTTAAATAAGGTGGATAACAGTCAGCATTCAGGCAAATGTGTCATCTACTTTGGCTCCTGAGACACTGCATGATTGTGTAATACAATTATTGGGATATGAATAGTGTCTCTATGCATCCCAGGGTGAAGTTCTCATCACCATCATAAGGGAAAAACAAGTCTTTCCCAAATGACCATTCGACTGAATTTGGTATTCTATCTTTACCTGAGAGTAATAGGAAATAAATGATAGTATGTTAAAGTAGAAGCCTTACAGCTGGTGCATCAGAGTTTATGAATTATATTGACTCAGCAACATATTTTAACTCAGCATAGACAAATCATGATTGTTATTTTATAGTTTGCCCAAATCACACACTTACATTTCTCTGTAAACTATATCAAAACAAAACTGTTTTGGAGAAGCACGTAAGAAAATTCAGGAAAATAGTATTATGACAGTAAATCATATGCATAATCTCTGGGAGAGTTAAATCCATAGCATATTGAACTCTGAAAATAAATGAATTTACATAATGATTGATAAATATGTTATGATAATAGCCACCCACTTAGCCAATTATCTTGTACAAAAGTACTCCATACAGAGTTATTGAACAGAGTTTAATTTGACTATAAAACATCTTTGCTTTCCTAATCATGGAAAACTTAGAGTAGCCCTGGATGATATTGCTCAGTGGATAGAGTGTCAGCCCACACACTGAAGGGTCACAGGTTCAATTTCTGGTCAAGGACACATACCTGTGTTAGAGGTTCCACCAATAGATGTCCATATCTCTCTTTCTCTCCTCCTCCCTCCCTCCTTCCTTCCTTTCCTCACTTCCACTCTCTTTCTAAAAATAAATACATAAATAAATAAAAAATCCTCTGGTGAGGTTAACAAACAACAACAAAGAAAGTAAAAGAAAACTTGGAGTAAAATGAGTTGCAGCCTGACCACAGAAGGAGAAACTCACAATCTAACAGCCTCTGAGAAGCCAGTTCTATTGAATGCTCTCTCATTGCTCAGCTTCAGAACCACACCAACATGGATTCATTACAGCTCCATTTATGAGCTGTGTGAACTTGGCCAAGATGTTTACCTTTACTAAATGTCAATTCTGTCAAACAGCAAAATGGGATCAATAATTGTACCTACCCTATATCTGTGGTGAGGCTATACTGAGATGGTTATGTAGGTAGAGTCACCAGTGCTTGACCCGGAGCTATTTACCCATGTACCAATTATCATTTCATTATTATTGTTGGAATGATATTCAGGAGAGCTGGTGTGAATGACTGAAGCATGACTGGGATGTATAAATAACGAGTGTATTCACCTGTGTAGGGTGGTGGGTTCACTCTGGGAAGAGAAGCTGGTGAGCTGGCCATGTGGAACAGTATTGCCAGATGGCCACGTAGAATCTCTCCTCGGATGAGATGCAAGTGTTGGTCTTTGCATAGCTGTACGGTAGAAGTAAATGTAAGCGCATGAGTTTAATAATACCAAAAGCTCTCTCAAGGTTCTTAGCTGCCTAAAGGCAGCTTTTAATTTTCAGCACTGAGAAAAGTCAATCAGCCTCTACCTAAAAATATTCATTGGAATGTGTTTTGCATGCATTAAAACCTAATTTCACATCTCACCAAGTTTAACTACTTTTTTGCTCAACCAGTCTCAGATTCTGGGTAGTTTATTTATTTACAATAGAGCACAGGGGTTGTTTAAACTTAGACAGGTCTGCATTAAATAACTATTCTGCCTCTTTGCATGTTTTTAGCAATGTTGTTTCCTTGAGATATTTTAAAATATAAAGGCTTTCAGTAGAAATTTAAGAAAAGTTATAAACTATAAATAAGTTTTCTCTCAACCCACTGGGGAAAGCAAAATCTAATGGGATGAAAAAGCAAAACTTAATTAAAATATAGTCATATTGCATAGTCAATATTTTGCATAGAATTTGTTGCATGTATGTTTATCAAGGTAAAGTTAAAGTGACACATTTATTTGTTCTGATATACAGATCTCTTCAGTGTGCAGAGCCCTTGTTTTGCAAGCCTTATTGCTATCACTTCTCTTTGTTCAAAGACTTTATACAAGAAATTTCATCTTTTACTTTGTATAAGTAGACAAGCTAGTTAGTTTGTGTATGCTGATATTTCAAAAATGCTAAATGGAAAAATGAGTGCCTGCAATTCAGAAAATAAAGAGAAGGAATTGCTAGTGAAATCCCTCTCTCCATTTTTTCATTGTGGGGTTCAGGGCAATGGGGGATAAGTAGGGGGGACAAGAAGTTTGATTATAGCCCTGCCTGGGTTGGTGTAATTTGTTATCTCTGAGAATCCAGCCTTCAGGGTACAGGAGTCAAACAGATACCACCACTAAATTTCCAAGAAGTTAGTTCAGTGAGTTCAATTCTTAAACCTCCTTTGTGGCTTATAATAGTCACTTTTTTGATCCGACCAATTTTGTAAAAGAATATATGCATGTAAGCAGGACAGGATGCCTGAAAGGTAAAGAGAGAATCTATCAGTTCTCCCAAAAGATTGCCTTCAGTATAATGGTTCAATTCATTACCTATGACCTTACCTCTTAGCCAAAAAACTTTCCAGAACTTTCTTATAGAAATAGTTCAAGAAATGATGACTTTTATTCTCTCAATTCTAGCATTCTCTCTGTTTGTAACTCTATTACTATCACAGCTGCAACTATTACAACCACTTCTATCCTTTTAGTTCTTTAAAATACTTGACATTTAGAAAATGCAATTCCAGAAATCAAAAGTAACACAATGTTTTCTATATTTTCTTTAATAGTGAGTTGATAACAATAGTAGTATCCATGTATGTGTTGTTGTTTTTTTTTTGGCAGTTTTTTTGGGAATTCAGAATATTTATACAGAACTTGCACAAGGTCTTTGATATGTCCAACTGATGCCATTGTAATAATCTGGTTATTATTTAACAGGAAAGGGACGAATGGAAGATCAGATAATATAAACATGCCTTTTGTACAGCTTTGCCAAAAAGCTGCATTTAACGTTTTCCAAGTCTGTTCCCTGCTGATACATGGGGGAAGGGAATAGACAAAGGCAGTTTAGACACATGCCCAGTAAGGTCTGAGTGACATAAGGAGGTGCCTACCTACCTGCCTGTCAATCACACCTGAAAGCCAATGAGTGGCCATAATAGGCATGGCCACTGCAAGTATGAGATGTTTAAATTTCCTAACTAGGGAGGTCTCTCTCTCTCTCTCTCTCTCTCTCTCTCTCTCTCTCTCTCTCTCTCTGTTGGGCTGCCTTCCTGGCCCTCCTGTGGCAGGGGCATGCGCTCCGCTGTGCCCACATAGTGCAGGGCCACGTTGGGCTCCACGCGTGGACTCATGGACTTTAATAGCTTGGATGCTGAACCACACCAGCTGCAACATGGAAGGGATGCTATGGACACTGACCTTCTCACTTGGTTGAACTCCCAGCTGCCCCTCTCCCAGGCCGGACTACAGACCCGAGAAATGTAACTTCAAGCAAATAAAATCTTCTTCCACATCCCACCCTCCCGTGGGGGCTTCTGAAAATCCTTATTTCAGTGGCGCCCCAAGAACCTCCACCTCGCTCCCCCGAATGACTGGGGAGTTTCATTTTCTGGGATCACAACTACCTTTAGAACATTTTTGGAATAAGATAAAATGCTACATTAAAATGTCCTTTTTCTTGAAACTAGAATTGCCTTTGATTTCATTTTTATCCCCAGGGAATGAAATGACTGGCTCTGGGCAGATGCTAGGAGTAATAGATGTCAGCCTAGATGGGCCATACATGAGATGTTTGGGTGCAGCTGGGCTGCGTGAGCTCCGTTTTTCCTAAACTACAAGGGGCATTAAAGGTGCCTGAGCACCGGGAAGGCTCAGGCCACGTGCAGGCATGCACTCCAGTATTCAAGCACAATGGAAGGAAAATGCGTTCTTGAGAACACTCACTGATAGCTTTAATTTTGGCTTAAGGTTCGTACTGCTTTACCACTATCTCAGTTTGCACATAGACCCCTAGAGTATTTTTCTTATGATGCCTTTCCTCTGTTTGTTATTGATAAAAAGCACCTTCGGTCCTTCCAATGGGTGACTGTTAGTCGTTATTACTATTCCAGAGCTCACCGAATCTGAGCCGAGTTGGGCAGGGTCAGACTGCGGTGGCAAATGGTTCAGTTCAGCTTGTCTTGGTGATGAAGCTTTGTAATTTGGACCAAGATAGCTTCTATTTGCTGCTCCCGTTGTGCTAAAAAAGACCCAGGGCAGGCTTCATAGTAGTCTGCTATCGATTGTCCCTAATCATCCCGAGTAACCATGAAGTGGCTAAATGCACTCATAAACACCTGTAGGCATTGCTAGATAGATAGCAATGGGTATACGTGTGCTCTAGACAGAAATATGAAATCTAGACTTGCCCTGAAGCCAGGAAAACAGTGCCTGTGAAAATAACGAGTTCAGCAAGATTTCGATTGTTTGTGTTATATTCAGATAATGGAATTTTCCTGAAATGTTCAATGTTTCCTCTTGTGGATACCAAACACAGTGAATTTCAGGAAAAGTTTTTTACATGCCGTCTCCATAGAACCACTTTTATGAAGTAGAAAGCTTTATACAAATGCAAAATATTCCCATATTAATATCTTGAAAAGCAAGGATTATCTTAATTGTAATTCTGATGTATCTAGTTTAATGCCACAAAATGCTGCAATCTACTTCAGTTAAGTAAGAGGCTTATAAGCTAATTTCTCACAGTGTTTTGCATATTCATCAGTCTACATTGTCATTATTTAAGGATGGGAAGAGGGAGTTGTTTCAAGATTAAATGTTAAAAGATGCAAACTAACATGCTCATTTAATTAAGAAAGCATGCGGCCGGGCCTGTGGGAAGAGTGTCAACCTTAACGTTGGGTTTTATATGTCGTCTCCTCCACTAGTTTTCATCATCGTCTCATTATCTGAAACTTCTCGTTTCTTTCTAATTGAAAGAACACCTGCTCTTCATTTCTTATTGAGTTTGCTGTTTTCATTTGCTTTTAGTAACATCTCTAAAGACCAATTGTCAGATTAGCTGCTTAAAACTGTTCCTGCAGCAGCCTGGATAGGCAATTAACTTGGAGAGGGGAAGTCAAGTCCACGCGTTCCAAGTTTGTGTCTGAGGTTTCTTAAATATGACCTCTGTAAGGGATGCGCCTCTTTTGGGAACGTAAATTGGAATGCAAGCTCCTCTCTGTCCAGGAAACTGGCCTGAGATTGCATAGGAAGATGGGCATGTCTAGCATGGCAACACCCAAGAAGCAATTAGGAACTGAACAGAGGTTTTCGATTTCAAACCTCATTTTGATTAGCTAGTACACTGGGTATTATATAAGCAATTATGCTCACAGACTCATCCAAGTTGGATGAGTCAAAATTAAAACAAATAAACCTCAATGAGTGCTCACTTTTGAAACATTAAATGAAAGACGCAGGGGTGGGATTTTATTTTATTTTAATTTTATTTTTTAATTATAGTTGACATTCAATATTATTTTATATGAGTTTCAGGTGTACAGCATAGTGGTTAGACAATCATATAATTTGCAAAGTGAGCCCCCCGATATTTCAAGTACCCACCTGGCACCACATTTAGTTATTACAGTATGATTGACTATATTCCCTATGTTGTACTTTACATCCCTGGGACTATTTTCTCAATCCCTTCACCTTTTTTACCTACCAATCAACTCCCTCCCTTCTGACAACCATCAGGTTGTTGGTCCTCCCCCCCCCCCCCCCCCCGCTGTATCGATGCGTCTACTTTTGTTTGTTTATGTTGTTCTTTAGATTCTGTATATAAGTGAAATCATGTGATTTTTGTATTTTTCTGTCTGACTAATTTCTTTTAGCATAATACCCTCTAGGTCTATCCATGCTTCACAGATGGTAAGATTTCATTCTTTTTATGGCGGAGTAATATTCCATTGCATGTATGCACCACAGCATTCTTTTTTAATCCACTCTCCTATTAATGGGCACTTGGCTTGCTTCTGTATCTTGGCTATTGTAAGTAACACTACAATGAACATAGGGGTGCATATAACCTTTAAAACTAGTGTTTCGGGTTTCTTTGTATATATACCCAGAAGTAGAATCGCTTCTGGGTATACTATATACAAAGGAACTTCTATTTAAAATTTTTTGAGGAATCACCATACTGTTTTTCATGGTACCTATACCAGATTGCTCTGCTGGTGGGGAAGCAGTGGTAGGGTTTTAGATTTTCTGATAAAGTAAAAGTTTTAAGTAATAAATATCTTTGCTAAAATGTGCATTTTTTTAGACAATCACTGTGCATGTTTTTATAGTAAAACAAAAATATATATCAAAATATACTTTACATCGTATATTTTATAATTCCAAAAAAGAAAAAAAAGTAAATAATTTTATATTGTGGATCATTCATATTTTAACAGATGTTTTTAGTGACACTTTTGATGCCTAACTTTTTATTATATATAGAAATAGACTTTCTTTTAGATGGCTGGGCACTGGTTAGCCCTTATACTAAATTAAAAATTATGAAAGTCTAAAGTGAATATGCAAAAGCTTTTATTAGTCAATGGCATTAAACAAGGACTGATATTAAAACAAGATCGTGGTAACTTGTACAAATCTGTATTCTTAAAGGTCACAGAGTACAGCTAAAAGATAACCACACATGTATAATTTCATGTTGCTAATAACATAGCTGCATGCTTAGAATTACTCCTTTTCTTTTTCCCAGAGAAGTTTCATCCTGTGGGAAAGGTAGAAAGCATTCTCCTTTTGTTAAAAGTGTTTCAGAAAAATTGAGACTTTCCCATTTTCTGAAGACTTACATAGAATCATTATTTTTGTAGATCAGAAAGTTGTTGGGGGTGTTTATGTTAAGCAGCTTCTTCCTTTTTTACTGTAGGAATCCTCTGAAAATTACTTTCCAAATGTAGAGAGATTCCTATATTTCACAAAACTTACAAATCTGTGTAGGAGTGGGGCATTTAGGATTTGTCACTTTTTTGTGTGCATACTGATACTACATAGCAGATGGACCAGTACTAGGGAGAATTTTAACTAATAAGCCCATATTAGAAATTTAACTAACTGGCCTATGGTACTAATAAGCCTATGTTAGAAAATTTTCTCACAAATGTAAATCTTTGTATCTTCAAATGCTTCTTTACATATAGAAATACTGAATTTTTGCTACAATAAATTTATGTATGTTTTCTATATGCTTTCCCAAAGGAAAAAAGTATCTTTTTACCTTTTTGTATATTTTACTTACAAGTAAAATATGATGTAACATTTTTAATAACCAAAACCCCGAGACAATACTTAAATGTGTTTAGCTGTAGAGTTACTCTTCTTGAAATTATATAGGTAAAACTTTTAAACTAAGAAACACTAATTTTCCTTAAGCGTTCTATGAGCTTATGTCCAATTAAGTAGGAATTATTTAATAATAACTTTAGTATAAATTATGCTTGCCTGATAGAATCTTCTCCCTTTCACTGTTACCCCTCAGTGGTGGAACAAGAGGTATTGAATGCTTTTGTGCATTTAAATTGTTAATTTTACTGAATTCTATTTATTAAAATTCTAATTTTTATTATGTTGAGCATAAAAATAGACAACTATCTAAACCAAGTTTCCATGCTTTTTCATTACAACAGATCAGTGATCAGTTGTAATCGGTTGCCCCAAAGAGGGAAGCTGAATACTATCTATTTTTTTTAAATGATGATGTTGAAGCGTATTATAATATTTCCCCCATTACAGCCATAGACTGTTCTTTAGTCCCCTAGAAAAAAATCTAATCATGCCCACTTTTAACATATTAGTAGATTTATCAGCTAAACTTCACATCATCTCTATGACATTTGTGTGTATTGCCTAAGATAGTGAAACACCTTTGTTCTCTTATCTGCAGGCCCATGGGTTCATTTTAGGGGAAATTTATGTATTTAAACAAAATAACAACATATATTTTTGAGCTTGGGTCAAGACTATCAGTACATCCATATGATGTACTGATGCAGTCAGAAGCTGGGAAATCAGATCCAAGAAGAGAGAGCAACATAGTGAAATTCCTTCCCAAGTTCAGTTAAAACAATCATGACAAGTGATCTGAAAGCATTCTATAAAGCTGTTTAAAAGAGCTGGTGTAAGAATCCTGGGCATAATTATTAGGATCCTTTTATAATGTCCTAATTACAAAATAAAAATGAATAAATAGAGTTAATCCATTAAGATGTGGCTTCGGAAGGGTTTTCCTCACATGTAATTCTATACAACATACTTCTTATAATGTTAGCTTGTGCTGATGTCAGTATAGAGTAGCTAAATCATTATAAGAACAACGCTAATTAAGAATGATGGATCTTAAGAGATTTAAGAAGTCCCTTGAGAACAGGAAACCTAGAACTAATCTTGAACTTATTGTTATTTAGCTGCTCATAAAGTCATTTCTTAAGACCCTATAATCAGCATGGGAGAAACTGTAAAGCTTTTGGATCTGTTCTATGCATGTAAATGTTACTATTATGAGCAACCTGGCTAATATACATACTCAAAACCCCATCTGATAACATTTCTATTTGTTTGTTAATCAGTCTGCCCTTTGCTCACTGTTCAAGTCAAAGCTTGAATAGCACATAACTAAAAATGTTACACCTGAAGCAGAAGCTAATCAATGATACTTCCATTAAAAGACAAATAGTCCTAGTTATGTACAGAAGTGGAATATGGATGCTTACACATTCTTTCTTTCAAATAATCAGTCCATTTTGTGATAACTTGGTTCAACCTCATGCGGTGGTAACAGTTCAAAAACTGGAAGCCCTGGCTGGTGTGTCTCAGTTGGTTGGGTGTCCTCTGGTGCAGCAAAAGGTTCCTGGTTCAATTCCTGGTCAGGGCACATGCCTGGGTTGAAGGCTCAATTACCAGTAGGGGCCATACAGGAGACAGCTGATCAATGTTTTGTTCTTACATCCATTTCTCTCCCTCTCCCCCTCTCCCTTCCCCTCTCTCTGAAAAACCAATTAAAAACAAAAAGCAAACCAACCAACCAACAAACAAACAAACAAAAAAAACCAGGGGAAAAAACAAAAGTCAATTCATAATAGTTTACCTGACAATTATGTGTCCCCAGAGTGTTTTAGTACACATTTTTCAATTAGTAAATTTATTTTACTGAAATATGACATGATGTAGAAGAAAATGCAAATATTTAGGTATTCTTTAATATAATTTTTGCTAATTACAATGATTAATTTTATGAAGATGATGATGATAATGTTTATAAGAAATCTGTTTCTGAAGAAATATTCACCTCTATAAAGCAGACTTATACACTGAGTGGTCAGATTTTTATGATCTCTGGATGCATAATAATCTGGTCACTCAGTGTATATCCTATATAATAAAAGGCTAATATGCAAATTGTCCCCTCTACCAGGAGTTCGACCAGCAGGCAGGCCGACCAACCGCCCATGTCCCCTCCCCCTGGCCAGTCTGGCCAGGTCCCACCCATGCATGAATTCATGCACTGGGTATATATATATATATATATATATATATATATATATATACTGAGTGGCCAGATTATTATGCGTTCAGAGATCATAATAATCTGGCCACTCAGTGTATAAATGGGGAGTAGCTAGAGGAAGATGTGAAATTGAAGGATGGTGTATTGGTTTCTAAAAAACACAAGCTTAATGTTTTAAAGCAACACAAATTTATTCTCTTACAGTTCTGGAGGCCAGTAGTCTACACCGAGTCTTACTGTGTTAAATGACGTGTCAGCAGGGGTGGTTTTTTCCAGATGCTCAGGGAGAGAATCCATTTCATCTCCTTTTCTACCCCCCTGCATTCCTTGGCTTATTACCCTTCCTCACACCAAGTCATCTTTTCTTCCCCTGCTTCTGTTCTTACATCACCATCTTCCTCTTCTGTCATTAAACCCCCTCCCTGCCTTTCTCTTTTGATTAAATTTAGGGCCCGTCCAGATAATTAATGATAATGACCCATCTCAAGATTCTTAATTTTATCACAGGGACCAATTCCCTTTTATCACAAGAGATAACATTCACAGGGGCCAGGGATTAGGACCAGGTTATCTTGGGAAGCCATTATTCAACTTATTACAGATGGTTTCACGTTTTTCTTTTTAAGAAGGGAGAACTTGGACATTTTTTTTATTTTGCTGAAAAAGAGCCAATACAGAGGAAAGGTTGAAGATATGAGAAAATCAGGAAAGAATCAGTGAGCCAGTCCCTCTAGGAGACAGGAGAAGAATGGACCTTGAAAACAAGTAGAGGGATTACCTTTATAGGAGAGGCTACACAATTTGCTTGCCAGTGAGGAGGAAGGAAAGCTGGGTAGAAGTGAGTCTGAATTTGTAGTGGGTGTAGTGGCACGAAACAGGGATTCCTACCTGAGTGGCAGGAAGCAAAGGGATTCTCTTTTGGCTGTTACATTGGAGACAGGTCTTTTGCTGGGAATGGAGGGGTGGTAGTGAGGTAGGAGACTGAGGGAGGCTGCAGATGATGAGAAACTGTTGTATGGATAATGAGGAAAATAATAAACACAGGAAACACAGAAGGCATATTGATCAGGAGAGAGGGCCTGATCTCTATTGAAGATTGTGAATTAATCCATGGGCTCTGAAGTTGTTTATAAAACCAAGGAAAGGTTGGAAGTTGTGGAAAATTTGTAAAGTGGGATTGATCCAAGATTTCTAGGCAGTGACAATGGAAGACTGGGGGACTAAGGGAGTTGAAATGATAGATATTAGATTCTAAGCTGGTTGGGGGAAATGTAAAGAAAGATTAATGGGAGTAACTGAGTGCAAGCTCTAGGGATAGGCGATTTTTTTTTGTCAGAGAGTAGGAGGCTTATGTTTAGACTAGAGGCCTGGTACATGAAATTTGTGCACTTGGGGGGTCCCTCAGCCCAGCCTGTGCTCTCTTGCAGTCCAGAAGCCCTCGGGGGATGTCTGACTGTAGGCTTAGGCCCACTTCCATAGGGAGTGGGCTGAAGCTGGCAGTTGGACATCCTTTGCACTGCTCTGGAGGCGGGAAAGGCTCCCACCACCATCGCTGCACTCGCCAGCCATGAGCCTGGATCAGGGCTTCTGGCTGAGTAGCACTCCCCCTGTGGGAGTGCACTGACCACCAGGGGGCAGCTCCTGTGTTGAGTGTCTGCCTCCTATTAGTCAGTGGGCATCATAGCGACCCGTCATTCTGCCATTCAGTCGATTTGCATATTAGCCTTTTATTATATAAGACTAGTAGCCCGTTTGCACGAAGATTCGTGCAATAGACCTTCATTCACCTGGCTGCCTGCACCAGTTTTCTGCCGGCACCAGGGACCCAGGCCTTGGCTGTGGCCACCGCCTTCTGCCTTTTTCAGGGTCGGGGCTTGGCCCCGGGCAGTGGCCTTGGGCTCGGCGGCACCCAACATCCTTGCTAAGGATCGCAGGAGCCGACCCCCAGTGGTTTCCTGCGATCCATGCAGGCTGCCCACTGGTGCCCAAGGCCGGGAAAGCCTCTGCCCCAGGCTTTCCTGGCCTTGGGCTCGCCGCACCCAGCGTTCCTGCTACCGATCACAGGAGCCGACCCCCAGTGGTTTCCTGCGATCGGTGCAGGCTCCCCGCTGGTGCCCAAGGCCCGGAAAGCCTCGGCCCCCGGGACCCCCGTGAGTGGCGGGAAGGGCGGGATGGGCCCGGCCACGCCCCCCCCAGGTGGCCGATCGCCCCCCGGGACCCCAGGGAGGGGCGGGAGGGTCAGGCCACGCCCCCCCAGGTGTCCGATCCACACCCGGGACCCCCGGGAGGGGCGGGAGGGGCCCGGCCACGCCCCCCCAAGTGGCCGATCGACCACCAGGAGGGGCAGGAGGGGCCGGCCATGCCCCCCTAGGTGGCCGATCGACCCCCGGGAGGGGCAGGAGGGGCCGGGCCACGCCCCCCCAGGTGGCCGATTGACCCCCGGGAGGGGCGGGAGGGGCAGGGCCACACCCCCCCTGGTGGCCGATCGCCCCCGGGACCTCCGGGAGGGGCCGGCCACGCCCCCTGGGTGGCCGATCGCCCCGGGACCCCCGGGAGGGGCGGCATGGGCAGGGCCACGCCCCCCTGGGGTGCCGATTGCCCCAGGCACCCCCGGGAGCGGTGGCATGGGCCCGGCCCACCCCCCGGGGTGCCGATCGCCCCAGGCACCCCTGGGAGCGGCATGGGCCCGGCCACTGGGCACCGCCATCTTGATCTTCTCAACGGCGGATATACCACCCGGAGTCCCGCCCCCAGCCTCCTGCCGGCCCAATCGTGGGCATAGCGGAGGTGCGGTCAATTTGCATGTTTCTCTATTATAAGGTAAGATTTTTGAGCTAGAGGAGTCCTAGATGAGTGTGGGTATGGGAGTGCATGTCGGAAGGGGACAGGCAATAAACTGTACAGGAGATTAGGAATATAAGGTGATGAGAGAGTATTGCATTATTCATTTCATAGGTATTTATTTGTTTGGTTTGTGTTAATCCTCACCTGAAGATATATTTTTAAGTTGCTTTTCAGAGAGAGTGGAAGGGAAGGAGGTAAGGAGGAAGGGGAGAGAGAGAGAGAGAGAGAGAGAGAGAGAGAGAGAGAGAGAGAAACAACAACTATGGGGCAGGAAGCAAACCTACAATCCAGGTATGTGCCCTTGACTGGGAATCAAGCCTGTGACCCTTTGGTCCACAGGCCTACCTTCTAACCACTGACCCACATAGGCCAGGACGTTGCATAGGTATTTAAATCAATTAGGAAGATGGAAGGACTTAGGTCTAGAAGATAGTGAGTGAAGGTGAGTGATTACCGAGTTGGCCCTTGGGGGAGTAATTCCTTAGTGAAAAGCCAACAGCCAGGTTGCAGCTAAGGCAAAAAGGCAAAGCGTAAGTTAGATGAGCACATTGTGACCATAGCGAAGTTTTTACTGGAGTAGAGTTATAAAGGACATAGTAAAAGAGTTTGGGGAGAAAGAATACTATAGGAAATTGGATCAGTAAAGAGGAATCACAGAGAATTCTTATGGGTCAATATATTGGGAGAAGAGAGATCCAGGAAAGACTTTAGACCATGCAGTGACTTTAAGCTCTGGTGCTTTTGCCTAGAAATAACAGTAAATCCCACCTCAAGGCGGCTCTGATGCTCTGAGTATTTACTGTCCCACATAAGTACCCAGCCAGAGTTTGTTCAGTTCCAGGTTAATTCAGCAGTTCAGTCATGGTGGGCTTCAAATTCCATCTTCCTGCACACAGACATCCTTTCTATTCTAGCCATTTTTTTCAGGCCTGTCCCTTAGGATCATAAAATAAAGTGTAACAAGCATTTTCAAAACACACAAACTGGCGGGAAAATAAGAAATGCCACCCCACCCCCTCCTTTAAAGGTGAGTAAAGCTCTCCTAGGAACTTCGGCTCTGGCATCTCTTCAAATATAATGGCCCAAATTACATCACTCATCCATGACTGAACTCATGGTGTGATGATGTTAGAGAGGCCATGTGATGAGCTGAGACTAGTAAATATTGACCTCCAGGGGCTGGGGAAGATCCAGCCTCCTCTGAAAGGATGAAGGGCAATGGCTTTGTTTAGGCAACAAGTGGTGGTGGCCAAAGATAAGAAAAACTTGCATATGAATTTGTAACATATTTTCTGTCAGTTGATAAGTGTGGCCTTGAGCAATTTACAGCTTCCTCCCCTGTAGAACTGGGATTTAATTTATGCAAAATGCCCAACCCACAAAAAGGTATACAATATCAGTTTCTGCTGCTGCTTTTTATTTATTTATTTATTTTTTGATGCTTGGAATAGTTATTTTAAGACAAGCTAAAAGTCACCACTTTTACTTTTACACTGACCTTTAATTTTTTGGTCCTTATAAAAATAAATGAAAGAAGAGATTATGGGAATAAAAAAATGATAATTGATTATGTATCTTCCCCATCCCAGAGGCTTTAATTTTTAACACTCCTTTCAAATAGTGTCAGAAGTCTCTCAAAGGAGAATTTCCTTATAAATTCATGCTGTATGAAATTCAAAATAACTTTAGAAGCCTTATGATACAAGGATTTAATTTTCCTTGTAAATCTTGTTAAGTACATAAAGTAATGCAACACAAACTGATTGAGAAACATATAATTTTGGTTCTAAAAGGTGCTTTAGAAGTCATTTAATCTCAACCATTTATTTTAAGATGGAGAAACTAAAGGTATTTGTGATGCATTCAAGATCATTAGTAAGTATGAAGCTTGGAACTACACGTCGTTTCTTAGAATTCCAAGTCTAGGACACATTTTCACTCTACTACACCACCCTAAAGGACTCATTTATTTTTCCATTAAATATGCAGTATTTTATTCAAAAGTTGCATCTCTTTAGATAAGAACAATTATCTCACTGTCACTAATATATATATATACACACATATACACTGAGTGGCCAGATTATTATGACCACCCCGTCAGTACTTCATTGGGCCACCTTTTGCCTTCAATACTGCGGCGATTCTTCTTGGCATTGACTCCACGAGATGTTGAAAGGTGATGTGAGGAATCTGACACCATGCCTGATGAATAGCACTGTCCAGTTCTGTGAGATTTTATGGTTGTGGAACCAGCTGCCTGATGGCTCTTTTAACTTTGTCCCACAAATGCTGAATTGGATTGAGATCTGGTGATTGTGGGGGCCACCTAAGCAAGGTAAAGTCTCCCTCATGTTCTTGCAACCACTCCTGCAGAATATGAGCACCATGCCATGGCACATTGTCTTGTTGGAAGAAGCCATCTCCATTGGGATACGCCATCATGTTAGGATGAACTTGATCAGCAATGATACTTAGGTATGTTGTGCTATTCAGACGTTGTTCCACACAAATTAAAGGGCCCAAATCATGCCAGGAAAACATGCCCAAACCATAATACTGCCTCTACCAGCTTGAAGTGTTGTACTCATGCATATGGGGTGCATGCTTTCATGTTGTTTCTGTAAAATTCTCACTCTGCCATCTGCATGATGCAACTGGAAACATGATTCATTGGACCACATGACTTTTTTCCAATGCTCGACTGTCCAATCCTTGTGTTCCTGTGCGAATTGGAGACGTTTTATCTTGGTTACTGCAGACAGCAAAGGTGTTTGAACAGGCCTTCGGCTTCCATATCCCATATGATGCAGTATATGGCTAATTTGCCTACATACATCAGGTGGTCATAATAATCAGGCCACTCAGTGTATATACTATACTGTACTATATATTATATTATATTATATTATATTATATTATATTATATTATATTATATTATACTAGAGGCCCGGTGCATCAAATTCATGCACGGGTAGGATCCCTAGGCCTGGCCGGCGATCAGGGCCTATCAGCTTCCTTGCCTCCCCACCTCCCCCACTCCTCCTTCCCTCACTCCCTCAGCGTCCAAGGCCACCACTGGTTGCCCACCATGTTCCGCACTGCCCCCTGGTGGTCAGCGCACGTCATAGCGAGTGATCAAACTCCGGGTAGAACTCCCAAGGGGAGAATTTGCATATTAGCCTTTTATTATATAGGATTATATTATATTAATCAGTGGGGAGAGGTCCTCATTTCTACTGGTTGCTAGTGGAAGTGGGCTTCTTGGGATATCCTGAGAAAAAGAATTTTCTGAGACTTGCATGGAAGAATGAGGTATTGTAGAAAACCATTTTTTGTGTGTAATTAAACTCTTAAATTTCCAAAGTCCCATTTCCCTCTGTCCTGCCATGGAAGAAGCCCCATTTTGCTTTCAGCAGAGCTCAAATCAAAGCCAGTGCCCAGAGTTTCCATTCCATGTTGGGACACAGTCTAATTCAGCATCAGACTAGTTGCAGTCCATTAGTCCATGGTGTGTGGGGTCGGCATGGCCACATGACTATGGAGGAAACACTGGCAGGAGGAGCACAGCCAAAGGACCAGAGAGCTGAAAGAGCCAGGAGAAGAGAGAGCTCCTTTGTCTAGGGATTATGTATTCCCAAATGGGTGTGGGCTTGCAATGACTCTGCCTACTCTAGTCAACCCATGGTTCCCCAGGCTTGATTGACAGGCACTTTCCCTGTGTCACCCTGACACGTATGCCAATCTTCCCCTTTGTTGGACCCCTTCCCCCAATGACTTGCAGGGAATCGACCAGTGGTCCCCTGGGGCGTGGAAATTGCAGCTTCCTGGTGAAGCAGCCAAAATGGCCATGCTTATAACGTCTGGCTTCCCTTTTGCTCTGTTCCTATTATTAATAACTAGATAATTACAAAGGTATCAATATTACATATTATATCATAGTAATTTTATGTGGTATGCATATATTTATATATCATATCTATTTTTATATAAAGTAGGGATTATTAGTAACATACATGTGCAATGAGATTATAAGCAAATTATTTGGATGGATTAGTTATAAATTCTGTCCCAAACTGTACCTGTCATTGGTGATAATTGATTTTTTTTTTTGCTATTATGTACCATACCTTATATTGGAAATAATAGATGACATCACTGGACTGGATCTGATGATCAACTTCCCTATCCCTTTTCCTGAAAACCATGAGTATTACTTGCTTCATCCTCTTTATACATTCTTCAAGGAGCTCCTGTTGGCCTCTAAAGAAATTATTTTTCACTATATCTATCTTCCAATGTGGTTTTGCTGTTTTATGACTCTTCTTTAAACAACAGAAGTAAACAATATGTAGTAGGCATATCAAACAATTTAATAGAGATTAAAAATTTTAACTTAATGATACCTAAGGTTTGGGGGGAAGTTTAAAAGCACATTTAGCAACCAATGAAAGTGCAAGCCTTTTATCAGATTATAGTTTGGAAGAAGTTACATTACAATTTTTAAAATGCTAGATATAAATGTGTTTTCTTTATCAAACTTTCTTTTAAACTTAGACGTTTTAGCATCTCCTTCACGCTCCACCTTCCTCTGTATAAAAATGCTCTGGTTTCTCCTATCTTAATGCCCTTCTCTAAGTCTTCTCATTCTTTCTAGCTCCTTCCTTTTTCCCCTTCTTTTCTCTTCCAACGTTTTTAGTTGAATGATGGGGAAAGCCTCTGCTTCTACTTACTCAACCGCCCTTCTTTCCCAAACTCCGTGTACTTGCTGTGTAACCTGCTTACTCTAGGCGTCCTAACCTTCTCAATGCTAAGTACAGTGACTGACTCTGGGTCCCACATCTCCTTATCCTCCAGATGCCACTGAGCTATCTGCTCCTCCCTTCCCTCTGCCTGAACACTCTTCCTTCACTGCTCTCTACCATCCACCTCTCATCTTTCCACTGTCTCGCTGATCATTTTTCTGTCTCTTTCTCTCATTCCTCTCCAACCTCCTGTCTCTTAAACATGATTACGTGGTTATTTTAAAGTGTGGTCTGATCTTTCATGATCCTCTCTTTTGGGAATACTTCATTTATTCTTAGGACTAAAACCTTCATCTGGGAATATGATTCCTACTAAATGTCTAGCCCACTCTTCTTTCAAAGTTCTAGTTTTCCAATCACTTGCCAAGCATTTCTGCTTGTTTAGCCTGCCATGGACTCAAACTAGCGTGTCTGGAATGAAACAGCTTTTGCTCTTATTATACTCCTTAGTCTCTTGAATTCCCTGTATCTTTTCATTGTCTCCAAGAAACTCACTTTACAACCACTTGAAGTATAACAACCACCCCTTTGCTCTATCTACCTCTCAAGCTCCCTATCACTTAGAGTTTCTGTGAATTATTTCTTGACAATGCTGCTTGCTTTTAATCCTACTCCTTTTCCCCCTGCAGGTTTTCCTCTTCTAGGTCCTTATTCAATAACATTTTGAATCTTTCTGTTCATATCCGCCATCCCATCTTTCAGTCTAATTCTAATCCCTTCTGCATTCTAAAGGCAAATTCATCTTTCTGCATTATCACTCTGATTATGCCATTATAAATGAAATTTTGGATGACTGCTATATTGGAAAAAAATCTCTTTAGTCACTCATTACAGACTCTTTCCAACGTAAAAGCAGTGTATCTTCCTATTCTCATCTTTCTTCTCTAAAGGATCCTCCTGCTCCAGCTAATAGGATCAGTCGCCACTTTCACAAAATGCTGATGCTCTTGTTGGCACCCTTCCTGGAAGACCCTTTATCCTGTTCACAACCAGCACAGCCTGTAACAGAGAGCTCAGTTCTCACCACTCTGCAAAGCCTTCCCGTACCACCCTGGCCCGAAGTAATCTTGGCTTCCATAAACGTTGACATTTGTTAACCGATCAATTCATTTTGCAGTCGTGCACTGGCATGGCAACCTGTGTCATCATTACCTTGAACTTTTATTAGAAATGTATTTTCAAGGACTAAATCTATTTTAAAATATACTGAAGATGTCCTTATTTCTACTTACTTAATTAAAGTAAAAGACCTTAAAGACAAGGGCCATGTTCATTCATTCAACTTTTACTAAGTGTTTTCTGTGAAATATTTGGAGAGATAGAACCGAATGAAATATGATCCTGTCTATAAACGGTGACACTCTGATGAGATAGGCTGGTAGATGAGTGAATAATTCCTAAAGGTTGTTTTAAATGTTATACTAGAAAGATGTGTGGGTTCTAGTTAGGAAATGAAGGATAGATGACCAGTTCTGTGAGGAGTGTTTAGAAAAAGTCACTATGATACAGGAGTCTAGAAAGGCTTTTAAGAGAGTAATGCTTAAGATGGGTCTTTCTTTTGTATCATGTTTCATTCTTATAGAGTGTCGTGAGCATTTCCAAGGAAGGGAAGACCTAATTAAGTGAGGAAATAGATTACAAGAAAGCTAATCCTGAATATGTACATTTTCTAGTAAATAGAATGCATACAAGTTCAAGCCATTTTTAAGAACAAGGTAAGCTGTCCAGTTTGACTGAAGCATAGGTGTTAAAAATAATGTAATAATAGATAATGTAGACTTAATTCATGTTATTTTTTTTATTCCTATCTAAAGTACCTTTCTTTTATACATTTCCTTCTATAAACAACTGTTAAGATAAGACATGGATGTATATTGCTTTTGAATTTATGTTGGAAAAAAACATTATCTGACTTTGGCTTTCTAGAATTTATAAGTTGCAAACTCTACCAAGTGCCCTCAACTCCATATAATTATAGTGAAACAATCTTAAGGTGGCCAATTGTCTCTTTATTATCTTGTATATAGAATGTTCACAGCAACAGTTTTCAATAAGTTGAAGAGATGCAGGATGATAAGAAGCAGGTCTGTTTAAAGGTGGAGTAAATAGATAGTATCATTGGTCATGATTTGGAAAATTAATAATTCTGGCCACACGAATTTCTGTTTTCTCATATATGACAAATCTGAAGATAAAGCAACAAGAAATTGAAAAATATTTTTATTGTTAGTCACCTAAATGTAGTCCAAAAGGTAATTTATTAAATAAAGAAAACTTTGGTTTCATAGCAAAAGATATATAACACCCAGTAGATAAATCAGTTTGAATTCTGTTGGTATATTATGTAAATTCACGGCAAAGTTAGTCTTCTACTTATTTTAAAATCATTGTCACTTCTTGGATAAGAAATGCAAAAGGAAATTATTGGTCCGTAGGTGGAAAAGGAAATGACTGATTCTGAAGCACTGGCTAAATTACATGTGTTATTTTAGCTAAATCGCATGTATGTTTTAAGTGACTTTCTAATGGTAGGCCTTACTCGATCTTGGCAATTCATTTATTCTCCCTTTTCCTTACATTCTGTTTCATCGTGCTACAGTCACTATCTGATATATACACACAGCGCATTTCTCTATTTAAAAAAAAATCAAAACCAAATCTAATTTAGATTTTAAGTAGCCTGTGGCATTTGCATAAAGAATCAATGTGCTTCTTGCTAGATGGTTAAACCCACAAAGTCAAGACCGTGTTTTACATAAGTCCTGTGCATTCTACCTGAGCCAGCCTGATAAAAATGTGCATAATGAAACTGCAGCCCTGTCAAGGGGTTTGTACGCTCGAGCTTGACATTGGTATAATTGAGAGGCCGAGTAAAAGTCCAATCACCATGCCTTTTGTTATCCCCAGTGACAATAGTGATAAAAAGAAAAAGATGTTTAGGAACTTCCAGAATATGCATTCATATTTTAATTTTCATTCATCACTTAGAATAAGCAAATAATATTTTTAGTTGGAATAGAATACAAACTTCTGGAAGGGGGACTGAATCCTATCTAATAAAAGAGTAATATGCAAATTGACTGTCACTCCAAGACACAAAATGGCTGCCCCCATGTGGTCAAAGATGGTTGTCCCCATGTGGACACAAGATGACTGCCACAAGATGGCCAGCAGGGGAGGGCAGTTGGGAGGGACCAGGCCTGCAAGGGAGGGCAGTTGTGGGCAATCAGGCCAGCAGTGGAGGGCAGTTGGGAGGGACTAGGCCTGCAAGGGAGGGCAGTTGTGGGCGATTTGGCCAGCAGGGGAGGGAAGTTGGGGGTGACCGGGCCTGCAGGGAAGGGCAGTTGGGGGGGACCCAGGCCTGCAGGAGAGAGCAGTTGGGGGGAACCCGGCCTGCAGGGGAGGGAAGTTGGAGGTGACCAGGCCTGCAGGGGAGGGAAGTTGGGGGCGATTGGGCCTGCAGAGAAGGGCAGTTAGGGGTGACTGCGTTGGCAGGGGAGGGCAGTTGGGGGGGGACCAGGCCAGAAAAGGAGGGCAGTTGTGAACGATCAGGCCAGCAGGGGAGGGCAGTTGGGAGGGACCAGGCCTGCAAGGGACGGCAGTTGGGGGCAATCAAGCCTGCAGGGGAGGGCAGTTAGGGGTGAACAGGTTGGCAGGGGTGTGGTTAGGGGGTGATCAGGCTGGCAGGCAGAAGAGGTTAGGAGCAATCAGGAAGGCAGGCAGGCGAGCAGTTGGGAGCCAGCAGTCCTGGGTTGTGAGAGGGATGTCCGACTGCCTGTTTAGGCCCGATCCTACTGGGGCCCCTATCGGCAGCTGGCAGCTGGGGAAGGAAGGCCCCAGCTGGCAGCTGGAAGGCCTCCATCAGCCTTGATCATGAGCCAGGCCTAGGGACCCTACCTGTGCATGAATTTCGTGTACTGGGCCTCTAGTCCTGTATAATAAAAGGCTAATATGCAAATTGACCAAATGGCAGAATGACCAGTTGCTATGACACGCACTGACCACCAGGGGTAGACGCTCAATGCAGGAGCTGCCCCTGGTGCACTCCCACAGGGGGAGTGCCCCTCAGCCAGAAGCTGGGCTCATGACTGGCAAGCACAGTGGCGGTGGCGGAAGCCTCCTCCAACTCCGCAGCAGTCAGACATCCCCTGAGGGCTCCTGGCCTGCAAGAGGGCACAGGTTGGGCTGAGGGACCCCCTTGAGTGCACAAATTTCATTCACTAGGCCTCTAGTCTACATATATATATATAAAACCCTAATATGCAAATAGACCAAACGACAGAACAACCAAACAACCAGGTGCTATGATGTGCGCTGACCACCAGAGGGCATGTTGAACATGGCGGGTGTCAGCAGCAGGCAGCAGAGCATAGAATATGGCAGGCATCGGCTGTGGTGGGATCATGGAGCAGGTGATCAGGGGCGCCAGACCAAGGCGGAGCACCAGTTGCTGTCATCAGGGCCAACCTCTGGTGGTTACTGAAAAGGCTTTACTCCCGCACACCATGGTCCTGCTGGGTGCTCACACCTGCTGCTGGCACTGGCCCTGCTCGCACCCGCTGTGGAGCCGCCACTCGCACCTGCTGACAGTGCCGGCCCCACTCGCACCTGCTACTGGCACTGGCCCCAATCACTCTGTGCTGTCAGTGGGTGTGAGCAGGGCCAGTGGGTGCGAGCAGGGCCAGCACCATTAGCATGTGGGAGCAGTGGTGACAGGAGTGAGGCTGCCAGCAGACAGGGGACCCGGGGTCGCAGAGGGAGGGGCTGGGTCGGGACGTGGAGGATGGGCTGAGACCCGCCCCTGTGCCCACCGCAGCCTCGCAGCCCACAGTTTATTTCAAGGTGCATGAATTCGTGCACTGGGCCCCTAGTCCTAATATATAAAAAGCCAGGGGCCGTCATGACCAAAACAACTGGATGGAAAACTGAACAGCAGGCTGAGTGGGGTGACAAGGCCAGCAGGGGGGTTAGTGAGGGATGACCAAATGACTGAACAGTAGGCTGCGTGGGGTGACCAGGCCAGCGGGGGGGGGGGGGGGGCGGGGGGCAGTAAGGTGTGACCAGGCTGGTGGGGGTGCTATTAGGGGCAACCAGGCCAGTAGAGGGGGGCAGTTGGGGGCGATCAGGCCGGCAGTTGGGGGTTGTTGTTGGCAACTAGGCCGGCAGGGGGGACAGTAAGGGGCAACCAGGCTGGGCAGGGCAGTTAAGGGTGACAAGGCTGGCAGGCAGGCAGGTGAGCAGTTAGGAGCTAGAGGTCCTGGATTGTGAGAGGGATGTCTGATTGCCAGTTTAGGCCTGATCCCGGGGATCGGACCTAAACTGGCAGTCGGACATCCCCTGAAGGGTCCCGGATTGGACAGGGTGCAGGCTGGGCTAAGGAAACTTCCCTCCCTGTACATGAATTTCATGCTCTGGGCCTCTAGTATATATATAAAAGCGTAAGCAACCCAATGACCTAACGACTGAACCACCAGTCGACTGGTCGCTATGACATGCACTGACGACCAGGGGGCAGACGCTTAACACAGGAGCTGCTCCCTGGTGGTCAGTGCACTCCCACAGTGGGCGTGCTGCTCAGCTGACTGACCCATCCCAGTGGCTCACCAGCCAGGCGCAGCCACTCCTTCCCTCAGTAGTCCTGCAGGTCCAATCTCCAGAGAACGGGCCAGGCACCGATGGACCAGTGCCACCAGCACAATCCCGGCAGCGCTGCCTCCCTCCTGGAAGTCGGCCTCAGGCACCGTGGCTGCTTCCTCTCACTAGATGTTCCCCAGGATATAAAAGCGCTGCCTGATGGCTCCCGATAACAGGCGCCAATGTCAGCGGGACGGATCCGAATCCCTGGCCGGTAAGGGTGTCCCACTGCCCACCTGGAGGGCTGATGGTGTCCCAAGCCCCTCCACCATCGAAGGACAGGTGCCAGAGGCAGGGCTCACAGCTGGTGAGTGCCGCTGCGGCAGGTGTGAAACTCTCCTGATCAGGACTGACTGGGCGTGCAAGGCCGCGGCAGGCACAGCAGGGCCAGGATGAGCGGGAGTGGCAGGCAGGAGTGGCAGGCAGGAGTGGCAGGCAGGAGTGGCAGGCGGCATTGGATTGCCAGTTTTGGCTCAATCCCTGCAGGCCATGCATAGGGACCCCACCCATGCACCAATTTGTGCACTGGGCCTCTAGTCTCTACTAGCAAATAGCAATAGTTCCTACAATTCCAGAATATAATAAATTAGCATTTATGCCTTCCGAATTTACTTTAGATTTGAAGATTTTGGTTAAGGAGTTTGTGAAAACTCAGAAAGCACATACCCAGAAATGAATTTCTATAGATTGGAGCCTTTGGGTTAAATAATTTTCCCAAATAAAATTTGAAAATTTGACTTGTGTCCTTTAATTAAGAAAAACGTTAGCATCTACCCCAGCAAATATTTCATATAATCTTAAGGTGCTGTCTGTCTTTACAAATCCTCCGATTTATTTTTATAATTGGCACTTAGATTTTCTTCATGTTGTAACTGGTTGGGTAGAATAAAGAAATTAATGCCCTTAAAAAATGCTTGCCCTAGTCCACGGAATTGAAAACAACAAGAAAAATGTTTTTCACGTACAGGTTTGATACTTTCCAGCAACGGTTTTGTAACCATCATTTATTTCGTAATTGAGAGTTATTTATTCTAAAGCTAATAAAGTATATCCTTGGTTTTTCTGGCACATAGGTTTTATGTTAATGACTAATTTCTGCTTTAATATATTGGCAAGTATTAGCAAACCATGGATTTACTTTATTGCATGTAGAGGGGTATCAGCTGGTTTACTTCTTTTTTTTATAAAGATGATCTATTAATTTACTTTTTAATCCTAAATGGAAGCCATAATTTGTTTCATGCTTTCCCTCCTGGCTGAGAATCATAATTAGTTATGGCTCTGGAAAATTGCAGGATGACAATGCTTTTGAGAACACAGGGATCATTCCAATCTCATAAGTAATGGTGCTACTCAATTTTATTACACACATTTAAAAGATTAAAAAATTAAACATAAGACAGAAATAAATATTGTGTTTAATGGGGGTGAAATTATTTTAGTGGTTGAGTGAATTACATCTATGAGCTAGACTGAAACTGAACTTCAGATTTTTGTTGTTTTTCTATCACTAACATAATGCACCTTTTAAAAAGACTAACATTGTGGTTACATATGGCAATCATTCAAGAAACATTTGTTAAATGAAGAAAAAAAAAAAAGGAATGAATACATTGGTATGAAATGCCATCCCAAATTCTGTGAAAATTCCAAAGTTCTGCGCATCATTCCTATCTAAAATTAAAGTTTCTAAAATTTACAAGGCTTTGGTATTTGGTAGCCAGTTTGGGTAGAGGAGGGTCATGAAATATCTTTCAGACAAATCATTGTAATATTTATTTTTAAAGATTTAAGGACGTGGTGTGTTAAAAATTATATGCCACGTGAATTGCGCATGTGAATTGCACTTTGTGTAGATATTCCATCAGCCTGCCTACCTGTGTCTTTCCCTGACTCTAGATTGATGTCCTTGATGAGAAAGCACAGTGGAGGGTGAAGAACAGGAATCACAGTCACTCTGGCCTTGAGCTGTGAAAGTTGGGCTAGATGCTTCTCTCATACTCAGCGCTGTGTGTTTAGTTAGACCTAATTGACAGAGACTGGCAGACAGCAGCCTCTCAGTGAACAGTGGCCATTATTGTGGTGGCTGTTGTTACAGTTATTATTCCTTTTATGACATAACTTAACAACCAGTAAGGAGCATTTGTGGCTATTTGCTGTTGTTATGCATTCATCTGAATTGTTTTTATTCTAAAGTACAATAGTTCGTTTTCCTTTAATCCTCACTTGAGGATATTTTCCCACTGATTTTTAGAGAGAATGGAAGAGAGAGAGAAAGACAGAGATACATATTGGTGTGAGAGAAACACATCGATTAGTTGCCTCCTGCACAAGCCCGACCTGGGCCCGGGGCCAGGGAGGACCCTGCAACTGAGTTATGTGCCCTTGACTTGAATCGAACCTGGGAACCTTAGGTCCACAGGTTGATGTACTATCCTCTGAGCCAAACTGGCTAGGGCAAGTATAATAATTCTTTTCATAAGATTTTTACACATATGAATTACTCCAGTTTAATATAATAGTTTAAAATTTTTTATTTCTTAACTTAAATTTTCAGTAGCTTCCAAGCACAGTCAGTAGAATGTTATAAAGTAGAATACATATATTTAAAAGGCTGGCAAAGTTTAATATCTAAATTATATAGAAAAATTAGGAGAAAATCCTAATTTGAAATTTATTTGTTGAGATAAAATATGAGTCCAATGAAAAATACTCAACCACTTTTATTTTCA
The DNA here is from genome assembly GCF_951640355.1 of Cnephaeus nilssonii. Classification (NCBI taxonomy): domain Eukaryota; kingdom Metazoa; phylum Chordata; class Mammalia; order Chiroptera; family Vespertilionidae; genus Cnephaeus; species Cnephaeus nilssonii. Next base: position 14,131,741 of record NC_137079.1, read on the forward strand.
TACTTCAACGTTGTTATGGATTGCATTTTTGTGTCTCCTCTCCCAAATTTATATATTAAAACCCTACTCCCCAATGTTAATGGTATTTGGAGATGGGGCCTTTGGGAGGTAATTAGGTTTAGATGAGGTCATGAGGATGGGTTCCCCAGAACGGGATTAGTGTCCTTATAAGAAAAGGAAAGGAGACCAGAGCTCTCTCTCTCTCATGCTCCTCTATGTGAGGACATAGGGGGTAAATCTCCTGACATCTTTTTATTTTATTTATTTTATTTTATTTTATTTTATTTATTTTATTTTATTTTTATTCACTGATTTTTAGAGAAAGAGAGAAACATTGATTTGTTGCCCCACTCATCCATGCACTGTTGATTTCTGTATGTTCCCTAACTGGGGATTGAACCTGCAACCCTGGCCTATGGATGATGCTCCAACCAATTGACTACCCAACCAGAGCTCTGTTGGCTTTTTATTATTTTTTTTAGAACTTTTTTTTGGATTGATTTCAGAGATAAAGGGAGAGGGAGAGAGAGATAGAAACATCAATGATGAGAGAGAATCATTGATTGGCTGCCTCCTGGGATCCGAGCCCAAATGTGGGTATGTGCCTTTGACTGGAATCGAACCTGGGATCCTTCAGTCTGCAGGCCGATGATCTATCCACTGAGCCAAACAGACTAGGGCTCTGCTGGTATTTTATCTTGAACCTCCCAGCATTCAGAACTGTGAATCAATAGTTTGTTGTTTAAGCCACCTCGTCTATGTCAATTTTTAAATAATAGTTCTAGCAGACTGACACAAACATAAAATCATATTTTGGTATACAAAGTAGGAGTAGTTAAGCTATTTAGTCAAAGTTACTTAGTTTTACATTTTTAAGTAGCCTACTCAAAAATGTTAAAATATTTATAGCTTAAGCAATAGTCTTTTTCTCTACACACACATATATATCAATATATATAATTATATGTAATTATATATCATAATATATATTATTATACATAATAGGTAGGGGCCCAGTGCACAAATTCATGCACCTTGAAAGGAACAGTGGGCTGCGAGGCTGCAGTGGGCGCAGGGGCAGATCTCGGCCCATCCTACTTGCCCCCGCCTGGCCCCTCCCTCTACAGCCCCTGGTCCCCTGTCTGCCTGCAGCTCTGTTCCCATTGCCACCCGCTCCCATGCGTTGATGGCGCTGGCCCCGCTTGCACCCGCTAACAGCGTGGAGCAATTGGGGCTGGTGCCAGCAGTAGGTGCGAGCGGGGCTGGTGCTGTTAGTGGGTATGAGCAGCGGCTGCTGCCCTGATCACCTCTCAGGAGCAGGGGAAGGTGGAGAAGCCCTCAGGGGCAATCAGGGCCAGCAGCCGCCGATCCCACCCACTGATGGTGCCGAGCGATCATGACCAGAGCAGGGCGCTGGCGTGGGTGCGAGCGGGGCCAGCACCAGCAGCAGGTGCAAGCACCCTGCAAGACTGTGGCACGTGGGAGCAAAGAATTTTCAGTAACTACCAGAGGCTTGCCTTGATGATAGCAACCGGCACCCTGCCTTGGTCTGGCGCTGGCGCTCACCTGCTCCACCATCCCACCGTGGCCTATGCCCACCATGTTCTGCGCTCTGCCGCCTGCTGCCGACGCCTGCCATGTTCTGCGCATGCTCCCTGGTGGTCAGCGCACGTCATAGCGACCAGTTGTTCGGTTGTTCAGTTGTTCCTCCATTCGGTCTATTTGCATATTAGGGTTTTATATAGAGAGATAGTATAACCTCTTATGTAAAGGACTAGATGAAATAGCTGATAATTGATAAATAAATTTAGCTGAGGTGTTACATTTATAGTAAAGGATATTGCAATAATCTGTTATTTTAAGGCGACCCCCCCCCCTTTTTTTAGGCAGAGCCCTCTGAGTCTAGCAATGGAATGAGGGCACCACTAGGTCCTAAGTCGAAAGCTCTGGTGCGAACTTGGCTGCCTGTCATTTCTTTTAGTTCACGACTAGTTTTCAACCTAGGTTCCCCAGCATCTTCTGTGAGCTAGCTACCTTTTTTACAATAAAGTTCTTTTTTGCTTCCCTTTCTGTTATTTACAATTGACCAAACAGCAGGCTGTGTGGGGCGACCAGGTCGGCAGATACAAATGCCTTCTTCTCCATCTTCTTATTTTTATGAAATGTACTTTCAATTTGTGATTTAAACATTTTTTGACTTTTTCATACTTTTTCTGCCACATTTCCACTGGGATATTTTGATACATATCTGCTGTCTTCACCCATTCACTATTAATAGTGCTATATAATCTATATCCTGATATCATAAATATTACAATGATTTAATATTAAAATATTATTTAAAACAACTTATAATTATTTTTTTTTCTTTAAATATGGAGGGGCTTCTCTTGAGCTAAATGGTGATAATGAAATACTTTCAAACCTAATTTTGAACTAAAAAAATTTTGCATTAAGAAAAGAACTAGATCTTTGTATTTAAAATAAAGGCACCTAGCCTTGACTGGTATGTCTCAGTTGATTGGGCCTTGTCAATCCATGTACCAAAAGGTTACCAGCTTGTTACCAAGACAGGGCACATGCCCAAGTTGTGGGCTTGATAGGGGGTAGGGGGCGTGCAGGAGGTAACTGATTGATATTTCACTCTCACATTGATGTTTCTCCCTCTCCCGCTCCTTCCCCTCTCTCTCTAAAAAGAAAAAAAAAAATCCAATAACAATATTAAAGGCACCTAATTTGTAAGGTAGCATTTGAGAGGAGAGTTGTTATAATTAAGGTTAGATCTAAGCCTAAGAAATTATAAATGTATAAAACCCAGTAAAAATATATAAAAAACTATTAGTTTATATTGTCTCACTTCAAAAAACAAGCAAACAAACATACAATTTAGATTATTATAAATTCCCACTGGAATGTGGGAGGTAATATTTTTGATTTAACTAATGGGTCTTAGCCCGAGGGTTGCAGTGTTGTCTTTAGGAGACTGATCAGTGACAGTGCAGGCCTAATGTTGCAGAGAGACGTTTAATTGCCTTACAGTAAGTAGAATTTCACTGATGGAATTTGATCTCCAATCAGGTAGAGACTCGTGTGATTAAAGGGATAAACATATATAACCTTTCCCATTATTTCAGCTTTGCCAGAGAGGAGGCTGCTGATAGCAAGAAACAAAGATGCAGGAGACAAAAAATGCACAGGTTAGAAAGAGCCTAGGGCTGGGCGTGAGGGGGTGTGTGTACCAAGGGCCAAGCCCATGGAGGAAAGTCAGCCTTGTGTCAACAGAGCCAGCAGCAAGCACTTAGCAAAGAGAAGGTGAGCCTTCAGAGAAATCAAATGCCAGGCACTCTGAATGAGTAGTCACATACCGGGACCCTCTGCATAATCTTCAAAGGTTAATAAGGGCTCTGGCAGGAGGACACAGCTCTCCTGTACAGGAGACCCGGGGCAAGAACACTGCAGGCACAGACAATGATTACTGGGAAAATGATGACTAGGATAGCATTGGTCCAGTCTAGATCTGTACTCATACTGGAAGCCTTTTTACTAGTTCCCTCATCATGAAAGCTCAATGTGGATCTAGGGAACACACTCCGTAGTATTTAGTTTATTGAACGGACATAGCTGCTTAAAATAAAGACGATGGTAATTTTATTCTAAAGGAAAGGGTGAGTCATTTTTGGTAATTCCTTTGCATTTTCTTTTGTATTATTTTAAAAACTATGTCCCAGTTTCTAGATACTTTCCCACTGTATGAGTTTCTTATTGCTGTTGTAACAAATTATCACAAAGTTGACTGCTTAAAACAATACAGATGTATTTGTTTACATTTTCGGAGGTCAGAAGTCCAAAATGGGTCCCATGGGCTAAAATCCAGTTGACAGTAGGGTTGTGTGCTGCTAAAGGCTCTTGAGAAGAATCTGTTTTCTCACCTTTTCCAGCTTCTAAAAGTCGCCTGTATTCCTTGGCTTGTCACCCCCTTCCATCTTCAAAACCGGCAGCATAGAATTTAAAATATCTCTCCCTTCCATCCTTCCATCATCTCCCGCTGACTCTGACCCTCCTGCATCCTTCCTACGAGGACCCTGTGAGGCCATTCGTCCCACTCTGATAATTCAGAAAAATTTCCATCTCAATACCATTAACTAGTGACATCTGCAGAGTCCCTTTTGCCAAGTAAAATGTCATATTCATAGGTTCCTGGGATTAGATTGTGGATATTTCTTTTTTTTGGTGGGGAGGTGTCAGGGGGTGAATTATTGTGCCTACTGCACTGTTATATACTGGTATCTGATCTTTTAGGATAGGGCTCTGATGCCCACTGGGCATAGATTTATGTAGGCACCACTTCTTAGAGAATGCTTTACTAAGGAGACTGACTTCATTCCTGGGAAATTGTACAAAACAAAGGACAAGGATGTGTGTGTGTGTGTGTGTGTGTGTGTGTGTGTGTGTGTGTGTGTGTGTGTGTGTGTGTTTAGGGCTTGGGCATGGGGAATAATTCAGGTCAGAGCTTACTGGGTAAGAAATACTGAAACTACATGGAAACTAGGGTTATTTAAGCAAGGAGAAAAATGTTTTTGCATAAGGGTCAACTCAGAAAACATTAAATGTTAACAGACCTGATTTTATTTTGAGCAAAGTGAAAAATAGCCTTGTCAAGCCTATAAGTAGAAGCATGTATATCTAACAAGTCATATTGCCTGGTTTTAGAGTAGAAAAATGCCAATGAGATTTTGGTTCAGTTTTTTAGCTACTAGAATATTAATAAAGGAACATGTTTAAGAAGTAGCAATGTTATCATTAACTTCTTATATTTTGTCTTAAAATGAGGCCCATGGTTATAAATGCCCAAGCTAACTGGGCCTTAGTTTATTCTTCTCTGCTTTAAATAATTTTTTGATTATATTTGGCCAAATGGTGCCACTCGCTGCTAGTATTTTGGCCTGAGATGCAACTTTTGAGAATACTAAGTGGTACTATTTGCAAAAAGGAAGGGAAGATATTACCATATTCTTTTCTGGCTTCCTTGCCTCTCTTTTAAGAGAATGATGCTTGAGAATGTGGGCACAAGATGTAGACTACCGGAGTTTAAATTCTTCTCTCTATGACTTCTTGTGTGTGTTTTGAGTAAGCAGTTTAACTACTCTGTGCCTCAGTTTGTAGTTGTTGTTGCTTGGTTTTGTTCTTTTTATTTGCAGAGTACCATTTAGCAGTAGCTGTTCTATAGGATTTCTATAAGGATTAAATGAGTCTCTGCATGGAAAATGCTTAAAACAGTGCTTAGCAGACAAAAGCACGCATTAGATGTTAAAATAAACAGGAAGTCAGTCCAAAGTTTCAAAATCAAATGTGTGGCAGTTCTGAAGATATAATCAATCGTGTTTGGACCTAAATGCTCCAGCATACTTCCCGAAGCATAACATTATATTCAATGACATATTGAAATAGTCTCCCTATTGCTGATAATTGTCCTGCTACTGAGTGTCTTTCAACAATGCTATTCTGATTTATATTCCCAGTCACATTGGAAACTTGAGAAGAAAAAATACATTTTATTATTGGCACAGAAAATGATTAAATTTACCTGAAGGATATTAGCTTTTTTAGTCAAATGCTTCTACTGGGCTTCCCTGCCTAATTTGGTTTTCAGACAGCGATATCCCTCATGTCCACCCCCACTCCCAATATTTACCATTTTAAGTGGAAACACGTTAGTGGTAGGCATTAAATAATTTCCACTAAATGGGCAGAATGTGACAGTTGTCATGTCACTTTAAAACACATTTTTTGGTATTAATTTAATTTTTTATCTGGGAATTCTTATTTCAATACATTTTTGACAATCATCTTTTGTCTATATGCCTAGTTTAAAATAAACACTGTTCAGGCTGTTTTTGCTTTTTTTTTTGTGTGTGTGTGTGTGTGAGGGGGGGGGGGGGGGGAGAATGGGAAACCACAAGGACACAGAACCCAGAAGAATTTCCTCAAAGCAGCTCAAAATTCTCTCTGAAGTTAACTGCGAGGAAGCAGAAAACTTGAGCAGAAATGATAATTTTAGGCGCTGCACCACTACAGAATAAGCAAACCACACAGAACTTCACGGCTGTGAAGCAGGTTTGTTTTACTGATGAAATGTGGGATCCTTTGATGTGCTTGACATTGGTGCCAGTCAACCATTAAACATTCATCCCTAGACTTCGGATTAGTTGCTAGTAGCTCTCCCTTTGAAAAACAAGGATTTGGAAATCCACTTTTCAAAGTCGGAGAAGAAAGTCAAGAAGGGATATTTCTAATTGTTACTTAGTCACAATAACTGGAAGATATTCAAATGGGATGATGCAAATCTTCTTTTAAAATGTTGTCTGGCATATTTTATTGCCTGTAAACTGAATGAACTGTTAATGCTCCAGCCTTTGAAAAGCCGATTGTACAGTTCAGGTGTAACTTAAGTGATCCTAGTGTCAGGCTTCCAGTTTCTTCCTACATTACTCATTAAAACAATGTTCCGAAGAAGCTAACGCTGTGTTCACATCATCTCCAGGGAGGTTGGCCATTGAAAAGAATAAAAGGATGCTGCCAGCCCAATTATCTGTACAGGCAGGGGGATTCAGGAACAACATTTTACACTGATGAAGAAATAGTTCAAAAACCAATATTATTGGGTGTAGGAATATTGCCATTCTTGGGAGAAGAGTCCTCATGGCAGAGTTAAAAGCACTGGGCTATAATAATAGCTCCTATGACAGAGTTTCTGTGTTGTATAAAGTTCCAAGTGTTTTATACATATTAAGTTATTGAATCTTCACAGCCCCTTCATGGGTCCTACTTTCATACCATTTTTCAGGGGAGAAAGCTGAGACACGGCTTTGCCCAGGCTTGTATAGCTAGAGCTCAGTTCCAAAGCCAGTATCTGGCCCCTTCAAGATTCTGTCCCAGGGTTGGGGAGGTGGAAGTGGAATCTTTTTCTCTTAGATTATTTTACCCTTAATATTTCAGAATCATTTTGTACGGTTATGCGGGTAGGACTCATTACTGACAAAGACTTAACTCTCTTTTGGAATATGCCAATACTTCCTCAGCTCCTTTTATTCCTACGATGTTATTTGTGCATATATCTTATTACCACAGATAAAGCACATGTGAGGCATTTACTACACATTAGTAATTGTTTATATCTTTGCTGTCTGTTTTTCCCAAATCAAACATTCCCTACTTTCATATATAGTAAATAATTAAATATTTTTTTAAAAATATGAACAAACAGAGATATGATTCACGAGAGCTTGAGGTCCTAGCATGTGGTTTAAAAGTACTAAGGTGTTTTTTGTTTTTAACTTCAAAACCTTAACTCAAGTTGTTTTCAAGGTTAAATATAATTCACATTCTCAAATTTATAGTTTCATTTAAATCCCTTAAGCAGTGACATTCTACTTGGTCAAACATATTTTCCACATCATTTGTTATGATAAGTTTACCTGCCTGGCCTAGGTGTATTTGCAAATATAAAATGAATACAAAAATTGTTCTCTTTTGGCGAGGGAATGAAATGAATACAGACTAGATAACCAGAAAATTTAGAATTTCTCAGTCTTAAACAATGTACATGTTTAAGTTGAGATCCTTTTCAATTCATCAGATGAATTATATCTCAATAATAATCCTGGAAAAATGGACCCAAAGGCTTTTAGTTAGATTATTTACATATATTGCATAATTATTAAGCTTTTGAATTGATTTCAGTTATAATTATTATTGTAATTAAAACAAATTTGGAAGTTTTTATTTTGTGACACTGTATTTGTTAAAAATATATTTTTTATTGATTTCAGAGAGGAAGGAAGAGAGAGAGGGGTATAAACATCAATGATGAGAGAGAATCATTGATCGGCTGCCTCCTGTGAGTCTGCACAACGGGGATCAAGCCCCTGCCTAGGCATGTGCCCTGACCGGGATCTGAACCATGTCCTTCTGATTCATAGATCAACACTCAACCACTGAGCCATGCTGGCCAGGCTGTGACATTGTATTTTTGATATTTATAATATAAAGTTATACAAGAGTGGAAAGATAGGGAGCATATTAGCTTATTGGACACCCCTGAAAACTTGAAACAAATAATTGCATACCTTTCCCAACTGCAATGGAATTTAAATAGTAGCCCTTTAGCTGCTAGGAACCTCATTTGGAAACAATTTCTCAGGCCATTGTTACTGTAGAAGACTTTACCAAAATTGTGCCGTGCCAGCACAGCCAAGGGTTCTGTGAGCCTGAGGGAGGGCGGTGAAGGATGAAGAAAAAGACAGAGAGAGAATAAGCTGGGTCTAGGTGGATCTTCTGTGCCTGGCTGAGGCCACAGAACAGATCCAGACTGCAAAGCTGATGCTTTATTTATAGTCAGGGGTAAACAAGGTAATTTACAATGTTCTTATAAGTTTCACTTGTTTTGGCAGCATTTGCTGCCCCTCCCACAGCCCATTAGCTACCCAGGAAAGATCTAGGGAGCAGTCACAAGATCAAGCCTAATTATACTTAGAGGACTGTGCCCTTCAAGCTGGGACTTGTTTGCGACTTTGCCAGCAGGTCAGTCTAAGGCTTAACCCTATAACCGCTCCCTACACAAAATTTCCAGTCTTTGTTGATAGTTTTAATGGCTAACAAACACACACACACACACACACACTTTTAAATGAGTTTAAGAATTTAGGCAAGCACTTTGATGGCTTTGAAACTATCTAAAACATATCTGAATAGTATTAACCAATATATTTGTATCATCCTTCATGCTGGACGGACTGATTTCTGAAGCCAGCTGGGCCACATTTTGGAGAGAGTCTTCCAATCTTTGGATTCCTTGTCTGTATCTCTGATGAGCCTGTCAGTTAAGGGGCAGGCAGGGCTGCATCTTGTTCACCACCATCTTCTCTGAGTCTGGTCATGCCTAGTGCATTGTAAGTGCCTCATACTTAGTATTGGGATGAATGAATGAATAAGTGAGTTAGTTATCTCTCCTCTTCCCGATTTGCTCACAAATGCTATGCACAGACTGCTCTATGAAGGTGAGGACTGATATCAGAGTTCCTTAAAGCCTGAACAAGCTATAGCATAAAGGATACAAAAATGAGGCAAGGATCTTGTGCCTGGCTATTTGATGGTGGGGAGTAGGGACTCAGTATAGAGAGGGAAATTTCAGGTAGAGCAGACCTCCAGGCATTTGTGATATGGTTGGGTTGTGCAAGTTGGGAGAGGAAGTCAACCGGCTGTAACAGGCAATTTTGTGGAGAGCTGCTAGAAATGAAGGTAGGTGGGTTGTAGTTAGGGTGTCACAGGCCTGCACTGCCAACGTGAGGCTTTTGGACTGTAGAATGCAGGAAGTTAATGGAGGGCCAAGGAGGAGATGAAATAAGGACCATTCTCAAGATGGCAGGAGGTTTTACTTGGGAAAATCTTTCATCAGCTTCCTAACGAAGTATTTTGAAATGACAACAGCATATGAAGAGTCTTTTAAGCTTAACAGGAAATGAATGCCAAGACCGTTGGTTGGCTAACATACCTCAGGTCCCAGGTAAACTTTTGGAAGAAAAATGTTCCTTACAAAAACCAAGGCTGATCAACTGAAGCAGGCAATTCAAGAAAACATCCCCTCAGGAGGTCATAAATTCACTGGTGAAATGGGCTTGCTTTTGTACAATGAGCACGTTAATACAATGAATAACTCATTGTGTAGAGACCGATGTCAATTTCTTTGCTCTTAATTGTTTTTTATTTTACTTCCTCATGAAATTGTCCTTCCAAATTTATTTCCTTTTAAAATGTAACCTAGCACTTTTTTTCTTACAGAATTCTTACTTCTAAATGGCAGGAAATGCACATTGAGCTATAGTAAAGCAAAGAATAAACTAATAAACACAAACAAATTTTTGTGAAAGTATGTCCAACTTCCTGAACCTCTTTGAATGAACAACTATGTATTTATTGCCTACTTTGCAATATACTCTTAACAGTTTTATAGTTTATTCTATCTCTAAGATAATATTTATGCTATTTTCTGAATATTTAATAAATGTTTAAGTAAATGGAGAATTTAAGTATCACAGTGATACTATTGTATTAAAAGAAAATATATTGCCACATTGTTTTCTGGCATTTTATTCTTTCCTTTTTCCTCCATCTCTTTTTGTCTTCCTTTCTTCTTCCCTCCGTCTTTCCTTTCCAAATTAACACCTCCTGATACAGTATGACAAAGAATGTCTTAAAGGAAACTATAGTCATTTCAACAAAATTTCAGAATGTATATTTATTATTCCTCATGTGAAAATGGCAGTTTGAAAAACTTCAACACATTAATTGTTTATATGCAAATAAATTCTAAGTACAAAGGATCCTTATCTGTTTGTTAAAACAAGCACAACAGGACTTTCACTTGGAAAATGTTTCTAGTATTTAGAGCTTTTCTTTGTAGGAAATGCTAAATGAGTCATGCCATGAGTGAAAACAAAACAAACAATCCTAACACATTTTCTGACTACCAAGTAGAAAGACAAAGACAAAATTTTTTCCCAGTGAATTGAGTTTTTTACATAGGCATATGCCAATTCTATAGTTACATTTTTAGTTAATTTAGATCTATAGATACATTTAAAGAAGGACATTTAAAATATACTAGAGAATATATCTATACAGGGAAATTCCTCCTGTAAACAATGCTCTAATTCAATTTAAAAGCTCATAACAACAATAATAAAAAAGACATGTAAACTATGAGCACATGGGGGGCATTCTTTTTCATTTATTTTATTTGACTTGTAGAAGTCCCTCTTTATATAATAGTAAGATTAATTAGTCATGGTGTTTAGAGAAGTAGGCTGCTATCAGTTTCTCTAAAGAATATTTGAATCCACGAAAATGGAAATTATTGTTATGGTATGGTTTAAAGTACATATACGTACACTAATATATGTGTTTATAGGCAGAATAATATCTAAAATATATAGAACTAAAGCAATTCATAATTGTTCTGTGTCATACATATTATTTTATTAATTCTTTTTATTATATATGATGGCATTTTGAGAAGGCATAGATGATTAGCTAGCTAGCTAGAGTTATAGGTGTAGATAATCAGATGATTCCTGTATCTCAGGTGAATAATACACAAGAGAGTACTTTAAACTAATAGGGACTTCTATGTATATAACAGGACGTGAGGTAGTATCCCAATGAGTATTAAAGCTGTGGCACCAGCACTGTGCATTTTCCTGAAGCAGAAAGTTATGTAATTGTTTTGATGAAACTAATTATTTTATCTTAAAAACAAACATGTTATGTAATTCTCACACAATTATGGTGATACCTGGGAGTTGTGTTTGGCTCTACCTAATCCTTTGTCACCACTAGTCCTTCAGCGGAAGCCTCAGGGAATGCTCAGCAGAAGGCTGACCTCAAACTCTGCCCTTCCCTCTCTTTCTCCTAACTCCGAGTTTGCAAATATGTGACTTTCGTTTCAGAGGGGCGATTGTGAGGTTTATCAAGTCCCTAATTAAAATGGCCATTATGATTATATTGCTCCAAAATTCTGACTGTAGGTTTCCACTTTAGATGTAGCAGGGCGACATTTGTATCCAGACCTAAAAGGCACCTTGGGAAATAAAGGGAACACTGCCAGTACAAGGCCATTTTAAACCTAATTGCCTTTAGAATCTCCAGTATTTACTAGTAGTCTCCCCTTGCTAGTCATGGGTCAGGCAGGATACAGCAGACATAATTAACTGAGCTTTTGATGAGAATCTAATAAAGAAGTGATTGAAAGGGAACCGGCAAGGGATGTTGAGGCATACGGAGGTTAGCAACAGCTAGAAGCTATCATCAGACCCGGGTCCAGAGGTAGAACCGATATTACCAAAGCCTGGTGAAGACTGAATCCGTGGCTGCTGCTTCCAGAACCCCAACCGGAAGGGCCTGCGCAAAGAAATAGCCTGCCCTCTCTCTACTCCCTCAGTCGCTCATGGTAACTCTCATAAGTGCGGGAGAGGTAGGCCAATGCAATCCTGGGGCCACCTGCCAAGGCACAAATCAGCACAAAACAAACAAATGGACAGGCAGGCCGAGAATGAATGGAAAGTGGCAAATGAAAATAACCAGCAAGTCAGTTTCTAGTACAACTCCCCAAACTGTGATCCTGCAACTAAGAACCAAGTATGTGGTGTGTGTGTGTGTGTGTGTGTGTGTGTGTGTGTGTTTAATTAGGTGTGTTTCCATTTTGAGGGGATGCAGATGCACCTATTTTACTTTTCAAATCAGTGAGTTTGATTCTATGATACTTACGCATTTGCTGCCTAACTAGAAGTGACATACATTTTGTTTGTTTCTGTTTTGAGTATGATTGGAAAATTTTAAAGTGGATCTCGAAATGGGTTTGGTTTCCCACCAATGAAGGCATATAAAACAATTCAGTGTATCAGTTTACTTAAAATGACAAAGAATTGATCATAATTATCATTCTCTGTTATGAGCAAGCATGCCAGGAAAAATTAAACATTTTGAGCATAATTATCTCTCAGAAAATATAGAAAATGTGTAATTGGAATGTGCTTCTGAAACGCAGATTGCAATAAATAAATACATGTATTTTCAGCACTATAAAAGCAGTTGGCTGGGTATCCACTCTGAATTTGAGCATTTAAAGAGATTTTTTTCATCATCCTTTTTTCTATCTATTCATTCTCTTGGCTTTACATGGGTTTTATTACTCTGTTCAGTATTTAGTGATTATACTTGGTCCCAGAAAATATTTTTGAATAATAAATACTAGCTAACAAAATTAATTTTTGTTAAGTTTGAGTAGATTTTGTGAGAAGACAGTGTATTTTATAACTAAGTATCAAAGTATCATCATGATGTTCATTAAAGCAAGCTGTCCTGTATTTACAATCAAAGTCACCAGTAAATATAAATTGGGAAAATTGTGTTGTCATAGTTACCCTATGATTTTATAAGAAACTAGAGGCCCAGTGCACGAAATTCCTAACTTCCCTCCCCTGCTGGCCTGGTCACCCCCAACTGCCATCCCCTGCAGGCCTGGTCCCCCCCAACTGTCCTCCCATGTAGGCCTGATCTCCCCCAACTCTCCCCCCTATAGGCCTAGTCCCCTCAACTGTCCTCCCCTGCAGGCCTGGTCTCCCCCAACCCCCCCCATAGGCCTGGTCCCCCCCAACTGCCCTCCCCTGCAAGCCTGGTCCCCCCCAACTGCCCTCCCCTGCAGGCCCAGTCGCCCCTAACTGCTCTCCTTTGCCAGCCTGGTCGCCATCTTGTGGCGGCCATCTTGTGTCCACATGGGGGTGGCCATCTTGTGTGTGTTGGAGTGATGGTCAATTTGTATATTACTCTTTTATTAGATAGGATAAATGGGTCCTACCTGGTTTTGCTCAGCGGATAGAGTGGACTGAAGGTTCCTGCGTTCAATTCCAGTCAAGGGCACATGCCTTGTTGCAGGCTCGTGTACGGGAGGCAGCCAATCAACCAATCCATGTGTTTCTCCCACATTGATGTTTCTCTCTTGCTCTCTCTCTCTCTCCCTTCCACTCTCTCTGAAAAAATAAAAGAGAAGAAAAGAAACATAGATGAAAAGTGAATAAGCTGATATTAGTGATTTTTCTTTCCCAACTGGCAATTTAAAGAATGTGTCATAGGATCCTTTTGGATTCAACCCAGTCCTCTGAAACTTTCCATATCAATTAGAATCCTCAAAGCATTAAAACACAAAGTGACCCACAGGCAAAATAAGATAGTTTAGCATTTCTGAGTTTTCAAAGGTACAATCTGTTTTATAGTATTTGCTATACTATTAATTTGTATTACATTGTGCTCTTTTATGCTTTGATGATGATGTAGGTTTGGTGTAATTCTCTGTCTATTAATTTAAAAATTAAATTAAGGATATAATCCATATCTGATAAACATTTATGAAATGTCAGGTATATATTATCGAGATTTATTTGATGATGAAAAGTTGTCATTTTGTAAATAGAGGTGTCTACTTTAACATGTTTGCTATTGCATCATTTTAGAATGAATAGAATGGCTTCCTCATTATTTCTTGAAATAGTATACTTAGAATGGAGAATCAATAAGGAATGTACCACGCTGTGACTTACCTGCTGTTCTTTGAGGATGATTTTTGTCACTTCTTTTTGTCAGTATCTGGGATGTATCAGAGGTCTAAAAATTGAAAATTAGAAGCCTTAGAAATTATCAGGAGAGCAAAGAAACAAGGTATAAATTTTTAAATAATCCAATTTTATTTTTCCTTCTAGATCCAAATATGACTTTATTTTAGATATTTTTGTCTATCCTTTACTTAATGCAGTAATAAATTATACACACACACACACACACACACACACTCATATATATAATTAAATAATAGCTGTTTGGTTAATGATGTTTTGTCTTAAGAATTCTTGAAAAGTTACACACTTTTAAATGACATTCTATTTTACTACAATCTACATTAAATAAGTATATTTTAAGAAGCAATAGTTTAGCATTATAGTTATAGGCAAAGATACACTCACCAATTTACTGAATACTACAGTATATAATCAAAAAATATCTGACAAATCTGAATTTCACATATTGTTTATATCAACCAAATCCTTCTGCTTTGCTAATCGTGTGTTGAGAGGACTGCTTAGCCTAATGGGCACTCACTATTTTCTTGGTATATCTAAGCTTTATCATTTTTTAAATTAAAAACAAAATTGTAAAGGAAAAGAAAAACAAACAAACAAGATTACAGATTTTGTATCTTCTAGCATTGAGACAGGCAAGTAAACCAGGGCAAGTGGAATAGGGAAACTGAGAAAGATAGTTAAATGGCCAAGCAGTTTACAACCATCTAGTAAATCGCAAAATCCTATCTTCTCTAACCAAGGACACTTGTGAGTAAATGGTTTATATTTCTTTTTCCCAACCAAAGAGTAAATAGCTTAAATCACCCTAGTCAAGGAGAGAGAGAGAGCAGAAATCCAGTTAGTGCCATTTGCCAACCACACTCAAGAACAGATGAAGTTAAGGCAATGAATCTCATTTTGATGCATCAGTATAGAGCCGATAAATATTCTAGAGATCCCCCACTAAGACCTTTCCTAAACTCACAGCCTTAAAACCCTCAAAATGAAGCTCCCAGTGCACTCTTCTTTCCAGGACTACCCCCTTCCTTTTCTCTCTCCCTCTCCTTCCCGCACAGGCATGCGTCTCCTAAACCAGTGGTCGGCAAACTCATTAGTCAACAGAGCCAAATATCAACAGTACAACGATTGAAATTTCTTTTGAGAGCCACATTTTTTAAACTTAAACTTCTTCTAATGCCACTTCTTCAAAACAGACTCGCCCAGGCCATGGTATTTTGAGGAAGAGCCACACTCAAGGGGCCAAAGAGCCGCATGTGGCTCACGAGCCGCAGTTTGCCGACCACGGTCCTCAACTTTAAGGGACCCAGGAGGCTTGCAACCAGGGAAGCAATGGGCAGCGGCAGCTCATCCTGGGCTAACCCCTGACCCTGCTACTGTTGTAATGAAGCTAGTTATTAATAACAGGAAAGGAGCAAAGGGGAGATAGATGCATAGCTGGTAATGTTGGTGTTTGCTTGTCAGTCACACTTGAGAACAAAGATCATTGGCCGGAATGGGCATGGCCACTGCGAGAGCAGGGGTTTGGGATAGTGAATCCCCTGAACAAAGGCATTTGCTCTGTTGTGTTGTTACTGCTCTTGGGACTCGTGTGACTCTGGGTTCCTGGGGCTCCCCTTGCGTTCACCCACATGGCCCATGGCCGTGTGCACCCCCCACACAATGGACTAATGAACTGAAACTAGCCTGACTGAACTGGACCCGGCTCTAGCATGGAAAGGACACTCTGGACACGGGCTTTGCTTCCAGTGTAACTGAAACCCCAGCTACACTTCTTCTCTGACTAGACTAAGAGAAATGGGACTTTGGAAACACAAGACTCAATTCCAGAGGTTCCCCTCCCCTCTGCTTTGCTTTCTACCACCTCTCTAATCTGTCATCAGTGGACTTCATGTAACTCACACCTCCTCTTTTGATGGTCATGTATAAAATAAGGGGCAAAACTGCCATTCTCGGGAGAATTTGCTCAATCCAATGAGGTTTTGATTCCTGGCCACTGTCATCAGTTTGGTTCAAATAAACTCAGGAAAATTCTTACAGGTTTAGATGTTTCTTAAGTTGACAATTCCATAATGTTTTTGGCACAAAGTTAATATGTTTAAAAAGTTAATTTATGGACACTGGAATATTCATATATTGTTTTTTTCCATATGGATATCCTGGGAGACTTTTTAATTAGATTATTTTGCTGCCAAATGCCAAATATTTATAGATGCCACATGTATAAGAAATCAATGTCTTTAAATTTTGAAGTATAAAATATTGTATGGGAAATAAAAAGGAAGAGAAGAAAATTCTATGGCTAACACAAGTGATAACTCGTGGCTGTGGTTTCCATTAACACATGACTAGGGAGTAATTTTCATGCTACAGTGGGAGGTGGATGAGCATGAAGTCTCTGTTAGAAATTATCAGACCTTTTAAATTAAGCTTTCAGTTTGATGTATAAGAATTATCACTTAAAAATTTGATAGCATATTCATTATAATCTATAATAATAAAAGCATAGTATGCTAATTAGACCGGATAGCCGAACAATCTTCCAGATGTCATTCCGGACATCCTTCCAGACAAAGCTGCAGCAGCGGGAGCCAAGGGAGAGGCAGTTAGGGGTGATCAGGCATATCAGACAGAGTGGTTAGGGGTGATCAGGAGGGCAGGCAGGTAGGCAGAGTGGTTAGGGGCGATCAGGCAGGCAAGCAAGAGGTTAGGGGCGATCAGGCAGGCAGGTGAGTGGTTAGAGCCAATCAGACAGGCAGGCAAGCAGTTAGGTGCGATCAGGCAGTCATGCAGAGGGGTTAGGGGTGGTCAGGCAGGCAGGCCAGTGGTTAGGGTTGATGAGGCAGGCAGGTGAGCGCTTAGGAGCCAGCAGTTCCAGATTGAGAGAGAGTGCAGGCTGGGCTGAGGGACACCTCTCCTCCCGCACACGATTTTGTGCACCGGGCCTCTAGTCCTATCTAATAAAAGGATAATATGCAAATTAACCATCAATCTGTCACTAAAATGGCAGTGCCCATAGCTGACGGGACAATGGATGCTGGTGGCGTTGCCCCAGCAACGAGCCCCAGCATCCCATGTTCCCCAGCCTGCAGAGGGCGGGTGGGTGGGCCTCTGGCCAGAGGCTGGCTGGGGTGTGGAATGCTGGGTCGTTGCAGGCCGGGCTGAGGGACCCTCTCCACCCCACCCCGCGTGCACGAATTTTGTGCACTGGGCCTCTAGTATGTATAATAAAAGAAAACTTTTCATCTATAACTAAAGAATTTCTTTTTGTAATTAATTTAAATAATTTTCAAAATTTATAATGAACAGTACATTTTAGGAAGTTTAAACTTTTCATTGTTGTGTTTAATGCTGTCCACAATAAAGCCTCAAATGATCTTTCTATTCGCACCTCTAATTAGCCCATCTTTCCTCCAACTTCATTACTTTATGTTCCTGACATGGCTTTTCTCCTTTTTAACTTGGTTCTGCAATCTTCCTCACTGAGAAGCCCTTTTCTTTCTCCATTTATCTAAATTCTGCCTGTTTCAACATTTTTAATAAGCTATTTACAATTTGACTCCTCAGCTAGATATAATGTGAACTTACTTTGTATTCTCTTACCACACCCACCCTACTCAACCTAGCAAGTTAGTAATTGATAAGAGTTGCTAATTCCTCTACCAGAGACTTCAGGATAAGGACACCTTATTCATCTGTGACTACCAAGGCACTTGTACAGTGTTTTGTACTTTTAACATGCATTGAAGTTGATGTTTCTAGAATATGCAGAATGATTAATGATGGCCCATAATTGAAGTGCAAGCTAAAAAGAGTATTTAAATAATATGCCTATTCATGAAGAAGTTATGTCTGAGGGAAATGATAAATACCACTTAAAAATTCTTTTAGTCAACATTTTAAATTTACAAAACATGACAATTAGGGAATGATTTGTGTCCCCCCAAACATTATTTTCAAATGAATCTGAAAGAATAACACAAAAATGAGCTTTTGTAAAATGTGTATCTTATATATTTTGGATATTAATCCCTGTTTGGAGCTGTTGTTTACAAATTTCTTCTTCTACTCTATTTGGTATTATTGTTGTTTTATTTTGTTGGTGGTTTCTTTTGCTGTGCCATTTGGTCCTGGACTTTTACTTTTGGGGAGGTTTTTGATGGTTTCAATTTTCTCACTGTTGATCAGTCTATTTAGATTTTCCAATTCTTCAGCATTCAGTCTAGGAAGTTTATATAATTCTAGGAACTTACCCATTTCTTCTAGGTTATTCAATTTGGTGGCATATAGTCTTTCACTGTAGTCTAGTATGGTATAGTCACTATGGAAAACAGTATGGAGGTTCCTAAAAAAATTAATAATGGAATTACCATATGACCCAGCAGCCCTATTATGGGTAGTTACCCCCCAAAATTGAAAACATACATTCCTATGTTCATTCCAGCATTATTCATGGTGGTCAAACATGGAAACAACTGAAGTGTCCCTCAGTAGATGGTTTGATAAAAATATGTGGTACATATCTAATGTAATAATAGACAAATATGCAAATTGACCACACCTTCGCTACACCCAAGCCACGCCCACCAGCCAATCAGGATGAATATGCAAATTATCCCAACAAAGATGGCGGCTAATTTGCATATCGCGACAGCGTAGAAAGAAGCCAAGAGCTGCAGAAGGGAGCAAAGCTGCAGAGAAGCAAGCAAGCCGGGGGGAGGAGAAGGGAGGAGCGGAGGCGGAGCCGGGGGAGAAGGAAGTTGAGCAGGCGGGGCCGGGGGAGAAGGAAGTTGAGCAGGCGGGGCCGGGGGAGAAGGGGTGGGGCCGGGGGAGAAGGGAGGAGCGAAGGCGGGGCCAGGGGAGAAGGGAGGAGCGGAGGCGGGGCCGGGGGAGAAGGGAGGAGCGGAGGCGGGGCCAGGGGAGAAGGAAGGAGCGGAGGCGGGGCCGGGGGAGAAGGGAAGAGCGGAGGCAGGGCCGGGGGAGAAGGCAAAAGCAGGCAGGCTGGCAGAGAAGGCGGGCCGGGGGAGAAGGGAGGAGCGGAGGCGTGGCCAGGGGAGAAGGAAGGAGAGCGGGCTGGTGGAGAAGTTAGAAAAGCAGGGGGGCTGGAGGAGATCGCAGGGCGGGGACAAGGGAGGAGAGCAGGCAGGGTGGGGTAGAGTGCAGCAGGAAACCCTATTGCAGGATTTTTCCTGCAACAGGAATGCTAGTCTATATATAAAAAGCCAGCGACCAGAATGCCATAACAACCAAAACTACTGGTCACTATGATGCCCACTGTGGCCAGCAAACCGACCCGATCAGGATGTGGGGCTGGCTGGCCCACCACCCACAGCCTCTCCGCATGCTGGCCCCACCCCTGATCAGCCCCCATCACCCTGATCAGCTCTCGGCCCCTCCTCAGCCAGCTCCACCCCTGATTGGACCCCCCCACACACACCAATAGGGGGTGGGGCTGGCTGGCCAGCCTTCCATGGCCCCTCCCCTAGCCCCATTCGTGGTTGGGGCTGGCTGGCCCACTTCCCACAGCCCCTCCCTATAGCCGGCCCGACCCCCAGTTGGCCCCCCCACCCCAATTGGTATGGGGCCTGCTGGCCAATCGTCTGTGGCCCCTCCCCCAATCAGGGGAGGGCCCCGATCGGGGAGGGCCGGCCGGTCAACCTTCTGCCATATCCTCCTCCCAACAGGCCTGGCCCCGATCCTCCAATTGGGGCTAGGCTGGCTGGACCCCATCAGTGCATGAATTCGTGCCCTGGGCCTCTAGTATACAGTATAATACTACTCAGCCATAAGAAAATATGAAATACTACCATTTGCAACAACATGGATGGAACTTGAGAATATCATGCTAAATGAAATAAGTCAGACAGAAAAAGTTAAGAACCATATGATTTCACTCATATGTAGGGTAGAAAACAAACTTAATGACACAGACAATAGTATGGTGGTTACCAGAGGGAAGGGGGGCCAAATATATGGTGATGGAAGATGATTTGACTTTGGGTAGTAGGCACACAACACAATATATAGATCATGTATCATAGAAATGTACATGTGAAACCTATGTGATCTTATTAACCAATGTCACCCCAATAAATTTAATGAAAAACTTGAATAAATGTTTTTTTTAATGCGTATCTTATAATTTTTTCCAGATTTATTGGGATCTGACTGACAAAAATTATATACATTTAAGGTATAAAACATGTTTTGATGTATGTATATACTGTGAAATGATTACCACAACCAGGCTAATTAACATATCTGTCTCCTCACATAGTTATCATTTTTGTGTGTATTGAGCACTTGAGATTTATTCTCTTAGCAAATTTTAACTATACAGTACATTGCTGGTAACTATAGTCATCATGCTATATACATTGGGGCTTTAGAACTTATTTATCTTATAACTGAAAGTCTGTATTCTTTGATCAATATTTCAAATTTTTCTCCACTCCAAGAATGGTAACCACCATTCTATTCTCTATTACAATGAGTTTGACTTTTTAAGATTCCACACACAAGTGACATCATGCAGTATTTATCTTTCTGTGTCTGACTTATTTGATATAATGTCCTCTAGGTTCATTCATGTTGTTGCAAATGAAAGAATTTCTTTAGTTTTAAAGACTATGTCACATTTTCTTTACCCATTTACTTATTAGTGAACAATTAGATTTTCATATATTGACTACGTGAATAATGCTGCAATGAACATGGGTGTGTAGATATCTCTTTGAGAGAGTGATTCTATTTCCTTTTGATAGACATTCAGACGTTGGATAGTTGAATCATATAGTAGTTCTATGTTTTATTTTTTTGAGATACCTCCACACTGTTTTCTATAAGAGCAGTACCAATGTACATTCCCACCAACAGTGTATTAGGTTTCCCTTTCCTTCACATCCTCTCTTAAAATTGTTTATTTATTTATTTTTGTGACAGCTATCCTAACAGGTGTGAGGTGGTATCTAATTGTGGTTTTGATTGGCATTCCCCTGATGATTAGTGATGATTAGTGATGTTCATATACCTGGTGGACATTTGTATGTCTTCTTGGAAAACATGACTATTCAGGCTGCTCATTTTTAATCAGGTTTTTTTTTTCTTTTTGCTATTGAATTGTAGTAGTTCCTTACATATTTTGGATATTAACCCCTTATCAGATAGATGGGTTACAAATATTTCCTCCCATTTTGTAGTTCGCTTTTACATTTTGTTTATTTTCTTTGCTGTGAAGAAAAATTTTAGTTTTATGTAGTCCCAATTGTTGATATATATGTGTATGTGTATATATATATATTGCTTTTATTGCCATTATTTTTTTTAATCTCAAATTTAAAATCTTATTGCCAAGATCATTGTCAAGGAGCTTTCCCCTATGTTTTCTTTTAGGAGTTTTATGGTTTCAGGTCTTATGTTTAAGTCTTTAATAAACTTTGCGCTAATTTTTGTGTAAGGTGTAAGATTACAGTCTGATTTCATTCTTTTCAATGTGACATTCCAGTTTTCCCAATATCATTTATTGACGAAACTATCCTTTTGAATTATTTATTTTTGACACCCTTGTCAAAATTAGTTAACCCTATACATGGGTTTATCTGGGGGCTTTATAATTTGTTCCACTGCATTTTAAGTGCTATAGTTTGCTCCTCACTTTGTGAAGATATAATACATATTGTAATACACAGGACACTTTTGCATTTACCATACAATTCAAGAGATTCATATAATTATTCCTGACACTTAGTGGTCCTTAGGTATGTGCCAGGTACTGTGTTGTATACTTGATAGAAACTGTCTCATTTAATCATCATAGGAACATTAAATGATACTATTGTCAACTGATGGTACTTGGTACCAATTCAATGCTAACAGGAATCCCCAGTTTGGGGTGTGGTGAAGAAGGACACTTTATTCAGTGCAAAACAGCTCACTTGTTATACAGCAGGACTGTGAAAGCAGCACAGCTGTGAGGCAGCCCCGGGGACTGGTGGCCCTGGGGCCAGGCCTCTTTTGGGCTAGACAGTTCTGTTCTGCTCTGCCCTTCAAAGGTTTGCTTTGTGCTGCTCTGCTCTGCTTTGGCCAGGCATCTGTGTTTCAGCTCAGTCAGGGAGACCCAGCCTTCATTGTTCCTTGGAGAGGGAAAGTGCTCTCTCAGAGCCAGAGGGGAGCTGGCTTATATGAACAGAAGTCTTCGTCCCTGGTCCCTAACTGGTCCATGTTCATGCAGATAGAACTCCAAATCTCTGTTTGATTGGTCCCAAAAGGCACTGTCTTGATTGGTCAGAATGGAACTGCTCTGATTAATCAGAAATGAACAGCTCTGATTGGATGGGGAAAGCCTCAGTTCTACTGGTTGAAATAGGATTCTAGAAACCTCTTTATAAGGACAGGTTGAAATAGCAGAAATGCAGTGCAGACAGTGCATACTTCTCCATGAGTACAATTTGCATGAGAGTTCACTTTTTGCTGGGCTCTGTTTTTGTTTTTTGCTTTTTTAAGTTTTTAATGAAGTTAGCCATCAGGAGTCCTTCTTAGTAGGTGTCTTTTCCCCCCAGGATTCAACCTCTGTTTTATAGATAAGAAAACTGAGACTTAGATACATTGAAAAATTTGCTCAAGGTCATACAAATAGTGAGTCAAGCTCACTATTGGCAGCAAGCCTGGACTTTACAGCCCTAGATTTACTACCTTCTTGAGGCTGTATACAGTCTCTTAGACTCCAATGAGAAGAAATTAGTTGACCATGTCTAATTCAAGTGCTGTAATGAATAAATCATTGCAATATTGTTATACCCCTCCCAATACCAGTTTAATATAATGACTTCTTTGACATTAACTGCTAATAATCTAATAATCAGTTTTTAGTAGTGTGAATCCTTTACTCTTTATGGACACAACTTAGCAATAAAACTATGTACTTATTGCTATGAACAATTCAAGTAAAATCTATGTCTGTACTATTGCATGATTTTGAAAAATATGCACTTTTGCCAAATATTCTGGAGATATAGAAAATATTGGAAATGCTTCTATACATTTTAGTAAAGGTTAATTTTATTGTAGGAATATTTTTTTTAATAGACTGAGTGTACAAGGTGGGGCAAAAGCAGGTCTACAGTTGTTCATATGGAAAATAATACAATCATCTATACTAATAAAAGGGTAATATGCTAATTAGACCAGACATTTTCTGGACAAAGCCATGGTGGTGAGGGCTGAGGCAGAGGCGCTTAGAGGCTATCAGGCTGGCAGGGGAGGGCAGTTAGGGGCTATCAGGCTGTCAGGAGAACAGTTACAGGGTGATCAGGCCGGCAAGCAGGCGAATAGTTAGGAGCCAGCAGTATAGGATTGCGAGAGGGATGTCTGACTGTCGGTTTAGGCCCAATCCCGCAGGAATCGGCCTAAACTGGCAGTTGGACATCCCCCAAAGGGTCCTGGATTGGAGAGGGTGCAGGGCAGGCTGAGGGACCCACCCCATGAACAAATTTAGTGCACCGGGCCTCTAGTTAATAAATAATAATACTAGAAAAAACTCTGTATTTTGCATACTCAGAACTGTAAGCCTACTTCCCCCCCACCCTGTATTTGTCAGAATGAGTGCCTTTTATGAAATTTGGTAAAGATTTATTTGATATTTTATTAACCACATATACAAATGGGGACAATCTTTTTATTTTATTTTAAATTTTTATAAGTTAATATTTTGAGAACTTAGATTAAATAGTTTGCTTAATCTCCTGATTCATAATGCTGTGTATTTTCCACTAGTCATATGCATAAAAAATGGTTTCTATTTTATGAAAAAAATTTAGAGTAAAAGAGGATTTTTTCCCCTATAAGCAAAAAATAATATAGAATAATTTGATGTTGCTTAACTGGCTTCTGTAATTTATTTTGTATAACCATTGGCTATTCTAACATAGAAACCTTCATTTAGAAGATATTAGTTCTCTTGGCTGACACAAAGAACATGCATGGGATCAGTATCTCTTTTTCCTTTTTCAGTGGAATAAAAAACATTGTTCACCATGTAGGTGAAAAATACTAGATGGGAAATGGATACACAATTGCTTATGACTTAAGAAGGAATTGAATAAAGGTTTCACTCGGAGTCCCTACCGTTTTGACCAAGATAAAATATTTGACACACACAAAATTTCAAATTTCAAGTAAACCACCACCAACAGGCTTGACACTTGCCTTCCCCACCAAGAAAGATGATCAAGGGCTCACACTCTAACAAGATTAAGAGGCAAGCATTATTCAAAGTGGAATCAGAAGAACTTCTAACTGGTAGGAACAAAGTTTATTGCTGCAGAGAAATCTGAACTTAATTGAACTTTTACGTGATGCCCAATTGGATCTCCAGATAAAAGAGAAAAAGCTTGCAGACTTTGAATAATTATCAGAGCACAGTGGCCTGAAGGGCTGGTGTCCTTCTGATTGGTGCTTCCTCCTTTATAAGAAGATCAACCTGGAATCTCCTGTGCCTGATAAAGTGAAATAAAATGCAGTTAAACATTTTAAATAGAAAAGGGTATTTATGTCTCCAGATCTGTTTTCAGCTACTCAAGCGTGATATACTTTTTCCTAAGGCTGAGCGACTGCCGAGAATTGATATTGCGTCCTCCTACCCTGCAAAATCTCTTTTTCCCTTTAAGCTTTTAAAACATACTTCTTTGATTTTTATAATGCAGGCAAACTAATTACCTCCAAGACTACTTTATCTTTTTTTAATTAAAAGAGTAGGTAGCAGATAATATCTGTATTCAGAGAGCTGGCTCAAACATCAAGCATTTAGAGGTCATTCTCCTTATCTTTCTTCTTGATAAAATGGGTTCTGTTGTTTAAAATTATTGTTCTCACTTTTTGTTATGTTTCTGAGGACCTTATCATATTTTATTTGTTAGTCTAAATATCAACTGTACAATCAATTCAACACTTAGAATAATCTAATTCTTGTCCTTTTCATTTCTCTAAAGCTTTTCATAGGATTATATAAGAGCACATCTCATTTTTGGTGGATTAAATGATTCATAGATGTTTTGCTATTTCCTGCCTTCTTCATTTTGTACACTCCATATCAAAGCTCTGGTTGATTTTTAAAAATTCTGATGGACAACTTAGAAATATTATAGGGACACCTTGTAAGCCTATATATTGAGATATTTAAAAGTTAAAGAACTATTAAATATTTATTTTTAGTAAAGCACTTTTCTAGTTGCTTTTGCAAGAGAGTAAATAGAAAGGTTAATAAACACAGGATTTGTGGATTCCAGGCACACATGATCTAGTGGCCTCTTCAGTTTAAAGTGGGTCGTCAAATTTTATTCTGTCCAATAAGAAATGGATCAGCAGCTTTGTGTGGCACAAAGAAAGAATTTGAGCTTTAGTTACAGACTGGTCTTGAAGAGGTATCTTGACTTAACATTATGAAAAATTGTCCATTTATTTATCCATTTTCCTAGTACACATGACATCCTCAAGGCCAGGAAATCCTACTTTTTTCTTTCGTCATCGTATCTCTGTGAAGGAGGAGATGCTCAATTATTTTTGTTTTGTAAATGACTGATGGACTAACTGAGTAAATAAAAGTAAAGTTCAAGATCCAAGGTGGCCTTGAGCGGGAGTGGGCCAGTCATGATGTTTTGATGTTCATACGTGTATGAAAGTCTAAGTGACCAGCAAAATTCCAATGGTGGTCGGGCAGACACCGGGGGGGGGGGGGGGGGGGGGTGTCAGAGAGACAAAATGTAATATTATTTATGGCAAAATGACCTCAGTTTATATGTGGAAAATTTAATTACTTATCTTTAATTATATTAACAAAAAGTTTTTCAGTTTCCATCTAAAACTTTTTTTTTTCCTGCAAAAACTTTATTGTTTCATTCGGTCCAATCATGGGAGAGGGCTTCAGGGTAGTTAAAAGAATGGCTAGTAGTTTGGGGGAGCGGCTCAGGTAAAAGCCAGACACCAGGGGAACACAGAGGGACCCCTCCAAGGCCTCTGGGCTCCACAGGCTCCTCGTGGTGCTGGAGGTGAGCCTTTGGGAGAGACTCGCCCAGCCCAGCCAGGCCGGCAGCCTGCGGAGGTGAGTCAGGTGGGGCCCATCTCCTTGTGAGTTTCACCTCCTCACCCCGGAAGTGGTTCTGCAGGAAGTCACAGAGACGAGGGTCTGCGGGGAGACCCAGGGCCTGCAGCTCCCAAAGGGCCTGGGTCAGGTTCCTCTCCAAGGCCAGGCGGCCTCCACGGCGCCCTGAGTTTTGCCCACTCGTCCTGGGGAGGCTCCAGCACGTCCTGGAAGGGAATGCGGCCCCCGCGCTGGTTTTGCATCTTAGGAGCCGCTCAGCGCCCTCCTGCTTCTCCGCCAACTCGAGGAAGAAGCGGCCCAGGCCCTGGAGAGCCACATCCTCACGGTGGGAATAGAAGCCCCGAGAGAGGTGGGTGTGGAGGCCGCAGAGGCGGGTTGGCCAGGCGGGTGACTGCAGCCTCCACTGGGTGGAATAATTCTGATGAATTGGGGAGCTCATGGCTGTTGGGCAATAAGGAGTTAAGGTAGGAAACACCCGGTGTGTTGGCTGGTCCTGGAGGTGGTCCTGAAGGTGGTGACTGGATGAGACGCAGGAGAGAGGCCGGAGGCTGGAAGGGGCGTCCCTGGGTCTGTTCTGTGCAAACACTGGCAAGAGACAGATCCAGACCGCCGAGGGCCCTGCCTCTGAAACTTATTTTGAACAACCTCTCAGTTATTCAGTATTTTAATTGGAAACCAGTATCTGTCATGGAATTAAATAGTTTATTCTTTACTAAGACAATGTCACACAAAATATTTCAATTATAGAAATGGTGAGCCACAGTATGGAGAGTTAAATTTTTTCATGGACAATGAACTTTATTGTTTCTCCAAACTTCTGCTTGGCACATTTTACTCATTTTTGGCTTATTAAAGGGCAAATTGCCCTAAGTAATAGATTTTTAAGAGCTAAAAAAGTCCTCAAGATCAATATAACAAAGTTGGAAGCTAAAGAGAACTCTAAGCAAATTAACATTAAATTTAATAATAACGTATGTTAAAACCTCTAGTTAGGCAATAGGTATTAACACTTCTCTTTGAGAAATAAGTCCTGGCTGGTGTTGCTCAGTGGTCAGGGCGTCAGCCCTTAAACCAAGGGTCCTGGGGTTTGATTTCCCGTAAAGGGCGTGTACCTGGGCTGTCGGTTTGATTCCTGGCCTTAGTTGTGTGGGGCAGACGATGGATGTGACTCTCTCACATCGATGTTCCTCTCTCACTCTCTCTTGTTCCTCACCTCCCTCCCACTCTTTCTAAAAATTATTGGAAAAAATATCCTCGGGTGAGGATTAACAATAAAGGAAATAATGTAAGAAAATCATTAAATATTTTTATCATAGCTTCAAGATTGAATAAAGGGTAAAGAAACCATAACATCAAGAAAAATAAAGGGAAGTTAATTAAGAAGCTTCCAGAATTAATGTTTTCTAGCCTAAGAGCATATATAGAGGTGGGCAAAAGTAGGTTTACAGCTGTAATACAAATAAGTGATACACTACTTAATAAAACATAGTACAAGAATGAGCTCTGTGTTTTGCGCACCCACAGCTGTAAGCCTGCTTTTGCCCACCCCTTTATAAATGCAGCTTCCAGTGGAGGTACCCTTGAGCCTGAAACTTGGATCCACCACTCTGTAGCCCTGCCCCAGTTTCCTATGCTCTGGAGTGAGGCTAATGATAGTGTTTACCGTATAGGGTACGGTGAAGATTAAATGTGTTTATGCTTATAAAGTGATTAGAACAGTGGCTAGCACATGGTAAATGTTATATAAGTGTACGCCAAGGTAAGTAAATGATAAGTGTGTTTATAGCTCTTCAGAGATGGTTCTAAGACCTGTTATATGCAGAAGGCTGAGTGACCACAGCAGGGAAAACAAAAAGCCGAGAGTTCCTCGGTCATCTCTCTGCAGTCCCAGTCCCAGCATGCCTCGTGAGCATGAAGTGAGTCTAGAATAGTGCTTAAAGAGGCTATATTGATTATGGAAATGTACTGCTACCCACTCGCACCACTTTTCTTCTCTGTTTCATCTTCATTTTCTGCATCTTTGTTATTTAGGCTGTTTCTGTGGTTTCGTTGTTGCTTTACTATTGTAGTGTAATGCTTTGGGACTGTTTTTAAAATGGTACTGCTAAAATCTCTCCATATAGTATTTGAACTCTTTGCAGGTAAGATGTTTGAAAACCTAATAAATAATTAAAAGGTTACAGAGGCAATAAGAGGAGGGATACTTAGAAGTGGTATGCTTCGAGAATGACAATAAGGCATCCTGGATATAATTCATTTCAGAGAGCCACGATTTTCCTAACTCTCATAAAAAATGCAGTGCAATTCTAGACTGAGTGTGAGTTTAAAGGCTGATGCTTTCAAGATATGGTTTGTGATAAGTCGGGGAGGGGCAGCTCTTTTCTTGCATTAACATTGTCTGAGTATTAAAACACTTTGGACATATAGAACTTAGTCATAAAAAATACCTGTCGATGTGCCTTTAAGCTGAAGTATCTATGACTCTCTGAAAGTCATGTGCACATAACTTAGGATAAAGAAATGGATTAATTTAGTAAAACTTGAATACCATTTTCTTCAGTAACCCCATTTAAATTTATTTTTTTGTGTGTGTGAGAGCTGGGACAGGTGCTGACTAGAAGATTTTTAACTACTTTGAAAAATTCTTGATTATTTCTCCATCTCTCTCTATCTATTGAGTAATGTAAAGCTATGAGCATGTCTTAGTTATTTGTCCACCATCTTACCAGATCTAAGTAAACTTTACTTTAAGATAAACTGATTTTGTTACAGCGAATCTCTACAATCATAAAGTCAAAGATGTTTGCTTCTCGTTTTTTCCCCATAATTTCTTAATCACTGACTATTTGCCACACCATGTTATACTTTGTCAACGAAATAAAATGCAAAAATCTTACGTTTTTTGGTTTCTACATTTACATTTTTCCTTAAAATTCACTCTTCACATGCATTATTCATTCATTTGCACATATTTAATTAATTCAACAAGAATCTATTAGCACTAACTAGTTGCCAAGCACTGCTCACTGCTGAGACCACAACAATAGGCAAAACATAAAATCCTGACCCTCATGAAACACATTCTGGTGGTGGAGAATTGACAGTATCTAAGAAAAATAAGTAAAATGTACAGTCTTTTGAGAGGTGGTAAATGCTATAAAAAATAAAGCTGGGAAGAGGAATGGGAGTGTTTCAGGGAATGAGGAAATTGCCATTTTAAATATGGTTGCCTGGGAAAGACCTAATAGGAAATGTAACATTAAGGGAGCTGAGGATGATGTGGGCTGGGGGGAGTTAAAGTAGCTGTTGTAAGGTTGGGGGAAGCTGGCATCTGTGAGGGAGAGCAGAGGGGCCAATGTGTCTGGAGCCATATGAGGAGAGTGGAGAGTAATAAGAGGTGGGTCCAGAGAAGGAGTAGGGACCAGATTATGTAAGGAATGAGAAGCCATTGCAAGGACTTTGGATCTTACACAGAGAGGGAGGCTTAGCTTTTGAAAGACTAATCAGGAGAGCATCATGATTTGACTTAAGTCTTGAAAGGATCTCTCATTGTGTTGCGAGTAGATAGAATGGGAGCAAGAGCAGTGATGGGCAGGGAGTTAGGAGGCCATTACAATGATCCAAGTAAGAGATGATGGCAGCCTAGACTACAGGGTGGGGGATGGCTTGGATGAGTACATTAGTTGAGGCTACAGTTCATAGGATTTGCCAACAAAAAAATAAAGACAGGAGTCAAGGATGGCAGTATGCCTTTTGGCTTGAGCAGCTACAAGAATGCGGTTTCCCTTAATTGATAAGAGAAAAGCACCAATAGGAGCTGGATTTGAAGGGAAGGTCAAGAGCTTAATTTTGATGTTAAATCTGAGATCCCTATTTGCTATATCAGTGGAGATGACTGCTTTAATATACAATTTTCATAAGATAACAAGGTATCAAAAAAAGCTTAGAGAAGTTTGGTGATGAATGTAACATGCTTGATTTTGACTCTTTCAAAGTTGACCCTCTTGGAAAATAGAGTTATGCTGCTGGGTCAGGCTTTGCTGACCCAATTGTAAGTAGCTGGACTGACTGCTACTTACAATTCTCACCTCACATGCATGTACATAGCAGCATGACTCACAATAGCTAAAAGGTGGAAGCAACCCAAGTGTCCATCGTGCAAACAAAGGTGGTATTGCAGACTCTGGAATATTATTCAGCCTTAATCAATAAGAAAAATTTAACCCATGCCAAAACATGAATGAACCCTGAAGACATTATGCTAATTGAAATAAGCCAGTTATAAAAAGACAGAGGCTATTTGATTCCACTTATATGAGGTACTTATGGTAGTGAAATTCATAGAGACAAACAGTTCAATGGGTAGAGTTTCAGTTTTGCAAGTTGAAAAGAGTTCTGGAGATTGGTTGCATGTACTTAAGACTACTGAACTCTATGCTTAACAGTTGTCAAGATAGTAAATTTTGTGTTAGGCATATTTTGCCACACAAAATTTACCATGTTGCTGCTGCTGTTCTCTCTTACAAGTCCATGCTAGACATCTCCTCTCTTCTTCATTCTTCTAAGTCCCCTCTGGCACAAGATTGTGGCAGACCTAGAGTTTATAGACTGCCAAGATTTGTAGCTAGAGAAAGGGCAGAATCAATAGGTGGAAGTCAGCATCAAATTCAATATCAGACATCACTGGTCCCAGAAAATTATCTGCCATGACCTGACACAGACTGATCACACCCTCCTGGGGTGCAGACTTTTCATTTTATTTCTAGGATCTTTCTCCCTCCCTAGACCTTTTTTCATCACTTTTGGT
The DNA here is from genome assembly GCF_951640355.1 of Cnephaeus nilssonii. NCBI lineage: Eukaryota > Metazoa > Chordata > Mammalia > Chiroptera > Vespertilionidae > Cnephaeus > Cnephaeus nilssonii. Next base: position 14,162,828 of record NC_137079.1, read on the forward strand.
TTCACTATCCCTAAGACCCTCACCTTCCATCTCCAAAGCAAAGCTGTTCTTGGGAAATTTGAAGCTCCCCTAACTTTATTTTGTAGCCCATGCCCTGGAGGCCTCACCATTTGTATTCAAAGAGTCGATTGAGGTATTTCCCACATGAATTATGAATTCCAAATGAATTATAAGTTCCCGATGAATTTCTAAATGAGAATTATTACCCTTCTTTAGTATGCTGAATATGCTTCAGTAGGTTTTAGCATAAAATATTAGTATTTTTTTCTTCATACTACTCACGAAAAATATGAAATCATACTATGCATCTTGTAGATTAAATATTGAGGAAGTCTTTTTAATGCAAGTATATATCAAACGCGACAGCTATAACGTTGTTTTTATTGCTATATGTACATAAGAAAATGCATAAATACAATCTTGGCTGAAGTTCTCAGCTGAATTACAAACTATCCCATTTTGACTTGTAATTGCTTGAAGTTCAACTTTAAGTGCAATGCTTCTCAATAGTTAATGAAAGACGGTTGCTTCCTCCAATCTCCTGTACAAATTGTCCACCACCTTTTCCTTGTAACACACACAAGGCTTGATGCTACAGTGTTTTGCTCTTTCTGACTCGGTTGCATTATTTGCTCAACATATTTGCTGCCCTCAGTACTGGGGCCTGTCCTTGTGTGTCCCCTCTCTGGTGCCCCTTTAGGTGAGCCTGTGCATGTGACACTCTGGCCCAGGCATGCTGGCATTGAGCAAAAAATCTGTAGTCCCACATTTGCTTTTTGCTCCAGAAAATATCTTATTTCAGATGAGGGTTCCTTGTGTAGCATAGCTTTCAGTGAAGGGACACACGTAACCAAGAAGCAGCTGACCCATAGCCAACAGGTGCAGAGAATGAGAAATACACCTTTGTTATCTTGAGCCATTGGGACTTTATTAGCAAAACTAGTGAAAGCTGAGTCACACAGACTCTGAGCTGTGGCTCCGCATCTGGCAGCTGCTGTGGATTCTCCCTTCCCGAGGTGATGGACTGTTTTATATGCTCTGGTTTAAATAGGAGGAGCCAATTCCACTGAGGTACCAACAGGGCTTTCAATATATGTCTTATGCATGTTGTATATTTAGACATCTATTTTGGTGCAGCAGCTCAAAAATGTAATGTTTATATTTTCAATCCAACTATGCAAATAGCTTTACAAGAGAATTAGCCCCTGATGGCTTGAGTCGTCCATTCTATGTAATGAATTCTCTGATCTCCTCTATGGGTAGAATGGTACTAGTTATAGTCAGTCCCTGGGGGTATTGAGAAAACGGTCTCTCAAATAGTTTTCTGTGTCCTTTGGTTCAGGTGAAAAACCTTGGGTAAGTTATCAGTGGCCATGGAAAAAAAAACAACCACCTTTGTACTGTTCTGCAGTTTCATATATTCATTTGCTTGAGGCTTAGAGGATACAAGGCAGGACTCCAAACTGATAAAATTCCTTTCCTCTGCCAGGTAGCCAGTCCCCTTCCCCACACAGACTGCCTTAGCCTAGGAATCAGTATAGCAGTCAGATACACTTGGGCTCAAGTACTTTTGCTTCAGACAATACACGAATGTTCTCAATTGAGACATTAACCAAAAGAGACTGTTTTGCAAATAAAACGTACTATGATTCAGCCTCAATAAAATTCTTGAGCTGGTAAGTTAAACATGTCTAAAAAAAACCCCTAAAGTTATCTCGCATGTGATTTATATCCTCTCTATTCCCATCAAAGCCTTCTCATTTTTTCAAATTGATGATAAGATAACTGTTTTCATTGCTCTTCTGTCATGTTTCATATCTGCTGCTATAATCTGTGTTGACATCTGTGGCTGGGAGCTCGCAGAGGTCTGTTTTTACCCAGAGCCTGGATTTTCTACCAGATGCACTGGCTGCTCTAGCTCTTCCTCCGGGCCATTTGTTTGCTTCGTGGTGACAGCCCTCTGTGTGCTGTGCCCCATTATTGCAGCTGCTGTTCTGCTGAGCGTGACATTTCCACCTCCTCTTTCTTACATATCTGTTCTGACCCCGAGCTCACCATTCTTCAAGTTCTGTTACTTTGCTTTATTCTTCCAGGCTTAGCATAGCAACCTGTTTCCTGTGATTCCGTAATTCTAAACTACATGGCTAACAGCCTGGACTTCAGGATAAGAAGTCCAGTTACTTTCAAACGACTTCAGGACACATCACTTAAACACACACACACACACACACACACACACACACACACATATATATATATATATATATATATATATATATATATCTTTACTGTTGCAAGTATTTCATATGTCCCATTGACCTCTTATCGCCCAACCCTGCCCCCTGCCCCAGGCCTCCACCATCCTATTGTCTGTGTCCATGGGTTATACATACAAGTTCTTTGGTTGACCTCTTCCCACTCACCCACCCACTCCCACCTTCCCCTGAGATTTGACATTGATTTCAGAGAGGAAGGGAGAAGGAGAGAGAGAGATAGAAACAGCAATGATGAGAGAGAATCACTGATCAGCTGCCTCCTGCATGCCCCCTATTGGGGATCAAGCCCTCAACCCAGGCATGTGCCCTGACTGGGAATCTAACCGTGACCTCATGGTTCATAGGTTGACACTCAACCACTGAACTACACCAGCCGGGCAAGGCACCTCACTTTTTAATGAGGAACAAACAACAAAAACAACTCAGAAAAGTGATTCTTTAAGAAGACAATTCAAATTAAAAAAAAAAAAAAAGCTTTGTCACTTTATGATACTTTCTTGTTTTTTACTTGAACGCTTGCCTCAATTGAAGTTCTAAAGCTATTGAGATCAGTTTAATGTCACCTTGGATTTTTGGCTTTTAAAGTATTTTCCCTTAATGTATGTGGTTAACACACAGAGTATCTGGTTCTACCATACAAGATTATTTCACAACCAAGGTTTCTCTGAGGGTTATAAAACTTGTATATTGATGGGTAATTATAGAGTTGAAAAAGCAATTATTGCTGGGGAGTTTATTTGCTGATTTATTCTTTCAATATATTTGTTCAGTGCTTAGATCTCATCGATACTGCCTGTAAATCTGCAATGTTCCTTAATCTGAAATATTATTGAAAAGTAATTCATGATATAGTTGACTCATTTTGTGTATATATTATATACTTATATAGATTTTTATACATAGGTATAAAATAAATAGATATTTTATTCCTAGAGAGCTAAAAATTACAAATTCCCTATTGAGACCTTAAATTTTCAATGTTATATTTCCAGCTTTTCATGGATAATTATTTAATCTTGCACATTTCTCTTGCAATAGAATGAATTATTTCAATAGAGATTATGCACTTGAAATCATTATTGCAACATATCAAAAATATTTATTATCTCACAGTTTATATTGGTCCAGATTCTAGGAGCAACTGGATGGTTCTGGCTCAGTGTCTCCTTTGCATTCGCACTAGTGGCTGGGGCTGTATCCTCTGAAGGCTTGACCGGGGCTGGAGGGTCTCTTTCCAAGAAGCTCACACACATGGTTGGCAGTTGGGTTGGAGTGATGGCTGAGGACCTCCCTCTTCCTTCTCTTGGCCCCTCGTCCTACAAGGCAGAATAGTCTGGACTTCTCTACATTGTGGCTGGACTCTGTGTGAGAGAGAAAGAAAGTGGAAGAGACAAAGACAGAGACATTAAGACAGAGTGACAAGACAGAGATAGGATAGAGAGTAAGAGATAGAAATGATAGATAGATTAGATAGATACATAGATAGATGATAAAATATAAGACAGAAAGCCAGTCCAGTTTATCACTGAGGGCCCATCTCTTCTGCTTTATTTAATACTTAGAAACAAGCCAGCAAATCTAGTGCCCACTCCAAAAGACTGGGTTTCTTAGGATTGCATACCTGAAGGTGGGCATCACTAGAGGCCATTTTATTTTATTTTATTTTTTTAATCCTCACCCAAGGATATTTTTCCATTGGTTTTTAGAGAGAGTAGAAAGGAGAGGGAAAGGCAGAAAAGACAGAGAGAAAATCGATGTAAGAGAAGCACATCGATGGGTTGCCTCCTGCACGCAACCTAAGCAGGGAAGGAACCTGCAGCTGAGATATGTGCCTTTGACCAGAGTTGAACCTGGGACCCTTTGGTCTACAGACCAACACTCTATCCACTGAGCCAAACCGGCTAGGGCACTAGGGGCCATTTTAGAGACTGCCCACCAAAGTCATCCATGGCAAATAGTCGAAAACTACACAAATTTAGCTCAAGTCAGAAGAATTTATGTTCTCTTCTGGCAAACAAGCAGGGAGTCAAATTATCATGGTGAGAAACTCCTAGAAACAAACCAAGCCAGCATCTTTCTTTCTGTAGATACACACTTTCCCCATCTCTGCTTCTCTTTTGGTGTCCGAGTGGATGTGGGCCTCTAAAATTCAAATATATATTTTTCAAATTGAACACCAAGAGGGACCAACTTTAATTGCTTTTTTCTAATTCAAATCCCTGATAAGGAGACTCTCATAAGCCCCATGGGATCTTATTCAGCCAACTCTGTGTGCGGGCGGGCGGGTGGGGGTAGGTGAGCGTTCATTGTGGGAGTGGGGAGAAGGAAATGAGGAAGTGACCTCAAAAGGGAAATATAGGTCAGTTAATTAAAATAACTGGCTGACTTCAGTATCATGCAGGTCTGAAATTTTACATTTTATATGGTTGCCAAAGCTAACAATTTTTATTTTTTCTCAACTGTAATAACTCTGCAAAAGTTATTTGTCTTAACTTTATTATTATGCTCCTTTCCTGATTTCACTAAGTTTTCGAAAGTAACAGACAAAATGCAAACAAATAATGAAACAAGCTGCTGTCCAGACAGATCATGTGATGCTTTAAAGCAGAGCTCTTACTTGTCTGTGAAATTTCCAAAATATTTCCTTATCAGGAAATGTATAAAAGTCAGGTTTTGTACAAAAGCTATTTGGGTATGTCCATGCCCAAGGAAGGAAAGTGCAGGTTGTTTAAAAGCTATATATTGTAATAGATACCTATAATTTTAAATTATACACTGAGTGGCCAGATTATTATGATCTCTGAACGCATAATAATCTGGCCACTCAGTGTGTGTGTGTGTGTGTGTGTGTGTGTGTGTGTATTAGAGGCCCAGTGTTTGAATTCGTGCATGGGTGGGGTCTGGCCAGGGGGAGGGGACATGGGCGGTTGGCCGGCCTACCTGCTGGTAGAATTCCTGGTCGAGGGGACAATTTGCATATTAGCCTTTTATTATATAGGATATACACTGAGTGGCCAGATTATTATGCGTTCAAGATCATAATAATCTGGCCACTCAGTGTAAAAGCAGTACATCTTCTTTATTAAATATCCAGACAAAAGGAAAGTGAAAATCCCTCATAAACCCACAAGCGAGGATAACTACCACATCCATTTTGGTGCAGAGCCTCTCAAACTTATTTTCACTGAATATTTTCCAAAGGCAAATATAACTAAATATAGACATACACAATTATTTTTAATGACTACACTGTATTCCTTTGTATGGTGTCTCATAACATTCCCAGATCTCTATTGATAGACTTTTTTCTATTTTTTTTGCTTCTAATTATTCTCCATTATCAATAGAATATTTTTGTGCTACATCTTTGAGCACTCATCTGATTATTGCTGCATATTTTTAGCAGTGGAATTGCTGGGTTAGTGAATATACACTTGAATTTGGAAGCAGATTGCCAAGTTATCCTCCAGGAAGCTTGTGCTGCAGTTGGTAACTCTACCTACAGTCTTGCAGGGTCCCTGACTCCCTTACCTTCACTCCAGCTAGCTGTTTTCAATCTGGCAAAGATGTCAGGCAAAGGTGACATGTCATTGTTGTTTAATGTGCACCTAAAATCTTATCCTTGCCAAGCCGCGTGGCTCAGTGGTTAAGCGTCAACCTATGAACCAGGAAGTCACAGTTCAATTCCTGGTCATGGCACATGCCTGGGTTGTGGGCTAGATCCCCAATGTGGGGCATGCAGGAGGCAGCCAATCAATGAGTATGATATTAACTGAGAGTTTGTCAGATATGGCTTTTATTATGTTGAGGTACTTATCTCCTGTACCCAATTTATTGACTTTTTAAACCATGAATGTATGTTGTATCGTATCAAATATGATTTCACTCATATGTGGGATATAAAATTGAAAGCAATAAATGAGTAAAAAAGAAAAACAAATAAACAAAAACTCATAGACACTGACAACAATATGGTGTTTACCAGAGGGAAGGGAGGTTAGGGTTAGTAAAGGCTAAAAGGGGTTAAATATATGGTGTCAGAAGGTGACTTGCCTTTGGATTGTGAGCACATAATGCAACATACAGGTCATGTATCATACAAATGTATACTTGAAAGCTATGTAATCTTATTAACCAAAGTCACGCCAATAAATTTAATAATTAAAACTAGTACAGAAAATTCAGGGGTTGTATTAATAGGGCAAAAATAATTGATGGTTACTTGATAGACATAGTAAGGACAGCACAGAGCATGCCTCCTTGTGATTCCTATCACTTTGGAGAAGACTGTTTTAACCTTTGATTTGCTAATTAATTAGGGAGAAATATAGTCATGCTATAATACCCAGGAGGTCACACGGCTGCACATGTAACTCAATTTTATATGAAGGAAGCGAATAAGCAAAAATTAAGCTGATGTCAAAGTAAAGTTTTTATTTTTTCTTCAAAATGTAGTACATTAACCACCAATGAAGCTATTCAGCTAGTGTCCTGTATCAACTTAATGCCCATCAGAATTTCGGCATACCCTACAATCGTCACCCCAATGACTGACTCAGGTCATCAAGGAGAGGGTGAATTTTTATGTTCATTTTATTGGAAAGGCATCACTGTGTGGATTTTATTTTAGACAAGTTCTTATTGTAAAGAAATTAGCTAAGTTGAAAATCTTTTTCCACATAGTCTTTGATGGGCTGCCTTAGCTCTGCCCTAGCCTTTGACCTTGTAGCTTAGTATCCATCTTTACCCTTCTGAGAATGAAAGGCAGCTCTAGCCATATTGACAGCAGGACAGCAGATGTAAATTTGGACCATGGGACCAAACTGGGAATTCTGGTTTTCTTACTTAGTAGCATGACTCGACACTTCACCATGATCCTAGAAAAGCCATTCAAATTCCACCATGGACAAATAAATAATTGACATTCAATAAAGTGTATCCAGAGGCCACAGAGGTAGATGTTTACATTGCCTATTACATGGAAAAATTAAGAAAAATCTTTCTTCAGCGTCCCTGCCCTCCCACACCGAAGTACCCTCCCTGACTGTGAGCTCCTTCCCTCCAAAGAGGCTTCCCACTTTAAGGACTGCATTGGCCCAGGGGTCCAACTTTTTGGACAAGTGTGGCCCTGATACAACCCCGTGTGGAAAGTTTTCTCTCAAGCATTCTCCTTGAGGGATTCACCCTGTCCAATCTCAAGTGGAATGTCACAGCATTAACCAAATAAACTGATCTTCCTTCCTCCCTCCCTCCCTCCCTCCCTCCCTCCTTCCTTCCCTTCCTCCCTCCCTCCCTTCCTCCCTCCCTCCCTCCCTCCCTCCCTCCCTCCCTTCCTTCCTTCCTTCCTTCCTTCCTTCCTTCCTTCCTTCCTTCCTTCCTTCCTTCCTTCCTTCCTTCTTTCCTTCCTTCCTTCCTTCCTTCCTTCCTTCCTTCCTTCCTTCCTTCCTTCCTTCCTTCCTTCCTTCCTTCTTTCCTCCCTCCCTCCCTCCCTCCCTCCCTCCCTCCCTCCCCCCTCCCTCCCTCCCTCCCTCCCTTCCTTCCTTCCTTCCTTCCTTCCTTCCTTCCTTCCTTCCTTCCTTCCTTCCTTCTTCCCTCCCTCCCTCCCTCCCTCCCTCCCTCCCTCCCTCTCCCTCTCTCTCTCTCTCTCTCTCTTTCTTTCTTTCTTTCTTTCTTTCTTTCTTTCTTTCTTTCTTTCTTTCTTTCTTTCTTCTTTCTTCAATATGAATGTACTAGGCATACTGTTTAGATTATAATAAATGCATGTTTTCAATTATCTATACTACCGTAGATCTAAGTATTGGAAGACAACTTCCAGATGATCTAGACCCAGTACACTGAATATGCATTCCAATTTTCAATGCTTGAAAAGTAAATTATATATTAAGAGACACTTGGCATTTTATTTACATGAGAATCTGTGTTAGATCTTGAGTTAGGGGATGATTAATTATAATTCTTTATGTGCTATATGATTTTAACTTAACAATATTAAATTAATGGTAACCTAACCAAATGGTGTCTATTAGGATATATATTGAGGAATCATTCAGACAGTGTCATACATCTGTTATATTCTTTTATAAAAATTATATTTTCCCAAATAATTCATATATAATTTAAAAGAAAAGTAGCACAACAAGAATTATAATGCAAATGAGTCATTATTTGTTCCATCCCTTTCCTGGAAATTACTTTAAACTGTACTAGAGTTCTTTTTAAGTATTATCTTCATGTATGAAAACAAAGCTACAGAACTACCACTATGAAAAACAAACAAAATGCACTACTTATACTACTAGTTCTTGATTTTTTACAAATTTAACTTCCCTAAGTAACTAATTAGAATTTACCTCTCTTACATTCCTAATCTCCACATATAAATTTACTGTATTTTCTGGCATATAAGACGACTTTTTAACCCAGGAAAATCTTCTATATGCCCAGTCATCTTATATGCTGGAAAATACGGTATATTCTCTTCGGATAAAAACTCTATAGTAAATATTACCATCATTCTATCCTTGTAAGTACTATATAAGTTTGAGTCATTTTTCACTTTGATTATACTTCATTTCTGTACAACTTTTTATTTTTCCCAGTTAATATTTGTCTGATTTTTTCATTTGCTTAGTTTTCTATGTTAATTGATTTATTTTGAATCACTCAGAATTATTAATCTTCATTCCTTTCTAGTCACTCCCCCTTCCCTCATTCTCTGACATTGTTTGTGGGCTGTTATCCCTCCTCTTGTTCTCTTTGCCCTTGTGGGGTTTATACAATTTTATTTTCTTGACTGTCATTTTATCCTGGTTCTGGGGAGGTAGAAGAGAGAAGAATGTTTTTAATGTTCTGTGATTAACATAAATTTCTGTGCTACATTCTTTAAACATTTTACCAAGTATTCATATCAGTCTAAAAGGTTGCTGTTATTATCCCCTCTTCTATATGTAAGAAGACAGGAGTTTGGAAATATTCAGTGACTTGATCATTCAAATTTGTTCACAGGGTAGATCTGGGATTTCAAAGCAGTCTGTGGTCTCCAGAGCTCCCCTCTCACAACTCCACCACAGAATATCAATAATGTGACAGCCCTTGAGCTCCCTGGAAAGCTTCTTATCAAAATATCATTTTAATTTTTGTGATGTTTTCAACTAGTTTAATTATTGGTCCACCTACTTTAATAGTCGATCTAATAAAGACAGAAAAGAGAATATATAATGGCATGTCTGAGTTTCAGCATATTAAAGAATTAGTGAAAACGTCCCCAGAGAAGCCAGAAGAACTGAGGAAATATGGCAGGACATGGGGATTGTGTACTCTGATCAAAAGATGGCTAGTGACACTGTGCAATTGTTTGAAAATTAAAGGAAAAATAAATCTGCATGTGCTCGGGAGAAGAATTTAGAGCTAACATTACAGGAGTTTATTTTGCTAGCCAAACTTGATTTCTATTGTCTTTAAAATCATGTAGTGGGTGAAGAATATGTAAGAAGCAGATGGGAGGTATCAGGGCTTAATTACAACCCTTGATATAGTACATTAGAAAATGTCAGGTAAAAATTAATTAAAATTCATGTCTCTCTAAGTATAGTTGCTTTCACTGAAGACAACTGAAGATAAATATATCTTTAAAGATGATAGTTTCCCTGCTAAAGTAAAGAGTATTTCTATAAACAAATTATAGGAACACCTTTAAGCTACAATGAATATCTTCATTACACTAAGGAACACGTTAATATTTAAGGGTGCGAAACAATTTTATGTAACCCTGGGATATAAAAGTAATGAAAGATGCTTAGAGTCTTGTTGAAAATATTCAGTATGTAACTAAGAGATATATGATCAAATACATAAATATGAATATTTTAAATGTAAGCCTCTGCCTCAAACTGACATCATTTACATAGTTTAATTTAACTGATTATAAATCAACATTTTGTTACATCAATTTTAAAATGCCAGCAACTGATGTTTTACTTCACTCAGAAAGCAGAATTGAAGCAGATATATTCGTAAGTCGAGGAAGCCACTGCAGATATATAAACACGTGAGTGACCACAGCCGCATAAGCGATTACAATGATCAGGCTATGAGGAAATTCTAACTTATTTTACAATGGAGAAGCTGAACCCATGGAGATAGGTTAATTCCTCCAGTCTCAAGGTTATTAAACCAATGAATTTTCTGTGGACTCTTATTTTAACAAGGCATGGTTTTCTAAAGGAATCATTTATCAGAAACAAGTTTAAAATGGCACTGTTAGCTAATATCCGAAGATACGGCTATTATCAATACACTTTGGGAAATGGTGAAGAGGATATATAAATGCAAATTTTCCATTTATGTTTCCCTTAAAAGCATATTATTTCTTTTTCTAAGAGAATTTCCTGGCTTGAACGTTATAGAAATTACATAGTGGGGGGAAGAGAATGGAAAAAGCAGATGGGAGGTATCAGGGCTTAATTACAACACTCCTGAGCAGTAGTGAGAAGAAACACTCTTACTCCATCAGCAGACATTAGTGTAATATTACTTGTTCTAGTCGGTCCAGGCTGGGGTGGAGGGCTGAGCTAACACCTCTGGTCTCTGTCTGATGGAGCACTCATTTCAGTGCAGAGCCAGGCTTTACCAGTATATTATGCTTGTAGCAGGCAATGTAATCACTATTCTTCTTATTTCTAATGTCCATGGTTTATGGTTTTCACACTAGCTCTCCCATAATTATTTGGACATTGTACACATATAGTATCACTCGACAGCCACGGCTGTGCAATGTGGTTCCTTAGCAACTGCACACCTACTTTGAAAAGGCAAAGAAATCATCCTGAGATGCTCTAAGACAACAAGTCCTTATCAAGAAATATAGGTTAACCTGCAAAGCATAATGTAAAATAACATTTTTTTGGGTGCTAGCTAGTTTACCTGAAACCTCTTTCCCAGGTGTGCTGTGTGTTTGAGCAGGGCGGGATGAGGGCCAGGTCCCAGATTCGCTGTAAGCTTCCCTAGTGGCACATTATTCTGAATTAAAATGATTGGAAAGGAACTTCTCTAGGCTCTAGGTGCTCCCTGTTTTAGAGGCTCCACTTTATAATGCACCAAATATATAATGATGTAGCAATCCCGTATTGAATGTAATGTAAATTATGGAAGATTATGTTGAAAGAGCAGAACTTCTCAGAGTGCACTCAGAAGCAACATCTACCCCACCCCGCTGCCTATCTAAATCGTCTCTGTGGTGCATACCTTCCCTTCTCCTGGGTAAGCTCTTAGACTCCAGAATCCAGATGCTTACTCTAAGTTGGTCAAAAGTCCTCTAGTCATTTTGTCAAAAGAATGATCTCATGTAGCTGGAATGAATATGTCCATTCCAATGTGATGCTCAACCCAAACCTCAGCATCAGAGGCTCTCCCTTCGTCCAGCTGTGGTAGCAGTGCAAGGTCGACAGTTGCTCTTGTGAGGTCATTTCTGAGCTCCCCAGAAGCCCTGGTGCCAGGTCCCTGCAGCTGAGTCACCTCCTGGGGCTGCCTGCTACTCTAGACCAGGCTCTGCATCCCACAGCTCTTCTCACCAAGGCCTCGCTGTGACTAAAGCCTTCTTGGAACGGGACTTTTAAAGAAATGTCCCCAGACAGGCATCTAAGCACTCAAATCACACACTTTTGTTTGTCATCATAATGATGAGTAGAGTTACTTCCTAAAAGCTGTCCCTGCTTTGCCATCACAAGAAACTTTAATCAACAACATGTAGACATCTTTTTAAGTTGTGAGTCGGCTGTAAGTGCTCCATGCTTCCAAAACTCCAGGCCATACATGTTCTATAGCCCAAGCCCTGAGAATTTATATCTAAGTCATTGGGATACAAAGTCAGTGTGGAGGCAGCAGGCCCTACTGGGAAAGATGTGCGCTGTGAAATCAGATTAAACTGGATTCAAACCCACAAGCCTCCCCATCACCTCCATCCATGGCATTGTGTGGGTGGTACAAACAAGACATGTTATTCAACTATTTTGAGTCCCAAATTAATTAATTGATAATTCTTCAGTGTTTGGCATATATATATATTTCCTAGATGTAAGATTATACAACATGATGAGAATTAAACAAAGCAAGAAGTGAGGGCAAGCGGAAAGTGTAAGCAGAAACTTAAGATAGGGTTGCCTGGCCAGTGTGACTCAGTGTTGATCCATTAACCAGGAGGTCATGGTTTGATTCCAGGTCAGGGCACATATCCTGGTTGTGGGCTGGATTCCCAGTGGGGGGTTTGCAGGAGGCAGCTGGTCTATGTTTCTCTCTCGTCAATATTTCTCTCTATTCCTCTCCCTGCCTCTCTCTAATAAAAATATATATTTTTAAAAAGATATAGCAGGGTTAATTTTAGTACACAAAGTATGTCAGCACAGTTTCCTCAAGGCTAAAGTGTAGCAACGAGGCCCTGACATATAATAGTTACTTATTAATTATACCATGCCCATCATTATTTCTGGTATATACAACTGGTCATTGCAAATGCTGCATGGGTGTATTTGTCTCCATTTTACACTTGGTTTTCAGTTCTACAAAGGCTATCATGAGAAGATAGAAATGAATGGATTTTGAAATGAGGATGGATCAATCAGGATGAGTAAGCTGTCTTGATGGATAATAGATAAAGTGCAGCCTGCACTAGAGAAGCTCAAGGAACCCAATAAAAGCAGGCACTATAGATGGAGAAATAAATTATATAATTACTTATACAAAAATGTAAGCATTTATAAAATCATTGTAGGAGAGGAAGGAGGTATTAAGGGTAAACAATTTGGATGATTTTTGGTTTTGTTGGTATTACTATTATTATTAACTGGCAACTAATTTTTGTTGAATTGTTAACACAAGCTAAGCTCCTCAATGTATGTTATCTCACTTAATCCTCAAGGGAGAAAACATTTGTTAAACTCTGATAGACAGATGCGGGTTCTGAAGTTTAATTCACCCAATATCACACAGGATTCAAGCTCAGCACTTAAAAAAATATTTTTATTGATTTCTGAGAGAGAGCGAAAGGGGGAGAGAGATAGAAATATCAATGATGAGAGAGAATTATTGATTGGCCATCTCCTGCATGCCCCCTACTGGGGATCTAGCCCGCAACCCAGACATGTGCCCTGCCCAGGAATCAAACCGTGACCTCCTGGGCAACACTGGCTGAGCCCAACACTGGTTTTAAAGCACCTTTTAACCATTATACTATTTATATTATTCCTGAGTCCTAAGTAATCTTTGCAACATGTGCATACCCACATTTAATGTATAGAGCAGAGGCACAAACACTTTAAAATGTATCCTGCTTTAGCCTAGAATTAGGCATAAAATAGTAATGAATTTGACAGTGGCTCCTATGAGACATGGGAGGATTTCAGTGACCACATCATTTATAGGCTCTAATACTGAAAAAGCTCTCACCATCACAATAATAATGGTTCTATTGAAATGGATAATTGACCTTATAAAATGTATGAATAATAGCATATTTAGAAAACTTTACTATGCTTATTGATCCCTAACATACAGTCTAGAAAACCACTGTGCTTGATGCTTTATAAAGGTCCCCAGACGTACCCCGCCCTCTCCCACATTTGATAAATGTTGTTGTCCTTAGCCCTTTCTTTAGAGAATTTCGAAAGCATTAGGACATGAACTCTGTTCAGAAAATGTTATTACTGAAGTTACTAGAGGAATTTGGTTTTGATGCTTATTCTCTGGTAATATTTACCCGCAGGAGCTGGAGAGCTGCCAAGCCCTCTGCAAAGGCCTTCGTTTTCTGGCCTGCTTATACTGATATTAATTTACCCCATTTGTCAGGGAGGAAAAGAAAATTTAGAGAAATGTATGTAAAAAGCAAAATGCTTAACCTAGGTAATGTCTGAACTCAACATTAAGTATCAGTCTGTTTAAAAATCGAGGAATTGCCAAAACCGGTTTGGCTCAACGGAGAGAGGGTCGGCCTGCGGACTGAAGGGTCCCAGGTTCGATTGCGGTCAAGGGCACGTACCTTGGTTGCGGGCACATCCCCAGAGGGGGCATGCAGGAGGCAGCTGATTGATGTTTCTAACTATCCCTCTCTCTTCCTCTCTGTAAAAAATCAATAAAATATATTTTAAAAAAATCTAGGAATCAATAGAGTTGATAGGAAACTATTTGATCTGTGTAATTGGCATTTGCTCATTACATGACTCAGACTTCCTTTTCCATCCTGAGCTCCATCCTCTATGCTCTCAGTTCCGCAGGTCTTTCTTTGGTTCTCCCTCCTGAGACCCATGGGGCAAGACATTTCTAACCTGGGCGACCTACTCCACCCCGCCCACATCACAAGTCAGTCCTGTGTGAGATGAAACTTGTTGCCAACTATGCTGGAGTGACAGCTAATACTCAGAGGAGGGCACATGGAGCCCCAAGTCACTGGGATAACTCTCTCAAGTGCTGGAAAGCATTGAACCATACAAGCAATTCATTGTTGGTTAGAAGCAGTCAGCTGTGGCAACGGATGTTTAAATAAGCGTGGACCATGCACAGTGGCCCTAAGCAGATAGAATATACAATTGAAACATTATTTGACAATTTTACCCGCCCTGATGGAAATACAAAGCCAACATTTGTAAGAGCTACCAGAATTTGTAGAGGTCTAATACCTATAATGTGAAGACAAAAAAGAATTTCTTCCCTCAAGTTTAGCTCCATCTACTAGAGTTGGTAAATATTCAGAGCACTGACTATACAGATTTCTATACATTTTAATAAGAGACTGGTTTTGACAAGGTGACTTTGTTTCCTTCATTTGCTGGGAAAAACATGAATGGAAGAATTATAGAATGTCATTTTAAATTTAACATCATTTTAGAGCTCTCTTTTCAAATGAAAAGCTAGATTAAAATGCAAAATCAGCTAAAATGGTCCAATGTAAACAACTCTCATTTTTTTTTTTCTGACTTGTTTATCAGAAAGTGTTCAGCAATATTTTAGGTGGAAAATCTTACCAGAAATATAATATCAGCCTTTAGGGAAATATATTGATCTACTTAAAAAACACAAAAATATAAATGGTAAATTGAATGCTCAGAACCGTAATGCATCTACAATTTGGAAAGGGTCAAAAATCAAGAACTAAAGTTGTACTTGATTTGTTTCTCTGCTTGCAAGCTGTGGGGAATGAGCCGTGGACAGCCCATTGGATAGCAGGATGTCTAAATGAATCCAGGTCCCTCTGAGTTATCAACTGAAGAGCAAAACTGCAAGCAAACCAGCAGCAAACTTACCACAGTTCAAAACATTTCTTAAAAGAACTACTGGTTTTCAGAAACAAATAAAATTTTCAGAACGAACTATTTTATAGTCAAATGTTTTTTTGTTTTCTTTTGTTTTGTGTGTTTTTTTGTTTTGAAACACTGCATTCTGTGTTCCCTACTTAGAGATTCAAAAAGTATATTCACATATTAAAAGCTCTAAAAGACCTATTTTCTTTTTCTGGTACACTATGTTCCAAACTTTCTCATTATATCCTTTTTGGAATATCATGTCTATTATCTTGTCAAACACAAGTGTTTCACAAAAAGAATATGAGATCTCTGCTTGGACTTCTTTGGTGACTACCTGGATTATGTAGAATTAACTGCTTGTGCTTAAATCTTGAACATTCATGCAGGTACATGCTACTTCGAGAGTTCTTCAAAGCTTACTGAAAGTCATATACTAAAACTGAAAGGACTTATTTTTACAAAAGAAAGAAACAGATTTTTAATTCAATTACAGAGAGCTTCTCACTACCTAGCTAGGAAAGAACTTTCTTTGGAGGGATTGTGATTATTCAGGAATATGCCTTAGGGTAAATATCTTAAAGTAGAGTATCTAGTAGTTTCTTGGTCATGTAATTTAGTTTGTTTGAATGTTTAAAATCAACAAATTATTGGAAATTATAAAACAGGACCCAATTTTCCTACCACTCAGCTCTCTTTAAATATCATAGGCCTGTTAGAGTTGGCATTCCCATGGAAGTGAAGCTTTTCCATTGGATACTAGAAAGATTTTTTTTCCTACTGTAAAGGGAAAGTAAGTGTAATGGAGATAATAATGTGTGATTGAAAAATAATGCTTAAATATTTATGGAATAGTATTAGAAAAAATACAGAATTAATTGGCCTGAGTCATCTGCTTTAATCAAGTATATTATAGATGTTAATCATCATACACTTAAAAGATAAAGCTGATGAATCTGATACTGTTAATATTATTAACTTTCTAGAATGCTTTTATAGTCATTAGTAGTGTTAAATAATAGAAAATCAAAACAGATGCCTAAAAAGTAGGCTTACTCGATAAAATAAACTTTACTGGATAATTAGAAAAGGAGAATTAAGTGGTATCCACACTTTGATGTTAACACTTTTTTTCATAAATCTAAAATTAAAATTCTAATTAGGTTCTTTTACTGCTCAAAGAGAATATAAACTTCAAACACTAGATTCTTTGGATAAGATCTGATTTTATAATCTTTGTTGTGAAGCCTGATGGTTTGTTTTTCTGTTGCTGTGGTGAAAATGAAGGGGCATTAACTCATAAGAAAGGACGAAAGAGTGAAAGGCATCATTCTGCTGTGGTTATGTTGCAGATTTGTTTTTTCCTATGAGTGAGGTACTGTGAGTGGTTCTGATTGCAGCATTTGAGTAAAGAATGAACAGGTCCTGAGAAGTGTGCCTACGAAGAGCCACGATATAAGGTGACTCTAAAAGAAATGGACTCTTTCAACCTGAAAAGGCCAATGCTGAGAAGGGATTTCACCAGTGGCTATAAAATCACAAAGTGTATAGATTGGGAGGACCTGGCTTGTTTGACCAAATGCATTGACTTTTTAAGACAATTATTTTTGCACTTATCAAAATATGTACTTATTTACAAATAACTAATTAAATTTAAATGGTTAATTATATTTAAAATACTAAATTAAAAGTACTAAGAAGTAGACTTGATAAAAACATATAAAGAGTATGGAAAGAAAATGTGAGCAGCACATCATGAGTAGATTACTAAGAAATTAAGAACATTGGTAATATTTCTTTTATTTTTTGTGTCAGAGTTTTATGAAGGGCTTTGCATAGTATTCTGGCAAGCAAGCTCTCAAAATAAAAATTAAAAAAAAGAAAAAAATGAAGCTTTGATTATTAGTATCTGTGCTGATTGCTATGCTGTAAATACTAATCATGATTAATTTTAAGCTACCAAAATTTAACAACCGGCATCCAAAAATTGTGAATATTTAACAATTGGCTCCCATGACTCAGCAAATTCACCACTTAGGTCATATTGACAAAGTCTGTGAACAAAGTCATTGTCAAAGAAAGACTATTATGGTCAGACTATTAATCTGAGTGACCAATAGGAAAGAAATCCATTCTATTCCCATAAATTGGATTAAAATGATAATTTAAAATCTAATTTCATTCATTTTAAATTCATTCATCCCCTATAACTTCACCATGTGGTATGTGGGCTGCAAGAACAGGAAGACTTGGTTGAAGAGGAGATTGAGGTGCAGGACTCCATAGTCTGACAGGATATGTCTCTCTGGGCATGTAGAGCAATGTACCAGGGCAGAAAGATACCACATACGCTGCATCTATAAGGAAGTAAACGATGATGGTGCTGACGGTGTGAGGAACACAGAGCAGCTAATGTGACCATTCTCAGCTATAAATACCCTTTAGTATCTTCCTTCCTTTAACTTTGCCCAAGTGTGCATGGTTCTTGCTAAAAGAATGGCCATGTTGAAAGAAATTATATGAAAAAAATAATAGCAAGACAATGAATAGTAATTAACTGAGTTAACAACTTCATGTAAGCAAAATGAGCAATTTACAGGGGCTTTTATGTATTTCCACCAATGGATGGAAAGAATTACGATTAGCTGGAAGGTGTTAAATTCCTAGCTCTATTACAAATAAAGACTTGCTTAGTAATTAACATCAAGGAATTCACTTCATAAAAGGGTATTAGTTAATATCTTGTCATAAAATAGGAAAAGATTAAGAATGGAGATGAAGAGCAAGAAGCTCTTTGAGGTTGAGAAATAACTTTTAACCCAACCAAAACTACATTTATTTTTCTCAAGACGTTTTAGCCATTCACCATGCCAGTTTCATGGCTTTCTTTGTAGGATAAGCAGGAGTTTGGTCTATGCTGATGTATATGATGATAGAGCTGGTTCCAAATACTTGTAGAGGGCGCAGTGATATTCTTAACTAGGAATTAGCCATTCATTGATGAAAAATTTGCTTTCAAAGAAAGTGTCTTATGTTTATTCAGCTAGCCAATAAAAATTAAAGAGTGCAATACTTATATAAATACTTACCAATCCCCCAGAAATCAGTTTCCTTTGTTTAAAAATATTAAAAAAAAACTAGACTATTTCTGATTTCATTTTATTTGGACATGTGAGTAAAATGTTATTGAGTTGTACACATAAGATATATTTGGAACTTCCTGAGGCACGTTATTTATTTTAAGTCATTAGGTAATAACCTACTATTTATAATGAATAAAATTTTAAATATTTGGATATAAATCTTGAAGTGTCCTAGGCGTTTTCATTGATGGCATTCTGAGAAAGAATAGGTAACTTCCTTAGGAAACAGCAAGCTCCTCAGGTCATTTCATTTTGTCAACTCCACGTCTAACACAATGGTTGGCACATAGTAAGTGCTCAATAAATGATTGTAAAATGGATAGAAGGTGTTAAGAAATGTTAACTAATAGCCCTAGCTGGTTTGACTCAGTGGACAGAGCATAGGCCTGTGGAATGAAGGGTCCCAAGTTCAATTCTGGTCAAAGGCACATACCCTGGTTGCAGGCTCAGTCCCCAGCCCTGGTAGGGGCATGTGTGGGAGGCAACGAATGCATGTGTCTTCTCACATTGATGTTTCTGTCTCTCTGTCTCTCCTACTCTCCTCTACTCTCTCTAAAAATCAATGGAAAAATAACCTTGGGTGAGGATTAACAAAACAAAACAAAACAAAAAAAAGAAAAGAAATATTAAGTAATAACCACTATCTTCAACTTAATAGAATTAGTAATTATTTTATCATTCAGATCTATTCCGTAGACCTAGGTGATGGACATTCAGAAAACATAAGAAATGCAAACTTAGGCAGTATGCATAATTTTGGAATATAATCACTGCTTACAATTTTACAATTATTTGTAATATTTAATGGAGGTAGAAAATATTTCCATCAAAGTCATTATAATAACATTATATTATTTAACAGACATTGGAAGGGATTGAAATAATGAACCAATGCAGATAAATATTTCTTTTAAAATGTGACTGTCAACCTGCTGACATGAGAAACATTTCCAAAGACTCTTTAGCTTAGTACAGTTTAGCTTACTGTAGGATGCATTTACTGTTTGTTGATAGAGACCATTTTCTTTTTGTGTTTACTACAATATCACAACACTCTGAGTAATTATGTGTTTATTAAGCTTTTCTATTTGTGTGGACTTTTTAATTGCCTCATCATATCATGCCTTCTCTAATTTGAATATGTGGAGTTTGTGCGAAGTGCTGAGGCTACAGACTTTTGTTTCCGGGGGCCTTTCCGGGGACCCAGTTTACCCTACAGTGTAGCCCTTAGGATGACAAAATGCTCACTGCCACTCCTCCCTGCCCTCCTCCCCACCCCCCAACCAGGATGCAGGGGTCTCCTGTCCTCAGCTCTCCAGGAACCTTTGGAAGCAGTAGGGCAAAGTGTAGGGATAGATGCTACACATTCTTTCAGGGATTGCCAAAACCTCCTGATAAAGAAATATAATTTCACATAACATCAAAATCATCCAAAATATGACCTTGATAAAGACCAAAAGGAGAAGAAAGAATAACTCACACTATTTGGCCTATTGATCCACATCACTAGTATCATGTTTAAAACACCGAGCTTGCTAAATACTACATGCAGATATATATGTATATATGCATATGTGGGAGAATATTTATCCAACTTCACAAAACAGGTTCCTGCCATGGCTGTTTGAGGTCAGAGACATGCAGGGAGGGGCGCTCACAGCCCCCAGATTCTTTTCAATGCTACCTGAAGCCTAGCTACTTCCTGCAAAGGGAGTCACACTGAAGCTATGCATTTTCACAAGGAAATTAAAGGAAGAGCTGTGATTTTCGAACACAACACATCTCTGAATTTACCTAAACCGAATATTGTGACATTTATGCTTTTACAATCTTACATTAAATCGCGTTGTCCCTATGAATGGCTTGTGATCAAGCTCCTTCTCAAGTAATAAGAAACATTTTTAAAAAATAACATGATTTCTTCCCTTACTTGTGAGTTTCTGACAAATTACTTAAAATCTGTAAGCCTTCCATTCTGCATGTATGTGATGAGAGGATATTTTATGGCAATGACATTTGGTCGTCTTGGAAGAGTATTAGATGAAAAACAATTTGGATGCCGCTGTCTAGATTTTGACCAATAAAAGATATTATGGATTGGATGGATTTTAAGATAAGAAAGCCAATGCAATGAATTGTGGTGCAAAGACTCATGCAATGCTTTGAGAGGAAGATTGGAAGGGTATAGGGAGGCATATGAGGGGGTGGTTGTAAGGGTGTGTGTCTGAATCAGTACAGTTGGTGGGAGGGGAGGCACAGACTACCCTAGGCCAGTGGTCGGCAAACTCATTAGTCAACAGAGCCAAATATCAACAGTACAATGATTGAAATTTCTTTTGAGAGCCAAATTTGTTAAATTTAAACTTCTTCTAACGCCACTTCTTCAAAATAGACTCGCCCAGGCCGTGGTATTTTGTGGAAGAGCCACACTCAAGGGGCCAAAGAGCCGCATGTGGCTCGCGAGCTGCAGTTTGCCTACCACGGCCCTAGGCAACTAAAGTCCAGCCATTGAGCCATGCAGGCAGAAAGCTTGCTACTGTGTTTAATTTAAAAAGTTTGGATTTAATTGAGACACATTATTCAGAAGGATTATTGCCAGAGAGGGGGAAGGGTCTTCTCTGATAGGGAGATCACTCCAACCAGGAGATCTGAAAGTGTGTCAAGGGTCAGGCCAAAAGAGCTTGTCTTTTATCAGGAGGAGTAGGCAAGGTTTGAAAGAGCGAGTTTTGGAGAAGTGAGTGAGGCACGTTGGTGAGGGATGGGCAGTTCACCGAATGGCTTGCTCAGAGGTCAGGCATGCTCTCCGGAGGGGCTGTGAAGGGACCCATGCTGGCTCAGGCTGAGGATGGACCAAGTGCAGGATCCAGGGAAAGGAGAGAATCTTAGCGAAAGTTTGGTTAGCAAGCATTTTGTTCCGATTGATCGGTTAGTCATTGATGAGGCAAAGAGAGCCCTTGTCACAGGTAAACAAGAGCATCCATGAGTCTTATGTTAGTTGTATGGGAAAGAATGTTTCTTTGCAGGGAGCCGTTTCTTGGAACACAAAAGGGTGGGAAGGTTTTGTAACCTTCACAGTTTTCCAGGACCACAGGACTTGGGTAAAATTCAACACTGTCAGGATGCCAAGAACTAATGAGAGTGGAGAGACAGGCAGAGCATAGAGATGGGGAGTCCCAGAGCAGATGGCAAGCTGAGATCCACTCAGGCAGGTCTGCAAAACATCTGTGTGAGGAAGGCGCATACATCCGGCTGCAGGGTCTCAGGCATGGGCAGAGGCAAACTCATTCATCAGAGGTAGGGTGTAGAGAATAAGATGGGACCCCACTTTCAAAGTATATGAAGTAGCTTCTGGCTCCGGGAATAGGAAAGCTTTTCCAGTTGGAAGGAGCAAGACATCAGCAGAGCTGTATTAAATCAGGGCGGGCAGATTGGAGATTATTAAAGATAACTCTCCTTTCACCAATGGATGCGATTCATTCCAAACTCCAGAACTCAGTTCATCTCTTTGGAATGGAGGAGAAGTGAGCAGGCAGACATGGCACATACTATCTTTTTAAGAAAGTTTCTTCTTAAAGAAAATCAATTTATTTTCAGTCTGAATAATGGCCTACTGCAGCACGAACCTCTATCATTTCCATACTTTCTACTTAGGAATTTCTTTTTGTTTTATAGGTCAACATCTTGAGTATCATATGGGAAAAGCATAGTTAAATTTAGGAAGGAAACAGAATATAAATAGCTACATTAAAGGATTGTAAGGTTTGAAAAATTACATGTCAAGATTGGAAATGTAAAAGTTAGATTCTTTTGGGTTTCTCTATTTTTAAATTTTTGTTTCTCCTCTGTTGATAACATTAATGTTGAATATTGAATTTAACTTTATCCAAATGTTTAGTGTAGGTTCTACATGCAGTATGTGAGATTTTTATAAATGAATTGCATGTGCTTTATCATTTACTTCCCTTAGGTTTTCTTAAATTTATTTAAATATCAAAGAAGCTCAGATAATATATACACATAAATGTTGCATGACAGAAGAACCTGTCTTAGTGTATTAATTTATGAGAGTATTTTTGAAAGTTTTATGTACAGGCAGAAAACATATCATTTTCTTGACCCTTTATCACACAATTCCCAAGGATGAATTCAAATATAGCAATCGCTTCAGAGCAGCTCTCCATGTCTGGTTTAGCAAGCCCTGAGTTATTTATTCAAATTCCTAATGTGTATTCAGGATGCAGAGTGGTACTTAAGATTTCTCTGCTGAATCGTGTCTCATAACATTTAGTCATAACTGTGCTAATAACACCTATCCTGGCATGACTTATTTGGGTTTTGGGTGTAAGAAGTCATAGAGGATGGTGGTTGTACTTTATACATCTTTGACAACCGTATAGTTCTTAAAATGGTGTCTCATTCATGATCAGTATTCAGTATATGTGGTGATTTAAATTAAAAAGTAAGTCTTAAAATGGAGTGTTATCCTTTTAATCTATGCATTTCAATCAATCTTTAAAATGACATCATGCATGGAATTATGAATTATGCATAGAATTAGGATGTGTCTAGAGATCTGTATGAGATGTCAAAAAAATACAGAATGGTTTTTCTCCCTTAGTCCCTGATTGCAACCCACCCTCTCATCTCTGTTCCCAGTCTCAGTCCCCAATCCCTCCCACAAGAAAAGTCCAAAGAGCTTTCCAAAGTAGGAACCCTTTAAAGACCTGACCTTTTTCTGCCTCTCTAAACATCATCGCCAGGTTTCTCTCCTCTTTTGCCATATACTTCAGTCATCGGTAACTGTAGGCAGTTTCCTGAATGAGCCATGGTTTTTAATGCCTTTGTACTAGTACACACTATTTTCTCTTCCTGTCAAGCCCTACTCATCGCATTTCCTGGTGAACTTGCACACACACTGGGCATTCTCTCCTACTTCCCCATGTAGAGTTTGCTTTTGCACCCTCACTATGCCTTCTTCTTACCTCCATTTTAATCTCAATTCCTTGATACTGCCTTTATCTGTTCTTGTCTTGTCTACCTACTGCACCAAGAACTCTTTGAGGGCCGGGGGTCCAATCTTATTCCTATTTGTATTCCGAGTGCTCTGCCTTGCACAATGCCTTGCTCGTAAGTGTCAATGAATGCTCACTAAATTAATAAATAAACAGTTTGTTTTCAAATTTTTTCTATGGAATTACGGGGGTAGATTTTAGTAAATGAATACCCTTTTGATAGCATTATGTTAATTTATCTGTTTTAGTCAGTTATCCCACATTTTTGAGTAACATTATAGTACAGGCATTGTGAAAATGACACATTATGGTAATGGATAATCATTTATTATTATGAATTAAATATGAGTTTAGATATGTGTCAGTTTATATATGTTTATACTATATCTCTCACCTCTGTTTCATTGATCCTGTCTAGTAGTCTATGGAGAATATAAAAGTATAGTAAATTAAAATGTTTTGTATCTATCTACTTATGAGCCTTGTAAATCAAAAGTATAGTAGAAAAGTTGATGAAGCATAAAGATGAAAATAGTTAATTCTTTTTGGAGAGGTCAGGGAAATTTTTACAAAGAAGCTACTTTTTAATCTAGATGTTTGATGATGACTAAGACTTTTTTGGAGAGCAGGCATCATTTTACCCAGAAAAAATAGCACAAACTGCCAAAAAGTGGTCCGAGCATGCTGGGTATGTTTGGAGCTCAGGTCAGAGTGGCCATGGTCCCGTGTAGATAAAGCAAAATGAGTGTGAAAGGTGGTGAGAAAACAGTGGCTTGAAAATCTCACAACAAAAACAGCAATTACATGCAGATATCCTTTACTATTCAGAAAAAAAAGTTACTTTTCTTTTGTAAGTGGATCACATTCTTTACTTTATTGATGAGATATTCACAAGAAGTAAATAATATGTTGCAAAAATAGTACTTGCTAAACAACAAAGATATGAAAAAATCAACATCCATAGAATGAATACAAATCTCTGTAGATTCTTCAATGTTTAACATTGTAATCATTTTTCATAATTTTCAGAAAATGCCAAGTTTGGATATACTTCCTTAAAGCATCTATTACTATATGTAATATTTAAATATCTCCTCTATTTTTAGACATATGTTTTTTTTTGTTTGTTTGTTTTTTCAGAATTTATTCCCATAATGTATTATGGCATAAAATAAAATGTTTTACTAATTTATTTTAGAATCAGAATTTATGGATTTCTTTTATGTAAATGCCATATTCTTCCTCACTCTCCTCTTCCTCCTCCATTTTCTTTTCTCTAAAGGCCATAATTGCATTCTCTTGCTTCGGTAATGGACAAATTTGAACTAAAATGCAATCACATTGTTTGATCTTATTGTTCCTTTTTGGCACTTCCAGTGTTCAGAGCTCATAATAATTTAAAAATTTAGGTTGGCACAGGAAACCGCACAACCACAAAACTAGTCAGAATTGGCAGAGCAATCAGGAGCTGGGCTGACGTTTTGGCACTTGCTTTTGCAATTGAAGAGGAACTCTTTAAGTAAATAGACTATTTCGGTATTTTGTGTTTTGAGAATGCTTATTTTAAAGCACTTTTAAAATTTTGAATTAAGCCATGCCTATTTATGGCTGGAAAAGCTGCCCTGGCATTGTGAACATGATCTATCTGGTTCAGGACTGATGTCTTGAGAACTGAACCAGTTCTGCCCCATCAGTGGGTCTCAATAGACCATATCAATAATTGAGGAGCATAGTTTCAGTGACCACAATCTGAAATTCTTCCTTGCTATGGTTTATTTACTTCTCAAAGGTAAACACATGTTCTTTTCTTCTCATCCTGGTAATATAGATACAATAAGGACGGCCTACATTCAAAATATTAGCGCAAGCTCACTTTTTTTTTTAAATTGAAATCAAAGTCATCATTGTTGGTTGCACGGATTATTATAATAGTTTTCACTTTTTCTGATCTTATACCCAAGCCTCCCCTAACCCCATTCATTCCCTACATCACAGTCAGAGTTTAACCAAAAGATACATTTGAAAGAGTCTCCTCCCTACCTAAAATCTGGGAATGGATTTCAGAATAGCAATGTAAACTTACTAGTAAGGCTTCAAGGCCATTCATGATCAGCCCCGCCCACCTGTCCAGTCTCCTGTTTTTCTTCCCCTGGCAAAATCCACCGCCATTCCTTATTGTGAACTGCCTTCTATAACCTGACCATCATTTTGTTAACTTATGCTTTGGTTCTCACATGACAAGTGTTTATTTATTTATTTAAAAAAATTTTTTTTATAGAAAACCTCCTCTGATCCTCTAAGCCTAGGATAGATGTTGCTCTAGTGAACTCACCACAACGTTATTTTTACTGCAATATACTTATTTATTCTCGATTTCTACTCATTTGACAGAAATTATGAGAGTAGGTGCCTTGTTCATATTTTCCCTTGTATCATTCTTGTGACTTAGAAGGTACTCAGTAAATATTTATTAAATGGATAAGATACGAACTATAAAAAGCATGAGCTAGGTAAGTCACCAAAGTTCTTATCATCAACTAGGTGACAAGTCTTGATCAGTTTATTTTAATCTCTCTGAGCCTGTCCCCATTTCTTCAACTATAAAATGAGGACATCTAGTCTACACAAATTATATATCTCATCTGATTTAAAAATCCTATGACTCTATTTTATCATTATGCTCAAAATTACCAAGTATCATGTTTTACCAACAAAGCATTACATGTAAGATGCAATGCAAATGACATGAAAGAAGCTAAAAAACTAGTTGCAGAAAGAAGGCCTGGTAAATAACAAGAATAAAAGGCATACAGCTTTATATTTGGTAATGAATGGGAGCTAAAGAGTGGTAGCATTGGTTGGCTTTATTTGAAAAACGTTCTTGAAAAAATTTAGGATGCTACATAAAGTTAGAAAAAGCCTCAAAGTGAGAAGGTGGTGTGAAAAATGTTATCAGTGTCATGGCTGCGGGCCCTTTATAGCAGCAGAAGAGCCTTAAAGCTTTTCACAAAAGGGGATTTTCTAGTTACAGAGCAGTACCAGAGTGCTCTTAAGTGACAGATATCTATAAGTAGATTTGGAGCGGGAGTAATGTTTTGGGTCAGTTTACTTACTCTTACTATAGCAATAGACAATGATTCAATACTACTCACATTGAAAGCTCTAAATTACCAAATAATAATAATAACCCTTTGCATAGTATAACATTAGGAACACCATGTCATATCTGAGCATTTGGGTTTTTCCTGTCTTCAGTGGACAGATTTAGTTTTTCCAGATCACCTGAATCCTGTGATATCTTCACAGGAAACATTTAACAACCAAGATCTGTTATTGACTAATATTCATAGCTAAGCTTATTTGTAGGAGCTTGAATTTGTAGTAGTAAAAGGAGATAAGATAGAAAACCTGGAAAACATTTATAATTGGCCTTTATTGTTAAATGAGATATAATAAATAGAGCAGAGAGAGGTACATGATAGGCACTCAGTGTTATTCCCAGGACTTCTTGTTTGCTGCCTTCTTGGTCAAGATATTAGGCCATTAAAAATATCTATCTTCAACACTCAATTATTTGTGTTTATTCTTTCCAGTCCACGACTTCCCTATCCAGAAAGATGACCAATAAGAAAACAAATATCTAGCTCTCAGGAAGTAAGATATTTGAGTACATTTTCTAATACGTATGCCTAGAAGGTGATTTTCTTTATGGGAGGGAAAATAAACAATCTTATTGATCAAAACTTAACTGTTTCTAAATCTTGAATGTCCTTTCTTTCCATTTCTTAATTTTTCTCACACTTTAAGATCCTGTCCAATATGCCATGATTCTCATTAAGACTTTCCTGAGTTCCTCACTTGGGAAAAAATGTTTTTCTAGTCTATACTCATTGTAAATTGCAGGGATTTTTTCTTTAATACATCCATAAAGTATTAGCAGTGGGAGGAAATTTAAAGTTATTTTATCCAATCTCCAAATATAAAAGATGAAGGAACCAGAGAGGTTAGTAAATTAGTCATTGTCTGTTTTTATGTACAGTTTCTCACATTTTTGTGTTATACTTATGTTTTATTTTTGCACATCAATATATCTGGTATTTTCAACAACTCTATCCAGTTCAAAAAGCTCTCCCAAATTCTTACATATCCAACTGACCTTTATTTTCTGCAACCGTTCAAAAGTAAAACTGTTCAGGTCAGAAGTTTTTGTTTTGCTTTTATTTTTTCCAGAATATACAATCTTCTCCCCATATATTAACACCATTTTTGAAGCTTTGCTTACTGGACTTTGTCTTCTTGGTTGAAATGATTTCCATTCATTTATCTTGCCAATCTACCTTAGTTAGGGCCCAAAGCCCTGTTTGAGATGAGCTTTAGTGAAGCTTTCTAAGTTACTCTAGCTTGAGAACTTTCTCTAACCCTTTGTGCAATTAACTTTCTATGTTAAAAAATTCAACATTTATTCATTGGTTATTTCATGCACTTATGCCATATACTAACAACTGGATTAATATAATCATCTTTCTGCCCAGTGCTGTTACCTGTGTGTGTTCACTAGTTGCTCAAAGCATCTTCTTGGTACTGAGGAGAATAATTTGCTATGTCCCACATTTTGTAATCTTTGAGGTTTAGATGTGATGTTATACAGAATGTGTTAAAAGTCCTATGCCTAGAGGCAATATACCACCTGGGTCTAAAAGAAATGTCATTTGTTGTCACTTATTAAAAGAAATTGGAAAGATCTGGGAGAAAAAGTGAATGGTATTAGTGACTGTGATTGGGGTGAATGAGGATTTTTTTTTTTACAATACTGGTTTGTATGGCTATAAACTATAATTTCACATAGTTCTTTGAAAAGATGTCTCACAGTAACCCAAAAGGGTACAAGGAAATTGCATCATGCATTCAGTGTACAGACTTATTAATCAATTCATGTTCCCATTACAAAATCATGTGGCAACCCAATGAAAAAGCAGAGAAGGTGATGTTTGAAATCACTTGCCCATTGGCTTGCTTATCCAGTGTGTTCAGATAAATGCGATCCGACAGAATTCCCAGCAGGGCTGCTGTCATGGCCTTGATGCTTTTGATTAGATATCAAAAAAAGCCATCTTCAGAGGCTGTCATTTGGATTAATTCCCAGGGCTGAGAGCTACCAAGGTATCTTAAAAAAGAAATACTGTTACAGGGTATTCATATGCAAATGAGACAGTGATCTAATATTGCAAAGTTTGAAAGAATTGGGAAAATCAACAAAACCTGTTCTTTGAAAATTTTGTTACTATCCAGTTGAAATGAAGGAGATAATAGTTTTGGGAGGTAGACAAAAAGCGTGGGTGATAGGCCTGCATGTCAATGTATAGTCTCAGAGGGGGATAATGGAGTCTTTGTAGAAGTCCTTATCTATTGTATCACAAGATGAGATTGCTAAACCCTAATACCAGATTGCTAATATTATCATTGTAGTGACTAACATCTGGTGAATTTTAAAAGAAATAAGCTTTTCAATCTGAAAGTTAGTGCCACATTAAAAGAAAATCTTTGATAACAATAGCTATTAAATCCCTTAAATTGGTCAATATACTTGTTTGAAATAATGAGCAAAATATAGCCTAGAGCTGAGATATATTTGATAGTGTTGGGGTTAAACATTATACATATAAGATTTTTATAAAAAACATCTAAACAATCTGATGAGTGAAAGCTTGATTATAGTTGCATGAAAATTTCTCTCAAGTTACATATGGTTAAATGCAGCTTTTGCAAATAGGGTAATCCCAGCACAACCATTGAAATTTTTGAATCTTCAAGTTCTTTTTTTTGTATGTATGTGTATATGTAATATGTATTTATTTATGTGATAATGTTTCATCACAATTGGTGAAGCATTGTTAGAAAAATATAAAAGCACTTATAAGAACCGAAAATGAGACAAGCAATAATGGTTATGCTGAGAGGCAAATGAATCAGTCTGTAGTGAGTTTCTTTCTGGGCCAACAGTTCTTTTGAGTCCCAATTTCAATGTCAAACAGTTCCTTATGTGTACATGCCAGCAATGATATTTCAGTTCTGGATGGTGGACAAATAGTGGTACTGCAGGTCCAACCCTCTCTGTTTTGGTCCTGGGCAACCTGCAGTGACGCACAGCTGCTGACTGCTAGTATGGCAAGGTGTTGTCAGTGTCTTCCATCTCTGGACTGTTTCTCTTCTGTCTTCATGGCTGGAGCAGTCCTGTCAATTCCTCTCTGTTGCAGAAATCCACATGGTCTTGGAGTCGTTTTCTGAAAATATACAAACATATTCTCGAACAAAAGTTAATAAAGGAATATTTTCTATAAATTTGACTTGGGATCCTTTTTAATTTTTTGCCCAAACAATTTTCCAGAATTGAGACGTGGTCAGGCCACATGGAGAGGACCTGAGGACATGGACCTGATAGGGGAGAGAAGGAACTAAAATGGAAATTTCTGCACACAAAAGTGCCAAAGGAATCATATCCCTAAGTACTGAGCTGCTTGGGAAGGGAATTGAGCTGTTGTCTAACCTAAAAATGGTATGACCCAATTTTACCATCCATGGACATTTTACAAAAAAAAACAACAAGATTTTTTAAAGCAATTGATTACTATTTGAAGCTGTTTACTGCCACATAAATATCTTTCACGTTCATTGCTATCTCTGTCAGTCGTGCTATACTTACCTTGTTAACAAATGCTTCATTACATCCTTAAAAGGGGTAAGGACTAAGGCATACTTAAGAAAATGTGCTTCTGAAAAAATGATCAAATCGTAATTTATTGCCTGGTGTAATTTTCTGAGAGTCCCTGCTGCTCAAATAGCAGTGAACCGGGAGAAGATGTCCACTCCATAATTTAGAAAGCTCATGTTAGGCGTAGAATCTCAGAGATTTTCTCTGTATAACATTCATAATTTCATCTGGAACATATCTATAATCCTTTAAAAAGCCACTGCCACAGCGGCAGGCACCTTATTATTTAAACGCCTGTATTTATAACTATTCAGAGCTGATCTCAGGGGCTGTCACATGGGGAAAATAACCTGCCATAATATAGAAAGCGTGGTTTCCTCGGTGGCCTCGAACATTTTTTTCTAGATATCTCAGTTTGGACAGAATAGCGATTTTATTCCCAGTACAAGTCTAAGCTACTCTTGAACCAGGGTTTCTTAACCTTCCTTTGGACTGACCTATTAACTACATTAGCATAAAGAAGGCCCTTTGAGCCACCCACTCAGCTGGCTTCTATTTGGCGTTCAGCTCACATACATGCACACAGAGAGGTTTACATGAACCTGCTCCCAAAAGGCTCCACAGGGGCCAGGAAGGCAGTTCTGGGTCCCAGTGCTTTTCCTGCCCCCCTTTCTAGCCCCTTCCCTCCTTTGCTGCCTCTAGAAGCCAAACTCAGTGAATCCAACTAAACAAAAGATAAGCTTAAAGCCTCAAGACTTTTTATATTTATTTATTTTTCCCCCAAATATTTTTATTGATTTCAGAGAGGAAGGGAGAGGGAGAGAGAGATAGAAACATCAATGATGAGAGAGAACCATTGATCAGCCGCCTCCTGCACATTCCCCACTGGGTATCGAGCCTGCAACCCAGGCATGTGCCCTTGACTGGAATTAAACCTGGGGCCCTTCAGTTGGCAGGCTGACGCTCTAGCCACTGAGCCAAACCAGCCAGGGCCAGATTTTTTGATATTTAAAAAATAAAAAAATATTCTCTTGAAGACATTCACCACTTTTTTTGCCCTATTTAGAAATATAGGAAATCCCTGAGAAAGGCTGATAACATTGCTTGGGTATCCAACCTTAAGTGCTTTTATGATTTAACTGTTGAATTCTATAAAGTCTTATATGTGATTTATAAAACTTATACTCCAATGAGATTTGAAGATGTTTTCTCCTTCCTAATATCAAAATGTCCCATGAAAATCTGCTGAAGCAAGGAGACAAACTACAGGGAAATCTTATCTTTCATAATAATTCAACATAGATTTAATCATAGCACTTTAGCTACATGCATGCTAGTTATAAAACATATTTCCCCCAGGATAAAATCCACATTTATTATGTTGAACATAGTAATTAATACCTAAGTGTATCTGGATGATATATATTGAGCTTTTGCATTTGTTCTAATATATAAAACATATATTTGTTCTAATATATGGAAATTTTGGCCTTGGAGCGTAGCTGACTGGTAACATGTTATTGTTGATGAATGGGATAAGGCAGCCATTTATTTCCCAAGTAGTTAAATTGTCAATTTAGTAAATGGATTTTCTTATCCAAATGGGAGATGGGGGAACTAATAACAATAACTCATATATGTACAGCATGTAAGTTGTTTACAAGTATATTATCTTATGAGATCCTGACAACATAACAAAAAGTAGGTAGAACAAGTGTTCTTTTCTATAATTTACAGATAATAAGACAGGAATCCAGAGAAGTTGTGATCTGACCAACATCACACAGCTAATAAATATAAAACCTGAGTCTTTACATCTTGTTTTCTGACTCTGCCTTTCCCTTGTGCTATGACTGGTTTATAAATTAATAACATTTGAATGGAGATAATATTTGCTTTAGAAAGTAATCGATGTCTAGTATATTTGGAACAAATACTCTTACAAATGAAATCATTTAAATGAATTGTTAGAGAGCTATAATATGAAGACACTGCATTTTTAAATTAAAGTATAGTTAGTTGGCATAGAATATTGTATGAGTTTCAGGTGTACAATATAGGGATTCAACATTAATATGCCTTATGAGGTAATCACCATAAAAGTATAATAACCATCTGTCCCCATTCAAAGTTATTAGAGTATTACTGACTATAGTCCCTGTGCTGTACATTACATCCCTGTGTCTTATTTATTTTACTAAGGACCCAGTGCATGAATTTGTGCATCTTGAAAGGAACTATGGGCTGCAAGACTGTGGTAGGGACGGGCGGGTCTCAGCCCATCCTCCGTGCTCCCGCCCAGCCCCTCCTGCCGCGGCCCCTGATCCCCTGTCTGCCAGAAGCCCTGCTCCTGCCACTGCCACTGCCACATGCTGTCAGCACCTGCCCCGCTCACACCCACTGAAGGTGCAGAGCGATTGGGGCTGGCGCCAGCAGCCGGTGCAAGCGGCAGCTGCTGCCCCAATCGCCCCTCAGGAGCAGGGGGAGGTGCAGAAGCCCTGAGGGGCAATTGGGGCTGGCAGCTGCCACTCGCACCTGCTGATGGCACCAAGCAATCTGGCTGGCACTGGGCGCCAGCAGTGGGTGCAAGTGGCGGCTCCGGCATTGGCAGCGGGTGCAAGCGGGGCCGGTGCTGGTAGCAGGTGCAAGCACTGGGCGGGACCATGGCGCGTGGGAGCAAAACATTTTCAGTAACCACCAGAGGCTTGCCCTGATATCAGCGACCAGCACCCTCCTTGGTCTGGCACCTCTGCTCACCTGCTTCACCACCCTGCTGTGGCCGATGCCCACCATGTTCCATGCATACCTCCTGGTGGTCAGTGCACGTCATAGTGACCAGTTGTTTGGTTGTTCTGGTTGTTCCACAGTTTGGCCTATTTGCAGATTAGCCTTTTATTATATAGGATAACTGGAGTTTTGTTCCTTTTAATTCCCTTCACCTTCTTGGCCCATCCCCACACAACCCTCCCCTCTGGTGCCATTAGTTCTCTGTGTTTATGAGTTGAAAAAACAGCGCTTTAGTAGTAATATAAGTGTTACTGTACTGGATAGATGGACTAATAGCATGAGAATTCATGAGCATGGCTATCTTAGAACTACTAATCGAGAAGAAAAATAATACAATTTATATCCCTAAAATTATACCCGTACAGAGACCATAGATCTATGATTGCAGTTGCATTTCTGGAACAATAAGTTCTAACGTTACCCAATGACAGCGTTTATAGATTACTAGGTTTCTTGCCGTTTTAAAACCACAATATAATGGGTTTATGACACTTTAGGAATGAGAAAAATGATAAAGTACCAACCAGAAATATTTTGAGCAATAGTAAGCAAGCTGTTTCCACTAAGTTTTGTGTAAAGATTAGAACTTTTTCTTTATCCTTCACTTTTCATGTATACTTTATTATATATATTTCACATCTTATGAGATACTTTTTTCCTTACAGTCAGCCTTCTTGTACCTGTATTTTCGAGAAGCGGTAGTTGAATGTAGTTTAATAAAGTAGGACTTTTCATTCAGCCAAAAAACCCTTAACAAAACCTAGTCTACATTTTTAAATTGATTAAAAGCCATATTTATTCAGTCTACTAAACTTTTATCCATTTCTTGTTGGAATATATTATATATGAAGTAAATATATTTTTTAATCTGAAATGATAATTTAAAGAATTATTTTATTTAAAGGTATCATTGGACTATATTATACAATAATATTTTGGAAAAAAACTACATAATAACCCATTTATATCAATTAATTTTAACATAAATATTACTGATAATAACAAATGTGTATATTCTGGCTCTGATTGATTTATGATTTTTTTGCCTAGAGATAAATTTTAAAATTATTTTAAACATAATATCTAGCACCATTTCAAGATTGTAGATCAGGCGCTGGAAAACTATTGCCTGCAGACCCAATATGGCCACACCAGGTTTTTGTTAATAAAGTTTTATTGGAACACAGGCACTCTCATTTGCTTACATGGTATTTAGGGCTGTTTTCACACTACACGGGCCAGATTGAGTAGTTGCAACAAAGACTGTTATGTCCCGCAAAGCCTAAAATATTTACTATGTTGCCTGTTCTGAACTCTGTGAGAGAGGTTCTAATTTGTAGTCTACTTAGTACTGTTTTCTACATGCATTTTTCTACTTAATTATCTTTACTATTTCCCACCTTTAGAAATATAACTACTTTTAGCAACAAGACAACTATTTATCTGTGAATCAACCTTCTTACACCTTTTAAAACTGTGTTTTTTAATAGATTAAATTTCTTCATATACAATTATTCAACAGCAATGACCTAAAAGAACAATAGAGTATCTGAATCCAGAGTGACTAAGACTGATTTATTTTATGCAAATGAACATTTCCTAGATAGCTAGCGATAAACACTGAAAATATTTCTTTCTGTAACCCTTAATAACATAGCAAGTGTCTTGTTTTGAGAGGAAAGCCCTTGGCATATGTTCCTAAATTAATCGTTATTGGTAGCTAATGTGTAATCTGCAGCATATGATTAACAATTTGAAAAGGCATCCTAGGTAAATACACCTGTCTTAAAATCCTAGCCTCCCATCAGGTTAGACAGTTTTGCCATTTTGTGTAGAGATCTCTAACGCCTGCATAATTAGCCATGTTTCCACTAGGCGTGACCTCACAGGAAGGCTCCACTTCCAAGACCTTGCAGTTAGAAGTAGTTCTAGCCACGGAAATGTGCCAGAAGTCATGTGTGTGACACTTGCTTCCAAGGCTTGTAAAGGCCAGTGTGCCCCTTCCATGTCCTGATTTGCCCTGCCTCTGATTTCTCAGGAGCCATGGGCAGAGGTGGCTGCACCACAAGTGGAGGAAGTGTGGGTCTCTGAGTCACTGGATGGAGGCAAGGCCCTGCTAACCCCTCTGACTTTGTGTGGACTAGAAATAAACTTTTTTTTCCCCCCCAAGACTGTCAAACACTTAGGTTTGGGAGTGTATGGCCAATCTGGTCATAGCTAATGAAATAGATGACTTCTAAGAAATTATAAATCTCCAAAATTGATCTCCGAATTGATCCATAGCCATGGAAGAAATGGGGAATGTCTTCAAAGAGTAAACCTCCAAAACGTGCTGGGCCAGTCATTTCGGAAGTGAATTTTGTAAAACCTTTGACGCAGAGAGGACTTCAATGTTATCCAAGTTGTTGCCAGGGTAGAGAAGAGATATTCACCTGTCATTACTATGTCTAGAAAAATACCCAGCTTCTGTTCGCCCAGCAATGGGGATTTTCTCAACCTTGGTGGTAAATGGGTTGAGTGGGGGATGCCCTGTGACTGTGTTTGCATATGAGGTCAGTCTTCTATGGGTCACACCTGTGTTTCCATGCACAGACTGTTGCAGCAGAAGTTCAGTGCTTTTCTCTAAGGAGCTCAGAGCCTCTTTATATTAGGG
Organism: Cnephaeus nilssonii; assembly: GCF_951640355.1. Classification (NCBI taxonomy): domain Eukaryota; kingdom Metazoa; phylum Chordata; class Mammalia; order Chiroptera; family Vespertilionidae; genus Cnephaeus; species Cnephaeus nilssonii. Next base: position 14,198,694 of record NC_137079.1, read on the forward strand.
TACTTACTCTTAGCCTCATGAAGTGGGTGAACCTGAAGGGAAGCTCCAAGACTTAGAGGTTGTAGATAATAGTGCCCCGGACAGTGTTTTCCTTTATCAAAGGTGTGTATAATTGATTGTACTTCGTATTCCTTGTGAGGAGATAACGTATACGTTTCTAAAGGCTTCTGGCTCTGTGCTTCATAGATAGGGAGCCCACGTGTCCCATTTTGCCTGGGACAGTCCCAAGTAATGCCCATGTGCCCCTCACCCTACTCCCGCCACCATAATTGTTGACAGAGCCTCCTTTTGATCTTGAAAGTGTCCCAGTTTGGAAGATGAATTATATGGTCCCTCTGTTCGGGGACCATAATAAAGCCAAATGAGCTAGATCTTGTAAGCATTAGATAAGGCACAGTCTGGTCTTCCTCCTGCTAGCCAAGGCCGGCTGGTGAGTCCACGCAGCTGAAAGACAGCACGGCCTGTTTGGTTCCTTGTGGCATATCTTGAGACATTTCTGATTGGTTCCAAACACTGGATTGCTCACTTTTGTGAACCAGTTCATCCGTTTGAGAATTAGTTGACCAGGTAAATTGCTTCTTGAAAAGGCTTGATCTTGGTTGAAAATCAGCTAGATTTAGGGTAGAGTGGAATTATCCGTTCAGTTTTCCTGGGACTATGAAATTGTTGAATTTGCACAAAGAAAGACACATTTTGTGTGATTTGCCAACTCTTCAATTACAATTCATTAAGAAGTGTAGTAAAGTTTGGAAACTGGGAGCTCTGACTGCATTCACCCTGTGTTATCCGACTGCATGCTTCCATCAGACGACTGTGCAAAAGAAACGCTTGCTGACTTGACAAAGAGCGGGGCTTTTGGTTGCATGAATTATGCCTGGTAACAAAAAAAAATTTGGGAAAATATGTATTTCTTTTCTGAAAATCTGAAGTCCCCATTCTGTTGGGGGCTCTAATTTAATTTTAATTGAAAGGAGAACTGCTAACTCAACTGCATGCCAACAACCAGGGGATAATTTGTGAGTATGAGGAAGGTATAAAAGAGAAAACCTAGTAAGGGACTAACAGAAATCACACAACTGAAATGAATGTTATCATGTAATTAAAAGACTTTCTCAAAATCTATTGAAGATAGAGGTATAGTAGATCTCCTAACTTCACAATCAGAGCCTATTGGTTTTGGGTCAAATGAAGGTAATATTATGGCTCATCTCATGCCGCTTTGTGTCTTGCTTTTCCAATTGTGCTGCCTCTCTCTGTTCCTGGATTGTGCTAGTCTCCCAGTACCTCTGGGCTTTGGGATTGCTTTCTTTCTTTCCTTTCTTTTTTTTTTTTTTAATTTTGTGAGTGCTCCTTCCAGAGAGAGTTCCTTTCTGTCATTCAATTCCCAGCTCAAATGTCCCCCCAGAAACTATTCAGTCTAAGGGGATTGTCCTATTCCTTTTCATCTCATTGCCCTGCATTATTTCAGCCACAGGAAGCTATTTAGATTTACTTTTAAGTTTATGTAGTTTCCTTTTTTTCCACTAGCAGATAAAATCCACGAGGACAAAGGTCTTGTTTTATCCTGTACATTGCTATACCCCAAGGGTCTGTAAAATACCTGGCATGTGGAATCTAAATTGCAATTTGTGGAAAAATGATGTTGCTATATTTCTATAAGTTGACACACATAAAATTATTGAGCATGCGTATAAATTGTTTAATGAACACATTATTGTGTATATTGTTGGAACTTCTGGTCTCAATTTATAATTTAAATTGTGCCTAACACATAAAATCTTCACAAATCAATTAACCTGGAGGCCAAAGTAATACAATAAAACACAGCTTTTTACTTTGAGGCATAATAAGCAAGTCCAAATGTTCTAACATTATTTAGTGAAAAGGTACAACAATCCGCTATTTAAACCAAATGCAAAATTGGAAAATTTTGTTCCTCAATTCACACAATATATACCTGCTTTTCCCAAGTAAATCTTACTCATGTTGGCATAATTGAGGTAAAAAAACCCCAAAAAACAGTAACACCCTGAAATACTTTTCTAAGCAATTATTGAGCTTTATACTGCAAAAATATTGGAAATGAAGCACATAATTAACATAGTAGATAGAATATGAAAAAATAACTTTTAATCTTATATAATAAAAGGCTTATATGCAAATTGACCAAATGGCAGGATGACCAGTCCCTATGATGTGCACTGACCACCAGGGGGCAGATGCTCAACACAGGAGCTGGCTCATGGCTGGCAAGCGTCTCCCGCCTCCACCGCAACGCCAAGGATGTCCAACTGCCTAAGCCTTCAGTTGGACATCCCCCGAGGGCTACCGGACTGCAAGAGGGTGCAGGCCAGGCTGAGGGAAACCTCCCCTCCCCCAGTGCACAAATTTCGTGCACCGGGCCTCTAGTCTGTATATAAAGATACTTCAGTTTTGAGTTACGGTAACTCAGCTTCAACTCCTGATGAAAAATATGAACTTCTCAGAGAAGTTGATAGAGTGGTTAATAAATTTGTGCACATTTGTGACCTTCCATGAGAGTCAACCAGACATCAGATTGTCTATTCTTAAAAATCTTTGGAAACACTTTTTACCCTAAGTCTAAGACGACTTAACATTACCTTTTTCACTGTTGTATTATTGCTGTTGAGAATGATGAACTGCTAAAGAACAGGGCCAGGGTTTGAACTTTGTGTTTTTAGAGTGATGACTGACTCACCTTCAGAAAAATTCTACCAGCATCCTGGGGAATGTGATATGAAGAGCATGCACTTGTCATGTGTGGCCAACAGCAATCTGCAAACAATTTCCAAATGATAATCTGCATATCTGAGCTTTATTTGGATGCCTACATTACCGCTCTTCTATTAGCTGTATTATCAAATTGCTTTGAGTGGGTGTAGTTTAAATATTTGAAAGTTTTTCCATTCTTAAGAAGCCCCGATAATGCATGTGAGGATGATCTCAATTATTTTCTATCATGTTGAATTTTACAGGACTTGTTCAGAATGTAATAGAGAGATATTAAAATATGGTTTCCTAGTTACTTTGAAATGTAGAATTTTAAAAGTTATATTGAGATCACCAAGGAGATTTAAAGATTGGCAGGAATTTTTATGTCTTAAGTATCCAGATGTTAATGTAAAAATAAACTTTTAAGATGTATTTTGTTTCTTTGAGTACACAGCAATGAATATTCATATAATATATGTACAAGACAAATTTTCTCCTATCATTTCTCTGATTTAATATTCAGCTATCTATATTTTGTTTAAAATTCTCTTTCCTACTTCCAAATTATTGTAAACACAAAGTAAGCATTTAAAAATAGTTCAGTGGTAGCAATAATACACATTTACATGTAACTATTAAAACTTGTAACATAAGTTATCTGTACCCAAGATTAATTAGAGAGTTATAAGGATTCATAGAACCAATGGAGTTGTAAAATGGCAATTCTGCAACTATGGCTGTTAGGACTGAGAGAGCAAAGTCTTTGACCACTCAGTGAAACAGAGTTAAACTGCATATTGGAGACATTGAAAGACTGTTCTAAGGTTACAAAGCTACTACTAAGTCACAGGGTTTATGTTCCCTGATTCTAAGTCCAGTGTTCTCACTGACCATATTACTAGTATGGGCTTTTCATATAGACATTCTCAAGTAATGAGTATAACAGCAGTGATTTAAAATGAGAAGTTCTTGGTGAATCTTTGTTATAATGTCTATAGCAACGAGTCTCAGACTTTGAAGGTTGCACAAGGATTATATCAGTTGCTTATTTAAAATAAAGATGTTTGCATTCCATCTCCAGCAGGACTGTGGGATTGATTACCTGTGGTAGAATTTGGGTCTGCATTTTTAACAAGGTTATCTAGTGATTCTGAATTTTTCAGTAAACATTTTGAGTTATAATCTTTACATTCAAACATAAGGTGTGCATAAAGTATGTAATCTGAAAAGTGTATATCAAACATCTAGGATCTCTATGTGGCATTGGATAATTGCCTTCCTGAGTGATAAGGATTCCTAAAAATACAAGTGAATGTAAAACATATTTAAAAAAATACTTATGTTCTTGCCCAGCTGGTGTGGCTCAGTGGTTGAGCGTTGACCTATGAACCATGAGGTCATGGTTCAATAGATTACTGATTGCAGGCTCATCCCCAGCTCATCCCTAGTAGGCGGCATACAGGAAGCAGCTAATCAGTGATTCTCTCTCATCATTGATGTTTTTATCTCTCTCTACCTCTCCCTCAAATCAATAAAATTTTATTTAAAAAATATAAATATAATGTTCTTTTTTAGGATTCAGAAGGGTGTTTTGTATAACTGAATCATCTCTGTCAAAAGTTATTGACGGCACATGCTTACCCACCATGTGTCCTGGCCAAAAGGGGAAAAGAAAAAAAAAAAAAGCTGATTTCAGAAGAGTGATTGCCCTATCAATGTAAATGTCAGTGGAAATAAATGAAAACATTTATTTTAATATGAAAACAGATTACTGAATGTCTCCATTTTCTATCCTAAATATGTATATAACTGTCAATCAAATAGATGTCAACAATTAATGTGCAGAATCAAAGTAATCAGCTTTAATTGTTCAGGAAAATTCAGGTCACCTATCAGCCTAGATGAGGAAAGATGTCCAAATTTTCTGTTGGCTATTTCGCATTCCCCATGGTAATTTGCTATTTTAATTTTCCAGCCTCCTAAATTAACTATTCAACCTTTCCCTATTCAGATTTCTGCACAGCATCTGTTTGGCATGAGGACATAAAGGGTTAGAAGAAATTATGTTTGTGAGTCTCATACCAGTCCTTTTAGCCACTGGCAAGTCCTTAACAATCTGTTTGCTTCCTATTAACCCTGGTTGTATCTTCCAATTTCCCACCTGCTGGAGCCCTTGCAGACAAAGTCCTTGTTTGGTGACAGTACCTGCCCGGTTTCTCTGGCTCTTAATCTTTCACTTAATTCCTAGGATGAGAGCGTATCTGGTCCTTTCAAGAATATGCTCAAATTGGACTTGCACTTCTAGTGATGGAGTCTTCTGGTTTGGATTCAGGACTGCCTACGTAGTGCCTACATAGTCACGTAGACCACTTTTTTCTCTAGTGTCCTCTAACTTCCACAGAAATGCATACATATTGGTCTTGGGAACTATTTAAGTCAAACCTCAAGTACTAGTTTTAAAGACTAAACTATATGGTTTGACCAAACTGTACCGTATTTTTTTGTTTACCTTTACTGCGCTTCTTATAACTTTTGAGGTTGAACCTGTGGGTCACTATGTAAATAAATGGCAAATAGTGTTTGATTAATTTTATTTTTTAGGGTTATTAAGACCTTTGCCTACAAACTGTAAAATTTAACCAATTTTTATCTGATAAACACATTTTCATTTTTAGTGTGCTCTGTTAGTAACTGAAAAGTTGGCAAAGAACGTGTTGACTAATTACATAGAACCAAACGATACTGGAAGTTATAAATATTTTTTACTACCTTGATTAGACCACAGACTTTGAAATTAGATGATCTGACAAGTACAGCATTTTATACAATATGTTTGGCCCACATTTTGTGGAACACTGCCTCCATACTTGATTGTTTATTTCTCACTCAGCCTTCTCTGATCATAACATTAACTCACTCAGCAATAACTTCATCCATAAATTAAAATTGCATTATTACATTTTGACAGCTATATTGATAAAATACGATCCATAACAATAGCTGATTTATTGAGTGCTTAGCCTGTGCAGGGCCCTACTGTAAGCACTTTCTGTGTATGTCCTCAGTCCCTGCAAAACGCTAATGACACAAGTACTGTGATTGTGCAACTGTGGCACACAGAGGTTAAGTAACTCACTCAAGGTCAGGAAGGTTACACTAATTTAAATTCAAGGAGCATTTAAGTTGTCCAGGTCCCAGACAGGCAGGAGAAATGTTGAAATTAGTATCATGCTTATTTGAATATGTTAAAGTCTACTCATTTCAAGTCAACTTAATGTAAGAACAACTAAAAGAAAGGAGATAAAGAAATGAATACCAACTAGTCACAGTTTGTTATATAATTTATAACAAAGTCTTATATCAAATTATTATACTTTAGTATAGTCAGATTAGTCATGTGTAATTGTAAAATTTGATTAAATACTTATATTATGCAACGATGTAAATAAACCAACATTTTGATGTCAAATTTTCAGTATGTTCAAAGCATGTTTTCTCACTGACACTAGAAATAAAAACAGATTCAGAGACAGAGAAACATTGATCAAACCATCAAACCTCAGAGGGAAGGTAGGGGAGGGTGAGGGTAAGGGGGAGAGATCAACCAAAGGACTTGTATGCATGCATATAAGCCTAACCAATGGACACAGACAACAGGGGGGTGAGGGCATGAGTGGGAGGGTTGGGGGTGGGTAATGGGGGAATAAGGACACATATGTAACACCTTAATCAATAAAGACATTAAAAAAGAAATAAAAATAAAATCTATAACAATAAATACTGTACATACAAATAAGTTTAGAAAAAGGATGATATTTACTCTCATGACAATTAGGAGCAACCATGACTATTATGAAATTATAAACAAAATTTAAACCATTGTTAAATTCTAAGTAAAAAGAAAAGTTTAGCCCTGCCCTGTGTAGCTCAGTTGGTTTGGAGCAGCATTATGTGCACCTAAAGGTTGCCAGTTCAGTTCCCTGTCAGACACATACTTCGGTTCTAAGTTCAATCCCCAGTGGGGACACGTGGGAGGCAACTGATAGATCTTCCTCTCTCTCTCTCTCTCTCTCTCTCTCTCTCTCTCTCTCTCTCTCTCTCATCACCTTTCTCTAAAATCAGTGAAACATATCCTGGCATGAGGATTTTTAAAAAAAGAGAAATTTAAAATACTGGTTTATTTTTGTCTGAAATGTTCAGAAGGAAAGCTGAAAGTAAAAGAGAAGTTGTTTGCAATTGTGGTGCAAAAGCCATGTAAGTTGATCCCGTTTTTCTGAGTGTCCTGGACGAGAGTGTATATTTTATGACACATTCATGGTTTAGACCAGCGGTCACCAACCGGTGGTCCGTGAGGTCCGAAAGGTTGGTGACCGCTGGCTTGGACACTGGCATCTGGGAGGACTACATCTTTACTGGATGGTACACAAGTCAAAGAGGCTGATGTGAGGACAAGGGGGGAAAGGATGTCCTATCAGCAAGGCATACTAATGCTGTCACCTGGGCTCTATTCTCCTTTAGAGAGAGGAACTCATACTTGCCCTAGTTTTCAGTCTCAAATGTCTGCTTTATGAAAGCATCATTCTTGTATCTTTAAACAACTCTAGACGCTGCAGTTCTCTCCAATAGTTGACATCTCCATTTATGTAAAATAAATGATTGCAATTGTGTTTTTTTTTAACATATTAAGGCAAAGTCATTTTTATGGTAGAGAAATAGAATCAATTTTCAACACTTATCATGAGTGTGAATTTAGTCACATCCCTAATTACAGTTGCCTTATATAACACATGAACAGTCAAGAATATGATCAAACACCAGCATATATAAAGTGCTATGGATATTGCATAGCACACCGATACTCAGGAAATGGTAGTTTTCTACTTTCAGATTATTTTTCTATTCAGTGATATTGGTGATTTGACACATACCTTGGCTGCCGGACATTTACATTATCCCCTTGCTGCTGTGCTAACACCATGAGATAAGAGAGAAGTGAAATACGAGGTATATGATGATAATGGTAACTGAAAAATAACATTTGATGTAAATGTTACAAATAAAAATATAAAGACCCATTTTAATTTAATTTAAGTAGTAAGAAATCTAGGTTAATAAATGCATGCTATGCATTATATTTTCTTAGTTGGATATTGTGTTAGGTATACTAGCTTATTTGCAGAAAATGATACTCTGAGTAAATTTAAGGATTTAACCCTCTTTTTGTTGTTGTTTTTTTTCTCCGAATCTTTGAAGCTTTAATATGGTACTAACTCAGCTGAACCCACATAAAAAGAAGATTTACATTAATGAATAATTAACTACAGTATCTGAAATTAAAATCAGTCTCATTAAATAAACACTATCAATTTTTCTGGCAAGTTATTTGGTATACCCATGTGAGCAAGATTTATTCAGAATGACAGTTCATTGATCACAATGGTATCTGGAAGTACTTTGAAATCAGTCGGACTTTTGTTATTGGCAGGAATACATCAAGATTCCAAGTGTGCCAAAAACAACATGGGAAGTAAAACTAGTCTTTGAGTTGTCAAGAATGTCTCATTTCTGCTTTTACAGCAGGTACGTTAACAATGACATCACATAGGTAGGCATCCCAACATGCATGTAGGACTATGCTGAAAGGCATACAGCAAAGACTGGAAAATTACATGTCATCTCCTCCACAGGGTTGAAGATCTCCTGAGCCTCTGATGTACATAGTAGATTCTGGTAAAAGTTTAAAGCATCCAGCAGGATGTCCTAAGTTAGCTATTTTGGAGCACTGATTATGTGTTGTACACTTTCAATCCCCACAATAGTCCTATAAAGTGAGTTGGTTTTCTTACCCTCATTTTGGCTGTCTATGTTTATAAGTTATTTAACATTCTGAAGACTCATTTTCTTCATAAAAACTCAGACAGTTGATTGCATAGATATCATGGGCTTATTTTGAGGATAAAATTTGATAATGTGCATCTATCAAATGACTTGGTCACTTGGCACAGAGTAGATTGAGCATGTAATCATATTTATTGTCACTAAATTATACTGACCAATGCTAATGAACTAAGAGAAAGAGGAAATGTATTTGGTTTGGTTTTATAAAACAAAGCCTTAGAAGAAAAAGTCTTTCATTTGTAGTTAAGTGAAACTCACATCATATCAGAGATTAATAATAAAAATATATTGCATTAGACATCAGGATGTACTAAGACCCTGATTTCTTTGGAAAATCTTTTAATATTGCCAGCTTTGTTGCTTAGAACAACTTATTTAATGTCTTCATATGTTTATTTTGCTCATCTGAATAAGCAGTGACATGTAATCAATAATCTTTGGTCCTTTATAATTTGTAGCAGATGTAAAATGATTAAAATGTCAATATAGGATGTATTTGATTGTGGTATTTAAAAACATCACAGACATACTTATCAAAAGAAGATATCTGCGGTACCTATAAGGAACTTAGAACAGTAACTATGGGCACCATTGATCTAAAGAACATTAATGACCATTTGCCAACCAGGATTCCACATTCTTCTAGAAAACAGATTTGCTCATTTGGAGATTTGCCACATGCAAGGCAATCATTTCTTTAAAAACTTTAAATGACATAATACATACTTTCAAATGTAGTCTCATGACCATGAGAATATATTGTGATTATTTTACTGATTTTTTTATAGCAAAGTGATCAAAGAATGTAAAGAACTATAAAACATTCATTTAAAAATGAAGGAGGGGTTAATGGGGGAAAAGGGGACAACTGTAATAACTTTCAACAACAAAAATAAAATAAAAATAATAAAAAATGGACCATGAAACACAAGAAAGTATTTAACTCTTAAATCCAATTCTCTTAGGAAGAGATGGAGGAAAGTTGTCATGGATTTAATGAAATAGTAAATCCATTTATTAAGGAAAAACCCTATGTTTTTCAAAGGCCATTTTATTAGAATTAGAAATAAAGATAATTTTTATTATGGCAGATAATTTACCTAATATATTAATTTTTTAATGAAGAAAGTTTAGATTATATGAATACTACATGTGAAAATTAGTGGCAATCATTTTTAAGAGAATTGACTATGTGCTTACTCATTCTTCAGTGATTACAAGGCTTAATTGATTTAGCTTTGATAACAACATGGAAAATTAACTGATTTGTAATTGATCAAAAAAATGGGAAATTGATGTGAATTGATCAAAGAAAGATGGGAAATTGATGTGAATGTTTACCATCAATTTTCTTCGGGCATTAATACAACCCAGTCTGTATTATTTTATTTGTGTTAAGATCTATATACCAAGCTACTTTTAAGGGTACGTATTTTATCTTAACATGACTATGAGTTAATAAGCTGCAGATCTAAGAGAGCCTGTCCTCAAACAGAAATTTCTCTGTAGAAGTAAATCAAATAAATAAATTAAATATGACTGTGAAATTCAGTGTTTTGATCTATACTCTCTACATTTTGGGGGGCAAAAAGCCAGGAAGTTAAGTACTGTCTGAGTAAACTTTTTGTGCATAAATGATCTTTAAAGTCAACCTTTCAGAGTAAGGTCATTTCAGAAATGACAGAAAGTCAACAGAGCAATAATCAGAGAATTGTTGCCTTATTCAATTAAAGCCCCACTAATGGTCTTTAAGTCATATTGACTTGATAAGAAGATGGAAAAGGAAATAACCCCAAAGTTACAAAGGTCCTCTGAGGGATAATAGATGGAAATTGTAGACAAATAAGCATTGAAACATCATTTCTACTTCCAGGTCACTTGGAAATGACTTTGCATAATAGTATTGTATTAGATATGTCCTATCCCAGTTTACAATAATGAAGACAGAGATCTCACTCTTGCTTATCTTTACATGGGCTTAGTAATTTTTGAAAATCACATAGTGTTTTGGAAATCAACTTGCATCCCCAACCCCTCTTTGTCTTTCTCTCTCTCTCTCTCTCTCTCTCTCTCTCTCTCTCTCTCTCTCTCTCTATCTCTCTGTTAATTCGTCAACATGTGTTTATCTCCTACTTAATATTGCCTGAACACCAAGTTGTAAAGTGGGTGGGTGGTGGGAATTCAAAATAAGTTAAACTAAACCACTTTGTCTCCATTACACACACACACACACACACACACACACACACACACACACACACACACACAATATGTGACACATGGCTCTTATCCTTAAGAAAATCACATTTTAGTTAAGGATCAAGAGTAATAAGAGCATCAAATCTAAAGAACTACGTAAGTAGTGCAGTGCCTCAATCCATTGGAAACTTTAGTGTTTACAATTTTTTCTCATTTAACTTCAGGTTTTTTTTTTTTAATTTCAATGAATTCCTTATAAATATAGTTTACATTCTGAGGTACTAGGGGTTAGAACTTCAACATATGAATTTTGTGGGAACACAGTTCAGCCCATAACACATGCCACCAAACCACTCTTTGGAGAAAGAGGCCAGGATGCCAGGCTGTTGCTGGGAACTTTCCTGGGAGTAAATGTGGGTGATGACAAGTTCACAAGCAGGGTCCTTCAGGTAATGTGGATGGAGGAGCGTGACTAGGCTTCATGAGCAGTGTTGCTGCTTCTGAGAAACTGGCTGGAGAAAGGTAAAGGATAAGAGCCACACATGCTGGAAATCCAGTGTCATAGCTTTGCTTGAAAATCAGCCTGAAACATGGCCTGGAGTTACCCTATCAATGCCTCCCTCATAAATAAATGAGCCAGGACTCAACATAAAAAGGTATTGAAAGGGAACCAGCATGAAATCTTTACAGGAATGCCACACAAAATAAAAATTAAAAAAAGAATAAGACTAAAGACAAAGCAAATGAAAAAAAAAATCACTAGAGAATAGTTAGAGGAGAAATGGGACAGAAATGAAAAGTTAAACAGTAACAGAGAAATGTGGCAAGAAATATGAAATGCATTTTGTTAGTACATCTGAACAAAATAAGGAACAGAAAACCTTTAAAGAATACAGGTGAAGAATTTTTTTTATTAAAAGAGAAAGCTTGAATCCACAGAATGAATGGACCAAACATATCCTTAAGAAATTAACAGGGAATAACTGCACTTGAGACATACTGATAGCCTAGTAAAATTACTACATGCTGAAGAAAAAGTTATTTGCCCTAAGCAGATACATAAAATTCAAGTCATCTCTAAGGCAATACAGTTAATTTAGTCTTATAGTTACCCACAATGGTCAGGACTAAAAGAAAATAGAGCCTATAAAGTTTTCTAAAAAAGGTGTAAGTCAAAGACTTTATAGACCAAAGCAGGCAAAGTGTGTACAAAGGCAGCAGATAAATATTTTTTTGAACATGAAAGAAATCAATAAATACAGTTTCCATGGTCTTTGATGAAATTATGATAAAATTTGACAACAATAACTTAACAAAGACTGGCTGTGAGCAATGAGTCCAATTAAATGTAGGACAAAAGACTGGAATCACTCTGCGAATTATGGTTTTAAAACAGAATGTGAAAATTCTAAGTCCTGACAATGTAAAAATTACATCTTTAAAAGGCTGAGCTTGGGAGGAGGGAAGAAGAGAAAAGTGGGCAGACTGTGCAAGCATGTGGATTTATAAAGCTGAGGGTCAAAATATATAATTTAAAACTCATAAAGCAGGTAATATAAGTATTAGTATACTTAAATAGCATGACGATAACCATTAAGAAAATTACATACTCAATGAAATTGAGAGGGGAAATATGTTGCTTAAATTGTTACTTACAGTAGAGAAACTAAAGAGAAAAGGGGATTATAATATTATATAAAATTAGTTATAAGTATAACCATGAGAATAAAAATACATCTAAATTATCAGAAGAAAGGTAAAGAAAGCAAAGACTGTATATATAGAGAACATAACCTATGATGACAGAAGTAAGATCAAATACATGTCATATCAATAAATGTAGATGAATATAAGTAGGCCAAACATCCTATTAAACCAAATGATTCATCAATTGGATCAAGAGGCAAAAATCCAACATGTGCGCTGGTCCTGCTGATTGCTTTGTTGGGGCTGGATTTGAAAGAGCTAAGTCTGGAAATGGGAAAACCAGTCAAAAAGCTATCGCAGATTTTCACAGGAGAGATGATAGGGTCTTGATCTGAGATAGAGGGTGGATTTAAAAAATCAGGAGAATCTCAAGAGAAGAAGCATTTGTTGTTAACTAGATGTGGGATTGAGAGAGAAAGAGGATGTCTACAAGTTTTCTAATGGGATCACATTCAACTGAGACAGAGAATATTAGTAAGAGTTTTGAAGAGAAAGATGATTCATTTATCTTCATCTCTTGAGCTGGATGGGTCTATGGGCTACCTGAGTAGATCTGCTGGGTGTCTACATTAATCCAAATCTCAGTGGACAGGTCTAGGAAGAAGATAACTACTTCGTAACTTTTCCCAGTAGAGGGGGTAGAATAAAGCACATGTCTAGTGTGAACCATATATTAAAGACAAAAGTGAAACTTAGGATAGTTCAGCATAGAAGGAGGGTAATGGAGATAGAAAATGGGAGGGAGAAGAAATCCTATTTTTCTTCTTTATATAGAATAATTGAGTTTCTTTCAGTGACAGCCATATTTTGGGATATACACTGATTTTTAATATGCTAATATGTTAAGGATTTCCTAATGCTAATGCTAATATAATTCTCACAGAAAGATCTTATTTCTATTATTTACAGTAAAAAAAAAAATCTTCCAAGCACAGCACTCCAAATTACTGCAATAACTGTTGTAAATATAAGGAATGTACTTGTGTTCTGCTGCATGGGTTTATTTAATGTTAATAGCTCAATTTCTCTAAATTATTTCTTATCAGCTACAGATTTTGAAATGATTTTGTAATGGATCTTAACACTGAAGCCATTGTAATGCCTATTAATGATACAATAGAGTTAAGTCAAATGTATCCTCAAAAGACTTTGAACTTCTCACTTTTCCTATTATACGTGACTCCCCAAAAATCTATTTCATTACAGCAATGAGGTTCCATATGGAACATTCCACACAAGTAATTTAACATTTCAAGTTGTTAAAATCACTGTGCTTTGGGCTTCAGAACTTAAAACACTATCCACAGATCACTGTAATTATGTAGGAATGTATAACTTGTAAAATATCATAGCTTTTAAGCTCCCAATCAATTGAAATGAAGCATAGTCCATGCAAGTCTTTGCCAAAATGATGTTCCTTATTGAGAGATGACACTCTAAGAAAATATCACATTTTATTTTCCCATTTGTGAGACAGAAGAAGAGAATAGCAAAGGAAGAGATATAAGGTGGGGAGACTAGAGAAACATGCCTACCTGTGCAGAGAAAAGCAGATAGGAAGGAAGAAGAAGGGATATTTACTTGACTTTCTTATTGTTTTAAGTACTTTCAGGAGTACAGAACAGTTAGAGGACACAGACCTGGAGCCACCTTCATCTTCTGGCTGGATTGGGATTGAGACTTGGGTGCGGATGGAGGTGGTGGGAGACAGCTCAAATTCTAGAGAACAGTTACAGGCGAGCACATGATCAAGGTTGGGAAACTAGTTAATGGATACCTCCTTACTAAAAGGACAGGAATCAAAGGCATGTTTACAGTAGAAGGGGATTATACAAGAAAAGTTAATTCTGGGTGATGTGTGGGGACTTTGAAGAGGTCCATCTCCTTCCTTTTTCCTTATCTTCTTTCCTATAAACTTCTCATTCCTTCACTTCAGTATAGTCACAGTCCCTACCTCTCCTCTTCCTCCTTCCCTCTGTCTTTCTCTCTCCAATTGCCCTCTGGTCTCCATAATCACCCATATCACCTCTAATGTATATACTGTTCTCCTCCCTTCTTATAATAAGTCCCCCTTTCTCCAAAATCCTGAACATTTTCTGAGAAAGGCCAAATTAATAAATACAAATAAAAACTCACAAAATAAATTTATTTGGATGTGTTTCCTTCATCTTCTTATACTTGGAAGAGAAAAAAGGCACCCATTATATGTTCTGGCTTCTTCTTTTAAGTACCTATTAGAAGTCATAATTTACACAAAAAAGTCATATCTTTTAATTTTATCTATATGTAATATTAGTTCAATGAAAAGTAAATACTTGTTAAGTTTATAAAGTGCTGATTTGGGGAGGAAGTTTTCTGGTATGTGTCAAATGATTTGTGTTTCTAGCAAGCACTTACTGGTGACTAGAGGCCCAGTGCATGAAATTTGTGCACTGGTAGGGTCCCTAGTGGCTGTTGCCTGTCTGTCTGCTGGGGCCTCCCTCCCTTCTCCCAGCTGGCCTCGCCCCCTGGTGCAACTTTCAGACAACTCCTGGTCAAAGGGACAATT
This sequence comes from Cnephaeus nilssonii, assembly GCF_951640355.1. Classification (NCBI taxonomy): domain Eukaryota; kingdom Metazoa; phylum Chordata; class Mammalia; order Chiroptera; family Vespertilionidae; genus Cnephaeus; species Cnephaeus nilssonii. The sequence continues at coordinate 14,213,779 of NC_137079.1, forward strand.
TGCATACTACACTTTTATTATATAGGATTCCTGGATGCTTATATTACTTTAGAAATAATTGATTGCAAGCACAAATTTCTTTTAGTGAATTAGACTTTACAGCAGGAAAGCATTGTCTCAAAATACCAACATGTACAAAAATTAGAGACTCTTGTCTATTCTGCATGTAATACTAAAGGCATTTTGTGTAATTGCTCATCTAGGTATAGGTAGCTTATGTTAGTACCTGCAATAAAGAAGAGGTTTCTAATGTGACAATCTCCAGGATAGTCTTGTCCTCTGTGCTCTGCCATTAACTGGCTTTGTGCCTTTCGGCACATCACTTAGAGTCCCCAGGGTTCAATTTACTCATTTACTAAACATTGAGTGAGCTGTGCCCCAGGCCCCTGTTAGCTCTGTACCACCATGTTGCTTTGTAAAAGATGCTTTAAAAGTCATCTTCATGCTCATTTCCTTTGGAAAGTTCAGTCTGCTTTTAAAAGAAAAAGACCCCTTCAAATGTCAGGGAATTTTTAAAACAAACACCATCTTGAAATTTAAATATCTTCCATGTCTAAATTATTTAGATACACTCCAAATCTGGAAAGCACATTCCTTGGTTCAGAAGCACCTACCCCCGAAGTAGGAATGATACCCCACAATTTTGTTTGAACAATACAGTTGGCCCTCTGAATCCACATGTTCTGCACCCATAGATTCAACCAATCAAAATATTTGGATAAAATATATGTGGAAAAATAATTCCACAAAGTTCCAGAAAGCAAATTTTGATTTTCCAAGTACTATGCTGAATCCACGTAAATGAAGTGATGTGTAGGTGTACCATGCTGTATTCTTTATGTAAATACAGGTTACATGCAAATACTAAGCCATTTTACATAAAGGACTAGAGCAGCCATGGACATTGGTATCCAGGGGGCTCCTGAAATGGATACCTTATGGATACCAGAGGGACCATTGCATATATTATAGCTACAATATTTATATTTTCAAGAACACATACAAAAATTCTATCTTTCTATAGTTTGAACTCTGAAGAAAAGAGATTTCTAAAGAAAGATGTTAATTTACATAATATATTATTAAATTTAATTTCAAATCCACTGAACCAAAAGAGAGTAAAGCTATAGGCTGTTCAGTGCAGTGTCATTGAGGGCATGCATGTGACAGCTGCTGGGTTGGGTCTGAGGGTGCAGAGGAGAATGAGACCATTCCACAATGTAGTCACGGACACTGGGGTGTAGTGATAAGTGATGTACAGTCAGAGGTTGGAGTTGATGTACTGGGCTGAGCTACTGCATAAGGTGATGATGTCTCAGTTGAATTAGGAAAGATGCAAAAGTGTATTCTAGGTAGGCAACAGGAGGTTGGCCAGAGGAATGGTCATGACCGGCAGATGACAGAGCATGTGCGAAGGCTCAGATGTAAAAACAGTACCATGGATTTAGAGAAACATAAGTGGTTTTAGGGCTGAAGAATAAGAGGCAGAGAAAGTTTTACTGGCAGGAGAGGACAGAAGGGAGCAAGCAAGTGACACAAGAATGCCTTGTATATTGTATTTAGGAACTTACAATTCACCCTGATTGCATCACAGAGTTAAAAGAAGGAATTTATTGATAGGATGCCTTTTGGAAATATTTTAAAATACTAAGAAGAGTGGGGTGAAGTCAAGAGACAGGGACACCAGTCAGGAAGCCATTGTAAAAGTCTATTTGAAAGATGATGAACTATGACTTGTGTATTAGGGTTCTCCAGAGAAAGAGGCCAATGCATAAAATATTTTAAGGAATTGACACATGAGATTTTGGGATCTGGCAAGTCTGAAATTCATAGAGCAAGCTGGTTAGCTGGAAATTCAGGTAAGATTTGACATTGGAGCCTTGTGTCTGAAATCCTCAGGACAGGCCAAGTAGACGGAAAACACAGGCAGGTTGTTAAGTTTCTGTCTTGAGGCCAAAGTTCCTAGCTTTTCAGGAGACCTCAGTTTTTGCTCTTCATGATTTCAACTGTTAGGATGAGGTCCACCACATTATGGAGGGTTATTTGCGTTACTCAATGGCTACTGATCATGTGATCAAATGTTAGGTCTAAAAATGAACCTTCACAGCAACATCTAAACTGGTGTTTGATCAAACTGGACACCATAGCTTAGACAAGCTGATACATCAAATTAACCATTCCAATGTATCATTTTCATTAAACTTGTTTGCTAATTTATTGTAAATTATTACTCAGGATTTTCAAATTATGTGATTCATTTTCTATTCTTGTCCTTCTCTTTCCTCCTTCATATTAATTCAGAAAACTAAAGTAGGATACCACCAACGGATGCAAAATGACATTATAACCAAGCAATATTTTCACTAGTTGTTATTAGCAGTTATGAAGATAGTCTGATTATTACAGCAGTGAAATGGGTTATTTCTCTGAATTAAAACAAAAGTAACAACAAAGATCCAGCAATGACATAGCATATTTGCAGGACCTTTCTCTACTGTCTTGGCATCTCAGTAGTACTGGCCTTTAGTATCTGTGTCTCTACATGAAGCCCTCATTGGGATGGGCTATGATCAGTTTATAGGAAACTGAGGATGTCTTTGTCCTTAAAATGAGTCTTCTCTATAGCAGCTCTTAACTTTATGCATAAAGCTTGTTAAAAAGAATCATAAAATCACCTTACCCGGTTTTGCTCAGTAGATAGAGCATTGACCTGCGAACTGAAGGGTCCCAGGTTCGATTCCGGTCAAGGGCATGTACCTTGATTGCGGGCACATCCCCAGTTGGGGGTGTGCAGGAGGCAGCTGATCGATGTTTCTCTCTCATTGATGTTTCTGATTCTCTATCCCTCTCCCTTCCTCTCTGTAAAAATCAATGAAATATATTTAAAAAAAAATAAAAAGATCATATAATCCCTCCAACAACACCAGAGAAGCCACCGTTTTGTGAATAATCTTTGCAAGTCTAAGTGTGAGTCTCTTTCTGGGCCTTTGACAGAACATCATTCTAAGAGCCATATGTTACTCTCTAAAGATGAGTTTTGCATTTGGGAGCAGAACATGTATTTATTTGGACCAAAAGTTGATCATTTAATGGAATCTGCCCCATTAAACAGATTAAATCATTTATTAGAATTATTAAGTTTATGAAATGTATTGTAAAGAGTCTTCAATCTTACCTTTGGAGGTCTGTTCTCTCTTCTAAACTCCCTACTATGATTTCTTACTCAATATTGACCTTTCTGGTTATACTCCTGTCCCATATTTTGGGCTTCATCACCAATTTAATGTTCTATATCTATTTTGAGCTAAAAAAGCAACAAAATCAATATGTGACAGTAGATTATAGAGTAGGTCAGGACAGGTTGGTGTTCCTTATATTTAAGCCAGTGTGTGATCCTGTGAACATGCTGTCTTTGTAGAGAAGATGTTTTGATCACTGAGGTGAAATTAATAGGAAGGATTTAGACTTTCAGAGAAATCCGATGGTGGTGGAGTGGGTTTGTTGTTGCTGTTGCTGTATTCTTGGTACTCTTCAAAGGACACTATGGGTATGTAAATGATTTACACTAACTGCAATATCTTTAAGGCTCTGCGCCACCTTGAATAGCTGTGTGTTTTATAAAGATGAGTTTTATATAAGGCACACTCCCTCAAAGGTCAGGCCCTAGCATTATTCCGAATCCCCTTCCTATACTTCAAGATGAAACATGAGCAGCAATGGGAAGCTTCCCAGAATATAAGTCCAGTAGGTGGAGGGAGAATCTTACCTGAAGATAGATTAATTGCTGGTAAATGGAGAGGATAATTTCAGTGGGTTACCAAACTGAGAAGAAAGAAGCTAACTTCACCTGATGGAGTTTGGGGCGAGGGACTGGAGGTCTGTGGAGATGGATACAAGTCAGTGTCTAGTCAATGAGAGCTGTCCTGAGCAATTTCCTGAAAAGAAGTGTGCTTCTGATTATTATAGGTCACCACTCATGCCCTGTGGGAGGCCTGATGAGGTAGACAGTTGGTTCACATCTATTTTACTTATTCTTTGTGCATATTCACTTTCAAATCATCTTCCTAAGCTCCTCCCCTGTGAAGTGTCAATCAGATCAGACAAAATACCCATATAAATGTGCTACCCACAGAAAACCTTCAAAGCTGATCTTTGTTTTAACTTTGATGTTGGAACTTGAACACAAATTATGCTATTGTATTTTAGAAGTCATGTATATACTGTGAATCATTGAATGCATATTTTTCTGATTTCAGAGAAATTTCATTTACTAGTAAAATGGAACAGTTGCAAAGCTCTTTTATACTGCTATAAGGTATATTTATATTGTTTTGTTTAATCCTTATACCCCTGTGAAGTAAATAGTAAGTCTTTTTGTTCCAATTATGTGGAATGTTTTAAGTTTCTTGCTTAAGATCAGAGGGATAATAAGAGTTGTGAGTAGAACTTAGCTTTTCCTAAGTCAAATCTTGCTCCCTTTATCTCATCTCACTCAGCTTTAAGGTTTTATCAAAGAAAATTAGTTACCCTTCAAAAAAATTCCTGGAATTATATGCTAATTTTTCAGATTAAACAAATAAATAGAGAACCCCCTCTAAGAAACCTAGTTGGAAGAATATGCTCATCTCTCATTTTTGCTGCCTTATTTGATCAAGTTGCCTCTGTAAGTAAAATTTATGCAATATAAACATCACTGAAGACCATATATTAAAGAGGGAACTTTACTTAAGTAAATGATTATTACTTTAATAAACGAAATTTTCTTCCCTTTAAAAATGAAGAAGCATTCATAAGTAGTCATATTCTCCTTAGATATTTTCTAGGATAAAAGTTACCTAACACTTCCTGAGCATCTACTATGTACACATTATCTAAACTCTACTGAGAGAGATGTAGTGTTATTTCCCCATTTTATTGGAGACTTTACTAACTTGTCTGAGGACCTTTGACTGAGTTGGCAAATCAAGGGTGGACACCTCAGTGTTTTGACAGCAACTCCTATGTTTTAACTGCTGTATTCTGCTGGACTGGTCTCTAAAACCTTAATAAAAACACTAATATACTCATTCAACTAGAAGACTACACCTTTTTTTTTTGCCTTTCCAAGGAGTTAAAAGAACTTAACTATAAAGCTTGTAAAATATTAAATCTAAATATCACACAGAGCCTTGAATAACTCTTTAAAGTAACATCCCTGTGCTGTAAAAATCCATTTGCAATACATTTTCATATGCAAGCTAAAGGATTTCAAAGACTTTCTGAAAAGCCCATGGGCCCTATGCAATTTGTACTCCTTACATTCTTTCCTCTGAGTGCCTAGAAATTCATTGTTTAAATTACCTTAAACTCAAGCCCCAGTCAATTACATGTTCATTTTAATTTTATGTGTATAAATGTCTTACTTTTGCAGAAAAAGAGAAGCTGTAAATACTGAGAGTGTCAGCTACATTATCAGTAGCAGAACCATGAAGAAAACTTGTAGATATAGGGAGCTTTTCCAGGTGTCCATGTACATAGGCGAGACTTCAGAGACGATGACCTGTAAAGTGAGCCCTCATGATATATGCAAATGATCTAGTGTTTATAATTTGCTTAGTGCAGTTATTTATGTATTATGAATCTCTCAAAATTATAATTATGTTAAAACTATATGAGAGTAGGTAATATAATAATAAAAATTGTAGGTATTTTTCTTTTTGTAGAAATGACAGGTAGCAGGTGAAATGACTGCTCATTTCACACTGGAAGAATTTTTACTGGACATTGGTAATTTTGCACAGTGCTAAGGCAGATAATCTTAAATTCACCTATTTCTTTATTTTTAAAATAATTTTTTTATTGATTTTAAAGAGGACAGGTGAGGGAGAGAGAGATAGAAATATCAATGAGGAAAGAGAGTCATTGATCAGCTGCCTCCTGCACGCCTCACACTGGGGATTGAGCCCGCAACCTGGGCATGTGCCCTGACTGGGAATTGAACCTTGACCTCCTGATTCATAGGTCAACACTCAACCACTGAGCCACGCCAGCAGGGGCAATTCACCTATTTCTTTACCCCAAATACTTCATCCTTTAGTCTCTTCTTGCAGGAGTGTGTATTTTGTGTGCACGGGTGTATATGCACTTACGTGTTTAGGCCTAACAAAAAAAAATAATAAAATATGCATGCACACACACACACACACACACACACACACACACACACATCTATGGCTTATGAAGGATAGCACACAGGTTTTAAAAAATAAGAGAAATGGGAAATTTCAAGATGTAAGTGCATTGTTTATTATTGGGATAAGGTACTTGAAATAGAGTGTGGGGAATGCATTCTCTGACTTTGAAGATGCTATTAAGTGCTTCAAGTTAATAATATGCCAAGATGACCAAAATACATAATGGATGTTTGAGAAGACCATGGATTTGAGGTAAAGTAATATATGAATTCCATGGTAAGGCAATGCATTTAGGGGACAATGATCAGAACTGTATAATAGAAGTGAAATTAATGGGAATCAGGAAAAGAACCTGTAGGTCCCCAAACATATTATCCTACAATATTGTTTGGTGGCCCTCACCCAAAAGAACATAAGAAAAGAACATGAAGGCAAATTCTACCCCCATATAAAGTTTTGAGGTGACATGGAAAATACTAACACTTACACGAATTTTATATTATAATAACCTTGTAAATATTAAGTATTTCTACACTTCAGAAAATATCTTTTGAAAACTCAGCACTGTCTCAAACTATGGAATGAAACCTTTGGTACTTAGAGTATGAACTTGGGTTATCAAATGAAGAAATTGTTTTTGGAAAATTGTGTAGTGGTGCTGCTAACCAGGCAATACTTCATTCTCAGCAGTAGTCACTTTTCTGTCCAGGGAGGTTTAAATTTTTGAATGTTAGATTTTATTGTATTTTGCTCTTATCCTATATAATAAAGAGGTAATATGCAAATTGACCATCACTCCAACACACAAGATGGCTGCCCCCATGTGGACAAAAGATGGCCGCCACAAGATGGCCAGCAGGGGAGGACAGTTGTGGGCGATCAGGCCAGCAGGGGAGGACAGTTGGGAGGGACCAGGCCTGTAGGAGAGGGCAGTTGGGGGCAATCAGGCCTGCAGGGGAGGGCAGTTTGGGGGAACCAGGCCTGCAGTGAAGAGCAGTAAGGGGCAACCAGGCTTGCAGGGGAGGGCAGTTGGGGGCGACCAGGCCAGCAGGGGAGGCAGTTAGGGGTGACCAGGCTGGCAGGGGAGGGCAGTTAGGGGCAATTGAGCTGGCAGGGGAGCAGATAGGCATCGATGAGGCTGGCAGGGGAGTGGTTTAGGGGGTGATCAGCCTGGCAGGCAGAAGCAGTTAGGGGTGATCAGGCAGGCAGGCAGGCAAGCAGTGGGAGCCAGCAGTCCTGGATTGTGAGAGGGATTTCAGATTGGAGAGGGTGCAGGCTGGGCTGAGGGACACTCACACACACACACACACACACACACACACACACACACACACACGTGCACGAATTTCATGCACCAGGCCTCTAGCTGTTTTATAAAAGTGAATGTAAAACTGAAAAATAAAGTTGCTGACACTAGTATTAGAGGCAAAGAGCCTATAAGCCTAATATCATAGAGAAAAATTAGCAAATATTTAAACTCTGTCTGTGGCTTACTTGTTTTAATTGGTTGACTATGTGTGCCGAGATGATGAAATAAATTCTAAAAAAAATATGATTGATTAAATTAGGGGGATAACAAATTATATTAGTATATATCTTTGAATATTTTAACAAATAGGTAATTTCATTGTATAAAATGCATTTAATTGTGTTCAGGTTTTGCATATTAGACTTTTGGTATATTTTGCAAATTACATTATATGTAAAAAAAGTATGGGGATGAAAATAAAATGGATATAACACTAACACTATAAGTTTATTCTAAGCTATGCAAATTTTGACAAATTACTCAACTTTTCCAAACATCAATATTCTCATCTGTAATTTTTGGGTAAAAAGGTTTTTATAGTAATAGATCAAGATAACAAATGTAAAGCACACAGCACAGTTCCTGACACAGTTGTGTACTCAGTTGTGGTGGTTATTATATGCTCTAACACTAAACCCAAAATGTTACCACTGGTTTACAGAGTGGGCAGACCAGAAGATAGATATGGAATTGGAAAACTTCTGTGCAGGATAATTACCAAAACAATAAGTCTCTCTGGAATGGGAATTAGAATGGTTTCCTCACTGTGAGACATTAGAATGAAAGGTTAGCTCTGTACTCCTTGTTGTCTTTAGGATAAAATGTAACATTTCATATATGGATTTCAAAGTTCATGTTGAATTGGTCCCTGTTCACCTTTGTAGTTGCATCTTTTATGACAGTGCTTTTATATTCTAAGACCATGACATTTTATTGTATTTTTAGGTGTTCCATTACTTCTGTGCATGGTCCTTCCTATGCCTAGAAAGTGATTGTTTAGTTTATTGGCTACTTCAACTCATCCTGTAGGTCTCATTTTGGTCACCATTCTTCTCCTCATCCCGTCTTCTAGATTAGATGTCTATCTAAGGTGCTGCTACATACTGGTAGCAGCATGACCCAGGAGGCATGGGACACTTTTCAAGCTGTATTACGTAATTGTCTATGTCTCTCACTAGACTGTGAGCTCTGTGATGATGGCTTATGTATGACTTCTTTACCTTCCACAGTGCATAACATAGAATAGGTGACCAATAAATATTCATGGATGAAAGTAGAGTTCTGAGGTTGATAGGAATAAAGTAAGTGTAATCAAATAAATTCATATGAAATTATTTTATCAAGTTCAGTGTACTACGAAGTGTTAAAAATTTAAGTACAAAAATGTTTCAAAAATGGCTTTGCAAAGCTGTTGAATAACAATTAGAGGTACTTTACATAAGCATTGCCCAAGATACTAGGAATAAGATTAAAAACCCTTATTCTTCAGACATCTGCACCTAATACTCACTGGATGACCCAGTTACTTAACTTCTTTGGCTATAGTAGATTTATCTATAGGGTAGGGGTAATAAGATTTATATACCTAAACACAGAGGTTGAATAAAAGAGATCCTTGAGGTTTCTTCTACTTCTAAGACACAACTCTTTAGATAATTATAAAATTATAGAAACCTAGAATTGTGATATAAAAATGTTAGTTTTGCATATTTAAAAAATAATCATTATGAGACAGCGTGTGTGCTATACATGCAAGCAGGACCCCATGGTTTTGAATGAAATAAGATTCTATGTGGGAATAAATGACTGAAAATCATACCACATATTCAATTATAGATCATGGCTCTTCAATATTATAAGGAAGTTTTAGTTCCCTAATTATTGATTATATCTTTAAAAATGTAAATATAAAAGTGAATATAGATGATCTGTATCAAGATATTACTTTTGAAAAGGATTTTATTTGCTTTTTCATTTCAGGTCATTTTTCATATACAGAAAAATCCTCCTGTTTTCCAACAATAATACTCCCCTATGATAATGTATCAGGCTTGATGGCAACATTTTTTGTGAATAAAAATCTCAGTGAAGAAATAGGTGGCAGAATTTGAGAGTTATGAAATGGAAATAAGCACTGGTCTAAAAGCCAAGTGATTCACATTCAAAAGAAAGATAGAGAAAAATAACATTTAATGTACAGGGATGATTAAAAATGGAAAAAGTTGAAGTAACTTAATATACTGGTATAATATTTTGGGTTGAAACTGTTATGTCAGATGGTGCCAAATAGAGCAGAAAAATATTCATAAAATTTGATGATGAAAATCTTAAAACAGTAAGCAAAGGTAAAATAAATCTGAAAAGTCCAAAAATAAGCTTAGTTATCGTGTGTATTATCTTTACAGATATACAAACAAAATATTATCTTTAGACTATTAGAACAGTAATCATAATGTACCACAAAAGGGAAATTGGAGCCTAAAAATAACCCCAAAGTGACATAAGAATTAAAATGTAATATATATATATATATATATATATATACTGAGTGGCCAGATTATTATGACCACCTGACGTTTGTAGGCAAATTAGCCGCACACTGCATCGTATGGGATATGGAAGCCGAAGGCCTGTTTGAACACCTTTGCTGCTGTCTGCAGTTACCAAAATAAAACGTCTCCAATTCGCACAGAAACACAAGGATTGGACAGTCGAGCATTGGAAAAAAGTCATGTGGTCCAATTAATCACATTTTCAGTTGCATCATGCAGATGGCAGAGTGAGAATTTTACAGAAACAGCATGAAAGCATGCACCCCACATGCATGAGTACAACCCTTCAAGCTGGTGGGGGCAGTGTTATGGTTTGGGGCATGTTTTCCTGGCATGATTTAGGCCCTTTAATTCATGTGGAACAACGTCTGAATAGCACAACATACCTAAGTATCATTGCTGATCAAGTTCATCCTATCATGTTGATGGCATATCCCAATGGAGATGGCTTCTTCCAACAAGACAATGCGCCATGCCACAGTGCTCATATTGTGCAGCAGTGATTTCAAGAACATGAGGGAGACTTTACCTTGCTTAGGTGGCCCCCACAATCACCAGATCTCAATCCAATTGAGCATTTGTGGGATGAAGTTAAAAGAGCCATTAGGCAGCTGGTTCTACAACCATCAGATCTCACAGAATTGGACAGTGCTATTCATCAGGCATGGTGTCAGATTCCTCGCATCACCTATCAACATCTCGTGGAGTCAATGCCAAGAAGAATTGCCGCAGTATTAAAGGCAAAAGGTAGCCCAACGAAGTACTGATGGGGTGGTCATAATAATCGGGCCACTCAGTGTATATATCATTTCAGAGAGGAAGGGAGAGGGGGAGAAAGATAGAAACATCAAAGATCAGAGACAATCATTGATTACCTAACTCCTGCAGCCCCCTACTGGGGATCAAGCGAGTAGTCTGGGCATGTGCTCTAACCTGGACCTCCTGGTTCATAGGTTGAGGCTCAATCACTGAGTCACACCAGCTGTGCTAACATAACCTCTTAAGTTCACTAATAAAAATACTAGAATAAAGTTACTAACAGTAATTGAGTTAAGTAAGATAAGATAGGCAGAGAACTGAATCATTCAAAATTGCATTTATGAACATCAAAGTAAGGTCATATCATGTGCTCCAGCTCATGCTATAAAGTACTAGGCTTATAGAAATAGATATTGTGACTTTGAAGAATGCATGACCTATTCAGAGAACTAATCAGTAACTCAACAATTACAGTGCCATGTGGTAAGTGATGTCACAGAAAATAATAGGAGTAAGCATAGCATCCTAACAAAGCTTCCTGGGTTAGGGGAAAGAAGTCTTACCAGGAATAAATGCTTGAATGTTGCCTTGAAAATGAAGAAGGAATATCAAAGTGTGTGTTTGTAGGGGAAGAGGTGGAGGAAAATGGAATGTGAAATAGAGGCCGGAGCAAGTTACAAGGAACAGAGGAATGCATAACACTTGGAGCAAGTAACTGTGTGGTTGAGGGATACAGAGATGTGGGCGGGCAAGAGTTGAGACCAATGGTAGATGGATGATCAGGGTCCATATTAAGAAAAAAATACTTTAAAAAATATATTTTATTGATTTTTTACAGAAAGGAAGAGAGAGGGATAGAGAGTTAGAAACATCGATGATAGAGAATCATCCATCAGCTGCCTCTTGCACACCCCCTACTGGGGATGTGCCCGCAACCAAGGTACATGCCCTTGACCGGAATCGAACCTGGGACCTTTCAGTTCACAGGCCGACGCTCTATCCACTGAGCCAAACCGGTTTCGGCAAGAAAAAAATACTTTTATTGATTTTTTTTTTTTAAAGAGAGAGAGAGGAAAGGAGAGAGAAACATCTATAGGCTGCCTCCAGCACATCCCCTACTGGGGATTGAGCCTGCAAGGCGGGTATGTGCCCTGACCAATGGAACCAGAAACCTCTCGGTGCCCAGGATGATGCCCAGCCAACTAAGCCACACTGGCCAAGGCTGGGTCCAGATTTTAATGGGTGGAAATAATTAAAGTTGTGCCTTGGGAAGTCCCCTTTGCTGATATTGGATGGAATTAATTCAGTGAAGTCTTTTGAAATTACACTGGGGAAAAACTGCAGATGATATAAATTGAGATTGAAGTTGAGTGGACATAATGATGAAAATGAACTAAAAAGAATCAATAGGACACGATTATACAATATATGTGCACTATAGGAGCAGAAAAAATTGAGAATGGCTAAATTTTGGGTTAAGTGACAGAGAATGATGATATCGTTCACAGAGACATGAACTGCTAGAAGCCTGAGGGTAGTAAGTGATGAATTCTCCTTTAGATATTTGTGATTTTGTGCATTTGAAACATATACATAGGTATTTCCAAACATTAGTTTGGAGCACAGAAATTTAGTATGGGTGATGCATGACCACAAATGAAATCACACTGGAATAAAATGAAAAGAGAGAAAAGAATTGCCAGAGTGGGGAATTTTGGAGAACAATGACATTTGAAAAATAGTTAGAGAGAGGATATACTTAGGTGTCCTAAAATGTAGAAAATGTGAGTCTTGTTCAAGGCCTAGGCGATTAATTATATGAGGACCAGACTAAATTATTGAAATAATGAAAAATAAAATAATTTCAGGAAAGAAAATATTTTTATAATATAAAGATAAAAACAGATCTTGAGTTAAGACCACTCTTAACTATAAGCCTTAGGCAGGAAATGAAATAAGAAAGATGAAGCGGGAAAAATTATTCATAGAAAGAAACTATAGTAAGTTAAATTTCAATAGTACCCATGGCTTAATTTCAAGTAGAAATGTCCCATGACCTCCCTTAAGTCTTGTTCCGGATATCTTTCAAATTTTGTCAGTAATAACCAGTCGCACATACTGGTTCACTGGGCTTCTGTGAAGCACTATATGTGTAAGAATAATTTAAACCTTTGGAAAAGCAATATCAAAGTCACTTCAGAATAAGGAAGGCAGCAGCAATGGCAAACGTTGAAGTGCATTAAAGCCCTCTGAACTTTAAAGGAGTTTATAAAAGATCACTGAGGGTCATGAAGAGATAAATTGAGCTCCCCTCCATTGTAATAAAACATATTATTGCCAATAATTTGTCAGTAGAGTTTCTAAATTATTTTGTAAAACAATATTTTTGTTTTGTTTCTAATGTAAATTTTCTCCTAGGAAGTTCCAAAGAAAACAAAGTTTGTCAAATTACTGAGAAATCATATACAGTACAATGGAGCTACATTAGTCTTGCTCCAGAGAAGAGTTTACTTTTGATTTAGTCTCTAAAGAAAGGATTTTCTAGGCAAACTGAAGACATACTAGTGTCTAAGCTATGGGTGAGATTAAATGTCTTTAATTAATCTTTAAGTACATTGAAAATTCCATTCTAAACAATTGGTATTCTTGCTAGCATGCCCCTTAAGGACTTCTAGTAGGCAGTACATTGTTAGCCTAGGACTATTTATTGAGTACTCCTGAAAAAAATAAAACTGCATGTCTTTGAATATATTACCTAGCTCTGTATCTAACTAAAATGGGTTAAATTAATTATCACAGGTAGTGATATTTTACACGAGACTATAAAAATAACCTTAAAACCCTCCAGAAGATTAAATGATATCAATTTATTCTGTTCCTTTATAAAATAAGTAATATATTTTTAATTTATTCTCAGAACAACAGCTTTACCTGATGTTTCTCTCTTAAAAACATATGATGGTGTTAAGTTAAAGATGTTATATATTCTTCTTTTATAAATAAAAATGTGACATTTCAAACTAAGTTTATTACTATTTAGTGGACTAATGTTCTCTAGGTAAGTAAAGTATGCATGTGTATAATAGCTACAGATCTATTCAAATGCCTGCTAGGCCATCCTGAAGCTCACTACAATCATACCAAACTGAGATGGGAGTGGTGGCCTTTTTCCTAGAAATGTGAACTCTAAAAACTTGATTTAGTCAATAATTTAGTTACAAGTCTTAAATTTAAATTTTATAAAAGTATGGCATTGTTTTCATAGAAGAATTGATTTTATTTTCAAGTTTTATTTAAAAATCAAGTCCCATAGGGCTTGCATCATTACTTGGATGAGATGCCCATTTTAGTTTTTGCTCTTGTAATAAGTTTACCTTTTCATTGAATGTGGTAAAAGCTTAACAGTGTTTTGTTTTTTTAAAAGATAAAAGTAGTTCTTATAAATTAGTGGACGTTGTCTCAAATGTTAAGTTGGGTTTTTCTGCTCTGTGGAATATAAGATACAGTGTATGGAGTTTGACTAGTATTTATGCAAGCTTTATAAGAAACTGACAGTTACTATTTTTGATAGCTTAGAGTTATAGTCACCTAAGTAAGACTATGCAAATGTTTATTTTTATTTCAGAATTCCATATTAAAGAAGTATAATTATAGATATTTTCCATGGAAAAAACATTTTATCACCATGCTTTAAATAGGAAGTATAAAATAGCTTCAGGCATTTTAACTGCCTGGTAATGCTTGCAGAATTAACAAGTAACTAATATTTTAACAAAATAATTTGATACAGCAAACAAAAAAAGGTGAATGTGATTCAAAGAGGCATTTGAAATATGCCAATAGTTAAAAAATTGTTTTGATGTAATAAATTTCTTCCCCAAACATATTTTTAAATTATCTATTATTTCCCTTTTCCACTTTCAAATACAATTTTCTATCTGTGAACAATGAGCATAGGCACTATATGTATGGATATACTAAGGATGGTTCAACTATTTTTGAGTTGCAGTAGTGAAAATTTGCGGGGGCCTGATGCGGCGGGGATCTCCCTTTTCCATGGCCAGTACGGAGAGAGATGAAACTGGTTCTTGATAGAGGCGTCCAGGGATTGAGAAATAAAGAAATAAAGAGAGACACAGAAGTAGATGCAAGCTGGGTCCCGGGTGGGTCGCTGACCTCTTCTGCTGGAGAGATAGATGACTCCCTGAGCCACACAGCACATTTATTTATACTCCCATATACAAGGGGGGTTCACTGGAAAACTTAAGATTAAAGGAGCTTGGGAGGGCCCAGGTCTATTTCATTTCCTCTTTTCTGGTGCTAGACTGGTTCCACATCTCAAAGCCCTGTTCCGGAACCTAGACAAAGGTAAGCCAGGAACTGACAACACCTCTGCACTCCTGGGGCGGGGTGCAACTGACATGACTCTGTCAAATATCTTGGGCTTAGTCAACAGCAATCTAAAGAATGTCCATGTGTCTTCCCAGGGGGCCCTCTACAAAAATTAAATGTAACACATCTTTTAATCTTCATGTTGAACTTTTAACACAAGATTTCTTTAAGAGAACATATAGAGTCCTATGATCACTGCTGTGCCACAGGCTTGGTCAACAGTTTGGACTTAAAAAGGCAGATGGAAATATCTGGGAGGTTGATCTCCAGGGGAAAACCAAATGGAATGAACAGATTATCTGATGCATTAGATCATTTAGTATTTAAAGATGTTTGACAAATCTCTTGAAATGTTAGCAAAATTAGCATTAGGTGCCTGGATAATTAAGAAAAACCAACCCTTTGCATTTGCTTGCTTTTTTCTGGATTCCTTTATTCTAATGCTAACTGTGTTGAGTCACACTGACATTCGAGTGCAAAAGGTTAAAATTTGTGGTAGAATTTATTATTGTATGCAAATATCCTTCACATCAGGAGGGTACATTGACTGATAAAGATGATGACACACTAATGACTCTCAAGGAATTCTTCTTTGGCTTTTGTTTGGATGTCCAGATATTTATATGCATTTATTTTGGTATCAAGCAATATCGGCCTTTCCCAGTGAGTAATTTATAAGATTTTCAACTATAATTCAATATCCAGGTCTTTCCATTCTTGATGGCCTCACATTCGCAATCCACTGCTGTAATTGGGTGCTAGACCTTGCCATCACCCAGGGCTGTACTGTCTCTCAGATAATGTTAGGTTACGCAGAAAAGGAATTTATCAAAAGATATTTGGTAGCACACAAAATCTTTACATATGCCCAGGAACCAAGACCAGAGGGTTTGCAGTCAGGAGCAATGCCTACATTTCCACCAACCCTACTGGGAACACCTCACCACTGCTCCTACTACCTGGACAACGCAGCAGACTCCATTGTGTGGGTACACGATGCCACTCTGCCACCTCTGCCTCTGTAGGGGAATGAGTATGTTGTCACTTTTTCTGAATGCATGTTTTCGGGGTACATGTTCCTCCTGGCCACCAGCTTCTGAATCAAACTCTGCCCGCAGAGTCCAGTTGGTGGATGTTAGACCACAGTGCTGCAAGTAGGTCAGGAAAGTGAATTTTAACCTCTAACGTGAAGAAGCATCTTAACTTCTAATTCCTAACATGAGGAGCTTCTAAGAAAAAGGAGGGGTGGTCAGTGTTTTTCACTAGCGTTTTCATTGTGAGAAAGAGGGGCAGAGAGAGAGGGAGAGCACGTGAGAGAATGCACTATTCCTAAAAATCTCCGAAATGCCATTTCATCATTCTAGGCATGTCATTGTTCCACAACCAGCTTTTGTCCTTCCTGCTATTTTAATCCAGAACCCCCGTTCTGAAAGTTCTGCAAGTTCATCCAGACTGCAAATCCATTGACTCAACTCTTGTTCACTCTCCATTACACATGCTTGCTCCTTCTTTACCCAGGTGCTACGGGTCATTTATTACAACCACTTTCTTGATCAAAAATGGGTGTCGGATTTTGTCGAATGCTTTTTCTGTGTCTATTGAGATGATCATGTGATTTTTGTCTTAATCAATTTATGTGATGTCTCTACAACCACTTCCTTGAAAACATGCTTTGCCCCCATGTTGTTGTTTCCCTCTGTCATACTCATAAGGCAAGAATCTCCGCCAGGGCTAAAGCCCTTAGTTGCTCTGCTCTGTGCCTGCTGCGGAGCACCTTTATATATATTGCCCAAAATATCACACAGTTGTACTAATTCCCCTTTAACACCAAAATCTCAAAAAAGGCATTCAGTCCTGCCTGCATTCTAAGCACCCTGTAATACATTTGCCTATTCAGATGGCACCACACTATTCTGGTTTTCTTCCTGCTCAGGAGCCCCTATCCAGTCTGTTTCCTGCTCCTCCTCCTCATTGCCACCTCTTTAGATCCTACTACACAGATTTTAATTTTCCCAAGTCTTCTCCAATTTAGCAAATAATACTTCAATCCTCTCCTCTTTGTTGCTCCAGTGAAAATTAGGACTGATCAAGTTTTCTCTTTTTCTCTGCCCTCACACCTCATCCATCATGAACTTACCCACTGTACATTCACACTGCTCTCACTGTTGGCACGCCGCTGCAATCTTCTACCTGGCCTTCTGCAGTGCCATACTCCTGCTCCTGATGCCATCCCTCTTACATTCTCTAAGCACAACAGACAGAATTCACTGCCCATGGTGTAAAATTGTCACCTCAATCCCTGATGTAAAAGCATTCCCATTGAACTTGAAATGAGAATCCAGATTCCCCAAGGTGGTCTTAAAGTCTAATATGACTTTTGGGTCCACTTCTTTCATTTAAAATCATAATATGTGGTTTTTTAATATATATATTATTGATTTCAGAGAGGAAAAGAGAGGGAGAGAGAGATAGAAGCATCAATGATAAGAAAGAATCATTGATCGACTGCCTCCTGCACAGCCCCACCAGGGAACAAGCCCTAGTTCATAGGTTGATGCTCAACCACTGAGCCATGCTGGCTGGGCAAAACCATATTATGTTTTTTAAAGAACATCATCACTACCTAAAAATATCTTGTTAATTGATTAGTGTACATGTATATTGGTAGTATCTTTCCACTAACATGTGATAGAAGCATATATTTTAACCATCTTAATTAAATTAACTGCCTATTGCTCTCTACTGATGTCCTTGTTTTACTTCTCTTTAGGCCTGGTGACTTCTCTCCTTGGCATGTTGCTATGGACTTTCTCACATGTTAAAATTGGTGCCACACCAGAATGTAAGCTTGGGTTCCTATGACCAGAATGTCTCCACCACCTAGAACTGTGCCTGGAACAGATGAGGCTCTGAAATTCTTTCTTTCTTTTTTTTTTTTAGTATATTTTATTGATTTTTCACAGAGAGGAAGGGAGAGGGATAGAGAGTTAGAAACATCGGTGAGAGAGAAACATTGCTCAGCTGCCTCCTGCACACCCCCAACTGGGGATGTGCCTGCAACCGAGGTACATGCCCTTGACCGGAATCGAACCTGGGACCCTTCAGTCCGTAGGCCGACGCTCTATCCAATGAGCCAAACCAGTTAGGGCTAGGCTCTGAAATTCTTGAATGAATTACTAAATTAACTACACAATAAGGAAGATACAGGATATAAATTCATAACATTTTAGGCCTGCAGTAGGTTTTTTTTTACCCCCTGTAGTTGAAAATGATTAGCTCCGAGTGAGAAAACTGAGGCCCAAGGAGCACAGCTAATTATTGAAAGAATTGGGACTAATTACTTAGCTGTCACCTCATTTACATTTCACCATGCTGCATTGTGTCCTTCCTAAGTAAATGAAACCTTTTTTTTCTGGCCTCCAATTTTCTGCATGCCTAGGTCCATTATCCCTTGAATGGGTTTGGTCTGTTGCAGGTGCTTCATAAACTTGTTTAATTAATAAATGAATAAATAATGAATACTGTACTAATGTGCACTGATAAAGTATGTAACCTGGTAACATTTGGATTGCGCTATTTCTACTTGCCATCGATTCTCTGTGGTGTGCAATGCTATCGACATCTTCTCTTTCAGTCTTAGAAAGAGGGAGGTAGTATCTGTGTGCCTCCGGGACACATTTTAAAGTCCTGGTGCCTAATGGGAGAACTGAGTGGGGCGTCTCTGAGTAGGAAATGATCAGACTCCTTTTCCGACAGCACTTTCATATGGATCCTTCCTGCATGTACTTACTCAAGATAGGATATGGTGATTCTTCAAAGAGGGTTGCTGGCTGATCCTGGGGTGAAGCCACCCTTTGAACATCTGCACTTCCCATATGCTCTTCTCCTAAAAGTGCTGTGCTCCAGTCTAGTGCCGATCGGCCCACATAGTGCTAATCAGGGCAAGGCAATGCCGGAGCATGTGCTCCCAATTAAGGACACTGCAGCCCACGCTCCCATCCTGGCTGCTGGCAGCGTGACCTCGCACACTGAGAGCCCTGCACATGCAATCTGGCAGAGGCGAGGGCTAGGCTGTGCTCCGCTGTTTATACATCCATCCCCTTCACCTTCAGCTCGCCTGTCATAAACCTCCCCTGTCAGGATGCTGAGCAATAGCCTGGAGAGGTGAATTGGGTCCATGATGACTAACAGGTGCTGCATTGCTGACACAGGCACAATTTGGGGACTTTTAAAAAAATAAATTTTATGCAGTTCAAGCCGCTAGAAAGGTGGATTTAATGAAGTGGAGCAGTATGAATAATACTGACATTTTAGCTCACATTGAACTTGCATATAAACTGCGTTTTGCAAAATCTCCTTTAGCCAGATTTGACTATGAGAGAGAACTTTATTTAGGAGAGAAAAAAATGTTTAGATTGAGATACAATTACATAAAAGAAATGCATGCACGTCATATCTGGATTTAGACATTGTCAGTTTAAAATAATTTCTTAGTTTTTAATTACAGTTGACATACAATATTGTATTACTTTCAGATATACCACCCAGTAATTGGACATTATATAACTTACTAAATTATCACCCTTATAAATCTAGTACCCATTTACAAGGATGTAAAGGGCACTGTCTGGTTTTACATATATACCTAAGCAAAGAAAGCTTGGATAATCAAAATTCATTAATTCAATAATTCATCTGTTTACTCATTAAATAACAAGTTTATTGTTCATCTAACTACGGAACTGGCATTATGTTTGGATGCCAAAAGAAGAGTTCCTGTTTTCAAGTAACAGAAAATATAATGGGAGGCACAAGGGAAAAATATTTTTTTCTCTGATTAACGTTCACAATAGAACAGGAAAACACTAGCGTATTCCTCTCAGATCTGTTCATATTAGCCCATGCAAGCAAATGGAAGAAGGTGAAGAACTCCTGGCCGAGGCTGGAAGCTCCAAAGGGTACTTAGATCTGAGGGTTTGGCAGGAAATAGTCCTTGTAATTAGTGTTAGAAGCAGCTATCCTTGACCCAGGGTCAGGGGCAAGGGCGAGGAGGCTGCTTCACAGAAAAGACATTCTGGACCAAGGCCTTCAGAGAGGAATTGACTTGCCCAGGAACAAAGAGTTGATTTGGAGCATTTTCTAAACAGGTTTAAAAATGAACTGTAGGAGAGTATCTTACCACCACATATCTTTATCCAGTTTTCCTCTTGGTATACTTCCCCGAAGCTAAATACCGTGTAGTTATTAGGAAAATAAAGGAAAACGGAGATGTAGGTGAAAAGGACAGTTCAAGGAGGATACAGGCCTTTTTGGCAGTTGGAGCAGCACAGTCTTGATGGGGTGTTGTTTCCAAAGTATCAGGCTGGGTGTGTGGAGAGACGCAACCCAAGGACAGTGATTCATTCTGCTCACAAGCTTTATTGAGCATCACAGGGATGTGATTGAGCTTGGAGAGCTGAGCAAGCACTGCTTCTCAAGGTCCCTCTCATGACCCTCACTGGTTGTGAGTGGCAGCCGGCAGCCCTTGACAAGTAGGAATCCACATGGTCCCGGAGCCTTGGGTGTAGGGCCCCCAGACCCTGTCCTTCTCAACCCCACAAGGGCTGGACTACTGCCTGGAAATGGTTATGCTTCCATATAAACCAATAATGCTGCTACTCATCTAGTCATATATCTAGTTTTCATGCTTCTTCTGAGACTCTTGTACAATCATGCATTGTCTACTCCATTATAGGACCTGAAAATCTTTCATTTATGTACACCCAGAGGCATATTTTGGACAAAGCCTACCTCAAATATGAAAGGGTAGCAAAAAATAAAAAAGAAAGAAAAGAAAAGCAATAACACTAATAAGTAACATTTCTTGATAACATATATGTCAGACATTATTTGAGTATAATACCCATATGAAGTATATATTATTAGAATATCTGGAGTGTAGAGAGGCCAGAAATGTACTCAAGGTTGCACAGCAAATCATTGGTAGTGATAGGCTCTAACTGGAGCATGAGAGTGGCTTGCAAGTGTGGAAGGCATATTATGAGGAGCCCTGCATGCTCCACCACAAGGAATGCATTGTATCATGGAAATGGAGAGCTATGCAGGGATTAAAAGCAGAGCAGTGGCATGATTATATACAAACTAGTTTTTAAGCCCTTGTAAAATTGAATCTTAGAGAAGTTAAGTTGCAAAGATTATACACCAGGGACACAGCAGAGCTAACAAAATCAAGCGTGAACCCAGGGCCCACACCTCAAACCACTTTATCTTACCTTTAATCCGAGACATGGTGCAAAAGGGGTCAAGTAGGCAGATGGGTCTGCCCATGGAGGGAAAAGATAGTGTCCCTTATGGTAGCACTCAGGAGCTAATAACTTCTGGATACTTCATCTGCGTGGTGTGGAATTGAGAGTAGGATGGACACCACGTAAATATTGAACTATATTTTACATGTTTTTATTGATTTCAGAGAGAAAGGTATAGGGAGAGGGAGGTAGAAACATCCAACGATGAGAGAGAATCATTGATCAGCTTCCCCCAACCGAGGATTGAGCCCGCAACCCAGGCATATGCCCTGACCAGAATGGAACTGTGACCTCCTAGTTCATGGGTCCATGCTCAGCCACTGAGCCACACTGGCCTGTCTACTGAATTATTGATAGACTCTATGCTATTTCCTGCTGGAGAAGTGGGGGCCAGCACATATTTAAATGGAAATCGAGGGCCACATGAGTGAGGCTGGGTTTGAGTTAAACTGACCCATATTGATTAACATCAGAAAGGAACTAGGAGAAATAAGGTGGGTGACTATTTTTAAAATATTTTAATTACTATTGAGATGATTTTGAAAATAGATGATTACCACTATTTGGTATTTACATATAATCTCATTCTGAACAAAAGTTCATTATTTACTCATAGATAGATGCTTATCAATATCTGGAGGATGATGCAGACAACATCATTTTACTTAGTTTTTGTCAAGGCACTAAGTTTTGAAGCATTGCTAAGTCTGTCTTTTTACATCACTTCTACTCTGTAAAGGTCAAATGCATCATGTTAATTTTATACCTTAGATGCAAAATTTGTATCTTGCTTTGAATTTTGTCAAGGAAGATAAGGTAGTCGTGATTTAAGAATGGGAACTTTTGGGTCTGTGTGTCAGATTTTGACATTCATAGAGCAATGTGACATGCCAGTTTATGTCAAGCACATAATAAGCATATGTATAAATGGTGAGAAATGCTTTCTTCAGAATCTCTGCTCAGAAATATCCAAGCTGAGTGACGGTAATCCAGGGAAATATCAGTGAGAAAGAAACCTACATGACAGTAAAACATCTCTGAAGAGAGGAGTTCTCTGACATTTTCTTTGATCAAAAAGACAAAAGAAAGAGAAAAAAGAAAGAAAAGTAAAATCAAACTTGTCTCCACCAACTCTCTCTTCTATGGTTAATAAATTTTGTTATACTCAAAATGGTATTAAACCATTTCCCCCCTTTATTACTCTCATAGGCCTGCTCTTAGTTATTTGTGGCTTTAATAATGGAGATAGCTAATAAGCTATCTTTCCAATTGGATGCTTAGGACCAGGTGTGCAGGTTAGCACAGAAAGTGATATAGACCAGACATATAGCCCATGGAAGCAAGTACTCATGTGAAATCAGCTACAGAGAATGAGAGGAATCCCAGCCAGGCAGAAAGGGCTAGAGGAAGAGAATGGAGATTATCCATCCAGCAAAAGATAAATAAGTGAATATGTGTCAGAAAAAAAGAAGAAAAATTCAAAGTTATTGGAGAATAAATAAGAAAGGCAAAGGTCCTATCATGCTCACAGAGGTTGTGGCTCCAGTTTCCGGAAGGGCTGACATGAACTTGACAGGGTCTTAGGCTTGGATGGACTGAATATGAAACCTGCCGCCAAAGCAAAGTATCAAATAGGAATGAGATTACACTTGTAATTAAAAAAAAAATTAGACACTTCAAGAAGAAGCTCAGCTACTTGAATCTGGCTTAGAAGTAATGTTCCTTAGATCGTATCTGTTGGAGTTGTGCGGACTGAGCCTATGGTCAAGGGAATCTCAAACTTATATATATATATATTTTGACAAAATAAAAATACAGAGGAGTGTCTACAGACTTAGCTATTCTGGGCATTTCATATAAATAGAGTCATGCAATATGTGGTGTTTTATGTCTGGCTTCTTACTCAATGCTTTTCAAGATTTAGCCATGTTGTAGCCTATATCAGTACCTCATTTTCTTTTTAAAATATATTTTTATTGATTTCAGAGAATAAGGGAGAGGAAGAGAGAGATAGAAACATCAATGATGAGAGAGAATTATTGAACAGCTGCCTCAGGGGATGGAGTCTGCAACCTGGGCATGTGCCCTGACCAGGAATTGAACCTCCTGGTTCATAGGACAATGCTCAACCACTGAGCCACAGTGGCCAGGACATACTGTTATGTGGCTTAGAGTGCTGTGGAGAAGAGTACCAGGTAGGTAGATAATTTCTTCACATCAAGAGTAAATATGTTAGGACAATGTTTTCCATACACAATTCAGTGGGCACCATTATCCCTCAACATATTATTTAATGAAATATCTCATAAAACACTGGGTTAAGCAAAATTAAAATTGGCTATTTTTTAAACCACGTGACTATATTATATTTAAATGCTCTACTCTATATAATGAGAGTCAGTCCAAAAGCACGTTACCACAATAGCAATTGGTCAATGTAAATAAGTGTGCTACCAATTTAATAGAATGTAGTCTATGTAATATGAATGCATGAATGAATGTTGAAGACTGTGGCAGTCTTCTGCATTCATGTCAGGACATACATTTAAGAGGAAAAACCTATCAGCCAGTTTCTGGATGTTAGTTCATCTCATTAAGGTGTGGCGTAGAGTGTTCCTGGTCCTTTTCTCCTAATTTGGTCTCCCCTTGGCTAGGGAGGATCTGTCTGATTGGATAGTGTCTGCACAGAAGGGAACTGACTACTACTCTGATTAGCCACTTTGTCAAATGTCACTTGCAATCAATTTGGCTGATGGAAGGAGCCTTCAACGCTGATAAGAACATCTGTTTTGTCAGAGCAGCAGAGCAGCGGGATGCAGATCAATGCGGTCACACTTGTTCCATATCTGCAAGAGGGGTGTAAACATAAACAAATGTGCTTTGCAAGCATAAATAATTAATAATAAGTGATAAGCACAAGCGTGACATCTCAGAATTACTTTGACACTGTCCTACTAAGATAATCCCAATCTGAAAGCCCAAACTTCTGTGGCTTAGCCCCAAGAAAAAAAGAGCTGGATGTTATTGATTTAAACTGCACACAAACAAACATGGTTTAATTCAGGTCTAGAAATATAAAGATCTGTGAAGTCATATACATTTGCCCTAGTACCTGTCTATAGAACATTATTTTCATTTACAAGACAAAGTCATTTTTACTAATCCTGAATCCACCTATTATTTAAAACTAGCTCAGTTTCTTTTTTAAAAAATATTTTTTATTGATTTCAGAGAGGAAGAGAGATGGAGAGAGAGATAGAAACATCAATGATGAGAGATAATCATTGATGGGCTGCCTCCTGTACGCCCCCTACTGGGGATCGAGTCTACAACCAGGTATATGCCCTTGACTGGAATCAAACCCTGGACCTTTCAGTCCTCAGGCTGACACTCTATCCACTGAGCCAAACCGGCTAGGGCAGGCCTAGTTCAGTTTCTATCAGATCTACAAAGGGTCTCTGACTTGCCAGACTACCTATATTATACCCTGTCTCTACTATTGTTTGTCTCTCTGAAATAATATTACTTCATGTTTAGCCTTGAACTACTTCTTTTTGTATTTATATTTTCTACTAGAGAGGTATTTTACATTACTTATTAACCCAAGAATAATGTTTATTATGGCAATAAATATATATGAAATGCTCATTGCATTTCTCGTGTACATGAATTCTATATCTTATAAAAGGTACATCTAATGCCCTGTATAAATGCACAAACCAGGAGCCAAGGTGATTTTATTGAGCTTTATTTTTTTTAATCTAAATATATATAAATAAGCAAAATTATAAAATTTAATATTATGTAAAACTTTATTCATACTGTTATAGACATTAATATTTACTCTAATGAAATGATATGAAATTACCTTTGCCAAACATGCGTGTAGAAGTTCTTGTGTCTATTCTACCGGTGTTCTTGGTAGAAGATAAGTCTCCCTAACTTTATCCAACCCTCACCAGACCATATAAACACTAATTAACTCCTAATTAATCGTAAGCTCATAATGTTTTGCAATTTTCACAGCACCAAGCTAAATAATTTTCATTCAGCAAATGGTTGATGAATGCTTTTCAAATTGAACACAATTATGAGTATTAGTATGTTTTAAACTCAATCCAATAAAAAAGTCTTTTATCTACTGTATATGTTTGGAAATCTATAAAATTTTACTGTTTTTAAATAATAATTCCTGATTCTATGAGTATTTGGGGGGAAAATTATTTTGTCTACTGTGAAGTGAAACATTTTCATTAAAAGGCGAAGGCAGACTCTATGGAGAGTACTGCAGAAACTATACATAGGATGCCTGTTAGAGGCCTGCCAACGAGTTCCAGCCTTCCCAGTGGGACAATTGATAAGCTAATGGACCCAAATGTGAAGTGAATTTTTCAAGTTGACTTAATACTGTGGGCAGAACTAGAAGCATTTAATTGATGGAGAACCAGGTTTAATAGCACACACCTGCCAAATGGACATGTGGCAAGCAAAAACTAATTTTACGTTGAGTGTTTTTCTAGCCCGTGATATTTAGGCTTATTCAATGCAGCATGGACACTGTACATGTTATATGTATACATCTATTAATAAGATGTTGTATATTTATTTTTATAAGCTATGTTTATATGTATTACGTATATTCTTATATACATAAGCTATAGAGTATGGGATGAGTTCACCTGGAATCAAAGCTTTATCCAAACATAAATCAACATTCAAATAATATGCAAGTACAGGGATGGCAATTAAGCTTCGTTTTGCAGGAGAGCGTGGGTGTGTGGGCAGAGGTTGTCTGGAGAGGTTGTTGAGGGGCAGGAGGGTTACCAAAGGTTTTCAAACCTTTGCAGAGAGAACCCCATGGGAGCAGATTGGGAAGGGTGGCCCAGCATAGTGAAGGCTGCTGATTCTCCCATGTAACTTACACCAAAGCAGCATCCTGTTGACTACTTCGTATGATTGGCTTTCACAGGTGAGCCCCACCACATACAGCCACCGTTTATTGAAACAGGCATTTTCCGAACGTTTTGACTCACCAACTTATTGTACTGTAAAATATAATCTCATAGTTATTCTAAAGAATTACAAATTAAGCTTACATGTTATATTATTAAAAATTATTTCTTCTAAGAAATATGGAGACATATTTTAAAATGTGTATTTTAATTCCATTTTATACTACATTATTTAGTTTTAAAAATATTAAGAAAATTTTTTATCCTTAGTTGTTTCTAATGAGTAACATGTGCTATTTAATTTACCTCAGGTTAGATGAAGCATTATTTATTTAAACATTTAAACCAATCCCTTCCATTGCTTGACGTTATTTATCTATATAATGTGTCATCTAAAATGGACCAGTATAAATTTATATCTTTAAAAGCATAAATTTAACTAAGAATAAATTTAATTAAAAATAATATTAGGGTTGCCATGGCCGGTGTTGGTTGGAGCATCATCTGGTGAGGGCACATACCCAGGTTGCAGGTTTAATACCCAGTCAGAGTGCTTACGGGAGGAAACTGATATCTCTCTCTCTCTCTCTCTCTCTCTCTCTCTCTCTCTCTCTATTTCTCTCTTTCTCTCTCTCTTCCTTCTTCCCTCCCTCCCTCCCTCCCCCCTTCCTCTGTCTCTAAAAATCAATAAAAAATAATGTTAGGGTCAAAACCACCAACAAAGTTAGTCAATGTCAAGCCAACTTTGTAGCTGAGTTTCCTAGTCTTGAGACACATTGAGAGTTTTCACCCTATTCTGCTGAAAAAAAGGTTCTTTTATTTATTTATTAAAAATTAAAATCAAAACAATACCCTTATCTTCTTTGCTATAATGAATTAAGAATCCCAATCAATGGTTGAAGAAACTATGGTAAAAAATTCCATGCAACTATTCTAGACAGAGTATGCTACCACTACAGAGTGCTCTATGGTCAAGGACTAAGTGATTAAGGAAATGAGCGAAAATAAAACATCTAGCCTGGCCTGCGTGACTCGGTGGTTGAGCATTGATCTATGAACCAAGAGGTCAAGGTTTGATTACCAGTCACCCAGTGTGGGATGTGCAGGAAGCAGCCAATCAATGATTCTCTTATCATTGATGTTTCCATCTCTCTATCCCTCGCCCTTCCTCTCTCTGAAATCAATAAAATATATATATCTTAAAAAAGAAAAGAAAGCATCTAGTCAGGAAGTTCTGCCCTGACTGGTTTGGCTCAGTGGATAGAGCATCGGCCTGCAGACTGAAGGGTCCCAGGTTCGATTCCGGTCAAGGGCATATACCTTGGTTGCGGGCACATCCCCAGTAGGGGGTGGGCAGGAGGCAGCTGATCGATGTTTCTCTCTCATCAATGTTTCTAACTCTCTATTCCTCTCCCTTCCTCTCTGTAAAAAATCAATAAAATATATTAAAAAAAGGAAGTTCTCATATCTATGCCTTTGAAAAACTACTACTGACTCCTGTTATTAAAGCAGAGAACACTGCAGTTGAATATCAAATGATCTCACTCATTTGTGGAATATAATGAACAACATAAACTGATGAACAAAAACAGATCCAGAGACAGAGAAGCATCAAACTTCAGAGGGAAGGTAGGGGAGCGTGGGGGTAAGGGGGAGAAATCAACCAAAGGACTTGTATGCATGCATATAAGCCTAACCAATGGACACAGACAACAGGGGGGTGAGGGCATGAGTGGGGTGGGTTGGGGGGATAATAGGGGGATAAGGACACATATGGAATACATTAATCAATAAAGAAATTTAAAAAAAGAGCCAATGAAACTGTTCTTGTCTGAGGTGGGAAGGGAGAAAGTGCTATAATACAAAAAGGAAAAAAAGAGGCATTTTATTATGTTAATTAGTATTTCTCAAGTTTATTAAATATAAGTTTATATTTAGACAGGTGCACAGAGTTTCACACCAAATACCCATTTTATTAGAGGGTGGGAGTGTATAGACTTTCAGTAAAGAAGAAAATTGCTTAAATATGGCAGTAAGTTAACCCCCATCAGTCAATAACCTGCCCGTGGATTTGGTCTGTTATTTCTAAGGACATATTTGTTCATTTTAGGTCAGCCTTAAATGTTGGTAATTTGGAGGAAATGTAATGAGCTGTTCAGAAAGGAATTATTTGGTGACACAGTGGGCGGGGGCAGTGACCGGGCAGTGTTACAGCTGACTTGGCAGCTCCCCAAGCTGGGGTCTGATGCGCACCTTGCTTACTCTATGAGAAGTGTGTGCAGGATGGCGGAGGGCTGGGGAGCTAGCACGGTGAACCCCAGCAGAGAGGCCTCAGCACGAAGGGGAGCTATCAGCTGGACTTTAACTTTCTTCTGACCCGGTAACGGGGCTGACTAGAGAACCACAGGTGCCAGGATGTGCTGGTAAAGGCAGCGTCTTTATCATCTCATCATGAACACAAATGACTTTTCTCACAAAGTGAACATTTCCCATCAAAAGAGTATGAAGAGAATGCAGCCAAAAATACATTGAAAGAGCATACTAGTTCTTTTCTTCCTTTAGCCTTTCCATGTTCATATGTTCAGCATTATATGGTACTTCCGAATTAGTTTCATGATTGAAAAGGAAATAGAAGGGACTTGGACCACGTCTGAAAAATAACAGGATGTATTTCAAACTGATTAATGATCTGGTGTCTTTTGGGTAGTAAGTGAATATATTCTGTTTGCTTGACTCTCCATATTCTGGCTTACATATTTCATTGACATATAATTGGAGACATCCATTTGTTTCCGACATAAGGATTCAAAAGTCTTTCTCCATCTGAAAAGTTATTTGTGTGTACACCTAAATTCCATGATAAAATTATTTTATTATTTTCAATAAAGAAAAAGTATTAAATGCATTAAAATAAGTATATTAATTTTTATGCAAATTCTTATCAAATTTGAGGAGGAGTTACTGTTGATGATTTATTGACCCATTGCATATGAGCTTTAACTATGTATACATAGTTAATTAAATAAAATTATATAAATTATATAATTATTATTATGTATTGTATATTCATCTTCTTATATGATAATAAGACAACCCACAGAATTATTCCACATATATGGAATTTTATAATTTTCAAAGTTATATTTGAAATATATAATCATTATAATATAAATCAATATAATTATGTTTTAAAAATTACTTTTTCAAAAAAGGATAACTCAACTTTCATAAATATACTAATCTTATCTAACAAATTTAAACCAATTCTGAGCATTTAAGAATTTTTTTCTCATGGTACTAGATCATGGTGAAATATCTATTTAATATGAACAGATTTAATTGAATTCTTCTGAAAAAATACATATTATTTATAAAGTTTAAATAGTGTAAGCTGCCTCATTAGTCTGTAAAACAGAGGATATGTTTTATATATTCCATATCCATATATTTAGAAAATATATTTCACTTGTTAATAATTTTTATTATTATTTATTTTATTTTATTATTACAGACATATGTAATTTTTATAAATATTTTCCAAACGATATACTTGAATACAATTATATAGTTTTATAATCAAATTTCTAACAACATTTACCATTCTGTAATTTTATGAACTTATTCTGACTTTGGTGTGTTTAGAACTATAAAAACTATATATATACTTAAATTTATATGTATATACTTAAATTACACTGCAGCTCACCTCCATTGGTGATATTTTGTAGGACTGAACTGACATCTCTAACCATTAAAGAACATTTACCATGAAGAAGCAATTCATTTTAAACAAAGCATAGGTCAACTAAATGTAGTCATACTCTTTTACTTGGAACCAAAATCACTTAAAAAAAAAAAGACCATGGGAGACCTAAAGCTAGTTTATTACCATGATATATCCCTGCTCTAGCCATTGGAGTGGAGGAAGAAAATGAGGAGGGATGTGGTATAAAAGAGCTAAAACTGTTGTTTCTTAGAACTGTAAGTATTTAAATATGTAGAATTTAAGTGGATCTATCCACATAGCTACTTAAATAACAAATTTACTATTCCATGGTCTTATAAAATAACTCCTATGTGAGCTGAAATAGAAAAATTCCTTCACCTATTTGATATTAAATTACATTTTCAAAAAGCTTGCTTGCTATTAACTTTTAAAAAATTTAAACGTATCAAACATGAAGCATGGGTTATAAAGGAGAATTATCCTGCTACATTATAATGATGATTAAGAGAGTCATATCATAAAGACTAATATCTTAAGATAATTTCTGCAATTGAGAAGCATGCTTAAATGAAGTTACATAGGACTTTATCAATTAATCAATATTTTATAGAAATAATTTTAAGTAAACATCCTAGAAAATGACCTAGATCTCACTATTTCTAAAATTCAAGCATTAATCTAGAATACAAAACAATCCTCTCTAATAAAATGGTAATATGCAAATTAACCATCACTCTGCTACATAAGCCATGCCCACCAGTCAAGCCACGCCCACCAGCCAATCAGGGTGAGTATGCAAATTAACCCCTTCCAAGATGGCTACAGCCACAGAGAGCAAGGTTTCCCAGGTAACAGAGGAAGCCAAGCTTTCCATAGCCGTTGCAGGCCTAAGCCTCCACTCAAGCTACAAAGTTTCAATTATAGAAGGTAAACAAATTCAAACAAATGGCGGCAGAATGGAGCTTGAGAGAGCAGGCCAGGGTTGCCGGCGGCAACAGGGGAAGCAAAGCTTTCCACACACCCTGGCAGGGCTCACCCGCTTAAGGCTACAAAGTTTCAATTGTAGAAGGTGAATTAACTGCCACAGAAATGGCTGCCGGAGCCGCAGGCTTGGCTTCGCTCCAGGCTACAAAGTTTCAATTGTAGAAGGAAAATAAATTCCAGATACCAGGGCCTCCCCTTGGGTTGCCAGGGGGCGTGGCTGGCCTGCAAACCACCACAGGCCCCTCGCTCAGGCCGCCCCAAGCCCCAAGGGAACCCCACTCTGATCTGGGACACCCTTCAGGACAAACCAGCTGGCCCCCACCCATGCACCAGGCCTCTATCCTATCTAATAAAAGAGTAATATGCAGATTGATCATCACTGCAACATACAATATAGCTGCCCCCATGTGGTCAAAGATCCTGCCCCCATGTGGACACAAGATGGCCACTACAAGATGGCCAGCAGGAGAGGGCAGTTGGGAGGCACCCGGCCTGCAAGGGAGGGCAGTTGTGAGGGACCAGGCCTGCAAGGGAGGGCAGTTGGAGGTGATCAACCCTGCAGGAGAAGGCAGTTAGGTGTGACCAGGCTGGCAGAGGAGGGAAGTTGGGGGCAAACAGGCTGGCAGGGGAGCAGTTAAGCATCAACCAGGCTGGCAGCAGAGTGGTTAGGGGGTGATCAGGCTGGCAGGCAGAAGTGGTTAGGGGCAATCAGGAAGGCAGGCAGGCAAGCAGTTGGGAGCCAGCAGTCCTGGATTGTGAGAGGGATGTCCAACTGCCCATTTAGGCACGATCCTGGGAGTCCCAGATTGGGGAGGGTACAGGCTGAGCTGAGGTGCAACCCCCCGCCGTGCACGAATTTCGTGCATCGGGCTTCTAGTATTCTTTATAAGAGTTTTTAAGGAAAGAGAGGGTCATTGGCTTTGAATGATTTCCCTGAGTTTGTACTCACAGGAATGAGCCATAATTTTATTAAATAGAGCCACATGTTATGTGTGTGTGTGTGTGTGTTTTATCTTCATAAATTATTCTTATAAAATATCCCAAGGAATGTTTTTATAATTCTTTTAAAAAGCTTCATGAGCTTAGGGTTATGTTTGTTTTACCAAAGTTTCTCACAAGCTTTAAAAATTACTTGTAAAAAATTATCATTCAGGAATACTTAAATAACATTTACCCCCAAAAATGTCAGCACAATATTGGATAATTCGGTATTGAGTAGCCTATGTATAGACCTAAAAATGGAAAACAGCTATGATATTTAAACACATCATCTCATAGACCACATTATAGAACCTCAGGATTCATATGCCTTTCTTTTGAAAATACCACACATATTCAGTATCTTTTTTTTGTCTTTGTTCATCCAAACTACCCATTTCCCTCAAAATATAATGTCAAACGAATAACTGGAATATGGAACATTGCATAAGGATGTTGCAGTCATTGCCAGACCACATACTAGTATATGACAGTAATCCCATGAAATTATAATGGAGCTGAAAATTCCTATTACTCAGTGAGATGGCAGCCATCATAACATTATAGCACAACAGGTTATTCACATTTTGGTGATGCTGATGTAAACAAACCTATTGCACTGTATAAAAGCACAGCACATGCAATTATGTACAATAAATAATACTTGATAATAATAGTGAACAACTATATTTCTGGTTTAGATATTTACTATACTTTTTATTATTATTTTAGAGTATGCTCTTTCTACTTACTAAAAAAGTTTGCTGTGAAATAGTCTGTGGTGTTACGGTGGCAGCAGCCTCATACGTCTTGAGCTCACATCTCTTGGTTGCATCTTTTCCTCCAGTGCTTGCTCGAATCCTGTATTGTTTTGTACAGACCTGCTGTACAGACTTGTAGCCTAGGAGTAATAGGCTACACCATGCAGCCTAGGTGTGTAGCATGCTGTCCCGTCCAGGTGTGTGTAAGTGCACTCTGGGATGTTCGCACAATGACAAAATCACCAAAGGTGCCCGACTGGCGTGACTCAGTGGTTGAGCATAGACCTATGAACCAGGAGGTCACAGTTTCTTTCTTTTTTTAAAATATATTTGTATTGATTTTTTACAGAGAGGAAGGGAGAGGGTTAGAGATTTAGAAACATCGATGTGAGAGAAACATCGATCAGCTGCCTCCTGCACACTCCCCACTGGGGACGTGCCCGCAACCAAGGTAAATGCCCTTGACCAGAATTGAACATGGGACCCTTGAGTCCGCAGGCCGACGCTCCATCCACTGAACCAAACCGATTAGGGCGAGGTCACAATTTAGATTACTAGTCAGGGCACATGCCCAGGTTGTGAGCTGGATCCCCTTTTAGGGGCATGCAGGAGGCAACCGATCAGTGATTCTCTCTCATTATTGATGTCTCTATCTCTGTCTCCCTTCCTCTCTGAATCTATATATATATATATATATATATATATATATATATATATATATATATATATATTTAGAAAAATAACCTAATGTGCATTTCTCAGGAGGTAGCCCCATCCTTAAGCAGCACATGATTGTAATAATCACAGATGAAATCGTCTTTTTAGATTTAAATAATTAAAAGTAGAAATTATATATAGTATATAAATATATTCAAAGAATTAAAAGTAGAAATGTTACATTAAAATAATACCCTGATTTCTTCATGTACACAGTGACATAGAAGATGTTTAGGAAATAATGCTTTGGAAGATATATTGTATAGCAGGCATTGTGCTAGGAGTTTAGGCACATGTTGTGTTGGTCCCAGCCTATTGATAGTACTGTTCTTGGCTAGGACTGACTTTACTCCTAGTGTGCCCCACAGACTCCTACCCCACCCCTTATGATTCTTATGATTGCAGGATGCGTATCAGCAAAACCATTAGGGGACTTTGAAGAAAAAACATTTATTACTCACAGGTTCTGGAGTGAACGTGGCATTCCTAAGGGTCACACAGCAAGGCAGAGAGAGAAGAAGGAAGTCTGAATCTGGGGCTCTGATTTTATTAGAATTCAGCTTGGGGGTGCCTATACTTTCCCAGGTTTACTCTTTATTAGGGAATATAAAGCATAAGATTGGGAATTAGGACACAGGAAGGGAAACACAGGGTCACTCAATAGATCAGTTCTCTAGTTTACCTAGGGGGTTCTAAAAGGGAATGTCATGGTTGTGGGCAGCCTGGATCCTTATCTAGGTGTTTTGCTAGAGGCTGTTTTATGCAGCTGACAGCATGTTTATTTAAGATGGATGTCTGTGCGATCTAACGCTCCATGTCTGGCTCTGACTGATGATTCAGTTAGTTGAAATGTCATCTTATCTACCAAATGGTTGTGGGTTTGATTCCCAGTCAGGGAACATACCTGGGTTGTAGGTTTAATTCCTGTTTGGGGCGGTATTGAAGGCAATGGAATGTTTCTCTCTGACATCAATGTTTCTCTCTCTCTTCTCCCCTTGCACTCTCTCTAAAAATCAATAAAACATATTCTCGGGTGAGGATTAAAAAAAAATCAAAAAGCTCCATGTCAGGCACTTACATTACAATATAAAAGCTTCATGTTGGACATTTACACTACAGTACTAGTATATCACCTCATTTTACCCTAATTAAGCTAGATTTAGGTTATTTTAGTATACTCACTTTAGACATCAGAACTCTGAATTCAGAGAAGTTATTTGTGCAAAATCACAGACACTGGGATTTGAGTCTATGAAACTCCTGAGCCACACTGTTTATCCTCTCTCACATTTGGCAGATTTAGGATGAAACGAACTAGGTTAGAGGACTGCAGAATTGAAAATACCTCGGCTGTCTCCAAAGTCGAGGAGCTCAGAGAGGTTGCCTGCCTGCATGATTCCTGTTGACTGTTTATTTGAATGATAGTATTTGAATATGCATTACTACTCTTTGGGGCATTTCTGATTTAGCAGAGTGCCCTGTGAATAATTTAGCATGGATGGTTGACAGGGAGGCTCTAATGGGAAGCTGGCAGGAGTACTTCCCCTGTAGTCTACTGCCAAGGTTGGGGGCTTCACTCACTAGCTGCCATCCTGGTGCTCTTTCCTTGACTTGCTTGTACCGTAGTGTCTACCCCACAAGGTTATTGTACGGATTAAGTGAATTAATACATGTAAAGTCCTTCAATGATAGAAATCCCTTTGTAAGCGCTTAATGCATGTTAGCCATCGTTGATATGGATTCTGTTTCCAAGGGCTTCAGCCTAAGGCAAAATAAATACTTCTTAAGGGATTAGGTTGAGATTCAACACTCCTCACTCCCTGGTGAGTGGCAGACATCACTAATCAGACATGGCACTCTACCTTCAGGCCCAGACAAGGCCTTCCGATCTGTACACCCAATGCTTCAACCTAACATCTAAGAAGCAATTGGCTTTGACATATAGGAGTGAATTTATTTTGCCATATTGGGCAATACGATTTTTTTTTTCTTCATTAAAAATACTTCACTAAAAGCAAGAGCTATAGCATCCTACCTAGAATTAATCTACTGCAATACAGATTGGCTTTATGATACACCTTTCTAAGAATTTGTTTTAAATGAGATACTTCACACACACACACACACACACACACGCACGCGCGCGCGCGCGCGCGCGCGCGCACGCGCACACACACATGTGAGGTATGGTATAAGGATCTAACATGAAATATGAATTCCTCTCCTGAATGATCCCCCAGGGAATTTGTATCCATATAGTACGTTCTCTACGATTGCAGTTGGTCTGATATGCTCATTGCAGCACCAGTAAGCTCTATTTCTTTAACTTAAACTGCACTTCCTGGTTCCTTTACATGGCTCTTTCTTTAGCCTTTCCCTTGCTAGTGGAACCTCTATGTAGTTTTGTGGGTTACCTCTGCTGTGGTCTCCAACATGTAATCATCACTTAGTAAGTTTTCTCCCTAATATGGTAGACTCCAATGAAATAAAATTGCTTTCAGCTGTGTATTCTAGGAGCTAGGAATGAGCCCTGTGTGCAGTAATTAGTCAGTAAAGATTTTACTTAGTCAAGTTCTGATGACTTTACCTAAGTCAAATGATATATAGATCCTTCATATATTTTAACTCGGAGGTTTCATCCCTTCTCATTATTTATTCCAGCTCCTCCAAGTACTTGGACAGCTAACATATATTACTTTAGACACAAATGTATCCCTAATAGTTCATCAGCCATTGCTTTGAAAATATGAAATCTTTACCAATCAGATTATTTTTAAAAATATTTCATTGTTTTATTTACTCTAAGGATATTATAGCTATTGAATTAAATCTTATTCTTCCTCCCATTCTGGGATAGAACTATGTTCAATGGGCTATTATAAAGGTGAAAATTAAATTACAGTTACAGGAAGAATAAGATCTTTGGTATTAAGAAAACTTATTTATCTTTCACAAACCATCTTTTAAATATAATTTTATGCACTTTTTCTTGGGGATTCTTTCTAATTTCTATGCTGCTTCTAAGTTTTGTACACAATACAACTATTACACACATGATTATATACTATATTATTTTAAATATGTTCTATTTCTTAGGAAACTTTTAGATTCATGGAAAAAATCAACAATAAGTAAACAGATTTTACATATACCACCTCCCCCCACCCATGCATAGTTTCTCCATTATCAACAACATTCCTTTCCAGAATGATACCTTTGTCAAAACTGATGAACCTACATCGACATGTCCTTATCACCCAAAGTCCATAGTTTACATTAGGGTTCACACTTGGTGATATACATTCGGTGTATTTAGACAAATGTATAATAACATGCACCCACTATTATAATATAATACTATAATATGATATCACATTATAATATCAGAGTAGTTTCACTGCCCTAAGAATCCTCTATGCTTCACTTTTCATCCCTCTGTCCCCTATAACTCCTAGAAACCACTGATGTTTTATAATCCTCATAGTTTTGTCTTTTCTAGAATGGCTGCTTTCACTTAATAATAGATATTTAAGGTTCCTCTCTGTCTTTTCCTGGCATTATAGCTCATTTCTCTTTAGTGCTGAATGATATTCTATTGTCTGTATGCCCCACAGTTTATTTATCTGTTCACCTACTGAAGGACACCTTGGTAACTTCCAGGTTTTGGTGACTAGGAAGCTGCTATAAATATCCATGTGCCAGATTTTGTGTAGATGAAATTTTTTCCATGTCCCTCTCCTTAAAAAAAAGTGTGAGCTCTGTGAAGAGTTTTTGTTTGTTTGTTTGTTTTTAATCTTTATGTCCCTTGCATTAAGAACAGTGCCTGGCACCGAGCAGGTAATTTTGTTCGATTGAAAATGTGTGACACAGTGAATGGAATAAAGAAGCACATAGTTCAGACCACTTGCTGGCTCTGAAAGAGACTACATAAAGAATTTCTAATTCAGAATGATCCATTATAATCAGCTCATGGAAACCATTATTTTCAAAAGGCACGATGATAGCTTCGCTGTGTTGAAATAGATTATAAAGGCTTTGGCTAGAAACTCTTCCACTCAAACAGTGAAAGCATAATAAAAAATTGATAAACTTGTAGGGAAACAAAAATGGGATTCAGTATTTTTTGCTTATTCTACAAAGGACAAGGGATTTCTGATTGGTCTTTATATCCTCAAATAATATTTTCCTCTCAAATTTTGATCCCCAAAAAATATTCTTTTTATCTATTCACTGGGGAATTATGCCAAAACTACAGTTTCCATACTGAGGTTCTTTGATCCAGTTTTAAGAGTCCACTTTAATGTTAC
This sequence comes from Cnephaeus nilssonii, assembly GCF_951640355.1. Taxonomy (NCBI): domain Eukaryota; kingdom Metazoa; phylum Chordata; class Mammalia; order Chiroptera; family Vespertilionidae; genus Cnephaeus; species Cnephaeus nilssonii. Next base: position 14,251,695 of record NC_137079.1, read on the forward strand.
ACACACACACACACATGCACACATACACACACACACACAAACACACAGAGGCTATCCAGTGAAAACTTCACAGATAAAGACGATAATACATATATTTGGAATATGGCCTAAATGCAATTGTATGTAATATTATCTTAAATATATGCACATATGGGCATAGGTTTTGTTTCTGTAAGTAAATCCCAATGTTGAAATGCTAATCTGAGATGCTTGAACTCCAATTTTCTAAGGCAAATTTATCAGAATCTTGAAAATTATTAAAGTAGGATACCAAAGCACATTGAATTTTCCTTTTGTGTTATATATCATTTGCTCTTCAGTTTTGTTAGTATAAACAGTATATATAGTATAAACATTATATATAGACTATTACTTAATCAAATTTGTTCCATGAAAATATATTATTTGGGATTCTAATCATTGTGTCTCCCAATCTTCTCCGCTTAGGCACTGGTGTTGCACTAGGTAGCTATGCCTCATGTGGATGGTGACTTTTGCTTCATCAAAATGCAGGAGAATGTTTTTCTGTTTAAATATTTATAATAATTCAGAAAACTTGAATTATGAACATGTTTGCAAACTGGTTTTTAAATTTTCATAAATATACTAGAGGCCCAGTGCACAAAATTCATGCACTTGGGGAGGGGTGGTCCCTCAGCCTGGCCTGCACCCTCTCACAGTCTGGGAGCCCTTGGGGGATGTCCGACCGATGGCATGGGGAGCGGGCCTAAGCCATCAGTTGGACATCCTTAGCGCTGCTGCGGAGGCAGGAGAGGTTCCCACCACTGCTGCTGCACTCGCCAGCCATGAGCCTGGCTCAGGGCTTCTGGCTGAGCAGTGCCCCCACCCCCACCCCCCACCCCTGTGAGAGCGCACTGACCATCTGGGGGCAGCTCCTGCATTGAGCATCTGCCCCCTGGTGGTCAGTGTGCATCATAGTGACCTGTTGTTCTGCTATTTGGTCGATTTGCATATTAGCCTTTTATTATATAGGATCCTAAATGGATAGGATTGGGAGGCTTTAGAGACCTTGATACCATGAAAGTACATGATTTTATTGTAGTATTGTGTGAGGATTAACAATGCAGTCTTCAAGTTAGAAATTCGGATCCTAATCTCATAAATAAAAGTACCAAATCTTTGCATCCAGAAAAGGAATAATTGAAGCTATTTGTAAAGGAGACACCTCTGAGATCGATGTACTTAGCTTTTACACCATAATTTTCAAGGTTTTATATTTTATCCTCTTGAATCAACATGCCTGAAGGAACCTAAGAAGCAACAAGCAAATTTATTTGGAAAATATGTCTTTTATGAAACTGGTCTCTACATATAAAATCTTCAGAAGCAAACAAAGAATGCCCGTGACTTTCTAGCCTTTCTTAGAGCTACAGAATTGCTATAGTCTAAAAGATTAAAAAGCAAGCTATTTGTATAGGGCAAACTTACTCTAAATTCCAGTAGAGTTAAATTTTTCTTAGAATTATGATTCAAATTTTTATTATTTGACAAGTCAAGAGACAGTTGTAGTAACATTTTATAATCTCTAGAAGTAAAACAAAGCTGTTAGACAGCATTGTGCAGTGGTTAGAAGTATGAGTGCCTTTCTACCCTTTATTTTACTAACTGTGTGTCCTTGGTCAAGATACTTAACCTATATGTGCCTTTATTATTTCACCTTAATATGGAGGTAATAAGAACTCATACCTCCTAGGTTTGTTGTGAGGAATAAATGTGTTAATACATATCATCTGCTTAGAACAGTGCCAGACATGGAATAAACTAAATAAATGTATACTATAAATTGATCTTAAATTTTAAATAAAAATTATGAGGCAGTGTGGTTGTTCCTTTCTTTCTCTTTCTTTAAGATTTATGGTCAGAAATTGAAACTAGGGCATTATACCATGGATGCTGACTTGATAAGGAAACAGATTTAATATATTTTTTACTTTGAAGATTATCTGATAGTGTGCATATCTGAAGTCACAACTTAATCTCCTTCAATATCTTCAGATTTATTAACAGAATTCTGCTTCTGATTACATAACAGCCTGCATCTTTAGGTATAAATATTATGTAAAAATAAAAGATATCTACCTGTAAGTATCCTAGAATGTCAGAATTTTACTTAGAATGTATCAAGTTCAATACAACTTGTGCCATGAAAAGATCAGAATCTAGTAGCATAGTGTCTATATATGGTAGTTTCTCAAAACTTATTCCTTTTGTTGTTTGATCAAAGACAAATTTTGATCACAACAAAAGATTCTTTTTAAATTAGCAACCCATGAAATAACTTTCTTCTCTGTGTTAAATAAAGCCCTAGGCTATTGTTTAATAATAGGGAAAAGCGTTCTATAGGGAAACAATCTTATATTGAAGAGAGATGAATACATTTCTTTTCTTTAGTCCAGATCATCTTAGAATCTTTAAAAGGTGCACAGGATTACTCTGTAAGAGGATGATCAAAGACATAGATGAGCAAAGATTTCTTTTATTATTTGCAGCAAAATAAAAACAATCTCATGGGGTTAGGGTTTTTGGAAAACTGCCTTTGGGAAAGCTGCCATATTTGTGGCACACAATTCATAATCTGCAAGTGAGACTTCATTTTAGGTTCAAAACAATAATAATGGCAATTATTCTCCTTTGTGGTTCTGTCAGTGGTGCCACTTTTGTCCCTTGAAACCACTCTCAGAAATGGGGTTGAAAGGGTAGCAACCATCAATAAATCTGCTGATTGTTGAGTAAACATAAGGGACTTATGTTATGGCTCTCTGATATTCTACCTCCTGTGTGTCCTGGAAAAGATAATTGTAGAGTGATAAGAGAAACCCACCGTCAAACTTTATTTCAAAGCTAGTGTTCCTTGCAATAAATAGCTAAGTATAATAAAGAAATTCTGCAGTGTCTTAGTTGCACAATGCATGGTTGTTCATAGAGACAATAAGTGAAGCAGACACTGAGTTCCAGAAGCTTTATTAGGGAATGGCTTGGACAATGACTCTCTCAAGCCAAGCCTTGATTGGCAATTGAGTCCCTTTTATAATGTCACAGCTGTGCAGCAAGCTCTAGTGGTATGTGAGCACAGCTGGGATCTGGCGTTGACAATATATATAAATGGGAATTACTGAACTTTTGTTTGAACTTCTTCATGCCTTACTTTAAGGCACAATAGCAAAGTTTTTATCCACAATTTTTTTTTTATCTCAATCTGTGATTTGTGTTCCTTTGTTTTCTGGAAAAATCCACTCTATAGTCTTCACAAAGTCCCTTGTTAATGATTTAAAAATCAGTACTCTTGCTTCACCCAGCAAATGCCAGTGCTTGAAAACAAATAGAAAAATTGTAGCATATTCCGAAATCATGCCTTTTCTATCATTTTAGGTATTTTCTTTCAAAAAAGAGATCAAACAAATTTTTGAAATGTTGAAAAGAAAAATCAGGTAGGGCGAGAATTTCCCCCTTCTTTGAATGAACTTAAAGGAACGTTTTGATCATTCAAATTAGACTTTGATATAAATATGAAAAATTCATTTCTGTTGGTCCTGAATGGGTATGTCTTAGCAGGTGAGGCCAACCCTTCCATATGGCTAGTCCTCAGAGGCTCACTGGCTGGTGGGATGTGCTGTCCTATGAAGTGCATGTTTCATTTTTTGGCCAATTTTCTATTTGGTTGTCTGTCAAGTCTGATTATCTTCTTAAAATCACATTCAGATGTAAGCCATTTGTCAGGTGTGTGGAGCCCATGTTTCCTGATCTGTATTTGCTTTTTTTGTGCTTTTTATCATGATTATGGAGAGAGTTCTTAATGTGGTCTCATAAGATGTTCCTTAAATGTTACATATCGAACTTGATTTCTCAAATACCAATAATACAGATGGGAAAAAATCAAATTCTTCCTATTTGCTCTATTGGAATGCTGTGGCCCTTAACAAATGGAAAATGTTTTATGGGGTAGTCTAAAAAATCAAGTACATAAAGTTACGACCTTTGATATTTTAACTTTGTATATATGCAAGTCTTTAAGGTTATACCTTTGAAGAGATTTGAAGCTAGTTGTACCAGACTGTGACAATATGTAATATGCGTGCATGGTCCAAAGCACCCGCTAACATTTACATATACCAAACCAAAAATAATATTAGTAGATAAAAGCATATGTTAAATAAATCTATATAAACAGTTCTAAACATTACAGCTTAGAATTACTTCACATGTGTAAATGATATATATGGAACAAAATTTAAAGGAACAAATGCATATGTACAATCTAGTACTTTCCTCGCTAATTTCTAATCTCAAATATCAGAAATTGTTCCAAGACTAATTTCCTCTCCATCCCAAATGAGGATGTGGTTATGAAATCAAACCTAAATCTGTGCTGGGATATAAGGTCCTCATGGCCTGTTAGCAGCTCTGGAGTCTCAAGTGTTGGGTTTGCTCCTCCTAATGGCCGATTTGAGAACACTGGAACAAAGAGGAATGAATGCCAGGCAGAAGAGGAAGGCGTGGAAGTGTGAAGGCAGACCTGTTGGCATTTCAGTTGAGGACAAAATGTAAATATAGACACACTTCACCTGCCTACCAAGCAGGTTTAATAGTCTACCCTCCTTTCTAAAACCTACTTACAAAGAGACTGCTGGAGAAAGCTCTCCAGCTACTGTGAGAGTTGACTGTGACTTGTGCACCAATGCCATGAACTTGATTGATTCCAGTAAGAAGCTCTCCTCCAGACACTATTTAATGTTTCATGTCCAAGTTTCAGCAAGCTTGATTATCTGATTTTTTTCCAGCTCATAGACTAGAAACAGATGATGACAGCTGATGGCAGGAAGAAATAACTGTTCTCTGGCAACTGGAAGAGTTGATAGCTGACTGAATAATCAGACAAAAAAGAGAAAGAAAATGCACAGAGTAGTCTATGGCCACTTAATGTGGGGCTGACAAAACCTAGTCACGTATCCATAGCTTACTGTTCAGATACGTAGCTATTGTGTGTGCTTGGCTGTGACCCTTCAGTTACTTAAACTCTCTAAGTCTAATCTTTATCAATGAAATGTGGAAAATATCTCTTTCACAAGACTGTTTGTAAATCAAATAATAGAATATATATTAAAGTACCTTGTAATTGCTAAAACAACTATATCTATGAAAGGTATTACTTACACGTTTCAGTGAAGTAGAATTGTGTTGTTTAGTATACTAATCCTATATCATCAAGATTCATTTTCTAAAGAGTTCAATAGGAATTTCAAAACACTCCTTTCTTAAATCAGTAGATTTCACTACTTGAAACAATCACTTATCTCATTACTTAATAAAAATGTCTAATAATTTTTATTATATGTATATTTAAACTAAATGAAAATACAAATAAATAAATGCTACTACTTTAATTTTATGGAATGCATCATTCCTTGACAATGACAAATGGTAGAATTTAGAATTTCCAATGTTACCTTGATCAGGTCACCTCAACATTTTTGAGCCTGTCACATTATGAATTCATGTGCAATGCCCACAGGGCCAGTTCATGGCATTATTGCAATGACCAAAATATGAAAATCAATTTACATGCACCGTTATGTTTTTATTTTATCTCCTTATGGCTATAAATTGGGGATATCAGGATGTTTCTTAGAAAAGTTATAATGTGAACTTTAGCCTCAAAAAAGAGAGAGTAATATTTCCATAATTCTAGAGAATCACAGAAGGAATTCCAGGCAGTGGTCAAGGTATAGGTAATGGGTCATAGGTAGTAATGCTCATTTGAAAATTCCAGGAATAACAACAAAAGAAGTTGGTCATGTGGACAGATGGAACAAGGCTTCAGCAGTGAAGAAAAGAACATGGAGACAAATCCTAATTAAGGGAATACAGTGGAGAGTGTGAGTCTTATGGTAAGAACCCAGGCTCAGAATAACAATTCACGTGACACAGAGAATGAGTTGCATTCTCTGTAATTTACTCTTATTTTTTCCTTTTCTTAACTCCCTATGTAAGAGGTTTTCAATAGGTTGACTGAGAGATCTCAGTTTCTAGCCAGTTGCTCTAAAGTGAGTAAGACTTGATAATTCACTTTTTGACTTAAAAATGGGAAATCAGAAGGGTGTGCCACCTCAGATAAGCCAGGAGATTCTGATCTACTTGCAATGATTGAGGTTCTTGAACACAAGTCTGAACAGGCCCTTTCCCTCTTATCTGCAAGCTTGTCTAGCATCCAGCAGACTCAAGGTAATATTTTATCCAGTTATAGATAATGCCAAGAGGTCTGAATTCACATCCTCTTCAGATATAATCAAATTAATTTGCAGTGAAACCTAAATTGCAGTTATTTTGCTTTATTGCACAACTTATGTAGTAGTTAACAATTCTAAATCTATCAGACTTGTAAGCACAGGAACATTTTAACTTAATACCATTTTAAAATGGCGAATTTTCTAAATAAAATAGTTCCTGATATTGATCTGTTTCATTAATTTGACTAACATCTATTAAGACCAAAGCATTTTAGGCAGATGAACTTGCTGGGTTGAAACACTGGCAAAGTTTCACGAATATATAATGTCTCTTTATCCAAATCCTGCAATATTGAAGGATTTCAATATTTAAAAATGTTTTTATGAAAATACAAATTTGATAATTTTGAAGTTTTAGGCTATGCTTTGAATTCAAGAAACTGGGCATTAAAAAAAAATTGTAGATGCTTTTCCAAATCCAATAATATCTCACTTTTAGCTGAATTTTTAAAATTTTACCAGTAAATCATATGTAAATAACGAGGGCCAGAAACATTGACAGTGTACATGTGAACAACTCCTCATACATACCCCTCTGTCCCCAGCTTCCATCCCCACCTCAGTTCTGCACAAGGTAGTCATTTAATCAATGTGGGAGGCTCAGCCGCATGAGCCTGTTCCTGTAGAGTTCAGATGCCTTCAATGTCTGTGGCAGTGTGTGGCTTGGATGAATTAGAGGTGAAGTGCTTGGGATTTTTAATTCAATTTTATTTGCATCAAATCATTTACACTTAGCCAGCCAAGGATAAATTGCTGATGGTTGATCTATAAGAAGTACACTTGGAATGCCTTCTGGCATAGTGTGACTCAGCTAAGATGATTTGGGACAGTTGGCATGGAGACACCAAATCTGGTGTGAGGAGTCGGATCTCTTTTAAAAAGCACAGTGATATTGATGGCTACTGCTCTAGTCCATTTTGCAACCTTTTATCTACTCATAATATTTATTTGTTTAACAATGACTTGCCAAGAAAATCCTACGTGTATTTTTATAATATGTAAGCCAATGATGCTAAATTGACATTTCTGCCGCTGATTTGCATGAGTTGACTGGAAATACCCAGCCTTTTGTCTTTCAACCGTAATATGTCCCAAGCAGACCTCTTGCTTCCTGATTCCCCCGAATATGCTATTTTGCCAATATTTCCTCAGAGAGATGCTGAAGTCAAATGGAGTGACAAATGGCAGATTTATTGCTGATCAAAGCCACGATGGAGGATGTGCTTAGTGGTAGTCACAGTGAATTCCCATGACTGTACCAACTCCCAGGGTGAGCTACCCCCCACCTCTACCACCTGCCTACACAGTCTGGGAGAGCAGAGTATGTACATCTTCTGAAGCCAAGTTACATGAAAAGCAGAGAGGAAGGGGCTAACTCCTTATGCTTAGTTTCTTTTCCCAAATTGACAGATCATGTAAGTCAAGCCCCTTCCATAGAAAGGAGTGATGGGGCTGAGAGTGGGTGGAGGGCTGCTTCTATGGAGGGTTCTCAATTTGGAAACGTGAATCTATGAGAAAGCAGGTCCCTCCAACATACCCTGTCATAGTGATTGACTCTGCTCAGGTGCACAAACCACAAATCAACACTGTCCTCAATTCCTCCTTTGTGCCTGACCTGCCTAAATCAAGTTCTGTTTTGTTTATCCTCAGACATAGCCTGAATGCTTCCTCTTCTCTGCACCTGGAAAACTACAGAAGCCTCATACTGATCCCCCAACTTCCAGTCTTTTACCCTTGCAATCCATTCTCAGCACTGTTTATCATTTGAAATCATATTCCTATTTAAAACCCTTCAGTGGTTTCTGAACTCCAAATGTGATGGTATTTGGAAGGCAGGACCCTTGGGAGGTGTTTAGGTGATGAAGGTGGAGGCTAATGAAGTTATTGAGTTAATAATACAGACCCCACAGAGCTCCCCCTAGCCCATTCCATCACATGAGGAAGATACAGAGAGTAGCTTGTCACCTGGAAGAGGGCCCTCACCCAACCATGCTGGCACCCTGACCTCAGACCGCCAGCCTCCAGAACTGCGAGAAACACATTTCTATTGTTTATAAGCCAGCCAGTCTTTGGTATTTCATGATAGCATCCCCAAAGGACTAAGACAGGAAGGGTTGGAAACTCATGTCTGAAACACATTATTTATTATTTATTGCTTGTTCTATATACTTATGTTTCAGGTAGCCATATGATAAACTGTACTCAATTTTATTTTATAATGTGAATTCATATGTTCTCAAATAATCCATCTATCAGCTGTGTTTGTCAATTGGCTTAAAGAAAGTCTCTAAATTTGACTACAACCATTTTGATTCAATAAACTCTTTCAGGACATTCAGAATTCTACAATCCATAAAGAACAGACCACTTCTTACAGAAGGCTGCTTGGGCAGGCTTATTTCTGCCTGGAGATACTAGCTCTGTAGCAGTAACTGATAAATCATGGACTGCTCACTGGTATTGAGCTATAACTGTTCTGGCAGGAGATTGAGGCTTCCACAATGCTCATGCCTACTCTCATGGAATCAATTATTTTATATAGAGTTAAGATGGATTATTGGTCATGGAAATATCTCCAGTTTGGGGGATTAATATGCATCTAAGGGTTAACCATAAGGAGCGCATATCCAATGGGGTATTTTAGAGAAGAGAGCCACATATCTGTGCTAAATGGCCAAATGCTATGGACACTTGACCGGATAGGTGGCTGGTGACTAGAGCCTCATGTTTCTTGAATTAAACATGCCAGGGCTAAGGCCGATCAGAACAGCTTCACTGAAACTTTCTCAGCAATAAGCATAGCTACAAAATAACTATTTGTAAGTGCCTAGTGAATGGGGTGAATAATAAGCAGCCTTCATCCGGAAAGTAACATTCCTGAGAACGTGGATAAAAATCATTCTGGACCTGCACCGGTGACCGCGCACGAAAGCCACAGTGTAGATGCCTTGGGGACCTGACACCATGCCCGGCACATCCTTTGGCCTCCATGGAACTAGCTTGTTTACTGAAGAGTGGGGCCATTGCATTACTGGCAGCTGCCTGCCAGCAGGTCCTGTTCACTGTGGTGGTTTCCCAGCTGTCTCCATACTAGTAGACGCTACAGCCTCAGGCTTGTTTTCAGTATATCCTTAAAGTGTTTCTTGAGACCACTCACCCTTGCCCTATGTACCTTCTCTCATTTCAGAAGGTAAATGTCTGAGCCAACAAATAGCTTTTATTATCCTCACTAGCCCTGAGAAATTGAGTAGAGTTTGACCTGTCTTAGATCCAGCTCCCAAATGTGGCTGCAGTTTTAGGTTTTGCTCCTGGTCATCCAGTCTTCATTGTGGATAAAAATCATCAGTAACATGAACAGCATTTAACAGAGAAGGTGTGTGCCATAAAGGTCTATGCCCAATAGAAAAGCAAACTGTTTCTTTTCCGCCTGTCCCACAAATATGAGTTATTTTCTATTTTCTTGGTGTTTTGTCAGTTTAACTTTTAAAATGTATACTAGTATATGTTTCTCCTTAATCATAATCACTGCTACTTATTGAGCATATACTATATGACATATGCTTTTTTCCATATTACTACTTATCTTCAAAACAGCCCTGCAATGTAGAAAACTGAGAATCATAAAGGCTAAGTCATTGATCCAACTGCATAGAGTTAGTAAGCACTAGAGTCAAAATCTGAAAATCAAGTTTGCCTGTTCTGAGTTATTTTCCACAACATCAAAAGATTACTGTAGCTTAATCAAAGGATTGGAAAAGAACCAAGGAAGGAAGAAAGGAAGGAAGGAAGGAAGGAAGGAAGGAAGGAAGGAAGGAAGGAAGGAAGGAAGGAAGAGAGGGAGGGAGGAAAGGAGGAAGGGAGGAAGGGAGGAAGGGAGGAAGGGAGGAAGGGAGGAAGGGAGGAAGGAAGGAGGAAGTTCACTAGGAAAAGGAAAGAGGCATATTTAGTGATTTAAAGTACTTAGGGAGGAACTGTTTAAGGTTACATATTCCTTTGTATTATAGATGGTAAGGGAAAATTTAAATAAACCCCACTTCAATTTGTAGGAATAAAATACATACTTAAAGAAGCTCTTTCTATCCATACAACTTTATGATTCCATTTTTCAGATAATTTTATTTTCAATCTGCTATCTTGCTCATAAGGTTCATTTCAGTACAACCAAAGAGCAATGTATTAAGACAATGCAATCCATCTGGATTTTTATTTCAGAAAAGGGATATATATCTCTGCAGCAAATAATCAAATAAGGGAGCTAAGTCTAAAATATTTTCACTTAATGAGTCACCGTGTGATGCATGCATTTTCCTCTAATGCACATTAGATATCATTTTGAAAATGTTACCATAACTCCATTCCTTAAAAATCCACTTATTTACCATTAAGAAGTTGGCACCAGACACTATTTCTGCAGAATAGCTCTTCAAAGTATAAACTTACTTAAGAGCAAGATAACTTTTAACATTTTACATGTGGTTTAGTCACTTATCAGTATATGAGAAAATAAAACCAAATACTATCTTCTGGCCTTAAAAACAAGTAGAAAAAAAAATCATTGAAAAGCAAATGCCAAGCAGTGATAAAGAATAACTATTTAATTTATACTGTCACCTGTTGAATTAATAAGTAAGCAGTGAATATAATGTGTATGCAGACTATAATTGGAAAAATCTCTATCTGGCCAATTAATCCATTAATATAGATAAGGAGGGAATTTAATAGCTTTCTTAATAAAGTAATGCAATAGGGTAGAATCACAGAGAATTCTATATGTAGGCTCAAAAATAGATGCAAACATGACCTAGTATTGAAATATCCCTGTTTTGATATAATTGCTTGATAACTTATGCCAAGACTGGATAATATGTTTCTACAGTTAATTGTTATAGTTAAATGAGAAAAGAATGAATTGATAGTACACATGCACTCATAATGTTGTGATTTTTCTTTATCAACCTCAATATAATTAACATTGCATATTTGAGGTGATAATTTTATGCAACAATAAATATTTTGAATAATAACATTATATGATATTTTAAACAGGGATATCATTTTGCTTTTATCAGAGTAGAAAACAGAGTTTGACAACTACCCAATTTTCTTCTAGAAAAATATTACCAATTAGAATTTACTAAGATAATTTAAAATTTCAGTATTAAAATCTAGTATATAAAATTTCAGCTATCATAATAAAAATATTATCTTGCAGTTGGCAATTCTTAATGTGCTCTTATAAATAAGGTCATGTTAAATATTTATGTAAATAGTTTTTGATTGTTAATCTTTATTAAAATATCCATAAAATCATTGGAGAAAACCAAATTTTAGATTTTTCATTTGAGTATTTAGAAAAGCACCACATGAATTGCTTTAACAAACATACAAACAAAACCATGATGACACTTCCAAATGGACTCTGTGATGCCCAGTCATTTTCTTTCAAGTTCCAAAAGACAAAGAACATGATTAACAGGCTTAAAACTCTTGGGAGATTCTGGATGAATTTCAGTAACCTCATTTAAATATTCAGTCATACAAATATGTAATCAGAGTTCAACTGCTTTAAATACATAAGGATAAATGAAAATTTTTGACTAAACATTTAAATAACAAGTCTATCTTTATGTGACCTTTACTGCCTTGAATGCATAAATTAAGAAATCATAAATTAAGAATTTTTAAGTTAATAAAGAAACAATTTATGTATAAACTATTCACAATTGAAAGCACTCTTCTTTGTGTTTTTCTATAGAACAAATATTCAGGTTTGTTTTCTTTAATTAAAACAGAATTTGAAGGCCATTTATTTCTGCTATTATTAACAACAGGCTAATGTTATTCTTGTTGCTAGGAAATAATTATTCATTTCTCAATAAGATCACGTATCCTCTTTTTAATGGCAAGTAACAAATATATATTTATATTTACACTAGAAGCCCGGTGCACGAAATTCGTGCACAGCGGGGGGTTGTCCCTCAGCCCAGCCTGCACCCTCTCCAATCTGGGATTCCTGGAGGGATGTCCGACTGCCCGTTTAGGCCCGATCCCACCAGGACTCTCACAATCCAGGACTGCTGGCTCCCAACTGCTTGCCTGCCTGCCTTCCTGATTGCCCCTAACCGCTTCTGCCTGCCAGCCTGATCACCCCCTAACCACTCTGCTGCCAGCCTGATTGATGCCTAACTGCCCCTCTGCCAGCCTGTTTGCCCCCAACTTCCCTCCTCTGCCAGCCTGGTCACCCCTAACTGCCCTCTCCTGCAGGCTTGATCACCTCCAACTGCCCTCTCTTGCAAGCCTGGTCCCTCTCAACAGCCCTCCCTCGCAGGCCGGGTGCCTCCCAACTGCCCTCTCCTGCTGGCCATCTTGTGGTGGCCATCTTGTGTCCACATGGGGGCAGGATCTTTGACCACATGGGGGCAGCTATATTGTGTGTTGCAGTGATGACCAATCTGTATATTACTCTTTTATTAGATAGGATAGAGGCCTGGTGCACAGGTGGGGGCCAGCTGGTTTGCCCTGAAGGGCGTCCCGGATCAGGGTGGGGTTCCCTTGGGGCGTGGAGCGGCCTGAGCGAGGGGCCTGTGGTGGTTTGCAGGCTGGCCACGCCCCCTGGCAACCCAAGGGGAGGCCCTGGTATCTGGAATTTATTTTCCTTCTACAATTGAAACTTTGTAGCCTGGAGCGGAGCCAAGCCTGCTGCTCCCTCCGGGGTGGCAGCCATCTCTGTGGCAGTTAATTCACCTTCTACAATTGAAACTTTGTAGCCTTAAGCAGGTGAGCCCGGCAAGGGTGTGTGGAAAGCTTTGCTTCCCCTGTTGCCGGCGGCAACCCTGGTCTGCTCTCTCAAGCTCCATTCTGCCGCCCTTTGTTTGAATTTGTTTACCTTCTATAATTGAAACTTTGTAGCTTGAGTGGAGGCTTAGGCCTGCAACAGCTATGGAAAGCTTGGCTTGCTCTGTTACCTGGGAAACCTTGCTCACTGTGGCTGTAGCCATCTTGGATTGGCGTTAATTTGCATACTCGCCCTGATTGGCTGGTGGGCGTGGCTTGGTTGGTGGGCGTGGCCTATGTAGCAGAGTGATGGTTAATTTGCATATTACCATTTTATTAGAGAGGATTTTATACATATACGTTTTTTCTTCAAAAACTTAAACTAAGGGTAATTTGTTAATAACTACTTATTATTAGTAAGTTTAATATTATTACATAATCTTATATTTAAACTTGAGTGAAAGAAACAAAAGACTTTTAAAAAATTTAGCATGGTTTTGATCAGGGTTATGTAATTATCTCCACAGAAAAAATTATTTTAAGATACATTATGAAATTATTTTGAGAACTACTTAAATAAAAAAAAAATATTGAAATGCTTCATTTTTAATAATGTATTCTGCACATAATTTTGTAACAATATCAAAGTCTAGCATACAAAAATGGAGAAAATAGATTTCTTATATAAATATACTTTTGTATTTAAGCTTAGAAATGCTCATGGTAAGAGCAATTTGATGTGTGATTAACTATTAAATGGAACCTTTCCATTTTGTTTTTCTTTTTTTGCACTAATGTTGCAACAATTAAATGTACCAGCTAGTGCCAACTTAGTGTATTACATTCTCTCTTAAGTGATTTTCAAGATTTATTATTTCCTTTTTTGAAAAATAGCTATAATTTGTCCTTCAAATGCATGGGGCAGCACTTCACTCCTTGATATTTTAATATGCAAAAGTCAACATTTTTGTTAGCTTTCATTGTATTACAAAAATGTCTAAAGAGGCACATTCGAGATTTCCTGATGGCATAATTTCTATTATTAACAGTCATGTAAAATTAAAATTGAAAATTTCAGGATACATTTTGTCAACTTATCTATAAAAACATTGCTGGGTTAAAATATAATCCCATAATAGCATTTTAAAGGGGGGATAAAAGGTGATGAAAGAAGACTTGACCTTGGGTGGTAAACACAAAATACAATATACAGATGATGTATCATAAAAATGTACACTTGAAACCTATATAACTTTATTAACCAAGGTCACCTCAATAAAGTCAATAAAATGTTTTAAAGTATCTAATTAATCCTTTGACACCCCCTACACTTAGTAGATCACTAGCAGCATAAATTCCAGCATGACTCCTATGATTTCCTATATTGCTGAATATATATTTATCAACTTTTGTTATTTTGGGGGACTTATCCACAACATGAAAATTGGTTAATTAATAATTTATCTTTCTTCCTGAGATACACGAGCCAATAATTGACTTTCTTTTAAGATCAATACACTCATAATTTTCAAAAAAAATTAGGCTAAGTTTCTTGACTTGTGTTTGTCAGTGTCAGATGCCAAATCATTATTTACTCTTCTCTAAATCATACCATTGGGTAGCAGAACTTTCACCATTTCTTGTTCTGCTTCAGCACCAATACATGTTTGTTAGTATCGCCCAATACTGGCCAATTCTAACCACTTTGCTGTACATTTGAAACTAATACAGAATAATATTGAACATAAACTGTAATGAAAAAATAAAATAAGAAAAAACAAAATAAAGAAAAACACAATAGCAGTAATATCAACTAATTTTGTTTTTTTTAATACATGCCAGACAATATTCTAAATTACATTATCCTCTGTTTTAATTTTTCAACAACTATATGTGGTTGAGGGTACATTGCTATCCCAAGGTGACACAACCAGTAAACAGAGAAATGAGGCTTAACAGCCAAGTAGTCTGTCCTCAGAGCCCATAATTCTCCCGTAGCCTCTCAGTGACTGAGCCTGAGAATGTGACTGCCTTTTCTGCATTATTAATTTAAAAACTTCATAAGCAGCAAATTGAACCTCAGCTGATGTTTAACCTTATTATCAAAAGACTTAACTAGACCGTATTATGCTGACACCAGTCTCCTAAAATAAATAGTTCTGACCTTATAAGGTTTGAATGTTTCATTGTAATATGACATTTCAGATGCCTGAGAATAATTGCTGTGCTATTTTATTTTAATTGTCATGCATAACATACAATGGAATGGGGAATTCTTCTTTCATCAAACTTGAACTATCAGATGCTCCTTTCATAATGAATCTTGGAATTCTAAATATTTGGTTCTGTTTTGTTTATTAGGTCATTGATGGTCCTCACACTGTTGTGTTAGCATAGCTTTGGTTGACTTCAGAGTGATCTCACCCCACACTCTATTATATTTTCATATTTTCAATGTATGTATTCTGGGAAAACATAGTGGATACATGGGAAACTAGTTTTCATGATTTTTTAGATATTCCACATATGGTAGAGCACTCTAAAAATAGCATTAAATATATCCATGAGAAGTATACTTCACTCCCTAGACCAGTATAGAAAATGGTCTCATTGTCTGTAAAAGCTCTAAGACGTTCATTTGCAGATCTTCAGAACTGTGTCCCTATTCGAGTGGAACACTTTACTATCTGTTATGGTTCCCTTACTACAACCTTCTGGAGGGTCCAGGAAACTTTGTATCTTATTTAGTGTACTCTTGGTCTTACTCGAGTGTCTTGCCTTGTGTTAGCTATAAATTGCTCCTGACAGCCCTATATCATGCATGGCTAGTTCCTCCATAGTAGGAAAAATAAATTACATAGGTTAGTCAAAATTTAGTGGTTGGATTATAACTCCCAAGGTGGTAACTCAGGGCTTTAGGAATTGGAATTGGAATGTAGTCCGAGATTCCTATGGTGAATTTGATTTCTATGTTGTGTGAGGTCATGGATATAGCGTGAATGAGAAGGTTATGAAATTGGAACAGGGCTCTCTCTTTTACTTAGAAAAATGAGTGTGTGGTACGGCATCACACCATTTCCTATAAACATCAAAAGCTACTTGTAATTTGGATGATTACCAAAACTAGGAACTCTAATGCTTTTTATGAAAATTATGTAAATGGTCCAACCATGGGTAACTTACTAAAGGGTATGATGCTCCTTTTCCCAGAGTTCTGTGCTGTCCAGAACATCATCTAAAGCTATCTAGAGAGAAGAGTGCAAGACAGAACAGCAGTTTTCAGCATGACTGCCTCCATCAGGATCAACGTGGGAGCTTATTTAGAAACACAGAGTCACAAATTTATGCTGGATCAGAACTTGAGGCTTAGGGTTTAGGGCAGGGGTGGGGAACCTTTTTTCTGCCAAGGTCCATTTGGATATTTATAACATCATGTGCAGACCATACAAATTTATCAGCTTAAAAATTTGCCTGCTATATTTTGTCAAACATTTAATTAACTCACCCCTAATGCCTTGGCAGAGCCAGAACAAATGATTTTGCAGGCCTTATACACCTGCAGACTGGGCATCACCCACTCCACCAATGACCCTCACTAGTTTAGGGCTTCAACATATGAAATCAAGGTTAGGGTCAGGGTGTGGGTCATTTAGCCCATAGCACCTTTCTGATAACTTATTCACACTTCTGTCCCAATCACCTTTCTAAAACAAGAGATGGATCTTGCCAGACATCTGTGGAATACTTTTGGTGTTTCTCTCTTGTCTTCTGGATAAATTCACACTCTTTGGTAAAGCATACATGCCCTGGTCCTGGTAGCCTCTTGAAGTAAATTAATTGAGACTGCCTGGGATGCTGTACTGAGAACTGTCAGGCTGTGAGGAAGTCCATGAGGAAGGGTGCTCCAGTCTGCTGAATGCTTATGTCCCTCTAGAACTCATATGTTGAAGTCCAACCTCCAATGTGAGGGTATTTGGAAATGGGGCCTTCGGGAGACGCTTAGGCCACTATGGCGGAACATGAATGAGATTAGTGCTCTTATAAAAGAGACTAGAGGCCCGGTGCATGAAAATTCATGCACTGGAGGGGGGGTCCCTCAGCCCGGCCTGCCCCCTCTCACAGTCCGGGAGCCCTCAGGGGTGGGAGACAAACCAGCTATCAAGCAAAGGCGATGCCCCCATCACACCTCTGCTGCTACCACTGCTGGCAGCGCAAGCCTCAGCCAGCCCTGGTTACCTGAGCCTCTGTTGGCGCTGGGTGGCTGGGCAGCTGCCATCCGAAGCTTGCCTGCTCCTTGGGCCAGCCTGGACAGCTGGGGGACTGGGACTCTGAAGGCAAGCACCCGGTGCGGCTGGACCTGCCTGGGGTGGGCCCGGCTGTGCTGCAGGCCGGCTGTTCCAGCGGGGGTGAGGGGACTGGGTGCCGCCATCTTGTGGCTGTGGGCGCTGCCATCTTTAAGGGCATGGCAATCCATTAGCATTTCCCTCCTTATTGGCTGTGGGCGCCACCATCTTTGTGAGGGTGTGATGGTCAATTAGCATACTCCCTCTTTATTAGATAGGCTATCAGAGAGCTCCCTTGCCCCTTCCACCATATGGAGACAAACAGAGGAGGTGGCTGTGTATGAACCGGGGTTCTCAGCAGACATCGAATCTGCACGTGCCTTCATCTTGGATTCCTGAGCCTCTAGAACTGTGAGAAATAAATGGTTGTTGTTGAAGCTACCCAATTCATGGATTTTTGTTACAGCAACCTGAATGGACTAAGACAAATACTATGGTCCCGTGAGAAAGTGTGCCACAGTGTCAGGAGGCAGGGGGTGCCATACTGCATGGAGTAAATTTGCTGACCCTCTCTGCCCTCTACCTAATACTCCAGGCTCATTCTCACCGCTCCCCTTTTCCGTGGCCCTAGGAAGGACCTGAGCATTCTCCCCAGGTGCCACTCTCTCTTGTTTTCCCTTGTTTGAGCAAATGCTATTTCCTTGTTGGGGCGTGGCCTTTTGTCCCCCTCCTTTTTATTTCTTTGCCTGCCTATCTCCTTTTCCCTTTCTAACTTCAACTCACATTTCAACTTTCCCAAGTAGCTTTCCTGGTTTCTTTTTCTTCACTGTGGCCTCTTTTTTGTGTGTGCAGGAATTACTCTCTCAGCAAGTATTAGAATATATTACAACTGTTAGCTCATTGTTCTCCATCTCCAAATAATGGCTTGACCTTGTTTTAATCAAGCAAAATGTTTTAGACTTAACAGAAGCCCTATGTATTTGATAAGGGACTAGCTGCCACTGTTTCTCACATACATGTGGTTACCTGGTAACATTCACACAATATTTTGTATAACAAGAAATGAACCCATTGGATGCCGTTATTCAGAACATTTATACTTCTGCCAATCATTATATAATTTAAAATATCCTGGGTACATTAGTGGTTAAAGTGGATAAGACTGTTCACTTGATGTTAACTTCTGTGTACCCAAGATTACAGAAGAAGCTAATCCTAACTAGACTACAAATTCCACAAAAATATTTGAGTTTTATAAGAAACCTCTTCCGTTCCATAGCCAATATCAATGGCTTGGATGCTATGGAGATAATTTGAATAGTTTTTACCATAATTTTTAAAAAAATCAATAGTTATTTATTGACCTCAGTTGAATCTGGACCAAAAAGCACATTCAACATGCTTCTGCATTCATGTCCCTATTTTATGCAAGAATTGCAAATCTGCACAAGCCATGACTGATATTAATAATTGCCTTCAGATGGAGATTCATACACCATAAGATTTCTGGCTGTTGCTGTTGAAACTTGTAATGGCAAATTGAAACTGCTGTAAAGCTATGAGCAAAGTCAAGATGAGTATTCCACTCTGATTGGTGAGTGAGAATGATCCTTAATGAAAAAGTTAACTTTTTAATGTATTTAATTGGAATGTATATGTCAAAGCACTAAATATAGGTAAGTAGTGGTGCCATGCTATCTATCATCGTCTTTGCTGTTGAAAGCATGCCTCCCAGGGACTGAAAGTGTGTGTAGATTAGATCATAGCATTTTCTCACTGCAAAGGTTGTAAGTATAACCCAGCAGTTTATTCAGAGGTTACTTTCTACCAGGGAGTACTTGCATCTTTCATGAGTAAGATGCCTTAGTCAGAGTTAAACAGGCCTCTTCTGTTCTCTAGTTTATTTCATTGTCTTTGCTGAGGAGCTGGGAAAAAATATTTATGAACATCTGTTCACTTCTTTTCCCCCTCATAGGCTGGTGCTCCTGGGCCTCCAGCTATTGATAATTTTGCACTAGCTACACTACGTTCCTGTTATATGTTTGAAAAAGCGTGTAATACTTTAGTGTGTGTTTTACTCCTTAGCTGATCCTTCTCAATGTTTCTGGCCTAAGAGAGAAATGCAGCTGGGAAATTACATTTCTTTATCCATATGCTGAAAGCAGAGAAGGACCAGTACTCTTTCTAATTACAAAAACTTTAAGTCTAAGATGTGTTACATTTTAGAGGCACAGAAAATAATGAAAAGCTGATACTCCTGATTAACATAATCACATATTAATAACAGCTAATTAACTTCCTTTTGAGGCAGTGCAACTGGATTATATGACATTTGGGCATATTTTGCTGTAACAAAAAAAATCCTGCATGATAACATATTTTTGCTTTAATCTTTATTAGTAATTAAATCATATGCTGCTTATTTATAGAGACTGTATCAATAGGATTTCCCTGACTACATCACTAGGATTTTTTTAGATAACAGAATGTCTTATTTATCATCAAAGCATATAACAGATAATATTTTCAGTCATCTGCTGGAATAATCCACAGAAGAATATATGTTTTACAGTATAAAATATTTTATCGCTGTTTAAAATCCTAATAATTTTAGAGAGACTTCCTAGAATTGAATATTATTAGCTTATTAACTATGTAAATATAACACAGAGGAGGAGAACCTGTATGGCTGTGTGAATGTGGGGGGGGGGGGAAGGGCAGAAGAAAACAAACAAATATATGATCATAAAACAAATGCTTAGCCTCCAACATCAGAAATTTAAAGAGAGATAAATTCAATTTTCAAAAAAGCTAAGAAAGCCGAAACCGGTTTGGCTTAGTGGATAGAGTGTCGGCCTGCGGACTGAAGGGTCCCAGGTTCGATTCTGGTCAAGGGCATGTACCTTGGTTGTGGGCACATCCCCAGTAGGGGGTGTGCAAGAGGCAGCTGATTGATGTTTCTCTCTCATCGATGTTTCTAACTCTCTATCCCTCTCTCTTCCTCTCTGTAAAAAATCAATAAAATATATTATAAAAAAAAAAGCTAAGAAAGATAGAAGCATCCTCAAGAAAAGAGAAGTCTCCCAATATCTACCCATTTAAAAAAAAATTCTAGACAAAATAGCACCCTCCTTATCAGCCTTGTTGCTAACAACATTATAAGCATTTTCATTAAAGGCAAATGGGACTCAGAGCAGTAATTAGGGGCTAATAGCCTAGTACCTTCTTGTGTCACTGGCCACTGTATTACTGTATGTCGGAATTTTAGGAGCCAGGGCAGGAGTGTCAGTGCCTCTCAAGTCTGCCCAGGAGCTGAGTTTTGAATAAGGACCATGCACAGGGAGTGGCACCTGTGCACATTATGGTTTGGGGCAGAGCATGTCTTAGCCCATGTCACATTGTGGTCATGGATGACAAGGACCTGGGGGGGAGATCCAGAAGGTCTCTGGAGTCCCTCAGAGGTGTGTTCCAACCACAACTACACTGTAAGAGACAATGCAGGGAGGATTCAGAACATCTCATTGCAACTGGAGAGTCAGTTCTAATTTGCATCTAACTTCCTGCAGAACCAATGCATGAACCATCATCAGCTGTTACAAGAGCTTCCATCCCAGTCACCCTCGCATGGTGTGCCAGTTGTTGAAATGCATGTTAAGGACATTTTTTCAAATCATTTAAAAATGGATTTTGTCTCAATCAGAATCTTGAATTTTTATATAAATTAATACTTCCCAGAAATGAGCACTCGCATAAAAATAACTCACTAAGTGCTGCTGGCTTCTTCTGGGATGGGAGGTACAGGTTGTTCCTTTAAGTCATCAATTTTCAACTTTTTCATTTCATGGTACACATAAACTAATTACTCAAATTCTGTGGCACACCAAAAACATACATATTTTTTTCCAAACTGACCAAAAATAGGTGTAATTTTGATTCATTCAAACGGGATGGCTATTGTTTGCTGTTGTCATTTTTTTTTTTAATTTGACAATCTAGGGGAAAGGAGGTCAGTGTCTGTGACTAAATAGTCAGTATTGTGTGTTTTAAAATTTCTTGTGGCACAATGGTTGAAAATCGCTGCTTTCAGTTATTTCTTTCTCCAAATGCCACTAAGTTTTCAATTTGCCTCTGATCTCCCACCCTGAGCACGGTGCTCTGTGTTTTTAAAGTGTGCCATGCTGATCGCCACCGCTTTAATCCCTTTACATGACTGTGTATGGGACAACAATTGACTGAAGGTTTTAAAACTGGGAGGGGAGTGCATTGGTTACTAGCAAAGAGCCAATGAAACTCTATTTCTCTCTCTCTCTTTCTCTCTCTCTCTCTCTCTCTCTCTCTCTCTCTCTCTCCTCAACTCAGAAGCAGCCATTTCTGCTGAAGACAGAAAATGGTGTGCTATAAGAATTTTTAAACATGCAATACTTGACTATTTAGTCAGGGGCACTGACCACTTGCCCTTTAGATGATTAAATAAAAAATGACAATGGCCAACGCAACAATTGATGTCCAATATAAATGAATCAAAATTGTACTTACACCCATCAGCAGATGAGTGGATTAAAAAACCATAGTACATCTACACAATGGAATACTATGCTACTGTAAAAAAAAAGAAACTCTTATCATTTGCAACAGCATAGGTGGACCTGGAGAGCATTATGCTAAGCGAAATAAGCCAGTTGGAGAAAGATAAATATCACATGATCTCACTCATTTGTGGAATATAATGAACAAAAATAGATCCAGAGACACATAAGCATCCAACAGACTGTCAAATCTCAGATGGAAGGCAGAGGAGTGGTGGGAGGTAAGAGATCAACCAAAGGACTTGTGTGCATGCATATAAGCAAAACCAATGGACACAGACAGTAGGGGGATGAGGGCATGTGCTGGGGGGTGGAAGTGACTCGGGAGAGGTCAATGAGGGGAAAAGGAAACATATGTAATACTTTAAACAATAAAGAATTTAAATGAAAAAAATGCAGAAAATGTAACCATGACAATGGAGGTTAACTAGGTTATTTCATGATTGAAACATGACCAGTTTAAGGCTCTCCTTGGTCAATCCAAGATTTCCCTATAACTTGTGCTTCCCTTACTGAATTTTCAGTGAGAATCCATACTCTTGAAGTCCCATGTAAGAAGAGCATTTCTTTCATAAAAAAACAACAATTATAAAACAGCTTTTATGAAACTTAAGTTGAACAACAACTAATTTTTTTAAATTTAAAAATTAAAACTAAATTTTTAAGCGTAATGACATTAGCCCTCCTCTCCAAATGGCATTGATCCAATTAGTGGAGGGCCACATTGCAACTTTGCATATCCAGAATAACTAAGCATTAAAAACTGATCAGTTAATATTGCAAAAATAGTTTCTTCTATATTTCTTAAGAAGAAAGTAATAATTATACCTTTATTCCTCATCCCAGATTGTTTTACTTTTATGATAAAATAACTCTATTAAGATGTTTTCACATATATAGTAAATATTTCTGTGTAATTCTATGACCAGATATGAGAATAACAGCTTCCCTTTTGTTTTGTAATGCTTTTTTTTTAAATGTTAAAAAAAGAATAGATTCATCAGCTACATAAAAACTATAAATGATTTGAAATGCAATCAATTCTAACCCCTAGAAAAAAGAACACTATTTTTGACCCATATTCTGGCTAATAGTAAATTTTACCATATAGGAAAACTCAAGCTTGTCAAGATGGCTTGTGTAAATATATTTCCACAGGAAATCCCAGGAAGAGCCCTTAGGGATATACAGTCTATCAGGTTATACCATTAAAAATTAGGAAGGTAGATTCAAATATAAAAAGACAAATAGAACCATAATTATATACTTGGTGATTATTGTAATTAAATTCACTCTGTGTTTTACATGTGAATTACTTGACATTGAGATGACACTGAAGAAAGTTCTGCTGCTCTGAAAGTTTGGGAGCAAATTAATTTTTCAAAACACTACTGGCAATTTAATATACATATTAATTGATATTTAACTTTATGCAGTGAAATTGTTTCCTGAAAAATTAATTACCTTATCCTCCATTTGGCTTAATTATGAAGCAATACAACTTCAAATTAAAAGTGTAAATGGTTTTGATTTAATTACATTGTGATCATTAATAATATAGGTGTATTTCTTCCACTTAAGGTACCTCTGATCACAGAATATTTTCCCAAAAGATTCTTGGAATATATTTATATTGTATTTTGCAGAAGAATGCCTGGGTATGTAAGTGGAAGATAAAAGTATATTAATAAGAAAAGTTACCAGTGGGATTCCTATGCAGAGTCAGAATTTAAAAAAAATTAACAACTATTATAGTATTTGCTTAATACGAGAACAAGATTTAATAGTTGGAAGATTATCAAATTATCCTGTGCATGTCAATTCAGTTATTGACAGAAATGTTGAAAAAATGAGTCTTTAAAGTATATAACATACAATAAGTAGGATGTGTAAGGACACTGTTTTCCTGTATAAGACAGGTGTTTCAATGCTCGAAATGCTTTCTTTTCTCTTCCGAATATTTCCTTTCCTGGCCAAATTTATTTCTTAAATTTCAGTGTTTTGAGTCAATGCCATAGTATTGCTTCTTTTTTTAAAAAAAATTTCTTTATTGATTAAGATATTACATATGTGTCCTTATCCCCCATTGCTCCCCACCCTCCCAATCATGCCTTCACCCCCCTGTTGTCTGTGTCCATTGGTTAACCTTATATGCATGCATACAAGTCCTTTGGTTGATCTCTCCCTCTTACCCCCACCCTCCCTTACCTTCCCTCTGAGGTTTGATGGTCTGATCAATGCTTTTAAAAATATTTTCTTATTGATTTCAGAGAAGGGAGAGGGAGAGAGAGATAGAAATATCAATGATGAGAGAGAATCATTGACTGGCTGCCCCTGCCTGCCCCACAGTGCGGATAGAGCCTACAACCTGGGTGTGTGCCCTGACCAGGAATCGAACCCTGACCTCCTGGTTCATAGGTCGATGCTCAACCACTGAGCCATGCTGGCCAGGCAGAATCGCTTCTTTTTAAAATTACATTTCATTTTGCCCTAGGCTGTTTGGCTCAGTGGATAGAGCATTGGCCTTTGGACTGAAGGGTCCTGGGTTCTATTCCAGTTTAAGGCATGTACCTTGGTTGCAGGCTCAATTCCTGGCCTTGGTTAGGGCACAAGCAGGAGGCAACCATCAATATTTCTCTCTGTTTCTCCCTGTCACTTCCACTCTTTCTTAAAATCAATGGAAAAATATCCTCAGGTGAGGTTTAACAACAATGACAGAAAAAGTACATTTCATTTTCATCTATGAAAGAAAATTTCTTGCTATTTAGCTAATAGTCTTTATGTACCTAGAGGGAGAACCTAACAAGTCCTAGAAACACTGTGCATTCACAGCTTTCTAATCACAGTTGCTTTCAATAATAGTTCTTTTTCATTGTATATTCTGTGCAGAACAGGGGACTTAAATTTGACCTATAGACATCAGACATGTAATGTGTAATTTAAAAATCTTTGAAACTTATTTAAGGAAAAACATTCCATAGTGAATCATCAATTAAAGTTTATAAATTGACCCTTTATATTCTCCTATTTTGATGTTTTCCCCATATTTCCTAAAACCTTTTACTCTTTTTCTTATACTGAAGAGTGATGAAATAATTTTCATCCAGCCCTGGCCAGTTAGCTCAGTTGGTTAGAGCATCATCCTGTCATGATACGCCAAGGTTGTGGGTTCCATCCCCAGTCAGGGCACATATAAGAATCAACCAATGAATGCATAGATAAGTGGAACAACAAATCAATCTCTCTCTCTCTCTCTCTCTCTCTCTCTCTCTCTCTCTAATCAATAAATAAAAAATTTTAAAAATGTTAAACAATAAATTTGAATCAATGATGCCACATACAAAAATACTGTGTTAATTTATCAAAAACACTGAAATAGGCTCCTTAAACTTCTATTATTAAGTTGTCGGGTCATGAAATCTTGCCTTGGGCTTCCGTAGCTCAGTCTTACATGGAGAAGCATCAGGTCGAACAGAGGATCTTGCATTTACAGCATTCTCTCTCTCCATATAGATTTTAACCTCGCCGACTCAAAGAAAACGTTATGCAAAAATTGAAAAGTATTGGATGATATAACACTTAGTCTAAATGTGTAATTGGCAAATATATAAAATTAATCAGTAAAATACTATTCCAAATTTCTACATATTCAGCAGGAAAATATAATTTCCCTAAGATTGAATATTTCATCAGGAACAAATCACTTCAGATTTATTTGATGACTGCTAAGAATTTGAATGTAATAACAAAAATCTCAAAGTAATTTACCACAGTCAATGTTGACAGTACTGCAATAGTGCTAGATGCCCTCCCACATAAAAACTGTGTTTCTAGAGATATTTTGTGTATATGACAGTAAAATATCTTTTCTACAATTTACCCAAGAACATAAAAATACTTATACTTCTCAATTTACTATATCAATAATACTGGTCATTTTAGACTTTATTATGATCTGGGGCCCCCACCAAAAACCAAAGCATCAGAAAGTTTTTAATTTATTTTCTTTTATATTTATTTCCTTGGAAAACTATGGCATTCGTATTTTGATTTAAAGCTTTATTATCCCATAAAATCTTAGCACTGAAATAATTCTAAATACTCAGTGAATACAGTTTGGTTTTCACTAGTGTTTCATGGGATGTTCTTCAACTACCTTTCCTTTTAGTTATAGCCCATGTTGTTTTTCTGATGAACTAAAAAAGGACTGTGATACTCTGTACTTGAGTCCAGGCTTGAATCCCTCCTGGATGCACAATGCAACAATTCATTTCTGGCCATGAATTGAATAGAATACATTAAACACTCATCCTGCATTCTAAACAGCTTTCTATTTTCTTTGAATTCTAATTCAAGGCATTGAGGTGAGTCTCTAAAGCACTGGATATGTTAGACTATAGTTTTCTCATGAATGTTCAGCTCTTTTTGCTGTGTCCTATGGCAGAAAATAGCCTGAGATAAGGGGACTTCATGTGTGTGATGTGGGTGTAGGAAAAGGAACAAGGCTCTCTTCTCTCCCTTCCTCAGAAAGGTCTGACAATATGCTTTCTCACACAGGTACCAGGACAGGAGAGCACGCCAATACCGCACCCAGCTTTTGTGAAACTTCATGATTCCTGGTGCTTTGTGCTCTCCAGTCCAATGTAAAATACCGAGAATAGCCTCCTTGGTGTACTTTTCCTCAACATTAGTATTCTTGATTGGCAAAGATAAGAATCCAGTTCCAAATCTTTCAGGAGTATTTATCTCCTTTATTCATGTTTGACCATTGGGTATTTATTTGTTTAGATAAGCAGAGCTGGAAACAAAAGAAAGGTGAAAGATTACCAGTTTAATAAAGGACCCTGACATTCTGAAAGGAAAAAAGGAGATTAATGGTGATTTTATTGGAATCCATACATAGAAAATGCACAAATGGATCATGAATGTGACGCAAGTATCCAGAATATCAAAACTTGTGTGTAGAGTTAATAAAAATATTACTGCTGTTGAAAACAATCCTCAAAGAAGAATGTTGAAAATATTAATATACCCTGCCCAAAGTAATTTTAGTTCAGTGATTCAAAAATGTCCTGGAAGGGCACTAGATAAATAAACAAGATCTATCAAACTTATAATATTGCATTATTGAAAAGACATTTCGAACCTGAATATGATCAAATGTCCAACTCTCAGGACACACAGTGGTCAGAAAACAAAGTTAAATGATACCAGGGGTTGTGTCTACCTAGTACAGACTAAGGGACACTCAAAAGAGCAAAACACTAGCCTGTTATCTTATCCCCCCAAAATGCCATATAAAAATAAATAGAGGAGAACAGAGCTATACATCAAAGGAGAATTAAGAAACATGAAAAATAATCTCTAAACGTGGGCTTAACTTGCATTTGACTTAAAACAAATATTCTAAAAATCATCAGAAATACTTGGGATATGCAGTTTCAGACATGTGACTTGCTTATAAATGTGTTTTTGGCTATTTTATAGACAGTAATTGAATTGCAGTTATGTTTTGTCAAATTGCCACTGTTTCATACTGAAATAGTTAAAGGCTAAATGCTATAGTCTCTAGAAATTACTTTAAAATAATTCAAGAGGGTTGGAGGTATAGATGCACCCATATTGGCCATGAATTGATAATTAAAGATGGAGGTCCATTATACTATTCTCTATATTTATGTAGATGATTGAGTTTTCCATAATAAAAAGTAAAAATAGGTTCTTGAAGCTAAGCTAATTGTTCTCATAGTAGCATTGCTATTCAAATATCACTCCACTCTGGTCCATCTTTGTGATGTTGGGTACTGATGTGGTGTAAGTCTGCATTAAAAGAGTATTGGTTGAAAGAATCTGAGATAGTAAAGAATTTGTGGTACATGGGTAGTAAAATATAATTCCAAACATTTGAATTTATAAAGAGGCAGAAGAATACAAAGGTAAAATAGATATGAATATAGTTGAGGTTTTATTATGACAAGTAAAAGTAAATGAGCTTAGGGGCAAGAAAAACCAGGGTCTGATGTTCTCATTTGCTTCTTGTCTAGTTAGGAGGCCATTGAATATTCTGAGCCTCAACTTCCTCTTCTATAAAACTGGTAATAAGTGTACTTACCTCAAAGAGGTATTGTGGACATTTAATAATTTATCAAAGCTCCTAAAACACTTGCTATTTTTTTCTAAATATGTTATTAATATATATTAACTCATTTAATCCTCACAACAATTCTGTGAGAGGAGTATTCATACTAACAGGTTTTACAGATCAGGGATTAAAAGAACCATTTACTAACTGGTTTGGTTCAGTGGACAGAGTGTCGGCCTTTGGACTGAAAGGTCCCAGGTTCGATTCCAGTTAAGGGCATGTACCTTGATTGCGGGCACATCCGCAGTGGGGAGTGTGCAGGAGGCAGCTGATCGATGTTTCTCTCTCATCAATGTTTCTAACTCTCTATCCCTCTCCCTTCTTCTCTGTAAAAGATCAATAAAATATATATTTTTAAAAACACAAGAACCATTTTAGGACAAGCAGCTAGTAGGTAGATGAGTTGGGACACAAACATGCCATTTGTCTCCAGAATCTCTGCTCTTAAACCAGATATGCAATATATAGCAAAATGACACTTAGTAGGTGCTTAATAAATGTTTTCAGGATAAGTAGCAGTTGTTGCTTTTAGTGGGAGAACATACAAAGAAGTTAATTTTTATATTCATTTGGGTCAACCCCCTTCCAAAATTATAGCTTGTGTTTGAAAACTAAGATTAAAAATGTTTTCTAATTTAATTTCTCTTTGGCAAACTGTCAAATTGAGCATGTACAATCTCACAATCACTGTACTTTACACCACATATATCAGCTTAGTTTATGCTCACAACAGCCACAGCAGCCAACTAAGGGAGGGAATATTATCCCTATTGAACAGATGAGAAAAGGGAAGCTAAAAGATGGTGAATAACTCATCAGATAACATACAGCTTGTAAATGATGAAAAAACTCTTTGTACATGAAATGTGGTACAGTTGACTCCAAAGCCCATTTTGCTAATGTTATTATCCAAATATCTCAGGAAGAGAGAGAAAACTAGCAATTAATTTGCATCTGTTATACTAATAATTTTAACAATGATATCATGCTATCCTTTCATTACAATTTTCTGAGAAAGGTGCCATTATCTTATCTTTCTATATAATAAAACTGATGCTCAGTGAAATTAAGTAATTTCCTAAAAATCACACAACCAGTGAATTATGAAGCAGGTATTTAAGACTAGCTTGGCCTATCTCAAAGTCCATGCATCTGGCACTATATCAACTTTGGCCATTTTTTTTTTCAGTCACTTCAGACAAAAACAACCAACATTAGTATCCAGCAAGAAATGGGCCGTTTCACTCTTGTTTGTATTTTCATATAATGTCATTCTCGTTTGAAATGCTTCTCTTGATTAGAGAATACACTTGATCTGGCTGTTAAACGTCCAAGTGTAAATGATTTATGATTTAATGTGTAGTAGGTTTGTACACTAGGCTTATGAGCAGCTTATTCATTGTCATGCTTGTTTCTCCATGTATATGTACACAAACATATGCTGTTCATAGAATCATATATATTGGCCACAGTAAATTAGAAATCTTCAAATTTTTGAACCACAAGAACAAAGATCTTGAGTTGGGATAGAAGAAAGGGTCATTATTACAAGTTAGCGTTTAATGCATTGCTTGAATAGTTAAGACAAATTAATGCTAAGGATTATTCTTATACCTTCCTTCTCCTTGCTTTTTCACATAGGAAGCCTGGGTATTAACTTGGTTTATTTCAGTAGTCATCCAACTTCTACCAGCGGCTTCCTTCCTCATTGAGTCACAGGAATGGACTGAAAAGAAATCTAATTTGTACTCCCTTCATTTTGGCAGCATCTTAATGCAGGTGGAAAGATAAAAAGAAAGTTATAAAATATGTTCTGATGATAAGATTACGGAAAGAACCAGTTAAATTGTGGCCGATTTAGTCAGGCAAGATTATATAGAAGAAATGGGATTTGAACTGAGTAGCTAAGGGGTTAATTTCAGTAAAGGAGATATGGTAAGATGAGATTAGAAAGGTTTTCAGTGCAAGGCTAAGGCAGTGTGCTTTATTCCAAAGCAAGTAAGAATCGATAATAGACTTCTGAGCAAGGGAAACAATTTTATACAAGCCATATTTAAGTTAAGATTTAGTGTGGCAGTCTTATTTTTAGTGAATTGTGTCAGGAGAATTTATGAGCAAGGAGGGTGCTCTGATAGCCATCCAGATGTCAAGTAATGAGGTATGGTGTAGAGAGAGAAGAAAAATCAACCAAGGATGAGAATAGAGAATGCACAAATGGATGGATAGATAGACAGTAGGTAGGTAGGTAGGTAGATAGATAGATAGATAGATAGATAGATAGATAGATAGATATTGTTATTGCTAATTAAAATAAAATTAAGATACTATTTTTAAAAACTCAGGCCCTCTAAGTATGGTGAAATAAATGCTGTAGGAGGACATTTCTGGTTTTCTTTCAATATTTTGGGATTCTGAGGCTCTCTGATCAATAAGTAGTTTCCTTCTTACTCTTTACTTCCTTTAGATTATTTTCTGCGTTGGATCTAATCTGACTCACTTTTTTTTCAGTCTAGGGGAAAGAGCATGACCAGGCCAGGAAATGTCCTTTTCCTACAGTGCCAACCATGGTCCACAGACAAGCATGCCATCAGATGGCCATGCCTCGCTGCCAGGGAGCCCACGCACTGGAGCCTTTGCATTTATGTGACCGCCATCATTTCACTTATCTAAATATTGAGATCTCCATTGGTAAATCAGTGTCTGCATTTTTATAAGGAATATATCAACTTTTTTTTGGCTAAGATCATGTGTAAAAATAATTACTAATATTGCCAAATTTTTATGAATATATTATTACCAGTGGTTAACACAGTGTTAGTGTAAACTAGGAAATTACAAAACTTCCTTTTGCTCACTTTGTTTCATTTAAAGAATTATCACCTACCCAAAGCTATCCCTACCTATTCATATCCTAATAATCATTTTAGAAAAAGGAAATTATGACAGTCTTTAGTGCAAAATGTTAGCTGATTTAAAAGACATGGTTTTGAATTTTAGGGACTAGTATTCATGATAATAGTGCCTTTGGTTCAAGTACACTTAGCAAACATTTTCTAAAATGCAGTCTGTGCCCAAGGTTTGATTCATTCACTCCCATAAGTGAAGTTTTCTCTGGGGAGATCATAAGATAGCAGTTAACATTAAAGCAATGCTAAGCAGCCATAGCCAAAGGACATTAAAAAGGCATATCTATTTGACATTCCAAAAGGGATTATGTAAGCATCTTGCATTCCTTTCCCATCTTTGGAGATCATTTAAATTTTAATGGCTATAAACTTTTGGGATCCTGTTTTTTTTTTAATTGTAGATGCAGATAATTGACTATAAATACTTTAACAATGAAATTTAACAACTCCCAATATTTATATATTGGAATTAAGTGTGTATGTGTTTTGGCATATGTGTGTCTGTGTGTGTGTGTTGTGTGTCTGCGTTTGTGTGGTATGTTATGGTCATACACATTTATGTTTTTAATGACAAGAATATGCCCTCATAGAAATTTTTGTTTATTTTTAAGTCACCTGGGACAACACATTTTTATGTTCAAGTTAGTGCTTTTTTATTATATTTATCATTCTATTTGTCCACTGTTTTGTATTGAGCTCTTATCTCTATAAGAAAAGTAGACTTTTTGATGGCAGGAACTGGGTAATTAACTCTTGGTTTCTCTTTGTATTAGGGAAATAGTAAGTGCTCCATAAAGCCTTACTTTATTAAAGAAACGTATTTAAATACTTCAAATGCATGTTCCAGGTTTATTGGTTGTTAGGTGCAGGTAGCAAAACCCAATTACCGCTATGTGGTAACAAAAGCTGGTATACAAAATCAGATATCTCTTCTGATAGAAGTTTAGAGTAAAAGACATCAAAGGCAAGCAGACATAACTTACATAAAATAGCTTTTAGAAACTAAAGTAAAAATTTAAGGAAATAGAGATGAGTTGAGGTGGTATATGCTAAGCTGATAGAAATCACCTAAGAATAGCAGATAAAATTATATATGTAGCATATATAGGTATGATTTTTCTCTGATTTTGAAGGGTGAGAATTAGTTAATGATGCGCTTGCTATGCCTAGAAAAATGTGTCACTTAACCAATAGAGAGGACTTTCATTTTACAAGTGTGAGGAGCAAGGCATAAGTCTTAGGGTAAACCTTGGTTCAGATTTGGGCTTTAACATGGTGCTGCTTGTATACTTCAGGTAAGCTTTTCTTTTTTCATATTTCCAAGTTTTCCTTTTCCTGTATTTTAAAAGCAAATGATAATTTTGGTAGGTTTAAATGAGATGGCATGCAAAGCACCTTACAATGTGTCTGGGACATTAGTTCTCAGTGTTAACATGTGGGAAAATGTTATTATGATAACGTGAATAAAAAAGAATAATGTTGCAGTTATGGAACATGATAAAGTACTACTTCTTAGAACTGCTGTTAAAGTAAATGTGTATCAGCGTACAAGTAAATATGAAATAGCTGTTTGGTGCTGGGTGAAGAGATTCCTTCCTTATTCATTCAGCAGTTGCTTATTTAGCACCTGCTTTGTACCAGGTCCTGTTATAAAGAAAGGGAGGTTCCCATTCTTTCAGGAGATCTGGAGGTTGGGTAGGGTGGGGGCTCCCTGTGAATTAGACATAGCACCTGTCCTCAGTAGATTGTCTAGTAGAACACTCTTGCATAGGTTTCTGTATCAGAGTATGTCAGGAAAATTATTTCTGGTGAGGGAATGATATCCATGAAAAGGGTTACAACAACAACAGCACAAAGCAGTATGTTTCCTTGAGGGCAAATACCTTGCTAGGCTCATGTATTGTCCAGATGCCATACTGTGTTTGAAATGCATCATTGACAGAGAAGTGACAACTACAAGTGATTTTAGGTAAAGCTAATGTTAAGTTCCATGGTGCACATCACCCACATTTTAGAGCAAATTATTTTTCAGTCCTTAAAACACTGCATATGGCAGGTCAGGGGCAATCCTTGGCCTGTCTACACTTTTTTTATTTTTATTTTTAGCACTCAGGGATTCATACTAACGGAAGCGTGGCAAATGTTCTCTAATTCGTGAGCTTTAAAGCAAAACGAGCATTTATCTCAAGATTAACACTGGTATGCAATGGTGTAAGTGTTTCATACTGCCTTGTCATTTTTGCATGATGTGTCTATTCAATACCCTTCATTGTGGGCTGCAAGTACCCTACTCTAATTTGGGAGTAATGCTACTGTAAGTGAAAATATGTTCACACCTCATGTGTTGTCAGAAACTTCACAGGCAGAGGTAGACATCTTGCACAGGTTATAAGTTTAAATATCTATAAATATATTTATAAGATACAAGGTAGCTTACGAAATACATACAATACTGTAAGTTAAAAATAAACCAGGGACGGCAGCAGCAATTAAAGGCAATGATATTTTTTTCAGAGGGAATATTAGTATGTAAATTTTGTACATCTAGAATTTTTTTATTTATTATGAAGCAGAGGCACAAATTAGTGTCTCAACTTCCTGGTCAAAACACAGGGAAATAGCAAAGTTACAAAATTATATTGTCGATAAGGTAAAAATACACCATTTCCTCTGGGAAAGCACAGCATTTTCTGACCCCAGAACTGGGGGAAATATCTCTTGTGGATCATTCTGGAGACATTCACGGGCTCATTCCATCCGAGACAACAAAGGTACTACATACATTTCTTAAAACACCTCTCAATACCAGCTGGAAGTCCCATCTTAAAATATAATCCAGTGAAAACGATCCTCTATGGTCAAAGCAGGGTGCAAGGGGGGTAGTTTTCCTCATAGAGGGAAAAGTGTAGACTCACTAGCATGGGACTCTACCTATCCTACAGCTTATTGTCTATGAATATCATCTTATGCATCCAGACCCGCATTTTCTCTTCAGTATTATTTGGTTGACCATTTCTGTCTGCTTCCCCTTGAGATGCGCCGGGATCCTTTGGTGTTGTCTCTGTTTGGACATTGTCAGGCCTAGATCTTGGAGACATAACAAGGAGACAGCCTGAAGTCCTTTCCCCACTTGAGATGGCTGGGAATTGCAGCTGCCCAGTCACTGGGCCACCTAGAGAGCTGAAGTGATGTCATTCAATTCCCTTCCCACTTATATTTTCACCCCAACTGACTTTGCCAAAAGCAATTTTGTCTCCAAGTATTTACTTGTAGGATCACTGACTACGGGTTATGGACAACAGGACATGGGCCTCCGAGGGTGGATGTGAGAATCACCATCAAACCATGTGTTCAAAGTACTCAGTACAGGGACCCTCACAGTGGTTCCCACATTGGCACTCACTTTGAAACACACAGGGAGCTTTGAAAAAAGACTTGGGCGGTGTTTCACCAACTGAGATCGTGTTTTAATTGGTTTGGGGTATGGCCTGGGCTTGGGAAGTTTTTAGAGATCCTTAAGGAATCCTAAAGTGTACAGGAATATGGGAATCACTGACCAAGCATGTAGTAAATGCTCCTCAGGTTAGCTCTTCCTGTTCTCAGATATACTTTGATAAAAGCTATGGCACCGTAGGCATAGCATGCTAATTTAAATATCCCACATGTATATTCAATATTACAATACAGGCCATATAAAAGAGCATTTTTTGTGTTTCTGTTAAGGGAAATTACAGTATACACGTTTTAAAAGTACATAAGAATGTACAATGTAACTTCCACTACTAACCGTATCTTTTTCTATATTGAAATTAAAAAAAATCAAATCATGAGTCCAACAATTATGGGCAGTTCAAGAGCTGACTTTGCACAATGTCAACAAGTAAAATGATGTGCTGAAGCATTCAGTAATGATTTGCAAGTCAGCAAATAGCGATCGCAGCTGCTTTATTGGGTGCAGGGAAATTGCACCACGTCTGCACCCTCAGGTGATATACGTGTTTCATTCATTTCCCGTTGTGAATGTGAAAATGATCATCAGACTTAAAAAAGCAAAGTCTCTTATGTCAAGCACATAAGTTGATGTAAATTAACTGATTAAAAACATAGATGCACTGAGTTAGCCTAAATCATCAACACGGCTGCAGCAAGAATAGAATCAAAGAGCTTCCAAATTCAAAGGCAAAATAAGCGGCCTCCTTACCAGTCCTCTCATCTCGCAGAGGAGAAAACTTTTTATCGAGGTATCAGCAACTTTTCCAAGGTCACAAGAGGATCGAGGAGGAGAATATAGAGTTGATTCTAGCCATTTGCAAAACCATTGAGCCTTTTGGTTATGTGATGCTGACTTCTGGGAAAGGGTGTGCTTTGGATGTCAAAGTTCAAAGTACAAAACTAGGTTCCTGTAAATCAGAGAAGAAAGTGAATGCCTTCAGGTGATGTCAAAGGCAGGAGAGACTTGAATGTTGTGTGTGTGTGTGTGTGTGGTGTGTGCTGGAGTGAGAAGAACATGGGCCATCCTATTTGCTTTGGGCAGGTTGGTTTGACACAAAGGGAAGGCGAATGGTGTTTGGTGCTGTGCAGCTCTAGCAAGGTGCCTGCCAGTTAGGCCCTCCCCTCCCACAGAGACTGTGAGGTAGGCGAGTCCCTTCTGGGAGCATTTCCTTTCCAAGGGATGCCTCCCCCGTTCTTAAGAACGATATTCCTGGATTATATGACTGGCAAGAGGCTTTTAAAAGATTTATATCTCAAAGGGGCAAAGAAAGAATGGCCAAAAGTAAAATAATAATAGTTAGTTAGTTAGTTAGTTAGTTAGTTAGTTAAAAAGGAAAATTAAGCCCAGTAACTATGGCTCAGTGGTTGAGCATAGACCTATGAACCAGTAGGTCACAGATCAATTCCTGGTCAGGAATTGGCACATGGCTGCATTGTGGGCTTGATCCCCCGTGTGGGGTGTGCAGGAGGCAGCCAATCAATGATTCCCATCATCGATGTTTCTATCTCTCTCTCCCTCCCCCTTCCTTTCTGAAATCAATAAAATTAATAAAAATGTATTTTTAAAAATAAAAATAAATTTTTTTTTTTAAAGAGAGTGGGTTACATATTTAATTTTCTGACATCTCTCTATTACCTTGAGTCTTGAATAAATCATAACTATTGCTGTTACTGGGGAAAAGAAAAAAGAATGGACGAGTACAAGTTTTCTAGAGTAGATGCTCTAAGAAAAGGCAGGTCAGGGGCCTAGACCCAGCAGGTAGCCTGTCTAAAGTTTAGGCAATCAAGGCAAAGGTTAAAGCCATTTTGGTCAGAAGAAACTTTCTGTTTTAATTTTTAATAATATCTTATATTTTAAGTATTTATTCATTTCAATTTTCTTGATTTTCATAACAAGGAAATTATTATCATAAAAGTTAAGATAGTGGCTACTTTTTAGGAGAGGGAGACAATTGTGATTGGGTCTGGGGTAGCTGGCAAAATTCCACTTCTTGATTTGGATGGTAGTTTCAAGGGTATTTGATTTTATAACAATTCATTAAGTTTTAGCATCCAAGCACGGATTCCCTAAACATTGTATTTCATGCTTCCCATCCCATTTCTTTTTCAAGTTTGAATTTCTTTTCTTCCCTATTCATTATTATAACAGAGGTGTTAGCCAATGAAATCACACACACACACACACACACACACACACACACGTGAACACATACAAAGAAAAAAAAAAGCCTCTTCGAAAAAGGAGACATTACACTGTCTTTATTGAAAGATGACAACCATCCAATTAATCAGACAGAATTATAAAAAAGGCTACTAGAACTAATAATAGCAAGGTTGCAAGATAAAAGATCAATGTATAAAATCAACGATATTTCCATAAACTAGCAATAAAAATGGAGATAAATAATGCTAATATAATTTTCAAAAGCAATAAACATATACAATGTTTTGGGATAAACTTACAAACAATGTGAAAAAACATGAAAATGTAAAATGTTGCTAAGAGAAGTTAAAAAATAAATAGGTAAACAGAAATATATGCTGTGTTCATGGGTAGAGAAATTAAATATTTTTAGCATGCCAGTTTTCCCCAAATTGATCTATAGTTTCAATGCAATGCCAATTGATAATGTAAAAATTGGCAAACACAGAATCAGTGTAAATGGAAAGTAACTAAAGCAGAAAAAAAATTGTACTGAAAAATAACTATACTGGAGGACTAACAACTCCTGATTTCAAGACTTTATAGTCAAGCTTAGGTAGTATTGGCACAAATATAATAATGGCACAGAACAGGTGCATGCATATGTGAACAACTGATTGTCAACATAGAAACAAAGAAGGTGACCCTGTTCAAGGATGATGTTAGAACTGCCACATGTTCATATGCAAATAAACAAATGCAGTCTGTAACTCATACCATATAAAAGATGACTCAAAATATATCATACACTTAATAACGAAGTCTAAAATATAAAAGTTCTAATATATCTGGGGACCAAGCCTTTTGTAAATGACAATGAGATACCATCTCACACCTGTCAGAATGGCTATCATCAACAAATCAACAAACAACAAGTGCTGAGGAGGATGCGGAGAAAAAGGAACCCTCGTGCACTGCTGGTGGGAATGCAGACTGGTGCAGCCATTGTGGAAAACAGTATGGAGTTTCCTCAAAACATTAAAAATGGAACTCCCATTTGACCCAGTAATCCCACTTCTAGGAATATATCCCAAGAAATCAGAAACACCAATCAGAAAGGACATGTGCACCCCTATGTTCATAGCAGCACAATTTACAATAGCTATAATTTGGAAACAGCCTAAGTGCCCATCAGCAGATGAGTGAATTAAAAAACAGTGGTGCATCTACACAGTGGAATACTACGTTGCTGTAAAAAAGAAAGAACTCTTACCATTTGTAACAGAATGGATGGACATAGAGAGCATTATGTTAAGAGAAATAAGCCAGAAGGAGAAAGATAAATATCACATGATCTCACTCCTTTGTGGAATATAATGAACAACATAAACTGATGAACAAAAATAGATCCAGAGACACAGAAGCATCAAACAGACCGTCAAACTTCAGAGGGAAGGAGGTGGGCTGTTGGTCAGAGATCAACCAAAGGACTTGTATGCATGCATATTCGCATAACCAATGAACACAGACACTGGGGTGGGTGATGAGCACACGTATTGGGAAGTTGGGGGTGGCCGGGGAGAGGTCAATTGGGGGAAAAGGAGACATATATAATAATTTAAACAATAAAGAATTTAACCCTAAAATAAATAAATAAATAAGCAAGTAAAAATAAATAAATAATTTTTTTTAAAAAAAGAAAAGTTTTCTTTTGTATACCTAAAGCACAATCCCTATCAAAAAATCATACTTGATCTATTTGGAAAAAAATCTACTCTTTCAAGAATAGTGTTAAGGAGTATGAAAAACAAAGCCAGAGTAGGTGAAAATATTTGCAAATTATGTTAAAGGACTTGTATCAGAATATTTGTTCTTAGAACTGA
The DNA here is from genome assembly GCF_951640355.1 of Cnephaeus nilssonii. NCBI lineage: Eukaryota > Metazoa > Chordata > Mammalia > Chiroptera > Vespertilionidae > Cnephaeus > Cnephaeus nilssonii. The sequence goes on from NC_137079.1 coordinate 14,290,209, forward strand.
ATAACAATAAAACAAAGAGCTTAATTAAAATCACCAAAGCGAGTATAGAAATAGGAAGCAAGCTCAAGAACAGTTGCTCAGCCTCATTCGTTATTAGGAAACTAGGAATTCAACCTGCAATGAGTAACCAACACACACCTGTTAGAATGGCTAAGATTAAAATGACTGCTTTTACACAGTGTTGCAGAAGGTGTGGAAGAACAGAGACTCGCATAGAGCCGGAAATGTAAACGGACACAAACACGTCAGTGTGTAGTTTGACAGTTTCTTAGAGTGGAAACTTATGCCTACCATATTAGTCCTGAGTATTTAACCGATACATATGAAAACTATATGTCCATATGAAGACTCATAAATAAATGATGCTATCAGCTTTTATTTATAATAGCACCAAACTGGAAATAACCCAGATGTCCATCAACAAGTGAATGGACTTTAAAAACCTGTGGTATATCATACAATGGGATGCTACTCAGCAATAGAAAAATAAACAGCTGATAGTTACTACAACATGGAAGAATCTCAAAATAATTATGGGGAAAGAAGCCAGATCCAAAAAACCTACATTCTATATGATTTCATTTATAACATACTAAAAAAAGTAAACTAATCAACAAAATGTAGATCAGATATTGCCTGGAGACAAAGGTTGGGGAGTGATAAGAAGACAGAGGAATTACAAAGGGGCATGAGAAAATATTGTGGGGTGATGGATCTGTTCATTGTCTAGAAGCAATGATAGAATTAGAGTTATATACATATGTCAAACTTATCAAATTATATACTTTATATATGTGTTGTTTATGACAATTACAATTTTAAAAAAAAACGTTATAGAGTAAATGTTTGAGTATACAATTGTACAAACCAGATAGGGTGGGGTGTCACAATGTGGTGACCTAGAAATTTAATATCTCATAGACATCCAAATTTATTAATATGTCTTAATAACAAACATACATTGGAAGTTGTGGGAGAAACAAATGCAATTCAGTGTTTTTATTTAAAAGAGAGTAAGATGTCAAATTTTATTGCATGTAAGAGTACTGTATTAATTGCATCATATATTCGCAGTAACTTTACCTCTTTCTTCATCCGGTCACCCTTGCCAAAAAATGCAGTACTATTAGTAGCATAATGATGTAAATGTTCTCATAAGGTTAATGTAGACTATGGTTAAAGGAAATATTTGTCTGCACTTCACAAGTCCATCTTTTATTGGCATAGAAAATGTTATTTGTGAGATAAGCAAAGCCCAAATGAAGTCATCCAGCTCTTTAAAATAGTATATTTGGAACTTCATAAAATTTGAAAGCCTTAGCCTCCAATTATTACCAATAACTTCCAGTAAGCTTATGTTTGAATTAAATAAATAAGCTAAATACATACAAGTGAAATCACAAAAATGCTTCATCTGCCCGGAATGCCTTCCCAAATACCACAACTAAGAAGTTATTTCTTGCTCAGCTGGTGTGGCTCAGTGGTTGAGCTGTGACTTAGGAACCAGGAACTCACAGTTCGATTCCTTGTCAGGGTACATGCTTGGGTTGTGGGCTGATCCCCAGGGGAAGGTGTGCACCAGGCAGCCAATCCATGATTCTCTATAATTGATGTTTTTCTCTCTTCCTCTCCTTTCCTCTCTGAAATAAATAACAAATATATATTTTTAAAAAATAAGATATTTCCTTTTAGCCTTTGAGCACTTCTATTAGGAGCCATTTTCTCAAGGCAGCCTCCCCATACCAACGCCATGTCCCTTAACTGTTTATATTCCACTTTTGATTGTGTTTGCCCAATCATCTGTACAAACATGTTCTATAGCACTGAGTGCTTTCATTTCTATTACCCATCGACCATCGACTGGTTAATTTTTCCCATTAGATTTTAATATCCCAAGAAAATGTAATAATGATATAGCCACATGATCCTAACCTAGAATCTGCTATATGATAAATATTTCATAAAATGTTAACTAAATTGATTTTTTTTGGGGGGGTATATTCCTGGTTTATAGCAAATCCAGATAAATCCCTCTTCCACATCCCTCTTTTTCCATTATGTCTGCTCTATAAATCTAAGTTAGTAAACTTACATAAAATGCTAAGGTTCTAAATGTTCCCTGGTAATCCATTTATGTAACTTTAATTAATCTGTCACAAAGATCAGAATAGAAACTACAATTATGTTGTATACTATATGTTTGATAGTATCAAGATGAGATACAACAAATTGCTTGAATAAATCAAATGAAAGAGCCATATGGACTGTGGATTCTGATAGTAATTGAATCACTAAACTAGAGCCACACATTGATTTTTTTCACCAACCTGATGAGACACCAAAATTGTTACATTTTATTCATATGCTTATGATACAGCCATACCCAGATTGGGTTCAATAAATTCTAGTTGGATTGAATTTTGTACAAGACCGGTACACTGCATTGCCTATTTATTTAATTCAAACAAATGCCTACTGGACATTTTGCATTTAAAAATAATTTCCCAAAGGAGAGTTGTACAATAGGAGTGACTGGCTCTGGTGTGGGCAGAGATCCCATAGGCTGCTCAGTTATTTGGCTGTGAACATGCAAATTTAGGCATAGATCATTTTTAATCAACATTTTATTCTATGTATTTCTTGAGTATTTACTTTGTTCAAATGCTGTTCTCGTGCCTGAAAATATATGGGAAATTCTCTATATCACTTCTTCTCTGAATAATCTATTGATTTATTTTAAAAGTGTATTATTATCTCTGATTAAGGTTGTGGTGCTTTAAATTCCTCTTTTGTATTTTTAACCACTTTTTATTCCTTTTATATTGTGGTACATGGGCTGCATAAAGGCTTGTGATTATCGCATAATATCCTGCTCATAGCTACTTAATTCTGGCCTAAAATTCTACATTTTAAATAAGAATTATGTGTCACTACCCATAACGTTTTTTTCCTATATGCAACTTTATCTCAGAGTCTGTTTTTCAGGGAACCTGGTTAGCAACACCATCTCCACAGAAAAATGAAGATAAAAAGGTCTAGGCAGTAAATCTTTCTGATTTCTAGTGGTGGGAAATTTTTCCTCTGTGCATGTGGAGTTGTCTTAGGGAATAAGAAATGAACAACAATGTTTTATGTCAAGGCAGCATCTTGGTTCCATGTCTCACGATATTAGGACTTGTCTGTGTTCACTTTAATGAGATAATGGGTTTTGTACTGAAATCTTGCACACTTAGGCTAAATCAGGAAAGAAAGTTTTAATTAGATGGCCAATCAATTCGAATGGTGACAGAATCACAAAGTGGAAGAAGTAGGTTGGGGGGAAAACTTCAATTAAACCAAACCAATCAACAGATCTGCACGGCTTATGCTGTTTCTTCAGTGCATGGAGTATATTCTGTAAATTTCACATAGGATTTAAAGAAGGGTTTTATTTACTCGTAACTTTTTTTAAAAGAATCATTTATTGATTTTTAGAGAGAAAGGAAGGGAGAGAGAGGCAGAGAAAGAGAGAGAGAGATGGATGTGAAGGCATAACATGATCGGCCACCTCCTGCACGCCCCCTACTAGAAATCTAGCCAGCAACATTTTGGTACACAGGAGGATGCCCAACCACCTGAGCCCCACTGGCCAAGGCTACTCTTAAAACTTTTAGAGACTTCACGTGCTTTCATTTTAGGGACTCTATAGAAAAAAAAAAATACTCTAGGATAAAAGAATGATAGGTAAAGATTTTTAATTTAGTAGGATTGGAAAGAAATTAATAAATTTGAAAGAAAGCAGGAAACTTTAAGACTACAGTGAGTGATCTCTGCTGAAGAAGCATAAATAGTACCTTTAAGTGGACTTCAGGAAAGGCTGCAAAGGATTAACTGCCTGAAAGTATTTCCCCTCCATTTCCATCAGTTTTAACAATTAGCAATTTCCATGAGCTAGCCTGAATTGGAAAAAAAATGCTATTTTGAAAGTTCGAAAATGAATTTATGCCTAACTAGGTAACTCCACTTTTAAAAGTGTTGCTTTAAATTCTAGTTCCATTTTGTTGTATGTGTACATTTGTTCATTTTCCATTACATATTTATTGTGTACCTATAATATACCTTATACTGTGGGAAGGCTATCTGGTTAATTTCTTTCTTCCCAGAAGTATGAATTAAAACTTACATCAAACAAATTTGTGGGCTTTGGCTTTAGTAAAGGAATATGCAAAAATAATGTTTTCAAAGCAACACCAGAGCCTGAGACACCCTTGGAATTATGGATTGAACATTATAGCTAGTGATTCTGAGTAGCACTAGGCAGGAGGAACCGTGGAGGCTGGGAACTAGAAATTAGAAAAAGAACTAAAAACTAGAAAAGGGTCTGCTTGCTAGCATGTGAGACAGGACTGTGTGGTGTGGTGAAATCCAAAGAAGACCACTTATAATTATAGAGAGTCTTCATAATTAGAAGGGGATTAAGAGTTATTTATATTTACAGGTAATCAAATTAAGATACAGATAAACTAGAGACTTGGACAAACTTATGTTGCCATTTAGTTCATAAATTGAATGAAGTATAACATTCAAATTTCTTTCCAAGAATTTCCCATTCCGCTAACTTGTTCGTCCTCCTATCTCAAAATGTTGCCTAGAGCAAGCCCTGAGGAGACCTACTTTTTACTAGACCAGGGCTAATCCCCTAATGCTAGTGATATTTTATATGGATTTTCTTTTCTTTTTTTTTTTTCATGTCTGCAACGGAAAAGAATGAACTGTTCTCACCATATGTAGCAGAAATTATTCAAGCTCTCTTGTTCTGCATATCTTACCTCTGACAAATTTATGTAGGACACTTGCCCAAGTGCAAACATCATCTGTGGCCCAGTCCCTCTATTCGGTTTAAACATACTATTTAAACAATTATCTTTATGACAACCTTTCACATAAATTCCAATTGATCTAGCATTTATTTAAATGACTAGAGATTGTGTAGCTGTTCTTATTCATTACTATGCCAAATATACCAAAATGAATTTTCCATATTTTCAAATTGGAAAATGATTTCATATTTTAATAATGAAGTACAGAGAAACCAATAAATACTTAAACTGGATAAAGCTGTGTATTTTTAAAATTAGTATTTGAGCAAGTTCTTCTATGATATTTATTGTATCTATAAATAAACATAGAATACTAATTCATTTTTCTTGTGTGCGTGATAGATCATAAATTGTACAGACATATATGTGATGACCTTGATTTGATGTATTTTCTCTTTTAGTGTTTCTTTTAGGAAGGGTAAATGCTATTAACATTTGAGGCAATATGTCTTTTCTTAATTTCATGGTACCATATATTGAGGAATAAAAAATATATATAAACTATTGTCTATATAAGAAAAACCTCATCCCTTGAGGGGAAGAGAGACTGGGACAATAAATCAGAACTGAGAGACGTAATAATTCATACACCATTTTGGGAATTCAGCGACACACTCAGTGCTCAGGAAGCAAAGAAAGAAAACTTCTCTCTTGCCTTCCCTTTTCCTTGTCCTTCTTTCCGTCCTGTATCCATTGAGTGCTTGTCACCAGGTCTTGGAATTTGGCAGGCTAATGGGAGAGGGGAATGTAAATAAAATAATTAAAGAATGATATAATAAATGCTATAAATAAGGGATTAAAAGTATATAGGCCCAGCCAGTGTGGCTCAGTGATTGATAGTTGACCTATGAGCCAGGAGCTCACAGTTCAATTCTGGGTCAGAGCATATGCCCAGGTTGCAGGCTTGATCCCCAGAGGTGAGCATGCAGGAGATAGCTGATCAATGATTCTCTCTCATCATTGATGTTTCTATCTCTCTCCCTCTCCTTTCCTCTCTGAAATAAATTAAAAAGTATTTTTAAAAAGTATACAGAAGTCCAAATAAGTGTATGAAATATTTTAACTTTTTCCCTTGTGACTGTGGCTAGGGAGTCGTTTGGGGTTTATTACTATACATTGATGGCCCGCTTCTGTGTTCTGCATTGGGCAGTCTTGTTCTACATAACTGCCCATTTCTACCAGGTGTGAGACTCTTTCCTCTATGCTCTTGGTCCTCCTGTAAAGCACTTGTAATATACAATCCGTTCCTCTGAAGTAACCCTGTGACATCCTCATTTGAATCTAGAAGCCAATGTCTTTTCCAAAATGTGTCAGAGAATTTCACTCTTCCTACAGTCAATAACTGGTCAGTAGGTAGTCCGTTTGACTCTAGGTACATAGGATTGGGAGAGATTTACTAACACATAAAAATATGGATGGAAGGAAAATGATGGAGCAGGAAAGATCAGTAGATTGTTTAAGATCATTAGTGGACAAAAAGTACCCAGAGATTAAAAGGCATAATTCAGTGAACTTCATGCACCATTGAAGCATTGATTCTCAACTTCTGCCAAAGAGCTGACTATTAAAATTGTAGGCATGTAAAAGGACATCCACCAGTAGACAATGATGACCTCTATTCTTTGGCAAAAGTTAACACTAGCTGTGCAATTTTGCTCCATTATTTGTGTGTGTGTGTGTGTGTGTGTGTGTGTGTGTGGGTGTGTGTGTGTGTACCATTTCCTTAGAATAGGAAGATGATATTCTTATTCCCTTCTGAGTAGATACAATCTACTTTTAATGGCTCTGTAGTTATGTATTTATAGCACCAAATCACCTGCAGGGTGTGTAAAATATTATTATTAATTTCTTTAATTGACATAGCAGAAAACAGTAAGCACTGAATGGTTCTGTATAAATAGGAATCTCTGGCTGTTTCACAGCTCAGAAGGAGTTCAGTATTTTTGGCCACTGATTATTCACATCATGCAGTGTATTATGACTTTTCTATTTCACATTGATGTCTCAGTGATGTTCAAGCTTCTGTGACAGGGCTGGACTCAATTTCCTCACACTCTGGCACTGCACAACCACAGCCCCCAAATGTGACTATTGCAGCTGTTCAAGCAAACAGAAAAGCTGCTCAAGATATAAAATGAAGATCATGTTCTTCAATTGCTGGTGGTGAAGTTCAACAGTGTCATACTTTGTAGATCTTCTAGTATCTGAAAATCTGACTTCCAGCATTTTCTTAGAATAGTTGCATCTTCAAGCTTATTACCTACTCTCAGAAGTGCTCCTATGGTACAATTCCCCAAACCATCAAAGAAAATAGGGGAAGACACTTGTGTTCCATGGTGTTTTAACCTATGGCTAAGAATAAAATAATCAAACCAAGCAAATAATGGAATTTTATTATAATAGCAACTGATCAATGGGTCTCAATAATTGGAAAGTCTATACTGTACTGTCTTTTTTTAAAATATATTTTATTGATTTTTTTACATAGAGGAAGGGAGAGAGATAGAGAGCTAGAAACATCGATCAGCCGCCTCCTGCACACCTCCCACTGGGGATGTGCCTGCAACCAAGGTACATGCCCCTGACTGGAATCGAACCTGGGACCCTTCTGTCCACAGGCCGACGCTCCATCCACTGAGCCAAACCAGCTAGGGCAATACTGTACCATCTTTTATGGAGAAAATACTGTTCTCTTTCAAAAAGCTCTGGAAAAATATTATTTCTAGTTATCCTAAAATATTTTATGGAAAAAATGTTACCATAATTTGGTTTTGCACATGTATTTCATTCTTCACCTTTATAATAGGAGCAATCTCTTTGCTTCTGATTGTTATATGACTGATTTGGCAGCAAAGCAAAACTAAAGGGTATTGAAATGGCAGCATGAGCTCTGTAATGAAAAGGTTTTGGAAAACTTTTGATTGGTTGCTTGGTTCCATAGTAATCAGTTAAAACTGGCATTCCCTTCAGGGCATGCTGTAAGGTCAGGGCAAGCTAATCACCTGCTGGCTGTGTTTGCCTTTACTCTTCTTTTTTAAAAACAGGGAAGTGACTCTTTATTTGGGGTAAAGACCATTTTCAAGTACAACCAGCTAAATGGTAAAGAGAATGAAATGCCAACTAATAGAATTTAAAAAGTGAATAATCACATAGATCTTTAAAATATAATAACAGTTTGTTTTGAATGGACCCTATTTTGCTCTCAAATATATATGTATAGTAATAACCTTAAGTATTTAATGATGGCACTTTTTGCTGCTACAGGTAGATATTGAACAGAAGAACCTGAAAGCCCATATATGGATATCATATGTGTGTTTTTTATATAGACATTTGCATTAGGTATTGTTAAATCATTTATTTTACCCTTTTGTATCTTTAAAGCAAACTCATCCTCAGAGGGAACGTAGGGGCAAGAGGGGGTAAAGGGGAGAGATCAACCAAAGGACTTGTATGCATGCATATAGGCCTAACCAATGGACACAGACAACAGGGGAGTGAGGGCATGAGTGTGGGGGGTTAGGGGGTAATGGGAGGATAAGGACACATATGTAATAACTTAATCAATAAAGAAATAAAAAATAAAGCCAACTCATCCTATGTTTTAAGAAAATATTTTGACACATATAGTATAAGCAGCATTTGATTGACCCATTAACTTGGGGGTTACTTCACATATGATATCCTTGGAAAATTTAGTCTGCTAATTTTGAGGTGTTTTTCTGTTTCACTCCCACTGCAACAAAATCAATATACTGGTCAAACAAACACGGAGAACAATATTACCATCAGTTATAAAGGAATCAAGGATACGTACTATGAATTCAGTTATATCTCCATTATATCAACATAGATAAAGTGATTTTCCAACGTATCATAATGTCCATGTGCCCCTAGGTGAATAACATCTGATATCTTTCAGATCTCTCAAATATTTATGACCGTATGTTGTTATAGTTTGGTTGTATTGTTGAGAGAAAGACAGTATTTGCAATCTACTGGTAATTATAAGTATAGGTGACAATGGTGCTTTTATAGTAAATTGGCATTACTATTTGCATACCATAATGAAGAAAAATATATTTGTTCCACATTCCTAGTAGGGATTCTTGATATCATTTTCATTTTGTTCAAACAATGAGAAAATTTCAAAGTTATAGAAGGATTAAAAGGATTTTCCAGTGAACCTGTATATCCAACACCTTGGATTCTACAATTAATATTTTGCTATCATTGTCTTGTCTTGTGAGTAACCTCTACCCAGCTCTCTATTCCTCCTTCAAATAACCAAGGAATTTTTAAGCATTTCAAAATAAGTTGCATATATTGGTGTGTTTCCTTCTACTATTTCAGCATGTTCACCGTAGAGTTCAATATTATTTAGTTTTTATGCTTTTGAGATAAAATTTACATACAATAAAATGCACAAATTATAAGTGTAACATTTGAGTTTGTGCAAATGCATACAACTTGTGTAATTTAAATTATTATCAAGATATGGACCTAACCACCTAGAATGTTCTCTCTTGCCCTCTTCCTGTCAGTTTCACAGGCAACTGCTGATACATTTTTTTTTCATCATGGATTAGTTTTGCCTGTTCTAGAACTTCATGTAAATGACATCATATACAATGCATTTTTTCATACAAGTCTTCTTTAATATGTTTTTGAGTTTATTCCTGTTACCTCATGTATCGATATGCCATTTCTTTTTGTTGCTAAGTATACCTTTATATGAATACTAGAAGCCCAGTACATGAAATTCATGCACAGGAGGGGGGGGGCCTCAGCCCAGCCTGAACACTCTCCAATCTGGGACCCCTCGGGGGATGTCCGACTGCCGATTTCGGCCCAATTTTAGGGATCGGGCCAAAACTGGCAGTCAGACATCCCTCTCACAATGTGGGACTGCTGGCTCCTAACTGCTCAACTGCCTGCCTGTCTGATCACTCCTAACTGCCCCCCTGCCGGCCTGGTCACCCCCAACTGCCCTCCTCTGCTAGCCTGGTCACCCCTAACTGACCCCCCCCGGCTGGCCTGGTCACAACTTAGTGTCCCCCTGCCAACCTGGTCACCCCCAACATCCCCCCCCCCCCAGCCTGATCACCCCCAACTGCTCCCCACCGGCCTGGCTGCCCCTCACTGCCCATCCCTGCCGGCCTGGTCACCCCATGCAGTCTGCTGGTCAGTCGTTTGGTCATCCCTCACTAACAACCCTGCCTGCCTGGTCGCCCCACACAGTCTGCTGTTCGGTTGTTACTGTGAGGGCGTCGTGACCAATTTGCATATTACCCTTTTATTAGTATAGATACTTATAGATACTACTAATTTTTTATTCATTAACCAACAACATTTCATTTGCTTCTAGTCTTGGGGTATTATGTATAAAGCTATAATTAGCCTTTTTTTTTCCAATTTTTTATGGATGTATATTTTAATTCTTTAGGATAAAAACCTGAAAGTAAAATTTCTGGGTCCTTTTCAAGTTTTACTTATAAGAATAAGTAAAATAAATTGTTATTCTTTTATATTTACAGAAGTATAAAAAAGGAAAACAGATAAAAACTTAAAATAAAATAGCCCAACGGATCCCCTACTGATTCTATCCATCATGATATAAAGTAAAATTATTCTTTCATGAGTAATATGCTCAAGTAAACCTGATTATGTGATAAACAAAACTTGGTTTTATGACTTTTAAATGTGTTATTGTTTATCCCCTTAAGAGAATGTAGGCTTCAGTCTGGACTTTAAAGTTTTCTTTTATTTGTAAATTTATTTCAGACTCTCATATTCCCACAGGATTTTTCTGTAAGTCTTGTTACCTATTACTAAATGAATGGCCATTCATTTCATGAGATATCTTAGGCTTTCAGGGTAGCAAAAGCTAGCTATTTGTTGTCTTTCATTTTATGTGTATTTCTAAGTACAGCATCCAACATGAAAAGGGACCTGAATTCACAATACATAAATGTATATCTGTAATATATTAAACTGAATTTGCAATATATAAAGTTACCATTAAAAATAAGGGACTAAAATAATTATTATGGAACCCTATAGATCCCAAAATAGCTTACCTCAAGTAAAACATAGCAAGCAAAGTAGTCCTATCTCATTACAGATTATGTCAATGATTTGTAAAATTCAGGTTTGGGTACTAAATATGTATATTAAATATTTAATATGTTTCAGTGTCAAAATAAGTTTATTTTTAAAAGTAAACAAAATCCCAAGTGATTAAGAGTAGAAATTAATGAAAAATACATTTAAATAATATAGATATAAAATTTCCACATACAAATTAAAGTTATTCCAAATATATTTACCACTAAACTTTCATGCTAACCATTACATTTAAAAAAGATGAAAATTTATATTTTCCAAATAAATTTTGGTGCATATGTTAATACATATTTATTCATTCTACAGAACAATGTCAACATCTGTTTCCATATTTACATGATTATTTGCATAAGAAAGATAAAACAAAATTATTCATATTTACAGAATTTATTTAATGATAATAAATGTAATCAAGTTCAATTTTATGTGGAGATAGATAGGTTTTCATAGACCCTACAAAGTAATTTTCCCCAAGCCCTTCAAATTAATTTAACCATCAATGCTTATAGAAATTATCATAAGCCTGCCTTTACATAATATACAAAAATTTTGCAGGGTGTTTTGTTTTTTTTTCTTCATGCTAGGAAACATATACGTGTGTGTGTGTGTGTGTGCATGTGCATGCCCCCCCCCCACACACACACACACTCAGAACCAATATTTTCTTAGCTTGAAGAAAAATACTATGCTCTCAAAAAAGACTGGCAATTTACTAAAACTGGCAAATGTTAAAATTCATCATTTCATAAAAAATAGAAGAGTTGTAAAATATATTACCATATTATTCTCTTAGCATGCAAGGGACTAAACAAAACTGGGTATTGTTCTCTGATCGTAAATTCTACAAATACAGGAGTGGGCAAAAGTTGGTTTATAGTTTGAGTACATGAAACACGTATTATATTCTTGTATTTTTCTTTATTTCCTAATTATTATATTATTTTTTGTATTTTTCCATATGAACTACTGTAAATCTACTTTTGCTCATTTCTGTATTAGAAAATGTTTATCTAAAAAGGAAGGTTGATTTACTTTATTTGCTGTGCATGACCAATTTATGGTTTTGGCAACACACAGGTAACCTAAATGAAAAGTCTGTGTGTTGCCAAAACCATAAATTGGTCATAGAAGTTGAGATTCCATATCCTTGAAATAACCTGAGAATTTGGAGGATTTTTTGTTAACCTTGGGACTATGACTTTAATCATTTGACCATTTCAAATTGCAACTTATCACTTAGTCATACATTTACACTAGTGATTAATTATAATTTTTTAATGTTTAACCAGCTGTAATGTCAACTTAATAATATTTAAACTTCTGAAAACTCACTATTATCAGATAAAATTTGACATGTCCACAGTTAATAATTATTTTGTGGTAAATACATCTAGTATTTTACTATATAATCTCATAGCAGTATTTAAGGGTAATTTATCACGGTCAGCATGTAAAAAATATCCTTCTCTTTTTTTCTTTCTTTCTAAAAACAATGAATTTAGCATGCCACACAGGTATTTAAACTTACTCTCTAAAATACAGAATTTGTGTGATGTGAAATGCACAAGAAAATAAAATGTTTTTAAATGTTCTAAATATAATGCTAATATTTCATAGCATAGTTCTTGAATGAGTTTTGTATGTTTAACAAAATTAATAATTTATGTGTTTAATACAACAACTAGGATTAAAGTGTATTTATAAAAATAAAACTGTTTAGTCTTACTTTTGTGATAGCTTTTACCCCTTCTTAAGATCGTGTTAGGATCATTTGTTTAAATACTGTGCTTTCTATTAATAACAGCCAGATGAAAACAAATGTTAGTCCCTCATCTGATTTTGTGCACAAAATTGAGGATAGGAGAAACAGTGATCATTTAAATATAGACCCTAATTTATTACTTTTCAATTTTGACATATTTTCACATACACTTGAATCTTTTAATTTTAGCACAGAGTATTCATTAAATTTTGTTCTTTCCACTTAAATTTAAGACTTTTTATTAATTTATTATCAACTATTTAATTTTTTACATATTTTACTAGAGGACATCTACACTGATTTTATTATGGACTAGAGGCCCGATGCACGAAATTCATGGAAGGGGCTTAGCCCTCGCAGCTGCAGCGGCTTGCCTCAGCCCTCGCAGCCCCGGCTTCATCTGGAAGGTCATCCAGAAGGATGTCTGGAAGGTCGTTAATAAAAGCGTAATACGCTAATTAGACCGGACAGAACAATCTTCCAGACATCCTTCTGGGCAAAGCCGCAGTGGTGGGGGCCAAGGCAGAGGCGGTTAGGGGCGATCAGGCAAGCAGGCGAGCAGTTAGGGGCAATCAGGCAGGCAGGCAGGCAGGCAAGTGGTTAGGAGCCAGTGGTCCTGGATTGTGAGGAGGATGTCTGACTGCCAGGTTAGGCCCGATCCTGCAGTTGGACATCCCCTGAGGGGTGCAGGTGCATGAATTTCATGCACTAAGCCTCTAGTAGATAATTTAATTAATAATACAGGTTTATATTTAAGTTGTTTCATACTACATATTTTCATGTATTTAACTTACGTATTGCTTATTTTTTATTTTTGATCATTACATTTACATTTATGAATTAATATTCCTCCTACTTGAATCCCTGTGTTACTAGAAGTTTTTAATGAACTATAGCTTCATTTCCAACAAACTATCTTTAAAAGTACTCTTTCTACTAAAAAGTTGAAAACTTGAATTTACTTAGACATATCCAGTGTTGTTTTCATCAAAAATGACTGCTAATAAACTATGTTAATCGGGATTGTTACAAATTAATTAAAGATGCTTAACTCTTGGCCTTTTTGTTACTACTGAAGAAAAGAAAAAAAGAAAGGAGAGAGAAGAAAGGAGAAGAAATTGGAGAATGGTTTGGGTAGGAAGAGGAGAGGAGGAGAAGAAGAAGAGGAGGGGAGAGGAGGGAAGGGGGAGGGAGAGGAAGAGAAGGGAAAGGAAGGAAAGAATATACTGTACTTGGAAATTCAGAAGTTTTTCATTTGGTCTGTTTCTACTTATCATTCCCCATAAAGATCTAAAGATCTTCTGGCACATTTTTCATTTTCTCTGAAAGATTTTGAGAGTGGCCATTCATTTATTGGATGCTGTGGAAGATGAACTTCATCTTGCAAAAGAGAATAGACTACTCCTGAGAGAGAATGAATAGTTTCAATGTTTTAGGAACAGTTTAGTATCACTTGTATCCTGATTTATTGCAATCTGATTTGAAAGCCTTGAATAGTGAGCAAGGCACAGTATTTGAAAAGGATAAAAATCTAAGAAATAATCTGGTATTCTCATTTACTGTCACATGGAAAGCGAAAATAGTTCTGTTTTATTTACATTAAAACATTAGTTTTAAACATGAATTACATTAACTCTCCATCTTTTGCCAAACTCTTTTATATTTCCTTTAGATTAAATGGTTTTTTGTTCTAGAATTATTGCATTGACTATAAACCTTTATTACTTCATTTCTCATCTGCCTTGGTTTTATTGATTACAGTTATAGAGCAAAACAAAACTTTGTAATCAAATGTGGAGTAGCACACATTGTTAAAATACAGCAGCGATAATCCAAAAAGATAATTTGTTTTCCTTTGTTTAATAAAATAAAGAATATCAGCAAAATGACCTCCAGAGTTGCCAAAATATAAATGCCCCAGTGTCCCAATAAAATATATTGCCTTCAGTGCTCAATTCATGCCAAGATTTAATGATCTCCAAAGTATTGATTTTATTTTCAGTTCCTGAAATAATAACTTCTTATGATAATAAATCTTCATACTCTAGACAAACCAGTCATGTGTAGTGAAATCAGTCTTTTTATACAGTAACATTTTGGTCTCTATATTGAAGGCTCTTCTTTTTAAAGAAATAGGTGCCTATTTTAACCCTAATTTGTTCTTTTTTATTCAATTTGTATATAATAGTCTAAGGTAAAAAGTAAAGCAATGTTCCTAGTCATTAATTTTCTGAACAAAATCTGATCAGTCTCTTCCTTCTTATTTGGTGAAAAAAATTTCATCTCTGTTATCTTCATTTAAGGCTTTTACTTATTCATTTATTACATGGATTATCATCCTTCTCACAGTCTAAAAGGGAATGTGGGAACATAGCTTTCACCCTAAAATACTTAATACATACACTACTTTTTTAGTTGTCTTTACAGGTTGATTCTTGGGTTTCTGGTTGTGAATTGGAGAGATCAAATTCTGGGACAGTGCATGTTTCAGAGAAAGTGAGCTGGATTTATTTGAGGTCTGGTGCATGGAGATACATGTGGGGAATGTTTGTGGATAAGTCCGTACATATCACCCAAGGTCAATGAGGAAGGAATGAGAACAAGTGCGACCCAACTGAAGTCAAAAGCTGAGAAATCCCAGGTTTGACATATAGATTAGACAAAGGAAAGACTGAAACTGAGTCAGAGAATGAACCAGCAGGAAGATAGAAGCAAAAAAAAAAAAAAAGCCAGTTGTGTGCCATGATGTGGAAGTCAGGGGAGCAAGGGGCTCAAGTAGGAAAAAAACGTTAACCGTTAACTTTGTGAAATGATGCCGTGATGGAACTAACGTTAGAATTGAATGCATCCAGTTTGTAAAACAGGAAGTTTTAATGACCTTGGTGGGAGGAGTTAGTGGAGTAGGTTAAAGAATACATGCAATGTGAGAAAGTCAAAACTACCAGCTTAGGTTTTGCTTTTAAAAAGCAGAAGGAAAGGGAAGAACAATAGTAGCTAGCGCTAGGGAATAGCTATTCTTTTGTTCTTTTTTGAGATGAGATGGATAAATTTGAGGGCAATCTGTCTAAAATATCTATTAAAACAGAGTTAATAATCTCTCCATTTCTTTCTTATACTATGAGTCAATTTTAGAACTTAAGTGGCCTCTTTAATTTTAAGTTTCCCAAAGCCAGTATATTAGGGGTGAAAAATAATCACTTTTTCTCATTTTATCATGACTCCAAGTCCTTTTACAGAGTCTATCTCAACCAACTAGAAGTATTAAACATGATATTTTTCCATACATCTTCTTTAGTCAGCAATTTAAATTTAATCAATCCTAGGATTATTCCTAGTAAGAGAATAAAGTATGACCATTCTAGTCACGGAGAAGAGAAAAATAGCGACACTGACTGTCCCTCTGCCCCTAGCCTGCTATGGCCTCTGGTAGCTCCTTCCCCTTCCTCACAATGAAGCAATCTCCTAAGCTTGGCCTTCTTCACACACTTTAAAGAGTGGCTTTTAAAAAGCCGCTGTTACCATTAGATACAGCTTTGGTGGAAAGAGGTTGAAAAAATAACCCACATCATCAGGTTTCAAAATTCAATCTGGTAAGTTTTATAAAGAAATTCTTGTTCTTCAGTAACTGCCTACAAGGCAAATCAAATGGCTTATTAAAACATTAATGCTATGCTTGAAGTCCAAGTTATGCTGAATGAGATGCCCTAATGTCTTATACATTAAAATTAGAGGATCCTTGTGAGGTGGCATTATATTTCATGCTTTTCTTCCAAGTGTCGTCTATAATGGATTAAACATAGTGAATAAAATACTTGATGATATTTGCTCTTGCTCACATCACAAAACCGATTATTTGTGTTGAAGAGGCACCGTGGCTTTACTAGCATAAGCATGAAAATTTTATATTCAGTGCAGTTATAGAGCAAAGTGGACTCTCCCACTCTTCTCCCCACCTCCCGTCACGCTACTTTTTCCAGCAGAAAATGTTAAAAAATAAAGGATCAGTGATCTGGGAATTTTCAAATCTTACAGAGGTTGTTCACATTAGGACAAAGAAACAGTTATAAATGAACAACAACAACAACAAAAAGGCCAATCAATTTGTTCTTCAGCACTGCAATGGCCAAATTGATCTCACTCTTTGATTTTAGCCTCAGATCAAAAGAGGGCCATCCACCCAAATCCAGAGGGCTACCTCACTGAGTGTTTACTAATGGTCCATTAAGGACTTGAATTGCTTCCAGGATATTTTGCTTTTGTCCTACTCTCATTTTTATTTTTTTATTTTTTATTTTTTGGCTCCTGGTAGGATCTATTTGTCTTTCCCCAAACACTCTCTCATCACTCCTAGGATAGATGGGAGTGTTTTTACTCAAAGCTGGATTGAACTCTATTGATATAGCTGGGGTTACATTTTTTTTTTTTTTTGAGGGGGAGGGATAAGAGGATACAGAGACTTCAGTATTGTTTCATTTTTCTCAAAGTTCATTTTATGTTTTTGAATGCAATATAGAAAGAAGCAAAAATTCATGTTTCTATCAAATCATCTGATTCGAGTGTGAGGTATTTGACCTTGCTATTTAATAGCATGTCCCACACTGGCTATATATACCAGTATTTTGCCTTAAGACACTCAGCAGAATACAAAAGATATAGATTTGTTCTCTGTATGGTGATTTTATGTCTTAGATGGAGAACTCAGTTCCATAAGTGGAAATACCTAAAGCACATTCAGGGAATTGACACACTAATGTTCCCAGAAAATACCCTGCTGAGATTGGCCATGGTGCAACTAGACATGAACACAACTTGTAGCTGCCTCTGGCAATATTTCCTTATGTTCTGGGTGATGAGTAGATGTGGCCATCCTTGGACTAGCAGCATATGAGACAAAGAGCCTGAGTTTATTAACTTTTCCAACTTCTAATCTGCACTCCCTCTTGACTATATTGACCACTGTGAGGCTCTAGGGAAGAGGCAAGGATCTGCGCAACCCACTGTGAGAGTGAGAGTGACATCCTTTGTTCTGATTGCTCTGATTCAGGAGTAAAGCAACAGGACAGTGACCTTAAACAAAAATCGAATTGTCATTCTTGCCAGTCTTTGAAATTCAACCAACTCTTTGTGATGCTTCTTGGAATGATTGCCAAGCACAAAGGCCTTAGAGTAAAACAAATATACAACCTTCTAAGTTATCACTGAATTCCTACTACGAGTCTAACACAGAATGTGAGAGAATTAATCAGGAAATACAGCTATGGCAGCGGTTATAGAGGAAACAGGGAAATGATAATGAAACTTTTTTTCTATATGTCTTTTTGCTTGCATCATAGTTAGTCTTATTTATAACAGTGCTTCCCCATAAATTTGGCTTAGAAATATGTCATAATGGTTATCTGGACTTCCTCTGCAAAAAGACCTTTCAATGGCTCTTACTGTAACTGCCTCATTCTTATGAGGTTTTCTTGTTCATGTCTTTCTTGAGTAGGGACCTTTTTCTTGTCTAGCTCTAGAAATGGGGAAGATTAGGCTGAAATGGTTCAAAAGACTGATGGTCATGCCTTATATTGATGATAGCATGTTCTGCAGGCCACCTACCAGGAACTTTGAGCAGCACAGCTCACATAACTTGATTTTCACATCTAAAAATATTATAATATGGATATACATAAATACATATGTAAGTATAAGGACATATTTTTATTTAGTAATATAATTTATGGAACTACCTATCGTTTACTGACAAGTATAAACTAATGTTCTGTTATTTTACTAGTAAACTAGGTTATGTGGTATTTTATCTGCATTGCTACCTATTCTCTTTTATTAAGGTAATATGACATAACTACCTAAAATTCATTTTCAGAATAATGGATCCATAAGGTAGCTTTAAATTTTCCAATACACTTATACTTCCAATATTTGGTTTATTGTTGTCAAAACCGCACCCTACTGGCAACCATGTTATATTGTTATTGTTCAGAAAATTTGATCACCAATTCAGCCCTATGTTAATTATTTTTTAAAGATAGTACTATCCTGTCACCCATTTATGACCACCTGGTGGCATGGCATCATTGGTTCATATAGTAATACTGGAGGCCTGGTGCATGCATTTGTGTACTGGAGGCCTGTGCATGGTGAGGCCCCTCGGCCTTGCGTGCACCCTCTCACAATCCAGGACCCCTCAGGGGATGTCAGATAGCTGGTTTCGGCCCGATCCCCGCAGGCCCAATCCAGAGAGGAGGGACCATTGAGCATCTGCCCCCTGGTGGTCAGTGCACATCATAGCGACCAGTTGACTGGTCAACGGGTCACTTAGGCTTTTATATATATAGATACTTTTATCTTTAAGGAATTATAAGACTAACTGTTCTATGGAAATAGCACTTGTCGTATTAACACCCAATTGGCAACTAAGTTCAAAACTGAGGACTAAAATGTGCTTAGAGAGCTTCCCCAAACTGCAGCAACATTCCCTGAAATTGACCAAGAGGTAGAAGAAACAGCTACCTTCAACCTGCAGGCCTGACCTTTCCTGATATATTAATTAGAACAAAGAGGAGTGGGCTGTCAAATCAGAGTCCCAAATACTCAGCTTTATAGACGTGCACTGGAGTTTCCCTTCCATTCTCCACAAGGAAGGAGAGGTTAAGATAGGACTAGTTATCTCCCAATTGGACCCAGCACACCCCATCGGAGTCAACCTGCATCCAAAGACTCAACATTTTGTTTGTTCTAAATGTTAATGGCTTGCGACTTAGAATATGAGGTACTCAATGCTGCTGTTGTTTTTTAATTATTATTACCTAATTGTACAATAGTACAGTTTTGGAGCAACATAAATGTTTTACTCAACATCCTGTCCCATGTTTAAAGTGGGAGAATAAAATATTTCCTACTTCTCCAGAGTATATAGCCACATTTTAAAAATGTTTGCATCTTCATTCAAAGGCTCCGTTTCATAGCTTTGAAAATGGATCCTTTGCTGACACTTAAATAGTCTAGATTTAGTGAGTCAAGGGAACAGTACAAGTATTTTGAATGCAGTGTTGTGAATCTCTTTCTGTATATTCAGTGAATGCTAGTGAAATATGACTGCATTATAACGATTCTTCATTGTAAATAATGTTCTATTTTTCACAGTTAGAAGATATAAGAGCTGAATATGTCTGAATAAGACAGGCGTGATTCAGCAATCAATCTAAGAATATGGGTGCAATATGTTAAACAATACTCTCTTTAGAACAGTAATACAACCTATTGTCAGTATTTGGGGAACTGCAAAAAAGTGCCTACAAGAACTTGAAAATGAGGGATATAAGATGGCTTTTTTTAACTTAAATTGCAAGATAAATACCTAATGAATCAGTATGTGGATATGAAATCGCCTAAAAGAGGCAAAATTGTTCTAATTATAGAAACCCTGGGGCTATAATGTGATTGAACACATTAGTATATCCAAAGGGGGAAATGCAGCGGTGAATAAGTTGTCAGCCTTGGAAACTCAGGAAAATGGGTATTCCAGAGGGAAAAGTTGGCTCATTCAAATGCAGCCCAACAGAGGCACTTTTAGCAATGGAAGCTCACCTGGATACCTTTAAATACTTGCTAATTAATTAGATATCAAGCGATCTCTTGATTATTATTTGAATCCCCATTGTGTCATCCTATAGGAAACCTATGGGTTTCAATTTCTCTAGCCCATATTACTCTTATTTCTCATAATTAATATATATGTTAGGGTTTTGTTTTTATTCTGATGAAAATTATGTTTCAAATGAGTGCATTAGGATTCTGTTCTATGCATCTCTCTTGGCTGAATATGAACCTTCCCAGGAGAGGAAGGTTGTTATTTCTACAAGGACAGAATGGGGTTAAGTACATTCAAGGTAGAGCACCATACCCTGGCCCCAGGCAATGCTCACCAGCCTAAGATATTTCTATGGACACAGCCTAGCTACAAGGTATGCCTCTTGCTGGGGATTCCTAATGTTCCCTGGGACTCATTCTAAGGGTTTCAACCAATTTTCCTGAGGTTATTAGCAAAGCTCCAACATAGTATGATACTATACTATATCATCACATAGAGTTCATTCATTTAAAATTTTATATTTTAACTTAAGTATTTCCAAATCAAATATTTCTTTATTTGACTCAGTAAAATGAAAATATGTACTGAACTCATGAGAGCTGAATACCAATCAAATGTATTATTTTATTAATCTATTCATGGAATTTTAAAAATCTGTTTTTTGTCTCTGTAACATTTCTGATTGGTTAATACATATTTTTATTTTATTACAACTTGCATTCACATATGAGATAAATTTGTGATATGGCATTTAAAAATAAAACTGACAATATTTATTTGAGGAGAAATGTCATGTATTAGAAATAGGGTTTATAAAATAAATTAATAAAGTTATTATTTTAAGACTTCCATATAATTCAGACTTATTTGCTATTGTGGTAAAATATAAGCTCTAGAATAAAAATGAAATTCTACCTTTGTGTTATATTTTTTCCTCCTGAGTTTGTTTGATTTTCATTTTCTAATGTCCTTCTTTGGCTTATGTATGAAAGTTATGTTTATCAATAAGTTGTAGACATTTTGTAGAGTTTTCTAATTTTTATTTCTTATGTATGAGTTGGTTGGAATTCTGTGTGTTTTGAATGTTTATTAGAGATGACCTGCCAAGAGATATATTTATCTAAACATCTTGGCTTTCATAAAATATTTTTACATGTCATGGATGGCAGTGTGACAAGTCAGTTAAAAGGGACCAGGACCTAAAACTACCAAAAAACAGAGGCATCCAGCAGATGTTGGACGAATAGCGAAGTCTCTGGAGGTCAACTAAGGAGTTGACTATGATGGACATTAGTCAATAACTTCCAGGTTCTTGGGATGTTCCAAAGTAATCAAATGTGTACTAATGAGGATGGTTGAACTCTGTTCTATCATGTGTGAGGAAAGCCCGATATTATGTGTACTAATTGTTGACAGAAGAAACTTAGAGTAGAATGTTACCCCTTAATGAAGCAGGGCAGTGCTAAGTTACCTCATTTTGCTTGTAAGTCTTTAATTGTTTTATCTCACTCTGCTAATGTATTAAAAAGATAAAGAAACGCTGCAGTAAAAGTATTTAAAATTTTCCTATATAAATATTTGGATCTTTTCCGTTCAGTGCTCTGCCTCCTTCCAGCTTATACCTCTCCCTCTCCTGCCTTTTTTCTATGGTGTCATGTTTTTCTCTTTCCTCCTTTATTCTCTCTCTCCCTTACATTTACATAGTACAAATAAAATCAGCCTTTCAAGTTTTTAAAAATATTTTTGAGTTTAAGAATCAAGTTGTCAGTCTCAGCCATTTCTGCCCTTCTATTTATAGGCATGCAATCCTTGAGAAGGAAATGCAAGCCTTTGAGAAGCATCTTTTATAAAATGCTCCATTTAGCCCTGGCCAGCGTGGCACAGTTGGTTGGGTGTCCTCTGTGCATGGAAGGGTTGCCGATTCGATTCCCCATCAGGGTACATGCCTGGATTGCAGGCTCAATCCCTGGCTGGAGGTATGTGGGAAGCAGCTAATCCATGTCTCACCCTCATAGCGAAATTTCTCTCTCTCTCTCTCCCTCCCTCTTTCTAAAAATCTTTAAAAAATAAATAAATAAATAAAGTGCTCTGTTAGGTCAATTATTAAAACTTTTTGTTTCTTAGTTCATGAAAGTAAAGGGCAAAACTGTCAGCATGA
The DNA here is from genome assembly GCF_951640355.1 of Cnephaeus nilssonii. NCBI lineage: Eukaryota > Metazoa > Chordata > Mammalia > Chiroptera > Vespertilionidae > Cnephaeus > Cnephaeus nilssonii. The sequence continues at coordinate 14,312,708 of NC_137079.1, forward strand.
AGTTGTTTGTCTCTCTCTTTTTTTAAAAAGCTTGGGTTCTCCTACTATGAGTGCAATAAATTACTGATATTGAGAAATTAAAACAAAAAGAAATGCCATGTGAATTAGATTAATGTTCGGCTGCAAAGAGAACTTTGTCTTTGATAATGATAATCTGAGACCATATAAATATTGCGTGAGTGTGTATACATATATACTTAATAAGAAAATCAACTGTTACATTTAAATGCTGTACTCAGCAAATGTCTTCAATTCTTAGATAAAGATTTGAACAATATACTTTAAACATAATTAATGATAATAACAAAACTTAAATAAGCTTTTAACATATTGGAATGCTTAGCTTCAAATTCAGTTGCTATGTTGAAAACTTATGAGGAACTTATTCTATTTGATTATTTTTTGAAGTATATCTACATAGAAAATAAATACTAAATAAATATCGTCACTAATAAACACATCTGCACTCTGAAGAATATTTTTTCTTTTTTTAAAAATCTGAAATTATAAGAGTAAGCCTTTGTTTCATGTAAATTGGAAGGCATACTTTTTTGTGTATCTAGTTTTGATTATTTGAATTATCTTCCTTAGTTAAAGAATACCCAAATACATAAAACTTGCTATAGGCATATACTTTTAATTGAGCTATTTTTTTCTAGTATACTTTTTTAGAAAAAAAAATAGCTTAATTATCTTTTGTCAAATGGCAAAATGGCGAGTGCTTTTTACCTGCTGGATCTGTCCCCGCAGAAATGCGGCTTTGGCTTTGGAGATGCTCATTAGCAATAGATCTGTTTTCAAGAGATTTCTTTATACAGTGATCGTCCTGGTGGCTTTAACTGTCTGACTTGAGCCTATGTGGATTTTGATACACCATTGGTCAAAACGGTCTGCATTTCCCCAGGTCCCTAGAGATTTTTGTTGTGGACTTCCTGAGTCTTCTAGGCTTCCATCTTGCTTTCTTAGGTGGAAGGATACCCATCACTTTCCCTTGTTGAAATAATCCCCCCAAATTCAGCCAGAATAGCTATTTTTCTGCATTTTTCTGAGAGTTGTCAGGACCTTGGGAAGGCCCACCTGGCAGGTGAGGTGAGCCACTGACCCCAATCTCTCACAGCCCATGTTTCCATCTGGACAGATTAGGAGAAGGAAACCGGAAACACTCAGAGGACACAATAAGTGGAGCATCATGGAAGAGAAACTTAGTGCGATGCCCAGAGAGCAGCATGGGAGGCTGTAGACCAAAGGCTCTGAGCACCTTCCGCTGGTCCAAGGGCCTTGCTGGGCTCTGCGGAGGCTGTCTTCACATCTTGTCGCCCCAACGAAGCCAAGTTAGTGATGAGTTTGTTATCCTTTATTGGAAGGAAAACATGGAAGAGCAAACACTATGGAAACAATTTTAGTGTGACTGTTACTATATTCTGTATGGTATATTATAGTGGACTAAAGGCGCAATGCACAAAATTCATGCAAGAGTAGGCCTTCCTTCTCCTGGCTGCGGGAACTGGCTTCCATCTGGCACCCAGACCCAGGCTTCCCTTGCAGCTCTGGCTTGGTCAAGAAGGTCGTCTGGAAGGACGTCTGGTCTAATTAGCATATTACACTTTAATCATTATAGATATTAACTGTATCTATATTTTTGTCTCTGCAATCCAGTTCTCCTGTCTCTGTAGATCTGGGTATACATTCAGAGAGGTTCTCCTTTTCTCTGAAAGTTGAGAAAGCTAAATTTACACACATTTTTAGAAAAATACACTCAATAGATGTTTTTAATTGTCTATTAGAAATATTGCAGCAGATAATGGCAACTATTTAATGAAGTCAAAGCAGAATTTAAAAACATTTTGATTAGTCAGTTTTCTAGGGGCCAACACTATATTGCCCGGAAAAGCTGACTTTACCTACACTACTGCTCTGAAGTTATAATATACTGCATTTTAACTTGAGTTCTTATTTTCCTGCCAGAAAACGTCTTTAAAACACATACAAATGTTTAAGTTCTAGTTCAGAAAAAGATGCATTTCTTTTTTTAAAGGCTTCAACTCCATTTGAAAGACAAAGATACACCTCAATGGGTAGATGTTCAAATTTCAAATATAAAATTAATTTAGAGTTAGAAATTGATGATGGAAATTTTAGTTCTCCCTCTGTGGTTGAGTTTAAAAGACATACATCTGTGAAAGAAGATTATTTTCCCTAATAATTTTCCATGACCTCTCTGGATCTTGACAATTCAGTGTTTCTTTCCACTTACAGTACCTTTTATTTCTTGTTCTACATTTATAACATACTAGAGTCCTGGTGCTGGTTGTTCTGCCGTTTGGTTGATTTGCATATTAGGCTTTTATTATATAGGACACATTTTGCCTAAAATTGTTGTTTTGTCTTAAATATTATGAAACGATACTTTATGCTTTAGAAGATGAGTGTCCCAAGTTTGGCTCATCATTCAGACTGGATTGCTATATTTTTATTGCTTTTTTATAACATAATTTTTTTAATGGGAGGTATGTTCAGTTGACTAATTTATTTAGTGTCTTACCTCCACTGAATATTTCCTCCTTTAAATATTTTCTCCTTTAAGTCCTCCTAAGTGGTTCAGAACTTCCTGATTAGCAGTGCATGTGAACAAGTCTGTCCGTCTTTCTTTGCAATGCAAACAGTGGAATCTGAAGTGCCAGATTTGCTGGCATGGGATCCAGGACTCAGTAAGTGCCACTTTCAAGTCTTATAATAGTGCCACTTCACTGTCGGTTATTATGATCTTCTTAGGCTCTTCTGAGTGTCTGACAGCCTGGTCTAGTAGACAGCAGCCCCAGCCCTGCAAAAGCCATGAGCTAGAATGCTCTCCACATCTTACTCAGTTTATTCAGCTTTCAAACAATACATAATCTACCTAAAGCAGCTCAGGTAAGTGTCAGTCTTATCTGTACCATTTACTAGTGTTTCTTTCTGCAATTTTATAATGGGAAAACCAGCTCTATGTAAAAGGTTATGGTGAAGCTAAGTAAAAGAAGAATAAAGAAAAGAGTCTAGTAAATATTATCAGTAGATGTTCGGTAAAAGGTAGACACTGCTACTGTTGAAAGGTACCATGGATATAATATTAACACTAATTGGTCTTAATTATACAATCAGAATCTGTATTTTAATTTCTTTTATCTTTTTATTTGTGTGTTCTCCAAGATGAGTAAAAAGAATAATACACAATTGATATCCGGGATATTTTTTTCATTTTATTTGAATAATACCAACATGTAAGTACACTATTCTAAATAATTTAAAAGTATTAACTCATTGAATTGTCCTGGCAATTTAAAAGCTAAGTATTTTTTTTTATCCCTACTGATGTATAAAAAATGAACATCTTAAGCAAGGTAACAGAGGTGAACACTCTGGGGCGGTTTTGAAGCCACCCTGCTGTCCTTCAGAGTCTCTGCCAGTAACCAGAACATATGCTGTCTCCAGAGTGATTAATTTTTCCATTTACAGTTTTCAAGATATTTTCATAAAATTTATTAGCAGGCTCTTGGCAGTGGCCCTGTAATGTATTCCAGTCAGGACCAATGTTCTTACAATGAAAAGACTGATTCTCTGACGATGACGGGATATGCTTATGCCTCCACACAAAGTGGTGGGTGGAGCAGCAACCCCATCCAACTTCTTTTGACTGCGTGCTCTCGCCAGCAGAGTAATGAAGCCTTCCCCAAATATATTAAGTATCAAACTTACTGGTTGTTTAATCAGAGGCAGTAATCTTCTAGAAAGATTTGGTGAGGATGTAAACTACAGAGTTGTTGCTATTGTAACAAATTAGTCTATTTGATTGATTGGTCACTTGATTATCATTTCTTTTGTTTATATGTGAATACTAGTGGCCTGGTGCACGGATTTGTGCACATTGAAAAGAAATTAATTAGAAGAAATATTTTAATATCGCTATTTGCCCTTTCTCTATAATAGAAGTGTGAGCCAAATTCATGATCAACAATGACATCAAAACACATGCGTGTGATTGGCGCCAGCGAGAGCTTTATATGTATTGCACATGCACAAGTCAACCTTTATTTTTAAATTGCCAGTGTGTGTCACATGTACCAGTGGTTGGTCGGTCAGTTGGTCGGATGGACGGACTGTTGGTCACTTAGCCTTTTATATATATATAGATTTCTAGACTCCAGTTAAATATTCCACTTTTCTAAGGGTTAGGCATATTCTTCTTATTAGAGGATTCTTGAATTTATAAAACAGTTATGTAAAATTTGTGGTTTGTTTGAAAGAGAAATGACAGATTTTATTTAAAAGTGATGTTGTAAGAGAATCCAAGAATATAACCCAAAGAACTTGTCAAAACCTTTGGCTTTCTTGAGTAAGGAATCTTGTTTTGTTTTTCAATGCTATACCTATATTATCTAAACAGCACAGCTATTGCTATATTTCTAGTTATAAATATTTTATAATCTTAAGGCAATAGAGAAGAAATCAAAGATATTTAGTAAAAATCTTACATATTACTTTATTATTTACCAATTTATCATAGAATATATTTTTAAGCTCATTTTTAAAATTTACTACCATGCAAAAATAATGTTAATCCTTATATAGGTAGTGCCACTAGTATCTTACAGTACAAACCTGTATGTATAATATAGTGTGTGTTTACTTTATACTTTAAATACAGAATCTAGTTGATAAATCCCAACAATTTATTAATCTGAAAAACATGTTAAAAAGGCTAACATATATTAGTAATATAAGACAACATATATTTGATTTCCAGAGTACACAGTTTCTCAAGCAAAATTGCCATAGTAACTGATGTACATATACAAATGGATTTTTTTCAAATGGCTTAATATTGAATTTATAGATATTTTGGTGTGATGTCATTTATATAGATGCATGAAACCTTGTAAACTTCATACACCTTTAAAACTATGGAAGCTAATATACTTCATTATGTTTTTAATATGAACTCTTTAAGAAGGAGCGTGAAAAAATGCTAAAAAGAGTAGGATAGATATGGAAGATATTTTAATGGCTGAAAAAATTACTTTTATAGCAGTGAGAAACATAAATAAAGTTTAGCAAATATGTGTCACGCTCAATTCCAAGTGATGCCACCCACCAGTCCTCCTTTTGCTTACAAAGGTTTTGCAGCCTTCGTAACCTAACAGAAATGATCTGGGGGGAATCTGGGCTGGCTCCAAGCTAAGTGGCAAATTCTTCTATAATGTGAGGCCTTCTGAATTGTGTGTAAAATGGTGTTTCCCAAAACAGCTCCGTAGTGTGCTGAAAGGAAAAAATGTGTTTTCCAAAAGTGTACAAGGAATTAGTAATATTAGTGGAGAATCTATCTTCTTGTACTTTTGCCTACATATTTGATAAGATTTTTGGAACAACACTTGAAAGAGCATTTTACCTGTGATTTTAAATGCCTTCATTCTTTTGTATGTTTCTTCATTTAGATTTTAAAATATTATTCTGGTAGGTATTGTTCTTGGAATTTATGTACCTTGGCTAAAAGTTCTCACTTGGTATACCTCTACAGTAGGCATTGTTCACTGGATCTTACTGTTTCTGAACAGCCTTTTGCCAAAGTGATTTCTTTGTTGGCCAGGAAATGCCAGTGAACAGAGAAAATTCCCCTGACATAAGAGCTTTAAGAGGTACCCAGTAGTGTAGATATAGGATGATTGGTAGAGGCTATAGTTGCCAATATGAGAAGGAATTAGAAATGAAGCTGAGGGATGCAGAGGCTAGCATACATAACAAATGGAAATTAAGATATTTATACCCCTGACACCCCCTTATTCTTTTGTTTATGACATCAGTGCATTCACATTACATGCATACAAACCCACAATTTGTATGTGTGCACATTACATATGTGTGTTTGCATAGAAGTATATATGATTGAAGGTTACACAATTTCTACAAAGATATTTTACCCTTTAGAAATGTTTGTTTATGCATAATGTCTCATACCCTTAAAATATGCATTCTTGTTAATGTAATAGTAATCTTTATGTTTTGCTACTTTATATACTCACTATTAAAATATGAAAACGAAGGTGGTTACTATGTGAGGCAATGACTATGTTAATTAGCTTGATTGTGGCTACTACTGGTATTTCACAATGTATACATATATCAAATCATCAAGTTGTATACCTTAGTTATAAACAGTTTTTGTCAATTTTACCTCTGTAAACCTGCAAAAAATGTGAATTTTATGAGTATACTAGGATGCTATACTAGGACATTTTTGTTTTTTCTTTAACAAACGATTCCTTTTCTCTCTCACATTAATGAAAATCAGTTGTGCTAGGGATTGCTCTGAAACAAGATAGCATTAATTTTATCATTCTAAGAGCAAGGGAGCTGTATTGATTTTTCTCTCAAACAACTTCATTTGGAAAGCCTATTACTAAAGAAATCTTTGTTGCCTTTCCTGCCTGCTGCCATTTTTCCACATTGATTTCTGACTGATATTTTTCTGAGACCTGTTATTATATACAACAATTTTTAATGAGCATCGGATTGTCATTTATTAAATATCTCTCATAATTTACCATAATAGTTGCAGAAATAGATTTTACTAGAGTTTCATGGCAAAATTAAGAAAATAGGTGATACTGTGGTGGAGGGTGTATTGTCTGAGCAATGGACTCCTTGCATACTTTTGTTGCAGAGACATCTTAGTGTATTCTTTTAGGGAAACATTAAGCTTTTCAGAGCTATTTGATGACAGCTTGTTATGAAAAATGATGCTATGAAATAATCAATGTTGAACTAGTACTTTTTAGTTTGCTTAAATATTTCAAAGCCTTTAGCATGCATAGATGTATTGTGAACCTTTATGAATGTTTTCTTCTCCCGAATTTATTTAACTTGAGACCCTCTTTTCAAAGACCATCTGGTATTTGTCACACAGTTAAGAAAATATTGGTCTGGGTATTGGGAATTATAATATGAAGGTACAGAAATACTTATTTGCTACACATTACTTGCATGTATTAAATTATTTTTAAAGCTATGCAAGAATATATTTGAATTTTTTGTTAATATCAAAATTCTAATTTTTAAAGGATACACTGAACAGTTGGGATGAGGTTTTCTTCATTTTTAATTAAACCAAAATGAGTTATAAAAGTATGTGCCAATATATGCCTTCCCATATGATTTTTATTTCTATTCACTCTACCATATTGGACATACTTATGACAGCATGTATTATTAAAATTTATTATAATATTTTATTAAGTTGAACAAACAAATTGACAATCAAAGTCAAACAAGAATGATTAAATAAGTGGGTGGCTACACAATATATTCTGTCACTGTGGGGTGTCAGTCCTTTTCCATTTTAGAACCCAGTTAAGAATTGGAAGCAGATCCGTTGCAAAAAGATACTATTGTTTGTCATCCAAAAAGAAAGAAAGATGTATTTCATTTCCTGTTGAGATCACATCCAATACAAAATTTTCTTTGTCATTAATGCTGGAAGCTTCTGGGTTCTGGCAAAAGAATGGTATTTCAAAATACAGCCAAGATCTTTATATATGCCATCATTTCTGACATTCTTATCTGGGCCTTCTCAGGTGAGTGGTTCCTTTCTATCCACATAACTTGCATGTACCCCACTGCAGAGGGAGAGATGGAAGACATACCTCTACTGGGCTCAAACTAGTTTGTATTCTTCATTAAGAACAAAGTTACTAACAAGCACAAGCTACTTACTGGAGACATCTAAATCATAGATAACGTAGTACTTTTCAATAATTAACTGGAAGCCAAAAAGAGCACTGTGGGAAATAGCACACATCATATTTTGGAGGATAAATTAACTGGATAAATTAAGTTACTACTATTTTATAGACTAATGATTTACATTTTATTGATCCACTAACGTGTGTAAGACTAGTGTTATGTTTGCAGGCAGAATACAAATAAAAAAGGTCATATGGTACCAGTTTGAGTTGCCTATCAGATATAATTTAAGGTTATTGAATTGATATAAATTCTCCAATAGTGTCAGAAATACCACCTTTTTTTTTCTTTCAAGTGTATATATTTGAAATTAGTCTGACTTTATAATGATGGTGGATTCTAATTTATTGCCTTACTCTTTCTGACATGCACCCCTCACAAGGAAATGCTTTCTCTCATAAGGGCCCAAGTTAGACAAAAGAAATATTTCTAAAGTAAACAGAACCATACACACCTGTTGGGTGGTTTCAGTTGCTTTCGCAGAAGTATATGTGAGGATCACACAGTTCTGTCATTTAACCTTATTCTTACAAATCCTAGTTAGTTAATTTCATTATTGGTGATGGGTATAACATACTCAAGTGAGTAGTTCTTTTGTAGAATAAATTTCAAACTTTTGAAAATCCAAAGTCTTTATTTAAATTAAATTGTATACCATAGCAATACACATGTTAGTGTTTGGTAGAAATGAAAAAGAAAAAAAAACAATTTTTTTTTTTACCTGTAGATAGGCTGATACATCTTCACAGTAGTTAAGAGCATTGGTTTAATAAACACCAGGTGTCTTTCTGGGTTTTTACTTCTTTATAAGTTTTGTAGACATTTATGTAAAAATAGTCTGTTTTAAGAGTATAGAAAGAGTAATGATTATATAACATTCAAATAGTCTCAAGTATTATTTAAGTATATTATGATCTTTATAGTTTACACAATTCTTTATATAAAACAATAGAGGATATCTTAGAGTTAGTATAAATAATTCTAGATATTGCAGTATGTGGAAGAGTTACTACTCTTAATATATAAGTAGCTTTTTCATATTTATGTTTATTTATGTCTCAAATACACAGTATTTTGTTGGTCTGAGTGTGTGGCACAGTATCAACATTAGCCTTTTTTTGGCTTTAAAATTTTTATTTTATTTTTATACTTCAATCAAACACTATCTCTCCCTTATTATCCTTTATAAATGTGCTTCCAATGTACTTTTCATAAATTTACTAAGGTGCATGTACAGTTGAATATATTTATGGTTGAACATATTTATAGGTATATGTGTTTATTATATTCTGTATAGTTAGCTTATATAAATGGCTTTGAGCTTTAAATTTCATTATTTTCTCTTTTTTCCTTATTTTTTTCTCACTCCATGTTTAATTGAACATGTGTCCATGCTGCTATCCATCTGGTCTGTAGCTTCTGACAATTTCTTTGTTATATAGCTTTACTTATGTATTTCCCACCATGGATTCTTATGTTGGTTCCAAATATTTGATACCATGAGTAACACTGTGAGTGGGCGTCCCTCTGGTGCATATTGATAAATGTCGGGGTAACAGGTTATACACATGTTCACTTTCACCAAATACTGGAGATTGTGCTACAAACTCGCTGTTCCAGTTTCAATGCCAATCGGCAGTGGATGAGGGTTCTCAGTCCCCCTTTCTATCTAGAATTTAAGTGTTATGTCATTTTGCATTTTTAATACCTAATATATTAATGAGGTAGAACATTACTTTATCATTAACCATTATCATCTTAATCGGTTGTTCCTTTATATAGATTTCCTTTTTATAACTTTGACTGTTCTCCTGTATAGATTCCAGCTCTTTTATTTGTTTTTTTAATCATTAAAGAAGTAACTGGACTATTCAAGTTAGTAAATTCCTATCGACTAGTATTAACTTTGTCTATGATGTCATTACTTGATAAAACAAATATTTAGTTTTGAAGAAATAAAATCCATCAACTTTTCTCTTTATAATTTGTGACTTAGGGCTAGGAGTAGAACTATTATTTGGAAATATTTTCTAATTAATGGGGTCACAAGGATATTGCCCCCTATTTTCTTATGTTATTTTCATGTTTTAATTTTTACATTTATACAAGACACATTTATATAATGAACATATATTACTAATGATAAAATAAATTTCTTTTGGAAAGAAATACAAGAAGGAAAGTTAAAATAAAAAGAATGGTTATCTAAGGAAGAAAAATATTCAATGAAAAAACACAAAGGAATTAAATTACAAAGGTAGTTTTAAAACCAGAAGTTATTGATATTGGGTAAAATAATGTAAAAACCAGCAGCCTTAGAAGAATAACATAGAATAGCTAATTCTATATAAATATAAAATATACTTTAATTAAATATACAGCTTTATATGAATTAAATGTATTCAGGATGGAATCTCTTAAAAAAAACAAGTTATGTTTTTGGCTGAGTAAAGATTTCATCAGGAATTTTATTCTGATATAAATAAAGCATTTTACAGAGAATTCTTAACTTTTTTGCTGAAATTACTTTATAATGAGTTTAGAATAAAATAAAAAGTAAAATTGTGTTTCTAGTTCACAGAAACAAGAAGCATGTGTATTATTTGATAATGAGATATTTTGCATGGCATTTTGAACCATGTCTAATCTATTTTGAAAAGGATTAAGATATTTAGGAATAACATTGTCATTTATACCAAAACATTACTAGATTACCAGTGTCTCTGTACTTGGAAGCAATGTTGTTTTCAGGGAAAATACTCTTGATTTGTCTGTCCCTTTCAGCCTGCCCTGAAAACAACATTGCTTCCAAGTACAGAAACACTGGTAATCTAGTAATGTTTTGGTATAAATGACAATTTTCCCAAATAAATAAGGCCAGGGGAAGAATTTGTGGGGGAAAAAAGGATGAGGGCAGCAATTCATGCAGCATTATTTTCCCCCTTACATACATCTGAATCTATTCTAAGATTAATACATTTTATAAAACACTAAGTGAATAAGGTTAGAAATTGAGAAAAATATGACTATTTTTACTTAAAATTAATAATTTTTTTTCCTTTAATTGACTTTTTCAATTGTTCTAGCCTCCAAAATAGCCATTCTATTCCTCTAATACTATGGGATGAATGGTCCAGAATTTCCTGATATAAAATTATTAATACAAGAAAGGACATCACTATAGAGTATGTTTTCACCCATTTAATGTAAATACTTTCTACAGTTTCTCTTGCCTACATATCTCCCTATTCCTTATATTTCAAGTCTTGTCACTTTTACCTAAGACTAGGAATGTGCCTTCTTTTTTTTAAATATTTTTGAATAATTGCATGGATGGAATAACCACTCATGCTTGGCCTATGATATAACGTGCCCCACTGGCATTGTATATCACTATTAGAGGCTACAACAGTTCCCCTACTAGCTGTCAGTACAATATCCTCTTTTCTAAAACTGTTTGCCACTTTTCTCATTTTTATCCATCCTAATGGTTAATACCATCTATATCTATCTATCTATCTATCTATCTATCTATCTATCTATCTATCTCTATATCTATCTATCCTTCAACAAATTGACTCAAATACTTATGGAACACGTTAATAGTTATCCCATTGGCATTTACTTTTTCTGTGATATCAGGATTTTAAGATTTATATTTTGATAACCTAAGTCAATGTACCATGCACAATTATTTGTGTGTTTTTAAGCAATTACAGGTAGCCATCTTTGGTTAGAGATGGTCACAAGTTTTCTCTGCTGTTACATCACTGTGAGAGATGATGCAAATCTTAGAAAGAATTAGGGACACATTCTGTCATTTACTTGGCGTTAATCAGAGAACATTTTGCTTAATGAAAATCTGTTGCTTAGTGAAATCTCAGTTTTCTGTCCTTCAGGTGTTCTGACCACATAGTACATAAAAGGATAAATGAGGCAAATGCTATAATATTCTAGTGACGGTTTAATTAAACTTACTGTGGACATATGTCTGCCTTCATAGATGGATATAAGGTACTTTTGAAATCCAGGCTTGGCACCATCTGAAGAGGAAAGATGAGGGGCTCAAGAGCTCTTTCGATCCTGTTTATGCAAGAGAGGAAATGCTTTGAACATATTGTGGCCAGTTCACATGTTTTAAATATCACTAATTTAGCCAACAGAAAACAACTAACATTCATTATGCTAACAGATTGTTTGGACTTTTGAGAACATGCCAGCTATACCACCATGGAGCATGTAGTTCTGATTAAGGTAACTGATCTTACAAGTAAATGAGCATATTTACCTATGCATAAGGGTTGTAAAGGCAAAATAAATCAGATGTTTGGTTTGTAATATTTATATCTATCTTGATCAAATTCAGTGTCAAAACAAGTCAGGAGCCAAATTGCAGTAGACAGCAGTCTGAAGAGGAATGCATGTGCAACATACAAAGGCATTCATTCACCAAACCCAAATGGTGCTTCCTCTTTTGGTGAACTTTGTCAGAGGGATAGTGTAAGAATGTCCATATCAGAAAGGAGGCTATGAGGAGAAAGCTGACTTTATATTTATATTTAGGTCATGGACTTAAAAAGCTGGTGTCTGACACTTGATCCTCCAGGCAAGGAATATTCAGGTCCAGGGGATCCTTGGATATGATCTTCAGAGTCGACAGAGAAGTCATGTTAAGCTAGGGAGCTCCACAACCCTGTCACAAGGCTCACAATGCCTGGGAATAGTCAAGCAATATTGGTTAGGAGAGAGGATTCCAGACATGGAAGCAAGGACTAAAATAGATGAGAAGCAGTAGAAGACCAGGACACCAAACAGTGGATATGGAATAGGCACAGGTGGAGATTGGAAAGGGTGCTGAGTATGAAGATACAGAATAAATCCTCCACAATGAAGCTCTGGCTTTTATGAGATTTTGTCCTTCCCTAACAGAACTGTGGACTGAATGAAACATACATTTACCAAGTGTTATCCTATGCATTTACTGAGCAAAATAATATAATATAAATAAGGTGCTTCTTTCTGTCAGTATTTATGAGTTATATATTAAAATGATTAATCATGATTATTATTTTTTGACATTGAGAGTATGTTTTCTTTAATTTTTAAATAAAAATTATTTATTGTTTAAAGTCTCCTTTTTCCCTCATTGACCTTTCCCTGGCCACTCCCATCCCCTAGCACATGCCCTCAACCCCCTACAATCTGTATCCATTGGTTATGCTTATATGCATACATACAAGTCCTTTGATTGACCTCTTACCCCCTCCACCTCCCATCCTCCCCTGCCTTCCCGCTGAGGTTTGACGTTCTAATCGATGCTTCTCTGTCTCTGGATCTGTTTTTGTTCATCAGTTTATGTTGTTCATTATATTCCACAAATGAGTGAGATCATGTGATATTTATCTTCCTCTGACTGGCTTATTTCGCTTAGCATAATGCTCTCCAGGTCCATTCATCATTATTTCTTCCATGAGTTATAAACAAGGATCATTTTCCCATGATTTCTTTCATGCCTTATTTTCACTTTAGATGAACAGTTCCTTTTCTTGCACAGTCGGTTTGCATTAATGTGGCATTTTCTGCACATGAAAAAACATATATATATATATTCTCTAATTTGTACAGTGTGTTTTTAAGTGTCATTTGTACATGTCTGGTACATTGCTTGGCACAGTTTTATTCATTTTTTCCAAATAACTATAGTCTTTCTTCCCACAATGTATGTACACAAATTTCTTTAAATAAAAATTTTGACTTAGTAATTTTTTCATCTGAAACCAGGTAAACTTTTAGTAATTACTAAAAATGCTCTACTATAATAGAAAAAAACTTACGGCCCTAAATTTTATTCTTTTTTTTAAAATATATTTTATTGATTTTTTACAGAGAGGAAGAGAGAGGGATAGAGAGTTAGAAACATCGATGATAGAGAAACATCAATCAGATGCCTCTTGCACACCCCCTACTGGGGATGTGCCCGCAACCAAGGTACATGCCCTTGACCGGAATCGAACCTGGGACCTTTCAGTCCGCAGGCCAATGCTCTATCCACTGAGCCAAACCGGTTTCGGCTAAATTTTATTCTTAATGCTCTTTTTATAACCATAGGAAATATTCAGGCTCAAATTAACTAATGACCTTGTGTATGGTGACTCATTAGACATGTTTGTGAGGCACACCCATGGATAACGGACAGGTTCCTTTTTATTCATTCAAGTCATTATGAAACTACTGCCACCAGTCAGTCATCATAGGAGAATTTTATTGGCCAATTATTTCTTAAGTATGCTTATCTAATTTAGGATTTATTAAGATGATATAAAAGTCTCCCAACTAGAAGTTGTAACTGCATCCAATATTTTATTGTCCATATTTATAATTACACTAATACTTATGCAGGGATTATGCTAAGTTTGGGAGTGACAGAAATTGAAATTCTTTATTTGAGTAAGCATTCTTTCACTATATAAACTATACAGTATTTTTAAAATCTTGGTATTAATAAATTTGATTATCAACTCTCAAAGCCCGAGTTAATTAGAATAAACAGTTCACAGGGAAAAAATCATATTTAAAAAATAAGACTTTTAAATCTGAGTATAAATCTAATAAATCAGAGTACAAATTAATAAAACATTTTAATTTTTAACATTCCTACAATGTGTCAATATGACAAGTGTGTATTCTTTGAAAAGATTCTGAATTATCACTACGCCATTTTTGGAAATATAGATAATAGTCAATGATATTCATGAATATTAAGTAAATTCAATTGCACTTTGTATTCATTTGATTTTATTCCTATATAATAAAAGGCTAATATGCAAATCGACCGAACAGTGGAACAACTGGTCACTATGATGCACACCCCTGGTGTCAGTGCCCTCCCACAGGAGAAATGCCACTCAGCCAGAAGCCCTGAGCCAGGCTCATGGCTGGTGAGCGCAGCTGCGGTAGCAGGAACCTCTTCTGCCTCCACGGCAGCTCTAAGGAATCCCCCGAGGGCTCCCAGACTGTGAGAGGGCAGAGGCCCGTCTGAGGGCACCTCCCCTAAGTGCACAAATTTTGTGCACCGGACCTCTAGTGATAAAATATCTTTCAGATTTCCTATTGTAATTTCAAAATGAAATTCAATATCAATTTCGCTGATGGCTAAACTGAAATAAAACCTAATGTTCAGCCTACGTTGACAGGCCTTCAATGATTCCAGCATTGATAATTACGCTCATTTTGAATATAAGGGCTGATAGGTACAATCAGGGCTGCCATTCAGCCAGTACATTGGAGTATAGTTGGTTGTTTAAGAGCTAGAGCCCTTTTACTGTTAGTGTGCTGGTTTTGATTGGTTGGTTTCTATGCCGTACAGACTACTGAATATCATTACCAGGTACAAGCTTCTTGCCCAATGTTATGGGCTATACTATTCCTTTTACTATCAGTCACTCACCAGATAAATGAAGAAATGGTAGAAAATAGAACTGTTGTAAGTTTATTAAATCATTAATTAGATAAAGTAAATAATTTGTAAAAAATAAGATTTTACTCTCTGTTCAGGACTTATTTCCTCTAAGATGTGCTCAGTAAATATAACTATTAATGATTTTATTTTGATTATAAAAAGCTATTGCCTAGAGTCAAATATATATTTATACTGATCAATTTTTTATGAAAAAATTTTTAATTTTTTTTTCTGACAGCTTGGAAGAGTTTATGGCACTTATAAAATACCTAACTTCAGAGAGTAACAATGAAAAACCTGAAGGGTCTTCTCTCAAAAAATGAGGAAGATGCCACCCTATGTTATACATGTTCACCTGTAGTCATTCGAGCGATTATAACCACGTACAGGGTGCCAATACCACTTTATCTCTTTGCTCTTGTTTAAACATTTCCCTTTTCTTCTGAACACCCTTTTTCTCTTCTTCATCCTTCCTTTTCCTTCCCTACCCCCCTGTTTCCCCTTTCTCCTTTTCCTTTCTCCTTCCTCCCTTCCTTTCCTCATTCTGAGGTATCAGCTGGTATAGCTGTTGAATTATGCCCCTCCCCCCTCCCCACACACATTTTTCTTTTTCTATTCAACCTCCCAGGTGACAAACAAATGTGACTGTGTCATAACCCAGTATGTTGTCCGGATCAGATACTGTCGCTCGCATACATTTATAACAGGGACCCTCAGAACACACAGCTGCTTTTCTCTGCAGGGTAAGTGTCGATCACAGGCTTTCTCTGGCCTGTCTAGTGCACCGCCCTTGTCTGTTGAGGAAATGGCTATGCACTTTCAAAGATTAATATTTCTAGAGCCTTCTTTAAGCTATATTCTTTGCTCCCTTTGAGAAATGTTTAAATCTCTTTTAACTAGACTATAAAATCTTTAAGGGCAGGAAATCCTTTATTCATTTCTATAACTTCAAAGTATAATAGTTGTTATATAAATATCCCATGGATGGATGCAGGAAGGCAGAGTGGGAGGGGGAAAGGAAGGACTGCAGCAGGAAGTACTTAACCAGCAAGTTAATGTGATGGTTATGAGATTTTCCAAGCATTTTAACCCACAACGTCTAATGCACACATTCATTACAACAGGGTGGCATTATGTGAGGATTTCTGATAAATTATTATTAAGGCAGCTTTATGTAAGTAACCTTCACTCCAGGAACACAATTACAATTTCCTGTTAAATAAAATGGCTTCTCTTTTTCCAAACAACTAGAATTGAATATGTTAAAAAAAAGTTTGCTACTCAAATAGACCCAATTATCTTGCCAACCCTCTTTTATTACTCTATATTCTCTTCATTCTCATGAACTTACTTACTGATAAACCAAAATCTCCCAAGTTTATTTTCCCAGAAAAAAAAAAAGTCATCTCTTAAACTCCAGGCTCAAATCAATTATTTAATAACTTCCCACACAACATCTTCACCTGGAAGCCTATGACATAGACTTCTTCAACAGACACTGTCATTGGTTGAATTATTCTTTTATGCATCTAAATATAGTCCCAAGCAAGTAGTCTCTATTTTACATATTGGCACTCCTATTCATCCTTTAAAGCCAGACACCAGGAAGTTATTCTTAAACTTGACTTTCTCACCTTTTATATATATAATTCATTATCAAATCCTTCTGGTTCTACTCATACATAGTCTCAAATTCTATTACTTCAGCTCCTGTTATTCAATTCCAATGATCATCTTTCAAATTATTATTGCTTTTCCCAATCTGTTCCTCACACTAAAACCAAAAGAATGTTTTAAAAACACAGACAGCTCCATATTACTCCCCTGTTTAATAGCTTCTCATTGATTGTAGAATAAAGTGAGAAATCCTTAGCTGAGCCTACATGCCTACGCAAACGCTACCCTCCAAACCTCTCTAGCCTTTCTTACACCACATCTCCTGTTGCTTTCTGAGGGTCTGCTGCAAGCTCACTGTTGTTTCCCTGGTTACATACAGAACTTTGGCATAGGCTCTGTCCATTGCACAGCTAGTCCTTCCCATCACTCTTTGTCTGAATCATTTCTCCTCTTTTTTTTCAAATTCATCTTGAAGTTACTTCCTCATAAAGTACTTTTCTGGGTGGATGACCTCGTCATATACCCTAAGCATATATGTTCTTTTCAGTTAATCACAAGTCTGATTAAGTAATTTTATCTTAACATTAATTTCAAAATAGACTATAAGCTTCAAGAAGACAAAAAGCACATGTTTGGAAACTTCTTATGCCATGATACTTAAAATAGTGTCGTTCACCAGGGAAATATGCAAATATATTTAAGTGATTGATAGAGCAGGACAGAATATGTACTGAATGACAGGAAAGGGATTCAAAAGTTGGTAGGTGTGTACCAGATACCTTCAAGGCCAGTGATATATACTCATGCCAAACGTTTATGAGGAGATGACAATGGCCTTTAATTAATAAGATAAATTTGTAGGAAAGTAAAGAATTAATGTCATGGTAGTGTGGTCTATGCAGAGATAGAAGCATTATGTCTTATAATCTCCAGGGGCTTCATTATGATTCATTCTTTTTGATCAAATAATGGTTAAAAATGGAATTAGCACTGACCTCTAATTAGGTCTGCACAATGATTAGGCTGAGGGCACAATTTGGGATCCTGCTGCACCATCCACAAATTGAGTGAGGAGACCCTGTGAGAATAAAAAGCACACAAATCATTTCCACCTATAGGGTATTGTTTCAAGAACCCTGCATAAAGCTTAAGAAGGAGCGCTAGATATCACAAACCATTGTTAGGTGGGACTCAGTACAACAGGTTGTCTTTAACTGTTATTTCTTAAACTTGTATGCCTATCATCAGACAAGAACCTCCTAGAGGACACCAGACATTAATTTTATCATAATAGTTCATTATATATACATATATATACTGAGTGGCCAGATTATTATGATCTCTGAATTCATAATAATCTGGCCACTCAGTGTATTTCTCTTGAGTACCTCATTTATTTGATATCAAAGATACTATAAATTATGCACCTGATCAGTTTTCCCCTTTGCACTGGCTGATAGAAAGCTCAGGGCAAATAGGTGGTTGATCTCCAGCAAACGTCTAGAATACGTTTGGTACCCATTTGAGATACAAATACACTGAGTGGCCAGATTATTATGCGTTCAGAGATCATAATAAACTGGCCACTCAGTGTATAATATTCACTGATCATTTACTTTTTGATAAGTGTTCTATTAAACTATTTACATGATTGTCTCATTTATTTCTTTGAACACTACCAAATAGTATTATTACCCTCCTTTTGTAGATGAGAAAAGCAAGGTCTAGATAAGTTAGGATGGTTTTCCATCATCAGTCAACATTAAATGTAGATTCAGTATTTGTGTCCAGTAACTGATTGAATAATTTACCCAAGATTCTAGAGCAGATGTAGGATTTCAGCCCAGGTAGTATTCTTTTAAAGTTCCTGTCCTTAGCTATCTCATTATATGGCATAACATGCTGGGAATAAATGCTATAAAAAATCAACATTAAGTTACTAAATTATTAATTATATAAAATGAATAATAAATGTTAACGACTATAATGATATTTTATTAATTCAAAATCTGTGTGTAGTGTAGCAACTTCTGTTGAAGTCTGCATTATTATCATTGTTATTCCCAATAAAATTTGACTTAAAGTTATTAGTGTAATATACATGTATTTTTGGTACCACCCTGGTCCCCCAAATTTCAGTATTATATATAAAAGATATAAAGATTTATTTGGACTTAGCATCCTCTCAATTTTCAGTCTTCCAGTTCTGCCAACTATTTATGTTTATAATATGCATCTCCTTCATTCTATAGCCTTTAAATTGTCAAGAACCTTTAGAGAGAAATGAAATGTTGTTCTTTGATTGATTTTAATAAACGAAAGAGGGTATTATTTGTTTATTTATGGTTTATAGTAAAAAAGATGACCAGCTGTTTTTACCTGAAATAGTTTCCAAAAAACAATAAAACCATTTGTTTCTTTGGCCTTACTTGAGAAACTTGTTTTAGTCATCTGGTAATTTAAACTATTGCCCAGTAAGATCAATAACTCTCATTTGGGGAATGTAAAAATCATATCACCAGTATGAGAAGCCCAGCAAATGCAAACACCAGAAACAAAGGAGACAAGCTCATGTTTGTGACCTGAAGGAAAGACCCTTGGGAAGCAAATTTGAAGAATCTCTGTCTATTTTTGCCTGGAGTCATCTCCAGGGAGGCAGGCTTTTTAAAAAAAGCAATGAAAAAGCCAAATTCATCTTTCCCTTTAAGACTTCACATTGACATTCAGTTATCTTTGCCAGGTGGAAATGGATTTTCTAATGATGAATGCATATACATTTGAAGTATGCTCTTCAAAAGACAACTGAGAGAGGCTATGAGAGAGACATCCATTTCATTAATTGGAGTTAACTTAATTTTTCAAAGCAGTTCTTTATTTAAAACCCAATACTGATTTTTAAAAATATAAAAAAAGTATAAGTAATGTAGAACAGTTGCAAATTTTCTATATTTACTGAATGTTTTGTATTTAAATTTTTATTATCTTAAAACTCAGATGCATGTCATAAATTTAAGCTTTATACATCTATATTTAAAGAAATTTTACCCATGTTTTCTCTGAGGATATTTGAGGCTAATTAAAAGGAAAACTCAAATCAGACAGCAGCATCTTTTGATACAGTCAATTCTTCCCTGGATTTAAGAGTGTTGCAAACAGCATAGAAGAATTGCTGGAATAATAAAGCTGAATAAAAAAGGCATATAAAGCTGAAATATTAGGTAAAGTAGGTACTTTTGACGTCTTATAAAAATACCAAAGTCTTGTGAACAGATAGTTACTAGTGATGTTTTCTCCAGTCAGCAAAGTGGGGACATTAAATCATTTAACATATTATTCAAGATACTATGTGACATTGGTAAGTAACATTATATTTATCATAGCTAAAGAAGGTCAGTCATAGGCATTAATCATAATATCTCTTGTCTTGGACTCAGTACTGGATCTTTGATAAATGACAGCAATATTTGTAAAGCTTTATGGAATTCATAAATGATGAAAAATAGTAGATAATTATTCACAATCTAACATAAATACTATTAAATTATAATTTCTTTTATTCTAAAAGAGAAAACACATTTGTTCCTTTTTTTAAAATTATTTCTATCGCTGCTTTAACAAATTGCCACACTTTGTGGTTTAAGACAACACAAGCTTGTTATCTTATTGTTTTATATATCAGAAGCTTGACAGGCGTCTCAGCGGTCGAAACTCAAGTTGTTGGCACAGCTGTTTCCTTCCGGGAGGGTCCAGGAAAGAACCTATTTTCTTGACTTTTCAGCTTCTAGAAGCCACTCACATACCTTGGTTTTTAGCCTTTCCTCCCATCTTCAGACACAGCAACATAACATCTCTCTGACCTAGAGGAGTATAGGTCAGTCTCTTTCTCTGACTCCTTGATAGAAAGGTTCTTCTCTTAAAGGGACCCAGGCGATTACATAGGCCCGTCTAGATAATCCAGGAACATTTCCCCAGAGTAAGGTCCTTAATTGAATGACATATTCAACATTCTCTTTTCCCTGGAAAGTAACATAGTTACAGGGTTAAGATGTGGACCCTGCCATTTTTCAGGCAACCGCATGGACTACATGGAAGAATGGTTTCGTTACAGCTGATCCTTGCTTTATCAGTCTTGCTTGTGATGTGGGTACTAATTTTTCTCTAATCATGACCTAGTTTTATCCTGATTTTAGAACCACAGAATATTGGATTAGGAAGGAAAACGTGGAAATCCTCTAGTTTAAACTTTCTATTTTGAGGGACAGATGGATAAAATTCACCAGCAAAAGTAAGTGATCTCAGCCATTAATTGTGTTTTTTTTTACATCTTTATTTTATAGAGGAGTTTTAGGTTACAGCAAAATTGAGCAGAAAGTACACAGATTTCCCATTAGTGCTTGCCCCCAATACATGCATAGCTTCCCCCATTATTAATGTTCCCCACCAGAGTGGTACATTTCTTACAATTGATAAACTTACATCGACACGTTATTATCACCCAAAGTCTACAGTTTACTTTATATTTCACTCTCAGTGTTGTATATTCTTTGGGTTTGGACAAATACATAATGACATATTTCCACAATTATAGTATCAGACAGATAGGTTAACTGCCCCCCAAATCCTCTCTGTTTAGCTCACTCATCTCTCTTCATTCTCAACCCCTGGCCACCACTGATCTGATCTTTTTATTATCTCCATCGTTTTGTCTTTTCCAGAATAGTACGTTGTTACATCACCTAGCATGTAGCTTTTTTCAACGGGCTTATTTTACTTAGTGAGCCTCATTTTTTCTTCTATATTTATTGTTCCTCAACAAGTGTCTAAAACCTAATGACATGTATGTATCAATAATATACTGAATGATTAACTACCAGAAAAAATTTGGTTTTACAAGAAAAGAGAACAGAACTTTAAATTTTTCCAAAGAGAAGATAATATAATTTAGATTTCTAGACTGCCACTTTTAATGTTACAGAGTCCCCTTTTACAGTCACATCCCACAGAACTCAGTTATTCGAGGGAATAGTCATCTTAGAGTCAATACAGTGAGATGACCTCTCTTTTATTTACATTTGTACATCATGCTTTTGAATGTGAGAAGTACCAAGTACTCCGTTACTCTTCAGTCTTTTTGCCCATTCATTCAAACAAACTCTATATTAGCATTTTACATATTACCAAGTGATATATATATATATATATATATATATATATATATATATATATATATATATATATACTGAGTGGCCAGTTTATTATGACCACCCCATTAGGACTTCGTTGGGCCACCTTTTGCCTTCAATACTGAGGCGATTCTTCTTGGCATTGACTCCATGAGATGTTGAAAGGTGATGTGAGGAATCTGACACCATGCCTGATGAATAGCACTGTCCAATTCTGTGAGATTTGATGGTTGTGGAACCAGCTGCCTGATGGCTCTTTTAACTTCGTCCCACAAATGCTCAATTGGATTGAGATCTGGTGATTGTGGGGCCACCTAAGCAAGGTAAAGTCTCCCTCATGTTCTTGAAACCACTCCTGCACAATACGAGCACCATGGCATGGCGCATTCATTGTCTTGTTGGAAGAAGCCATCTCTATTGGGATACGCCATCAACATGATAGGATGAACTTGATCAGCAATGATACTTAAGTATGTTGTGTTATTCAGACGTTGTTCCACACAAATTAAAGGGCCCAAATCATGCCAGGAAAACATGTCCAAACCATAACACTGCCCCCACCAGCATGAAGGGCTGTACTCATGCATGTGGGGTGCATGCTTTCATGATGTTTCCGCCAAATTCTCACTCTGCCATCTGCATGATGCAACTGGAAACGTGATTCATCGGACCACATGACTTTTTTCCAATGCTCGACTGTCCAATCCTTGTGTTCCTGTGCGAATTGGAGACGTTTTATCTTGGTAACTGCAGACAGCAAAGGTGTTCGAACAGGTCTTCGGCTTCCATATCCCATATGATGCAGTGTATGGCTAATTTGCCTACAAATGTCAGGTGGTCATAATAATCTGGTCATAATAATATATATATATATATATATATATATATATATATATATATATATATATATATTTTGCTATTTTTGATGGAGTCCTGCTTCCATTTTAGTTTCTAGTCAGAGAATATCTTCACCAATAATCAAAGCAATTCAAAACAGTCTGGCTGGTGTGGCTCAGTGGTTGAATGTCAACCCATGAACCAAAAGGTCACTGATTAGATGCCCAGTCAGGGCACATGCCTGGGTTTCAGGGTCAATCCCCATTCTGGGGCATTCACGAGGCAGCGGATAAAATATTCTATTTAATTATTGATGTTTCTATTTTTCTCTCCCTCTCCCCTAGTCTTTCTGATATCTATCTACCTATCTATCTATCTATGTGTATATATATATATATTTAATATATTTTAAGAAGAACTATTGTAAAATAATGGTACAAAAACATATATGAATGTAGTTCTTTAAACTAACATATCCAAAAATGCAAAATAAAATGCAAGCAGAAAACTTAAATTGTCACAGGTTTTTTTTGGAAGATAATTTATATGAATTAATCAGGAAACTCAGAATCTAATACCTCATGTATAATTATCTATGGAATGAAAATGGTGAAAAATCTGAGTAAAGATTTATACATGAGAATAGTCTATTTTAAGTGTTTCCATGCCAAAGCTAAGTATATTTACATCTCCAGTCAGGACTTTTCCTTTGAATTCCAGATTTGTACTTTTAACTGCCTACTTAACATCTGCAATTAGATATTAAACTAAGGATGTGGGAAACGGACAAGGCCTTAACCCTCAACCTGTTCCTCTAATACTCTGCTCCATCTCATTAAATGCAATCGCCTTACCTCCAGCTGCTCAAGCCGAAAATGCTGACATCATCCTTGGCTCCTTTTACTGTGTTGCACCCCACATCTTATCTAACAGTAAATCAGAAATGGACTACTCCTAATCTCCACTGCAACCCCAGGCCCAAGTCATTATGCCCTCTCCTCTTTCATGGCAGGAGCTTCTCAGTGGGCCTGCCTGGCTCTGAATTGCCCCTTTTTGGTCTATTTTAACTAGGAAGCCAGAAGGAACTTTTTAAAACACTCCTTGCATTATGCTGCCCAGCTGCTCAAAACCTGGTGAGTAGAAGTCAAGTAGTTTAAATGGCCTGAAGGGCCAAAAGATTGATCCTCCTGGGATATCTTTGATTTTATCTATTTCCCTTCTCAATCAGTGTGACTTTTTGCTGCTCCTTAAACACACCAGGCATGCTCTTTCTCAGTGTCGTAAGAGCTTATGCTTTCCTCTGGAGTGGTCTTCCCTCCTCCTCCAACACCACCCTTTTCAGGATGATTTTATTCCCTCACGTACTTGATATCTTTGCTCAAACTTTTTCTTAGTGAGGACTTCTGTGGCCACCTCATTTCTTAAATGTGTGACCATCTTCTCTTTCACTTCCGTGCTCTATTTAATTTCCCCTCAGCATTCATTTTCCTCTAAGGTACCATATGTTATTTTATCATGCTTATGTTTTGTCTCTTCAGCTAGTATAGAAATTTTATGAGGGCATGGATATTTGTCAGTTTCTTCTCTGCTATATTCCAGCGTGTGAAACAGTACCTGGTACATAGAAATTCCTCAGTAATTATTTATTGCAGTGATATGAAATTACCGATGGTTGTAAAAAATTATACACTATCTTCAACAGATAATGATCAATACTAAGTGACTGGTTTTAAAAGCTGTGGGAATTCATGGATAGAATATTATGCGGTCAAAAATTCTGTAATGACAGAAAGTATGCTATTACATTAAGTGAAAAGGCTAAGTAGAAAAT
The DNA here is from genome assembly GCF_951640355.1 of Cnephaeus nilssonii. Lineage (NCBI taxonomy): Eukaryota > Metazoa > Chordata > Mammalia > Chiroptera > Vespertilionidae > Cnephaeus > Cnephaeus nilssonii. The sequence continues at coordinate 14,337,408 of NC_137079.1, forward strand.
AATTTATATGATATAAGATCATCTGTGGTTGAAGAAGACAGACTGGATGGAAATGTGCTAAAGTGCTAACATTGATTGATCTGAGTTGTAGAGATACATTTCATTCTGCTTTTTGATATATTTTTCTTTTCAAAATGTATACAAAGAGTTGTGTTACATTTTTAACCAGAAAAAAAAAAAACATTTAAAAATAGCAACATAAACAACAGCATAACAACATAAACAACAGCAACAACAAACTCCACAAAGACTCAGTTATTTCAAGAAGACTAATTAAAACAAAAACCTGACATTGGTGTGGCCTTTTTCAAATCATGTATTCACAGTTCTACAGTTACTGTGCCAATTCTATGTCAGGAACTGAGGGAAGATAAAAGACGAAAAATGCCCACTTCTGCCTTCAAGGCCTAAGTTAAGAGAGTAGGGACACATTACATCAATGACAAGGGATCGTAAAGCAGGCTGTGATGGAGGTTCAAGCAAGTGTCAGAGAGGGCAAGGCAGACAGTAATCCCATTCAGCTGGGTTATTGAAAATCAGACTACTCTTATTTTGAAGTTTTCAATCAAAGAGGGGTCCAGCCCTAGTAATTATTCTGCATGACAGCATGTATTTGATGTATCATACTCAATAATCACACTGAAGGGCCCTGAAATTACAAGTAAAAGGGGTATTAGTACATAGGCGTAACAAGTAGATCATGCACTTCTCTATGCCAAGCATAGGAACATTCATTAATCCCACTGTAACTCAAGCACTATACTGGGTGCCAAAGATACCATGCTGGGCAGGACACAATTCCTTTCTTCAAGGAAACAATAACTAAACCAATTAGGAGATCAATAGAAACATGGGCATATTAAATAGAGGGTTGTAAATGGTACAAGGTTATGCCATTGGACCAACACTTAACCCAGCCTGGGATGGGATTTTCAGTGAAGGCTTTCCAGAAAAGGTGATATTGAATAGAGAGAAAAAATACAATTGAGAATTTTCTAAGACATGGGAGAAGGGAGAAGTCATGGCAGGAATGGGGAATGCTGTAGACTTTGGGGAAGAAGAAGGATCACAAGAAGGCTCAGCAGAAAGAGAGAGTACTCCTGGGTCCATGTGGACCACATGACTTCAGTATGATTGAAACCAAGAGCACTGGAGATTGAAAGCAGGGGAGAGAAAATATTATATGTATTGTAATGTTTACATTTTGTAAAACAAATGTTGATATGTACTAAAATGGATGAATTGTATGCAATATACCTAATATCTAATTAACTTTTTTAAATAAGTGAACTCTGAATCTCTATTCTTACAGTATTATATACAGTTAGATGAGCCCCATCACTTTTCTCTGCAAGTAGAGGGGCCTTTAACAACCATGGACATAATACTGTTTCTGATTTTGATTTAGGTTTAGTTTGTAAGAAACTACAATCTAAACTTCCACCCACCAAGAAGGAAATTACATAAGAATAAAAACCTTATTTATTTATAGTCTATTACGAAAAAAAAACAAAACTTGAGTCGGTTAATTTACCTTATACGACTATAGAAATAATTATCTGTGAATTAATTAACACAGATTATGTGACATTGGTCCTTAAGTCAATGTCTTTATAAACCTTATAATAGACTCAGCCCAATATGGTGCTTGGAAGCATGAAAGGATTGGGAAGCTTTGGGGCATTAAGGGGAGGATGCACATTGCATATATCCAGGGCAGTGCATTCTATACAAGACATTTGTATTTAGAATTAATCAGACTCTTAGAGAAACACAGTGATTGTTTATTCAACCCGATGCTTCAAACGATCTCTTTCCATAGCCTTTGAAACCAATCTGTCAAATAATCATCAGGAGTAATTAGTTTATGCTAAACTCCCCATATGAAATTTAAGGATGACAAAACAAATGGTTTACTCCATGCAATTCAATTTGTTATTACTTGATTGCTATCCTAAATATATGAGTGAGAGGATGATACTTCCTTCATCATACCTATCCAAAGCTGCCTTTAAATACTTACTGCTCTAAACATAATAGAGGACCTGCAATGCCCTTTAACATTTGAAGTTAGAACAGAAACAAAAGAGATTACTATTAGGAAAAAGAACAACAACAAAAAAAACAAAACAAAACAAAAAAACAGAAATCAAATATAGATGCCAGCAAGGGTAGTTATGTGGGTTTCAGACCAGGTCAAAGTCATACTCTTGATTAGTAAGAGCTGAGTATCTGGGCCTCTGTATAAGTTCAGGAGATACAGGCTACACCAATAAACATTAAAAAGTAGCTCTTAAAGAGCAAAGGGAGGAAAATATGAAGTAAGAGAGTAAATGTTGGATCTGATTAATTGAATTTCATTCTGGGCCTTTGTGTTTCATTATTAAATAAGGTAAAGGTTAGATCAGTAATTCTCAATTATTTTCTTTCACAAAATATTATAGGTATTTAATGCATAATATTTAGTGTGATGGTAACAGAAATTGAGGTGAGCCCAGAGTCCTGCATTCTCTGCAGCCTCTCACTCACAATGGCCACTGAACCCCTTAATAATCCAGGATTCCAATGAACACAGATGAGAACCCAGGAGGAGGTTCCTTCTGCTTCTCACCTTGTGCTCTGTTATTTATAACGAGACCAGCATTGAGATGAGGAGGTTCATAGACTTCCCTCTCCACGTCAGAGGTTAATTAGTTTGAAAGATAATGTATAAAATGAAATGGAGTTTACTTCTGAATTGGTAAACCAGAAACAAGAACAAGAGATTGGGTAAACATTCATCGTTTTGTAATTTCCAAAAAAGAAATAATTCTTTTTTAAAATAATTATTTATTTTGTGATCCCATTCATTTAACAATTAGGTATATTTTATGTAGACATAAAATTAGATAGAATCAATAAACTAAGAATGTTAAAATGTTTTAAATCAATAACTATTTTGCACTGTTCTATGTCATATGTTTGTTTCATTCTGTGGGGAAAGAATTTACAAGATGGGCCGGACTCGAAATTGTCCTGAAAAGACGGTGGCGAAGGCAAGTAGGAAAGGAGTAGAAAACCAGAACAGATTGGCACTAGAGATAAAAGACATGAGGGTGGACTTGAAGGAGATATTGGAAAGGGTTGTGCTACTGTCAGGAACCAAGCTGGTCTAATTGCAGTGGGCCCTAGGGTAAGAAATCTAGATAGTTGGTGATACTCAAAATAAAATGGAATGCAGAATTGCCATTCTGCATGATTGATGAAAGAGCCTAACCAATGTACCAGTATGTGCAACAGTCTGCTTTGCCTAGTAGTGTCTCTTCTACACAACTATATTAGATGTTGGGATTGTATCTATTGAGACAGCACCAACAATGTTTGTTCTATTACATAGGAAGTATGAAAATAATTGTATATCTACCAGATCTACAGTTGTCAGATTGAATGAATCTGACAGATACACTTAGAAGGTAAAGTAGAAAAAGAAATCCAACACAATACCACATTGACATAGCACCTACTAGTATGTGATATTTAAGAAACTCTTAGACCAAAGCAGTGGGCTGCCTCAGGAAAAGTCTGGCAGGATACCTCTCACTTGCTAGAATATGAAAGAGCTTAGCCAGTGTTGTATATTTTGACAGGGATCTCCATTATTTATCATTTTGTAAATCTGTGTGTTTTTTAAAAAAAAATAACATATTCACTTTTAGTCTTAAAATGCTTTAGTATCTTAATACAGGTATGAGTAATTAAAATTATATCTATTGCATTTATGGAAATATGTGAAGCAACTCAAAGAACTCAGTTAACCTTCCAAAGTATTGCTTTCACTAATGTACTCATGTCAGCTGTCCAACTGTTTGTTGAAACTGTTTTCCTTTCACTGAAGTAGAACGTTAACTGCTGTTTTCTCCTTATACTGGGGTGATTTGTGTTTCATGGCCTTTGCCATGCGTTATTTACTGCTTGCTTCTTAAACAGCATGGGGATTATTTTCATTATAGACTTTGCTTGCTCTGTTTCTCCTATAGATCTTGACGTAAGTGTTCTGAAAGTCATTCCATATGCATATGTTTCTTAAGTCAACAGAATCCCTAACACTGCTGTATCATCTTGGAAGATATTAAAATTCAACTTAGATACTTTATATAGGCCACCCTCTCTCATTCCTAGCCAATCAGACATCAGAGCATACAGGCCAAGGGCAAACTGTATCAGAACCACCATGCTACTTATTTTTCCCATGTAGGTAATAAAGCATAGGTACTATCTCTCTTTTTAAATAACTTATATCATTTGTCACAGTTGTTAATTATATTTTAACTTGAATAATATATGAAAAGTGTGGGGAAATTATAAAGGCATTTCTCTAAAACAGGGCAAGTTCCTAAAATAGAAAAATTTTAGAAGATTCTGAAGAGTCAGCATCAATTTATGTTTTCTGTTAGCATTATAAAAATATAAATAAATAGAAAGAAAGAAAGAAAGAAAGAAAGAAAGAAAGAAAGAAAGAAAGAAAGAAAGAAAGAAAGGAAGGAAGGAAGAAAGAAAGAGGGGCGTGTCTTATTTTGGCTTTCAAGTGCAAAGTCATGTCTGCTTTCTAGGCGCATTAAAGTTTCTTCTGGGATATTCTCGCATGAGGAGGGGACGACACTACAGCCAAACCTCTTCTGTGGACACGGAGCATTCAAGTAATCTTACTTGGAAAGACAATCCTTACCCTTGTCTCTTAGATTTTCATAAAAGAACGTTCAGTCTCAGTGCAGCTCATTTCTGTGCAGCAGGGATTCACCTAACATCTGTAATTCCACATTCCATTGGAAAAAAAGTGCATGCATGTAAGAATAACAGAGACTGAGATTCATCAGAACCATTGCAAATTACCAGAATTGTCCGTTATTTCTTATCATTTGTTATATAAGAAATCCATTTATTTTATAAGAACACAGATGCTTCAGAAGCTTCAATCGTGAAACTAATTTGGCCTTATCTTAAAAACTCAGATGGATTAATTCAAAGAGAACCTGTATATCTGTGCTGGACAGCAAAAGGCAGTTCTCACAGTTCAACATAATAGAGAAATATGATTTGTTATATCTTTAAAATCTCAACTCTCTTATTTTCAAGAAATGTCTTCGTGTAGATAATAAATGCCAGAAATTTACTCAAAACATATAATGTGTGATGGAATACACATCAAATGCTCACCTGGAAATAAAGTCTAAGCAATTATCAGGACTTAGAAACAGTCTGATTTTTAATACGTGCCTGATTCATGTGAGTGTATAAAATAATACATTTTAGATACTAAAATATAACCCTTTTATCATTTAAAAAGAACTTATTTCTTTATAATGGTACCAGGCAGGGGTAGCAGAGACTTTAACCTGCTCAAATACATATACACATAAATATAGGCTCTCAGACATGGTAGGTAGGTCCACTCCCCACCTCTGGACTGAAAAACATCTACAGAACCTCTCCAGTGTGCTCTGCTTGGTAACAAACCCCATTGCAAGGAAGGGGGTCTCTGGGGAGGTGGCCGGAGGAACAGTAAAAGAGAATGAATGTCATCTGCTAGCTCTTATTTCCCCTTTGTTATATACAATTTATTTTGCCTAATTCTCGATATTTACTTTTATCTCTCTCTTAATTCTGTTTCAGCCAACTAGTTCAAAGCAAATAAAATGAGCTTAATGTCTGTCAATAACTTTCCAGTAACATTGTATAACTTTTTTTTTTTTTAAATCAAGTGGCCAAAACTTTTTTTGGCATCTTAGCTGAGATATCTTCTTTTGGAGTTATATTTCACATACCATAAAATTCACCCTTGAAAGTGTACAGTTCAGTGGTTTTTAGTATGTTCATTTTCTTTCTGGCTTTATGGATTTGCCTATTCTGGACATTTCACATAAATGGATTAATACAATATGTGGTCTTTCGTTACTGCCTTCTCTTACTCAGCATAATATTTTCAAAGTCCATCCACATCATAGCATGTATCAGTACTACATTTATTTTTATGGCCCAATAATATTTCATTGTTTGGATATACTACATATGTATCCACTTATCAGTTGACAGATATCAAGGCTATTTCCATTTTTTCTCTATTATGAACAATGCTACAATGAAATTCATGCACATGTTTCTGTGATGATCCTCTGTTCTCAGTTTCCTTGGGTAGATATCTAGGAGTGGAACTGCCAAACTGTTTTCCAATGTGGCTGCACCATTTCACATTCCCTCAAGCCATTTATGAGGGTTCCAGTTTCTTCACATTCTCACAAACATGTATTTCTCTCTTTATATTTTAGCTATCCTAGTAGGCATGAAGTAGTATCTCACTGTGTTTTGATTTGCACTTCCCTAATAAATAATGATGTTTAGCATCTTTTTATGTGTTTCTTGACTGTCTATCTCTTTTGGAGGAATGTCTGTTCTAATATTTTGTCCATTAATCAGTTTAGTTGTCTTTATTGTTGAATGATAAGAGTTATATTTCTGTGTACAAGTTCTTTGTCATATTTTTGATTTGTAAGTTTTTATTTTGTTCTGTGAGTGGCCTTTTCACTTTATTGGTTGTGTCCTTTGACATTCAAATGTATTTTTTTATTGCTCTTATTTTATATGCCATAACTAAGAAACCATTGCCTAACCCAAGATCACAAAAATTTACTCCTATGTTTTCTTCTAGGATTTATGTAAATTTCACTCTAACAATTAAATCTCATATCCATTTGAACTATTTTTTGTGTGTGGTGTGAGGTAGGGCCACACATTCGATATTTTGTTTGTGGAAATCTAATTGTTCCAGCAACATTTATTTTGTTTATCCTTTTGTTTTGTTTTGTTTTTTGACCAATCCTCATCTGAGGACCCTTATTCCATTTTTAGAGAGTGAAAGAGAAGGAGGGTGGGAGAGAGAAAGATAAACATTGATGTAAGAGAGACACAGGGATTGGTTACCTCCCCAACTTGCCCCAAGATGCTGGTGTACGGGCCAGCACTCTAACCACGGAGCACACTGGTCAGGGCAGTATTTCTTGAATGACTATAATTTTCCTTTTGAATCATCCTGGCACTCTAGTCTAAATCAATTGACCTTAAATATAAGGATTCATTTCTGAACTCTTAATTCTAGTTCCAATATCTATGTTTATGCTAGTACCACAATGTCTTAATTACTGTAGCTTTTTACTGGGTTTTGAAATTGGGAAGTGTTAGCTCCTCCAACTTTGTTCTATTTTAAGAGGGTTTTGGTTATTTAGTATCTTGCATTTTCATACGAATTTTAGACCAGCTTACTGATCCCACTACCCACCCTCCACCCACCCAAAAGGTTTGGATATTGAAATGATCATGTTGACCCTATAGAACATTTTCAGAATTATTGTCATCTTAACAATGCTAAGTCTTCTGATCCATGAAGATGGCATGTATTTCCATTTACTTAGATCATTTTTAATTTATTTCAATAATGTTTGTAGTATTCAGTGTATAATTCTTATACTTCTTTTGTAAATATATTAATTTACTGTTTTGTTATTTTTAAAGAGTCTGTTTTATAAATTTAATTTTCAGATTTTTCATTACTAATGTGTGCAAAGTATTTGATTTTTCCAAAGAATCCACTTTATGTTTGACTGGTTTTCTATATTAATTTTCTGTTCTTTATTTTGTTTATTTATAATTTAATCTTTATTATTTTCTTCTTTCTGCTTGCTTGGGTTAAGTTTGCTCTTCTTTTCATAGTTTCTTAAGGTAGAAGATGAAGTTATTGATTTGAAATCTTTCTTCTTTCTTAATGTAGACATTTACAGCTATAAATTTCCCTCTACATTCAGCTTTAGCCATATCCCATAAGTTTTGGAATACTGTGTTATTTTTATTAATTTCTTCTTTGACTTATTGGTTATTTAGAAGTGTATATCTTAGTTTCTACATATATGTGTATTTCACAAGGACCTAAAGGTTTGGACAAAACATTGAATGTTCTCTGGGATGGTGCTTTTAACAGAGGTCCAAAGGTGATCAGATCTGTCTATTATCTGCAGTGCTGTCTGCTTTTGCTACCACACCACTGAGATAGGAGGAGGGATGGGAATAGTTTCAAGTTAAAGAACTGCTGTCATAAGATGTTTAGTAGTTTATCTTGATTAGATGATTTTTCACTTGTTCTGAGGCTTTTGTTGGCTACCAAAGTTCTAAAATGTATCACAGTGAGTGAGTTCAGAAAATTCCACACTGCCATCTTAGTAGTTGATTCCCCAAAATAACTATTTTAATCTTCACAAAGTGTTTTGAGTCACGATGGTTTTATTCCCATTTTCAACCAAGCGAATCACAGTCCAGAGATGAAATAGTCTATTCAAGATCATGCTGCTCATTTATAAAATAGAATTTAACCTAAATGTTTCCCCCTAGTACTATATTCTTTTCACCACATCACAGCTCTTTCATCGCACTACCGTTTACATAAATCTTAGATGCCTTAACCTAGAAGGAATCTCAGAGATGGCCGGGTTCTATTCTTGCATTTTACAGATGAAGAAACTGCAGTCCAAGGTGGTATGGTGCTTTACAAAAGATTTTATTGCTAGGACCTTTAAAATGTGTTCTTTATACCTTATGCCCAGTGACCTAAATTGAATGATGAGTTAATTAACTTGTTGTTATGGATATAAGGGGACAATTTTTATTTTCAAAATCAATTCTTCATTCTGTTTTAGATTCAGGACAGACAGACCCACAAGTTTCAAATATCTATAATGGTGATGTTCTATTTAACTACATCATGGGTGTATTCATTTCTATTGCTGTGTAACAACAAGTCTTCACAAACTTAGTGGTTTAAAGCAATGACCACTTATTATCTCACAGTTCCATAGTCAGAAATAGGGACATGGCATGATTGGGCCATCTTCTAATTCTTTCACATGACTAAAGTTTATCAACGTGTTGAAAGGTCATAGTCTCATCTGTTGCCTGGAGTACTCTTCTGAGTTCATTCGGGATGTTGGAAGAATTTCGTTCCTTGTGATTATAGGAAGGAGGTCCCAGTTCTCTTTCGGGCTTTTAGCTATGGGCTACTCTCAGCTCTCTGAGTTTGCTTTCAGACCATGCCCCAAAGCAATCTGTGAAGAATCTTCCTCTCATTAAGTCTTGCTTATACTTTAAATCTTCCCAGGAATAGCTAAATCCCTTTGAAGGTTAGACTCATCTGATTAGGTCAGGCTCACCCAGGATAGTATCCTTTTCTAAAATCAGTTTATTTGGGACATTACTTACATCTATAAAATCTCTTCACAGTAGCAAGTAGATTACTATTTGACTAGATGGCTAGGAGAAGTTGAGTGAGGCTAAGGGAGTAGACATTTTGGGAGCCAATTAAAATTTTAACAAAATAGATATGCCTTCTTTTCTTTTATAACATGCTGATTCAGAGAACACTACTTAGGCCCACATGTATTCACTGACAGTAATACATCGCTTGATGGACATTTTGGAATTTACTATGCCCAGTTGTCACTGAGTTTAAGAAAGAAACCTTAAGGTTCAAACTAGACTTAATATTAGTAGACAGAAGAGAATCAGCATATCAAGAAGGATGCGTGGTAGAAACAATGTAATATTATGAACATATTATAATATTTCCATACTTTAAACAAATTTAATATTTAAACCAATAGTTTGTATTGGTTAGTTGAACACTAGTTGATGAGCAAATAAAAATTTCACTCTCTGCCCCTAAGAATTTATATTTAGTAACACATTTCCTTCATAATATTATAATTTAAATTAATCTAAAAATTTGCTTAGAGAAGGAGCCAGATAACAATTATAACCCCAGTCACATTAGCACAGAAGCTCTGGACGATTGACTTGCAAGCAGCCCAGGGTAAATTATTATGTTTAATTAAACAATGCAGCATGACAGTCAGGTTGACTTAAGAAGACCATTTTCTTTTCCAAGTTATTGAAATGCATGCATTATTTTCAGGGAGAACTAGAAAATCACTTTACAGAGGACATTCATTTTTTTGTCACCAGAAGAAAATGAAGTTAAATGTTCTCAAATTGCTAAATAATATTGACAGCTGAAAAGTATGTTTCTGACACTCACTACACTTTAATCTATTTTCTTCAGAAGTTCTAAAAGTCAACTACAATTTTCCTTTGCTTACAGCATTGGTGATTATTATTTTTTGCCTTATAATGCTTTGCCTTATGACTGTAGCATAATCAAGGACAAATGTTTGCATGTCAGATAGACCTTTCCATGAGTTATTTAAAAATGAGAGTAGTAGTATTAAAGAAAGCACCCTTCTGAAATTCAATTTCCATTTTTAAAGGTTGCTTTTTCTAATTAAATATACATTTGGTCAAGGGTGTTTTAAAATAAAATGATATTCTTCAAACAGTATCTGAATATTGGGACACCAAAATCAGCTGAAGGAGGTAGGGTTCTTCATGTAATTCCAATGAAAATCTCTTCTTATCTCAATAGTCATCTGGAGTGGACTCAACCCATGGCTGATCACAGAAAGTCTGTTCTATTGATGAGTTAGGTCCCTGAACTCATCTAAGTATTTCATTTCCAAAAACATACAATCCTATAATGGCTCCTCTTGGTCTCAAGTTATGAACATCTGTGTGTTTCAACCTGAGGAATTTTTTCTGGTTTCTAGCAGTTCTACTCCTAGGAGAATGGTCACTTCTAGGTCAGTTTATGACTAGTCCTGAAGTTTTCAGAACTCTGGAGTTTCAGAAGTTGTTCAGAGGCAATCTACAACTCAGTGGCATCAAGGGCATGTATTGTAGACTATAAAAATATATGGTATCACTCTAAGAGATAACTGGATAAACCAATACATGAATTGAATATATACTTCTATGCCCTTTTCTCTTTTCTAGCACTTAAAGAACAGGTATTGTGTAGCAGGATTTTAGATCTTTTAGCCTTAGCCAAAGGTAGTCTCTGCTGCCTTCCATGCATTCTGTTTACCAATGTCTCTAATGAAACACATTTATATAAAATCCATTCTATTTTTTGATAACTGCTATTATCAAAACAGTTTTTATTAAATTTAACCAAACTCTGACTACTTCTAACTTATTACATGGATCTATATGGCTATCTGCAACCGCACACAGTTAATTAAATCTGTCAGATATTTGCAAAACACTATCATTAAATATGTCTCCTCTTTTTTTATTTCTAATTCCCCAAAACAGTGAAATTTTTCCAGATTTCTTGTAATGGCAGTACGAAACCCAATATAAAATTGACTAATATTTATTATGAATCTACCATGGTTAAGGCAGTATGCTTAAAAGTGTGATAGAAAAAAGATAAATAAAATAGGATAGGCATATTCAAGGAACATACAATTAATTTAATAGAGTATCCTATAGTTATCTTTATTCTTTGATTAAAAAAATATTTCCAAGAAGGACAGGAAAGTTTAGCAGATGACTCAAGCCCAGTAGGATCAGTGGTGCCTTTAGGCTCCATGGAGATTTAGTGCCTACATATGGACATTGTGTGGTTTAAAGAATTGCCTGCAGATTTCTAAACTGTATTCTGTTCATAAAGAGTTAGGAGTCTTTTTCCCCAAGGCCAACTTTTTAGCTTTTATAAAAGATACTGATTCTATTACCATTGTGAATTTCTAATTAAGCAGCATATTTCTAAAGAGTTCAACCACTCCAGATATTAATAGTAACCACCTTTGTAATAAAAATACTCACACATACATACAGAACCACATAATAACTGTGATTATTTTGGAGAACAATAGAAGAGCATTATGATTTTTTATATTTCAAGTAGCATAATTGAGGTTTATTATAAGAGGATTTTATATTCATGTAAGAGATTAGATTCACTAGTGTCTATAAATTTATATTTTAAAATTCTGTGCTAATTCACTTTTATATTAATATGGGCTTTGCATTGGCTTCTACAGTACATGTAAACCAATATTGAGACTGTAATTCAATTTACTCTCTCCAAAAATATGTTACTCAATTTAGTCATTCCATTAATTAATTAATTCATTCAGTGATAAGTACTGTACTGATAATTTAAAAATGAAAGAGATACAGCAAGTTCACTGTTTCATAAGGAATCAGATAGATAAATAACCCTATGAAAAGCATTTTGTTCAGGACTCTAACAGGAGTATTAAAGCTGTACCAGTGTCTCAAAGTATTGACAAGTCTTGCCTGGAATGGTCAGGGACCACGTCCCAGAGAAAAACACACAGAAGATGCAAGATGCAAGCAGGGTTTGCCAGGAAGGAAGGATGCTGAGGTCCTGTGTGGGCAGCAACTGTGAATATCTTTTTCACACTGTATTCCTGGGACCTAGCACCTTATTTCCAAAGAGTAGATTTCAGAAAAAATATTCAGTGAATATATGATTTTCAGGTGATGAAAATGGCAAATGCAAAGTCATGGCAGTGTGAAACAGTTTGACAGAATCTTGAAACTGAAATTAAGCACGTCTGTCTAAAATATATAGATAATGCTAACAAGGTGGGCAGGGACTCAACTTTGTGGAGTTTTGCACATTATATAAGATTTTCTTAACAGATTTTCACCACATTTTTATTTGTTCAGGTATTACAACCTTATTTTTTTAAATGAAATTCATACACAAATTTTAAAAACCTATGTATTTGCTTTTCCAAAAGAGAAGGTAGGAGAGAAATAAGGGAAGGAAGAATAGAGGGCTACAGAATATGAAATAAATTGCATTTGTGATAGGGATTAGCCTAGAAATTAGGAAATAGGTTTGCAACCAAGAAATGGTATGTGTGGAAATGTTAGCGTCTCCAGAGTTTCAGTAACCTTCACCAAAACACCCCACATACACATACATTCTCAGGAAACAAACCAAAACAGTGTGCTTTCCAGTCCATTCCCACCTCGGGGCAGTATCCCCGGAATTCTGCTTCTTTCCCCTGGCAGACTGCCAGCCCCCACACCTGTCACATGTGGAAATTCTGTAGCTGACATTTTGTGCAAAATAAGTCCCATATTCACTGTCAATGTGTGTCTTCCTTTCTCATATCACTGAAACAGTCACCATGTTTGCTTTCAAAAGCTTTTGAATGTTAATGAAAAAATACTCAAAGGAAAACCAGAGCTTTAACTCTTAATCCATAGTAAAAATTCAGCCATCTGCCCCTGGGAGGTGAATTAGTTTTAAAACAACAAACTTCAAACAGTAAACTATTTAAAATTTATCATTACTTAGACGAAGAAAGAAGTCCTGAAATTTTGCTCCCAGATCAAAGATATATAAATAACATAACAGACCCTTTATTTAATAATAATTAAAAAAAAACATTTATTGCTGGTTGCCTGAAACAAAATGATTTTAATATTAGAATGTTACCTGTGGAGGTTTTTTTTTGTTTGTTTGTTTGTTTTTTTTTTGTTTTTTTGTTTTTTGGTCTACTGGATGCTTTAAGGCTTAAATAGAAAAGCAAATACGGCCTTATTAACATTCTATAGAAGATCAAAATTAACAGCTTAAATTATCTATAGCCCAATTTTCTTCAAAATCTTAGAGATTCCTTTAGAGCCTGGTGTTTATAGAAGCAAATTAATAATGAGGGGTCCCTAAAGTGCAATTTGGTGATATTGTGAGCACCACCCCCATAAGTACTTTATAAATTAAGGGTTGATTATTTGCTTTGCCAAAGAATTCTTTTCTTCACAAGAAATTCACAAGAGGATTCCTTTAATTAACTAATCCCCTAAGTGCATGTAAAATAAGGAGATGCTAAGGCTCTGTGCTTTTTAGCTCCTTTTAGATTATCCTGTTTCTGTTTTTAACTTTTTGGATTAAGTGTTGCCTTTATGCACATCTCTTGGCCTGACCCATTACCTAATTTAAGTACACGAAGATCTGAACATCCTTCCAGGCTCTGGGTTAGATCATGGAGTACACACGCATGAGTGATGCCTGTACCTGCAGTCACAGACCAGAGACACGCCACCACCCCCTGCCAGGTGGCCTCAACCAACTCTGTGTCACCGGAATAATGCAGAGATTGTTATTCACAGGGGTTTATTGTTCTTCATAACTGTTGGCATAAGAAGCAATTGACTCATAGAAGAAAAATATTTGGTTTTAATGATAGACATTACAAAGAGGTGTGGGGTAGGAAGCTTTCTAGGAAGAAATTCATGCCAAAAATGTCAAGATCATTATGTATCACGAGGCATGTTCTGATAGTTTGAGCAGAGTTTACCTGGAATAGAGACCTAGAAATGGGACAATGGGATGAGATGAGAAAGTAAAGGAAAAATAGTGTAACTTGAGGTCTGATGATACAGGACCTTGAATGCATTACTAAGGAAACTGAATTTTGCTTTATAGGTAGCAAGAACCATTACATTTTTAATAACTAAATGTTGTGATTGTATCATGGTTTTCCTGTCCAAAAATTATAACAGAGATTAGAAGGGATTTGAGAATATAGAGGAAAAAAAAGAGACTCCAGACACAAAGTTTCATTAAAGTCCATCTGAAAGAATAAAGGGAAGAGAGAATAAATTGAAATGTATGGAGAGGAGACTGTAGAACTGGCAGACAAACTAGATAAGGATCACATCTGAGAGGAAGAGACACATGTGTCTTCTGATGCTGACCACTGGCAATGCCATAAACCAAGAAACAGACTAGAGCAGAAGAAGAATTTAATTTTTTTCTGTATTTACTAAAAACTTTTGAGTTTCTGACTATGCCTTCTATTTTATATTGTGTCACTTGTAAAGAATGTGGTAGAGATATTTTGTTAAGACTTGTGTTTTAAAAATTTGTAATATAAAAATTTTAATATAAAAATATGTTTTGACTCTTTTAAAATCTAAAACAAGCCATTTTCAACAGCAATTCCAGTTACTTATTTCACATTGTCTTGGCTATATCTCTGAGGTGTCTCTCCCCATTGGGGAATAAATACTGCATTACAAAGGATGGTCACCTGATTTTATTAATTTATTTGGATTTTAGAGTTGGAGAAGTCTTCTTCTTGACCAGGGTAGAATTCTCTTCTTGTATTATGTTGCCTGTTCTCATTATTACTCTGATTCTAATAAAGAAAAGGAAATGAAACCAAGTTATCTAAATCTTATTATTGACTGACTTATTTATCAACAAAAGTCCTCTAGACACTAGATTCTAGTGGAACAGGTCATTGATCTATTCCAAAGAAGTTACTTTTAAGATGGAAGATTGTGTGTTATATGCTTATAAATATGTGAGTAAATCTTTGTCAGACTTGACAAAATTTATGACAGATTTTCAAAACATAAAAGTCTAAGTCCTTAGAAAGATGCTACTTCTCTTTAGTTTATCTTTGTTTCAAATTGTTGGAGAAGTTACAACATATGAGACTGAGTAATATAATTTTTTAATACATGTGGACCTGAGGTAAAATAAGGGGTGGAAATCCAGGAAAGACATAAATGCTAGAAAGTAATTATAGAAGTTGAGGATATTTTTTACCACATTAGCATTCATGGTGATCATTGTTAAAGATACAAAGATGTTTTGTCCTTACTGTCTAGATGATCTCTTCTAGTTCAAGAATATTTTGAAATAATAATTTACTACCTTTGTGCTACAGGGAAATATATTGATGTGGGAATTGGTGAGATCACAGAGAAGGTCGAGTTCTCTCTCAAACCTGTCAGAGCCTTTCTATAAATAGTTTCCAATTTTCTGAATGTATTTGCATGTACTTTGTAGTGAATAAAGCACCCCCCCCCCCCATTTCTTTACCCAAGAAGCAGTAAAGTTTTACATAGAAAAAGAGAAATCCGGGCAACCTCTTAAGGTAAGGCACTACTTGCCTGCTGAGTACATTAGTGTATATCAGCATTTGTAACCAGGTCTTCACAGCATGTAGACAATTTAATTTTTGGGCCATCTCAGAGAGGAGGGTACTCTTTTTATTTTGAATATTTCTTCTTGCTTTATCAGCAGCAGACCTTTAGTATCCAAGAAAATAATATCTGAGCTACATAATAGAGAAAAACCTTTCCTCATAGGGTATTGATTTCCCTGGTCTCTCTTTTATTGAGATGTAGTTGACATAGATCATTGTTTAAGTTTAAGATGTACAATGTGTTGATTTGATTCACTTATACACTGAGTGGCCAGATTATTATGCGTTCAGAGATCATAATAATCTGGCCACTCAGTGTATATTGCAATGTGAATACCACCCTAGTGTTAGCTAACACCTCTTTCACATCACATAATTATCGTTTCCTTTTTATGGTGAGAACATTTAAGATCTAGTATCTTAGCAACTTTGAAGTATACACTACTGGTACATTGACTAAAGCAGAAAGAATTCTAACAATTGATAGGGCTATCAGTGCTAATTTTACTTGCTTTCTAGGTAACTCAGTCACTTACTTGGAATTAACGCCATCGAAGCCTTACTGTTTAGATTGTAGGGGTGTATATAAATGCTTGCCCTTGAGAATCATATTTCCATTGCAGAGCTGTGAGGCTGTCTACATAAGGGACTGCATAGAGGAGTGAAAAATACAGACTGTGGAATAGGCAAGTCTGGAAGTCCTGCTTTGGCCCATTCCTAGCTGTGTAACCTAAGGCAAGTTTTTTCTGAATATATATATATATATATATATATATATATATATATATATATATATATATACATTTTTAATTTTTCATTGATTTTTTTCTTAAAGAGAGTGGAAGGGAGGGGGAGAGACAGAGAGAAACATCGATGTGAGAGAGACACATAGATTGGTTGCCCCCCACTCCTGCCCCCTCTGGGGCTGGGGATCAAGCCTGCAACTGAGATATGTGTTCTTGACTGAAATTGAACCTGGAACCCTTCAGTCCATGAGCCGATGCTCTAGCCACGAGCCAAACCAGCTAGTTCTGTTTCTGAACTTTTAAATGTGTGAGATCAAGAACCCTGTGATAAATTCATCTTGTAGCTTTTGAATAACCTCAGTAACCAATGGGATTTTCAGATATCAAGTCATTTTCTTTGTCTTTACTTCCCCTTGAGTTGGAGTGCCACGAGTTAGGGTCAACTCTGAAGCATATCTGCTTGCAGCTGACTGAGCTGCTTCCTGAAGAGAGAAGCTGTACTCGCTTTGAAGGTTAAAGCACTATTTTGTCTGGGTGACTTCTCAGGTTGATGGACTGTTGTCCTCGGTGGCTATATGGACTCTGGAGGACAGAATAATGCCTAGAGGAGGTTTCTCCCTGTTCAAACATTTCCTGCTCTCCTCAGTACACAAAGGGAAAGAAAGGTCACTTTGCTCTTGATTATAACCGCTACACCAGTGGTCGGCAAACTCATTAGTCAACAGAGCCAAATATCAACAGTACAACGATTGAAATTTCTTTTGAGAGCCAAATTTTTTAAACTTAAACTTCTTCTAATGCCACTTCTTCAAAATAGACTCGCCCAGGCCGTGGTATTTTTGTGGAAGAGCCACACTCAAGGGGCCAAAGAGCCGCAGTTTGCCGACCACGGCACACTGTTTCTTCCAGTTACAGTCTTTCTGCAGTGGTCATTTTATGTTAAGACCAAACATAAAAGTGTGTTTGAGAAACATTTTAAGTTTGTATTCATGTGACTTTTATAAAACTACAGTGTGATGTCATCCTAGATGGTCCTTTTGTTTCAAAGAGTGAATAGACTCTGAGTCTTGGCTTCATTTCTTGACATACTTTTAAAATGTTTTATTTTGCCAACATCCTCTAACAATTGGGGCATCAAAAGCCTGTGTAACATGATGACTAAACACAGAGATCATGTTTGCATTTTCCCCGTTGGCACAACAGCCACACCTGGGGACCCATTGCCCACTGTAGAGAAGGTATCTGTGCTGCACTGATGGCCAGAGTAGGAGTTCTCCAAATGGAACAAATGGAGAGGATGTCCTCAGAGGACATGATCCCCAAAGGCGTCTCTGAATCTCAGCGCCTTGGTTCTCAATTGAATGATAGGAAACCACTTAAGTAGTCTTCCAGTGGCCTAAAGCCGTCAACGTCTTCCAACCTTATTCAAGGTTCTTATTGAAGCTGGAAACAAGCAGCCTCTGTTTTCCTAAATGCATCCTTATAGATGGAGCAGAGGTTCTCTGAGCACAAGCAAATGAAGTAAACATTTTACTTATTAGTTAATACGCATTTTATCCTATTTGGAGAAGAAGGCATACTCTAAGTAAGGAGCAAAGCATTATAGCTTTCACCAAAGAGAAGTTGATAATTTGATAGCCTGACTCTCCCTAAAGAATTTCTCAGGTGGTCTGAGGATTAGCAGCACTTCCAGCAAATGTAAAGAATATAATTTGTGGCCCGGCCTGTGTGGCCCAGTGGTTGAGCATAGACTTATGAACCAGGAGGTCACAGTTCGATTCCTAGTGGTTGTGGGCTAGGTCCCCAGAGTGAGGCATGCAGGAGGCAGTCAATCAGTGATTCTCTGTTATCATTTATGTTTCTATCTCTGTCCCTCTCCTTTCCTCTCTGAAATCAATAAAAAAATATTATTGATTTGTGGGGTTGAGTACAAAATGAAAATGTAAGTCTCCTTGTTAAAAAAAAAGGTGCCATTAGAGGTTCTAAAATACAAATTCTTTCCTTTTCTTCCATAAACTTTCAACTTATCAAAGTGTTTTAATTTGCTATTTATAGTCATTCTATGTAAAGAAAAATCAATTTTAATGATTAGCATGAATTTTACTATTCATGCTTATGCAAATATAAGAGGATTTGTGTGCAAATAACTGAAAGTCAAAGGTTTTATTTTGTAGCTTTATATGCATATGTATTTTATTCCTAATAGAACAAAACAATCTGAACTGTTTTTATTTCACTTACTATAGCTAATACATCTACATTCTACCCATATTCTTTACCTTCACCTTACTGATGAGTAAGGAAGGACTAAAGAAAAAGAGATTATGGTTTGTCTACCTTTCCCTGTCTTTCTTTGTCATCAGTGGTCAGCTAATACATAGAAAACATGCATAAGAATGCACACAATAGATCCTAAATTTCTTTAGCTGGGTAGGCAAGTGGCAATCTGCATTCCCCCTGCTGCAAGCCCCATGCCCAGCAGGTATTAGTTGCTGTCTTTACATTCCTTTGCTACAATCTACCCATCAACTCTGAGTAGCTCTGAGATTTGTGCCCCAGTAGCGGAGTTAGCACCCTTTCTGCTGCCTACCTTATGCTTTTATACTCGGCAGTTTTAACTAAAATGTGCAAGACGGGGTCAACTTTGTCATCCACTCCCATTTTCCTGTTATTGAAAATCAAATGTATAAAGAATGGTCATAAAGTGAATCTTCACTCTGAAATGATAAATAGTAAAAGCAAATAGGAAAAATAATTAAAGATAATATGGATACCTAAACATAGATTTAGGTGTTGAATTTCAAAATAGTATATCTTGAATATGAGATTTGAAATTTACATCAAGGTAAATTCAAAACTTGTAAAAGAAGGTGCCAGAGCATTCACTTTTCATCACAGTCCATGTTCTTCCTTCCTTCTTTCCCTCCCTCCTTCCCTTTCTTCTTAGGAACCATTTTGAATGAAGCCAAGGTCAAAGGTCTGTGGAGTAAAGCCTGCATTTACCTCTTACTGACACTAGATGGGGGTGATGCATCATAAAGGTGAAATGTTGCAACAATTTGCCCTTGGGTATTAGATATCTAGACTTGTAGAAATACTAGCAGTATTTGTCAGGTATTTTTTAAGTGAAGTGTTCCATCAAACTGTAAATGAGAAGGAAACCAGAGTTTTGATAGGCATTTTTAATCAATGGGAGTAATTTCTCTAACTTTTATACGTAAATCACTCCTTTGTGTGTCCTCTATGGTTTCTAATTTCCAATTCTTTAGAGGAGAATAAAGCAGTGAGGATACCCACTTCTAGATTTCTATCAGTTTTTCCCCTTTCCTCATGTCTTGTCAGCACATAATTTGGCTTTTAAAAGTTGTACAGACATTCAAAGATTCACCTTATTTTCATAGAAATAACAAATCTGATTTTCAGTCAACAACTAGCAAATATGCACTATGTGCCCATTGCTCAAGGTGCTGGGGGTACAACAGTAAATTCAAAGCTGAAAATCCCTCCCTTTGCGGAGTTTAGATTGCAATATCAATTCCCTTGCATTGGCACACAGATTCCACTGGTTTATATAATATTTAATTAAATTGTAGAATACTGACAACATGCAGACACAGATTGAAGAGTTTACCTAGGGGATATTGGGTAAGCTCCTAATTGAGCTATGGGAGCAAATGGATTAGAGAGAATCTGTGATGAAAGTTCATCACATTGAAGTCACAGGTATTATGTGATGGACAGAGGAGAGCTGCTGCCTATTGGTCTCCTTAGTGGATCAGGGCTGGAAAGTGTAGTCTGCAGACCCTAGTGTGCCCCTCATGCTCCCTCCCTCAAGGGTCTTCTGGCTTAAAATGATCTGCATAATAGCACTACGATTTCATTTGCCTCTTTTGCTTCTTGATGTGAATCAAGGGGATGGTACCAAAATGTCCTCGGGGTCACGATATCCATTACCATTACGCACTGTTACTTAAACATATCCTTAATTAAGCAGTTTAAATGATCAGTGTTTCTTAAAGGCTTTTACCCATGTGATGAAGTGGGAAGTACGCACGAGACACTTCAGCTGCATCCCAGAGTACCGTGACTCTCTGTAGGAAAAGGATTGGTGGGCTTGTTTGCTCTGTGATCTGAACTTGCTGCCTTTTCATGAAATGCCATTCCCCTTAAAAGAACATAGAAAATTTAGTCAGACATGGATATTTGGTCAAAGGGAAAACTGACCGTGTTTGTTGCCAGAGATGAACTTCGAGCTTTCAATGAAAATTGTAATTTTGGAAAACTTGCACTTACTGTCATGAGCTTGTCAGCTACCTCTATACTTGGACTTTTTTTTATAAGATGGGTAGGGATTTAACGAAGTGATCTTTTAAAATGATAAAATGAGTTATATCACCATTTGGAAAACTGGCGTAATTCAGTGGACCAATATTTTCCAGATGACCAATGTACCATATTATGAAACCAGATGTGGGTAAAAAATTCATTCCAACTGCCAGATAAACCAAGGATTTTTGTGTACAGTGGGAAAAGTTGATCAATAAGTTTCAGATTCTACATTGCAGCTAACCTTTGAGACACTAGCACTTGAGTTTTATTATAATATCAAAGAAGAATGTCCAATTAGCTGAAAAGGACTGTCTTCCCTACCAACTAGATCCACCTCACATTTGTAGGAGTCCAGATGTTGTTCACATTTCAACAAAACAACACAACAGATTGAAAACAGAGGCAGATATGATGCTATAGCTGTATTCTTTTAACTTAGCAGTCTTACAGTCTTGCATCATCTCTTAACTAAATTTTAATCACTACAATAGATGTGTTAAGAATTGAACTCATATTTTGACTCTAGCCACCATCCCTTACCCTGTTTTTAAGTATTTAATATGTTCTATTTTTTAATTAAATTCTTTATTATTTAAAGTATTACATAAATCTCCTTTTTCCCCCATTGACTTCTCCCTGGCCGCTCCCACCCCCCAGCACTTGCCCTCACCCCCTTACTGTCTGTGTCCATTGGTTATGCTCATATGCATGCATACAAGTCCTTTGATTGATCTCTTACCCCCACCCCCTTCCATCCTCCCCTGCCTTCCCGCTGAGGTTTGAAGGTCTGTTTGATGCTTCTATGTCTCTGGACCTATTTTTGTTCATCAGTTTATGTTGTTCATTATATTCCACAAATGAGTGAGATCATGGGATATTTATCTTTCTCTGACTGGCTTATTTCACTTAGCATAATGCTCTCCAGGTCCATCCATGCTGTTGCAAATGGTAAGAGTTCCTTAATTTTTACAGCAGAGTAGTATTCCATTGTATCACTGTTTTTTAATCCACTTATCTGCTAATGGGCACTTAAGCTCTATCCAAATTTTAGCTATTGTAAATTGTGCTGCTGTGAACATAGGGGGACATATATCCTTTCTGATTGGTATTTCTGATTTCTTGGGATATATTCCTAGAAGTGGGATTACTGGGTCAAATGGAAGTTCCATTTTTAGTTTTTTGAGGAAACTCCATACTGTTCTCCACAGTGGCTGCACCAGTCTGCATTCCCACCAGCAGTGCATGAGGATTTATTTTTCTCCGCATCCTCGCCAGCACTTGTCGTTTGTTGATTTGTTGAGGATAGCCATTCTGACAGGTGTGAGATGGTACCGCATTGCCATTTTTATTTGCATCTCTTGGATGATTAGTGACTTTGAGCATGTTTTCATATTTCTCTTGGCCTTCTGTATGTCCTCTTTTAAAAAGTGTCTATTTAGGTCCTTTGCCCATTTTTTAATTGGGTTGTTTATCTTCCTTTTGTTAAGTTGTATGAGTTTCCTGAAAATGTTGGAGATTAAACCCTTATTGGAGATAACATTGGCAAATATGTTCTCCCATGCAGTGGGCATTCTTGTTGTTTTGTTGATGGTTTCTTTTGCTGTGCAGAAGCTTTTTATTTTAGTATAGTTCCATTTGTTTATTTTCTCCTTAGTTTCCATTGCCCTAGGAGCTGTATTGGTAAAGATATTGCTAGGGCATATGTCTGATATTTTGCGGCCTTTGGATCCTCCTAAGATTTTTATGGTTTCCCATCTTATGTTTAAGTCCTTTATCCAAACAATATGTTCTATTTTGATGAACTCAAAAAGTGCTAGTCATAAATTTAAACACTTCAAGTAAAAATATTGAATAAATTACATGTGTCGTATAGGAATGGAATTGTCAGTCACTATATTATAGTATTTGTTATCACTGAAAATGTCTTGCAAATTTCAGGTAGACTCTTACTAAAGAGTTGGGTCTGTTCCTTTTGTGGCTGAATCTCAAATCACCAACAGTGTGAGTCATGAGAAATGAAAGCCTTAGCATTCCATCGAGTGAATCATATGCCGGTAGAGCTATTGTGGGGCTGCCTTTTGAGTTTGGCATTACTAGTTTGTTCCTGGGCATGTTCTGCTTTCAAGCTCATGAAAACCAAAAGGAGAATGTTTCTCAGAGAATTTCCTAAGGCTCATTCGTGCCTCTGTGGGCCTTTGCAATCATACAAGTACCATCTGACCACATGTTTCCTTTTAGTATTTTTGATAAATTTTCAGGGTCAACGTCAGTGAGTCAGTGTTGATGAAAAGGCACTCGGTAGCTGTCAGGGTTGCCCTGAGGATAAAGGGCCAAAGTTGACCTTCCGGTCAAGGCTGGTTTTAAGTTGAACCCCTGACCATAATCTATCATCTAAACTGGGCACTGTTGGGAGTAAATGGGTCCAGTTTTTACATAGGAATCTCAGGAGTGAACTAGGATGGGGATAGCTGTAATGAGAGCACAAAGCACAGACATTTGATATCCCAACTGGGGGCAATTAAGACTGGAGATTCCTAGACAGTAGCATTAAAGCTGTGTCCTGGTGGGAGAGTAAATTAGTCGAATAAAGTGAAGGCAGGGATTTTTCAAGAAAGGCTGCACAGTAGGACTGCTCAGACCTCTGGGAACATGCCCATTTCTGTGTGATAGTGGTCATGGGCCTTCAATGGGTGGGGTGTGGGAGACAGGAGAGGGACATACTCTGAAGGGCTGTATGCCCAGCTAGGGAATCTGATGTCAGATTCCCTCTTCCTATCTTCTTATGGAAAAAAAAAAAAAAGAACAATAGGAACAAACAAAATTCCTGCTGATACTATTGAGATCCACAAACATAAAAAATGTTGTACACCTGAACTTAATGAGATAGTGTATGTCAATTACACCTCAATTAAAGAAAAAAATCAGAACAACCAGTGAATAATTTATTTTTTCTTCAGTAACATAGAAATCCATATATATTTTGTTATATTTTATATTTATTATAATAACAATATTTAAAAAGACTGTTTGACAATCAGCAAAAACAATGGGTTTCCTATGATGAGCACAAAAGTAAAGACTATTGAATTTAATATATTGGTTTTAGAAGTTAGTTTTACTTGCCAATTTATTCTTAGTATATATTGCTAAAATAAATGTGCACATTTTTATGGTTTCTTACTGCTTTAAATTCTTTATGGAACAATGTAGGGTCTAACAAACTATAAGTTATGCATTTTTAACAATTCCCATGTATTAACTTATTTTATGTAATGCAAATTAACTATTTCATGACCTTTGAAGGAAGTGGTATGATGAGTCTTTTTTTTTCTATAATCTTTTAAACACTGTCTCTTGGTTAAGAGCCCAAATATGCAAGGCAAAAGTTCTTTTGCTTAAAAATTACTAAATAGTTAAGGAGATGAGGTGAACAAGAAAAAGCAAAATAACAATTATGTACTTCAATTACATTTTGTGTCTGTACCAGGAGAAATATTGTTAGTTCAGATAGTATATGTATGGTTATCAGAGCAATCACATGACATTTGGAGTGTTAAAGAATGAATGATTGTGAAGCAGATAACATTTGACCTTTGAACTGGGTGTTAAAGATGCTTGAATGATGGGTGTAATTTGTGTTGGCAAGGAGGAAGGAAGGCTTCGGATAAATAAGATGTAGTAATAAAAAGATATTGGATATTGTGAATAAACTGGTCTTTTGGTTCATGAAAAGAAAAACTGGAAAATGTAAAATTTCAAAGACTGTTAACATAACCTTGTTGATTTTTCTCCCTTCCTCTCTCCTTTCCCAAATATTTCCTTGGGAAAGAAAATAGCTCTTCTCTTGGTACCCATGTAATACTAATTTATCAGTATTGTCATGCTAAGAGCTGTCAATGATTGATGATGAGCTATTTAGATTCAGTTTTTAAAAGGACAAAGCAAACCACTCTAGTGACTGGATATTTTTTTAAATCTGCTACGTGTATTGTTTGATATGCCTGCATAATTTATCAAGACACTTCAGAATCTCCAAGTCACCTGCTCCTCAGATCAGAAGGTGATTGTGGCTTTGGGTAGATATTAATCAGCCACAGCACTACCTGGTCAGAAAGAGCAAGTGTCCTAGCCTTTTTCCTCATGAGACCTTGGTGTCCATCCAGCATAGGCCCCAAGGGAACTACCTGTGGTGGACTGGAGTGGCCGGCATGCTTCAGGTGAGACATGAAGTGCAATGTTTGACTTGTGTTTAGAAGCCTCTCTTTCTCATAAAATACCTGTTACTCACATGAGCACTTTTATTGTTACTATCTCTTCCCCATGCTTTAAAATGTTTATACTATAAAGGAAAATAACTTGAGATTCTATGATGGAGTTAGAAATCCATGGGCAAACAATTTTAAGCTGCAAATAGCACAAATTTGCATATGCATGTTTTCATTTTACGTTCTGTAAAGGTGAATGCTGGTTTAACTCATGAATGATCGGGTTATTATAGAGGACAGTTTCTATGCATCCTCAGAAACAGAGATGGCTTTTTCATAAGGACTGTGGCTGCTGCCCTGAGCAGCACATGCCCAGTCTTCTTCACCGTTGTTCCCATTATCAGGAAAGCAAAAGCACCACCCAAGTGCTGAGATATGCTTTTAGGAGCTAGTACCTCAGTAGAGTTAGGTTAAGGAGAATCTGGGAACAATACCCCAGGAAGTCTGGAAAGACATCGCTGTAGAGAAATGCTCCTCCTCCATGAAACACTAGAGGTGGGTGGTGAGCCAAAGAAACATTTCTACAATATTCCCAAATTTGGTCCTATTCCAACATAATTATACAAGCTTTAGTTGGCAAAAACAAAATGTGAATAAAAACGAGAAAGAAAAGATGTGTGTAGAGAGGATTACAGGCAACTGGTGATAAGACAAAAAAGTCAATAAAAGGTTCAATTTATATGAAAAATAATTCTACAAATGTTTTCAGGCAATTATTGACAAGGTGTTTCCTCAGGATTATGTATTCCCAAGAGTAACTCTTATTGAATGATTTTTTTTAAAAATTTTGATGGATTACTCAATCATATATAAAATCCAGAGGACTGGTGCATGGATTTGTGTACCAGTGGGGTCCCTCAGCCTGGCCTGTGGGGATCAGTGGACCTCCGTGCCATCACAGCCAGGCCTTACCCACCAGCTTGTTGGGGGGGAGGGGTGCACCACCAGGGGGGCAGCTCCTGCATTGAGTGTCTGCCCCCTGGTAGTCAGCACATGTCATAGCTACCAGCCAGTCGTCCGGTCGTCTGGTAGTCCAGTCATCTGGTCACTTAGGGTTTTATATATATAGACTAGAGGCCCAATGCATGAAATTCTTGCAAGGGGCTCAGCCCTCACAGCCACAGCTGCCTTGGACCCTCGCAGTTCCAGCTTCGTCAGGAAGGTCATTCGGATGGTCATTCTGCTGTTTGATCTAATTAGCATATTAGCTCTTCATTATATAGGATTGGAGCTTCCCTTATTCATATTTTCAAAATACTTAGAAAAATCAGAATCTTCTGTAGGCATATATCAACGAGAGATATCTTTGAATATTATATTTTTATCAACTACCTACAAAGTTTCAAGACTTTATGTAATACAATACTTTTGACCTTGATGCAATGTTTCCATATTCTGAATGATTCATAGGCTTGAAGGTTAAGGCTATGCTGTCCATGTTCCAAATATTTAGAGATATTGTATGCTACTTTGGGAAACACTGCACTTGAATTTTTCTGTTTCATTTCCTGAGATGACTTGGCTGGAGAAGTTTTAAGGTATGGTCTCTTTTTAAAAATTGATCACAGAAGTTTAGGAATCAACAATACCCTTAACTAAAACAAACAATCGCTCATACAAAGGAACCTTTGTGTGTGTGTGTGTGTGTGTGTGTGTGTGTGTGTGTGTGTGTGTTCCAATAAAGCTTTGCTGGTCAACATGAAAATTTTATGTAATTTTCACATCTCATAAAATATTATTCTTTCAATGTTTTTCAACAATTAAAAAAATGTATAAACCTGAAGGTACAAATAGATTGCTGATGTTTATTTCCTTGGAGGGAAAAATGTCAAATGTGGTTCTAATTATCTTTCAAATATTTTTTAATGTCCATTATTTTTCTTCTGTGTATTTTGAAGGATCACAGCTGTTATTATTTTTCTCTAATAAAACTGGTTATCCTGTGCATAAACCTGCTTTTATTCTTGAGGGGAAATAATAGTTATACAATTAGGGAAGTTAGGCACAATTTTCCTTCTTAGTCCACTGAGATTCCCAAGAAAGCAGTTCCTCTAAAGCCCATAAGTGCCCAGCAATCGACTAAGATAATTATGGCATAGAAAATAAATACAATTGGAAAACAGTATTCTTCACAATATTACCTCAAAGAAACATAAAGTATAAATATATTTCCTATGCAATATGGATGGCGATTTATTTACTTGGTAAAGCGTCTTAATAGGACAATAATGAAAGCATCTGGAGTTCAAAGCCATCAACATATCATTACGTTAAAATATTTGGATGAGCTGTTTGGTTGTTGTAATTATTGTGTTTTAGTAAAGGTGCTCTTACATCGTAAGAGGCCAAGATTTAATGCCAATGTGTTAATTTATTCTCAAGCTAGATGTGATCATATCCCTGTCTTGCATAAATTCTTTAAAAGCTCCCTCTACTTTCAGGATAAAGGTCAGCAGTGTTGTATTACATATATGCCATTATCATAAAACTATAGAGGCCCAGTGCATGAAATTCATGCAAGGGTAGGGTCCCTGGTGGCTGTCGGCCAGGGACCCCTCCCTTCCCACGGCCACCTCCCACCATTGCTACGGGCCCCACCCCCTGGTGAAACTCCAGGTTGAGGGAACAATTTGCATATTAGACTTTTATTGTATAGGATTTTTATCTTAGTTCCAGTTCTGCGAGGCATCTTTATGTCTTGTACATAATATTCCTTTTTTGCATTTTTGTCTGTCTCTAACTTCACTCATCCTTCAAAACTCTGCTCATTTGGTTCTTACTCCATGAAGCCTTGCCTGAATCATGCCTTTCGCACTGCCAGCACTCCACAAACTCCCCAAACGGAATTAACCCTTCACTTTGCCTCTCAGCATTCTGTCATTATAATTCTCAAGTATCCCATGTGTATTCAACAGTAGTTAATTATTATTTATACAGCTTTCTCTTTTAAAAGACTCTAACTACTTGAGAATAAGGTCCTTTTTCATTATTTGTAACCTCAGGACCTAGTACAATGCTTGCATATTTTGGCTGCTCAGTAAAATGGTTATAGAAAGAATATTTGAATGGAAATACTTACAAGGGTATCCTATCTAATAATAGAGTAACATGTAAATTACCATCACTCCGCTACGCCCACGATTGGGCAGCGGGAGGCTGGGGGGCGGGACTCGGGGTGGCCTATCCAGCCATTGAGAGGCACGGATCCGCTGCCACTGAGGGGGGCTACCCTGCTGTTGAGAGGCGCAGGGGGCGGGACTCCGTGCCTCTCAACGGCCAGATCCGCGGCCGCTGAGGGGGCCTGCCTCGGACACCCAGCTGCGCCTTTCAATGGCAGGGTAGCCAGGTGTCCGTGGCAGCCCCCCTCAGCGGCCGTTGAGAGGCACAGGGGGTGGGAGTCCCACCCCCTGCGCCTCTCAACAGCAGGGTAGCCCCCTCAGCGGCCGCGGACCATCAAAAGTGGGGGAGCTGGGTGCCTGTCTGCTCCAGCACCAGGCCTTTCAGAAGCCTCCGCCGAGCTGGAGGCTTCTGAAAGGCCTGGTGCACCAGCGGACAGGCACCCAGCTCCACCGCGAAAAGCGAAAGCGTGTAGGGGACCCTACACGTGCATGATTCAATCATGCACTGGGCCTCTAGTTACATATAAAATTTAGCAGCCAAGTAATATGAACTTTTTTGAAGTAATAATATTGTTCATCTTTTGCCTTTTAAAAATCACCATCCCCTTTTGGATTAGTTTTCCTTATTCTTCAGATGTCAGCTTAGGTTTCACCAATTCAGGAAAACAGTTCCTACTCAGAGCTCTCCACTTGTTCCTTGCAACTCCATTTTTTTTTTCCAGAACACTTATCTTTATATATAAACTAGAGGCCTAGTGCATGAAATTTGTGCATGAGGGGGTGGGTGGGTACCTCAGCCAGCCTGTGTACTCTTGCAATCAGGGACCCCTTGGGGGATGTCAAGCCTAAATCAGCAGTTGGACATCCCTTTCACAATCCGGGATGCTGCATGTACCAGCAAACATACTTTTCATACAATGAAAGGCATCTTGCTGTTGTATGGGCAGCTACATTTTTTTGCCCTGATTATAAAAAGTAGTACATAACATGATCCTTCTGAGGCAGTAATACCATTTTCCTCATCTTATGGGTGGAAAAACTGAAGCAGAGAGAAGTAAAGTAATTGGCTTTGTCACACAGTTATAAGTGTCAGAATCAGGGCTGACCACAAAATGTGCCAGAGTCCATGCATGTCATCGCTGCATCATCCTGTTTTTTCAGTGTTAGAGTAGCCTTGCCAGGTTTTAATTTTTAAATCTAAGAGACTGTTCCCAATATATAGGGTAGGGTCCCTAGGCCTGGCAAGCAATCAGGGCTATCTATGGGGTGACTGGTGGGCGGGGCGATCGGGGGGCCCCCAATGGCACCTGCCTTGGCTGGCAGCCTAGCACTGCCCACTCGCCAGCCCTGTCCTCCAATTGCAGCTGCCAGTCGCCTCCCTCTCAGGGGGCAGACACTCAACGCAGGAGCTCCTGCATTGAGTGCCCCCTGGTGGTCAGTGTGCATCCTAGTGACCGGTCATTCTGCTGTTTGATCAATTTGCATATTAGGGTTTTATTATATAGGATATAAATCCACTGATGAAAATTTCATGGCAACCACCTTATCAGTTTTGTCTTATTATTGTATGACTAGAATCTACTGCAGGCGCTGACACAAAGTAGATGCTTAGTATCTATTTGTTAAATGAATAATTAAGCCTGCACACACCCATGCCCACATCCACACCTATGTAATTCAGGCTTGGAATGAAGAACTAGTCTAGGATTCTGACCCTTAATATGGAAATTAGAACAATGCACAGAGCTCTTGGCTCTGTGTAGGAGGTTCAGTTCTAGTCTTCTCTTTACCATTAACATTTTGATTTGAATAAGGGAAAAAAAAATCTAGACCTCAATTTTCTTATTTGTAACATGAGAACATTGCATAAAATGATTTCTTAAATCTGTTCCTAGTTTATGATTGAATTTATGACAATTTAAATTTATAATTTGTGTTTTCTGCCAATAATTCCAATTTAAATGAGCTTGTCTCTTTTAAAAATATATATATTTTATTGATTTTTTACAGAGAGGAATGGAGAGGGAGAGAGAGTTAGAAACATCGATGAGAGAGAAACATCAATCAGCTGCCTCCTGCACACCCCCTACTGGGGATGTGTCCGCAACCAAGGTACATGCCCTTGACCCGAACCGAACCCGGGACCCTTGAGTCCGCAGGCCGATGCTCTATCCACTGAGCCAAACTGGCTTGTCTCTTTTGATAGCATCCTCTACACAAATTTGAGCCACTGACAAATTAAAATTCCAAGAATTTCTTAGTTTAAAAGTTGAAAGAAATTACTTATATGATATAATTTTATTTTTTTCTCGAAGCTTACTGTTTAAAGTTCTTGCAAGTTATTAAATTTCCTGCTCCAGTGGCTACAATCTCCCGCCGAACAGTCATCTAGTTATGCAGAGAGTAGGATTCTTAAAAAGAATATAATTTTAGTTTTTTAAATACCATGAATATGAACTTTCTCATTGCAATATTTACCGGAATGCAAGTTAAAATCCAGTTAATAAAATTCTATATAGTAGACTTTTCAAATTGTCTCTTCCATTAAGTTGCATTTAAGATTTTTAGAGCTTATGTTTGTGAATGCAGCAGAAAGGAAGAATCTGTTTGCAAAGCTCTTTAGTTTGCATTTGATGATTGAGACGTAGTACAGTACTCTCTCTGTTCTTAATGCCTTTTAGGTTAGGTATTTCAGGCATGCAATATTCAAACTGAAGGAGCACGATTTTGTAACCTGTTTTTTGTTTTTTTTTAAATCTTCTCACATACCTATTTTTATGGTGTTAGAATAGATTCAGTTCTCCATTTTCCTGCTATAGGACCTCAAAAAGAATATATTCTCATAAGAATCTCTTCATCTGTAAGATGAAAATAGTAAGAGTAACTTCATAGAAATGATGGGAAGATTAAGGTAACACTCTTGTTATAATACCTAATATATAGTAGATGCCCCAAGTATAGTACAGATTATTACAGCAATTGATAACTCACTGCCAAAATAAATGCACAAAAGCTACATATCAACAAATGTGGCATTTTTAGAGTCTCATAAGACTAAGGTAAACATAAATTTAAGATGTTTTCTCATCAGATCCCTTCACACTAAGTTCTGTAAAGATTAAATGGCTTATAAAAGATAGTTCCTGACAAGACAATACGGTTTATGTCTCCTCAGTTTACATGTCATGCTGTACTTCTGAGCGGCCTGAAGACAGTTCCTAGAGCAGAAGACAAGATCATTTTAGAGAAATTAGATTGGGTTGCTTTGACATTGATTCTGATTATCTTCCCCATTAGCCCCAATTATCTGGATACAGAATTTTAATGAGCAACATCAGAAATAATATTTTCTAGAATTTGATAAAGTACTTTTATCATGGTTTTTACTGGCTATAATAATATCCATATATTATGTTTCTTAAAATTGTTTTATTATTACCACTGGAACATGACTGATCCAAATTCAAATAAGGTCTTTAATGTTTCATACTAATAAGTATTCCCTTTTTGAATTTTCATATTGCTCTAATGCTTATCTTTTAAAATATAATCATTGGCAAGAAGAATTCCTTATTGTTCAGATCAATAATCAGTTCTCTTGTGTTTAAAAATTTTATGTGTTTAAAATTATTTAAGCACAATAGTCTTTCCTTCAGTTTCAAGTAGAGAATTATATTAAAATCATATTAACAATTTTTTATTAGACATCTACTTTACTTAAGGCTTAGCGGTTTGTGATGTGTTTAATTAATTCAGATCTTCACAAAATGTCAGTCTAAAAGTGTTGTTTGGTTCCTTTGCATCACTGCTATAGTGCTAAGCGTGAGAATCTTTCAATATGAAAAATCCAAAGAACCATACTGTGCCCTTTGCTTTGGGAGCTCTCACTGGCCTGTGACAGATTGCTTGGCAGTGAATCGGGAGATTATATGGGAAAGGGAAGAAAATGTAAAAGCTAAATTTTCCAAACAGCAGTGAGGATTTAATAATGGCCCCTATCTTAAAATGGTCTCCGAACAATCTTGTGGCATAGGCATCATTTTCATGTATTTTACAGACAATGATATCAAATTTTATAAGATAAGTGACTTCGCTCATGATTAAAGAGTTAATAATTGGCTCACAATAGATTCGTGTGCCTACAAACTGACTTTATGCTTTTAGGATATCATAGCCAGCGGTGCCATAGATCCTTGCAAGCGTAGAGTCTGTTTATCAGTGCCCTCTGATGAGGGGCAGGAGGTGAATTGTGGGGAGGCAGTGAAAAGGATGGGTTGAAGAGTGAATGACCCTGGATGGCATCAATTCTGTTAGAGGGTTTCAGGGGAAGAGTAAATTTACCAAGGATGGCAGGGGTGATTTTAGCTCCTCTGCTTTGGGTTTCAAGTACTGGGCATCTTAATTTGTGTTAGTGTGTAGAAAGCATTGAAAATAAGATTTTAACTATTCACTTACAGTTGAGGATGTTAACAGCTTTATACTGCAATTCATATTTTTTAAATTTCTTTATTGATTAAGGTGTTACATATGTGTCCTTATTCCCTCATTATCTCCCCACTCCCCCAGCTCATGCCCTCAACCCCCTATTGTCTGTGTCCACTGGTTAGGCTTATATGCATGCATACAAGTCATTTGGTGGATCTCTCCCTCTTACCCCCACCCTCCCCTACCTTCCCTCTGAGGTTTGATGGTCTGATCTATGTTTCTCTGTCTCTGGATCTGTTTTTGTTCATCAGTTTATGTTGTTCATTATATTCCATAAATGAGTGAGATCATGTGATATTTATCTTTCTCTGACTGGCTTATTCCACTTAGCATAATGCTCTCCAGTGCCATCCATGCAACATGCAATTCATATTTTTACAAATTCTTATTTTTATGATTTTGTGATTAATATTTCTACCAAAAATATTTCCCAGCAACAGAGACATAAAGAAACCCACCTTTGGGCTAGGAATGAATGGCTTTTGGCCTCAGCAATGTAAATACGTTCACACAGTCAGCTTTACCAAGAATCACAGAGATTCTGTTGTAAGGCCAAGCACAGGTTGGCTGAAGAACAGCGAACTAAGTAATGATAAATGGGGGATATCAAATTAGAACAGGTGTCTAGCAGGAGGCCTCAAGGGTTGGTACCTGGCCCAGACGTATGTAACACTCCCACTAATGAACTGGAAAAGCAGGTAAGCAGGAGGCTAAGCTTGGAGAGATGCTGTGAAAAGCAGAGAGAAACGCAGTAACCTGCAGACACTTTTAATCCTAAAACACAGTTTGAAGTGAAAGATGAGAAAACAGTTATGTGGTTGGGAGCTGTATTTAATTAGATTTATATACCTGGAAAATAAGTAATGAGATATGTAGGTCATCATTTGGATTAATATTTGCCAACTTTGAATACATTAATCATAAAGAAGAAAACAAAACTATTTACTTGGAACCTTAGTGTAAAAGGAGCAGTCAGCTTAGTTAGGAAATGACAAGTTTTAACTGCCCCAGGCAATGTGCAGCTACTCAGCTCTGGAGGGATAAACATCTTTTCACACTTGTAATTCATTTGACGAAGAATGTTGGGATGCTCTAAGAAAAGCCCCCGCCCCCCCCTTTTTTTTTTTGACAAATCTCTTTACAAACTTAGTTAATGGCAATAGAACTATTTATGACAAAAGAACAAAATTTGAGCCTTTTAACTTTATATTAACTTTAGAAAATAATTGTTTCTCAATGGTGTCATAAGAAGGCCTTGCTATTTCAATATAGTTAAGATTATTATTATTGGTTTACTCTACTCTCATTTTTATTATTAACTAGTGGCCCTGTGCATGAAATTCATGCATGGGGAGGGCGTGTTCCTCATCCCGGCTTGCCTCCTCTCCAATCTGGGACCCCTCGAAGGATGTCCTACTGCCAGTTTACAGGGATCAGGCCTAAACTGGCAGTCGGACATTCCTCTCGCAATCTGGGACTGCTGGCTTCTAACTGCTCACCTGCCTGCCTGCCTGATTGCCCCTAACCACTCTACCTGCCTGCTTGCCCCCAACTGCCACCCACTGCAGCCTGCTCGCCCCCACATGCCCCCTCCACCAGCCTGATCACCCCCAACTGCCCCCCTGCTGGCCTGCTCACTTCAAACTGCCCCCACCCACTGTCCTGATCACCTCCAACTGACCCCCAGTGATGGCCTGCTCATCCCCAACTTGCTCCCCTGCTGGTCTGCTTACCCCCCAATGGCCCCATCCCCCACAAGCCTGATCACCCACAACTGCCGACCCATCCTGGCCTGATCACGCACAAATACCCTCCCCTCTTGGCCTCTAACCACCTCTACCTCGGCCCTGCCACCATGGCTTTGTCCAGAAGAACGTCTGGAATGTCTCCTGGAAGGTCTCCCAGTCTAATTAGCATATTACCCTTTTATTAGTATAGATAAAGGCCTGGTGCATGGATGGGGGCTGGTTGGTTTGCCCTGAAGAATGTCCCGGATCAGGGTGGGGGTCCCCACTGGGGTGCCTGGCCAGCCTGGGTGAGGGGCTGATGCCTGTTTGCAGGCTGGCCACAGCCCCTTCAGGGTGGGGGGTCCCGCTGGGGTGCCTGGCCAGCCTGGGTGAGGGCCTGAGGGCTGTTTTCAGGCTAGCCACACCCCCTTCAGGGTGGGTGTACCCACTGGCGTGCCTGGCCAGCCTGAATGAGGGGCTGATGGCTGTTTGCAGGCTGGCCATGGCTGCCAGTGACCCAAGCTCCTAGCCCCTCCTTTTTTTCTTTTTTGTTTTTTAGTGCCTCCTTGAGTGGAGGCCAGGGCCGGCTGGAAGCAGGTATCTGGGATTTATTTATCTTCTATAATTGAAACTTTGTAGCCTTGAGCGGAGGCCAGAGCAGGCCAGGGAGGGTGGGAAGCTTGGCTTCCTCCATCACCGGGGACAACCCAAGCCTCCTGCTTGTTCCAGCTCTGTGGCCACAGCCATCTTAGTTGGGTTAATTTGCATACTTGCTCTGATTGTCTGGTGGGTGTAATGGAGGTACGGTCAATTTGCATGTTTCTCTTTTATTAGCTAAGATGTATTTCTAATTCCAGATTATAACTACCAATGACTAATCATCTTATAAACCTCAATACAATATAATGCAATTAACTACTATTTTAAAATTTATCATTAAACAGGGATTAGGATTTTTCATTATATTTGTATGAAGCTGTTTATTCAAAAGAGATTTGGTGAAGGAAAATATCTTACCCAAACACATGCAGCTAGTAAGTGGTAGAGCTCAACTTCAAGCCCACATCTATCTGATGCCAACAGTTCTTGAACTCTGGAGCATTGTGTCCCAGAACTGTGAGCATCCCAAAGACAGTGGGGAAAGATGGATAGTGGAGTCATGATGGCCCCAGAGAACACAGAGGCCAGCTTGCTTTGATTGCCTGAATGTATAGGGTATAGTTATAGTCCCCTTTCTACCTTATCTAGTGGTCAAGTTATATATTTCCATATAATATATCACAATGTGCCATTTATTTTCGAATATCTACAAATGGAACCCCCTGGCTATTTTGCTGTCATATAATTTCAAAATGTTTCTTGACCTCTGTACTCCATTTTCTAATCCTTCAATTAGCCATGTCATTCACTCCCATAATCATAGACACATACACTTTGCAGTTGGAAAGGAGATGACTTAGTTGTAGAAGATATTACTCTCTTCTCTCTTACATGATGAATGGGCAAATGGAGACAAAGTGATATTCCCCAAAGCCATGTAATTATTTAGGAGTCAAGTAAGATTTTTACATAGTTGTCCTGACTCCTTTATAGAGTTATCCTTTATAGAGTTATTTTCTAACCCAGTGGCTCAGTGGTTGAGCATTGACCTATGAATCAGGAGGTCATGGTTCAATTCCTGATTAGGGCACATGCCTGGGTTGTGGGCTCGATCCCCAAAGAGGGGCATACAGGAGGCAGATGACCAATGATTCTCTCTCATCATTGATGTTTCCATCTCTCCCTTTCTTCCTCTCTGAAATCAATAATAAATAAAAAAAAACACCTATGTATTTTTTAAAAAGAGTTATTTTCTATTCTACTTTCTAACTTAAAATAATAAAAATATTTAAATTTCTGTTTAGTCCAGAAGGCCCTGATAATGTCTTCATCATTTTTTAAAGGTTTTCATAAAATTATATATTTTTCCTTTAATATAACTGTAAATTGAAAGATCTTGCATGCCTTTTAAGATTTTATGATAAAATATACATAGATTTTAAGATTTATTAGAGCAATTTTAAGTAATGACTTGGTATATCATTTGGCTTTTACTCTGGGTGAGTAGATATGAATGTTCTTGAACTTAAGCAAATTTAGTATCTGAAGATCTTGTAGGTGCTAGATGATACATCCACAGTAATTTTGAGGACACCCAGGTTGATTACAGAGCCTTAAAAGGAAGATCATGTAACCCCGGAGCCTCATATTTTAGAGATCATTGGGGAATACAAAGAGCTCAATAGATGAGAAGACTGAATAGATGAACATGCCAGGACAGGGGAGCAGTGAATGCATTATCAGGCAACCTCCTCTAATGCAGTAGGATGAGGGAGCCTTCTGTGGTGAGACTGAGTGTGGCAGGACTGCGTGTGCAAAGTGTAATGAGGAATCGGTGTGATCATTGGAATGGGACTAAGAAACCTAGAAATTGTGAAGTGTGGGAAGGGCTAGACTGCAGGACCTGGAATGAATACAATTTTTAATGTAGATTTGAGACATAGTAACGTCATTGGACCTCCAGTTTCTAAGTGAATCCCTGGAGTCAATGGTGAGGTTAGACATGGTCATATTAAAAAATAATTGTGGCCGAAACCGGTTTGGCTCAGTGGATAGAGCGTCGGCCTGCGGACTCAAGGGTCCCAGGTTCGATTCCGGTCAAGGGCATGTACCTTGGTTGCGGGCACATCCCCAGTAGGGGGTGTGTAAGAGGCAGCTGATCGATGTTTCTCTCTCATCGATGTTTCTAACTCTCTATACCTCTCTCTTCCTCTCTGTAAAAAAATCAATATGTTTATAATAAAAAAAATAATTGTGATATTTGTATATTAATGTTAGGGCTGAAATTAATAAATGCTGACAAGGAAAAATATAAACTGTCCTATTGGTAGGTGCATTTACTTTTTACTTAATACATTTTACTAATTAAATGAGTCAGTTAAAAAAAATATGTACAGAGGTTATATGGTGTCTACAATTCTTTTATCAGTAAACTCCCTCTATTGGTGAATTCAATATTGTTAAATTTTTCAGTGGTTTTCTTATTATTTTTTCTTATATTTCTTATATTCTCCTCATGGCTTAACTGAAGTAGTAACTTAGTATGAGAGAAATTAATGTCTTGAAAAACTATATCCAAATTCATTCTATTGCATGTTTTTCATGATATATTATTCACATATTTGATTATATTAATAGACAACAAATTGGGTTTCACTATGAACCATATGTCATACATGAAAAAGAGAAAATTGACAAACTGAAACTAGTTATTATAACATTGAACTTTCTGACGAATCAGTGAAGTCTGTGATACCCTATAGTAGGTACTTGTAACACACACTTTAAGTAATTTTTCATAGTGTTTGAGAAATTTCTGATGATGTGTTCCCTGAACTCGTGGGAGCAGAGGAACACATAGAAAGATGTTGAAAAGGTGCTATAGCTCTGTGTTCATCAGTCCCATAGCCATGAGGCATGCATAGATATTAAGCTAATGAAATGTGGCCAGACTGAATGGAGACATGCTAAAGTGTAAAATATACATTGGATTTTGAAGACTTAATGTAAAATGTAAAAAATGTAAAGTATTATTAATAATTTCAATTACACATTTAAATGACTGAAATAAGTTTTACATAATGTGCTAAATGAAATCTATTATTAAATTATTTTCACTTGAGTCTTTTCATTTTTTAAAAATCTGACTGCTAACCAATTTAAAATTACATATGTGGCTCATTATTTTTTTATTTAACAGCGCCGCCGGAGAGGGTGGACCAAAGCCAAATATGTTAAATTTATATCTTTCCCTTTGGCATACAACTATTCAAAGTGATATCTTCAGAATCCCCCATATACTTGCACATATAATACCTATATTCTACCATAATGTCACACATAATATCACATATTACCATACAATATTTTCTACAACATTTTAGATTGCCCTCAACTATAAGGGATTTTTTAGCATCTTGTCTTCTCTGTCTGGCTGGAAGCCTCATGTTGAATGAAATAGTTTGTCTGCACTATTACTCATACAATAGCTTGAGTAGGAAGACATCTCAAATTCCCATACTTAGCTTGCTGTGTAGCTAGCAGTAATTGTTGCCCAGGTGGTAATACCTGAGGAATGCCTTATCGGCGTCTAATATTTCTGTGACATTTAAGCATGACGGCTGCAACAGTGTCTGAATCATCCAGAGAGATTTATTCCTGTTAGATACATTGCCAGAGGGACATTTTCTTCAAATGGTCTTGTTCTCATTCTCACTCCTCATCTCTGAATACATCTAGTCCTATCTTTTTGCTAAAATAAGCAGCTATGAATCACATACAAAAAGCTCATATATAAGTTGCTTAAAGAATTGGCAAATGTAATGATGAATGGATAAATTTTATTTTTAGCATTTTTTACTAATGACAGGTTATAAAATGGATTTTTGCTTTTCAATTTTTGTAGTTGCTTCTAAAATTAAAAAAAAAGTCTGAAAAAAGAAAACTACTCAACAAGTTAATAATTCTGCAGAAAAATCCTAGCAATCTACAATGATATTGAGCACTTTCTTCTCAATCTATACTGAGTAATTGAAGCATAAACACAACTGGCTTTTGACAGGATGTCATGTTGGGACAAATTGCTCCAGTTAATAAAGTCAATTAACACATATCGTAGAATCTCAGCTTTAAAATCAGACACATCAGAAACAAGAAAACGGAGAGGAAGGGTAAGTAATCAGTCAGGAATAGTGATTTTTTGCAATGACCTATTATAGAAACAATAAACAGTAATTAGTATGAAAGAGCAATTATATTTATGTAATAAAATTACAACTCTCCCTAATGTATTATATTTACAAATTGCTCTCTGCATAGAGTTACTAGGGTTTGGTAAAAGAGTGCTATTTTCAAAGTTATAATACCTTTCCCAAATAAAAAGCAAACTTAACTGACCTCTGCAAGGACTCAGGGACTTTGATACAGATAGAATGATAGGCTTAGCCTGAGCACAGTGGTGGGGCAAGGTATATTTCGATAAGAGCTATCTGACCTTTATTTTCAGGGCTCCTCTGATTTCTCTTTTGGAAGCCTCCTTTGGAAACAGTGTCCTCCTCTTGCCTCCAGAATATTCAGTACCCTTGTCTGGTGGCTACAAATATTAGTGGACAAAAGGGTAAACCAAAAATATATGTATAGTGTATAAGTTCCACCTGCTGAACTGTTATGAAATACAATCCCTGCTTGAGCTCTCTGTTCTCTGGATTCTTACAAGAATCCTGTGTGCTTAGTAGGGCCAGACAACAGGACACGCATCAAGTCAATTGCCACTTTGACTACAAGATGCTGCAGTGGAGATCTAGTCACTGCCTTCAATTCTGAGACACTTCAGGAGCCTCCATAAGGAGCTCAGGAGGGTGTGGTTCCATTAGCAGAGACAGAATAGTCCCATCTGTTCTCCCTCCTCCAGCTCTACGCTAATGGGGATGCAACTCTTAATCTTGTGCCTTGCCCTCTTCTACCTGCTTCCCGTGCTCAGGAGAAACTCAACATGGCCCCTCCTTCTAGAGCTTGATACCTTTCCATTCCTCTCCCTCAGGCTCACCGTTTCCAGAGATGGAGGGCAGTCTGGTTCACTAAGTCTCTAAAACATGAAGCACAGTATGGCCTTTTTGTTCTGAGACATGAGATACTTTCTCACATTGCTTGTTTCTTTCTTAACTCTCTCTGTCCCATAAGATATTTGCTCTTTCAGTTTCAAAGTTAAAATATTTCCTGTATTCAGTTCTTAATACTCAAGGTATTTAACACGAACCTCTTCGAAGACATCTAGTACCGGGTACTGTACTAGGGGCTCCATAGGCATTGCCGAGTTATCCTTTTCAACACCCATGAGTATCTATAATAATAAAAGCATAATATACTAATTAGACCAGATGACCTTCCGGACGAAGCCGGGGCTGCAAGAGAAGACCGGGTCCCAAGTATCGGAGGGAAGCCCAGGTCCCGGGTGCCAAAGGAAAGCCAGTGCTGGCAGCCAGGGGAAGGAAGGCCTACGTTTGCATGAATTTCGTCCATCACGCCTCTAGTTCAATAATGTTATCGTTAGCTTTCAGATGAGGTGATGGTCACCCCCCCGCCCCAAGATTGAAGAGAATTGGCTAATCTCAGGGTTCTGTGGAGCTGGAGTTTCTGAACAGGACATTCTTAATCCAAAGCCTTTCATTACAATGCTAGACTTTCTCTTAGTCTTACCTAACTTTATTATTATGGAAAGAAATTATACATGTTCCCCAAATAAGCAAAGAAGCATAGTGCAACCATGAATTTCTGGCTGTGCACCCTAACTATTCAAGGTTAGCCTACCCCAGTGGTCGGCAAACTCATTAGTCAACAGAGCCAAATATCAACAGTACAATGATTGAAATTTCTTTTGAGAGCCAAATTTTTTAAACTTAAACTTCTTTTAACGCCACTTCTTCAAAATAGACTCTCCCAGGCCATGGTATTTTGTGGAAGAGCCACACTCAAGAGGCCAAAGAGCCGCATGTGGCTCGGGAGCCGCAGTTTGTTGACCACGGGCCTACCCAGTCTGCCTTTCATATGCATTTCCCTGCATTTTCTCTATTCTCTCTCATCAGGGAATGAGTGAATTAAGATCCAGAATTATTTTCCTCACTCTTAAAATAGAGGTTATATAAGAAACTGAGGAAATGTCAATAGATTGAAAAAAATGTACATTATTAGATGCGAAAAGTTCCCTATGAAAAGTTCTAAGTATCTCAGGGTTCTTTATGCATTAAAATAAAACCTTTGTCATTGAATAGAATCTTTGAATTATTGGAGGTGTTAGCTGGTTATGAATCTCCCCCAATATTAGCAATGTACCAGTTTACTACAGCCAACAACATACTTCAAACAGTTTATATATTGTGATTTAAGAATATTTTAACATTTTAATTAGCCCACTATATTTTAGGGTCTCTTCAGATTTACTGAAACCCAGCATTTCACGTCCACTCAAAATCATTTCTTGAGTTATATAATTATGTAGGCCTGACATATTAAGAACATTCAGAAATATTCTCAAAAGGAGTTTTCCGAGTGCTAACATCAGAAGGTTTGCAAAATGCAATTCTCTTTTCAAAGTTCAATAAACATCACTGATAATTGTGAAAGCTCATACATTAAATGAGAATCTCGGCAATAATTATAAAACGTGTTATGTTTTACCTTATAGAAGATAGATAGAAGAGGAGAATGAATGTGAAATAGTCATTTAAATTATCAAATTGTCTCCAGAATAATCTTATTCATTCATTGTAATGCACATGAATCATATGATATTTCAGCTCACTTACATAATTTTGTGCTATACAT
Organism: Cnephaeus nilssonii; assembly: GCF_951640355.1. Classification (NCBI taxonomy): domain Eukaryota; kingdom Metazoa; phylum Chordata; class Mammalia; order Chiroptera; family Vespertilionidae; genus Cnephaeus; species Cnephaeus nilssonii. The sequence continues at coordinate 14,379,394 of NC_137079.1, forward strand.
GTTATATAATGTTTGGAAACCACCTAGGTTATGACCTTATCAAAACAAGATATTCAGTCTTGAATTATGGGGAGAATTCAAATGAACTGAGCCTTTGAGCAGTTTAAACACTCAAATGAATGTCAGATCAGCAAGACATATAATACACTTTATGGTGTGCCACAGAATTTCAGTAATTAGCTTATGTGTGCCATTACATGAAAAAGGTTGAAGTTTGCTGTATGAAAGTCATTTGGTGAATGGAAAGAGAAAGAAATTATAATTACTTTTAAACCCAAAGCTTATATACAAGTGGAAGCCAGGCACTGCTCTCTTTGTGGTTCTACTAACAACCTTCATTTTTCCAATGTGCTACTTCATATGAAAGAGAATTGAGGTAGCAGCTCTGAAAATGGCTCAGGTGAATTTGAAGTCCGTAATTACTTCTAACAGTCGGGATCTGTGCTTTCGGGAAGAGGAGACAATGGGTGACTTCACTTGTTTTTCCTAACCTCTCTCCTATGCAATTTATGTGAAAAGAGACCTCTTCAAGCAAAAGTTTCTTTTGTTCTGGCTGTCTGCTGTAAGATGTATAAAGTATGAAGCTTGAGTGTGGTGCAGGGAAATAAAAAACGCCGTGTCCATCTATGAGTATATGACACCAGGTGAATGACACCATGCCTCTGGCCCCCGGTTTTGGTTAATTATGAGTGTTTTACTTTTAATCTATAAATGAGGCAATTGGATTAGACCAATGCTCCTCAAACTTGGTTAAACTGTATAAAAGTTTACTTAAATAAAGTATTTAGCATGATTTGTTGTATATAGATATGTAAGTACAACTTTATGAAATTTCCTTTTAAGTTTCAATTCATCATGTTTTTTAATGACAGACACTAAATGGAACACTGAACTCAATATAATGAACACAAAAAACAATATAAGTTTATGCTTAACAAATTATTTGTTTCTGTATCGTATTTATAGCAAATCCTGCCAGCTTTTAAAAACTTTTTTTTAAAGCATGTTTTTTATTTCAGGATTCTCGAATTAAACTAATCTAGAAATTAACAACGGAAGCACCAAGAAGTTTTTATCTCAAAGTTCAATCATTTAGATGTGTAGAAACTGATCACATTCCTCTTAAAATTTCTCCAAGTCAAGGAAATTAGGAAAACTTTAAGTAGGTTTAATTCTCCAAGTTATGCAAAAAAAAAAATATATATATATATATATATATATATATATATATATATTTTGTATTATAGTAAGTCAAATGCTGGTAAATGTTTAATAACATAAAACAAACAGGTACCTGATTTGTAGTTTTTACCAATTTCTGTGGTTTAAAAATTCAAAGCATAGCTGATTTCAAGATATTAATTAGAAGTCACTGAACTAGAAATTGGAAAAAGATGCACCCTATGGGCTCTCCCATGCTAATTCTAGCTGGCTCAAGCATACAGATGAATTAATATGTTCATGTATATAATTTTAAAAAATCTCAGACTTAGGATCTGTTGTTCTGCTTGATATTGAATAAAGGTTTTAAAACATTTGTGTGTGTGTGTGTGTGTGTGCCTCTTGCATCTAAATTTGAAACATCAGTCTCATTCCTGATTTCATTACATAATTAGAATAGTAACACAGGCTTAGTGAATTGAAAATTTTGGTTTATTAAAATAATATTAGCTAAATATACACACTAATGCACTCATGCTTAAGAAATCTACACTAATAAAAGAGTAACATGCTAATTGACCATACCTCCAGGACGCCCACCAGCCAATCAGGAGTGAGAATGCAAATTAGCCCAAAAAAAAGATGGTGGGTTAATTTGCATAGGAAGGCACCAAGTGGTGGGGATGGGGCGGGACTTGCGTTGTAGCCATGGCGACGACACAGGTGCTCTGCATCACCCCAGCCCTCTGGACCTCTGGGCAGTGTGGGGGGGCGGAAAGGCGGCTTTGAGCAGGAGCGAAGGCAGAAAGGTGGCTCTGAGCTGGAGCGAAGGCAGTGCTGGCAGCCAGGGAAAGGAAGGCCCATTCTTGCATGAATTTTCGTGCATCGGGCTTCTAGTATAACGTAAATATGGTCTTTATCATCACTTCAAATATTTACAGCACACAAAATTTGACTTAAGTAAAGGTAAATTATGGAACTTCTTTCCCTTTAGATTATATATAACTGAAGATTTTGTTTTTAAATTTGCTATGTATTAAATTTACTAAGAGTCACAATTTATTTACATGGCTGAGAAAGAGGGCCAGCACCCATGCAATAGCCATGATGATATAAACTCATTGTTGGTCACTCCTGAAATTTTCTTGCCATTACTTTTGTACCTTCACTAATAAAATTACACTTTTTTTCTAAAATTATAAAAAGGTCTGTTAAAATTGATCTGAAAAATAGACTTTTTCTTTTTTGAAAATATTTTTATTGATTTCAGAGAGGAAGGGAGAGGGAGAGATAGAAACATCAATGATTAGAGAAAATCATGGATCAGCTGCCTCCTGCACACTCCCCACCCCCTGGGAATTGAGCCCACAACTGGAGCATGTGCCCTTGACTAGAATCGAACCCGGGGCCCTTCAGTCTGCAGGCCGATGCTCTATCCACTGAGCCAAACTAGCTAGTGCTGAAGGGTAGACTTTTTCTTGATTTGTATATTAAGTGTTTCATCCATATGACTTTTTTAAAAACTAGAGAACCATCCACAGGAAAATAAAGATATTCTGAATATCTAAACACTTCACTAATCAATTATAAACACCTTCTCAAATGTTAGCCTTTAACAAATCAGAACCTTCCTTTGGCATATATTTTTAAACAGCAGAATCCATTGCACTTTTGAATTAACATATTTGTTGTAGTATTAACAGCATAGGATTGAGAAAGGTTTACCCTGAAAGAAAGGTTTCTTCCTCATGTGTGCTGTACTCACTTATTCTAACCTGCATTTCCATTTTCAGTTTTAGATTTTAGATGCAAGAATTTTTTATACGATAAAGCTATTCACTTTAAGCTGCAGAGAACTGAGTATCTTATATTTATTCTCTGCTCTGTTCTATTTCAAATGATGTTATAATTTGATGGCAACCACTGAAAAACTAAAAATAAATTTTTAGTTATAAAGGAAACCAAGGACTGGTAATTTTTATTACCATAAAAAGTGGCCACTTTGACAGTCTTTCTCTCTCTCTCTCTCTCTCTCTCTCTCTCTCTCTCTCTATATATATATATATATATATATATATATATATATATATATATCCTCCAAGATTTGTCTTTTGGTGACTGTTTTTGACACAAAACACCTATTTTGTACCTTTCTGTTAATATGCTGAGCATTAAAAGATCATTTGCTGCTGCTCCAGGCAAGTCTTTTTTATGTGCCTGGCTTTATTGCACTTTGCAGCTATTGAGTTTTTACAAATTGGAGGTTTGTGGCAACAATACATCCAGCAAGTCTATTGGTTCCAACAGCATTCGCTCACTCTCAAGTCTTTGTGCCACATTTCTGGGTTATTTTAGCAGTCAGTGCAAGGAAGGACGATGCCTGGAGTAAGGGGGTGGCAGGGACGATAGAGTGAGTAGATTCCAGTACATTTTGGAAATGCCATCTAGACTTGCTGATAAACATTGGGAGTGAGAGAAAGAGATTCTTAGAGTTTTTAATTTAATCGATTGTGTATTGTTTTCTAAAATGGAAAAAATAGAATAACGTGAGGATGTAGACAAAAATAATTATCTTGTAGTATGTCTGGTGTGATGCTTATTAGAGAATCAATAATGATATCAAATGAATATTAGAGTCAACAGTTCGAGATTGAGAGGTCAGAGATGGAAACATATGTTTGATAGTAATCAGCACTCCAAAGGTATTTAAAGCCACAAAGCTTCTTGATATCACCTACAAAGGGAGTCTAGTGAGTGAAAATTCTAGGAGCAAGGTCTTAGGCATGCAGACTTGAATGGCAAGGGAGAAGATGGGGTGCAAGCAAAGGGAATAGAAAAGTAGCCAGTGGCAAGAAAAATAAAAACCTGGAAGCCAAAAGAGGAAGCACTTAAAGATGGAGGGGATGTCACTTCTGTTGAAAAATGCTGACCTGCCACTTACCCTGAAGCAAAAGTGATTATTGGATTTTGCAACTTGGACATTATTGTTACCTTTGATCAGCATGGAGAGGACAGAAGCTTAACTGAACGGGCTGATTATAGGATTGGTGACGGTGAGATGAGACTTTTCTATAAAACATCTTTTCTATAAAAATAGCTGGCAGAAAGACCTGTCGTATGGAATCAAATGATTGCTTTTTTAACGATACTGGATTCGTATGTCTATAGAGATACTGAAATCTTAATACCTCAGAAAATGTTTACAGCCCTGGCCAGTCTGGCTCGGTTGGTCGGAGCATTGTCCTGTCCATCAGAAGGTGGTGGGTTCCATTCCAGTCAGGGCACTTGCCCAGGTTGGGGCTTGGTCTAAGGCAGTGGTGCATAGGGGAGGCAACCTGTTGGTGTTGCTGTCTCACATTGATGTTCCTCTCTCTCTCTCTCTCACTCTCTCTCTCTCTCTCCCTCCCTCCCTCCCTCCCTCCCTCCCTCCCTCCCTCCCTCCCCATCTTTCTCTAAATCACTTAAAAAAAAAGGAAATGTTTATAGCCATATATTTTATAACTATGTAACCATATGCTATGTGGTTATAACATTTCACGGAAAATGTAACATTAAATTACAGGTGAACTATGTTATTATATATTTCTATGCATAGGTGCTATTTTTATGACAATACGTGAAAAAGCAGTATCTATGAAACCCTGGGCTAATGCAATGTTTCCTTTCTATTTATTAGCAACTGTTTTTATTACACTCCTGAGCACCTGCCAGACCGCTATACATATATTTTTTCAAATGAATTACATAATTATTTACATCCTATCATTTCACTTCTATTTTCCAAAATAATGAGCTCCAAGCTGTGCTTTGCCTTTGAACAGCGTGGCTGGAATCGATTTAGGTAACCCTTCCACATCATTGTACTGCACAGCAGACCGCAGATTTATTATCGCCTGATTTTTAAAACAGAAAGGCTGAAGACATGCAATATGCTGGTGGTTCCGGACCGCTCATTGGAACCTATTGCTATTGCTTCGCAGGGATTACTGAAGGCTGGATCAAAACACAGAATCATATGCACAAAATATCCATCCGGGCTGTGGCAGCCACACAGGCTGCTGCTTATGTGCAGGCTTATTTAAATAGGACATTCGCCTTCCGCTGTGCAGTCCTGTCCCAAAGATGTTAGGGTAGATACTGCCCAAGATGAACAACCATTAGCTTAAGATAGCTTAATAGTTTGAATGCAAAGGGAAAAGAGTACCTTTTGTACTGTGAGGTAAATAAAAAGGGATGGGATTGGTGGGTGGGGGATGGTTTGGCCAACTGCATAGTGTCCGTTAGGTCAGTGCTTTTATTTTATTTATTTATTTATTTATTTAAAATATATTTTATTGATTTTTTACAGAGAGGAAGGGAGAGGGATAGAGAGTTAGAAACATCGATCAGCTGCCTCCTGCACGCCTCCTACTGGGGATGTGCCCACAACCAAGGTACGTGCCCTTGCCCGGAATCAAACCTGGGACCCTTGAGTCCGCAGGCCGACGCTCTATCCACTGAGCCACACCGGCTTCGGCAGGTCAGTGCTTTTAAACAGATGACTGTAGGGAGATAGGAATGTCAGGTTGTCAGAAGAAAAATAGGGGGATGCATTACCTGTGAAACTAGATCTGTTACAGAAAACTGCCTCCGAGCCGGTCACCCGCCTCGCAGGCTGAGTCCAGGGCAGCACGCACCTGTGGAGCAGTGACTGGGGCCTCCGCGTGCTGTGTGGCGCACACCCGGCACGTGTGTGATGGTCAGTGTCTGAGGGAACTTGACCACAGACTCTTTCACTCGCAGGAGCAGCCAAGCTCAAAGAAATAATGCAGAAACGGAAGGATGTGGTGTTAGAACGAAAAGATTTTGGAAAATGATGACTTGTTCTAATTAAATAATTAACACATGCACATTATAGGATGTCCAGGATATTAGCACGAAAGAAACGCTGCCAGAGGCTCTGTTTGGTTCCAACAGTGCTGATGATCAGAGTGTGTATATTGCATTGTATCCCGTTTTGCCGCTAAATATAATTTTTCAGTGTTAGTATAGTTATTGCCATTATTTTTAAATTATTTTAGTTTATTAAATGAATTCATTTTGAGTACTTAACTATTTTTGTAGTATTACACCCCATGTTTTTAATTGAAGAAACGTAGGAGCAAAGATGTTAGGGTAGATACTGTCCAAGATGAACAACCATAACGGCAGCAGCAACTTCAACAACAACATTTCTACTTTTTCACAAACTTCTTTTTTTCCAAAATGCATGTCATTGGGTTCCTACACACTTCTCTGAGGTTGACAGGGGACATAGTCTTCCTCCTAATTGACTAGAGCCGTGACAAAGCAGTATCTATGAAACCCTGGGCTAATGCAAACTGCGGCTCGCGAGCCACATGCGGCTCTTTGGCCCCTTGAGTGTGGCTCTTCCACAAAATACCACGGCCTGGGCGAGTCTATTTTGAAGAAGTGGCGCTAGAAGAAGTTTAAGTTTAAAAAATTTGGCTCTCAAAAGAAATTTCAATCGTTGTACTGTTGATATTTGGCTCTGTTGACTAATGAGTTTGCCGACCACTGGACTAGAGAATCCCATGTCCAGGGTCCTGCTGCTAACACTGCCCTTTCGCCCTGCCTGCACCTCCTGGAGCACAGAACTGATGGGATGGAATACACACCCCTGTTACTGCCTTTGTGCTTCCTCCTGAGACCTGAAAAGGCCCATTAAGAAGGGAATGCTTAGCCCTCTCTCCCTGGGGCAAGAAAAAGGAGGAAGACATTTTTTGACTAAAATGCATCCATGATTTAGCCAGGGGTGGGGAACATCCAGCAGGCAAGGCCTGGGAAATCATGTGGTCTGGCCCTGCCAAGGCATTAGGGGTGAGTTTGACCAAATATAGCAGGCTAATTTTTAAGTTGATAATTGCGTATGGCCTGAGAACGATGTTATAAATATCCAAATGGCCCTTGGCATAAAAAAGGTTCCCCATTCCTGAACCTTTAAAGGTTCCCCACAAAAATTTCCCTTTTGGTAAACTTGATGCATCTTTATCCAAAAACCTATCGACATTCTTGGAATAAAAAGTGAAGAGCTTGACTGGAACAACAAGTTGTTGTCTAAAAGTAAATTATTTTTACCTATGTAATATCTTTTTCATAAATGGTCATTATGAATTGACTGAACAGGCTTAAACTATAGTTATCTTTGAGGTTGAGATATTTGGCTACATTTTTTCCCATGCAGAATAGGGAAATTCCCTTTAAATTAGACTAAAACCCAATCACTACTCTTTTCATAGAAGATTGATTCCAAAGAGATTCATTTATCTTTCAGAGTGTAAAATTTACGTTTTTGAGTTTTCTAAAATAAATAATCTCAAGATACAAATTTAGCTATTTAATAAATATAATCTACTATTTTCTCAATTTAGTATCTATTAGGAACTCCTAGTCTATGTGACATAATCACAATCCCAGTTCATTTATGGTTCAGGATCCTGTATAAATTCTGGAAGTTTACAAAGCTCCAAGGTATTATGTTTTGGGGGTTCACCTACATCTCAGTGTGCTATGCTCATGATGACATCCCCCAGTTCTTGGTTCCTTCTGGTGTGTGACATCTCCCTGCAGATAACGGACTTGTAAGGCCTGGCTCTTTCCTCAGCTGTTGGGCACTTGGGGACCTTTCTGCTGCTTGCATGTCATAGTGCTTCAAGCAAAAGTATCTGGGCTGTCACAATCTATTACCATAGATTTCCATACATTCTATTTCCATGGCATTCTCAGTCACACAAGTTTATGCTATTGCTCCTGGGTCATATTGGCCTTCAGGGAACTTGGCTAGGAAGGCTGGCCTGTAGTTATCTTTTAGATACACCATCCAGACATATTTCTTGGGGAACTTGCAGACTTCCAAATGCTCTCATTCCCCAAACTTACCAGATATCCAGGCATTTCTATTTTCCACACCCATTTCTCTCCCTTCATATCCCCCCTACATGCGGTGTGAGAAAGGGCTTTTTTGTTTTTGTTTTTATCAAAGACCTTCTGAATCTCTGCATCCTTACCGCTTTTCCAACTCTTCCACCATTCTCCTAAAACATAGAATATTTAGCTCCTTTCTGGCTAGGAATGTCTTATTCTAATTTATGACATTTTCATATTTCCTGAGTTCTTTTAGATATTTGTAATTTTCAAGACATTACCTTTGAAACAACATAGTATTTTCTTTGTGTTTCCTTGCTTGCCTATTTATTTTTCTGCTCTGCTACAACATTTCTTCCCTGAGGCAGTGAATGGCGTAAGAAGGCTTAAGATAGCTTAATTGTTTGAATGCAAAGGGAAAATAGTACCCAAATCATTGGTTATTATTTGAAACTTTTGTCCACCATATAGTATTATTTTCAAGAACACTGTACCATGGTCCATAAAAATAAACCATAATGGAATATGGTCATCTTCTGAAATTACATAAACATTTATACTGAATATAATGATGTCATTTTCTGGGAAGCTATTGTCAGTACCATGGAAGTATATATGCAGCTGTTTTGAGTTGAACACTTCTGTTCTTCATGATATATTATTAAGAGCTACCATTGACAATTGGGCATTTTTATAATGAGTCATTTACGTCTCATACCATGTTATATAAATCTTGATATCTGTTTTTTTTGGTCTATGCTGGTGTGTATGTGTGATAAATATTACTTAAAGATAGAGATTTTAGAGTTTCCTTGCAACGTTGGGTGCCCATCTGTGCTTTAATACTTCAAATTATTTCATACTTAAAATTCTTTAGCTAGGCATTAAAACCAAGCTCTCATATTCTTATTGTTGGAAAATTACAATTATGTGGATTTATCTAATTAGTTGGTCTTTGCACCAACTGTGAAAAATTTTTATTTCAATACATTATTAAAAATATTTAATACTAAATATGTTATTACATTTATTGTTATATATGTGTAAAATTAAAAATTATTATTTTTCAAAGAGCCTAGTTGACTCTTTGTGATTGGTTGCTCTTACTTTTTTTCTTATTGTATTAACTCTAGGTTAGGTTTTGGTTAGCTAATGTAGGCTACCAAGGCATTAAAGCCATCTCAGTCTAATGGCTCCCTTATTTGATTACTTTAACATATCCCATTATTTGTGTAAAAAAAATTTATCATTTGTAATTAATGAATGTTTAAAACAATTATAATTTTTCATTGTTAAAAGCATTTCAGTGAGCAGGCTTGTATATATATCTTAACTTTTTGTTCAGTACTTGTCCAATAACATTTATTGGGCAAATTTCTGGTAGTAGAAATATGATACCAATGTGGTTATGCTTGCTTACAAATACTTCAGACAGCAGTCAAGGTAAAGCACTGTGATGATCATTTGTTCATTCACTGCCAAAATTATATGCAAAAATTGCAACTTGTTTTGAGCACTTCCTGCCCTTGGGCATCTGAACTACTAGTTCTCAGCAGCATCCCCCTCTGTGGACCTCCCTGGCCACACCAAGTTCTCAGACCTTGGGCTTCAAACTGAATTATCCCACCAGCTTGCAGACAGCATGTTATGGCATGTCTCAAATTCCATAATTGTTTGAGCCAATTCCCATAATAAATCTCTTATATATCTTTATGTGTCCTATTGGTTCTGGTTTTTGTTTTATTTTGTTTTTTTGTGTGTGTGTTTTGTTTTGTTTTGTTTTGTTTTTTTTGGGGGGGGCAATCCTGACTAATACAGGTACCATTTGGCTTTTGAATCACATGAACAATACAATCAGACCTTCATAGACTCTCAAGACCTGCAATATGCCTGTGTCCAAGAAATGCATCTTATCAAGTTGGCAATAAATACTAGCAAATATATGGTAGGATTTATGGATAGTCTCCTTAGAGTGAAAGGTTTCCTGTTTGTTATTGCATCGGGCAATAATTTATATCACCATCTCATAATTCATTAAAATCCCTTATCTATCCCTAGCCTGGCTCATAATTGGATTCTTTATTCATGTTTATAGCAGGCTGTCAATGCTGGAATGAGTCTTGTTTAGGTGGTTCCAGATGGTTAATTCCTTTATTTCTGTGAAATGTTGTGACAAATTTGTGAGATATATTTTTTTAGTGTTAGAGTTCTGAAATATGGAAGAAAGAGACATTAGACCTTAGAGGTGTAATAGATCACACACACACACACCCACACACACAATACAACCTCAAAAAAGAAGATTTCAGAGATTCACGTTGTGATTCAGCACATTTATGGTGAAGTGTCTGGGACAGGGATTTGCATTTTCCACACATTTAAAATCCATCTTCATGAAATCTGATTTTCTTAATTACAATGGCAGATTTTTACTCTAATTATTCCAAAATATTACTTTAAACTGAAGAAGCGCTCAATAAGTATTAGCATAGATCATAGAACACTAAACTTTCTTCTGACAGGATTGTCAGGAATCATTTAAGCCAGTGATCTGCAAACTGCAGTTCGCGAGCCACATGCGGCTCTTTGGCCCCTTGAGTGTGGCTCTTCCACAAAATACCATGGCTTGGGCGAGTCTATTTTGAAGAAGTGGCATTAGAAGAAGTTTAAGTTTAAAAAATTTGGCTCTCAAAAGAAATTTCAATCGTTGTACTGTTGATATTTGGCTCTGTTGACTAATGAGTTTGATGACCACTGAGCTAGGGCATCAAGTGATTTTTACTAATAAGCAGTTGCAACAAAAGTTTAACAGAAAAAAAAATGTTTTGAAGGAAAAGAGACTCTGATTTGTGTTTCAGTCTTCTTTAGAGTATACTTTCATAGAAGGAGAGGTAGTGAATTCAATGAGTTGTCTTTCTAATTATACAGTACTAGAGGCCCGGTGCACAACATTCATGCACTGGGGGGTGGGGTAGGGGGGTGGGGCTCAGCCCGGCCTGCGCCCTGTCAAGTCCAGGAACCCTCGGGGGATGTCCACCTGGACCTAAGCCGGCAGTCGGACATCCCCTGAAGGGTTCTTAGCACTATCGTGGAGGCAGGAGAGGCTCCTGCCACAGCCACTACACTCGCCAGCCATGAGCCCAGCTACTGGCTGAGCAGCACTCCCCCTGTGGGAGCACACTAACCACCAGGGGGCAGTTCCTCCATTGAGCGTCTGCCCCCTGATGGTCAGTGTGCATCATAGCGACCCATCGTTTGGTCAGTTTGCATATTAGCCTTTTATTATATAAGATTATATAGGATGATGGTAACACTGTCAAAGGGCTGGTTTCATCTTTCAGGCATATATACTAATTCAGTTTTATACTAAATATCTATAGGATGATTAAGAAATGCTGCTTGTTTAAACTAATTGCTTCAGGTCTTAGTTTCATGATAATATCCTATTTTTTTCTTTTTCTCTTATCTCTTTGACTACACAAAATTTGCTTATTTTATTTAATTTTGAGAATTTCTTCTTTTTCCTGAATGTTTCTTCTTCCAATTATGTTTTAGAATTCATTAGTTCAAAAGAAAAATTAAATCCAGCTAATGTAATTTATTTTTTTACAAAATGCTACTGATTTCAATAATGAATCAGAGAGAGAGGATAAAAATATCCAGGGAAGTGAAGTTCATGTTATACATGTTTTAAAAAATCAATCTTACTGTTCTATATTCAGATTTTTAAAATGGTTAAATTTTACTTTACTTGAGTTTCTGTGACTGACTCCTTTCTTACAGGTTGATCCCAGGAAATCTTAGCTTTTATTCTGCCAATTTCTTAAATTTGTTAAAAAAATGATGAGAAGTATTGGAAAACAATGATGGAGACAGTCTCTGTTTAGAAATGTTATATGACTGGTAAAGCACAGTCAGGGAAGCCTTTGAAGAATGGTAGGTTGTCAGCTGACAAGAGCAGGGAGTTGGTGAGAAATCCGTTAGAAATAAAACCAGAGCCACCTTTGCAGCCTGATTACAGCGTCTGGGAAAGTCATGCTAAAGAGACTGGACCACAGTGGTTTCTGGGAAGAGGAGTGACCTTCCTGATTTTTAGAAGAATTTGTTTGTCTGCATTTTGAGAGGTACAGGTTGAAGTAAAGGGGAACAGGGAGGGAAACCGAGAAGCTAGGATACAATGGCAATCATTGAAGTAAAATAAAGTGAGGATCTGAACAAGAACAATAACGGGGGCGGGGGGGGGGGGGAAGATAACAAGGCTGTATGAAGGAGATAGCAACAAACAGATCTTAGACTCTGATGGGATGTGGAGACATACTGATCAAGTCTGAGGAAATCCTATGCCAGGACCCTGTATCCTTGATTGAAAATGAGCAATGGGTTTCAATCAGCTCTTGCTTTCAATTTGTACAAAATAGATATAAATTAAAACTAAATAAAAATTTAAAAAACTACAAGAACAGAACGATTTCATCTGAGTCAAATGTTGAGCTAGCTCTTTATGTTAACCTGAAAAATGCAATTCTTTCTGCAGACTAACTACCATGAAGATTATATGCTGACCAGGGCCACGCGATTGAACTTTGGCTTCAATGAGAGAGGCAATAATTTGGGAGAGAGTGAGATCAGCCTTCAGTTGCCTGTTTCAATGAATACTGTCAGTTATTCTAAATTAATATTAAATTACACCTCACTTCTCTTCTTGCTTTTATTCATTTTTTAGAGAAATTGAAGTAATTGGGTATGGAGCGTTCTCTTCCTTTCTTGTATTGCTGATTTAGATTTATGGACCATCATTCACCATGTCACTGTTCCAGCTTTGTGTGTTTTTTTCCCGTTTGCTCAGAGGATGAAAGCATGCACTCCAGTGTTGGCAATATAGAGAAAGATTAGAAGTGATTTAATTTTGATCATTGTATTTATTCTAAAAAATGCTTCTCTTACAGTGGAAGGGCATGACCTGTTCTATGAACAAAGTGCACTCTGTCCCCTGAATGGAAGGAAGGAAGCAGCTGGAAGAGTTTGAATGGGTGATCATAAGGCTTAGCTTGTCCCATCTGGATACATAATGATATCATTAATCTTGATAGAAAATCCAAGAGCAGGAACAAAGGGACTTTGTTGTTGTTTATTGTTTGTTTTCAGGTCTGGGCATGGAGGGCAAATATGAGTCAATATTGCATTTGAAAACTTGCAAGAGAAAATGTGCAAGTTTTTTGTGAGTTAAATTATTTAACTTATGCAAAGTCATTAGCACAGTGCTTAGTATATAATAAATGCTGAACAAGAAAGGAGGTACACTATACAATATTTCTGAGAGTGATCTTAATTTAATACAACTAAAATCAGGTTTCACAGCTATTTGTTAGTATCATAATAAATTCAAAGCAAATAAAACATATTTTTAAAAATGTAGCCTTGGCTGGTGTGGCTCAGTTGGTTAGGTATTGTCTCATGCACCCAAAGGTTGCTGGTTCGCCCAGGTTGCAGGCTCAATCCCCAGTAGGGAGCATGCAGGAGGCAGTTGATCAAAGTTCTGCTCTCACATCAATGTTTCTCTCTTCTTCTTCTTTCCATTGTACTATTCTTATAACTTTTCAAGAGATTTAAAGTGTTTTCCAAAACAAGGTGGAAATAAAAATAATATGTAAAATGCCTAGCAAGATTCTAGATACACAACACGTATCCAAGAACTCACATCTGGTATGATGCCCAGGTTTCAGAGTTCTGACAAGTTCCTGTGTCTCAGCCTTCTAACAGTCCCAGTAAATGATGCCCTAACTCATTTTTGAGACCAAGAGTTGATTCCTCTATACCCTCCCAGAGTCATCAAAAAAGGCTGAAATATGTTTAGTAACCTTTTAATGATAGGAATATAAAAAAAATAAGATAAATGTATTTCATGAAAGTGATTACATTTTGAATGGTTCTGAAAGAGAAAAACCTCTTAAATATATATATATATATATATATATATATATATATATATATACATATATATATATATATACACATATATATATATATATATAATTTTACTTTCTCAGAAGCAATAGAGATGCAGTCTATATAGACTCATAACTGGAGGCCTGAAATATAATTTAATGCTATGCTATGAAACTAAAATAAATCCCCCCCCCACTTTATCCATTCACAGACAAGTGGGCAGCGACTCCCCCAGAATGGAAAGGCAGATAAGTAGACAGCATGAATGTGTTACCCCTCCATATATTCTATAGGGAAGAATGTTGAGCAACAATAAAGTTCCAGTTACACATGAAACTAATATGCACGAAACATAAAAATTACAACTTTCTAAAAGCGTCAGTAACCTGGATGGTGTGGCTCAGTGTTTCAATCTATGAACTAGGAGGTCACGGTTTGATTCCTGGTCAGGGCACATGACCGGATTGCTGGCTCAATCCATAGTGTGGGGTATGCAGGAGGCAACCAATCAATGATTCTCTCTCATCATTGATGTTTCTATCCCTCTGTCCCTCTACCTTTCTCTCTGCAATCAATAAAAATAGATTATAAAAAATAAAAGCTACTGTAAACAAGTGCATTTTATGGCATGACAAAGCTAACAGTTATGACAAGAGAAAGCATGAGAAGAAAGTCATGGTAAAGATCAAATACCAAATTCCCTTGCTCAGAAATGGTTAAAATTCTGCCTATGAAAGCCTGTAAAAATTATAAAATCAGAGTGACAAAAATAAAAGACAAATATTTAAAAGAGGCATTTAATTTTGGAGAAGATAGGATGCCAAGTACATGAAACATCATCATAATCATCATTATCTTCACCAATTATTTACTGACAAACTCTTGTGTAAAATATTCATATTTATAAGGAAATCCCATTAAATATGGAAAATAATTATCACACACACACACACACACACACACACACACACACACACACCAGTAACCTGGTAGATGGAAAAAGTCAGTAAGAAAATAATGAAGATAAATTATCGAATAATGTTGCTAATAAAGAATAAAGTGTAGCAAAAAACATTAGGGAGCAAGGAGAAAGCATGAGGAAACTGAGCCTCAGTAAAGTTAAATGGATTGCTATGAAGCAGCTGTATGAATAATTAATTCTATACTATTTGCATCTCATTTTGTACTGCCCTTCCTTTGAGACTTACAGGGGAGGGCAGTATAAATTTGTATTCTGATCAATATAATTTTTAGAAATGACTATTCTTTTAAAAATGTGAAGGCATATTTTATAATGCAGCATTAGTTCAATTACACATTTTCAAATATGTACTCTTAAGTGTTATCTGAATTAAAACATTATTGGAATAATTAGGAAAGAAAAAAGTAAGTTAATTTTCTTTCTACAATAGTTTCAATCAGAGAAATTGGTTTGTGATATATTACTATACTGACTCCTAACACTATACTCTATAAAAAATGTTCATAATGTGTCTATACTCTGCCTGGCACTGCTCTAAACTGTGGGTCTATAGTAATGACAAAAAGCAGATAAAACGCCTTTCCTCATGGAACTGACACTTTACTGTGTTGTATAACACACTCATAAATAAGTAACATGGAGATTCAATACATATTATTTAAATCTGATGTGAATATGAGGCTAGAGCTTTTTATGTTTCATAGTATTGACTCAAAGAAGAAATTATGCAACTGACATCCAAATAAGGCTTTATTTTTAATTGATTACACTCATTAGAAAATGAATACTATTTTTTGTAAGGATCTAACATATCTTGGAATACGTTGATTAGCTCTGAAAATAATGCCTATCACTGTATTCAAGGTAACATGATTAGTGCCCTGTCAAACATCACAAAAAGTCAGATTTTTTACCTTCTTGCAGGCTAAAATGTTAGGCTGCCACAGTTCCATACATTCTTGCATGAGATCAAGACTCCTGGAGACAGGCTTTATTACACACATACAGCAGGCAGCATGACCTTCATGTGACCTTTATGTTCCCCAATTCCCTCAAGTCCTTCAGGTGTCCAACAAGCCGACCTTGAGGGATGCTACGTACACTGTGGACTTGCAGTACACTGGAGGAATTCAGAGCTTAGGAAACGCAATCCTATATAATAAATGCTAATATGCACATCTACCAAATGATGGAACGACCGTTCGCTATGACATGCAATGACCACCAGGGGGCAAATGCTCAATGCAGGAGCTGCCCCTGGTGGTCAGTGCACTCCCACAGGGGGAGCGCTGCTCAGCCAGAAGCCAGGCTCACAGCTGGTGAGCTCAGCGGCGATGGCGGGAGCCTCTCCCACCTTCACGGCAGCGCTAAGGATGTCCAACTGCTGGCTTAGAGCCTAAGCCAGAAGTTGGACATCCCCCGAGGGCTCCTAGACTGTAAGACGGTGCAGGCTGGGCTGAGGGACACCCCCCACCCCCCGCCTTCCTGAATGTACAATTTTTGTGCACCAGGCCTCTAGTCTTTTATAAGGGATTGCAAGCCACCTTTGCCTCAGTTGGAAATATTTCCTTATTATACAGGACAGCCCAAAAATATGCCCTGAGGGAGGCACTGTCTCTTATCTCCCAAGGTTGATTGCTGTACAAATTTTTTTGAATACTTAATACTCAACAGAGAATATCAATGTCTCTACTCACAAAATGAGCAGAAATGTGAGCTATCCATAGGGAATTGTCTTCCAATATGCTCTACTCTGTACTACCAGTTTTCCATGGCTTAAAAATGAAATATCACTAAAAATAATTACTTTTGTTTGTGCATATAGGCGAGAATGGCATATTTAGATCACAGGTGTGATGATGGGATTGGTCATAATGTGTCTAACTTATAGATGAGGAGAATATCTATGAGATATATCTATGACCCAATATTCCATAGTTAATAAATTTCAGTGCCAGGATTTACATACTGAACATTGGATTCTTTTGATTATTGAAAATACCCAGGATTAAATTCTGGCACTGACATTTCCCTGCTGAAAAACAATAGCTTTCAGAATGTCATGTCAATGTGACATCTACATCTATTTGGCGTTAACTGCATCATCAGCTTTCACCTGAGACAAACTTGCCATTATGTAGTTCATTCTACTGAAAAATGTGCTGGCATGAACTACTGCTCACAGGTTAGAGAAACTGGTGCAGTTCTGACTCCATGCAGCTGAAAGATGATCTGTTAAGGGTAACATGCTGAAGGATCCTAGCCCTAGTGAGCTCTAAATGTGTCCAAATTAGGAATGTCTCCAACTTATTTATGAGTCAGACTCTACAGGTGGATCACAGCAGGTCCTAATAGAATCTAATAGCCATTGTGGAAGGAATGCTTTTTTTCCTCCAACAAAATAAAGTTTGTATTCTACAGTTTGGTAGATATTTAATTGTCTTTAGTGAGCAGGTTGGCTTTTTTAAAGTATCAACATGATTTAGTAACTGGAAATATTTCAATATAATATTTAAGGCTCTCAAAAGTAGACTTTTCAGAAAATTGCTTTGTTAGAGTGTTTTTTTGTGTGTGATTTCTTAAATCCCCATTTTCCAGCTGACCAAGGTTCATGCAATTATATGTTTGGATTAATGAAGACCATGAAAGCACTGTGACAGAATAATTATCTTTAATTACACTAATTACATAAATGGATAAAAATTGATGATTAGGGCATTGCTGTGTGAGAATAATAGCTTTACATTAACAATCAGATCTTCTTGCAACTTATCTTCACCATCCCTCTACCTCTTCTGACCTACATTTGACATCTAAAAGTTTAAGGAAACTTTCAAACTCATATGACCCCATATATATCCTGAGTTTCTATGCTTTTGTGACTTAAGTAAGATGAGTTGGGTTGCCAGGTTTGGCAAATAAAAATACAGGGCCCTCCGTTAAATTTGAACTTCAGATGAATAGTGAATACTTTTTTTAGTTTAAAATTAGTTCCAGATATTGCAACATTAGAGATGATTCCTGTAAGGTAGTCCATTCAGTGACTGTTAGTTGGATGTGTTTTTATAGGATATATAGCCAGTATTCTATTCCTTACTTCCACAGCATACAGAAAGAGTTGTAAGGATTTTATTGAAATTTGAATTAGCCCAGGAGTTAAATTTTTAATGTTCAGTTTTAAACTAAAAACAAGTACCCAATTACACCGTATAAAAGTTAAATGAGGGTTACATTCCATTCTTTGATTATAAAATGCACGCATACAATTTTTTGTTAAGTGATGTTTCTATTCCAGTGTATCTGCTATTAAGGTAGGCAAATTATTTTTGCGCTATATATTTTCCCCAGTCTAGTTTTAAAAGGAGGACAAATATTTTTATAATTTTCATGGATTAACAATACTTTAAATCCCCTGTATCCATCAAACAGCTGTTCTCCTATCATATTGTTGATTGACAATGCTCATGAATTATTTATTAGCACTTTGTAATGAGTTCCTCCTTTATTTGTTACTGTGTATACATGAATATTCAAGAATTACCTTAATTTCTATTGTGCTCTGGTTATTTGGTGAAAGTGAAAAAGCCCTAAGTAATGACATGACTTCTGGGCATAAGAATCACTCAATTGCATAACAACGTCTGAAATCTTGAAATATAAAGCTATGCAAAGCCCCTCAGTGTGAGAGCAGTTGTGCTTGACCTAGAGAGAGAAGTTAAGGAAGATGCTTCCTGTAAAGAGAATATACTTAAGACGCTGTTGCTAACTTTCAAAGAGCACTCAAGAGCTAATGATTTTCTTCGGAGAAAAGTTTATAATTACAAGTTCTGAAATAAAAAGGAGGTTTGTCCCAGAGTCAAATCTTAATGACTTGTTTGCTCTTTGGATCCTGGGAACTGGGCCACATTGTGGAGGTCTAACCTTTCCCCCTTTTAAAATAGCCCAGGGCAGTTGTATTGGGGTGCCTGTGCAGGCAGTCATGGGAGTTTAAGTATTGTGGTGTCCTTTACCAAGGAGAGCTGACAGGCTTCCAAAGCCGTCTCAACTGGCTAACTCTGGTCCAGATTCCTCAGGGATTAATTGGCCATGGGTGCTTGTGAGCTGATATACTGTCATCTCAGCTGTAGATCTGTCAATTTAATACACAAGGTAATCAAGTCCAGTAATAGACTCTCCATGAATGTTAATAGCTTCCCTAAGCAAGAAATCGTTAGAGGCTGTTTACTTGATGTCATATGGAAGTGCATACTCTGCACTTAAAGTTAAAGATCATTAGATATTTTGTGGGATACATTTCCTTTCCCAAACTTTACTAAAATATCAAATATTTTGATATTTGATATTTTAGTAAAATATCAAATTGTGTTTGTTTGTGGTTGTTTTGAGACTAACTGCAAAGGAAAAGGAAGCTTTAAGATCCTAAGCTTGAGAAAACAACTTCAAAGTGAAAAACAAAAATAAAATAGAATTTTTTCTAAATACTTTTTAACGTTATTTTTAGAAAGGTTCCATCAATCAGAAAAGCACATAATCGAGTAAAAAGTAAAAGCTTACTTTTCACTTGTCTCCAATTGTCTTCCAGAGATAACCTGGTTTCTCTTTTCCAGAAAAATTTCTATTAATTTATAAATAGAGTTTTATATACAGAGACATCTAAAAAGATTTGTGTATTTTCTTATATCATGGGATTATAGTATACTTTTCTTCAGCAGCATTTCAATTGTCAGTATACTATAAATGTATCACATTGTAACAGTTATGTGATATTCCCTATAGAGGTGTATTTTAATTTGTCTAAATATTAATTACATTTCACTTATAAAATTTTGCCTAAGAAAATGAAGGAATGAGAAACAAATTATTTAATTTCAAGCTTAGTATTTGACATATCATTTGACTCTGCATCTGTCACATATATTAATGTGTAAGGCAGAACTCAACACCTGCAGCATTGTAAGGTATCCAAGGCACTGAATTTTTATATGAAGTTTCACACTTTTCCCCTAGAATTTTCAGGAATGATTAAACTTCTAATTGAACAACACTTGAGAATATTTTTCTCTGGCTTTGGTCCTTATTAGTAATTGTCCTATGTTAGGGAATTATGAGAAGGGAGGGGAGAATGATGAAATTTTAAATTGATCAGACAAGATGCTGACTTGGCTGAAAAGGGAATTTGAGCCTCAGCCATTGAGTTGAGCGATTTTTGCAATCCCAATTGCTGGGAACCGGCCTTGAGGTCTGCCAAAGACTTCCTGAGGTCAAGCACCAGCCAGAAAGAACTTATTACACAAGTTCTACACACACCCGGTATTCTTGACAAGTATTCTATGCACAAGCTTTTTGTAAACCAGGTGAATGACTGTGGACAACCGGCATATCAGAATATGTGCATAGGGAGTGAAATAAATACCATTGTACTTTATCAGCCATATAGGTATAGATATAGCAACAACAAAAAGCATGCAGAAAAAAATTAAAATTATTGGATTTTTTTAAATTTTAAATCTTCAAATGGAGCATATAATTAATTACTGAACTTCTGTTATCATTGTATTTAGATTCCTGTTAGTAACCAAGCATCCTATTATTTCTTATTATTCCTGATATAAAAAAAAGTCATGTGGGCATTCAATATGTTTAAAATCAAGTTAACTGGGAATACCAGTGATATAATAAAGTGAAGGATTTAAACATAAAAACAATAAAAACATAGTGGGAGTGGGGAAATGCAGAGTATTCTTATAAATCTCTCTGAGAGATGCTGTGATAATTCTTGTAATTATCACAGAGTATTCTTGTAAATCTCTCTGAGAGATGCTGTGACACATTTACAGCATTTTCAACACATTGAAATCATATTTAACACATTCAAAACTTTTAGTATAGAGTTTAAATTGTAGCTGCTTACTAAATCGTGGTTTCCATCTTATAGTTACCATTCAGTTAATCCTATATAATAAAGCCTAATATGCTAAGTGTTCGACTGATCAGTTGACCACTCAACTAGTCGCTATGATGCACACTGACCACTAGGGAGCAAACACTTCGACTGGTAGGTTAGCTTGCTGCAGGGGTTCGGCCGATCGGGACTGGGAGAGAGGGCAAGACATGCCCTGGAGCCCTCCCGTGGTCCTTCCCTGGCCAATCGGGGCTGGCCGGCCAACCTCCCGGGGTCCCTCCCCTGGCTGGCTGGCCCCCATCAGCCCCGATTGGGACTGGGCAAGACAACCCCGATCTCCCCTGATCACCAGCCAGGCCAAGGGACCCCACCCGTGCACAAATTTGTGCACCAAGCCTCTAGTAGATCATAAAAATATGGGTGCATATCTTAATAAATGAATAATAAAAATCATATCTGACAATACTTGTTAGGAATTTTAAGGTTTATTAAGAAAATTACATTTTATGAGAAAGGAGGGGATAATGATGAAATTTTAAATTGATCAGACAAGACACTGACTTGAATGAAAAAGGGATTTCAGCATTAACACTGAGTTGAGCGATATTTGCAATCCCAATTGCTCGAAAGAGGCCTTGAGGACTGCTAGAGACACATGGACAAATCTTTGTGATGTGGCTGGTTAGTATTGTTATGGGACTGAAGGAGTTCTCATTCTCTCTATTATACTATCTGGTACTCAAACCTGAGGGTGGTCTGGCAAGTCGTCTCTTCCAACTTTTTATGTAAAAGGCAACGATTGGTTTTAAATAAAGATTATATGGCAAGAGTCCAGACTGCAAAGGTTCTATTCTATGAACCCGCAGGTGTTAGTGGAGAGAGGGAAGGAATGTCTGTATTGGTTCCAGCCATACATCTACCTCAGAGAACCAGGCAACCCTGGCAGTACCTATAAAGATGGTGGCACCTGGCTAGAAAGAGTGATTGTCCAAAAGAAGGATGACAAAGAATTGAATGGTGAGGTAAGCCCAGCATGAGAGAAAGACTTAAATGTGCTTGGCACATGTGAATGTTTCCAGAAGTAAATCCACTATTATCTCAAACAAATTCAGTACATGTTCTGCAGTTGTACAAGGTTGTAATAATGACATTTTGTTGGACTGTTATACTTAGTGTGATATCCTTTGAGATTTTATGGAATAGTATTCATATCAGAACAATTTCAGATACATCTGAATATTTGGCAAAGTGTTATATCTTTACCTATTTGAGTGAATAGGATACTTAATACAAAGAATATTTATTTCTATCACCATTTAATAATCATCTAGTATTTGTGGACAAAAAGGTAAGCTCTAAAAATAAGTTGGACACATGACCATTGACCTTGAGGAGCTTATATTGTAGTGCAGGAGATAGAAGTGTAAGTATATAATGATGATACAGAAAAATACTAGAGTACAGGCATAGGGGAGAGACTTGTGGGAAGAGAAAGGGGGAATTTATGCATGGAGGGCATCTAGAAATAATTTCCAATGTTATCTTACATTTCTATCATATTTCAAATATATTCCCAACTTAGTTTAGCCTGAACGTCTTACATTTCAAATATATTCCCAACTTAGTTTAGCCTGAATGTCTTTCACAGTATTGCCGGCCTGCACTGATAAATACTTACTGAAATCTAAACAGAAGAAACTCCCTCCTGAATAGTTAGGTCAACATTTAACTCTTTTCACTAAAATATCTTAGTATGTGTGTTATTACTTCTTTTGAACTACACGTTTATGCCTTTATCTTGGGTCTAGTCCAAATTCACTAAAGTAGAATTATCCTGAATTTGCCCCAAATGTATTGTTCATTTCCTTGTTTTTTTCTTATCTATACCCTATACATTGCAGAGTAGCAACTGCAGAGGAGATGGACTGCATTGCAATTTTATTTGTAAAGCATTCATTGCAGTTATGAGCCATCAGGGCACTTGCCAGAGCTTTATTGGAGGTGAATTTTACGAGTAGAGATCATGGACCCGATACAGAAATTTATGAGAATCTCATTCTTTGCCAAATTATTTCTTTGTATATATTGTCTTACATAGCCAGATCACTTACTCATGAATAAAGGCTCAGCAAGAATCATTACTCACAGCAAATAAGGGCTTGAAATTGTTAAGAGCTTACAATAAGAAGACCATCATAGGCAACTATAAAATACTGTTCCTTTGCACTTTCTGCTTGTGGAGACCTGTGAGCCTTCCCTAGAATTTTATGAAAAAAGAAGCTGACACTTTAAAAGCCAATTAGTAGAGCTACATAATTGTTCATTTGGATTTATGTTTCTCTCAGTCAGTTTATCTGCTAATGTTTTCAATAACAGCAATTAGAAGTACAGTTAAATGTGAAAATCAATGCTAGTAGAGATCAACAAAATCATAGCCACAAAGAGAAAGCAAACTAGCATTGTTTTTAATCAGTTCAAGCAATAGCTTGAATTCTATTTTACTGAATCCATCAAAGAAAGACTAAATTTTTAAAAGGTGAGTCAATTGCTAGTACAAATGAGACAGAACAAAAAAATTCTCTGAAACAAATATATTCCCAACTGTATTTTGAATAAGCAATGTAAATAAGGCATTGAAATATTAAAACTCACTGTGAAAACCAACGTAACATTAGGTTTATAAATGCAAATTTCTAAACACAACCTTTTTGTAGTCTGCAATTGTAGAAATGTAGCTCAAATACTATTGTTCAATAACTTTTTTCTACAAATGTTTATTGGACACATACTATGTCAGACATTATTCTAGACTCCCAGAATACATCTATGCATGAAGCGAAGAAAATTATACTCATGGAATTTAGATTTAATGGAGGGAGAGCTGAATAAAATATAAGCTAAAGATGTATAAATGTGTAACATAGCATGTTAGAATGTAGTATTTCTTATGGAAAAAGAAAAATATGGAGTAGATTGATGGAATCAGGAATTACAGTGCTGGGAATGGGATGATGGCAATTCTAAGTGGCATGACCATTGTAGGCCTCATGGGGATCTATTATTTCCAATATTAGAAGTACATGAGGCTGATATTATTAAAGTAATATATTTTTCAAGGGAATATAAGAATAATCAAATGTAGCCACTGGCCTCAACCAATCCTATATGTCTTTGAGGTCCCTGAGATATTATCAAGGACAAAATAAATGTCTATTGTATTAGCTAGAACTTTCATTGCAAAACTCAAAATAGAACTCTATTGACATGAGCTGATGAAAAAAAAAAAGGTTATATGCTAGGTCACTCTGAATGAAAACAATAAATAAGGTGGGCTTCATTTATTTCTATTTTGAATAGTAAACCAGAGTCTGAAAGCTGCCCATTTATATGCAAGGGCAGTGTGGTTTTGTCTATGCCTTCCAGTGCCAGATCAACACAGTACTGGGGAGAGGTGGGCCTGTCTATCCAAAACAATAGTCCCAGGCTTAGCTGTCACTTAGGGGTGAGAGAAAGAAAGAAAGAGGACTCCAATAAAACTAATTTAAAATAAGTAAAAAATGGTAATGGAAAAAAATAAAAAAGAATAATAAAAAAGAGGAGATTCAACTCAACTTGGCCTAAGCAAAAGTAAAAAACTATATATATATATATATATATATATATATATATATATATATATATATATATATATATATATGTTTAAACTTTTATTCTTCACCTCCCAAAATCAAGACTTTTTTCCATCACCATTTATGCCCTTTTACCCTCTTGTATCTGCCCTACCCCCCTTTCCCTATGGTAATCACCATACTGTTGTCTGTGTCTATGACTTTTTTTTCTTTTTTTTTGCTTAATGCCTTCACCTTTTTCACCTTTGTCAACCCCTGTTCCCTTTGACAACTGTCAGTCTGTTCTCTGTATCTATGAGTCCGTTTCTATTTTGCTTGTTATATATTTTGTTCATTAGATTCCACATATAAGTGAAATCATATGGTATTTGGCTTTGTCTGATTGGCTTATTTCACTTAGCATAATATTCTCCAGATCCATACATGCTGTTACAAAAGCTAAGGTTTCCTTCTTTTTTACGGCAAAGTAGTATTCTATTGTGTAAATATACTATGCTTTTTTATCCACTCATCTGCTGATGGGCACTTGGGCTGCTTCCAAACCTTGGCTATTATACAAAATGCTGCAGTGAACATAAGGGTGCATATATTCTTTCAAATTAGGCTTTCAGGTTTCTACTCAACTAAAACCAGTTTAAATGTAAATGAGATATCATGATATATATAACTAAAAGGGCCAGATAAACAGTATTTTTTGTTGTTATTTAGAATTTTGGTTCTGTTGCTAAATAGTTTTTCATCTTTGCCCTCTTTGTGCTTAAATTTTCTTTCACTTTGGCTCCTTTTGTTGTAGCGAAATATTGGCTGTAGTTCTGTTGTGTCCTAAAAGCCCCTGAGATTTTAAATTCTTGGCCTGCCTCTTGTAAGGCAGTATCATACCCAGACTGTTTAGGTCAATCAGACCTTCCTAAACTGCATAGATTCTGTTAAACAGCTAAGTGGGGAGGAGCGATTAGGGACAGCTAATTGCTGACCACAGTGTCCATCTCTGAAATTAGGGGAAACTGATAGCATAGTCTAGATCCTAATATACTAGTATGTGATATGTAAATATTATGTGGGATTTTAGATCCATGTGATTATGGTATTTATGTGGTCTTTATGATATTATTATCATTTATTGCATATTAAATAATGGATTCTACTTTTTTTTTTACCAGATATTGCACAAGAAAATTATTCTAAGAATCACTGGTCAATGGACTCAATAAATGTGTTTATTTTTACTAATGAACCCTACTACTGATTCCATTCTTTTTAGGATATACCAGCTATTCAGGAAGTCACTGACTCTTAACTTTTCTTCTATAAAATACATGTCATTTGCTAATTCACTAATTTACCAACACAGAGAAAAAATGTCTCTATATATCATTCATCTGCTCAAACTTTATGTTCATGAATTAAAATTATATATTAAAAGATACTAAAAACAATAAATTGAAAATGTAGGCTCACACCAAGAAAGATATCTTAAAATCTGTGGTTTTTCTTACTTTTGTAAAATTAATTGTAACTTTTGCACATTTGATAACATTAGATTTCATTTTAGTAAATAAATGTAATACTAATTTAATGTTATGTAATAATATATAAATGTAATATTAATTGATGATGCTTCAATAGAAATGCCTATTATTAATCTGGTTGCTTTCTGACTACAGTTGTCTATTAGGTATAATCTGTTCTATTCATAGGAAGGGAGAGTAAGAGAAAAGGAGAATTCAGTTACCAAAGCACAAACTTGAATAGTCACTTACAGTAACAGGCATTTAGCAAATCTTATTTCATTTTATATGCAAGTGATTTTTACTAGAGTTAAGTAAAGGTAGTTAACTTGATTAAAGGTATGTGCCTGAAGATAGCATTTTTCACAGTGTTTTACATAATTCTAATTTATAATAAGATGAGCTTAACTCCTCCTCCATCATAGCACCACTGAACTGCCTGTCTTCTTTCATGTTTGATGTGTGTTAAAGGCTTAAAAATAAGAATCAACAGCCCTAACTGGTTTGGCTCAGTGGAGAGAGGGTCAGCCTGCGGACTGAAGGGTCCCAGGTTAAATTCCGGTCAAGGGCATGTAACTTGGTTGTGGGCACATCCCTAGTAGGGGGTGTGCAGGAGGCAGCTGATTGATGTTTCTCTCTTACCGATGTTTCTAACTCTCTCTCCCTCTCCCTTCTTCCCTGTAAAAAAAATCAATGTTTTTTTTTTAAAGAATCAACATAAGATTCTTAAAAATTACATGATTAGAGATATTCTGTGTGGTAATAAAAGAAGTGTCTGAGATTCTCCATGATGATGAGAGTGAGAGACAGCTCTCTCTTTAATTACGTAGATGTGTCACATACTGAGGCAGAAATGGAAGGAACACTGTCCCTCTGAATGTTCCAGCAAAGTAAAACTTACTCAGTTCTTAAATATAGTCCAAATAGTTTATTTCTTTGTATTTTCTATCCATTAAAGAACATATTTATTGGATTTTTCAGAGGCAAAATCTTTTAGATGAAAACATATTAAAATTACCTTTTTATCTGCACCTAGAAGCAACAATGCTAGAGTATACTGAGTTTTTAGGACAGGAAACAGAAAAGCAATATTTTCCAGCTCATCTTATTTGTTTTATGTTACTTAGTTATCTTACCTCTGCTTACCCTTCTTTCTTCCAGGTATGAAATGTACTCCTTCAATCATACCTCTAAAGATATTATACATATCAATTTACATTACTCAATTTAATTTACTTGGATTAATACTTTTAATTACTGAGACTAATAAATAATCTTAAAATCCCCTGTCTTAACGTAATAATTCTATTGATTTACTATTTTAACTCATTTCTATCAGTTTGAATTATAAACTTTAATAATATTATTATACTTAAATTTCACAAACATATTAATTCAACAAGTCAGTGTGTATCTTTGGATTTTTGTACATGATATTCTTTATTCAGTTTGCCATTCTGGATTTAAATAATGCCACTTAAGTTGGGATTTTAACTATAGGTAATATTCAAAGAATTCTTTCTTCCAATGGGAGCAGTATCTCAGACTTTGAGCAAGAAACTGAAAACACTTTTTTTTAAATGTATTTTTATGTGTATTTCTTTGTCCTGATAAAAATTCTACTAAGCATGGGTGGTTATTGACACAGTAAATTATTTAAACTTGGACACATTGCTTTTAAAATTTGTCCTACAGTAGACTATCTACAAAATAAAATAAAAAAATACTTTGGTACAGCAATCACACAGAAATGAAACACTTTCCTCTCGATAGTTCTTTGCTGGTGGGAAGCATCCTACCTAATAATAGACAAATATGCAAATTGACCATACCTCCGACACACCCAAAGCCACGCCCACAAGCCACACCCACCATCCAATCAGAGTGGGTATGCAAATTAACCCATCCAAGATGATGGTTAATTTGCATATCAAGACAGCTTGGAAGAGGCCAAGTGCTGCAGAAGGGAGCAAAGCTGCAGAGAAGCAAGCAGGCGAGGCTGGCGGAGAAGGGAGGCAAGCAGGTGGGGCCGGCCAGCGGAGAAGGGAGGCAAGCAAGCAGGGCCGGCCAGTGGAGAAGGGAGGCAAGCAGGCAAGGCCGGCCAGCGGAGAAGGG
Organism: Cnephaeus nilssonii; assembly: GCF_951640355.1. Lineage (NCBI taxonomy): Eukaryota > Metazoa > Chordata > Mammalia > Chiroptera > Vespertilionidae > Cnephaeus > Cnephaeus nilssonii. Next base: position 14,407,540 of record NC_137079.1, read on the forward strand.
AGGCAAGCAGGCAGGGCTGGCCAGCGGAGAAGGGAGGCAAGCAGGCAGGGCAGGGGAGAGCGCAGCAAAAAGCCCTATTGCAGGAATCTTTCTGCAAGGGACTACTAGTCTTTTATAATATTTGAGTTAATTAAGCAGATCAGACAGGTCATAGCTGGTTAGTAAGCAATTCAAGCTCTTGTGGCAGAAACATTCTAGCAAACCAGTTTTCTATTAAAGGCATACACATCTCAAGGTTTTAGGTAACTGCCCATTAGAAAATAATCATTAAACATTTATTCTTATTAGTAAGCAGACTAAGGATGAAATTAAACCTTGTGCTGAAAAGGTAAAAAGTAAACACACTTAACTTTACATTATTAAGTAGCTGAAATGTAAATGCATTCTAATCTCTTCCTTATCTATCCTAGTGTGTTGCATTCTTGGGAATATTTGTGTCAGTAAACACCTTCACCTTCATTAGCTAACTTGAAATTTATGGACTATAATTTTTGCTTAGTTAGAACTAAAGTATTCAAATTAAGTATGAGTATGAAAAAATATTCTTAAAATTGAGATTAGAGTAAACTGACTAAATTATTTTTCTTGCTTACCCTTCATTCCCTGCATCTCCTTTGTTTTTCTATATTGTTCATGTTCATAAAGGGATGTGTTAGCTGCTTATACATTCCTCTTAATCTGCATAGGTGAGTGTAAAAAATGACAACCTGTACTATTGGACTGAATCATTATTGAGTTTTAAAGTTGATAATTTTGCAAAACTAAATACTGGCGTGTGTGTGTGCATGTGCTTGTGTATTGTAACTCAAGAAATTTATTGCAACTATTCACCTGTGCTGTCAGTGTTTAAACATCCCTACAGATGCATCATCAGGACAACTACAGATGGTTTATTTGAATTGCATGTTTAGATGGTTTTTGGGATATAAACTTTGGGCCCATGAGTCATCTCTAGAATATATGCATATTTATAAAGTTAAATCTAGTTCTCTCTAAATGCAATACCCCAGTTACCATTTTAATACTGTCTCAATCAGAGATCCATAAATAGTTATTGTATTTGTGTATTTTGTATATGTAAGACTAAGCAGATAGGGATGTTTAACTAGTTTAAATTTTGGAAACAAGTGTATGTAATAGTTGGAACTGCTTCAGAGAAATTTTTAAATTAAGTTAAAGGAATTGATGTTATTCTACTTATAAGATTATTGAATTAAGCTTTACCAATGCAAGTAAACCTTTCTATGTCTTTTGCAGTGCTGTGAACTTATTTAATGATTCATGTTCAAAAATTAAATGTGATTTACATTTCATTTTCTTATCGACATGCTTTTAGAAAAGCAATTTAGGCCAATATCTATATTTTATATCTTCCATGGTTCTAGCATGGTTTATTATTAACCAATTCTGGCAATATTATAAAAAGCATTTACTTAAGTTATAATTTTGTTCAGATGATACATTTATTAGTTCTGTAAAATAATAGCATGTTAATGTTTTGATGTAAATGTTTATTAGTTATGACCCATAAATATTATGTGATGGAAAAACTGAAATTCTTAAAATATTTTTTTTAGATTTAATGCTTGGCCATTATAAAACATGAAGTCATTGTAGTACCATCTATTTAGAAGAGAGATGGAATAGAAAGAAACAGTATATGCAAGGGGCTTTGATGGCTTCCCTTATATGGATCTACTACAAATAGAAAACTTACAGTTAAATGGGTTGCTTATTTCTTGGTTAATGTGGTTCAAATTGTGGGCTTAATTTTAGTGGATGTCAGTTACATAACAGTGGCTATTTCTCAAAAAGCAGTGTGCATCAAAGGAAAGGTACATCACCGAACAAGTATACCCTCACTTTTTCCCAGAAAGGAAGAAAAGGATTGTGAGCCATTGCCTTTTAACAGTTATTCACACAGCTTTAATTTGGACAAAACTGAGTTTTAATTTCCATTTCACTCGGACTATAAGTTACCAAGAAATTTTTCATCTGTTTTTTGAGGTCAAACTGTTTAAGGCAAAATAATAAGTATATAATTAATGATACTAGTTATTTTTATGACAGATTTTACTGAAGAATGGTGTATGTTGTAGTATTAATAGTTTCTATGCTTTATTCTGAATTATTCATGCCATCTAACGCTTACTGGCAAAAGACACAATATGTATTCAGGAAGTGAATATATCTCTGACTCAGTACATGCCCATATATCTACCTGCTAATTTTGCAAAGATGATTTTTTTAAAAAAAAAAATTTCTATTAAGACCTCAGTATGATTCAGGGAAAAGGAGTAGATAATAAGGATCAAATGAAATATATAATGTTACTCCCTGATATGATCCAAAGTATGATGTAAGAGCTCTAGTAACCCCAGAACAACTGAGAAAGTGCAGAGTTGACTAATATTAGCTGTGTAGCACCCCAGGAACCCAAGTTGTGCCTATGTCAGCTCTCAATTAGCGCAGCTCCACACTGAGAAGGAGATTTAAAAACAATGGGACATCATTAGTGGACATTCATAGTACAATATTTTGCCAACCTACCAAATGTCTGTTTATGAGCCATCCACAGGGTCCCACTAAAAAAATAAAGCAATTTCTTAGCTCCTTTGGTAGGGAAACTTGGGCACAAGGATGAGATTATAACGTGAAGGGGAGGACCACACACACCTACCCATTGATGGACCCCTGTTTCTTAATAACCCTAACATGGGGTAGTGCAGTCAGTTAAATCACAGTAAGGATCCTTCTCTGGAATTAACAATTTGAAGAAATCCAACTATCTTGGCTAAAAGGTAAGCATTTTAATATATGCAAATCTTTGACTTGGAATAATTTATAATGTCTTCCAGGAGATAGAAAGTCACGGAATCTAGAAGCAAAGATCAAGAGGCTGAAAGTGACCTCTAGAAGTAGTGTAATACCTGATGGCATTATTCACTTACCTTCCTTACTATTTTTAAAGGCCAATTTTAACCCACAGACAAAGGATATAGAAAGGATTTACTTTGCAATGGGTCTTAAGGATGTGCTGTGAAATAAGCCAGGGAGACCATTTCCATCTGCAGATGCTGGTTCCTATGTGTGAACGTAGGTATGCCGCCTCTTCTCCGTGGTACAGAAATGTTATGTTGTAGTAAAATTAAATGTGAAATTGTGATACCACTTTACTGGATCAAAATGGAAGTGTTGAATGGCCTAGTATGGTGAGAATTCCCTCTGGAATATGAATAGAGAGCATATTAGAGTGTTCTTTCCTCTTTCCTTTTTATGTTGAGATTCTTTTGCTAGCAAGGAGATGAATTGTAAGTAATATCCTCACTATCATCTTTAAGGCTTTTGTTACTCATTATATGCATGGCTGTACAGAAATGGAACTGTTTTCTAAAAAGAACACTAATAGTAGAAAAATGAGCATTATATTAAAAGTAAATATCACTGGTTAGTTTTACATTCTTTAGTATTAGACTTCCGTGATGTGTATTATCTAGCTGTTGGATAATTTTTGAGTTCACTAGCAAAGAGAAATAAAAGTGTGTAATCTATATTTTTTTCTAAATGGTTATCTAGATAATTAGGCTTTCAATTTGTTAGTGTCCGTGTGTGTGTGTGTGTGTGTGTGTGTGTGTGTGTGTGTGTGTGTGTGTATGTGTGCAATCTAAAATTATCAGATCTCTGGGGAATTAAATTGACTTTGATTTTATTTTCCTGTGTAGAAAACTTTACTGAATGTGAAATAAGTTAAATTAATAATTGTAATCAGTCATCATTGAATAATACACTAGAAATTATTTGTTTTTATGTAATGATTTTTTCATGCTATAACTTTCTTTGCAGATGCTGTACTAATAAGGTATTAGCTTACCCCTTAAGAGGAACATCATGACTCTTAAATCCTATCTCCCACCTTAACAATGAGAATCTAGGAATTTCCCTAAAGAATCTACTTGCAACACAAAAAAAACAAAAGTGAACAAGACATAGCTATTAAAGATTTTTCAGAGAAAGAGCTAAAGATGAGATACGCTGTACAATCCACAGCTAACAAATTTAACATCCTCACAAGACATGCATATTCTTCAAGATCCTTTGTCAGCCCATAGCCACTGCGGTTTGTGGTTGCAGTAGTTGCTGATGTTTACATTTCTAGGATCTTCCTCCCAGAAAGATTCTACCTGGTTGAATGTCATATATTGTCAAAGCAATTCAGCCCAGTCTAGCTTTTTCCTTCCCCTACCCCTGCTTTCATTTCGAACTCACTTCCAGAAAAAAAAACACAAAAACAATAGCAAAAAAACACAGGGTTTTTATTTGTCTTTAATTAATAGGACCATCTTCTTTTGAAAGTTGTTTAACAGACAACTTTTGTCACTATTGTATGTCCCTGGGATATCTTCATTCCTCTCTATTTTGGCTCTCCACTAAAGAAAGAACTGTTAATGAATGAAATATTCTCAGTTTATAAACCCAAATTGTCTTTAGAAAGTCCTGTAAACTCTCAGAAAAGCATTAGAGGTGCAAGAGGGAAATAGTGGTGCATCAGAGTAGTAAATTCAAAGAAAATTTTATGAATGAAGAGTAATTCTCTTAATGAGGATGACTATGAAAAGGATTATTAGTTAATGACCCAGGTTTTACTGGTGAAGGTAAAGAAAACATTCAGTTGTGTGGGTATAGCTGAGTAGCTGACATCGCTTTATTTATATATTTACATTTTATTTGATAAATTTGACTTGTTACAATTTATAATTTTAAGGTGTAGAACATGTTACTTTGATACATTAATATATTGCAATGTGATTGCCATTGAATCAATATTTATCACTTTATATCATTATAATGTAGTATTATTGTATACTATTATTGACTACTAGAGGCCCGGTGCACGAAATTCGTGCACATAGGCGGGTTGTCCCTCAGCCCAGCCTGTACCCTCTCCAATCTGCAATCCCTCTCACAATCCAGGACTGCTGGCTCCCAACTGCTTGCCTGCCTGCCTTCCTGATTGCACCTAACCACTTCTGCCTGCCAGCCTGATCACCCCCTAACCACTCCGCTGCCAGCCTGTTTGCCCCCAACTTCCCTCCTCTGCCAGCCTGGTCACCCCTAACTGCCCTCTCCTGCAGGGTTGATCACCTCCAACTGCCCTCCCTTGCAGGCCTGGTCCTTCTCAACTGCCCTCCCTTGCAGGCCGGGTGCCTCCCAACTGCCCTCTCCTGCTGGCCATCTTGTGGTGGCCATCTTGTGTCCACATGGGGGCAGGATCTTTGACCACATGGGGGCAGCTATATTGTGTGTTGCAGTGATGATCAATCTGCATATTACTCTTTTATTAGATAGGATAGAGGCCTGGTGCATGGGTGGGGGCCAGCTGGTTTGCCCTGAAGGGTGTCCCGGATCAGGGTGGGGTTCCCTTGGGGCATGGGGCGGCCTGAGTGAGGGGCCTGTGGTGGTTTGCAGGCCGGCCACGCCCCCTGGCAACCCAAGCAGAGGCCCTGGTATCTGGAATTTATTTTCCTTCTACAATTGAAACTTTGTAGCCTGGAGCGGAACCAAGCCTGGGGCTCCCTCCGAGGCCGGCAGCCATTTGTGTTGGGGTTATAATTGAAACTTTGTTGCCTTAAGCAGGTGGGTCCGGCCAGGGTGTGTGGAAAGCTTTGCTTCCCCTGTTGCCGGTGGCAACCCTGGCCTGCTCTCTCAAGCTCCATTCTGCCGCCATTTGTTTGAATTTGTTTACCTTCTATAATTGAAACTTTGTAGCTTGAGTGGAGGCTTAGGCCTGGCAAGGGCAGGTGGGAAGCTTGGCTTCCTCTGTTACCTAGGAAACCTTGCTCTCTGTGGTTGTAGCCATCTTGGTTTGGGTTAATTTGCATGCTCGCTCTGATTGGATGGTGGGCGTGGCTTGTGGGTGTGTTGGAGGTATGGTCAATTTGCATATTTGACTATTATTAGATAGGATATTTATTATGATATTCATTAGATCTCTATGACTTTATTTGTCACTAAAAGTTTGTACTCATCAATTTTATTTCTCCACCTTACATCCCCTGTTAATTGAAAGTTTACTCTGTATATTCTATAGGTTTTACTTCTTTAGATTCCACTTATAAGGGATATCAGACAGTACTTGTCTTGCCTGTTGGACTTAAGTCACTTAGCATAATGTGCTCATGGTCCATCCATGATGTTACAAATGGCAGGATATCTTTCCTTCTCGTGGCTAAATAACATTCCATTGTGTGATATACCATGTCTTCTTTTGTCCTTTCATCCAATGATGGGCATTTGTGTTGTTTCCATATATTGACCATTATGAATAACTAGAGGTCCGGTGCACGAATTCGTGTACCATTGGGGTCCCTCAGCCTGGCCTGCAGGATCAGGCCGAAACCAGCTCTCTGACATCCCCCGAGGGATCCCAGATTGCAAGAGGCTGCAGGGCAGGCTGAGGGACCCCACCAGTGCACAATTGGGGCCAGGCAGGGACATCGGAGGTTGGCCAGCCAGAGAGGGACCATTTAAGGGCTCCAGGGCATGTCCAACCCGTTTTGCTCAGTCCTGATCAGTCGGACTCCAGCAGCAAGCTAACCTACCAGTCGACTGTCTGCCCCCTGGTGGTAAATGCACATCATAGCGAGCAATTGAGCAGCCTTCACATATCATTAGCATATTACGCTTTGATTGGTTGAATGGCCGACTGGTTGGCTGGACATTTAGCATATTAGGCTTTTATTATATAGGATGCTGCTATAAACATGGTTTTACATATATCTAACAATATACCATTTTTATTTCTTTTGAGTATATATACTCAGAAATGAATTGCTGGATTCTATGGCAGATCTATTTTTAATTTTTTGAGGAACCTCCACTTATTTTCAATCATGATTGACTAATTTACATTCCCTTCAACAGTGTATAAGACTTCCCTTTTTGTCACAACCACTCTGAAAGACTCTCTTTCCCATTCTACTTATGGACTGAATTGTGCCCCTCCCCCAAAACTTTATGTGTTAGAATTTAAACGCACCAGTATTTAGAATGTGACTGTCTTTCAAGATATGGCCCTTGAAGAGGTAATAAAGATAACATGAGATCTTTAGGATAAGCCGGGATCCAGGATAACTGATGTTCTTATAAGACAGGTTATTATGGAAAGCAATGTAGAGACCCAAGGAGAAGGAGGCCATTTATTAGACAAGGAGTTTGACCTCTGATGAAACCAACTCTACTGGTACCTTACTCTTGGAATTCAAGTCTCTAGAATTATGAAAACATAGACTTCTGATGCTTAAGTGCCCTGATCTCTAGTAATTTAGTACAGTAGCCCTAGGAAATCAATATGGTTCCTGAATCAGTAAGAACAAAACGGATGTGAGTTGTTGGGGGAGGACTGTCTGGAGTAGAGAAATGTGGATCCCCAGTGACCATAGAAAATGTACAACTTAACTAGCCTTCTATCGAAAAGGGTCACTTTAGTTTGTTTCTAATTGACCTTCTATATCTGAAGTTTTGGTTTTGTTAGAACTTGGAATAAGTTTGTACAAACTAAAACTACTCTGTACCAATATAGGAGTCTGATTAACCTTTTACCATCAAAGAAAAATATCATTTACTCATTTTACTTTTATAGCTACTTTGCTTTTGGAATATTTTGAGGCAAGTTACTTTGTTAAATTAATGTAGAAGGCAACAACTGATGTCGGATGTCATATGGGTATGAGATTTATTGGGATGATCACTTAGTAAGTTATATAATGTCTAATCACTAAGGTGTACACCTGAAATTAGTATAAATTGTATCTCAACTGTAATTGAAAAAAAAATATTTCCAAAAAGAAAACATGACAGTTAAAAAAATATAGCAAAAAATAAAGGGAAGGCATGTCTCTTAGTTATAATGACTGTCAAAATGAATAAATTTGCACTGTATTGGCTGTGAAATTTATGAGATCTTGAAGCTAAAAGAATAAGCAGTAACGTGCTTGAACCTGCACAAAATACGGCCAGTATTTTCAGATTTGTGGCAGGAGGTGAGTTTAAGCAGGGGAGCTTAGTTTAGAACATATCAGCAGAAGGCACTTACAATTATAATCTATGGTCTGGAGATATTTAAATGAAGGCTTAAATGCAGAGTAAAAATTATATACTGAGATGGGTTATTCACAGTCAGAGTGCTTTCAATCTTCATAGTCCTCTTCATTTACCAAAAGTTCCAGAATATATAATGGACTTTTGTGCCTGCCTTTTTGCCTTTGCTTATGATGCTTACGTGGTCTGGAATGGATGTACTCATTCTTGCTGCCTCTAACCCCTGATGAACTTCTGCTCGGGCTGGTTGTCCTCAAGCTTTAAGAGCACAAAGGAAAATTTTCTACCATTTATGTTTCCATGACATGTACATCATCTACATTGGGTCAGGCACTGTGCTTAGGCACTAGTTGCACATCTGGGGCGTATTAAAATCGATGTTTCTCTTTCATTTGTTTTCAGATCATTTTGTGAGCTTCTTCAGTATGGGGAATTTGTATCCCCACCCTCAGTCTTTCTATCTCCTATACCTAATGCTTATTTGGACAAAGTAAATTTATTTATTATAGTTTTACTGTTCTGAATTTGACACCCTGTTTACTGTATATATAACAAGATACTATTAAGTATTTGAAAAACCAAAATTGCCATTCCCATACCAAGTTAAACAAGATAAAAGTTACTCATCAACATTTGGTGTAGCCATTTAGTGTCTTTAAATTTTTAATCATGGAAAATACATATACATTTTTATATGAGGCCTAGTGGTGAAAAAAAAATCCTTTAGTAGAACTATTTATTACCACTAAGTAAAATCATAGACAGTTTTTCTTATTAAAAATCAAATTCTCCATATAGTTGTGGAGAAGGGTGTTTGAAGTAGGTGGTGAGGCAGACACAACACCTTTGAATTGTCTCTCTACAAATCTGTTTGAGAGGTGAGCTTATAGTTCCTTCAATAGTCCTCAATATTCTATTCAGATATGAGGCATTTAGAAAAAATTATTTGTTAATATTTTATTAAAAAATGTGACATTGATTTTAATTTCCCTGAGCTGCAGTCCCTTAGTATACCTCTTGGAAGATATAAAATATATACTTTGATGTAAAAATTTCAAGGAAAATGCTTATATATTCTCTTTGTACTCTGTTTAAATTTAGAGATTCAAATAGTCTTGTTGCTGGAGCTTTCTTACCATTTATTATTCAGTGATTAAGTCCTACTATTTTATTATATCTTTACAGATAATTTTTCTTCTGCCTCAATTCACATTCCTGGGAATTCAATCTTGATAAAGCAACGTAACCTTGACATTCCCTTTTGCTACCCAGTTACCTCAGTCACAATGCAGATTTGCTATTTTATTCCATCAGTTTGTGTCAGGGCCTTGTGGTAGTCTCCCTTGGCTTTTTGACCTGTGAAGGCTTCCATGATTGCTGCTTCTGTTTTTATGCTAAAGCCCTTCCTTTCAAGGTACATAAGTGCTAAACACAATGGTTTAGAAAACCAGTTCAGCTTCTCTGTTAACTGATTTATGGACATAAGATTCACTATCTCCACAAATCTCTAGTCAAAGGAGGAGAAAAATAAGAACTTCATGGGTATATGATTAACAAAATGTAATTCCAAAGCTTTGAAATTGCTTTCATTCATCCTATTTTATAGCAAGATTTAGAACTGAGTTAAAATTAACCCCGAGGTTTGTGGCTTCTTATAGAAGGTATGATTATTATTTAAATTCTCTTTCAATCCTGTTATCATATCTGCATTTATATAAATGCATTTAAAATGCTTTTGAAAACAAATTGTAATTGCAAAAGGAGTAATCAGTATTGCCTGTTTTAATAATTAAGGCCCTATAAAAAAAGAAAATATTTGACAAAATATTCAGAGGATAATTATTTACTTAAAATTAATATGAGTATATTACTTTTTAAAATTTATTTTAAGGGCACCCAGGATTTGCTTGAAAATAGGTCTGGGAATGCATGAAAGACATGTTAATATTCCCAGATTCCTAGAAAGAGGGTGAAGGGCAATTCCTGTAGGGTCAAGGCTCTAGGAGGAGGGATGAGGGACAGTTGGGCAAGAGCCTTTAGTGTGGTGTTACCATGGGAAACAATCAATGACTAAGGAAAGTATTGGATGGTCTCAGTGACTTCAGCAGGCTCTGGGTTACAGAGGATGGTGGCCCAGAGTGATACTTGTGAGAGCCAAAGACTCTGTTGGGGTGTGGGCTCCACATTGATTGGTTTACATATCCAATGTATGCCTGCAGGTGAGTTGCTTACCATCTCTAGGAATGGCTAGCCTTGGGTGGGGCAGTCTCTCCAGGACCAGGGAGGACTCAGATGTCACAGCATCAAAAGTCCATGGTTAATATACGTACATTTCTTATATTGTAACACCCATGTACAACCAATTAAATCTACAGATAAGATTTAAAATGTGTTTTAGAGCATGATGCCCACGGCATCATTACTGGACCTGAAATTATCCTACCTAATAATAGACATATATGCAAATTGACCGCACCTTCGCTATGCCAAAAGCCACGCCCACCAGCCAAGCCACGCCCACCAAACCAATCAGGACGAGTATGCAAATTACCCCAACAAAGATGGCAGCTAATTTGCATATCAAGACAGCTTAGAAAGAAGCCAAGAGCTGCAGAAGGGAGCAAAGCTTCAGAGAAGCAAGCAAGCCGGGGGGAGGAGAAGGGAGGAGTGGAGGCAGGGCCAGGGGAGAAGGGAAAAAAGCAGGCTGGCTAGCGGAGAAGGCGGGGCGGGGGAGAAGGGAGGAGCGGAGGCAGGGCCGGGGGAGAAGGGAAAAACAGGTGGGCTGGCGGAGAAGGCGGGGCGGGGGACAAGGGAGGAGAGCAGGCAGGGCGGGGTAGAGTGCAGCAGGAAACCCTATTGCAGGATTTTTCCTGCAACGGGAATGCTAGTACTTCAGTGTAATGGACAATGTGGTGCTGAGTTTCTTGTGCCTGATCTATAGAAAAGACAGCTTTTGGATTCTCTATTGTGCTGCCAATAGATATGCTAAAGCCCTTCCTTTCAAGGTACATAAGTGCTAAACACAATGGTTTAGAAAACCAGTTCAGCTTCTCTGTTAACTGATTTATGGACATAAGATTGTGAGTCCAGAGTGAGTTGTAGATTATGAAAACTTTTACACAAAGTATTTTGTTTGTCTTGCCCACAATCTTGTACGTGGTCATCCCTCTCCGCCGCCCGATTATAGAGAGAGACATGTTGAAAGAGGTTAAGTAACTTGCCAGAATCACTCTATCAGTATATGGTTATAGAATCGCAATCATCTACTTCTAAGTCTCATTGTCTGCCTTGTGCTCTGCTGACTGCTCCTCTGGTGGAGTGAGGGGCTTAACACACAGTGTTTGACAGCCACAGGAATGGCCAGTTTCCTGATCGTGCACACATTTTAAGTGTTTTTCATTAAACTTCAGCAAATGATAAAAGAAATTTTAGTTCTTTCACTTATACCATAGAAATATGCATTCAAAATAAACTAGATGCACAGATTAAAGAGTACTTTCCCCCGAAGTACCCTGAAAATTACACATAAAATGTTAATGACTGTGATAAATTTTTAAAAATTACATTATTATATTGAGTGGGGGGGATGAATACTTATCACTATATTCTACTGCACTTTACAATTTTTTTTCTATAATTGTTTTTAATTGTTGGATTTTTCTTCTATTATTTTATATCCTGGTCGGTTCTCTTCTCCAATGTATGATATTGATCCAAATGGATACAATTCTTCGTAACCACAACAATAAAAAAAGATCTTATGCTAACAGACTAGTTTAAATCATTTACTGGTAGACACCATGTGTACCTTCAAGTGTGTCAGTCCGTCAACATTATCCCATATTTTCACATTTCAGGTTGTTCTATCTCAGTAATTTATCATTCTCCCCTTCTGACTTCACACTGATTTTCCTTCTACTTTTGCTGTGACTGCTTCACAAATTATGTCAATAATGATATTGTTTAACACTAACATTTTGGTTTAAACAATGGATCAGAATATTTGAAAATGTAAATCAATTTGAAATGTTGATGTTTTTGGAATTGTAATATAACCCTGAGTTTGACATACTTGGTCATTTATTTAAGTTCATTTAGATTTCTTATATAAATTATTAGGCATCTTGTCTGAACAACATTTGCAATTGAATCTGGTACTCCTAGAGATCTCATTAGTTTCTAATCATAGCTAATCTATTTAAATTCCTGAGAAACTTTCCTAATATGCTTGTGAACTATTATATTATGCTTAGTTAATTACTCTTTAGTAAAAATGACCAACGAGGGGCTCACACAATAGTTTAGCAAATGAATCCATTTGTCACCTAGATGTCCTCGTCATGAGGAGAAAGTGTTTTATGTCTTGGCAATGCTGGTCAATCTCCTAATTGGCCTATTTTTAAAGAACCAGGCCAGAATTTGGAACTGCCATTTTTCTGTATGCTTTATTGGCAGCACAATAGAGAATCCAATGACTCATTCCCATCACAGAAGTAAAAATAGGGTTGTGTTTAAATATGGTTTCCAAAGTGTGTAGGAACCAATGCTGAACCTGAGTTTAGAATACTTATAAAATATATACGTAAAAAACTATGTGTGCTAAGTAATGCAATAAATAATTAGATGAATAAAAGTATTCCCAGGGCTACCTCATACGGCTGGGCAGTGTGTGTCCTGCTCAAAGGAAGCCAGCTGTGGGGATGAGAGGGCTGGCAGCCAGGAGACGCTTCCCTTGCCAAATTGTGGGCTCCTTCCTGTTCCAGTGATGCCTTTTGTCTCCCCAAGAAGGATCACATTTTTCTAATATTTCTGCCCAACCTTTTTTTTCACTCTAAAATGGGGTTTTTTCAACATTGGAAAATCTACAAACAATATATACATATTACAAGGTTATAAGGTTGATGAAAAATAAAAATATAAGTAAAAAACATCAATTCAAATTTACCCTTATAGAAGTCATCTCCTTTAGGATTTGTTCATTTTTTTTTATTTTTTTAAAATATATTTTATTGTTTTTTTACAGAGAGGAAGAGAGAGGAATAGAGAGTTAGAAACATTGATGAGAGAGAAACATTGATCAGCTGCCTCTTGCACACCCCCCACTGGGGATGTGCCCGCAACCAAGGTACATGCCCTTGACCGGAATCGAACTCGGGACCCCTGAGTCCGCAGGCCAATGCTCTATCCACTGAGCCAAACCGGTCAGGGCATTGTTCATATTTTTTAAAAAACCGCAAAACTCATCTGTTATAAAAATCTAACATGCATATTTTCAAGAAGTAAAAAGTTTCTAAATACCTGGATTTAAGATGTTGGTGTAATGTCTCTGTGTGTTCTAATGGTCTGATTGATAAATACCAAACTTACTATTCATTTCGGAATGCCCTTTACAAGCAGATGATCCGACACAGGCTCAGGAATGGCAGAAACCTCCTATGTTGTATACATGGAGTAATAGATAAGAAATAGCAAACAGCTACTATGTAAATGTTTATTTCACTCTAGTGCACACATGTCCAAATGCTGCAAAACAGAGAGAAAATATAGGAATGATTGCTTATTTATAAAATTTCTTCACTAGGGTTTCTGTAAGTCTTTACCTCTTTGATTAATATATGCAAAATACACTGATCAAACTGGTAGGTATTTAATGCTTCAAGATATTTCTGTTGCATGAATTAATATTCTATGTAATAATCTCAAATGCATAACTTTTTTCAAGAAGTTGAATTTGTTGAATTAGTCTGCTTCGTGGTTTTATAATTTCATTTTATAATTTAAAAGTTACTATAAACAAAATTAAACTGAATATAATTTATTAAAAATAATGTCATTAATAATTTAATTTAAATGTATAACAGAAAATTAAATTTAAATTACTGTAGAAAAATTAAAAAAAAATAGAGTTTGGAGTTTTTAAATGTACTCATATGCCTACATGCACAGCAAATATTATTTTATTGAATTTCCTTTCAGTTCTTTTCATACCTTTCTTTCTTACAGTGTTGGTCATTATGGCATAGTTATTTGTGTTTTATCTACTTAACACTCATCACAACCATTTTTCATTCATATTATTTTAATTACTACATATTACCGTTATATGTATATAGATTAGAGTTAATAAAAGCTAGAGTTTTAAATCTAGTTACAACAGTTAATTTGTGATTTATTTTGCCTCAGGCAAATGGACACAGGAAGGAGACACTGAGGGCATGTTCTCTGTGGTCCAGGGCTAGCCAGAGAGACTGGTTGGTTTCCTCAGCATCTCTTCTAACAATTGTTCATTTTAGTTTGCAGTCAAGTAAGTGTTGTGCTAATGGTTATCATTTTAGAATTGTTGCTAAGATTTGAATAAGTAAATTAAAGCCAGCTAAGAAGCCATTATTTTTGTCCTTATTCCTAGGATAAATTAATCACAAAAAATGGTACTTGTGAATATTTTATCTTTCACTATTTTATAGAAATTGGGTTAAATTTCTCTAGTTTTTTGTTTGTTTGTTTGTTTGTTTCTGATAGACTGCTGAGCAGGAATTGGACCTGAAACCAGAAATTTGTATACTGGTTCTGTTGATTTCTCTCCTTGCTCTAAAAATGTTAATTTTGTTTATGACTTCTACAACTATTTCTAAAACATTCTCCATTATTAATTCTGCTAATCAGTTTTTGATCACTGAAAATATATTTGGCAAACCAAAATGCATTATTTAAAAAAACTCTGATGAAATAACAAAATAAGCTTTGCTAAGTAATCTTGAAAACATTTCTCTAATGATGATGATTTCTGGTTATATTATGCATTTATAATAAAACCATTTTATAAACTTAGGAAAAGTTTTTAATCAAACTTGTCATCTGTCTCTAACACATGCACATGAGTGTGATATGCTGATAAAAAGTGTAGTATTTTTATAATAATGCCATAACGTATATTTTAAATGACTTAAACATTACTGACACACTTTCATTAGTATTATAAAACTAGAGGTCCGGTGCATGAAAATTCATGCACTGAAGGTGGGGTCCCTCAGCCTGGCCTGCCTTCTCTCACAGTCTGGGAGCCCTCAGGGGCGGGAGGCAACTCAGCAATCAGGGGAAGGCGACGCCCCCATCACACCTCTGCTGCTGCCACTGCCAGCAGC
The DNA here is from genome assembly GCF_951640355.1 of Cnephaeus nilssonii. Lineage (NCBI taxonomy): Eukaryota > Metazoa > Chordata > Mammalia > Chiroptera > Vespertilionidae > Cnephaeus > Cnephaeus nilssonii. Next base: position 14,422,779 of record NC_137079.1, read on the forward strand.
TCAAGCCTCAGCCGGCCCTGGTTACCTGAGCCTCGGGTGGCCATGGGCGGCTGTGCAGCGGCCACCTGCGGCTTGCCTGTGCCTCGGGCTGGCCCTGGGTGGCTGGGGGGCTGAGGGGACTGAGGGACTATGGAAGCAGGAGCGCAGAGCTGCCTGACATGCCTGGGGGTGGGCCCGGCCATGCCACATGCCTGCTGCCCTGGCGGGGCTGAGGGGACTGGACACTGTCATCTTGAGGCTGTGGGCACCGCCATCTTTGTGAGGGTGTGAAAGTCAATTAGAATATTCCCTTTTTATTAGATAGGATAATTCATTTTTTACTAATCTGTAGATTTGCTTTAGCCATTGCTAAGCTAAGGCTTGGTTTCCAATATAATAGGCTCACAAGTTGGCAAAGGTGATGGCATATAATTAGAGAGTTGGATCTTCAAATACCAATTCAGAATTTCTAGACTTGATAAACTCTAAGATCTTATTCAACTTTGGTTATTAAGACTAAGACATGGTCCAAGTCCTGAAATGACTGGAAAATATTTACATATATTTTTATGGCCACGAAGACAGAATAATAGAATCTCTGAATATAACTTAATTTCTCTAGAGTTTAAGAACATCCTTAAGTGAAATTGAATATGACATTTGGTAAAATGTTGGTTTGTATAAACATCCTAGAGATTTAACATTAAATATATATGTCAAAAAGAATCTTCATAGTGAGAGAAGATTTTGATTAAAGAGAGTAAACTCGCCCTAACTGGTTTGGCTCAGTGGATAGAGCATCGGCCTGTGGACTGAAGGGTCCCAGGTTCGATTCCGGTCAAGGGCATGTACCTTGGTTGTGGGCACATCCCCAGTAGGGGGTGTGCAGGAGGCAGCTGATCTATGTTTCTCTCTCATCAATGTTTCTAACTCTCTATCCCTCTCCCTTCCTCTCTGTAAAAAATCAACAGTATATATATATATATATATATATATATATATATATATATATATATAGAGAGAGAGAGAGAGAGAGAGAGAGAGAACAAAACTTTATATATTCTCATTTTAAAAATTACAGTGTGACATGGGTTTATCTAATTTTTAATTCAGACACTCATTTAGGACAAATGATAATGCTCTTAACTTACAGCTGAGATTTCAATAAAGACTAGAAAGACATTAGGATATGACAAAAAAAATCTAGATTCCAGAGGAATGGTTTCTTGAATAGGAAATCATAGTGCTTTTCAAAAGGGAAGTGAATTTCCTTTTTTTATATTCCCAAATTATTCTTTATTTCTATTTGGATACTAAGCTGTGTATTTAACTAATAATTATGAGATGCCAAGTGTTATAAGTGCATCCATGTTTTAAACAACTAATTCTGGTGGGAAAGATAGACAGTTTAAAATAATAGTAATGCATTATTCAGAGAGCCATAATAGATATAAAATATGTTCAGAGTTCTAGAGACTGAAGAAGAGAGAGTAAAAGATGGACTTAGGGCCAAATTAATCATTTTAGATATGTTTTCCAAAGCTACTTTTATTAGTTTCTATTCAGATCCTTTGCTTCCCAAATTATGAAGGTATCAATGTACTCTTGGATGTACTCCTTAGCATCTAGGGCTTTAAAGCACACCCTTCATTTGGAAAGCAAATGCACTATCATTTTCTAGGAGAATCAAAACATTTCCATCCATTTTGGTGCTTAAAAACTAGAATGAAATACATTATTAATGCAATTCTAGACAAAGTTTGAGGAACACTCTTGCTCTTTTTTATTATAGGGCAGTAATTTTGCTTTTTATCACTTCTAATACTCAAGGCACACTATACAGATGAGGAAACTGGAATTCAAAAAATATTTGATTAGCTCTAGTGGGCTCAGTAGATAGAGCATGGGACGGTGGATCAAAGTGCCCCAGGTTCACTTCTGGTCAAGGGAACATACCTTGGTTGCAGGCCCCTCGCCGGCCCAGGCCCTCATTAGGGCTCATGCAGGAAGCAACCAATTGATGTGTTTCTCTCACATCTATGTTTCTCTCTGTCTTCCCTCTCTCTTCTATTCTCCCTAAAAATCAATGGAAAAATATCTTCAGGTGAGGATTACAAAAAACAATACTTGATTAAAGTCACATAGTCCATGTATCACACAAGAATCAGAAACCTTGATGATCAAATTTCTAAGTGCATGTTCTTCATGATGTAGACAAAAAAAAAAATCTTTATGCCTGTAATTATTGATATCTAAAACCCTATATTTTATACTCTCCATCCAAGTTACCTATTGCATAACAATATTATTCAAACTAACTATTAAACGCTGGTTCTATACTTGTCATGAGGATCATAAGATCTAAAAAATGCTCTGAATGAACTAGCAGTGACTTTATGCCTCAAATGCTTTATTAGGTACTGCTGGTCTCCATTTGTACAGTTTTAAAATTTCAAACTGAAAAGAATGATCAGTCTATTAAATTAAATATCACCATAAAAATCATTAGTTTGGTGGTCATTAATCTATATCAACATTTTCTACTAAATGCGAATTGCAGACTATTAAAGTAATCAGGCTTTTTGGAGACTTTGTATATGTGCTAGTAGCAACAAAGAAAGTTTGATTAACAGTTATCTTAGTTCTTACAGTGTCTTTGAATTAAGGGGATTTGGCTCACTCATAATTATATATTCAGTGGGTGACATTTAGTTTATGCTTAAGAAATATTTTTTAAAGAATGGCAGGATGAATGTGTCAGTGTTTCAAGAGGGGTACTAGAGTAGAAAACAATACTTATTACATGTCTACTATAAGTCAGTATTTCATAAAAATGTATGTAGTTGAGCCACACAGCAATTCTCTATAACAGATTTATCCTTATTTTAAAGATGGAGAAATTGAGCCTTGAGAGATTAAGCTAACTTTCCAAGGTCACAGTTATGAAATGACTGATCTGGTATTAAATTCAGCTCTGACTTCAAAGTACATCATTTTGAGAAACACACTTTTCTCTGCCATATCATCATGAAGGTGACTTCCTAAAGTGTATATGAAATTTGACTATATATGGAAGAAAGAAGAGTTTTAACCTTTAAAGAAGCCTATAAAGATTTAATTTAGAGTATAAAAACAGCATGGTTTTGAAAAAGCGTTATTAAGTGAACATATATGTATGAATTAGTTACATTTTTTTAAAAATGGTTAAATGGATTTGGCTTTTTTCTCGAGATGATAATAAAATTAGCTATGTTTAAAAAAGTATTTAAATATTTAGAGTGTTCATTAAGAGTCTTGGCAATCCTTACTGCTATTATGATTAGCTTACTATACAAACATATTAGAAAAATATATGAAAATGCATTACTGTATAACCTTAAGCTAGTTACCACAAGGCTAAACCTAAGTATTGGCAGTATGCGGTGTGTAATGTATTTTACTAGCATAACTTATATGACTTCTGATTTCTCCGACTGGTACAACTAATGTATGTGAGTATGATTTGGAGGATTAAGTAGGCTAATTTCTCATGAAGAAGAAAGTAGAGAAGAAATTATTATTATTAAAGCATCAATTCAGTTCACTGACATCTCACTACTTCAGAAAAATTAGAGGGAAAATTTCTGCTCATTAAACTTCAGAGGCACCATAGCAAATTCTAATGAGTTGCTTATTAAATTAGCAATCTTCTATAACTGGCATGATTCATCAACTTCTCTTTCATTTGCAGTTTTCATATTAATAAGTAAAGGCCCAAATTGCTTGACATGGCTCTTCAATCAAACTTACTGTTATTAAGAGACCACAGCCACTAAAGCCATTTTGAACAATCTAGTGAGAGCAGTATTTCAGGAAACATTGTTTCCTAGTTGCTGTCCAAATCTTTTGGAACTATATATGAATTTATGGCTGCAAGGAATGCCATATAATATGCTTGCTTATTTAACATATACTGAGTTTCTTCTACATATATGTCAGAACAGAACAGAGTTTCTGCCCTCATGGAACCTAAATAAATGATATACAGGTAGTACCAATTATTATGAATAAAAAATAAAGCCTCATAAGGTGATGGATGGTGTTGAGGAAGATACATTAGATTGCATGAACAGGGAGATCTCTTAGATGGTGGAATACTTGAACAGAAATCCTAATGAAAAGAATACTTATGCAAATATCTGGGCTTAGACCACCCAGTCAAAAAGAGGAGCAAATGCAAAAGACCTAAGACAAGTGTGCTTACTGTTTTCAAGGAACAATAGAAGGTCAGTGTGACCAAGGAGAGTGAACAAAGAGATGAATGGTAGCATATACAATTAAAAAAATAAATAAACAGCCAGAGCCGGATTTATGTAGCACTGCAGAGACCAAAGTAAGTATCTTAAATTGAGTTTCAGTGGTGATGGAAAGCCATAGAATGTTCTGATTAAAGTGGTAATATAATTATATATTATACTAGAGGCCCGGTGCACAGGATTCATGCACTGGTGGGGGCGTGGCCTGTGGGGATCAGCCTGCTGTGGGAGCATCGCTTATCCCTGTCAGCTGAGCAGCGCTCCCACTGTGGGAGTGCACTGACCACCAAGGGGCAGCTCCTGCATTGAGCATCTGTCCCCTGGTGGTCAGTGCGCATCATAGCGACTGGTCGACTGGTCATTCTGGCTGTTCACTCGCTGGGCTTTTATTATATAGGATTACCACTATCTGTATATGTTGATTTCAAAGAGGAAGTGAGAGGGAGAGAGAGAGAACATCAATGATTAGATAAAATAATTGATAATCTGCCTCCTGCATGCCTCCTACTAGGGATCATGCCCACAATCCAGACATGTGCCCTGAACAGGCATCAAACTGTGACCTCCTGGCTGGGCATAAAGTGATGATATAATTTGATTTAACATTAAAGGAATACATTGGTTAAAATATAAAAAGTTAGAGAGAAGTTATAAGGGTGTCGCTTCAGTACTTAGGAGAAATGATGGAAGATTGTCCCTGGGTAATAACTATGGAGAGGTGAGGAGTGGTCAGATTAAGGGTACACGTAAATTGTAGAGCCAACAGAATTCACTGAAATATTGGAAGTGGCATTGGATAAAAGTCATCAGAGATTCCAAGGTGTTCCACTTGAGCAACTAGATAAATAATGATATTCATTATTAAGATGCAGAACACCAAAGGGAAATTGGTTGTGGAGGTTTGGATCAATGATTTTTTATTTTGGACTTAAGTTTGAGTTGCCTCTCGGTTATTCATGTGGCGATAGAAATATAGAAATCTGTATGTAGCAGTTTGGAAATTAGGGGTGATGCAGAGCTGGGACTGGAGGGCTATCTTTCATCATCAGAAGTGTGAAGAATCTATACCCTGTACTCTGGAGAACACAACAGGGCCAGATTAAATTGCCTATGCAGGGTGTGTAGATAGAAAACTGAGCCCTTGAGTGTTTTAATATTAAATGTCAGGAGGACGATGAAAAGCACCAGAGGAAAGATCAAAGGAGAAGACATTCATTTGGGAGGAAACTCAAGAGAGGAGATTTCCAAGTGTAAATGTGGAAACCAAGTCAAGAGAATAATTCAAGAAAGAGGAAGTGACCAACTGTGTTATTACTTCTAAGAGGCTGAGTAATAAGATAACTGAGGATTCCTCATTGGATTTGACAAAGTGAAGGTGATTTGGTGAATTTGTCAAGAACAGTTTGCTCAAGTGTGGAAAGGAAAAGCCTGATTAGAAAATCGAAAGAGGAAGTAGACAATGAAACGACAGTGAGTATAGGGACTTTTAAGGAATTTATTCATTAACTGAGAGACCTGATCAGGACATAGACAGAGGCAAAGGCAAATCTAGAGAGATTTATTTGTTTGTTTTAAAGATGAGATATATTGTAACATATTTAAGCCTATGAGAAATGAACAAATAAAGAGGAACGTCCTAATAATGAAAGAGGGGCAGGGGGTTATAGAAGAGCTGAGTGGCTGAGGAGATGTGCAAGGATGGGATCCAGTGCACCATGGAGGAAGCCCATCCATGGTGGGGGCAGCAGGAGGTCATGCTGTTAATGGTAATGAGGCAGGGTACTCATAGCAGTGAGGCCAGGAGGGTGGTAGCACTGGTGGTGATGAAAGAATTCCTCAATGAAATAAGGAGCATGATCGTTAACTGACCATGAGAAAGGAAGAGGAGGTTGGACAAGCCAGACTGTATGGATCCATTGTCTAGGAGAATGGGAAGAGTTCATTGACAAAGGAAGTGTAGTAGCCTTATCAGGCAGCATCTAGTGTCCATAGAATTTGTGGTACTAAATTTAAAGTGGTAAAACCAGGAAACCACAATGTTGTTTTCTTCTACCTACTCCGATCTGCTCAGGAGCAGGTGCTGAGGAGAATAGAATTGGGTTTCAAGCAGGGTTGAGGCTTTATTTCAGATGAGCAAATAAGAAAATAAAATGATGTGAGAGAAATACGTTGTATTTAGTGGTCATAATATTTCCATCATTTAAAGAAGGTAAAGGTACTTTTGTCAATAAAAGTATTGCTCATTTTTACAATAGTTGGACAGTTCATTCCCAAATAGTTTATATAATAGAAAAGAGTTAAAAACTAGATGGGGTCTGCAAATGATGATTTGAAGAATCCCATGTTGTGATCACCTTTAGTAATACATATTTGTTCTAACATTTAATTTAGATTCAGTTTCTCAGAGTGTTCTTTTCTTTTGCAACATTTTGTTCTGGATGTCATATGCTTCCATCTTTCCTTTCACATATTTTCAGTTCTTTTCTCTCACTAAAATTTTACAACCTAATGACATTTTATGGACTAATAAATGAAAGAATTCACTTCCTGTGTGAGCCTCTTCACATTTCCTCCTTTCATCTACCTACTACCCATTCTTTCTCCTTGCTAATTATTATCCATTTTCCTCATAATTACTGCCTGTTAAGCCTTTTATTACACCACCTTTCCTTTCTGGTGAGAGTTAACCTTTTATTATAAAGAAGTATTACTTTAAAGAATTGACTTTTTATGCACTTTTATTCACAAAAATACTAATATTTGAAATGTATTAGGTATTTTGTACTTGTTTGAAGGAGAAATTTTCTGAACATTATGTATTTTTTTCATCTTAAAAACATATTATAAAACTCAGAGGTTGATAATTATTACCATGTTTCTTATTAAGAAGTAGAATTTCATTTATAGAATGACATTGACAAATACAATAACAATTTCTACTTATTGTTCACCTATAATCTACAAGGTATTATATATACATACATATCTATTTTTTTTAATCTTAACCCTCACAATAACACTTACTATGAATGCTATTGGTCCTGTTTTCAGAGGGAAAAAATGGAGGCTAATAGAAATGAAGTAGTCTGTAGGCACCCGGAGGGTATATTGCGAAACCTGGATCCTAAACCATCAGTGTACTTCTTTTATACCATCTAGTCTGTGCCAGTGTTTTGTGATAAGTGATTATGCAAGATGTGAAAATTACCTTTATATTTAACATGAGAAAATGTAAAACACAAATGATAAGTTTATAAATACTCAATAATATTATTTTTCTAGCAAAGAAAGTGATCAAAATAATGGAAAAAATAGAGATACCTGCTTACATTTATTTTGTTGTTGTTGATACTCTTAATTCTGATACTCATATAATTAAGGCTGGGAGGGACCTTCTCACATCTTTTGTATTTCTTTACATTAAAGCTCAAAGAGGGTAAGTGCTTCCGATCACATTGGTGTATTTTCCCTATTTAGTTTCCTAACTTTTTGTCCTACTTTTTTTTTTTTTACCATATTTTATTTCATCCCCTTTTATATACTTACAGCAGCAAGTTCTGTTCTGGTTGAGAATTGACTCCTTCAAAGTTTTCGGGGTAACGTGATATTTATCTCCCCTGCTTTACCTTTTAGTGAGTAAAACACACATTTATATTGACCATGCTCCTCTCATTTCTGGAAGTATAACTCAATTTGTTCCTTGTTTTATCTAACTTTCTTTAAATACATGATGGCAGTAACATGCATCAGCTCTCTGGGTGAATTAGTGAGTGTCCCTTGGCTTGGTTTAGTCCACAGTGCTCACCCCCACTGAGAGCAGCCGTGTCTGAAGCTGAGCATTATCTGCCTCCACTTAGAGACGAGGATATAAAATGCCATGGAGTAAACAATTATATGTATATACTAGCGTTCCCGTTGCAGGAAAAATCCTGCAATAGGGTTTCCTGCTGCACTCTACCCCACCCTGCCTGCTCTCCTCCCTTGTCCCCCACCCCGCTGCTGTTCCCTTCTCCCCCGGCCCCGCCTCCGCTCTTCCCTTCTCCCCTGGCCCCGCCTCCGCTCCTCCCTTCTCCCCCGGCCCGCCTTCTCCGCCAGCCCGCTCTCCTTCCTTCTTCCCCGGCCCCGCCTCCGCTCTTCCCTTCTCCCCCGGCCCGCGATCTCCGCCAGCCCCCTGCTTTTCTAACTTCTCCACCAGCCCGCTCTCCTTCCTTCTTCCCTGGCCCCGCCTCCGCTCATCCCTTCTCCCTGGCCCTGCCTCCGCTCCTCCCTTCTCCCCCGGCCCCGCCCCTTCTCCCCGGCCCCGCCCCTTCTCCCCCGGCCCCGCCTCCGCTCCTCCCTTCTCCCCTGGCCCCGCCTCCGCTCCTCCCTTCTCCCCCGGCCCCGCCCCTTCTCCCCCGGCCCCGCCTGCTCAACTTCCCCCGGCCCCGCCTCCGCTCCTCCCTTCTCCTCCCCCCCGGCTTGCTTGCTTCTCTGCAGCTTTGCTCCCTTCTGCAGCTCTTGGCTTCTTTCTACGCTGTCGCGATATGCAAATTAGCCGCCATCTTTGTTTGGATAATTTGCATATTCGTCCTGATTGGTTGGTGGGCGTGGCTTGGCTGGTGGGCGTGGCTTGGGCATAGCGAAGGTGCGGTCAATTTGCATATTTGTCTATTATTAGATTAGATAATCATGTATATGCATATGTATAATTTTATTATATGTGTGGCTGAATGCAGAAAGCATGCAGTTTTTTATAACATGTTATCTCCATAATAGGCTGCTTTTCTTTTCTTTTTTAAAAAAAACATATTTTTATTGATTTCAGAGAGGAAGGGAGAGGAAGAGAGAGATAGAAATATCAATGATGAGAGAGAATCATTGCTCGGCTGCCTCCTGCATGTCCCCCACTGGGGTTTGAGCCCGCAACCCAGGCACATGCCCTTGACCAGAATCAAACCAGTGACCCTTCAGTCCGCAGGCTAATGCTCTACCCACTGAGCCAAGCCAGCTAGGGGTAGGTTGCTTTTCTGAAAAATATTATGTCTGGTGCCAAATTTCTATAATTACAGTATTTGGGTTATAATTAGATATTATACTTACATATTTTACAGTTTTAATGAAATGACCTTTACTAAAAGTCAGGAGCAAATTTTTTCATTACCCCTTGACACTCAATATAATAACTAGTTAAATTTATCAATTTAATTTGAAGTTAAACTATAGCAACTTTAGGTACCAGAAAAATCTTTGTCCACCAATCTGTAATATGTACTTTGCTTTCCCAGGACCAATGCCTAATGGGATCAGTATATTAGGAACCATGATGTACTTCAATAATAATTTCACATAGGAGCATACTTTACTAAGTTATTGGTGCTAAAAATGTAGAGTAGCATTTCATTCTTGAAGCACATGTCATCACCATCTTGGTGCAAATGAGGACTACAGCTCAGAAAAGTTAAAACTTTAACCCAGGGCTTCACAATGGACAGGGTTATCCACCTCAAATCCTTTTGGAATGAAGTGGAATAAAAACAAACCACAAGAGGAAGTCACACAGGTATTTGACTGTGGAGCTGACCAAAGCCATTGCTACTGCTTCTACGTGGCAGTTTTCAACCAAGTGCAGCAAGAATTAGTAAAACATGAAACACCTGACTATTTTATCAGGGGCACTGACTTCTTTTTTTTCCAATTGTCAAAAATAAATAATAACCGCAGCCAACACAACAATAGCCATCCAGTATGAATGAATCAATATTATACCTGTTTTTGTCAGATCAGCAAAAAAACTATATCTAATGTAAGATTACACTAAGCTCATTTCCAGCTCATGATCTAAGTTTTTTGTTTGTTTTTTTTTTTGCTTTATTTTGTTTCATTTACTTTAGCAATATTAAATTTCCAGATTATTTTCTACTATAACCACTGGAAAAACACATCTTTGTTGTCCTCTAAACTTCAACATTGAATGCTTTTGGCAAACACACACCTATGAATCTCACGTATTAGTTGTGTTAAAACCAATATGTAACATGCAAAATAAAACAGGGCAACACAACTCAAAAAAGCAAATTCATAAAAGCAGGGGAGCCACAGAGACTGAATAAAGAGAGGGTCATAATAAATCTTGAAAAGACCATCAGAAAAGAAACTGTTGGGAATGAGTAGGGTCAGAAATAATTTTGAATCTAATATACAGTATTTTTTGCCTCTGATTACCAATGCAAAGCAGCATTCTTTTGGCTCTGTAATTATTTTTCCATGGATGTGTGAAAAGAGGAGGCTTTGACATTCTCTAAGCTCAGGGAGGCTAATGCTTTAATGAACAGTTTGTTATCAGCTGGCTCTCGCTCTGCCTTGCTTGCAATTCCCAGCCTCATTCAGTCAGGGGAGCATCTTTGTGTTAAGTGTAAACATCTTTCATCCTGATACAGCCTCAGCGCCTTAGTCCCTAAAGTTCTCATATTTGGAATTTAATTATCTGTTAATTAAATCACACAGTTTAGAGGGGGTGTTAGATGAAAGGAATATTAAATGTCTGGTTCACTTTTATAAATGTGACACAATGTCACCCCACATACAATGAAAGCACTAATGGAATACGCATGTTAGGGAAATGCAGTTTTCTATAACATGAAAAAGCAACCAAAATAGAATGGTATAAATCAACTGTTTTTATAAAAATATGATTAATTGTCATATGAACTCTTTGGAGAGTTAAGGTGAAAGGAATAAGGAAACTGGTATAAAATTCCTCAGATATGGTATAGCTGTCATAGGCAATTTGGGGTGCTTTTGTTTTTAATATTTCTTTTATCTTGGTTGCACAGATTAGAAGTACTCATGTTCCTCAGTTCATTAACTATTTTCTTTATTGAACTGGTAATGCCTTTGTCTTGTTTTATTATATCCTCCTGTCATTTCTAGGTCTCCTCCCATTCCATTCACCTTTGTAGGTAACTGTGTCAATGAATTTATGTCCTTACATGTGGAGGCATCTTTGAAAACTAGCATTTGTTTGTGTGGGGATGCCTCTAATTTGTATAAACAACTGCGTTATATGAATTTCAGACTTTTCCTTACCTTTATACGTGAACTAGAATCCCAGTATCTGCCTATATGTAAGTTAAGACCATCACATTTGGTCTCGGCATAGCAGCCCTTCAACTTTGCATCACATTCCTCCTGGTGTGAGACCCAGGCTGCCTCCTACGCCATGCTGCCACAGCAGATGTCGTGGTATGTGTCCTCTTACACGCAACTTTTAAACATGAGATGCATTTTTTGGCATATTGCTAGTGGTTCTTACTCCATGAGCATTTACTATTATTTCTTCTGCTGTTTTACTTTGCTGTGATAAGTGAAATTCTGTATTCTTTTAAGGGTTTATTTTCTAACTTCCATTATTGCTCTGGAAAATGACAGTGATCCATAAGAGAGTTCTGCATGCTCACTGAAGGCAAAATACCATTAATATCATGACTTCCACCATGAAAATCATCTCTAGTCTTCGGCTGTTACCTGGTGTTAACTCCCAAACCAGCTCCTATTGAGCATCCCCTTTCTTGAAACTAGTAGTGGACATCGCTTTCCTTGGACATTAGCCACTTTGCTTTTTCAGCTCAGTGATTTGTCTTCCGAAGCACTGAAAGTCCTTTCATTTTTATTTTTTGTGTTGGTTATGTTGTTGTATATCATAAAGGTCCTTCTGTGAAGTAACTTTTTTGAAATCATTTTATTTTCTCTTTACATTAAATGTTGCATTTTGAGTCTAAATTTGTAATGAACTTTGGAGAGAAGGCAAACTGATTTTTTTTCCCCTGGAAAGTATTGAACAGATATATTGCTAACCTGGCAACATTTTTAATGACATTTTAGGTAACAAAGTAATATTTTTATAAGAATCAGTTTAAGACTTTGATTTAAGTAACTATGACCCTGTAAGAAAGTCTATATCAAAATGGCAATAAGGTTTATTTAATTCCTCCTGGTGTGAGACCTATGCATATATAAATAGAATATAATTATTATTTCCTTATTTGACAGAGCTTCCCATACAAGTACTCCTAGCATTAAAGGGTGATAAGCCCTGAGGGGACTGATTCATGTCCTTATAATGGACTGAAATAAAAATAAATTCTTGAATGCTAATGAATCTGCAATTAGAATTAATTGTGACAAGAATCCAAATATGCAAATACCCCACATCAATAGATTCTCTCCCTGTAATAAAGGGCAGTCATCATTTCAAAGAGCACTTTTGTAAGAATAGAATAAAAACTTAATTTATACTGTTATAAGTTTTGCAGTTAAAACAGTTTCATCAAGATAACATTTCCTATGGAACCAAGGTACTTGGTGTTACAAATCTTCTCTGCCCTTCCTGTGCTTAATATGCACTTAGGGTTATATTTACCCTCCACCTGTTTTTCTATTTATCATATTTCATTAGTTTTATGACGCACTTTCTCCAAATATTAATATCTGTGGATTTGTTCTGTGTTTTATAATCAATGTCACTTTACATTTGCTATCAGCCAGTCAGCATTTACAATATAGTTGTCATTACCTCCAAATATGTGAATTATTAGGAGTAAAAATATCCTTTTTAGGTGATATTATTCATACCTGTGATATTTAGAATTAGCTTATCCTTTCTTTCCAAGGGGCACTTAGTTATTAGCTGACATGTATTTTATAGACTCTCTGCCACCTAAATGTATTTATAAAGATTTTTTAGCTTTTTAAAAACTAAGATAAATTAAACAGCATTACATTTAAAGTGCAAACAGCTACATGGGTATTTGTTTCTTCTGTATTGTTCAAATCAAGGCCATTCATTCATTAAACAAATACTACATGTCTCACCCAAGTACTGTGTATTTATTCAGATACAGCTTATTCATTACTGACGAAAAAAAATCCTGTATGTAGAAGCTTAAGGTTTAGTGCAGAGACAGACAATAAAAATAATAAATGGGTTAATTTACATAGTATATTAAAAAATGATACATATAAAATAATATGGCTTATAGTAGCTTCTTGATTGTTTCTCATATTTCTCTCATAGAATGTACATTGAATTCCAATCTTATACATGCCTGGGTATACTGTCCATAATGCCTTCACAATATGAAATTCTTTGAGTACAGTGATTACTTCACTTGAATAACTTTTTCTTTATTTTTCTATTAAATTTATTGGGGTGATAATCTAAAATAATAAAAGCATAATATGCTAATTAGACCAGATATCCTTCAGGACATCCTTCCGGATGACTTTCTGGATGAAAGCCGCGGTGGCGGGGGCTGAGGCAGAGGCCTCCGCCGCAGTGGCGAGGGCCGAGCCCCTTGTGTGGATTTCATGCATCGGGCCTCTAGTCTATATAATAAAAGCCTAAGTGACCATTAACAGTAGAATGACCAGTCGCTATGATGCACACTGACCACCAGGGGGCAGATGCTCAATGCAGAAGCTGCCCTGTGGTGATGATCAGTGTGCTCCCACAGGGGGAGCATCGATCAGCCAAAAGTCGATCACTGTGCTCCCACAGGGGGAGCGTCGATCAATGCAGAAGCTGCCCTGTGGTGATCAGTGTGCTCCCACAGGGGGAGCGTCGATCAGCGTGGGCTCACGGCTGACGAGCGCAGTAGTGGTGGCGGGAGCCACTCCTACCTCCGCGGCAGCAGTAAGGAGCAGTGAGCAGAGCAGTAAGGAGCAGCAAGCAGGTGGGCAGTAAGGAGCAAGGAAGGGTTCCCAGACTGCGAGAGGGTGCAGGCCAGGCTGAGGGACCACCCCCACTAGTGCAGGAACTTTGTGCACTGGGCCTCTAATGGTTAATAAAATTACATAGGTTTCTGTGGGCAAGCATGGGACTTGGTTGGAATGTCTGTAAGGAGGATTCTTATTGGGTTTATGCAAACAAACATATTACTATGAGAACAATAATTACTAAAACTATAATTATTTTTAGTCTGTCTTATAGTCAAATTCTGGTTCTCCTGATTTTTCTTGCCAGTATTTCTATAAATCTAGATACTTTATAGAATAATATAAATGACATGGAATCTTGTCCTTTTTGTAAAACACAATATTTCACAATATTATAAGTTATAACAGTTACAAATGAAAGTATATTAGAATCTACTTAATATGCATGTATAAATAGAATATAATTATTATTTCCTTATTTGACAGAGCTTCCCATATACCTTAAGTATAAAATTTCCTTCATAAGGAGAGAAAGCAAATCTTAAATTTCAAACCCTGGGAAGGCAGTCAAATATATAATGTTATTATATATTATTATTATCATTATCATTAAACAGTATTAAGTAATATATTCATTTAACATAATTAACTTCCCGATTAACATAATATAATTATTTTAATAATATATATAAAACTTTTGCTTCCTAGGCAAATACAGGACAAACTTTTTTTCCCCCCTTACTTTCAGAAATAGGCTTATTTTTCTAATGGAAAACATACTGTCATTCTTAAGAAGTATAACAGAGATAGTGAATTCCTTAGCTGAGAAACATTTTCCTCGAAATTAGAAATCCCAAGCGGGCTCCAATGACTTTCTTCGCAGTTACTTTCATTTTCTTACTCTTAGTTTTCGAGGGTTTCATTGCATTCCTTTGTCCTCACACCCAGGGTTGTGGGGGGTAACACTTTGCCAGGGCTGACCGACCCTGAACGATGGATGAATGATTACTCTAACACACGTTTCTGTGAAAGGGAGGGCTAAGGCACTACTTACCAGTAGCTATCACCGCCAAGCAGCCTGTTTGCCTGCCTCCTTAGGCTTTTATTGTCACAGCAGCTTGAACTAAAATTAACCTCTGGATACAATTAGCAGGGTGAGCATCCTTGAGAAAGCACATGCTTCTACAAAGTCGGGCCTTTAAAGACTAAACATAGAGATTCTAGCGAAACACCACAACTTGTTTGGAAAAGTCAAGGTAGGGGCTGCCGCCTTCCACAAGGTCCCCTCAGAGGCCCCCGACCTTTCAGAGATTCCTCCTTCCAGACATTCCAACCAAGTCCCGTGCTTCCCACAGGTTTCAGTGTACATTTCTATGACACACGCTCTGTATATTGCATTGTGTGCCCACCACCCAAAGTCAAATCATCTTCGGTCACCATATATTTGACCTTCTTTCCTCTTTGCTACCCTCACCCCACTCCCTCTGGTAACCACTATAATTTTGTCTGTCTATGAGTTTTTTTGTTTGTTTGTTGCTATTTGTTCATTTGTTGCTTTGAGTTTTATATCTCACATATGAGTGAAATCATATGTTTCTTTACTTTTTCTGTTTGACTCATTTCACATAGCATATTCCCAAGATCCATCCATGTTGTTACAAATGGCAGTATTTGTTATTATGGCTGAGTAGTATTCCATTGTATATATTACCGCATCTTCTTTATCCACTCATCTATTGAAGTACACTTCAGTTGTTTCCATGTCTTGGCCATCGTGAATAATTCTGCAGTGCATACATCTTTGCAAATAAATGTTTACACATTTTTCAGGAGAGGGATTGCTGAGTTATGTGATAACTTTATTGTTAATTTTGGAGGAGCCTCCGTACTGTTTTCCATAGTGGCTGTCAAGTTTACATTCCCACCAGCAGTGAATGAAGGTTCCTTTTCCCCCCACAACCTCTCCAACACTTATCCCGACCTGTCTTGTTGATAATAGCCATTCTAACAGTTGGCATAATAAGAATAACTTTAAATCTCGTAACACCAACACGGAGTTTTGTAAGTCATACATATTTGATCATGTATGCCCAAATCCATATTCAATATGTGTAATAACCATTGGAGCGAATTTTAGAATTATGGAACTATTCAAATAAGGAAGAGAGATTACTTCAAGGTAAAATTTATGAATAATTTTCAGACCATAGTATAGCTCTGCCTCTGAAAGCACTTCATTCACTTGCTGCTGCATCTTATAACAAGTAATGGGTGCTCCAACATGACCCTGTGGAAACCCACAGACGTTTTTAAACAAATTTAAGATGACACGATGGACTTAGACATGTCTGTGGGGATCTTGTTGAATTCTCCAACTGCTTTTGTATTCCAAAATCTTCCTTTAAAAATAAGAAGATTTACCATAGTCTGATTCATTAAACTTTTTTCTAACTTTAGTCAAGAAACGTATCTCTAACTTTATTCAAGAAAGTCACTTGTAACTTTCTCCAGTAATTCCTTTATCATTGTTGTTGGGTATTTGTGCGTGTGCATGTGCGTGTGCCTGTGCGTGTGCCTGTGCATGCGTGTGTGTGTGTGTGTGTGTGTGTGTGTGTGTGTGTGTGTGTGTGTTTGTGTTTCCTCCCCATGGGTGCCCTCTGCCCCATGTCACTCACTCTTTAGCAGAGCCAGATAATGCAGCAGATAGGGGTTCTCTTGAACTATGCTTCTGTTGTATGAATGGTTATCCTCTGCCCAGGTCTGAAAGAACTAACAGTGATTACACAGTTTCCTGCTAAAAATATGAGCAGGTGCAGCTGTAAAGGTCCCTGATTAACAATTTTATTTAAATATTATAGCAGATTTCTGTAGGGCAAATTACTCCCACTGGTAAGGAGGTGTACTTTTGAATATAATATAATTCACTAAATCTAGAATTTAATTATGCTAGCAATAACCAAGTCCTTGGTGTGATCAAAATGTTCCAGATATACCGGCCCTCCATCCAAATACCTACTGCAAAACAACAAAATTGTTACTAGAAATGCTCCTGATGAAGCAGAAGCATAAATTATCTTTAATCGTCCTACTTCTGGGGGTCATGTATACTAATTAGTGCTAATGGAATGAGAAATAAAAATAATTGTTTTAATATTAACATGTAATTTATATTTTTTCAGTACTGCCCTTAATTATATATACACTGAAGTTTCTAAATAAAGTAAAACATTTGGAGATTTTTGAGAAATGTTTTTTAAGATCTTTCAACAACTATTAGGAGTAAAATATGTTGAATTTTAAAAAATCATCTTTCAATTTATGATTTTATAGTTTTAAAAAATAAATTTTGATTAAGTAGAAATCTTTTTACTCTAAATTGTAAGCTGTTTGAATCACAATTTCTTTTTAGAGCAGTAAACTAGAGAGGAAAAAAGAAGTTTTAATTTTGCTTTTCCATCTTCCTTTGTCTTGTTTATACCTTCTAGCCATTTGACCACTGTTGCAAATTTAAGTTTTAAAAAATCTTATTCTTCCAGAAAAATCTTTGTAGATAATTTTAGTAAAGTAAACTAATAATAGAATTAATAGATAAAATATATGCCTATTTTTTCTCTTATGATACCCATTACAAAACTTATATTGATTAACTCCTCAGTAATATGTCAGCATTAAAATAAACTCTTGTAATAATTTTAACAATCCAAATAAGAAAATTGACTCTGCTTGATGTTTAAAAATTATAAAATAGATTTTTCTTTAAAGTATAAAAAGAGCTTTAGGAAATAATAATCTATATTGCAAGTCCAAGCCTTATAACCAAATTTAGGTAAAGTTTTAAAATTATATCTGTGGCCATTTCAAAATAAAATGTACAAATCTTTGACATAGACAGATATTTGCAAAAGTAGAGAATACTTGGGGGGTTATTTTGTTTTTAAGTGTGACTGTTTAAGTAATCCTACATTCAAATAAATGCAAAGATCTTCTGAGGTGCATCACAGAGTCAACTTGACTTCATCGGCCCAGTTTGAAGATGCAATAATGGTGTGTTACTTTCTTTCTCCTATTGATGATCTAGCCACCTGGCAATGTTTTCTAACTGTCTTTTGATGGCTCTTCTTCCTTGTCGGGCAACAGGCCTTGGTCACCTCTTTGCACTCACTACATGTTTATAATATTTAAATCCGTGCATTAAAACATAGGTTGCTAATTCCAAACTGCTTTTGTGATCTAGTCTACACCACCTGCTCCACTATGTACACAATCTCTGAAATGGCAACAAGTCTACACCTGAACTCTCGATAGGACCCTGGATCTGCTATTTCTTCCAGGAGTCCTTCCTCCTAATTAACAGACTGGGATCTTTAGAACCTGAAAATCTGATGTCAGCTTCTCTCCCTTCACCACACTCCTCCATATGATCTACAGACTAGATCCACTTGTAACCAAATTTTATTCATTTTCCCTTTAATAACATGTTTCCTATCAGATCCTTTCTCTTTCACCTTATTGCTCCTGATTTAGTTTCTGATCTCATTGTCTCTCACCTCAGTTACTGAAATAATCTCCTAATTGTTATTTCTGTTTTTAGAGTTCTGTAACTTATCTCTCTCTCTTGTAAACATTTTCTTTCGTACTCCAGAGTTGATTTTTTCTTTCATTTGTTGATATATTATTATATTCTGTATATACTTCTATCATAGTGCTTATAACATATTAAAGTAAATATTCATTTGGATATCCTTATTATGCCTAAAATCAGAGGTAGATCTAAGACTGTTTACTCAATCCTAATTTAAAACAATAGTCAATAAAGTGTTGAGAGGGCAAGAGTCATTTTCTATATCAATTTCCCAGATGAGTTCTTTTATGGAGTGCGTGGGTAAGAAGATAAAAAGATTGAAGTTCAATGTTGATATTAAAATGTTGATTGAGAAGAAATATTCAGTTTATAAAAAGTAACTTGTTACTTAATAATTGATGTAAATATGGGCTTCTACAATTCTTTTTTTAGACCACCATATTGAGTCTGAATATCTATTAGTCCATTTAGCTAAACTAAAGGAATTCTAGAACATTGGTTTGTGGCAGTAACTTTGTGACTGCTTTTTGCTTTAATGAATGATCTGCTTATTGTTTAATGATTATTCATTGGAAATATTGTGGCTATATCTGTCTTATAATTTATAGTACTTAAATATAATTTTCTGAAATTAAATAATTCATTTTAGTTCACACAATCTACCTGTACATGCAATAGAAGTTCATATTGACTTAGATATAAGTAGGAAGGATATCTAAGTATTTAACAAGTCATATGCTATAGGCAGTGATTAAATAGAATAATGTGATAGCTCACCAGTGTCAGCCCTTAAAAATGGGCGTGACCTTATCGGAGCATTGTATTAAACTAGGAGCCCAGCACGTGAAATCACATGGCCCCGCCCACCCACCTGCCACCCTGCCTTGACACCCGAACCTCTCCATGCAGAGCTCCAGCGTGCTTGGCCCAGTCCCCTGACCCTCTAGCCTTCTCTGGCTTCTTCAAGCTCCACCCTCAGTTCCTTGAGTTGCCTTGGGCTGGTCTCTCCTTCTCCAGTTGCCCCCCCACCCTCTTCTGCCCTGTCTCCTGAGACACACAGTGGCTCCTCCCTGTCATGGTCCCAGAGGAGGGTGTGGAAGCCTCCTGCCTGCTGCACTGTGCTCCTTCTCCTGGCAGGTGGGCGGTGGGGCGCTCTGAGTGCGAGCAGTGGGTGGCAAAGGACTAGTGAGGGGGTGCTACGGGCTCTCACCCCAACCTTCCCCAGCACAGTATGGTCCCACGTCCTCCAGGTGCCTCCCCACTTCTGCCCTGTCTCCAGAGCAATGCCCTGCCTTGCAAGTGCAGGCAGCCTCCTGAGATTGGTCATTAAAGTCACGGCGTCCTGACCATTACCATATTAGCTCTATATTATTATGATAGCAATGCCAGCAATAGATATGGGTTGCCCAAAGGATGTAATTCATAAACAGGGTTTCTGTCAATAAGTTAACTGTGGCACTGAAAAGGTTAAAATTTGTTCATTTAGAGGTTGTATCTGTATTTTCATTTTTAGATGTAATTTTAACATGACTTAGTAACTGAAACTAAACTTTTAACTCTGTCCAATTCTCAATAGTAATTCATAAATGTTTTTATTCTTCTCAATGTATAATAAATATCTTCCCCAAACAACATATAACAATTAAAAAAATTCATTTCACTCATATGCATTTATTATTTTAACTATTCTTGGTATAAATAGTTGCTTTTTGGGGGGGAATATAAAAATAGCCCAACATAAATGTAATTTGAAAATTCCAATTCCCTTCTCCAACAGTATCAATTTTAAAATATTTAAACTTCAGTTCAATTAACATGGTTTAAATAATTTCAAATAATGAGTCCTGTGGTACAGTCAAGATGTCAAAGACTAGTCCCACATATTTCAAATTAGTGGTTTCCAACAATTATAAATTATAATTTATTATGCATGCCAATACATAGACAAATTTTGGATGCACAATTAGACATTTAATTACATTGAAAATGCCACTGCATATTTAAACCGATGACCAGGTATTACAGTCTGCACAGATAACGGAATTACCTCCCCCACACGTGTGAGTCACTGAAAGCTCTGCTGTCTATTGAATGACAAGGACCAGCTGCTGAGTCTGAAACATTATATAATTTTTAAAAAGAAATACTTCTTTGAGATAATTTCATACATATTATGGTTTCTGTTAAACTGTTTTCTTTTGTTTGTGGTTTTTTTTGTGTGTGGGGGTGTGTGTCTAAAAAAATTCAACCTGACAATTAGTTACATTACATCTTAAAAAGTACTTGGTATTTTTACCTTTTTATTTGTTGGATTGTTTTGTAGATATTTTTTGATCCACCAGGAAAAACAAAACAAAAACATATGCCTTTTAACTAAGAAATCTAATTCAATAAATCAATTAATGAGTCATGAAAATATTAGATGCAAATACAAATTTGAATAACTGTAATTATTTAATAAGGCACTCCTAAATTGGTGTGCTGATCCTATCTAATAAAAGAAAAACTTGCAAATTGACTGTACCTTTGTTACACCCACAAGCCACACCCACTAGCCAATCAGGAGTGAGTATGCAAATTAATCTAACAAATATGGTGGTGGCCACAGAGCTGGAACAAGCAGGAGGCTTGGGTTGCCCCCGGTGATGGAGGAAGCCAAGCTTCCCGCCCCCGCTGGCCTGCCTTGGCCTCTGCTCAAGGCTACAAAGTTTCAATTATAGAAGATAAATAAATCCCAGATACCAGGGCCTCCACTTGGGTTGCCTGGGGGTGTGGCTGGCCTGCAACACCACCATAGGCCCCTCACCCAGGCTTCCCCATGCCCCAAGGGAACTCCAACCCTGATCTTGGACATCCTTCAGGGCAAACCAGCTGGCACCCACCCATGCACCAGGCCTATATCCTATCTAATAAAAGAGTAATATGCAAATTGACTGTCACTCCCAACACACAAGACGGCTGCCCTCATGTGGTCAAAGATGGCTGCCTCCATATGGACACAAGATGGCTGCCCCAAGATGGCAAGCAGGGGAGGGCAGTTGGGAGGGACCAGGCCTGCAAGGGAGGGCAGTTAGAGGTGACCAGGCCAGCAGAGGAGGGAAGTTGGGGGCAACCGGGCCTGCAGGGAAGGGCAGTGGTGGGGGCCCCAGGCCTGCAGGGCAGAGCAGTTGGGGGGGACAAGGCCTGCAGGGAAGGGAAGTTGGGGGGACCAGGCCTGCAGGGGAGGGCAGTTAGGGGTGACCATGCCTGCAGGGGATGGCAGTTAGGGGTTACCAGGCCTGCAAAGGAGGGCAATTAGGGGCAATCAGGCTGGCAGCAGAGCAGTTAGGCATCAATCGGGCTGACAGGGGAGTTTTTAGGGGGTGATCAGGCTGGCAGGCAGAAACGGTTAGGGGCAATCAGGAAGACAGGCAGGCAAGGAGTTGGGAGCCAGCAGTCCTGGATTGTGAGAGGGATGTCCGAATGCCCTCTGATCCTACCAGGATCAGGCCTAAATGGGCAGTTGGACATCCCTCGAGGGGTCCCAGATTGGAGAGGATGCAGGCTGAGCTGAGGGACACACCCCGCCATGCACAAATTACGTGCACTGGGCCTCTAGTAAAAATATAGGAAGGTAATTTATTTTTTGTTACTATTACATTAATTGTTTGCAAAAGACCGTCTTCAAATACCCATGTGATGAGTCCTAAACTTTATGGATGTTTTGTTTTGTTTCTTTTAATCCTTACCCCAAGATATAATCTTATTGCTTTTCTCTTTTTAGGGAGGGAGCAAGGTAGAGGGAGAGAAAAAGAAAATCATTGATGTGAGAGAGAAACATTGATGGTTGTCTCCTGTACCCACTCTGACCAGGAATAAAACCTGCAACCCAGGTGTGTGCTTTGATTGGAAATTGAACACATGACCCTTCAGTACACCAGAGGATGCATTCCAACCAACTGAGTCACTTTTTAAAAAAATGTGTTGCCCTAACCGGTTTGGCTCAGTGGATAGAATGTTGGTCTGCAGACTGAAGGGTCCCTCAAGGGCATATACCTTGGTTGGGGCACATCCCAAGTAGGGGGTGTGTAGGAGGCAGCTGATCAATGTTTCTCATCATTGTTTCTAACTCTCTATCCCTTTCCCTTTATCTCTGTAAAAATCAATAAAATATGTTTTAAACAATAAAAAATAATAAAACATGTGTTTTTATTGATTTCAGAGAGTTAAAGAGAGGGAGATAGATCCAAACATCAAGGATGAGAGAGAATCATTGAATGGCTGCCTCCTGCATACCTCCCACCCCCTGGGGATTGAGCCTGCAACCCAGGTATGTGTCCTGACCATGAATCAAATGGTGACCTCCTGGTTCATATGTAGACTCTCAAACACTGAGCCATGCTGGCTAGGCTGAGTCACTTTGTTTTAATGGTCAAGCACAATTACAAAAAATTCCTCTTTAATAAAATCTAATTTCACATTATAATAAGTTTCATACTTATTGAAAATGTGACATTTACAGATAAACTTACTAAACAACAAAAATGCCTGTAATTTCAAAATTAATCCAGAATGTAACCCCTCTCATGAAAAACTTAGCTCTTTTGAAGGTATTTTTGTGCATGCATGATGGTTCATATTGATATTTTTGGGAGGGAATGAGTGCTGGAAATTCCTAATTTACCATTTTGCTAACATAATTTCATATTCTTTTAATTTTTAAGGTATGATTTATAGCCCCAAAATCATTCTTAAATAGTATAGTAATGTCATATAGGAGCTCTTTGATAATGATTGTCAAATGTATCCATAGATGAATGAAAACTTTAACTACCACCTTTTAATTTGAATACCTTATGATGTTTCTTGCAATAATATTCTTTAAATAGTAGATCAAAGTAATCAACAAATGTTGATAGCTGACCTATCTAGTGTAGAGTATAGACATAGGGCCTTAGATGCTTAGGCAATTAATCACACATTACTAGTAACCTACTGACTGAAAGGTATTTTAAGTAGTTCAGTAAATAATGTTAAAAAATGAAGTTATAAGTAACTGCCAAATAGATAGTGTAGTTAGCACAATACCTCTTCAGTGGATTTATAAGGCACAGAGAACTTTTGAGCCTTTTAAAATTTGTACAGCATTTTCTGTTCTTAGTATTATTCCCCTGTTTTCAAACAGAAAGGAGTCAAAATAATTTAGGAGTCTGTTGGTAACATTGGTGATATTTATTGCAAAATAAGAAAAGGGTCTTTATTTTTTAATGTGGCTATGTCTTTAGGTTTTAGAAATTCTGTCTTATGAGATTAAAAAGATGACTGGTAAAAGATATTAGAATAATTATAATTTGTTAGTGTATTTATACTAGGAAAATACATGTTCTAGAACTGGCTTTATGGGGGAAAGGCCTCCACTCTCTATTTATAATTAGTAGAGAAATAAAGCATGTATTTGTGTGTTTTTTCTTTTGTTTGTAGTTTTGAATTACTCATATTATTATCCCTACTGTTTTATAAAGATATTTATAGCCATGGCCGGTTTGGATCAGTGTATAGAGCGCCAGCCTTCAAACTGAAGGGTCCCACGTTGGATTCCAGTCAGGGGCACATGCCCGGGTTGTGGGCTCCATCCCCAGTAGGGTGCATGCAGTAGGCAGCCAAACAATTATTCTCTCTCATCATTGATGTTTCTATCTCTCTCTCCCTCTCCCTTCCTCTCTGTAACTACTCAGGCTTAATTTATGAGATTTTTGTTTCTGTTTTTTTTTTTTTTTTTTTTTTTTTTTACTTTCTTAATCATTGTCTTTCTCATCCTTGCCCTTATCTCAGCTGGACACTCTGAAGTGAAGATTGTAATGTGAAGTTATGCAATAATTCCTTCTTGAGGAAATTTAATTGTGTTTGTGCTAGCCTATAATTATGCATTTCCAAAGAATTGCATAAACATCAGTTAAAATAGGCAGCATTAAATTCATAAAAGCTTTCAAATTGGCCTTTTTCTTTCCTGGATAAAAATTTAAATCAATTGATGTCCTCCCATCTCTTCATAAAAAGCATTTTACCTTAACAATTCATAAAGTAGTCTTATTAAGTAAGTTAGGTCCCTGAAGTTAAAGCCCAATTATGCAATGCCAGAGCAGAGATGGGCAGAAGAGGTCATGCAAGATACCATGGTGAGTGCAGCCAGACGCTCTTACCTACACATTTTTAAATGTTTTGAGAGAGTACAGAAGAAATTAGTTTATAGGCAGATGACTCCTTCTTCTTGTCTCTGAATCTGAATTGCAGAGGACCAGTGACTTGTATAAACCCAGAAGAACTGGAGGAAAGAAAGAGACTAGTGCTTCTCTCCAGCCTTGCTGGACTTGAAGGAGGCCTGAGGGGTAGGCACTTGGCTGCTTCACATACATACAAACCAACCAGTTCTTTCTCTGCAGCTTTCTCACTCCTGGCTGTATCCTGGGCACTATAGCTACTACATTAAACGTGTGGACTGTGCAGCCAGGTTGCTTGGGTTTGAATGTTAGCTTTACCACTGACTAGCTATAGCTGTGGCAAGTTATTGAATTCCTTTGGACATCAGTTTCCTCTACTTTAAAATGAGGGACAAGAATAGCACCTACCACATGAGTTACTTAAAGAATAAATGAGTCAAAATACGCACAGAACTTAGAACAGGGCTGGGAACGTTGAGAGCACCCACCTATTTCTTGTGGTTGCTCTTATTATTACAGAATGTATCTCGATTCAGATACGAGTTGGATTATTTTACTCAAGTATAATAATTTTTAATAGTTTATAATTTGATATTTTGTTGGTCTTAAATTTAATATAATTGGGCATTGCTGTTCTTATTGGAGGTTGGTAGCATATAAAAGACTAAATGATATGTGAAAATACTTTAACTGTTATTATAAACTTGAGGCCTGGTGCACAAATTCGTGCACAGGTGGGGTCCAGCTGGCCTGCCCTGATGGGGGCCTATCAAGCTGGGCCAAGAGCGGGGAGGGACTGTGAGTAGTTGGCCAGCCGGCCCCGGCCCCAATTAGGACCAGTTCGGGGGGAGGGGCGCGACCCCTGTTGAGCCAGTTGGCCGGCCGCAGTACACATCATAATGACTAGTCATTCTGGCATTCCGGTTGCTTGGCTTATATGTATACATAGATCGTTATTTTTTCAGACTAATCAAAAGTACCAATTTGAGAGACTAGTGATAACTTCTAGTAATATGCAATACAACTAAGACAATGTTAAATATAAATTCAAGTGCAAACTGTTTGCTCTGATTTTGTGGGGAATTGTAAATAATTATTTATTCTACAATTTAATATATTTAAATCACCAAACTAATGAACACATTATAGCTATATTAGAAAACTTTATACTTGCAGTATATTTGGAAACACAGCTTCTCAGTTTTCTAAAACATGACATATAGGCTGGAGCAATTCTTTTTTTTTTTTTTTTAATATATTTTATTGATTTTTTTTACAGAGAGGAAGAGAGAGGGATAGAGAGTTAGAAACATCAATGAGAGAGAAACATCGATCAGCTGCCTCTTGCACACCCCCTACTGGGGATGTGCCCGCAACCAAGGTACATGCCCTTGACCGGAATCGAACCTGGGACCCTTGAGTCCACAGGCCGACGCTCTATCCACTGAGCCAAACCGGTTTCGGCTGGAGCAATTCTTAAAGATACATTGTGAGTACTTTACCAAAACTGCCAAAGACAAACACTTTTAAATTCCTGCTGAAGTTAATGTACCTAAGGATGAATTTGACTAGTGACAAACTATGTTAGCTAACAAGGATAAGTTTGTTATTGATTCCAAAATATCATAGTAAATGTCTATGTGTCATTTTATGAGCACCAGGGGGAAAAGTCTGCCCCCATACCTGGATCTTCTATTCTTTGTCTTGATTTCTGTGTGGATTAAGAAAGAATACAGTGATAATGAGACTGCATGATATTGGCATTATGACTCACAACCCTCATATAAAATTTTCCTGGTTACCATCTTTGCTGTTCTGTGACAAAATAGTGCCTCCATATTTTCTCATAACTTCAATCTATGGTCATAGAATTGATTGCTTTAGGACAAAGGCTATTTTTCATAAGACATATAGAGGAAAGAGTAGTCAAAATTTAGATTTTAAAATAAGTTATGAAGTTCAAAACAGAGCTAGGAGTGAATTCCTGATTATAAATCTGGGTATATTTCAGGTTTTAAATTTTGTCTAGATAGGCAACAGCTCAATTTATCATGCCTTAAAACAAACAAAAAAACAAACAAACAAAACCACTTTAGAGTTTGAAACAACCTGAGGGCTTATTTTTTAAAGCAATCAAACAAAGTATAATCTAAAGTCGGGTGTGTAGTTAGCCAGGAAAAAAAAAATATATATATATATGTGCTAGATATGATCATAACAAAAATTCCTGCTTATGAGCATGTATTGAATTTATTTAAAATAATTCTAGGCTGCTTAGTGGATCACAGTTCGAATTCCCTTGAAGAGGTCTATGTAAACTCTATTTTTAGGTATGCTCAAGAGATCTGAGCTCCTCAGATGTACGAAAATATTTATTTTAATAATTATTTGTTCATTATTTTTCACTATCATCTATTTTTTCCAATTTATATGCCCTGTCTCAATTGCTAGCTCTTTGAATCTAAGGACCATGTTTTATTCATTCAGAAATGATAACAAAACAAAATGCCCTAAGGTTATAAACATCAAATATTTATAATAATGATAATTCTAAATATTATGATTTTACTCTTCTAAAATAATCATACATTTTTGTGTATCTTTGTGGTCTAAACTGCATGTAAATGCACAGTATTCAATACAGTGGCAGCACATCAAAAGTATAATAAGACGACTTTATTAATATCTGTCTTTAAAAATAGTGGTTTCGATACAGTTCTCTGGAAGCTTATGTACGAGTAGTCCGGTGAAGAGAGCTTTCGTGTAACATAAGGTCGGGTAGGTGTGGTGGTGGCTGCAATCTCCCACATTGTTTATACATGGTTCCCAACTTGTCAGGTGATGTATCAGGAGATGATAGTTTGAAAATTTATTCTGAAAGGCTTATTAATTCAACTTGTCAATCCACACTTCTAGTGCCCATATAATTTTTTTCTAATTTTTTATTTTTTATTTATTTACTTTTTTAAATATATTTTATTGATTTTTCACAGAGAGAAAGGGAGAGGGATAGAGAGCTAGAAACATTGATGAGAGAGAAACATCGACCAGCTGCCTCCTGCACACCCCCCACCGGGGATGTGCCCGCAACCAATGTACATGCCCTTGACCGGAATCGAACCTGGGACCTTTCAGTCCGCAGACAGACGCTCTACCCACTGAGCCAAACCGGTTTCGGCCTAATTTTCTAATATAGACTTATTCTTGAATCATACTTGCCAGAGGGATCATGCAAGATTAGTTTAGGCACTAGTACACCCTCCAAATATTTTGAATGACTTTTGGCTCTTCCACCATAAGAAAAATCACTTCAAAGTGATTCTTGGAAGCTATAAAGTTTCCATTTATATCATCCCTACTTTCAGGCAAATTGAGTATTAAAGATAACACTGTCTCTATCTATCTATCTATCTATCTATCTATCTATCTATCTATCCATCTATCTATCTATCTATCTATCTATCTATCTATCTATCTATCCATCTATCTATCTATCTATCATCTATTTATCTACCTACCTACCATCTTTGTAGAGTTTATTTTTATATAATACTTTATTATATACTTAGATTAAAATTTAAATAAGACAGAAGAGTTACTATCCCAGTCCCCCAAACCTGTAGGTATAAGCAAAGTGATGACAGATATTATTCCTCTCAATATAATAAAATAATGATTAAATGTACCCTACTTTTATCTTTTTTCTTAGAAACATATGCTACAATTATTTTTTTGCAAATCTTAGAATCAAAATATATGTCATTGTCTTTCTGTCACGAAAGTAATTTGCTTTTTTTCTCAGTTCCAAACTCTGATAAATGTGTTTTGGTTTATCTACAAAAAAGAAAAGAAAATGCCACGCAAAAAAATGTTGGGCATTCATCTGTGTGCTGATAGGATATAATGGTCATATTATTTCTGATTTGCTTTTACAAACTTTATCCCACTGTTTGTTAAGCAGACAAAAGATTGTTAGTTTGAAGAGGCACTAACATTTTCCTGATTCTCTGCAGCTAGTCACCAATTACCATCATAAATGAAAAACATTAATTCATATGTAAGACAGGTTTTCAAAGACCTTGCCTGTGAGTTCTACCATCCCCAAAGCCCCTCATTGTGAGTACCTGTTGAAAATAGTAATGTGAACATTACCAGTAACATAGAGGCTGCATTTATTACTTTACACACTGCCACTATTTATTTTATGCCTTACAAACATTTGAGTAATGGAATGCTTCATCAGATTTGGAAACCTTTGTTAGAACATTTAAAAAGATGGTGGACAGTAGTCAGAAATATCAGGAGCTACATGCTATGTATGGAAGACATACAGAGGCTAATGTTTAACCTCAGATGGAGCCCATGTTCACTCCCTTGGCAAGATCAGTGCCTTGCCCATGCTTATGCCTAATGTTGCAAGTGTCACATGCTGCCCAGGAGGTGGGGCTGCTGTCCATGTCTTTCTCTCAAAGCTTTTTCTTTAGGATTATTTGCATTGGGGGTGCTTAAATACACTGAGAGAGAGAGAGAGAGAGAGAGAGAGAGAGAGAGAGAGAGGAATTTAATTTGTTCAATTCATATTATTTACACAAAATATTAATTTATAAATTCCTTTTACTTAATTTCAGAATTAATATAGGACTTTTGTCATCTTGTACTGGAATCTGGTAAAGAGTTGGATATAGATATTAAAACAATTGTAGAGGAAAATATAAGCATACCGGTAACTTCTCTTTGCCTTGGTTGGTTGTATTAAATACTATAAAGATGATGATTGTGATATGTAAATTTCCAAGTAAAGACGTTTGAGTAAAACTACAAAGACAACATTGCTTTTTCAAAAATAGTAATGCAAGTAACTTTGACATTTATGGAATATTTATTGTATGGCTGATAATGTGCTAAGAGCTTTATAGGCCATATCTTCTTTCATTTCCTCCTAAAAATGTAAATGGCATTTTACAGATAACTTGACCAGAACCACATAGTTGCAAGGTTGGGCTTCAAATTCAAAACTAGGTGACTTGCTTACGGAGCTAGTTCCTCCAAACACAATCCGTATCATACAGCTGTAGAAAAGCACAAGATATTTAGCAACAGATGCTACCAGCTTTTCTTTGAACACGTTTCTCATAGAATCCAAATTATTAGTGCAAGTGATATCAACAGTTGATGTAAAGTTTTTAAAATCAGCAATTTAATGAGACATAAAGGTAAATCATACACTAATTGAGATACATGAAAACAAGTCATTTTAAAAATGTAATACCACTAGTTGGTCTCACCCTGGTTTTAATGAAAATATCTGAGTTGTCCTCTTTCAAGGGATGATAATATAAATGGTATGTTTGTTTCTCTATTCAAATCCTGATTCCCTAGTTGAATCCCCATGTTTTTATTTTTACTCTTGTCTATTCCGCTAAACAACATTTAGATCCATGCAATTTAATTAAACAATATTGGCATTACTTTCCTTTTCAGACACTCTTCCAAGCACAGGGAAACTGATGAGTAAACAAATATGGGCTTTATCTTCAAGCAATCTATTATGCTGATAGATATTCTGACCCCAGCCGCAGTGGCCAAGGGTTGTAGCTGACTCAGTGAGGCAGGCATGCATTGCTCCCCCCAGATTCATTCACCGAGTCAGCCTTTTGTGTTCCGTGAACTGGCAAAGGGCCTAGGGCTGAGTTCAAATAGCATTTAATACATTGTCTTTTATAGCATAAAAGCAGAAATGAGTGTAGATTTGCAGAATTTGTGAAAGTTCCTTAAAATCATTTTTCTTTTCATCCCCCATGTATATGTAATTATGAAATTTTATAATTTATGTCTTGAGATAACTCAACATAATTGGAGCAGACTTTGATTACATTAAGGCTCTGTTGCTGTGACACAGCAGAATAAGAAAGAGTGTGTTTTGGAACCTGGTGCCCAGGCAGCTAGTTCTCTGAGATTATTTCCCATTTTCTTCCTCTCAACTTTGATGCACATAACTGGTTCAGTCTCATACCACTTACATTTTCCTTTAGTTATGGCAAAATGAACCTCTTACCTTGGGTCATCTTTCTTGGCTCTGTCATTAGCCATATGAGCCAGCCTTTCACCTTTTACCATTCCAGAGCCAGCAGCTTTTTAGATCAATGCTCAACCATTGAGCCACACTGGCTGGGCTGGAGCCAACCAGTTTTGTACAAGACCAGCCACAGACAAGTTTGTTGAATATCTCCATTGGAATGCCAATGCTTGCCTCCCACTCTACACACAAATATAGGTAATGAGGAAGCACCTGGCAGTTAGAAAATATCATAGAACTCTGACAACTATCTTCAAATAAAACCTCCTATTCAAATTTCAATTAATCAGTTTTAAAGCTCCCTCTTCCAAAACCTTAAGGGCTATATATAGGTGGTGATGGGCTAAATTTTTTTTTATCTGTTTATAGAAACTTAGGTTGTTTCCATATCTCCATATCTTTGATATTGTCAATAATGTTCCAATGAATATCAGAATGCAGATATCTCTTTGAGGTTACTGATTTCATTTTCTTTGGATATGTACTCAGAAGAGGGAATATACATCATATGGTAGTGCTATTTTTTTTTTGAGGAACCTATATTCTGTTTTCTCTAATGGCAGTACTAAATTATATCCCCCCAAACAGTATATAAGTGTTCCCCTTTTTCACACCCTCACCAACACTTGTTATTTTTTAGTTTATCCTAACAGGTATGAGGTGATATATTATTATGGTTTTAATTTGCATTCCTCTGATACTTGGTGATATTGAGCACTTGTTGGTCATTTCTAAGTCCTTTTTGGAAAAATATCCATTCATTTTCTTTGCTCATTTTTTAATTGTGTTAATGTTTCATTTTGTTTTGTTTGGGGCAGGGGGTTGTTTCACTATTGAGTTATATGAGTCCTGTTAGCACAAATAAATGAATTCAGTAAAGTTGCCAGATACAACATTAACATACAGAAATCAGTGATGTTTCTCTACATTAATAATGATCTATGTGAAAAGGAAATGAAGAAAATGAACTCATTTATAATAGCATAAAAATAATGAAATATGGTTACATTTAACTAAATAGGCAAAATACCTGTTCATGGAAAATGATAGGACAGTCCTTTCTCCACAATTTTTGGGTACAGGGCTGATTATAGAAAATTAAAAAAAAATTATTGATTTGAGAGAGAGATGGGGAGAGAGAGAGAGAGAGAGAGAGAGAGAGAGAGAGAGAGAGAGAGACCTTAATTGTTGTTCCATCCATCCATCCATCCATCCATCCATCCCTCCATCCATCCATCCATCCATCCATCAAACATTCATTGGTTTATTCTGGTATATACCCTGACCAGGGATCAAACCTATAACCTTGGTATGTTGGGACAATGCTCTAACCAACTGAACTACCTAGTACGGGCATAGGAAATTTCTGAAATGGAATGCTCATGACTTTTTCTGTCCCTTTACACCTCTGTTCTATTTCCCACAATCTCAAGATTGAACTGAACCTGGTATTTTCCTAACTGGCTTCCTAACCAGTATGTTGTTCCCAAATCACTTATATGTCTCTTGGAAGAAATCCTATTTCATTAAAGTGATTGCAAATACATTTTGTGTTCTAAATAATCTAATTGAGCTACTTTATTAATTACTCCCGTAACCTTCTGAGCTATTTGCATTTATAACAATGAAATCCATGAATCTAAACAAATCTCTATCAGACAACATTTCAGGTACAGTGCCAAAATAAAATGGGAAAAAAATAACCTGCATTAAATTTGAGGAAATATTGCCACCTCTGAGGCCCACCAGCCTAATGGTGGAGTGACTCTCAATGTTCAGTTATGCCAATAGGGAACAGTTTCTTACTTCCACTGTTGTTTTTTTTCATAGTCTATTTGCTACTCGTTTTCTTTTTAAATTTATTCTTTTAGAAGTGTATATGGAGAAAGGAGAAAAATTCAAATGAGTGCATTAGTATAGCATCTTTGCTTTATAGAAAACAATATCAAAGTCTAAATATATTTAGTTAACAAATAATATTGAGCCCCCTCTATTTTTAAGTCATTTTTCCCCAGGAACTTGGAATACATCAGTGAATGAAATAGAAATCTCTTACACTTCGAGGCTTACACACTAATGTATACTAAATAACATAACTCTAAGTAATTTATTGCTCTACATTTTACAAGGCAATATAAATCCTCCTTGTTATATTGAAAAATCATGCTCTGTTTTCTTATATATGCCAAGTTACTTACTTTCTTAAAACTGATAAATTTCTAAATTTGGTCAAGAAATTATATTTTAAAAAATAGACCAGTTCTCTGATGCCTGCATTGAATTTAAATAGGAACAGCATTGCAAATAAAGAAGGAAGCTATTTATGAATACTTGCATAACAGTTGGAATAAAAATATTTACCACGGAGACTGAAAATGACAAATATCGTTTTCATCTAGTTGCGCTTTAAACCAAGGTGTTAGAAGAAGCACATACGTGACATAACTAGTAAGGTTCTATGACAATTTCTTGAGGACAGATTCTTTCTAATCATCAAAAGCAAAGGGCTATGTATATGGACCACAAAAATGGATGACTTCTTTTAGGCTCGTATCTCTTGAATAGGTATGAAGAAGTGGCAACTTATTCTGATTTATCAAGTACATGATATGCCTCCCCTATAATTTTATACCAGTTATATAAACACAAGTCAAGAAATAAAAGTGGTGTTGTTGCATTTCTTTTATCCCTTTTTAAATGATTTTATCCCATGGAATTTTTTTTTTCATTACATTCTCATACTATCAGAGAGGAAGGGAACAGTCACATTTGAGCATTCTCATTGCCCATGACATAGATATTGAACTGAGCTGAAATGCCTTACTCTGACTCCCAGTGCTTTTCCATTGCTAAAAAAAACTACCAGGCGAATTATACAAAAACAAGCAAACAAACAAAATGCAAAACTTTCTTCATATTGTAAGTAGAAAAGAATTACATATAAATAGATTTATTGCATAGTAGTAAAATAGAAAAAATCTGAGATTATCCCTTGAGAAATACACCTTTAGGAAGTAGGTAGTTTTTGTTACAAAGTAATTTTGTCTGTTATTAATTTTGTCAGCCTATGTGACTTTGCTGATTTCTGCTACTCTCAACTGCAGGCAGTAGAATTACACTAAAACTGATTTCCTTATTCTTTTTATTCCCATAGGGGTAAGTATTCTAGAATTGGGGAAAGAACTCCAGATTTTCACTCATTATAATCTAGAAAGTGGATTTACAATTTCTTGAAATTTACATGATTTGAACTTCATAGAACAGCTGATCATTCCAAAATCCTTCAGGGGTGAATAGAAAATATGTATTTTTCAATGAAATATATTGTGTTTTGAAAATTGTGATTAAATTATTCCTTAGTAATGCTTATATATTAATCCTCAGAAACAATACATTGTTTTTCTTGTGTCTCTGAACAAAGGACAAAGTGGAATGAAAGACAGCTGACTTGGAAACTCTAATACAATGGGACTGGCATTTAGAAGTTTTTCAGGGTCCTAGAATTGCTTATGAAGAAATTACTGTGACTTACCTCAAACCGTTTCCTAAAATTCAGCTATTTTAAGTGTTAAATTTTTTATAAAAATAATGTTTTAAGTTCTTTAAAAATATAATATAAATGAGGGGCAGCATGAATAATGGTGCTGTATTGATATCTTAAGATATATGTGTGTGGTTTAAATATGTGCTGTGTGTGTTATACATGGGTATTATATAGACGTGTATGTGTGTTTTGGGGATTTCGTTGTCATTAACTGATTGGAAGTAATGCTGTAATCGTGTAAGACTTGAGCCAAAACATAATTGATAGTCTGGACATAATTTCCTAATAGACTTTTGAATTTGATAATGTCTGCATTGCATAGAGCAAGATTTCACATCAATATTATCCCTGCAGAACTGATACGTGAATGAACAAAATTGAAACAGACTCATAGACACAGAGACTGGACTGGTGATTGCCAGAAAGGAGAGGTGTTAGGGGACTGGGTTAAAGAGGTGAAGTTAAGAAGAAGTACAAATTGGTAGTGACAGAATAGTCATGGGATGTAAAATATAGCATAGGGAATATAGTCAATAGTATTGCAATAACTATGCATGGTGACAGGTGGGTACAGGAAATATCAGGGGGAACACTTTGTAAAGTCAATGATTGTCTAGTCACTATGTTATACACCTGAAACCCATACAAAATAATGATGAAGGTAAACTGTAATTGAAAAATAAAAAAATAATTAAAATATAAAAAATATAGAAAACAATGAAATGGTTTAAAAAATATTTGCCCTGTGACTCCTAGCCACATGTGTCCAGCTCTTCTCTTAGATATGACATTTGTTCCACTTGGCTAGTGCCCTTAATTTAGTCCACCACATCCAAAGGACACAAAAATTGAAGGGACTCCAAGGATGAGTAGAGTTGAGTGTACTTGCCTTTCTCCATGGAAAATGGGCTGTGTGAGGGCTTCTCAGATTGGAAGCTGCAGGATGTCCTTGAACTCCAAAAAACTCTCTAAGTAAAAGTTTAAACTTAAGTGCAAAGCTATTTTAATTGCTTTTATAATTCTGCCCAAATCTTGTTTCTTACTATCTTGATTTAAACCAAATCTTCCCTAAAAGTCAGATAGTAAATGTAAGTAATATGTGCTAAAAAGTTATATTAACTTTTTAATATAGGGCTTTTATTAAGAGACAATTTCAACATATATGTGCTTATTCTCAGTGGGAGTAGAGACTTGAGCAGACCTGGGACATTTATTTTTCTGTTCTAAGTTAGGTATCCACTGTTGTCTTTTGACAGTATCTGAATTGCTAGTACAGAATCTCCAGGAATAACTGTACCAAGTTATTCTGCCAGAATCCCATGAATCACATGAACTCACTTTCCTTGGAATTTCCCCTACCTCAGCTAAGAAAATAGCCTTTTACATGAAGTTGATTTTCTATCTCTATGTAATTTTAAAACATGTATAAATACTGCATAGGTGAATGTATTCATGTTAAATATGTCTTAAAATTATTCCATACTGTATTACCAACTAATACTGCTGAGACATTAGCTTTCAGTGTTAAATGTTGAAATCTGATGATTTTCCAGAAAAATGAAGTACAGTAACAGTGATTTGATTTATCCTCCTGGTAATTCCTAATATCGTTATGAAGGACTTTATTCCCTTGTTAAAGAATATGGCCCATAAAAGCTTTTGCTCTTTGACTTTATGAGCTCATTACTAATGGATGGAGCTTGAGGAAAAGTCATTCTTAATGGCAGTCTCAGGTGGCTTTTAGGAAGGATATATTAGCAGTGAGCCTATCACCAGTGGGTTGCTATGCTGACTTTCAACAGAATTCTTCTTTTTTTATATATATATTTTATTGATTTCAGAGAGGAAGGGAGAGGGAGAGAGAGATAGAAATGTCAACGATGAGAGAGAATCATTGATCAGCTACACTCCTCACACTGAAGATCGAGCTTACCGTATATTCCGGCGTATAAGACGACTTTTTAACCCAGGAAAATCTTCTATACGCCCAGTCATCTTATACTCCGGAAAATATGGTAAAAACTGGGCATATGCCCTGACCAGAAATAGAACCCTGGTTCGCACTCAGCCACTGAGCCACTCTGGCTTGGCTCTTCTGATTATTTTTAACAGGCTTTCATTAAAATTGGTCTCCCTTTTTTGAAGTAGTATTCCTAAAGATACTTATTCTGTATTCTAATAGCATTGCCTTACTTTTGGTATATTATTGTTTGTGCAAGTGAACTATGAGATTTTTATATATAATATATTATTTTAATATGTCATCATGTTGAGTGCATAGTATGATTTTGTAACTGTTCTAAATGTGGAAGATAGACAAATAAATTTTCAAAGAATCTTTCCATAAAATTCACAATGTAGCTGACAGAGACTCACAGGTTAACTGAGCATTAAATCTCTAAAATCACAAAAAGAATATTTGACTCTTTAGGGTGCATAGAAGGGCTAAGAGATCATTTAGGGGAGGTGACACCTGAGCTGAGTCTGAGGAGAAATGAGTTTACCAGGCTGTGAAAAGGAGATGCTCATTCTAAAAGAGGTTAAGAGGATGTTTGGGGGTAGCAGTAAGTGAGTTTGTCCAAAGAGGTAAAGCTAAGAATCAGCATGCTCAGGACTTTAAATTTGTATTGAAGAAAGTGGGGAGATATTGATTCATTTTAAGGAAGTGATTGAACTAACTAAATTTAAACTTATAAAAATTACTTTGTCTTCCTAAAGGATGACTTGGAGGAAGGAAAATGATTTATACTGGGTGACTTATTGAGAATACATTCTCATAGAGTGAATCAGATTCTGCTTGTCTCCAGCATTATTTGTCATTACTAGGGGCCCAGTGCATGAATTTGTGCACCTTGAAAGGAACTGTGGGCCCAAGGCTGCAGTGGGCACAGGGGCAGGTCTCGGCCCATCCTCCATGCCCCCGCCTGGCCCCTCCCGCCACAGCCCCCAGCCCCCTGTCTGCCAGAAGCCCAGCTCCCGCCACTGCCGCTCCCACACATTGACGGCTCTAGTCCTGCTCTCACCCGCTGATGGCGCAAAGTGATTAGGTCCAGCACCAGCAGTGGTGTGAGCAGGGCCACTGCCCCAATCGCCCCTCAGGAATAGGGGGAGGTGGAGAAGCCCTGAGGGGCAATCAGGACCAGCAGCAGCCGCTTGCACCCGCTGACCGCGCTGAGCGATCATGGTCAGCAGCAGGTGCAAGTGTCGGCTCCTGCACCGGCAGTGGGTGCGAGCAGGGCCAGCGCCAGCAGCAGGCTCAAGCTTCCAGCGGGACCACGACGTGTGGGAGCAAAGAATTTTCATTAACCACTGGAAGCTCACCCCGATGACAGTGACCAGTGCCTTGCCTTGATCTGGCGCCCCCGCTCACCTGCTCTACCATCCTGCCCCTGCCAATGCCCACCATGTTCCATGTGCGCCCCCTGGTGGTCAGCACACATCATAGTGACTGGTTGTTCAGTTGTTTGGTTGTTCCACCGTTCGGTCTATTGGGATATTAGGGTTTTATATATATAGAAGATATATAGATGTTTCATCTCAGCTTCTATCTAACCACACTGAATTTCTATTAGGTTCTCAGACATCTCAAACTTTTACTCCCCTCTAGATCTTTGTATATGATGTTCCAGTTACTTAATATTCTAATTCTTCTACTTGATTCATATCTTCTCAGGCATCTTTTCCTCTGCAAGCCTTCTCTAGCTAATTTAATGGTGTCTTTGCTGTCTTTGCACATCGCCAGTCTTGCAATTCCATGTTTTCTTATAGACTATATAACCATGTAAAATACAATTTCTGTAAGGTAGGAAATGTGCCCATTTTCCCTCCATTTTAGCCCCAGAATCCATTACAGTAGTTGGCAAATAATAATTGCTCTATACATATTTTATGAATATATTAAATAAATGAGGGAGATGTTTTTTATGTTCTAAATTGAAGAATAAGAGATTAAGCAAGACCTTGGGTGAAATGAGAGTTGCTTTAAGTATAGTGAAAAGTATTCGTAAAGGTTGGAGAAGTTGCCCTTTAATTAAGAAAGGAGAAAAATTGAGCAAATAAATTGAAATAGAATATTTAGTTTCTGGCATGGAATGAGATGGTTTGAGTTGGTTTATAAAAAATATCAATTTTACTTCATAGGCTTTCCTGACAGCTGTAGGATAGCTTACTGTGTGAAAAGTTAATGTGAAAATACATGTAAAGCAAGAGGGCTTTGCCTTAGCAATTCTTTCAAGTCAAGTCTTCCTTTGCCAACCAGTCTTGCTTGGAAAGGTGGTTCCAGACTTGTAAGCACCCTTCAGCCTTTTAGAAAAAGAAATAAAGTAGAAATAAAAAAATATATGTAAAGCTTCAGCCTTAACTATAAAATGTCTACCTAAATTTTTATAATAAAAATTATACTATTTTAATTAATTAAATATATTTAAATATAATAATACTAATAAAATTCAAGTGTAAATTTTAATTTTCACTCTAATGAGTCATTTAAATACCATGATGCTTTAGTCAAATTCTTAATTTAATTAGTACTGCTTTATGTAAATTTTAATTAAATGAAATTTATCATAGTAGTATCCATTAAAAATATATTTATTGATGTAATTTATCAACATTTATTTTTTCCGAATTATTAATTTAGCAATTCTTCTTGGTTTAGGCAACTGTATTTATTTCATGTTCTCAGTGTTACCATAAGTTTATGAAATTTTATTTTTCCACATGTATCTGAGTCATTCATTCCTGTCAGTTTCCTCTGTTTTTGGTTCTTTTTGTTTTTTAATAAAATCTTTATTGTTGAAAGTATTACATAGGTCCTCCTTTTTCCCCCATTAACATCTTCCAGCCTGCTCCTGT
Source organism: Cnephaeus nilssonii (assembly GCF_951640355.1). Classification (NCBI taxonomy): domain Eukaryota; kingdom Metazoa; phylum Chordata; class Mammalia; order Chiroptera; family Vespertilionidae; genus Cnephaeus; species Cnephaeus nilssonii. Next base: position 14,461,999 of record NC_137079.1, read on the forward strand.
CCTCCCCTCCCTCCAGGCCCTCACCACCCCACTGTCTGTGTCCATGGGTTATGCATACAAGTTCATTGGTTGTTCTCTTCCCACCCACCCTCCCCTGCCTTCCCTCTGAGATTCAACAGTCTGTTCATGCTTCTATGACTCTGGGTCTATTTTTGATCATCAGTTTATTTAGTTCATTAGATTCCACATATGAGTGAGATCATGTTATACTTACCTTTCTCTGACTGGCTTATTTTGATTAATACCTATAGGGAGTTCTAGTGAAATTGAAAACCTCACTTGTTTTTACTCCTTCAAGGTAGCTTTTGTTCATAGTCATTTCTTATTGAAATTACCTGGTTCTTCTTAACTAAGCCAAGGGTTCAATCTGATTTGTTTAAAATATTTCCACAAATACCATAAAGGAAAATTGTTTTAGTATTTTTTTGCAATAATTGCTATACCATGGCTTTAGGTAAATTTTAATTTGTAATTAAATGTTTAAAAAACAAACATAAAAATAAAAAATATTAATATCCATTTTTAAAATGACTTTCATTTTGTTTTCTTAAATAAACAACATAAACACTATTTGTCCTCATCTCATCATTTAGTTTGATACTCTGGACACAAATCTATTCATTGTAACTCATTGAAAGATGCCTGTGCCAGCCAGATAAATTGGAGACGAGAAATAAAAATGTATTCAGGGCTTTCAGAATGCTTCCTGAACAGGAATGTCTCAGTCAAATAGCTGCTTTTCTATATTGAATGTCAAACTACATATCACCTTGTCTAACTTAAATTGTGTCCATTTTGGCAAAATTTCTGAAAAATCTTTAATAATAAAAGGGTAATATGCTAATTAGACCAGGCATCTTCTGGACATCATTCCGGACATCCTTCTTGATGAAGCCTGGGCCAGAGGGAAGCCAACCCGGGTCCCGTGTGCCTGCAGGTGGTCCGAGGGAAGCAGCCCAGGTCCTGGGTGCCAGAGGGAAGCAGGTGCCGGCATCCGGGGGAAGGACGGCCCACTCTTGCACGAATTTTCATGCATCGGGCCTCTAGTGTATTATAATTATTTATGCCAATAGTCTTTGATCCCAGAAAACAGAAAAAGCACTATTCGTATTCACTTTTGGACTGCCAAAGTTGACACTTGTCATTAAAAATTATTTTGTTGAATGCTAAAATAATAAAAATGCAAAGAACGTTTCTTTGTGAAGTTAAATGAATGTTAAAGTGAACTATGAATTCAGCTTTCATATTTAACTTTAGCATTGGGACTTTTTAAAAATACAAAGTTCTGCACTTTTGCTAGCTCTACCTCACTTGGTGTTAATTTTTTTTTTTTGCTGAATCCACAGACCAAAAAAATAGAGTAAACCAAAAATTAGAGTTATATGAGTAAGTCGAAAAATTTGTTATAATTGCCCTAAATATACAAAAACAGCTCACATGTGGCCAATTTTCTTATACCCACAAAAACCTGTGCAACTTCGTTCCTATAATCATTTGCCAGCTTTTTTTTCTAGTTAGGGAATAGGAATGATAAATAATAGATGCTTTTGCTCACAAATGTATTTATTTTGTTGTAATAGCTTTTATTTCATGTTTGCTGTGTCAATATTGTATTTAATCAAAACATCTTATGAGTCATCATATCTGTTTTAGATGAGAGAAAACTGTTTATAAAGCATGGAATGGAACATTGTGCAAAACAGGTGACTTGCTCAAAGTCACAGAGCTAATGTAGAGAGCACAAGAATCCAAACCTCAGTGTATCTCATTTCCAAAGATAAGTTTCTTCTTCAAGGAGCAGAAAAAGGGGGAGCAAGAGAAGGAGAATAATTCCAGATAGATAATGCAGATAAGAAATGTTAAAAGATGCATTTATTCATGAAACATTAATGCAATGCAATTCAACAGACATCCATTGTATTGCAAACATTTTGCAAACATCATTGTTATGACAGTTACAAGACAGATACAGGAGGGAATCCATGCTATTTGACTACTTCTTGTCCATTTTTGGAACCAAATCCTTAAACAAAAATTCATTTTTAAATAGTATTATGTATAACACATTAATTGACATTTAAAGCAAATGCAAATATTGTTCTTATATTTTCTTTCTATTGAATTAATATTTGCTTATATATTGGTCCTTTTTATAAAGTCTAAAGAATTTAATTTACTTATTTATTCACTGCATCTCCATTTTCTCTATGTAGAGTGCTGTATAACTCTTTTTATTATTAAAATTACCCATTTAGTTTTATTTTTATTAAATATAGAGATAGTCTATTAGATCTCAAAAGCAAATCAGGTTTTCTTGAACTAACAAAAGGGAAATATGCCAAAGTGCAACAAAACATTGGATGGGAAGAGAGAATAAGTTAAAATGTTCCAGTCTTGAAACTTAAGATGTTAGATTTTAGAGTTAGATGTTCTTAATCTTCTGTGTATAAATGGGTTTGGACGATTGGTGAACCCTCTGAATTGAAGGCTCATTTAGGCAGATTCTGTTAATTTTATTCCAGAAAATGTACTAAATGAAGTAAGTGTTAGAGAGTCTTTCAGAAGAAAGACAAGAGTTTATGTTTAGCTTGCACATTCCAAGTAATCTGTAAGTAATTTTCAACTAACAGAGACCTTGCTAGCAAGGTGTATTAGTAACTTGTATTTTAATGTGCATTAATTCTTTTCTAAATATTATTAGATTAGTGGCCTGGTGCACGAAATTCGTGCACAGAGTGTGGGGGGGGGGGCGGTTCCCTCAGCCCAGCCTGAACCCTCTCCAATCGGAGAAAATAGGTACAATTTTGATTCATTCACATTAGATGGCTGTTGTCACTTTTTAATTTGACAATCTAAGGGAAAAGAACTTAGTGCCCCTGACAAAAGAGTTAATGCTGCATGTTTTCAAAACCCTTGTTGTGCATCAGTGAGCAGTGGCTCACTGATGGAAAATTGCTGATCTATGTCATTAATGCAGAGGCTATGTACTATGAGCTCCAGTATTGAAACTTGGGAAACTATTATAAGTTTACCTTCCAGTAATGGTCAGTTATTGGTAAAGAATTCTCTGGGTATGAAGGCCCAACCAGATTATTCCCCACATTCAGTCTGCCCATATTTTGCTTGTAAGGCCATAAAAATACTATGCAGTAAAGCATCATGCTGTATATGCTCTTCAGGCCTGAGCATAAGTGGCAATAGAGCAGAGATGGTCTGTTTCTCTTTGGGAAAACCTGTCTTCTGCTCCAAATGGCCATGCATCAGCAGAAGCTGCTACTGTAAAATGTCACTGGATGATCCATGAAAGGAAAGCAGCAATCAATTACAGAGATTTCAAAACATGCAGTATAATCAAGGCATATTGTAGTATGTTCAAAAACATTTCATTTTACTGAAAGAACAATATTCTAACATTACTGAGCACTAAACAAAAAGAATAGATTTAAATAGCAATGCATTATATTGCCACAACATTATTATCAGCTTGTCAGATAAGGTGACAAAATTTGTGTGTTTACTAGACAATAGTACAAAACAAATAGTTTATACATTTAAATACATTTAATACATAGAAGACACATGTAAAATGAAGGAAAATACCTGTGGGAGAGTTTTAGATATAAAGGAGTCTGTGCCTTTTGTAAAACTTCATTTTTACAAGAATCGATGACAGGTATTTGGTCCTGGTGATGGTATTAATGTTTTCTTACAATTCCTTTTATTTTATCATGAATCTGCATAAGAAAAACTACTGGCATCATTGATATGTGTTTCCATTGAACACATTTATCTTCAGTCAATGCATCTGTTACAAATGTTATTTGCAAACTCATAATTTTATAATTCCTACTGGCAAATAAGTTGATGTGTTTGCAATGAATTTGACACAACAGGCATGAGAACCCTAAAAAATCACTTTTTTGCCATGAAAAACATTTGTCATTGGGAATTCCTAAGGCTTTCAACAAAGATGAACTTCCTGTTGAGGTTGATCTACTTCCTGTGTAAAACATTAAGAACATAATGTTATTCATGTTTCTTCATTGGCCCTTATAGAAATTAAATATGCACATGTAAAAATTGCTCAAAAGTTTAAGGACTGGTAAAGGTACTTAATGATCTGATACATAGTAAATATTTGTTGAATATATCCTGAATAAAATAGAAAGGGTGTACACTTTATAGGTGGGAAACTATGCTAGGACCTATATGTAAATTGGTTAGGGTTTATGCTAAGCGCCAGTAACAAAGACATTAAAAATTGCAGTGGCTGAATATAACAGTTACTTTCTCCTTCATAAAAAAAGAACAAAAGTGGGTGTTGTGAGCCGTCCAGGGTGGGGGAACAGTTACCTTCCACGGGACCTTTAGGAACTCAAGTCCTTGTCTGGTCACTTCCATCCCCTAAATTATTGATACATTCTGTATGTGAAAGCCACTCTCAGCCCGTGACCACCCCCAACCCCAGGGGAGGGCAAAGAGAGTGGAAAAGCATGAAAAATTGTAAGCATCACTGCCATTCATAATCCACTGGCCACACAAAGGGGTGAGAAGGCTGGAAATGTAATCTCTGTCTGAAATTCTATTAAGAGGAAAAAGGAGAAGTGTATATCTTGGATAAAATTTTAAAATCCCTAAAGACACATGAGGTGATGATTTTCCTCCTGTGGTCCTCATAAGGTATATTAAGTATTCCTACTGTCTTGAGAGACACCAGGCCAGAGGAATCTTCCTCCTTAGCCTGTTATTTGTTCACAGTGGGATGGTTGTATGCTTCTCAGAATATGTTACCTCATGTGAAGAGATGTTACTCTTAATTACAAAAATATTCAAGTATCATGTCTATATGTTTTCTTTATCAATTACTAGGGGCCCGGTGCACAAATTGGTGCATGGGTGGGTTCCCTCGGCCTGGCCGGTGATCGGGGCCAATCAGGGCTGTCTCGGCCAGTCCCCATCGGGGATGATTGGGGCCAGCCGGCTGGGGAGACGGATCATGGGAGGTAGGCTGTGGGAGTGCACTGAGGACCAAGGGGCAGCTCCTGTGTTGAGCATCTGACCCCTGGTGATCAGTGCATCGTCATAGCGACCGATTGACCAGTGAGCGGTCGTAATGGTCGCGTAGGCTTTTATATATATAGACTAGAGGCCCGGTGCATGAAAATTCATGCACTGGAGGGGGGTCTCTCAGCCTGACCAGCCCCCTCTCACAGTCCGGGAGCCCTCAGGGGCAGGAGGTGACCCGGCGATCAGGGGAAGGCGACACCCTATCACACCTCTGCTGCTGCCACTGCCAGCAGCGCAAACCTCGGCCGGCCCTGGTTATCTGAGCCTTGGGCGGCCCAGGGCGGTTGGGCAGCTGACATCTGAGGCTTGCCTGCGCCTTGGGTGTTGGTTTGGCAGCTGCCATCCAAGGCTTGCCTGTGCCTCAGGCCGGCCCTGGGCAGCTGGGGGGCTGAGGGGACTGGGGTACTCTGGAGGCAGGCGCCCCGGCAGGGCTGAGGGGACTGGGTGCCGCCATCTTATGGCTGTGGGCGCCAGCATCTTTGGGGGTATGGCAGTCAATTAGCATAGTCCCTCCTTATTGGCTGTGGGTGCCGCCATCTTTGCAACAGCATAAGGGTCAATTAGCATATTCCCTCTTTATTAGATAGGATGTTTTGGTACAAACCAATTGGTAAGAATTTTGCTTTCCAATACTTAGTTTGTTTTTCAAGCTTAGTTTGAATTTCTAATTTTTCTTTTACATTAATGTTATATTCTTCATTGTTGGTTTTTTTGCTTGTTTCCTTTTTGCCTTCTTGTGTCCATACTTTTTTATTTTAAGTAATACTTTTTGGTAAGCATTGCTAAATTCAAACAAACTGAATAGAGTTCTGATAAGGCCCATGAGGGTGGTTCTTGTTTTGCTGTGTTCCGGGGGATTATTCTGTCCTCTGAGGCATCAGAAAAGTCAGGACCCATTTTAGTGCATGCACGTTCTTTCATCTCTGGTACTGGGATCAAGTACACACATGGGGTTTAATCAGAATGGAGGAGAAAGCTGTATTTCAGTTCTCCACTGAGCTCACCAAGGTAAAAAATGAAATGTCTCATTTTATTTAACTAACTTGATTTAAAATTTAATATTATCTTGAAGGCATTAATTACATCAGTATAAGTGACTCTAATTTATTATTGGCACCATTAGTCTTCTGGTTTCCTAATGCTTTATACTATTCTCACGTAACATCATTATTTCTTCATCAAAGTGTTACCGCAGGCACTTGCCTACTCTGAACAGTCACCTAAGCTTTCCCCCCATTATGTTTTTATTGGCTTTCGGTTTATTTTGAATAACTAAATAATTTATTTAAGAAGAACAAGAAAAAAAGTAAATGAACATAATTAACAACACACTTTTCAGGCAATAGCTATTTATTATTAGCAATTATTTAAAACTAGAGGCCCGATGCACAAAATTCATGCAAGAGTAGGACTTCCTTCCCCCGGGTGCCGGCACTGGCTTCCCTTTGGCATCTAGGACCTGGGCTTCCCTCGCAGCTCTGGCTTTGTCCAGAAGGTCAACCGGAAGGATGTCCAATCTAATTAGCATACTTTGCTTTTATTATTATAGATGTGCATGGTCTAACTTTGTGATAGCACTTTATCTAGAGACTGTGTGTTGTTGTTGTTTTGTGATGGAAAGAGTCCTACACTTGGACTGTTTCAAACTCTGCAGCCTTATATAGAACATAGCCCTGCCCTCAGGAAGCTCATAGAAGAGTCTTACATTGTTAAATCCAGTGTTCAATACTCAGTAGACATCAGCTGCAGTTGATGGTTGCTCACAGCCCTTATGTGATCCTTTTGTTGTTGTTGTTGTTGTTGTTGTTGTCAGGACAATACATATTCTGAGTTTTCTCCAAATTCAACACTGAATCCCTTTCAATCCACTTTGCAGATTTATTTTCTCCCCAAACTCTTCTCTTTGGAGGCCTCTAGGGTGAGTCTTCGGGCCTTTTCTCTTTCTATACAAACTCCTTAGATAAACCTCATATCCTCTCGGACCTCCAAACACCACGTATATGATGGTTTATAATTCAAAATTTGTATCTACAGACCATATTGCTCTATACCCACTAAGATATCTGAAAAATAAATATGAATTTTTACTACTGTCCACAAACATGTTCAAATCTACTTTTCTACATCTCACATTATCCTTACTCCATTATTACATTTACCCAGGCCAAATTTTGGCATCATACTTGACTTTGATTTTTACTCATAGCCCCCATCCAATTGGTTAAATAATCTTTTGGGCATATCTTTAAAATATGGTCTATCATAATCTATTCACTTCTCATGACCCCTCTGGTTATTACCCGGATGAGCTGCCATCTTCTCTTGCCTTAATTAGTTAATAAATCTCCCTATGTCAGATCTCATTATCCCCCTGTTCAAATTTCTGCAATGGTTCTACCATACTTTTTACTAAATTATAGTCTTTTTAATGACTGCGATTGATTGCATGAGCTGCCTGCTCCATCCCCCTCCCCTTGTTAGCCTTTTGTTTTCCTCTGATATTCCCACCCAGGCTTCTACTAGTCACCCTGTTCTCCTTGTTATCTTTCAATATGGTAGGGGAATTTAGGATTTAGGGACCCCACACAGGCCTTTCTCTCTGCGGGTATTATCTTCCATCAGATATCTATATGAGCTTTTCTCAAAAAGCTTACCCTAATGAACTTATTTAAAAGTACAATTGGTTCATCCAGCCAGTGTGTCTCAGTGGTTGAGCTGTGGCCTATGAACCTGATGGGTCAAGGTTTGATTCCAGATCAGGGAACATGCTTAGATTGCAGGCTCAATCCCCACCCAGTAGGGCACATGCAGGAAGCAGCCAGTCAATGATTTTCTCTCACCATTGATATCTCTCTCTCTCTCTCTCTCTCTCTCTCTCTCTCTCTCTCTCGTGCTCTCTTTCAGTTCCTCCCTCCCTCCCTCCCCCTGCCTATCTGAAATCAATTAAAATATATTAAAATGAATAAATAAAAGTACAATGGATTCTATTCAACTTGTCTTTCAAATCAATGTCCCTTTTCCTGCTCTCTTTCCTCTAAAACACTTGTATAACCCACCATATAATTTACTTTTTATTATGTTTATTACTGTTTTCCATTATAAAATGTAAGGTTTGCAAGGGTTGACATTTTTATCTGTTCTATTGCTAAATCATCTTAGGTACCTAGAACAGTGTGTGGCTCATAATAGCTGCTTTGTAAATATTTGTTGGGTACCTGGAAGGACATAAAGTTAATTTATGATCTATCATCTAATAGATTATTCCCGTTTTACTGAGAAAAATTAAAACTCAAGGATGTCTCTGGATTGCACCCTTGTTATTTGCAAAAGGGAATGATATCTATTTCTCTCTACTTCCTACACTTTTGTGATGATGAAATAAGTGCACATTTATAGAAGTATGTTTACATTTTAAAGTCCTACACACACAAAAGGAATTACACAGAAGTACTGTCCCATATTCTTTAATATGAATTCTCTCTTCTAATCAGAAAGGTAATTATAATATTTCGGTTTTTTTTCCTTTTTCTTCTTCTATCACTCTGTCTTCTTTCTTGCCCCATGACACTTTGCTTCTCAATCTAACTAAATACTACCTTTCCTCAAAGGCTCAGAAAAGCCATTTATATGATATAAGTTTTCCCCGAATAATCCTCTTCACATTTATTTCTGTGTTCTCTGAACTTCAGGTGCATTTATAGTTAAGACTGAAAAGCTTAAAAACAAGTATCCCTGGCTGTTTGCCAAAATACATTTCTTGAAATTGCCTCATACAGTTCATCATTTTAAAGCGCAGTGCTCTAAAGATATGATTTTCGGATCAAGAACATAACTTAAATAAATCACAACTATGACTAATGAGACATCCTAAAAGTCCAGATAGAAGAGACATGATAATTTAGAACAGTAAAATGACTCCAAATATACCAGTTCTATACCAATGCTATAAAACAGGGTACATATTGATTTTCCCACGGTCTGCTAATACTATTTATAGTTATAAATATCACATATGAATATAGCTTTCTTGTATCACAAATCAATTATAAAACATATATGGTAAGTATAAACACAACTGCTAAAATAAAATACTTCTTTTACTTTCTTAGTATTCAGAAAGGCTTTGAGGAATTAAACCAATTAATAGCCATCAAGATAAGTTTAAACCAATGCCTTCTTTTCCTTACAATTTTCTATTAATCAAAATTATCCCATATTCCCTAGAACTCTGCTCCATCTTTGAATCCTTTCTTTTCTTAACTATCTAGATTGCCCTTTTCTTGTTACTAAAAGGCATGGGAGTGCATAACTTGTATTGAATAAATGTGAAAGTGGGAAACAGGGAAATAGATGGCTGTTTAAAATAGCTGGGAGATGAGAAAGAACAGATTAAAGTGATTGTGCTGTGCCTGGCCAATTACAATTTTATGTTCCTTGAGGACAGAGCTGAGTCTTTTTTCAGGTTGTCCATAGTGCCTGTCTGCTTTTATCACTGAGCCTACTCTTGAGCCATTTCTCCAGCAGGAAGAAACAGGTTATTTTATCAGTTTCTTGACAACACATCTCATCTAGACGCAAGTGAGGAAAACTGTACGGGATGACATAATTTAGTGTGATTTAATCTGGAGGATCAAATCTATTCCTAATCATGTAACTTGCTATGTGTTTTTCTAATGAGGTTCAGTGACAGTGAATGACTTGTACTCATTGAAGGAAGCACCTCAACTGACAGTTTAAACTGTCAGTGACTTTAGTTAGACATGAATCTGTCAGTTTCATTAACAAATCAGCTAGTTAGTTGTATGATGGCAAGAGAACATTTACTTGATGTTGATATTCTTCTCTTTCTACTTTTCTTTATAGCATTAATCCATAGAATTAAATACTTAATGTAAATTGGTTGCCATTCTTATTTCAATTTTTCTTCTTAGCTATGGATGACCAACTTCATTACACTTCTTCTAAGCCTTCACATCTTATCCAAAACCTTTCTAAAATGTATGCCTTCAGATCTTTATAAATTGCAAAGTGATTCAGGTAGGCTGGGTTCCGATTTTTTCATCGCTATCTGATAACTATTGTTTTTTAGCGTCAGTTGTATAGTAAATAACATTGCTTTCATTTGCCTAATCTCTCTCTGTGCTTGGCCTTTTTTTAGAATGCTGGCTTTCTATTTAGTATACTAGAGGCCCAGTGCACAAAATTCGTGCATGGGGGTGTGTGTCCCTCAGCCCAGCCTGCACCCTCTCCAATCTGGGACCCCTTGAGGGATGTCCGACTGCCCATTTAGTCCCGATCCCGGGAGGATTGGGCCTAAACGGGCAGTCGGACATCCCTCTCACAATCCAGGACTGCTGGCTCCCAACTGCTCGCCTGCCTGCCTTCCTGATTGCCCCTAACTGCTTCTGCCTGCCAGCCTAATCACCCCTTAACCACTCCCCTGCCAGCCTGATTGCCCCTAACTGCCCTCCCCTGAAGGCCTGGTCACCCCTAACTGCCCTCCCCTGCAGGCCTGGTCACCCCTAACTGCCCTCCCCTGCAGGCTTGATTGCCCCCAACTGCCCTCCCTTGCAGGCCTGGTCCCTCCCAACTGCCTTCCCCTGCTGGCCTGATCAATCACAGCTGTCCTCCCCTGCTGGCCTTGTCCCTCCCAACTGCCCTCCCCTGCTAGCCATCTTGTGGCAGCCATCTTGTGTCCACATGGGGGCAGCCATCTTTGACCACATGGGGGCAGCCATCTTGTGTGTTGGAGTAATGGTCAATTTACATATTACTCTATTATTAGATAGGATTAGCTTAATATTAACTCTTTTATTTCTTTGTGTTAGGGGGTAATGGATACATTTGTTTTTCCCTAAGCCAAGTTTCAAAATTCTAATTATGTTTTAAATGAGTAATTTAAATTTTTTTTAAAGTTGTTGCATTCTTGCCTGGCCAGAGTAGCTAAGTAGTTGAGCATCAATCCAGGAACCAAAAGGTCTGGTCAGGACACATGCCCAGTTGTGGGCTCCATCCTAGGTGGGGGTACTTTAAGGAAGCAGCAGATCAATGATGTTCCTCTCTCATCGATGTTTCTATCTCTCTATCCCTCTCCCTTCCTCTCTCTCTAAAAATCAATAAAAACATTTTTAAAAAGTTGTTGCATTCCTTTTTGTTATTTACTCTTACACAGTTAAAATTTATATTTGCCTTGGAATGTAATTGTTATAAGCATGATTTGTATATTATTTATGCAACCTAATGGAGTTTCACCTTTGCAAATTCTTCATGCATGAATGATCCTATATAATAAAGAGGTAATACGCAAATTGACCCTCATGCCATCACACAAGATGGCTGCCCCCATGTGGTCAAAGATGGCCACCACAAGATGGCCGGCAGGGTAGGGTAGTTGTGGGCGATCAGGCCAGCAGGGGAGGGCAGTTGGGGGGGACCAGGCCTGCAGGAGAGGGCAGTTGGGGGCAACCAGGCCAGCATAGGAGAGCATTTAGGGGTGACCAGGCCTTCAGGAAAGGGCAGTTGGAGGCAACCAGGCCTGCAGGGGAGGGCAGTTGGGGCTGACCAGGCTGGCAGTGGAGGGCAGTTGGAGAGGACCAGGCTGCAGGGGAGGGAAGTTGGGGGTGTCCAGGCCTGCAAGGGGGGGCAGTATGGGGCAACCAGGCCAGCAGGGGAGGGCAGTTGCGGGGGACCAGGCCTGCAGGAGAGGTTAGTTAGGGGTGACCGGGTAGGCAGAGGAGGGCAGTTGGGGCCAACCAGGCCGGCAGGGGTGGGAAGTTGGGAGGGACCAGGCCTGCAGGGGAGGGCAGTTGGGGGCGACCAGGCCTGCAGGGGAGGGCAGTTTGGGGGGGACCAGGCCTGCAGGGGAGGGCAGTTTGGGGCCACCAGGCCAGCAGAGGAGGGCAGTTGGGAGCAACTGGGTCAGCAGGGGAGGGAAGTTGGGGGTTACCAAGCCAGCAGGGGATGGCAATTGAGGGCGACCAGACCGGCAGGGAAAGGAAGTTCGGGGTTACCAGTCCAGCAAGGGAGGGCAGTTGGGGGTGATTGGACCAGCAGGGGAGGGCAGTTGGGGGCAATCAGGTTAGCAGGGGAGCAGTTAGGCGTTGATCAGGCTGGCAGTGGAGTGGTTAGAGGGTGATCAGGCTGGCAGGCGGAAGCAGTTAGGGGGCAATCAGGCAGGCAGGAAGGCAAGAGGTTGGAAGCCAGCAGTCCCACATTGTGAGAGGGATGTCTGATTGCCAGTTTAGGCCTGATCCTTGTGGGATCCTGTGGGATTGGGCCTAAACCGGCAATCGAACATCCCCCAAGGGGTGTCAGATTGGAGAGGGTTCAGGCTGGGCTGAGGGACACCCTCCCCACCCCCCAGTGCATGAATTTCATGCACCAGGCCTCTAGTTATGTTATAAGAAATAAATCACACAGGTGGCAAACAAATTAGTATTTGCAAGATTATATCATCTTAAAATTGTTACTCAATACATTTCAATTCAAGCTATCCGAATTTTATTATTCCAAAGGAGCAGGCTTTATAAAATTTACTCAAAGAAACTCTGTTTTGACACAATATTTTACCATTCATTCTGGTAATGACCCACCTAAGTATGGTTTCAATCACAAACTTATGAATTTACTAGTTTCATTCAATGCAATACACTAGCAAGGTCAGATTATGTTATGAAAAAAAAATCTGTAGAGGGAAGCAACAATGTAAATTCTAAATGTAGATTCTAGTTAAAACTGCTCTGGGACTTCCCAGGAGAGTCCTGCAGGGCTGTGTGGATGGCATCCATTCATCGTGTACCTACAGCAGGGTCACTCCTGGGCACCAGGGGAAGACTCAGGCTCTCTCTCCATGCATGCACCTGCCTCTGGAATGGACTCCTCTCCCCATGTCAGGAAGGCTTTTTTTGTTTGTTTGTTTTCATCTCTTTGTTGTCCTAAAACTATCCTCATGAAAATTCGGCGCTCTTCCAATCTATGGCTTTTTTGGGGAAAAAGATAAACAACAAAAACTCCAGGTTCTGACTAATCCAAGCTTTGTGGCTGTAAACCTTAAATCCTCTTTTCCTATCATATAAAAACAAGAACAAGGACAAAAAAAAAAAACTTGCTCTTGTATATGAAAACACAAATATTCATAGTTAATGCTTCCTGAAATCTTAACTTGGAAAAAGAGCTGAATACTGTTTGTTGTTTTTAATGGTTTATTCCTTTTCTTGAAGAAATTATGCTTTGTCCTAGAGTAACAATGTACCAAGAACTAAAAAACATATCCATATCCCAAATGACTTTAACATATATTTTCATATCATACATATATTTTGTATAGTATATATACTGTCTATATTTACTACATTGAATCATGAGTGAGAACCTTTGAACCAAAGCAAATTTGTTTCTGGTTATTAAACGGCTACTTAATAATCTATTGTGTTGATAAGCCATATTTTATTAAGACACTTCCTTAATATTAATTCAGATACTTTCTAATTCATTGCTAGCATAGGTCATATTAGGACTTTAGCTGCATATTGAAATATTTCTTGCCGAAACCGGTTTGGCTCAGTGGATAGAGTGTCAGCCTGCGGACTGAAAGGTCCCAGGTTCAATTCCGGTCAATGGCACATACCTTGGTTGCGGGCACATCCCCAGTAGTGGGTGTGCAGGAGGCAGCTGATCGATGTTTCTCTCATCGATGTTTCTAACTCTCTATCTCTCTCCCTTCCTCTCTGTAAAAAATCAATAAAAAATATATTTAAAAAAAGAAATATTTCTTTATGAACACTCTTTCATCATTACATTTCCCTGACATTTTTTTCTGAATTAGAGGTTCTACTCCAAAAATAATGTTCTCATTAGCATTTTACAGAGTTTTATGCTTAAAATATATTTCAGCAAAAGATAAATATATGTATTTGTACAAATCAATGTATAACTCTTTATTAATTTATGTTAAATCCATTTACTAATGACATTATTTATAGAAATTTAACATAAAGACCAATAAAAATGGTATTTTAAAAATTCTGAAATAACCTTATTCCCAGAAACAATTTTTAAAAGCCACTAACCTATAAGTGACTTTTTTTTCCAGGTAAAGTTCTTAAGTGCACCTCACATACACAGGAACCCCCCCCCCCCCACACACACACACACACACATACATACTCCGTTAGCCTATCCCTGTGAAGTAGCAAAGACTGTTTCCCAAAGAAAAAATGATAGTCCTGCTACAGGTGAAGAATCAGTGTTCAGATGTCTCACATTAAGTATCACTTTGGAGTCAAAGATTTTTTTAATGAAAAATAAATTAATAAAACATAATAAAGAAAATACTTAAATGTTTTAGGTAATTCTAACCCCTGGATCTCTATTAAGCTCATGATTGTTTTTTGTTTGTTTGTTTGTTTGTTTTTGTTTTTTACTATTTTGCTACAAAATATTACTTCCCCTATTTTTGCTTATTTTTATTATTAAAAACACATTTAACTCTTTTGTATCAAACAAGTCATGGTATCAAACAAGTTAGCAAATTTAATTTTTAAAGGAGATAGCTGGTTTGAAGTTTAAATGTGTATCATAAACATAACTGGGTTGCAATCCCATTAATATTATTTGAATATTTAATTATGATTACCATGCATTTGAATCTTCAACTTATAGTTCAGTTTCTGAAGACACAATCTATGTCTTCACGTATGTGCTTCTGTGAACTCATGTAACTCTAGGTAAAACTTTCAGATTTGAATCTTCCCTCACTTGTGACAATGTTTGTGCATTAAAAGGTCTTATAATAGATGTATCTTTTATCTTTTATGAAACACACTTTTTGCTGTATATATGGGTTCTCTATGAACTCTGTATCCCCACTTAAAGGAGTGGCTCTGACCTGGCATCCAGAAATGTACCCTACTCCTTGTGGATTTTCAGCTGGGCCTGAGTCCATGCCTACAACCTTATAGATCCTCAAAAAATATCAATTGGATTAAAATTGTAGCAGTTGAAATCTCCACACTGAAAAGACTTACAAGTTCCCAATCTAATATTTTCTTATTTATCTTGAGTTTATTTGCTGATTCATTAAATCAGGGTGCTCAAATCTATCAGACTGATGATGTATAATAAAATCAGATTATGTATAAATGAATAACTCTTCTTCACCATGTTCCTGATGCCTCTTCTCCTCCTTCTGATTATTTTTTTTTTTTATTGTACTACCTAAAAAGAAATGTAAGTATATATGAGCCACTGTTCCTGGTGAAAGCACCTTTATTACTTCGTAGGAAACAAATTTAGCTCTGGCTTCAATTCTGAGTACCAGGTTTTAAAATGTCGTATCAGAAATGCTGGGTTTTAAAGTGCTGAATAGCAGCGTGACATTCTCATATCTAAACTTTGTATAGTCTTGATCACTGGATGAAATTTACCTCAATATGTTCAATTAAATTTTACTTTTTTCATGAGGTACTTTTTCAAAGAAACGTATGGTATTATTTATCTAGCATCTTCCTTCCAGGGATCTCAAAATGATTTATAGACATCTGGTGGCAGAAATTATCACTTGAAAACTTCTGTTGACATAATTTGGTACTGTTCCAAGGTTATTTTCAACCAATCAACAAATTCATTTTATTATAATTCCAGTATTATTATTATTATATAATATTAAAATAAGAGAATAAATAAGTTAATAGACTAAATATCAACTCAGGTAAAAACCTGTTTATTCTTAAATAATCAGCTCAGTTCCATATTATTACAATCTCAAATGGAATTTATATTTAGCGAAAGGCAAACGTTGAAATATTTAAATTCTTTCCAAAAAATAAAATTACACATAATTATTTAAAAGGTATAAAAATAGTTCTAATAGAAACATTTGATCATTTCATCATACAAAAAAATCAAACACCACCAGTAAAAAATCCATCCATCATCTGTAAGAAATTTTAAATGTAGAATTGTTTGATCCAAACTTTTTCCTATTATATAGTCACATGAGTCTAGTTGCATCTAAATTTTACAACTAAGTTGTTTTATCTTGTAGTATTCATGATCTTGGAGAAGTTGGATCTTCTTTTTGACATTTTTTCAAGTCCAAAACTTTAAAATGACATGCTGGTATTTACCACACTTTAAAAGCCTCAAATGACGCACATAATTTGAAATGAATTTGTAGAGAGCTGTGCTACAGGTTATTTTCATTATACTTTCAGAAGAGTTTTGGCACTTCACTTTTGAAAAGTAGCTTTTTAGAATCTTTATATTGTAATTATAATTTTGTTGTGTTCACAAAAATCAAGTGACAAAGGAGTAGGATGTACTTTTCCTGTTGACAATAATTGATCACAGTACAATCTTAGTCTTCATTTTTAGGATCATATAACCGTCTTATGGAAACTTTCAGAAATCTCTTTAGTTTTGTTTTTGTTTGTTGTTGTTTTTTTGTCCCTTACAGCAGGAACAGTCAATTATTCCTCTACAAGTGGCCCAATCAGATTTTTCAACTACGATTAAAAAATGTTCTAGAGTAATACTCTGAAAATATATTTCTAAGTTTACACAGGGCACAAGTGTATAGTTTGTATATGTGCTCCCATCTGTCAGTGTTAACACAATGGTCGAGATAAGTCTGAAATGCTTGTTCAATTGGAAACTTTTCATTTCCCACTTCTCTTTACTTGATCATGTAAATCCCACAAGCTGAGCTCAAAATTTTTTCTAGCTATTTGGTAATTGTCACTTTATTTCATTTTGCTGGGCCTCAGAGTTTGGACAGTGAATTGAAATTGTCATTTGGGTGGCTTTCAAGAGTTCATGGTATTAAAACTGCTGCCAAGTTGTTGTGGGTTTTTTTGCATAAATGTTATAAAGAATTAATGTACCGTATTGGTAGGGTAATGTTTGAAAATGGATTGTTTTAAATTAGGACATTACTGTGTTGAATTATCAAATTGAATGAATTAATAGTATAGGAGATGAAATCTATCATAGACTTTGAAAGATAAAGACACTAAATACAAGTTATGTTTAAGTAATCTTGGTGCAGAGAAAAAAATTATCAATGCTGGAAATTGCTATATGAGGGGCAGTTAACTCTTTGACAACCAAAAGCAATTAATTTATGCTGATAATTATTAGGAAAGGTAAGAGACAAAATTTGATTTTATTTAATTTTTGTTATATGCCCATTGCTTTATATGTATATATATATTTACAGCTTTCATCAATATCCAAAAGAGGTCCATAAGGTGGAAGTCAATAGAGCCAGTTTACAGATAAGAAAATTGAGGACAAAGCACAGTCAATGAACAGTGGAACCAATGGTTTTCCCATTGACTATATGATGTATCATATATATATATATATATATATATATATATATATATATATATATACACACACACACATATATATATATACTAGAGGCCCGGTGCACGAAATTCGTGCATGGAGGGGGGGGTTGTCCCTCAGCCCAGCCTGTACCCTCTCTGATATGGGACCCCTTGAGGGATGTCCGGTGGGATCGGCCTAAACGGGCAGTCGGACATCCCTCTCACAATCCAGGACTGCTGGCTCCCAACTGCTTGCCTGCCTGCCTTCCTGATTGCCCCTAACCGCTTCTGCCTACCAGCCTGATCCACCCCCTAACCACTCTGCTGCCAGCCTGTTTGCCCCCAATTTCCCTCCTCTGCCTGCCTGGTCACCCCTAACTGCCCTCTCCTGCAGGGTTGATCATCTCCAACTGCCCTCCCTTGCAGGCTTGGTCCCTCTCAACTGTCCTCCCTTGCAGGTCGGGTGCCTCCCAACTGCCCTCTCCTGCTGGCCATCTTGTGGTGGCCATCTTGTGTCCACATGGGGGCAGGATCTTTGACCACATGGGGGCAGCTATATTGTGTGTTGCAGTGATGATCAATCTGCATATTACTCTTTTATTAGATAGGATAGAGGCCTGGTACAGGGGTGGGGGCCAGCTGGTTTGCCCTGAAGGGTGTCCTGGATCAGGTGGGGGTTCCCTTGGGGCGTGGGGCGGCCTGAGCAAGGGGCCTGTGGTGGTTTGCAGGCCGGCCACGCCCCCTGGCAACCCAAGCAGAGGCCCTGGTATATGGAATTTATTTTCCTTCTACAATTGAAACTTTGTAGCCTGGAGCGAAGCCAAGCCTGGGGCTCCCTCCAAGGCCAGCAGCCATTTGTGTTGGGGTTATAATTGAAACTTTGTTGCCTTAAGTGGGTGGGCCCAGCCAGGGCGTGCGGAAAGCTTTGCTTCCCCTGTTGCCGGGGGCAACCCTGGCATGCTCTCTCAAGCTCCATTCTGCTGCCATTTGTTTGAATTTGTTTACCTTCTATAATTGAAACTTTGTAGCTTGAGTGGAGGCTTAGGCCTGGCAAGGGCAGGCGGAAAGCTTGGCTTCCTCTGTTACCTAGAAAACCTTGTTCTCTGTGGCTGTAGCCATCTTGGTTTGGGTTAATTTGCATACTCACTCTGATTGGATGGGGGCATGGCTTGTGGGTGTGTCGGAGTTATGGTCAATTTGCATATTTGTCTATTATTAGATAGGATATGATGAATATGAAAATAGTACCATGTACTATTAGAAGCAACAATATGGCCTTATATAGTGAATTATATCCTGGCTTCTCTACTTACTGGGTAATTTACTCAGTACTTAATAGTCTAATACTTAATAGCCTCAACTGTAAAAACTTTCCACAAATAAGCAAACAACTCATCACCATCACATGATAGAACACTACCAACCACAATAACAGTAACAACAACAAGCCACACCATAGGATTCCTTCTTACTCGCCTTCCCACAAATATGTATTTATCCCTTAATATATGCCAGACATTTTGATGGATACTGCATGTACTGTGGTAAATAAAATATCTCTGCACCTTTCCATTCAGAATTTTAGTCTAGTAGAGGGAAATAGTAAACAAACAATTGTGTTGGTGTTTGGTTTTTTGGTTTTTTTCCTTGAAGACCTATGACAAATTAGACTGCTAGGAGAGAAAAACGGGGTAATTCAAGTGATATACTCGCATAACACGTGCTTGATACCTGAAGATGCAGAAGATGAGAAGGAGCCAGAATGCTGAGAAGTGAGGGCAGGAACATAACAGGTAGTGGGAACCGCATAAACTAAGCCTTCAAGGATCTAAAGCTCTTTGTGGTGTTGAGGAACTATAAGACCCTAATAGCTAGAACTTATATAGAAAGGAGGTGGCATCAGTTGAGGGGTGTAGAACTAAGTAAGGACTACAGCAGGAAACCATTGGTGTATCTGAGGCAAGAGCATAGCATCATCAGACATGTTGAAACCAAGTCATAAGAATGAATTGGAGGTGATGGGGCAATGTATAAAAGGGGTGAAAATAAAGGGGTTATTTTAGCAATATTAGTATGGGTTGATTTTATCTTATGTCGACATGGCAGTAGAAAAGTTGGAGAAAAATAGATTTGTCAATGATATATTTTAAAAGTGCAATTGTCAAAACTTGCTGATAAATTCGATGTAGTCCTGATGTAGAGGGAGGGATAAAGAATGATTCTCACTTTTCTGGCATATTATAAGAATGTTTTATAGAAACTGTGATTATTTAATTGTATGTAAGGTGAATAAAATAACAGAATTAGAAGGCAATACTTAGTTTTCTTTGAATTTTAGCAAAAATCTATCATATTCATTTATTCTTTCTTAAGTGCTACATAAAATTCCAGGATATTTTCTAACATAAACATGTTAATCTTGACTCCTATTCCTCAAAAATGATATTTCACAATTCCTAATGGAACATTGCCTATATCTGCAATTAAGAAATTAAATGTTCTTTATGACTGTTTCTCTTTGATACCAACCATAAATAAGTAAAATTCTAGATTATACCAAATATTTTTGTTTCTGATGGAAATAGGATTTGATTGTTACTTACGGATTGTTACATTTCAAGGAAAGATTTCTCTGGGCAAAGTGATTAGTGTTCTGTTGAATCTTTTTGGCAAGTTAATTGGAGCCAGAGTATAGTCCAAAATCAAGATATTGAAAATAAGGCATCTATCAAAGTTAGAAATGGTAATTGCACTCAGCTTACTAAAATTGCTTCAAACTTGGAAAGCAAGATTGAGGTTAAAAGCAGACAGTAAGTAATCATAAAATCATTAAAAAATATTTGTTTGGTACAAACACAGCACTTTGACATTTACTGTTAGTCAATGTGATCCCCGTGTTCGTGTTTGGAGACCATATTCTAAAATAAGGGGCATCAGAAGGCTGTGGAATCAAACATCAACTTTTTGAATTTTCGTTTTTTATTTTGTAAAATGGAGATTCCCTTTTTGACATCAAGGAATGCATCGGAACGCATTTAAGTAAAAGTAACAAATAATTCTCTCTTGGCTATTTTTTAAAATGTTATAACAGTCTATGCTCAGAAAGGCTCAATACTGGACACAATAGTATGAACAATGACACTCTGTTACTTTGATAATAGTATTCTGGGGAATGGCCATCCTTTTAGAGGTCTGTTATCACCTCATTGGAATATGTGGTAAACAAGGTTCCCAAAAGTCGGGCTACCTTCTTAGAATTTATTGCACCTGTCATGGCAGTCATCTGGCAAAGATATGCCTATCTCTCCATTAAAATGACTACATATTTTAAGCTCTATTGCACAGTTAAGAAAATTCATGGCTTATGTATTGTCACTCACTCTCCCCTATGCCCATGACAGACATCAGTAATTGATCTTGCCATGCTTTCCTGCTGAGCCTACACTGGGCTCAGGATTCCTCTGAAAAATACACACTGCAGGCAGCCACTGGGGATCGATTGAGTCTGGCAACAGAGTGAAAGCCATTTGTCATCCTTCCTCACTTTGTACCTTGCTTGATATGGAAAATGACATCCTAACATTACGTTAACATTTTGATATGTTTCATAGGTAAAAACCATAGTAACAGCCTGGCCAGCGTGGCTCAGTGGTTGAGCATCGACCTATGAACCAGGAGGTCACCGTTTGATTCCCAGTCAGGGCACATGCCCTGGTTGCGGGCTCAATCTCCAGCAAGGGTCGATCAATATTCTCATTATTGATTTTCTCTCTCCCTGTGCCTTCTTCTCTGAAATCAATAAAAATATATTTTAAAAAATCGTAACAAATCAGAGTGGTATATTTTAAGCAAACAATAATTTCTCTGGGAATAAACAGTGTGGCTTCTGAGCTTTAGTGGGACTGCTGGAAGCATTGTATGGAAAATTGAGTAATTGCTAGGAACTTTTTTAACAATGTGAGATGTGCTGTTAGGCAATCTTACTTTGACAAAGCAATCAGCAGGTCATGAATAACTAAAGCATTTCATCATATAGTTTTTTGAACAATTACAATGTAGTCAAAAATTCATAGTATTCTGAAAAGCACAAACCAAAGATAAGAGAGGGACCTGACCTCAAGAAGCTTAGTCATCAGATAGCATGGGATTTCTCAGAAGAAAGCAGCATCGTTGTATTTGAAAGTTGGTGACAAAGTAAAGCCCGCTGTCATGGAAAGAAGGTGACATGTATACCTTACAGAGAACAGAACCCAAGTTCATGTCAGTGGCAAGAGAAAGTATCAATCATTATCTGAATTCCATTTGTGGATCTTTCTATCTCACAATACAAACTTAAGTGAAGATTTAATTTTTACCTGAAATAAACAACCTACACTCTTCATTATGACCTTATTTAAAATCCCACTATTTTATAAATGCTGTTACTTTAAAGCTACTGGAAGGTAGAACCTATTTCTTTTAGAGTTTGTATGCTTAACCTCCTTCAGTAGTATTTTTAATAAAGGAAAAAGTTCCTTTTGAATGAACATAACTATAATATTTACATAGATGACAACCATTCCTTGGAATTTGAATTTGCTGAGTGATTGCTCAAGTGACTGCTCAAATGACCTAATTTATCAGGTCCTCAGTTTTCCTAACTGTGAAATGAAATGTCTTCTTGTCCTGTTTCTTTTTCTCCTCTTTTTAAATTTTATTTTCCTCTATCGCCATTTATCCCCGCTATATCTTCCTCCATCCACCCCACCAGTCACCACCGTATTGTCCCTGTCCATGAGTTATTTCTCTTTTTTTCTTTTTCGTTCAGTCCCTCCAGCCCCCTCCCCTGCCTCCACAGCTCTCAGCCTACTCTCTATCGATGAGTCTGTCTCTATTTTGCTTGTTAGTTCAGTTTGTTCATTAGATTCCACATATGAGTGAAATCATATGGTACTTGTCTCTCTCAGTTTGCAAAGAATAAAAAATGTACTATATTCCAAAAAAATCCCATAACCTTCATTGCTTCTTAAGCCATGTGGAAATTCTTCTATGAAAAATTATAATAAAGTATATGATGGGTACATCAAAATGCTAATTACCAGATAAAATCATTTTTATTATTGAATGATAAAATTATATTTTATTAAATCTGCTTACATACAAATGAATTTACCATTCAATCATACTTTGAAACAGTTTTTTTGGAAGTGTTATACCATGTGCTGGGTAGAAAGAGGTTAATGCAAAGTTCCTACCTCTGCCAAGAATTCATGGTCTAATTGGGAGGGTTCTGTAAAATATTTTGCTGGAAGCCAGTCATAAAGGGCCACATCTGGGGCTATCAATCCATTAAGATGAAAGGCCTACAAACTCTGCGGAGTATATTTTCACCCTTCATCATGACAGATACTAAACAAGATAAAGACCACAGCCTGTCCCGGGGATTCAAAGTCCATCTGTCTGACGGTGGCAGGCTTTATTCCTCTCATTATTTAACACTGTAGACTGATGTGCCGGAGGGCCGAGGGCTGTCCACTTGTGGTGTGTTCTTGAACACACAGTTTGCATTCATTTTGAGTAGGTCTGTTATTTTTCCTACGTACTAAACAGGCCTAAAAGTTTCTCTTTGGTCAAATTGACATAGAGTTTAGGATATCCGTTACGTTCATGTGGCAGACTTGCATTTTTAAAAATGTGAAAGTGATCAGAACACTTTCATTTACTGCTCATTGGGTGAGGCTCCACTCTTGTTTTCTCTGTAAGCCATTGTATGATTTTCTCCTGTAGGCAATCTACCAAGGCCAAATCACAGGATCTTCAACGTGGAGGGGCTTGAGGTGTTGAGCAATTTGATACCTTAATTGTTTCAGAAGAGATAAGAGGTTGCAGACAGATGGGGTCTGCTCAAGGCCAGTCAGCTGCTCATTGGTGGAGCTCTGTTGGATCCCAGAGCAGCTGCACTTAGAATCCACCACTGTTGTCATTAAAACATGCTGTGTCATTATCATTCTAACTATGCATCAGTTCCTTTCCCTTTCAGCTGCCTGTCAATGTGTGTGTGAGTGAGTGTGTGCGTGTGCATGTTATATATTTACTAGAGGCCTGGTGCACGAAATTCCTGCATGTGGGAGTACCCTCAGCCCAGCCTGCACTCTCTCCAATCTGGGACCCCTCAGGGGATATCCGAATGCCGGTTTAGGCCCTAGGAATCGGGCCTAAACTGGCAGTCGGACATCCCTCTCACAATCCAGGACCACTGGCTCCTAACTGCTTACCTGCCTGCCTGCCTGATTGCCCCTAACTGGCCCCTGCTGGCCTAGTCACCCCTAAATGCCCCCCAGGCTGGTTGCCCCCTAAATGTCCCCCCCGCCAGCCTGGTCACCTCGTATTACCCCCCTGCTGGCCTGGTCGCCCCCAACTGGCCCTTCCTCCAGCCTGGTCTCCCCTTACTGCTCCCCTGCCAGACTGGTCGCCCCCAACTGCCCCCACCAGCTTGGTTGCCCCTCACTGCCCCCCTGTGCCAGCCTGGTTGCCCCTCACTAACCCCCCTGCCAGCCTGGTTGCCCTACACAGCCCGCTGCTCAGTTGTTTGCTCACCCCTCACTAACCCCCCTGCTGGCTTGGTCAGCCCACACAGCCTGCTGCTGTCATTTGGTTGCCCCTCACTAACCCCCCCACTGGCCTGGTCGCCCCACACAGCCTGCTGCTCAGTCGTTTGGTCGCCCCTTACTATTTCCCATGCCGGCCTAGTCACCCCACGCAGCCTGTTCGGTTGTTCGTTCGGTTGCAATGGTTGCTTACGCTTTTATTATTATAGATATGTATGTAAGTAGACACACACACAACATACATAAAGGCACGGATACTTGTCTTGTATGTACTTGTTTAAAAACTTGCTAGGTATAGATATACCTTGACTTTGAGGGACTGTTTAGTATGTTTTCTAAAGAAATAACGAAACACTGCTCTTTTCAAAAGATTTGTATTTCATTTTGCCTAAAGGGCTTTAAACAAAGGGTAATGAATGACAGCAGTTCTCCGGGAGAAAAAAGGCCTAATGGGAAACATGAGAGTGGAACTAATCCCAGTTGCATTCATCTTCATTATTGATGTGAATAAAATGTTAAGGTGATAATAAATTAGAAAGCAAAGCACACACAATAAAGCCATTTATATGATATAAAAAGTTAAAATGAGATCATTATATAATAATTTATTATAGAAAAGATCTAAAGTAAGTAAACTACTGTTTTACTAATTAGGATAAATTCTTCTTTTCTCCATAATGAGTATCTACTGTGTTTTCAGCAATAAACTATAACAATGTAGATATAGCAGTGTCATTGTAATAGTAGGAACGCAAAAAAAATTTTTAAAGAAAATAAAGCTTAAATGAGAATATTAAAGATTTAGTTCTCAAATCAGGAAACAATTATTTCAGTCCATCTAATTAGTATGATATCTACACAAACATACCGACACAGTGCACACAC
The DNA here is from genome assembly GCF_951640355.1 of Cnephaeus nilssonii. Classification (NCBI taxonomy): domain Eukaryota; kingdom Metazoa; phylum Chordata; class Mammalia; order Chiroptera; family Vespertilionidae; genus Cnephaeus; species Cnephaeus nilssonii. The sequence continues at coordinate 14,486,870 of NC_137079.1, forward strand.
ACACACATATATTCATGCACACATGCAATTTTTAATTTCAAAAGTAACAAATGTATATACTAAAAGCATGAAAAATGGCAAGTAAATACTTACTACATTTATCCACAGAAAACCATCCAGATAATTAAATAACATTATCATAGGCATAAATGGTTGACTTTTATTAACTAAAGTTACTATGTTTTATATGACCTTACATTCTTACTTAAATTTTTATGAATAATGTATTGTTTTATTATCCCAACAGACTTGTGAGATTGTTTGGACAAAAAATGAAGCTGAAAGTTACTGGAGTTAAGCAATTTCATAGCTAGAAAGTAACAAATATATGAACCTAGATCTTCTGTGTTTCATATTTTTCACTACATTAGGGTTTCTTAAGTTCTGGTCTTTTGGACCAATAAAATGAACATCATCCGGAAACTTGTTAAATACACTTTCTTGGATTCTTACCCCAAACTCTGAGGGTGATGCCCATTAGAAAAGCTCTCCAGTTAATTTTGATACATGCAAGTCAGAAAATTGCTGTCTGTCCAATAATTAGTCAGGACTGAAAGTTAGCCTTTGAAGGTGTAGGCTGTGACTCTGGGGATAAAACCCAATCCAGTGTAAAATGTTTGAGTATATGACAGGTTCCAACATATGACCATTTCTCAGTAAAAATATGATACTATTTTTCATCATTTGTCTTCTGTAGCTTTTCTTACTTTCATGTAGAGATATCTCAATATTTTGGAAACTCTTATACTTTCACTACTATAAGCAAACTGTCCAAATTAAAAATCAGTACTTATAAGGTGGGGACAAAAGAAAATAATTTTGCTATTTCTTGGTAAGCAGGTGCATTGCTGCTGTAACAAATTACCACAACCTTGGATTAAAAAACACAGATTTATTCTCTTGCTGTCCTGGAAGTCTAAAATCAAGATGCCAGCCATTCTAGGTTTCTTGGGGTAACACATTTCCTTGCCTTTTCAGCTTCTAAAGTCTGCCAGCACTCCTTGACTATTGGTCTTTTTCTCAAATACTTCAATCACTTATTTCTGTCACGACAGCTCATATATCTTTCTATTAATGCTTATCTTCCCTCTTTTCTTATATAAGGAACTTTGTGGCAGTTCAGAATCATCTTTGCATCCAAGATCCTTAGTTTAATTCCCTCTTCAAAGTCTCTTTTCCATGTAAGACAATATAGTCATGGGTTCTAGGGATTAGAACATGGACATCTTTGGAGCGATGGGGCCTATTCAGCTTACTACATAAGGGCAAATATAGTTGAAATTATTTATTTGACAAAGATATTCCAGTACATATCTGAAGCCACGATGTGATAGGCAAGGGAAGCAAACAAAAATTTCATTAGATTCACGTATTTATACACCTTATACTTGGTTAAATTGGTCATGAAATTACCTAATGATAAGTGAATCATGTCATTGGGTTAGGGAGTGCAGAAAGACACTGGGCTGTACTGTCATTATATCTCTACTGGTCTTTCTAGCTAAACTCTGAGCACCTTTCAGGGACAATCCTGTTTCTTTCAGAAATTTGAGATCTCTGAGCCCAGCTCAGTTCCTGACACGTAGTCAACAGTAAGACTTAGTCAAATGTCCATGTAACTTAAAATGAAAATTTGTAGAAAATAGCCTTGAATTTTGCTAGAGAATTTTTATGACTATTAATCTTTGACATGTCTGTTAGAAAGTATATTTTTTATAGTTATTCTTGTTTTTGAGAATAAGAAAAGTAGTAAAAAATGCCAGGTTTTTAAGACTTAATAATGTGTATGAGATATATTGTATCAGGGCAGATGGCAGAAAATAAAGCATAAAGCTCAGAAGAGCTAAACCTCCTATAATTAAGAAAGGAATCAATTAGTACACTAATTAAAAGTAGAATTATGCATATGAATCCTAACATATAGTTTAAAGCTATGGTGGTAAGAAAAAATACTGGGCTACATCAGCCTAAAACGTCAGCTTTAGTTCTAAAATTGGTATTGTTGTGAGTAAACAGCAATCTAATCAAGAAGAAGAATTTCATTATTCTTCATTTTTACACATTTATTTGGAGGCATATCAGATATCCATAAATTCTAGGTCTCTCAAATTTCACACCAGGAATCTACAGTCTAGAGATAATGTATATTCTGAATTATGTTTAAATGAATAAATGAGAAACAGCCCTTATGTAGTACCCTTCCGAAATCAGAATGCTGCTAAAAGCAAAATTTCCATTGCATAAACATTTTTAAGTTTTGATTATCTTTTGTCAGATGATATAATTGTATAACAATATTTAAGACAACAACTTTTATTGTCCCTTTGCAGACCATCATTCCAATAACGGGTTAGTAGTGCTGCATCACAGGAAGAAAATTGTGTACCTCAGCTGCTGCCTCCCTGTGCCCGTAATGAAGTCCCTGTAGTAATATAATTGTATCGACTTAGCAAGAAAGTGGAATTATAATGGACAATATAAAGCCAAGCAAATTGCACTATCAGAAGAGACATGCTGACTTAAGCCCTGTTGACATGAATGTCAAAAGTACTCTTTTATAATGGCTAAAGTTTGCTTTCTCTGAATTACTCAGCTTCAAACATTAAAATTATGCAAGAAACTTAGTGTTTTGAGTTTTATTACTCACTGCCGAACTTCCATGATTTAGAAAAATGTTGATGGACTTTATCAATATCCACTTATGCTAACATCTTACAAGATCCATAAAATATGAATTCAAGGATAAAAAAATAATTATGGAAATGTTTGCATCACAGATTCTGATTCCATTTGTATATTATTTTCCTTTGAGGGATAATACATCTTTTCTCTATTCTGAAAATATATTCTATAGATTTCTATTTCTTGCACTTTTTGAATTAAGTTTATATATATATCAATTAATAGTTAGGCTGAACTATATAAAAGCTGTTGAAATCAGCATTTTTAAATGAAATGTAAGAAAAATAACATATCAGTGGTTTAGTTAAAGGGGGCCTGGATTATTAAATATAGGAATTTTTATAAAACATAATGTTTAGTTTGTAACTAGACCTGCTTAGTAATCTTCAGAGGAGTTAGAGTAACAGCTAAAGCTAAAAAAAAGGACTATAGAGCTCCCATTTAATAGATAACTTATTTGATATTACTAAAATAATGATACTCCTCTCAATTATTTAGCCATAATTTATAAAGAAAGAAAATATAAAGCATTGAAATAATACATGAGATTTATCAGATGACTTTGGCCTGTTGTTCCTTTTTCTCATTTATTGTTGCACAACTTTGAAAACATCTCTTGTAATTTCAGTCTGAAATAATGATGACACAATATCTGTATAAAATAAATGTTATATAAAGCACTCTGTGTGTGTAAATTTCTCTATAAAGAGAACACACAGTTCAATAAAGGATTGCATTGGCTTTGCCATGTGTTCCATTTTCATAAATTAAACTTAAAGCAAACGCTGGTCCACTATTGAAATGAAGAATATAATTGAAAAAGTAAATAATAGAATAAAGTATAAAAGAAAATTATAATTTTAAAAGATAAATGTGAGTAAAATCATAATTTCTTGATTTTAATTAATATTTATCATACACATTATAGTGCTATGCATAAAATGGAACATAGAAAACAATGTTTCTTGGCCAATTAAAATTTATTCTTTACATTGTTTAGGAATCCCTTCATGAATTTCCAAAACAGTAGCAATTGCTCTCTTTTGAATTCCTTCATTATTTTTTCTTGTCTGATTTTGTCTGATTCCAATGATACTATATGGTTTTATTTTTTAATATTATATACTAGTGGCCCAGTGCACGAAATTCATGTACATTCGTGCATGGAGGGCAGGGGGTCCCTCAGCCTGGCCTGCACCCTCTTTAATCTGGGACCCCTCAAAGAATGTTCTACTGCCAGTTTACAGGGATCAGGCCTAAACCGGCAGTCGGACATTCCTCTCGCAATCTGGGACTGCTGGCTCATAACCGCTCACCTGCCTGCCTGCCTGCCTGCCTGATTGCCCCTAACCACTCTGCCTACCATCCTGCTCGCCCCCAACTGCCCCCTCCCCCGCTGGCCTACTTGCCCCCAAATGCCCCCCCGCCAGCCTAATCACCCCAACTGCCCCCCGTGCCAGTTTGCTCGCCCCCAACTGCCCCTCCTGCCAGCCTGCTTACCCCCAACTACCCCCCCTGCTGGCCTGCTCATCCCCCCTTCCCTCCCCACTGGCCTACTCGCCTCCAACTTCCTGGCCCCCACTGTCCTGATCACCTCCAACTGACCCCCACTGGTGTCCTGCTCACCCCCAACTGGCCACCCTGCTGGTCTGCTTACCCCAATGGTCCCGCCCCCCACCAACCTGATCACTCACAACTGTCACCCCATCCTGGCCTGATCAGCCACAACTGCCCTCCCCTCTTGGCCTCTAACTGCCTCTACCTCGGCCCTGCCACCATGGCTTTGTCCAGAAGAACGTCTGGAAGGTCTCCTGGAATGTCTCCCAGTCTAATTAGCATTTTATTAGTATAGATAGAGGCCTGGTGCACAGGTGGGAGCCGGCTGGTTAGCCCTAAAGGGTTTCCCAGATAAGGGTGGGAGTTCCCTTGGGGTGTGGGGCAGCCTGGGCAAGGGGCATGTGGTGGTTTGCAGGCCGGCCACACCCCCATGGGGTGAGGGTCCCTGCTGGGGGGATGTGGCCAGCCTGGGTGAGGGGCTGAGGGCTGTTTTCAAGCTGGCCACACCCCCTTCAGGGTGGTGGTCCATGCTGGGGTGCCTGGCCAGCCTGGGTGAGGGACTGATGGCTTTTTGCAGGCTGGCCAAGCCCCCCAGTGGGGACCCTTACCCCATAGGAGTGTGGCCAGCCTGGGTAAGGAGCTGAGGGCTGTTTTCAGGCTGGCCATGCCCCCCAGTGATCCAGGCTCCCAGCCCCTCCTTTTTTTTTTTCTTTTCTTTTTTTTTTTTCAGCGCCTCCTTGAGCGGAGGCCAAGGCCAGCTGGAAGCAGGCATCTGGAATTTATTTATCTTCTATAATTGAAACTTTGTAGTCTTGAGCAGAGGCCAGGGCCGGCCAGGGCGGGTGGAAAGCTTGGCTTCCTCCATGGCCAGGGGCAACCCAAGCCTCCTCCTTGCTCAAGCTCTGTGGCCGCCTCCATCTTGGTTGGGTTCATTTGCATACTCAATCCTGATTGGCTGGTGGGCTTGGCTGGTGAGTGTAGCAGAGGTATGGTCAATTTGCATGTTTCTCTTTTATTAGTGTAGATTTACATATATATATATGTGTGTGTGTGTGTGTGTGTGTGTGTGTGTATATATATATATATATGTACTAGTATATTCTGAATTCATTATATAGGTTTACAGTATTATTATCCAACTTTTTAAATATCTCTGTTTAAAACTAGGAGCCACTGAAAAAGGTGTACCACAAAGAGTCTATATAATTGACAAGGGACCAGTGGATACTATTTTGAGTCTCTCACAAACTTAGCCAATAAATGTATTTATAACACAATTCTTTTAGCTAATCTAAATACCAAATCTACTTACTGGATTATTTTAATATTTGTTGTTTGGGAAATGTAAAAATAAAGACTTTTTGTTAGTTTAATTTTATTAATATAGGTACTGTACTTAGGATTCAATATCATTTAAAAAGGCATTACTAAATCGATAGGTAGAGATGAATCATAAGATCTGCTTCCTATAAGACTGCATGCATCTGTTCTATTGATGGTGGAAGGATATGCACTGTTACAAGATTTTCACGCTTGTTAATTAAAATGGCATGAGCATTTAAAAATTGAATAAAAAATATAAACAAGCTTCAGAAGTATCTTAAAATTGAGTTATCCACAATGCTAAGAAAGTAAAAGACATACCATTGTGGTGATTATGACTGATGATTTGCCTGTTTGATACTTTGGAAGTTTTCTGGATTTATAAATTGAACATAGATTTATTTTGCTTCCTCATTACTCTGTGTTTTGCTTGTTTTTGTTTTTTAACTCCAAAGTGTATGTGATTTCATTTTATCAGATCCATTGCATTTTCTTTATTATGGAATTTTTAATTTTAAAGGCCAAGACATTTTAAAGAAAATATCACTATACTCACTAAACCCTTTGTCATTTAGCAATTTTTTGAAATCTTTTTATGAAATGAGAAAATTTTGCACAACACACTGATGAAACACTTATTACCAATTGTATATATATTATGTCTTTCATTCTTATGCCTAATTTTATGAATGTATTACTTATTTTTAATATAAAATGAATGTTAAAAAGAAAAGGTTTTTGTTTTATTCACTTACTATAAGAATTAGGTAAAGATAATTTGCAGAAAATTTGATGTCTGAACTGTGTGATTTAATTAATTTGTTCTACATGGAATAAAGACATGATCTTTATAACTTGTAATTTAAGCAGGTGATCATCATCTTCAAATAGTTTATTTGTCCTATTAAATTTTTCTCTTTATCTTTTATCTTGGAAGCATTTGCAGGAATTGTTATTCTAAGAAAATTTGAAAAAATAAATAGTAAACCATTTAGAAATAATAGTATACATAATTTTTAAAATATAGATTTTTGAAAAATGAAATTATGATGATACACAGTCTTTTTTTCTAATACAATTGTAGTCATTCACCTGGATCTGCCATATTGATCATAATAAACTTTCTGAAATGCTTCATTGAATAACTTCACTTTCCTTAACAATACATCACTGCAATTATGAGGACTTATTTGGATTTTATTCTTTGTGATAAACACAACCATGTGATCAGGTGCACTATTTCATGGTTGGCTGAAAGTGCTTTAAAATCTCTTCATGGGATACTCAGAATTGACAATCACACAAATCCTTTGCTTTGTTTTCATTAAATCCTCTTATCTATTTTCTGGTAATAAATATTTAATTAATCTTTGAATATCAAATATGTAAGTAATATATTGTTAATATATACACAGTACTACTGTTAATTCTGTATTATTCATTTTTATGGTGATTATATTTTCAAGTTCAAAGAATGTATATTTTCATAAAAAAATAACCTTTGTAGGATGAGAGCAAAACTTTACAGACTTGTAAAATACTCTTTAATATTGCAGACTTGCAGACTTTGGGAGTATACACTTTGCAGAATATGAGAGAAATTATGTATTAAAATAGTTGAGTAACCCTACTATAATAGTGTCTGGAGTATGGTAGAATGCCATCCTATATAATAAAAGGCTAATATGCAAATCACCGAACAGCAGAACGACTGGTCAATATGACGCACACCTACCACCAGGGGGCAGACGCTCAACGCAGGAGCTGCCCTGGGTGGTCAGTGCACTCCCGCAGGGAGAACACTGCTCATCCAGAAGCCCTGACCTGGGCTTATGGCTGGCAAGCACAGCGGCGGTGGTGGGAGCCTCTCCTGCCTTCATGGCAGCGCTAAGGATGTCCGACTGCTGACTAAGCCATCAGTGAGACATCCCCTGAGGGCTCCTGGACTGTGAGAGGGCACAGGCTTGGCTGAGAGGATTACCCCACCACCACCACCACCAAGTGCAGAAACTTCATGCACCGGGCCTCTAGTAATTTATAAAAAAGGAAGAGAGAGAGGCTGATAGAAAAATGACTATTAAACACGTTCTGTGGTAGGCTTTGACAGTTTGTAGAACTGTAGGAAGTGCTACGCAATTTTTCTTAATAAAGAATAAGAACTCTTGGTAAAGCCATCCAGACGCTGAGGCAACATTATGCAAAACATGAGTGATTCTGTGTTGTTTCCAAAAACTAATGTAGTTCACTCTATGCTTTTCCTATGAGTTTATTGCCTCATGATGTGGGCTTGGAAGTTTATTATGAACTTGGATCCTAAAGCCTTCAGTTATTAATGCACAGTAAGCACTGTGAAAATATTAGTAACAAGCATCTGAGACAATTCATCGCCTCTCCCTGGAATGTTACTGTTTGAGAGGAGAGTACCTCATAGGGAACAGTGTTGTGCACTACAAATGATTCTCAAAAAGGCATTTACTTTTGAAATGACAATGTCCATGTCCAATTACTTCTTCCAAAGACAGAAAGGACCATAAATATGAGCAAATTGTGTTTAAGTGAGTCAGCCTGCTGGACGGTCATTAATCATGGCCTTCCTTCCCGGGGAGTCTGGGAAAGGCCTCCCACTGCCTCTCTCCAGCAGCTGCTATGGCTCGATCAGGACGGGCACATTGATGTAACCAGGCTCTGTGTTAAACAACACCTACGCTTGTTTAAAGCATCCTGTTTGTGAAATGTAAAAGGATAATTACTTACTAACACATTTTTTGAAAATTAATAAAAATTTTACTTTATTCTAGTTCATGTGTTGATAAATGTACCTCTGATTTCTGATATACCAAATGATACTACTTAGTTTTTTTCTGTTTTTATATCCACAGCAATTTATTTTTGTTTATTTATTTGTCAGTTTATCTGTTTATGTACTTACTCATTTATACTATCATTATACTCTATTTCTGTTAAAGGTTTTCTTCAAATAAGGATTTTAAGAATGATTTTAATGATGAGTAGATTTATAATCTCTTATTTATATGTTAACTTTTAGTGCTTTTGAAAGTTTCTGTTATAAGAATCCTTCAATTTAAAGTATTTTTAGTGTTTTTTTTATTGATTAAGATATTACATATGTGTCTTTATCGCCCCATTGCCCCCCACCCCCCCCCCCACTCATGCCCTCACCCCTCTGTTGTCTGTGTCCATTGGTTAGGCTTATATGCATGCATATAAGTCATACAAGTCCTTTGGTTGATCTCTCCCCCTTACCCCCAACCTCTCCTACCTTCCCTCTGAGGTTTGACAGTCTGATCGATGCTTCTCTGTCTCTAAAGTATTTTTTTAATGTTCAAAATTGTTTCCTTGAAACTTGTTCAGATACATGAAAAATTAAAAAATTAACTACAATATTAAAAAATACAAGAAAGCAATGAAATAGTTTTAAAAAATATTAGCCCTGTGACTCCTAGCCCCATGTGTCCAGCTCTTCTCTTAGATATGACATTTGTTCCACCACATCCAAAGGGCACAAAAAATTGCAGGGACTCCAAGGATGAGCAGTGATGAGATGTGCTTGCCTTTTGAGTGAAGTGATGATATATAGTTTCTGATGCATTGAAATTCTAGAATAATTCTGGTTTATCTATCTAGTTACATGGTCAGAAACAGTCTGATCTATGTTGTAGCCAGGACCCAAAGCTGAGGGGTTATTGGCCAAGGGTTGAGGCAGAGGGGAACTCATGCCCTGCAGCTGGCTGTTTTGCTGATAACTGGTGGATACCCCAATACTCCTCTCCATTCCTGGCATGGGCTGTGGAGGTCTAGGAGTAAACGGGGCAGGGAGCTCACAGGCAGTGGCTAGGTGGAATTTTGCACCAGGCTGAGTCACCCAGTGTTTCAAAATGAGTTTTACTTATCATCAGTCTTTCTATCACCACATCTACATGTGTATTTTTAAATGTATACCCCTCCCAATTTAATAAAAGTAGGTACCAGTGTTCAAGGTGGAGTGTAAATATGAAAGGTATACAAGGATTGGGAAAGCTGGTCATCATTTCCCAGTCCCCTTAGATACTACTGTACAGTTTACTTTATTGCAGTTCATATTAAGGTCATTCTGCTGAAAATAGAAAACAAGTAAAAATTAACATGTAGAAACCGAGAGTAGAAAGTGGCCAAGGGCTGTGGTTGGGGAAATAGGAAGAGGTTGGCAAATGGGTGCAAACTTTCAGGTATAAGGTCTGACGATCTAATGTGAAGCATGATGACTATAATTGATAATGGTATTGGATAAGTGAAATTTTCTAAAAGTGTAGACCTTAAATGTTCTCACACAAAAAACAAAGCTAATTACATGAGATGATGGATGTGTTAATTAACTCTATGGGAGGGAATATTTTCAAAATATGGACATGTATCAAAACACTACATCTTACCATTTTACATGTCAATTTTATCTTAATAAGCTGAAATTTTAAAAAGTTACTCTTCCATTCATTTTCTCATTGATTCATAGAGTATTTATTTTATAAGGGAAAGTTTATATAGAATGTTACAGAGGTAGTTGTAGTGAGCCAGCTGGGCTGTGTGGGTTCAGGAAACATGTTGCAGAAGCAAAAGAAGGGACCTTGGAGCTTAGGAGAGAGAAGGGCAAAGTTAAGGTCCTGGGGGGAAGAAAAGGCACAGGCCTGTCTCCAGAGGGACAACACTCAAAGGCTATTTCTTTATGTATACTTATTGATTTCAGAGAGGAAGGGATATGGAAAGAAAGATAGAAACATCAATGATGAGAGAGAATAATTGATTGGCTACCTCCTACATGCCCCCTACTAGGGATTGAACCTGCAACCCAGGCATGTGACCTTGACCAGAATGGAACTTGGACCCTTCAGTCCGCAGGTCAATGCTCTATCCACTGAGCAAAACTGGCTAGGGCCAGAGGATGTTTCTTAAGTGTTTACATGGGTCTGGCATAATTCAACCTGGAAATAAATAAGTGAATAAGAATATGATCAATTAGTAAAACATGGCCTGTTTGACTGCAAAGGACACATAGAATTTTATCCAGTTTGTGAAATTTCAATAAAAACCAGGTACATTATTGTGATCTGATTAGAGAGTTAAATGTTGAATATCATTACAATTTATTATTGGCAATGGTGTTTCTTTTCTTATTTTAATTTTCATAAAATAATTAGTGTGTGGAGTTAATTTGATAATGTTGAAGATAAATAAGATCAAATAAAATTATAATATAGATATATTTCTAGATGGGGACAGAAAAATAGTGGTAAGTTGCTTTTAGTACATCTATCTATTTTTATTGAGTGGTTAGAAGGTCCATATGGCATAAAAGTCTTATTAATTACAAATTCTCAAATGCACTCAGCATGATTTACATACTTTTAGTATGAACTTAGTAATATAGACCTCATTTTAATATCTGTTTGGCAGTTGGAAATTTTGATCAAGAAAGAAATATACCATTTGATTTCCACCTTTATTTTTTTTAAGAATCACTTAATTTTTTTCCATACAGTAAATCTCAAGCATGTTAATCCTTATTGCCTAGTTTCATGGAAGATTTTTTAAGGTGATAACCCTTTATCCTGGGTGGGGAGCTTTTTTTCTGCCAAGGGCCATTTGGATGTTTATAACATCATTCATGGGCCATATAAAATTATCATCTTAAAAATTAGCCTGCTGTATTAGGTCAAACATTTAATTAACTCACCCTTAATGCCTTGATTTCTGGGGCCTAATGTGGCCCGTGGGCCGGACATTCCCCACATCTGCTTTAAATGAACACTCATGTGGGTAATCTAATAAGCATGGACGATCTTTTTCCCCTCCTTCACTTCTCCTTCTTATCCTGACAGGATGGCAATGCTCTCTTATTTGAATCCCATTCAACATTAGAGAACAATGAATTATATTGAACAGCCACCACGCTCTTGCTGTGTGCTTCTGCTCATGTTTAGAACACAACGCTTCTTCCAATGAAGTTAATTTCTGTCCAAGAATATTGCAGTTGCCTGTGCCCTGTCGTTCTCTAACCTGTTCAAATAAAAAGATTGTAGAGAACAGATGTATGAAAGCATGCCTAGGCCCTTAAGCTATTGTCTTCAGGTCACTGTTCCCAGGAGATGGTCTGCTGGAGTCCATCTCAGGGAGGTAAAATAAGTTCCTGGAAGAATGTAATTCTACTTCAGTTTTGCCAATTTTCCTATGTGTAGATAAATAACAAATGTGCTATTCCTAAAACATACCTCAACCACCTTATCTTTAGCTCTCATTTCTATTACGTGGCCCTTCATTAGACGACACAGTTTCCCTTGTTATGCAGCACCTGGGTTCTCCTTCTTCTTGCCTTGATTACAAATTTCAGGGTCTTTTTCCTTTAAGAAGACTCAGCTCAGGACACATTTTCTTCATGGAGCAATGATACACAAATGTGACCTCTAATTATTTCCCTCTCATCCTCCTCCTACACACACACACACTTTTTATTTGTCTATACAGTTTCAATATACAGTCATAAATGGCTCAAAACAAGCCCTAGGCAGATTTTCATCAATCTCATTTTATTTTATTTTGTTTAAAAATCTTTATCATTGACAGTATTACATATGTCTCCTGTTTTCCCCATTGACTGCTTTTAGTCCACTGCCATCCCCTGCCTTTACCACACTACCGTCTGTGTTCTTGGGTTATGCATATATGTATACAAGTTCTTTGGTGGATATCTTCCCACCCACACCTTCCCTCTGAGGTTCCACTGTCTGTTCCATGCTTCTGTGTCTTTGGATCTATTTTGTTCAACAGTTTATTTTATAGAAAAAGGAAATAGAGCACCCATCTCATGTCCATGTTCACTCACAGAATAGACAGAAGATAATAACTATCCTGGTATAGGTTTATATGCTTCTTTCAACATACTTTTATATTGTTACTAATTAGGCATATGAGCATAAATTTTGTGTGGGTGTAAATGCATATACACTGAGTGGCCAGATTATTATGATCTCTGAATGCATAATAATCTGGCCACTCAGTATATATAGCCCGGTGCATGAATTCGTGCATGGGTGGGAGGATTCGGCCAGCCTGGCCAGGGGGAGGGGACATGGGCGGTTGGCCGGCCTGCCTGCTGGCCGAACTCCTGGTCAAGGGGACAATTTGCATATTAGCCTTTTATTATATAGGATATACACTGAGTGGCCAGATTATTATGTGCTCAGAGATCATAATAATCTGGCCACTCACTGTGTGTGTGTGTATATATATTTGATATATATTTGGAGTATTATTTGCTTTTATATTTAACATATTTTTGTAATCTATGGATGTTAATACATGAAGACCTAATTCAATTCGTTTTAATTATCTGTTTTATTCTACTCTTTAAAAATGCTAGTTTTATATATACATTCCCTATCAAAGGACATTTGTGAGATTTTCTCAATATTTTAATATTGCAAAACATTGTTTGAATAAGTTTTGTAATACCAGGGTTCCTGTAGTATGTATACAGGGAAATTCTAGGATATAGGGTGATACATCTTCAACTTACAGATTTTGTTTTAAATGCTCTCCAAAGTGATATACCAATTCATTCTCCTACTAGTGTTTTTGAGAATTTCTATTTCACCATATTTTTCCCAGCACTTGGTAATCTTAGTAAATTCAAATTAACCGTATCTAAGGGACCATTTCTGAAATTTCCATTATATTCCTGTGGTTTATTTTACTACCCCTGAATCAGTAGCACACTGGTTGAATGTAGATTTATAATAAATCTTGATATTAGGTAAGGTAAACACTGTTCTTACTCTTTCAACCATTTTCCCCTATCTTTCATTCATCAATATGAATTCATTTCCATTTTGAAGTAGAAAATTAGTTTACTATAATTCAATATTAGAAAAATAATTCAGTGGACAGATATGGGTGCAATCTTATTCTGAGAAAACAAAATTATTTTTTATAAATATAACTGTAAACCATCCTCTCTTATTTTTAATTTTTCATGTGTTTTATATGTTGGTTATCAAGAAGTTACTGTCATATTTTCTTTCTTGTGCAGCTCAAGTTTCTTCAAATATGCTTCACAAGTTTTGCATTCCTGTTCTCTTGCTTTTTCTTTGCTCACAATGCCACCACCCAGGCATAGTCTATATTTATTCAAATGTTAAAGGTTATATGAAGCCTGCTTCAAATACTTCTGGTAAGCCACCTGATATCATATCCAAAGAGTGATTATTTTCTCCATCAAATTTCTAGAGCATCTCTTACTCACATGGAATTTATCAAAAGACCCATAGCTTCCTGGGCCTTTAAGAACTAACCACCTCCCTAGTCCTCCCTACTGTTTATGCTGAGTCCTCTGTGTTGATTTCCATTCAAACATCCAATTTCTACTCAGTTCCTATAAACTCAGGCGACCTCACTATCATGGACTTAGCCCATTTAATTTTCAGATAGCCTAGTTAGAAAATGATTCCTTTTTGTATCTATGGTATCTTCCAAACGTTAACCACTTCCTACAAGCTACACAATTTCCCCCATAATTATATAGCAAGTATGCTATTTCTTGAATATTATTCTTTAATCAACTTACTACCTCTACCTAAATAAACCTATATTTAAAGGACATTTAGATGGACATAGTGAATTGGAACCAGTTCTATCTGCCAAAAGACAACAGGGAGGATGTGGCACCTTCACCTGCCACAAGATAACAGGAAGGATAAAACAATGAAAACAAAACAAAGTTATCATCCAATTAGAGAGATGATATTTAGCTGAGAACTTTTCTAATAGATTTTTTTGGGTGGTGTGGAAGGGTGTCTAGAAATTAGGAATGTGCTTACTAGCATAAAATGACTTTCTATGTATGTGACATGCTAAAAAAGCTTGGAAACAAATATAAAAGAACTAGTGGCCCAGTGCACAGATTTGTGCACATTGAAAGGAAATTAATTAGAAGAAAGAGTCATGTGGTAATTACGTTACTGCAAAAAATTATATGTCAAAACAGTATATATAATATCCTATATAATAAAGAGCTAATATGCTAATTAGACTGGACAGCAGAACAACCTTCCAGAAAGACCAGTGGGTGGGGGCTGGGGCTGCAGCCTAGGTGGCCAGGGCTGCAAGAAAGCAACCTAGGTGGCTGTGGCTGAGAGGGCCTACACTTACACGAATTTCGTGCATTGGGCCTCTAGTAGTATTATAAAATTAAAACACACATGTGATTGGTGCCAGCGAGAGCTTTATATGTATTGCACATGTGCAGGTCCACGTTTATTTTTAAATTGCCAGTGCGTGTCATATGTACCTGCAGGTTGGTTGGACGGTCGGATGGATGGACGGTTGGTCACTTAGCCTTTTATATAGATAGATAGATTTCTCTTTATATGAGTCAAAGATGTTTAATGCCATGACTACCCTTGTTACTTAAAACTATTGTCCTACCACCAGTAATACAAATCTCAAATTAAGAAAAGCACATATTATATTCATTTACCTGTTTATGATTTTGGAGGCCGTGCTGTATATATTTAAATATATTGAAGTCCTGTGTACTAGATATTTAGTAAATATTTGTTTGGAAAGTAGTTTGACATAGTTAAGGAAATGAAAACATCAGTGATAACTCCCACATTAATCTACAGACCTGAATCTAAAAATGAATTATCTGCTCATTTGTAAGTTTGTTGACTTTTGGAGTTTTGTATTTTTAATTACTAAAATGGGACTTTGAAGACTCACTTGTATAGAGTGGTGTTGATGAATAAACATGATAACCTATGGGAAGGACTGGCTCTGTGTTTAGCCCATAGACAGTGTAGGGTCTGGCTGAGAAAGTGAGTTCAGGGATTGGATGGTGCCTCTGACATTTCTTGCCCTCACTAACTCTTGCGCCTAGTAGATCTTGGAGAAATTTCTAACCTCTCCAGACTTTTTCTCTTTATCTTATAAAAAAAGGAAAATAATAACAGCTTCCCTCTCTGGGTCGTGGTTAAGATTAAATGAGTTAATACTTACTGGGGCATTTGTGTCTGGCACTTGAAATTTCTATGCAATCATTTTGCTGTTATTATTATCATTACTAACAATTCCCGCTTTTCCCCTTGAATGAGGATCAATCAGTGTTAAATATGCTATTCCTTTTTAACTGAAAATAATTCCCTCTCATTGTGTCGTAGAAAATAATTTGAGCAGCTATGAATAAAAATGAATTACTTCATTTTTCATTTTCAGATTAAATAGGAACACTTAGCCTTTTAGTTTAGGAATATAACCAAACATGGCTGGTCATAAACATATCTATCTAGTAGGAAGCACTAAAGTGTTGTTAAAATGCAAAATTCTGCAGATTAATACTGTATCATGGAAACAATCTAGTGAATAAGCACTGTGTAGTTTATCACTCAATCGGTATAATGTTTCAAATTAATTTTAATATGTGAATTTTTGCTTATTCAAAGCAGAGTTTCAAGTGTTTTAAACAATTAGATGGTTTTAATTTTTGTTTCTTTTCCTATTCATCCCAACCTATTTTTTCAAAAGTACTATGTGCAATATGTAAGTAAATAAAGAATATATACATATGCGCATATATATATATATATATATATATATATATAAAGCATAATATTGGCTACTCATATTGTCAGTTATTCTTAGAGCCAACAATTAACATGTTTTTAGACATTTGTTTTATATTCATTTAGGTGAACTCCCTATCTGTGTTTTTTCTTGATTGTGAACCAAGTACTTTTAAACCAATTAAATGCAATTTACAAAGATGACCAAGGCCTTTTCAGATCACCCTATGAAAGCTTAAATTAAGTATTGGGACCTGGAATATAGCTTTCCAGAACTCTGGAGAGAATGCATTTAAAAAAATAAATAATTTTGTAAAATGCAATCAGAAAACAATTTATACATTGGGAGAATCTGCAAACAATACTTATGGAAGCTTTGGAGAAAGCACTTTGCTCACCACACAGAGGAGGAATGGGGATGGTCAGATGGAGACATGACAGCAAGCTCTGTGCAGCCCGCTGGTCCTCTGCCCTGTGGATGGGTGTTGAGAGTGCAGGGGAGGAAAAATAATTTTGTCTACTCTTTTGAGTTCTTGGCTGAGGGCCCTGTAATAAAGGACAGGTTACCAGAGAAAACCAAAGAAATGTTTATTAATATGTAAAAATCTAATGTATGTGTGGGAAATACCCAAAGAAAAATGAGTAACTCCCAGAGGTGGCTTAACATTCAAGCATAAATACCAGTTTGAAAGAGAAAGGGAGGGGGGCGATGTAGGCCTCTTGTGGGAGAGTAAAGATTTTTAGGAGAGATGAATGGGCCCTTAGCAGAATAGATGGGAGTATGATCCTTTGTGACAGATGTGTCTGGGTGTGAAGTCAGATTCTAGTCTCTTCTCCTGACATGAGTCAGGCCTCCCTGGTTGATGACACTCCTGGGGAGGGATCTGTGACAACCGAGTTCCTCTGGGAGGATTGACTTTAAGCAGATAAGGGAGCTCAGAGAAGGCCTTTCCCGGCATTTGCTGTTTTTCAAGTGCCTACAGATCAAACTAATCTACATGCCAAAGTGGGATATTTTGGGCTGGCATATTCTGCTACTTTCACAAGCTAAGACAAGAAACAACCATATACAACAGAAAATAATAGAAGGAAGAGGATAACATATACATTCTCCAAAACTCCTCAGCTAACAAAACCAATCAGTTTATGTTTAGTTTCTTAACACTTGTATTGAAAAGAGGCTGATTTGTGGCTTGTTTTCCATCTCTGGTGCAAAGGCAGCTAATACTCATGATCTGGGTGAGCTCAGCCAAGGCCAGTGTGAGTAATGATAGGTGTGGCATTCATCTCGCCTGCTGGCTCTTGTCCTCATGTACAGCAGGGAGAGAGTGGAAGTAACAGGGCCCTTCACGATGACTGTTCATTCTTCTTGTTACATCCTTCCTTCATGCCACTGGTTGCTGGACTGGTCTGCATTTCCTCTCCGCTTTTAACTTGTTATATCAAAACTGGGCCTTGCCAGGCCAGTATGGTTCAGTGGTCGAGCATTGACTCATGAAGCAAGAGGTCACTGGTTCAATTCCTGGTCAGGGCACATGCCCAGAATGCGGGCTCAATTAATTCCCAGTAGGGAGCGTGCAGGAGGCAGCCGATTGATGTTTCTTTCTCATCGATGTTTCTCTCTATCCGTCTCCCTTTCTCTCTCTCTAAAAAAATTAATAAAAACATTTTTAAAAACTGGGCCTTATATTTTTTTATTCATTTAAAACCTAAGTAATTCAAGAGAGTTGAAGTCTAATTTTTGGCCCAAATGCTCTGTCTTCACCCAGGTAGTCAACATTTAGTAATGTTAAGAGTAAAAGCTTATTTTGGCTGGATTATGTTGTTCTTTACAAGGTCATCTTTTGTTTAATCAATTTAAAGCAAAAAAAATCTAAATTAAAACATATTCTTTATGAATCTTCTCTTTCCTCAAAAATAAAATAACCAAAAACAGAATTCACTAGAAAATTGTGCACCAAAGCAAATTTGACTACACTATACATAATTTAAAGTAATCTGGCAAAATGTAACTAAGGTTGTCAAAGTGGGGGGAAATGACTTTCAAGAGACTATTTAGAAATTAGTTTGCAAAATGTTTCATACACGGTGACACTTTCCAATGAATCCTCGGGGCTAGAAGCCATACTCTTACCTTCTTTGTTCTCACTGAGTTTTTCTACTAACTGTTAAAAGCCAATAAACTTTTGTCTTTCTCTGATTCTCTTTGTTACCATTGTTCTTTAAACACGTTTTGCTGTTACTCTTTATTACTTTAAACAGTGTGGGCTTTCCACTTGCCCAGATGAGCTTTCCAGCTGTGTTTCTGGCAAATTTGTTTTTCCTTAAAGATTTTTCCTTTCCCCCTGCTGTGTGTGTGTGGCCTTGCTTGCCAATGGGCTTCTCCTGCTTGCAATCTTAGTGTGTTAGGGTACTCACGGCTGTCTCTGTCGCTTTAGCTCTCAGTGCTGATATACCTGAGTGGACAAAGACTTGCAGGCCTCCTTCAAAATTGCTTTAATGGCTAAGTTTTTCTATTAATAATACAAGAGAGGATCTGAGAATTGAGTTACTTCAATGTTAGGAACCTAAATCTAAGCCTGTGCCTTAATAAAGGCCAAAAACGGTGATTGAGTTTTATTCAATAAATACTGAGGAGTTATTTCCTATATAAAAGCACCCAATTATAGAGTGCATGAAGTATGTAGAATAAGCTAAGAATGACTGCCGCGTCACTGAAGAAGCTCTCTTTAAATGTCCGCATTTTTATAAAACGTTTATTCATCTGGGAATATGTCTCCCTTTTAATGCCTGTTCAGGTTTCTTTCTCCTGTCACTCTTGGCTAGAATCCCCTCTACTTCCTATCTCAGGAGGCCCCCCATTTGACTCAGATAACATCTTTCATCGTTCTTGAAATTCAGTGGCCAGGCTGCCTCTTTTCTGGGCTGTAAAACCTAACAACAGCGTTTTCCATAAACCAACAGGAAAAAAGATCCATTCCCAACAGACTTATTTTTTTAAAATAGCAAACTTTACCGTCATGTTGGAATGTGCCTTTGAGAATTAAGTATCATAGGTAGGGGGAAGGTTATATCACCATGGTAAGTGGACTTTACCGTCTTAGTTTCAGTCTCCCTCAACTTTAGGAGGTGTTTAGAGACTCATTTTCTGAGAACAGAAAAAATTCCTTTCTGCTGTGTAAAGTTCAGACCGTATAATTTGGACACTTTAAGCATTTTGTTTTTTAAAGTTATAGTTCATTCATTTAAAACAATTCCAATGTAAATACTTACACAGCACTTAAGTAGGAAACTATTAGCTAAGGAGTAGATGATACATTTTTAAGCATTTTTACCATTTAAAATGAAAAGGACACTTGCGCATCCTACTTTTCTACTCCGGATTGCTCTTGTAGAAGTCAATGCAATATTCATTTGAGAGCAGAGAAAACTGGGGCAAGAAGAGCTAAGTGAGTTGCCCTAGGAGCACAGAGCAGAATGGCCAGGCTGGGATTGCAGCTCGGCACATAAATCTGAGACTGCATTTAGTCTATCGTGCTCCATCCCTGTCTGAACAAATAACTGACAATTGTAGTGCTAAATCTACATGATCAGCACTTAATGAACAGTGACACCAACGTGACATTTACCACTTCTTCTAGAGTATGGCTCCTCTCAGGAGGGTAAGAGGTTTTGGAGCTGAGGTTCAGTTTTTATGGTCACAAGGATGTTGCCTAGTGCTACTTAAATGTGTCAAGTGCTAGCTCCCTAACCAGAAATTAAAATCAGTTTTGCAAATTGTTGAGCTTATTTTCTAGGAGACACATGCTTCTCTTTTATCTTCTTATACCCCATAACAGGGGACACAAGGAACAAGTCTAAGCAGAAATTAGATACTCAATTTATAGTTTAATATGTAGAAATCAAATGAGTGAGTGAGATAAATACTTTGCTATTTCCTTCCAGTCTTTGTGCTTACATCTCTGCATTATACCCAGTGTTTCTGTGCGTAGCATTGTAAAATGGTTAATGTGATATTAAAAAAAAACACAATTGTATTAATTATATCACTTCCAATATAAAATCGGGTTCTCTTTACAGCTTTATCATCAGATTGGCAATTTAGTGGCAAAATCTGGACTTTAGATAATAGGTCCTCAATACCTGGGCTTGTACTACTTTCTTTTCTAAAATATACTTTTATTGATTTCAGAGGGGAAGGGAAGAGAGAGAGAGAGAAAGAAACATCAATGATGAG
This sequence comes from Cnephaeus nilssonii, assembly GCF_951640355.1. Lineage (NCBI taxonomy): Eukaryota > Metazoa > Chordata > Mammalia > Chiroptera > Vespertilionidae > Cnephaeus > Cnephaeus nilssonii. The sequence goes on from NC_137079.1 coordinate 14,507,279, forward strand.
AGAGAATCATTGATTGGCTGCTTCCTGCACGCCCCACCCTGGGGGATCAAGCCTTCAACCTGGTCATATGCATTCACCAGGAATAGAACTGTGACCTCCTGGATCAGAGGTCAACGCTCAATCACTGAGCCACTCAGGCCAGGCACTTGTACTAACTTTCTAATGTCGACAAGTTTCTTGTGCAAAATTGGAGAGTCTATTCTTGGTAAAACTCAGATTGCAGAAAAACTCACCCCCAGGCTTCTCAGCTCACTGCTGTTTTAAGGTTGTTTGAATCCCTTCTCTTTTCGGGTCATGAAGATACACACCTGTGGCAGGGTCACTTGGTCATCCTTTCAGACAACATTTCCCCCTAACAAAACAGAAAACAGGGCATTCCTTCCATCGCTCTTATTTTTACCCTTAACCAGCAGCAATCTGAAACATTTATCTTATGCATTATTATCGCCCTTGACCTCTTATTTTCTGCCTTTCCTCTATTCTCACAAAGAGTAACAGAGGTTGAATCGTCTTTAGCCTTTCCTGTCTATCTAGAAAGAAGTCTCAGCACCACCCGTCCCCCCTTCAGGCACCTGCAAACGTGAACCACAACAGTTAGTTTTGCATATGCCCGTGTGAATTCTCCATGTCAGAATTCTAGTGTATGAGCTGGAGAACTAGTCTTCTTGGGTTATGATAATTATAGCCTGCCCATATTACCCCCGCTGGTGGGACCCAGATGCTTGGGTAATTCGTCATTGTCTCTAGTTCCTCCACCACCACACCTCTGAGAATGCATAACTCAACCCTTGGTCCCAGCTTTGTCACCTAAAGTTGGCTCCATATTAAGTGTCCTTATTTCCTTTCCATTTTCTACCTCCTTTTATATAGATTTGAACTGGCCCCTGATTTACTACTCCAACACCTGACTCCATACTCTCATATGAAATCCCATTGTTGCTCTTCTTTCCCCCCTCAGAAAATGGTCCACATTCTTCACTTCTTTATTTTAAAATTTTAGTTAGATCACTCTAATTAGGCTTTTTAATACTCAAAGATCTGTTTTACCTTTCATCTTAGAAGACTTTCATCATTTCAGTCTCATCTCAGATACCCCTTTTTCTAAGAGGTATTCTCTTTTTACCACATTTACAGTAGTCTTCCCATTATATTACCTTGTCTATTAGCTTCATAGAATCTATCACAATTTAATAGTATATTATTTGTATAATTTATCTATTATACTTATTTTGTTATTTGTATATTATTGTATTTATTATTACATATAATTTATGTCATTGTACTTAACTATTATATTATTGTATTTATTATCATCTTCAGAATATGTTACAATTTGATATATTTTCTGTTTCTTTATTGTGTTTTCTCCAAATATGTGAAATTCATGAGTGGAACAATATTGAACTCTACCTGCACATAGTTGTCACTAAATACATATTTTGTCAAGGGAAGACCCACTTCTGCCTAGACTCTCAATTACTATGCCCTACTCTGAATATTTATATAAAATAAATAATGACACTTGTTACATTGGAATAATTAGTATGTTCCTTTGGCCTTAGTATTTTGTACTATTGCCTCCTTCTGTGAGACAAGGGGGAAATAGCCAATGTTCTCTGCTATTCTAGTTAATATCTCTGACATTCCTTCCAGCTCAGTAGACTTCACCAGAATTTCTCAAGGTCATTCCAGAACATTTCATTCTCTTCTAGTTTTTATTTGCTATACTATTGAATTTACTGAACAAAATAGCCCTTCCTGAAAACCAGATTGCCCATATCTTTAGAGAAAGATGAATTTACAAGGTCTAATTCTATTTGACCAGGCATCTCTCATATAACCACGTAACATGTTGGAAATTTTATTCACATTATCAAGATTTTGAAAATATGTTTCTTCATAAAGAAACTGCAAAGTCCACATTTAAATCAGACTTTATCTAAATTACAATGGGTTATAAGTAAGTCCATTTACCTTATTGTGAATAATACTCATCTTGATCCAAGGAGGTGAAGACTCCCTTGCTATTAAGTAAGAAAAACTGTATTTTAGGAGTCATTTGACTATAATGAATGCTCTGTCAGTATGGAATATGGTATGAAATAGAATTGCAAAAGTAAGATGCAGAAGGTAGTAATTACTTTAAGTACCCAGGAGGAGTGTACACAACCTTGAACACCAAAGGAATTTCAAAGAAAGGTTTTTAAGGATATTGAATTCATATTGCAGATGGAGATAGAGAGGACTGAGCCAGAGAGCTATCTCAGTACAAGGTATTTTCTCTCAGGGAATTGTGACCATCACTCTCTCTTTCAGGAGCCCTACTTAGCTCTTCTGAGAAAATTAGTATCTCTGCAATTATAGATTTTTTTTAGAATGACAATAGCAGTTGGTAAAACAATGCTCTATATTACTTATAAAATCTCATAATGCCAAGGCACCAAGATATTTTAGAATACGCTCAATACTTGAAAATGGATCAACATGTTACATCTTAGGCAAAGGTTGTAAAAGTTTCAAATTTAGGATTGTTTCCTTAATCTGTTAGAGTTCTATGTTGTTATTCTTTGCTGGTAATATCACTGCACTGTACCAGCAACTACCACCTTTTGTGATCTTGAAAAACCATCTGTGAGATTTAAGAAATAAAGCACTTTTTCAAGAACACTTTTTGCAATGTACATGCTCTAAAGTATTTTGTGCTGAAGAAGGTATATAAAGTAATAATGCTAAATTTATCTTTAAGATGAGGTAATAAAATATCTTTCATTAAATAACAAAATATTTCATGTTTTCTAGACAACCTTTTCTCTTGGCCTTTTGTTATCCAATTGGCTCTTTATAATTGTTAGAGGCATTTGCTATGTTTTCCGGATCTCTTGGTTTTCAATAAAAATCCTACATAATAAAATGGTAATATGTAAATTACCATCACTCCGCTACGCCCACAATTGGGCCAGCAGGAGGCGCAGGGGGCGGGACTCAGGGTGGCCGGGGTAGCTGATTGGGCCAGCAGGATGCTGAGCTCGGGTGCCACTGGCGTCGCAAGCTCAGCGTCTGTGTCATGGCTGCGCCGGAGGCTTTCGGAAGGCCTGGTGCACCAGCGGACAGCCGGCCAGCTCCCCCGCGATCAAAAGCCAAAGCGGGGGAGCTGGCCGGCTGTCTGCTCCGGCACAAGGCCTTTTGAAAGCCTCCGCCGCGCCGGAGGCTTTCGGAAGGCCTGGTGCACCGCCGGCCAGCCGGCCAGCTCCCCCGCGATCAAAAGCCAAAGCGGGGGAGCTGGCCGGCTGTCTGCTCCGGCACAAGGCCTTTCGAAAGCCTCCGCAGCGCCGGAGGCTTTCGGAAGGCCTGGTGCACCGGCGGACAGCCAGCCCGCTGGTGCACCAGGTGCATGATTAAATCATGCACTGGGCCTCTAGTTGAAAATAAAAACCTATTGCTGAAAGATCCTTTTCTTTGTAATTTGTGTTTGCTTTATTTCAGAGACCTAATACATTTTTATTTCTCTTGAAGTTCACACTAATCTCCACTTTATGTCTAAATAGAATTTAGAGAAATAGAGGATTGTAGGAAGGAAGTGTACTTTATTATGGGATTAGAGGCAATGCGTGATTGACGTACCCCCAATTTGATGTGTCATTTTTCAGAGACCAACTCCAGAAGGGAAGGTCTCCCTGCTAGTCAGGTACATGCAGGTTTCTCCTCTCCTGTACCTATGTTCCTTGTTCTTCACTTTCCTTGTGATGGTCCCTAGAGTTACTCTTTTCCTCTTCATATAATCTGTTGTCTATTCTGTAATCACAGCCACTGCCAGAACTATGCAATTTTCAAAAAAAATCTTCAGGCAAAGAAAATCCCAGTGGCAGGTTGTTATCTACTATACCACTTATGTTACATAGCAGTTCATAGGTTACACATCCATCTCCCCTGCAAATTTGATCTAATTAAGAACTAAACCTGTTTGGTTAGTTTCAAGGAAACATTAAATGTTAACTTGAATAGTAGGAATAATAATAAAAAAGAGTCCATTCTTTATATTATGAAAGAATTTGTTCTTGATCACCTAAAATTATTAATAGCACCTCTAATTGGTTTTAAATTATGATTTAATGTATATAACTATTTTATTATATAATTTAATTATAAAATGTTGAAAACAATATTTAATATTACATTAATACAATTTGAAGTTATAGTTCTAAAATTTAAAAAAATGGGAAAAGCCAAATAAGAACTTGTGTTCTTTGCATTTTTCAATATACAGTTAAAAATTTTATCTAAAGTAGGATTGGGTGAATAAAAATCATAACTTAATAATTTTATTGTACATATTTTATATTACTGGACAGGTCATTTTAATTCTTTATTGTTGTTTTATTTTGATAAAATGTATTTATTATTATTTTGTTGGTATATTACTTAGTTAACATGCACAAGAAAAGATATCTGAGAAAAACCTAAAGAGAAAAGAAAACAAAATTATTCTTCCATAAAAATCATTTCATTCAAACAAATTTTCATCCTTTAGGTAATAAATGTGTTATTCTGAAAATTGTATAATATATATATATATATATATATATATATATATATATATACTTTTTTTCATATTTCTGGGTTGTATCAAACAGTAAACAAGTGTATTTTCTTTGTGAAAGAAGTAATTTAGGTCCAAAATTGATATATTACCCCTTTTCCAAAACTGACTTTTGCTTAAATCATTATATTATATTGTAGCAGCAGTTTTCAACCTTTTTTCATCTCATGGCACAAATAAATGAATTACTAAAATTCTGCAGCACACCAAAAAACTATTTTTTGCCAATTAGACAAAAATAATTGGTATAAGTTTTATTCATTCACACCGATGGCTATTGTTGTGTTGGATGTTGTTCTTTTTTTATTTGACCATCTAAGGGAAGAGAGGTCAGTACCCCTGACTGAATAGTCAGGTATTGCATGTTTTAAAAATTCTTTTAGCACCATTTGAAAACTGCTGCATTTTAGGATAATATAGCATATTGTTTCATTCTTTCAGAATTCAGTTTCATCCTGATAACTCATTGAAATACAACTAAAATAAAAACCAACGAAGTTCTAAAGAAAAGTTTCCATTAAATAACTATATAATTTCAAATAAAAGTATATTTTCTTTCCATAAGTCCTAGCAAAAGCACTGTGGTTTTATTAAATCACATACACTGAGCTACTTGTATACTGCACTTTTAGATAAAGGCATACCAATACCTTGTCATACCGTGGTCTTTGTCTACCCTAAAGAATATTTTTACTTTTTTTTATTCCAAGGATATCTTGAATGTTCATAGAGTTGTTGGGTTTTGGACAACTGGAAGTAGAATTGAGTATCTTCAGAGACTCCTGAGAGAAAAGGCTACTGTTAGGGTTAGACAAAGCTGACTGAAAATAATATATATCTTAGAGACATAAGAATAATCAAATAGCTCTAAAGGGCTGCATCGATTATAATGAGTTGAGGGGATTTTTAACATCTGAACCACATTTAATTAAATGAATTAACTTATTTTGATTACATAGCAACAATGATGTGAGTGCTCACTACCCATTATTCTTAGGTATTTTGTGTCTTTCGATTAAGAAAACAAAACAATGGCTTAGATTTTGAATGCTTCTCTTTTTCTTTTTGCTCTCCAGATGACACGAGAACAATACATACTAGCAACACAGCAGAATAACCTGCCAAAGGCTGAGCATGCACAGCTGTACCGTGTGGGCATTTATGGATGGCGAAAGAGGTGCTTATACTTCTTTGTCCTTCTGCTGTTGGTTACCATGATAGTTAACTTAGCCATGACAATTTGGATATTGAAAGTTATGAATTTCACTGTGGTAAGTACCACCATGATTTTATTTGACATCTATTGCTTTTGGTTCAAAGACCATCCAACTGTTATGTTTTAATTGAAAGTTATTCATTTTCATCTTTACATTTATGTATCTTCAAATTAAAGTCCAAAGGCTGTCACATGTAGTCTTAAGACTACATTCAATATGTGTATTCACGAAATACATCTGACATTACTACCTGCCTTTTAAGTGTGGGAAATTTGTGTAACCAGACAGTACAGCACACGGATTCATTAGAAATTTAGAAAACTTTTAACCAATACACAGGAACTATTGCTTGCTCTACCTGGGCATCTACGAAATGAGTCTGGTATTTCATGATAATATTAGATGATATTTCACAATAATACTAACATAAAAAATCATAAGTACCTTTGAAATTCTTCATATAGATTATTTGCTTTTCTACATATACTGCATGTTCAAACCTAAACCTTGGAATTTTGCCTGGGCTGCATGAACCAATGTCTATAATTGTTATCAGATGGTAACCTCATTTTTTTAAGAATATGTATGATAAATAAAAGACAAACTAGAAATTAAATCAATTTTTATGAAGATGAATAACCTAAAATAAAATAATTTTATAATTCATTGATGAATTTAGAATATGTACAATAGACCTATTAGCATGACTTATCTGGAAAAGTTCTCTGCATCAGCAAAGTATAGCTTAGTTCAATTTATATTTTCTGGCTAAATTCTTAAAGTTCTCTACTCTGCCCTTAAGCCTTTTGGCTTTTACTTAGCGACCACAGATACCTTCACAGTCAGGCAGGGATCTTTCACTTGCTGACCAGACGGCTATTCTTTACAACTCTGCATCCTCAGGGCAAGAGGAAAGCTGATATTTAACTTCACTGATCTTCCTATATTGGATGTCATTTTTGAAAAAAAATGAGGAAAAAAACCCCTCTGCTGTGTATTGATTTAACAGAGTAATTTCTTTCTAACTTCACTAACATCTAAGTCGAAACAGAATCTCAAAGGGCAAAATGAGCCAGCATTGGTCCATAGTAAGGGCACTGTGGTTGGATGCAGAAGGCGCCTGCGAGGGCAGGTGGCCTACCCTTCCAGAGAGAAAACAACCACACCTGTGCAAATCATGATACAACAGCGTATGCTCATAGAGGAAAAGAAGCTGAGCAAGGGCTCCATTTTATTCAAATCAGTGCAAATTTGGAAGGGTGTTCATCAAAAACGAAATGGAAGAGAAAACAGGATGGGCAGGAATCAGTATGTTCTAGGATTTGAGAAATTACCAGTATCCTAGGCATGGATACATGTCATTGATCCAGGCCTGAGCCTGTGGGTGCCTAGAGGTGGATGTGAGGGTCACTAGGCCAGTCGCTGCTTTCTGAGACTCCGGTGATACATCTGAGCCATTCTTTCATCTCAAGAGTTGGCTCGGTCAGTCCTGTCCTCTCCTCTTCCCCTACACATGCTCGGAGATATTTTGGCACAAATGTTACTAATTCTACCCCTAGACTTTCTGTTCCTATGAGCTCTGGGCCTATCTTCTCTTACGAGTGTCTGGGTTTCATTTTTAATGAATCATTTATCACATTAGTAGGGGCAATGTGTATATTTCTGCAGATTCTTCTCTGCTGTGGTAACCATCAGTCAAACTTGCAATGGCTGACAGCAGCTTTCTCAACTTCATTATCTTAAACCCCCAAAAAAAATAAAATAAAATAAAAAAATTAATAAGATATAAGAGTAGCTTTTTCTCCAGGTTTTGCAATTTTGAGCCTTTAATTTCCTCTACCAAGAAGCATCTTTCAAAACCTCATGAAAGATGTGATCAATTCTCACCTCAGGGGCTTTGATCCCACTCAGGGACCAGGCCACAGGATTTTTCAGAGTCAAGCCATGTAAGCTTCTCAAGCATATTTAAATTAATTAGGAAAATAGACTTAAATGCATAATTACATGGCTGCATGCATCGGGCTCCCAGTGTCTTGCCCCATGCTGAGGCCAAGGCTAGATAAGCCATTCAAGGAAAATAATTGAAACAATCACCTTTGTCCTCAGGATCCACGCAGGCCTCAGGGTGTCTGTGGCATATGGAGCTATCTAATTTGAACCTCAGCTGGCAGAATAGTAAATGTCATCATATTCCTGGGGATAATGAAAAGGAGTCTATTTCCATAGGAGGCTCGATATTTGTATATATAATTTTTAATTTGGGGCATATCTCACTTCTTTTGAAATTAAAATTTTACTCTTCTATACCCAAAATAGAAGACTATCCTTCCTTCAGCCATATAAGCGATTTGTATGCAGCTAAAATAAAAAGGAAAGATGAACTTGTAACTACTGCATCAAGTTTAACTTTGTAAGGTAACATATTCCCTGTCTCACTGCAGTAATTCATAATTCAGAAAAATTCCAAATTACTTAAGTCGTTGCTGAATTTAGTGGTCCTGAATACTGCACATCAGATTAAGTTGTATGTACTTGAAAAGTGTGAAATAATTTGTAATCTTCTTATATTAGAGCAGTAAAAAAAATCAATTTTATGTTTTCTCTGGTACATTACGATTGTATCTATCTCTAGAGTGAATACCAAAACCACTTGCCACAATATAGTAAGAGGTAGTAAATGATGTGTAAGTTGTCTGGAGATTATTATTGATCTGCACAAAATGTGTATCTTTTTTATTTTAACTTTTCGGCATCCAACAGATAAAAAAATATGTGGCTGTGAACATCTTTTATTTGAAAAAACTAGGCATATTATTGTTATCAAAATATTGTGTTTTCAGCACAGCAAAGGTAGCTGCCAACCTATTTTATAATACCTCATGAAGTCTACCGGTATGGCCAGTATTATACATGATCTGTATGGTTGATGTGATTTTTTTCTGTTTCTCATTTTGTTGGAAATAAAATCACTCTGCTATTGAGATATTTAACTGCACAGAATGAAGAAAAAGGAAATGAGTTTATACTATAGAATGAAAGACATGGATATAAATGCCCGACCAGTGTGGCTCAGTGGTTGAGCATCGACCTATGAACCAGAAGTCATGGTTTGATTACTGGTCAGGGCACATACCCAGGTTGCAGGCTCAATACCTGGTGGGGGGCATGCAAGTGGCAGCCGATCCATGATTCTCTCTCATCATTGATGTTTATATCTCTCCCTTCCTCTCCCTTTCTCTAAGAAATCAGTACAAATATATTTTTTAAAAGTATGGATTCTGGCACCTGACCATTGGGTCCACATCCAGCTTTTGTAGCTTACTAGCTATGTTACCTAGGGCAAGTTATTTAAACTGTGGCTGTTTGCCACTCTGTAGAATGGGTGCAATGTTATTTATTTCATTAGATTGTTGTAGAAATCAAATTAAAATAGTAAAAATTCATTCTTTAGATGTGTCTGGCATGTCCAAACAGCTATGTAAGAGTTTGTTACTATTACTCTTACTCATTTTCTGCTGTTTCAACTTCACAATTATTCCAGACATCATGTAAATTAACTTGCATTTTCTATTGAGCATAAACCATCCTACACACAAAACGATGTGTATTAAGCAATAAATTATAAATAGATGAGAGCATTTGTAATCATGTTCATCCTAATGACATGCCTAAAGGTTAAAAGAATGAGTGTTGGAGCTAGGTAGCCAGAGGGCATTCTGGCTCAGTGATGACCAGTAGCAGCATGACCTCCAGTGAGTTACTTAAGCTCTCTAACTCCACCCACTTTCTTCATCTGTAAAACGGTTAAAGGCACTGATCCACAGAGATATGAGAAATATTAAGTACCTGAACATTTGGTGTCAGTTATGTGTATTGACATATATGATTTCCATCTATTATTAGCTGTTAATAATTAAAGTTATTTTATATGATGTATTTTATCACAGGAAATGTATTATTCCCTTGGCATGATAAAGGATCATTAAGATTTCTTTTGAAATTCTAATTTAATTCTGAGGTATAACACAGTTCACCTAAAACTTCTAAGAGGAACAGTTCAGCTGTCAAAATCATCGTTATTTTGATGACCTAAGCTATTTATTTTCAGAACCTGCACTACCTGAACGTGAGCCTCCTGGCCTGTCTGAATGAGAAAGCTCATTCACCAGAAAGTGCTAATGTCTTCTTAAACCATTCAAAAAAAGTAGTATTTAAAAAAGGAATGATATAATGGGATTTCCATTCTTGAGCCTAAATTTTTCAATATCCTTTAATGTCCAGAGTTTTAAATTATTACTGGATTGAGATATTGTAATCTGAATTATGTTTACAGCAACCTAAATTATAACCTTTAGGCTATAACTCTTCAGTTATGAGATTGCAGTTTATGTTGTCTGGGATCCTATTTTTATTTAGCAAGATTATGTGCTTTAAAGACCAGACCTTGACTTTCACAACAACACTTCCAAGTGAATGTTATATCCCCTTCAACAATTGAAGGCACAGAGGCTTAGGGAAATTAAATAAACTTCCCCAGGTCACACTGGTGAGCAAAGTTAGATGCAAGGGCTGTACGATTTTAAACCTTATGCTTTTCCCACCACATTTTATGACGTTAATATTAGTAAAATTAAATTAGTTTAATATTTTTCCTAAATGGCTTGCTTCCCTGTATAACTCAGTGCATTTAAACGCCACCATTAAATATCTACCTATGACATCACTGATTTTTAATTGTATTTTGAATTTGTTGGGCAAAAGATCTTTCAATCCTCTCAACTGTTATTAATGTAATGGAGGAATCTACCCGATCTCTCATAGCCAGTGAGTAATTAGAACAGTGAAAACCCCTCAGTAAGTCCCAGGCATGACTCTACCTTTGAGTTTGGCAGAGTGGACATTAGACTTTAATTTCTGGATGGAGCAATGAGATTTCTTAGTGGCACCTTTATAAAGCAGACAGTGATTTTCATAAAGGCTATTTTTCCTTTGATTCCCATCCATTTCTTGCCCTGGTTAAACTATATTTTGCTGGGGAGTAATGAATTGGTCATGATAACAGACCGATCTGAGGGTGATTTAGGATCATAGTTTTTGTCCACTTTCCTGGGCTGTCACTTTCATTTTCCCAGTGTACCCCTCAGTACATGACTCATGATGTCTAGCCCACGCCAAGGTGGGACGCTACCTTCGGAGGCTATGAGCATCCTGCAGGAGGATGCCAGCAGTGGAGCCGGCCTGCTGGAGAGCCATCAGGCCCGCACCGCCCCTCAGTGTGCTGTGTGTGGATTTATTGCAGAATTTATGAGAGTGAATGATATAGTTAATGTTGCAAGACCACTTCCATTATAACTCTCTGTTTGTACCTCCTCATAATTTTCTGACAAATTGTTCCTCTCAGATGAAATATTTCATGCTTAGTCTTAGCCCAGCAGTACATTTTCTTTCCTTGAGTTTATAAAGAAAAATTTAGTCATTTTTATCCAAGTTCAAACCAGTACCAAGTGGTAGTTTGTGTTATTGAAATAAACTACAAAAATAGTGGCATAAGATAAATCACAAACGATATACAGCCTCTGCAAAATGAAGTACACTGTAATACCAAATATTCTGCAGGAAAATAGCACAGGATTAAGGAAATAAGCCATTGAATAATAAGTTCTAAAAAGTACAGACTTGTTAGCTCATATGTTTGTAAATATATTTTTTTTAATTTTTCAATTAGTTGCCATACAATAGTATTTTAGTTTCAGGTGTACTAGACAGTGATTAGACATTTATAAACCTTATGAAGAGATCACCCTAATTAATCAATCTAGTATCATCTGACACCGTGCATAGTTATTACAATACCATTGACTATTCTCTGTGCTGTACTTTACATCCTTGTGACTAGTCTATAACTTCCAGTTTGTACTGATTAATCACTCCACCTTTGCATCCATTCTCCCATCTGGCAACTATCAAAATCTTCTCTGTAACTATGAGAACATAGTTTGTTCATTTATTGACTAATTCAGTGGCCTCATTTTACATAGTAAAGATGGAAGTCCAGAAAGATAAAAGTACATGCCCATGTGGGCGACTCACAGGTAGAACATAAAATATTATGTTAGGTCACATTGAACTTAAGGTAGTATGCGCATGAGTGCTAATTCTCACAAATAATAGCATTTGGTATGTCTTACATAAAAATAATAGCATTTGGTATGTCTTACATAATTTGTCTATTTTAGTAAGCACTTTGGCAGTAGTTTAAGTTTTAAAACCAATTAATTATAATTATCTTAAGAGGGGTTAATGTTTTGCTATTTTATAAAAATAAGATAACCATTTGCTTTTTAAAAAACAGTTGAAATGTCATATGTGTTGTTTCTAAGCAAAGATATTACTTTACTAAGAATAATCTTATTGGACAGGAATTTATATGAATTTATTAATTTCAATAATAATATTTTAATTCTTATTGTTGCTAGCCTTCAAATTTATCTCATATTTTCAATAGGGGCATGCCATTGAATATTTTCTACTTAATTTTGGAATTATGGTGAGGTTATTAGTTTAATCTCTGTTAATATTAACTTATACTGTTGCTGTATTTTCCTTTTGATTCAATATCACACTTATAGCATATTAATTGTAACAAAAATACAGAATAACAATACTTCCTCTAACTTTTCCTGTAATTTGTACAAATGCAATGTAGTCTCTTATCTGAGTATTGTTTTAATCTTATAAGAAATTATAGCAATGCTTAACTTTTAGATATAAGCAGGCATTTTAAACAGGTGCAACATACCAGTGATCAATTGCCACAAGAATGTTATACAGACACAAATCCCATAATTGAAAACAATAAATATTCTATTAATTTAGGTATCTGTGGATTGACTGTGCATTTCCCTCATCTAATGTTGGCAGGACTTCCTCATGGATCTGCAGTCAGCTGTCCAGTCATCTTGTAGCTGTCTGATTTATTCCCAGACTTGACAGTCATTTGACTGTTGGCTAGAGTTACCATAGCATGTCTTTCACTCTGAGTACACAATCCAAATTTAAGCAGGTTAGAAGTTACAAGGAAGAGCTTAGATATATCCACCATTATAGTATAATGCATAGGCATTTAATTGCCATAAAAATCCTTTGATATGTACCCTAAATATAATTAGAAATGAGGAGAAAAATTTGTGTCTAAAGAAGTGCATATTATGTTTATATGAAAAACACAAAAATCTAAACAAGAAAATTAAAGCTATAATAATAAATGTGTGTGTGCAGTTTTAATCATTAAACTTAATTTTTCAAATAATAATGATTTTGGATAAGTGATTAAGGTAAAACAGCAAGTGAGAAATTCATATTTAAAACAATGTATGCAATATTATGCCAAGTCTCTAAAAATATCATAGAAAGAGATTATTTTGATGACAAATAATAAACATTAATGAACTTAAAAATCAATTAAAAATTGGCAAAACATGGAATATTATTCTCAATAAACTAATTTACAATAAGTAGCAAATGGATAGAAGTTTTCAACTTCTGTATTATATATAGATCATTTAAAATATTTGTATCTAGTCACATACATTATGGTAAAGATGGTACTGTTTTGTAGGTATTTCTACATCTTTTTGCTTCATGGTTACATGGGTTTCATTCCCTTTTTAATGTAAATAAATGTTATGCTCTTGATCAAGTGTATAAATCAAAGCGCCTTTATTTTAATAATCCATGAGTGTGGATTTGAATTTCTATTGCCTAAAATGGTTTTATTTAGACTGATTATGTAGAGGCTTGAATGTTTGTTGGAGGAAGGAAGGAAGGAAGGAAGGAAGGAAGGAAGGAAGGAAGGAAGGAAGGAAGGAAGGGAGGGAGGGAGGGAGGGAGGGAGGGAGGGAGGGAGGGAGGGAGGGAGGGAGGGAGGGAGGAGGGTCTCCTGCTCATACTCCTAGCTTCTACATTTAATTCTTCCTTTTCTCTAAATGTCTGTTGTTGTTATTATTGTTTTAATTCCAGTGAGCAGACAAAAAGTGAGCAAAGCCTCAGAGTGACACATTTTGTTGCAAAATGCAGAATTTAAAAATTAAGCTAATAACTAAAGGTGAAATAAGTAAGAGCCTTAGAGTAATGATTGAGAGATGAAGAATCTTCTTTACAAGCTATGAGCTGAAATTATCCACATGCTCCACCTAAATCCAGTGACATCTTGCCAACCACCTATGTGGAAAATTTTCACAAGGTGATGAAATTTTACAGAGGACATTGTCATTTAAACACATTTTCAAATGCCCACTTTTAAGCAACGGTAAATAAAAAATAGGAAAAGCAATAGAGATGTAGTCAAAGCTGTCTGTGTAATTAAGCCAAAATATCTCTGCAACTTGAATATTGAACATTAGAAATTGCAATGGAGGTTCCAAAGGCTCTGCAGGGAGTACTGATACCAGGAAGCACTCAGCCTGCAGTGCAGAGAGAGTCCATAGGTTAGAAGACTTAGGGTGAAGACATAACCACACCTGTGGTTTTAAGAAAACCCTGGGGAAGCAATCATACTAGAGGCCCATTGCACGAAGAGATTCATGCAATATGCCTTCCTTCCCTTGGCTTCCAGCACCGGTTTTCCTCAGGCACCCAGGACCCAGGACTTCGCTCTGGCCAGAGTCTGCCCTCTTTGTCTTCACTGCAGACTCCGGAGTCTGCAGACTTTGTCTTTGCTGCACCAGAGTGCTGCTCCTGTAGATCCCTTCGTGCCCCCTCCCCGCCCCCCGACCCCACCCTCCCTCTCATAGCAGGCGTCCTGCACTGCCTGGCTACTCCCCACCTGGAGCAGTTGTGCGGCTGCCATCTTTGTCCTTCTAATTTGCATATCCCCTCCTGATTGGATGGTGGGCGTAGCAGAGTGATGGTCAATTTGCATGTTTCTCTTTTATTAGTGTAGATGTATATCCATGTGAAGTCTCTTACCTCAGGGTGTGTATAAGCCCTCTTTACAGGGCTTCTAACTGGTTAAGTCATGCACAGTAAGGATAATCTTCCTTTTGATTAGCTTAAAGCCAGATGTTTAGAGAGGCTAATTACAACTGAAGCCCCTAGGTTAGTGTTTGATTAACTGGGAGAAATGGCCACTGCCTCTATTTTTCTCTCCAACTATCTCAGAGCATATTTATCGAGGCTACCCTATTCAGCAACATATAGAAAGGCAATTATGAGGAATATAGTTCAGCTTACCCAAGTTGACATATCACAAAGCCATCACATTGAGCTTATGTTAATGGTTTCAGTTATTTCAGATTTTGCTAGTATCATACACAACCTTTAATTTTTTTAAATATCATTAGGGTATGTGCCAAAGCAACTTAGAACTAAGTGGTTTAAATTGTCATTTGCAGTCATCATCTTGGGATTAGACTAGCCCAGTGTTCGGCAAACTCATTAGTCAACAGAGCCAAATATCAACAGTACAGTGATTGAAATTTCTTTTGAGAGCCAAATTTTTTAAACTTCAACTTCTTCTAACACCACTTCTTCAAAATAGACTCGCCCAGGCCGAGGTATTTTGTGGAAGAGCCACACTCAAGGGGCCAAAGAGCCGCAAGTGGCTCGCGAGCCACAGTTTGCCGACCCCTGGACTAGCCTGACCTGGAAATGCAGTATTGCTCATGGAAAGCAGCCCTGTTCCTACCTCAATCTTGCTTGAGCTTATATTAGGCTCAAAAAACAATGTTTAAGTGCTTCTATTTCCCATAACAGTATTTTACCCAAAGGGAAAAAAAATCATCTGTTCAAATATTTGTGAGAGTTTCATTGTTTTTCTTTAAAAACTTTGTTTAGTGACTTCTATATGCCAGGGAGCCAGTTGTGTTCAACTGGGACCCTGGAGAATTAGATATAGATCTTATCTTTAAATAGCAGATTATTACTTTTAGATCAAATTTAGACATTGTTTTATTTTTATATTGTGTGTTTACATTTTGATAAAGAAGGACTCCACAAAAATACTATACTTTCAGGTATTTTGTTCTGACTGTATTGCAGTTTTGAAGATAATTTAATAATATTTACATTTAGTCTGTTTGCATATTTTCCTACTGACATCTGTCATGAATTGGGGCTCTTACTATTTATTTTTAAGGTAATGAGAAAATACTGAAGTCTAACTGTACTTAATCAGTTTTTCTCATTAATTTTAACTGATATTTATAAAAATATCATTTTGTTTATTGTAAAATTTTATTTCAAAATGGTTTAAAACTTAAAAGAATTTTAAAAAATATTATAAAATCCCCATGTACCTACCACATAACTTCCCCAACAATAAGATTTTCATAATCATCTTACAGCTTAATTTTGGTTCATGAATATTTCTCTCCCCTCAATTATTGCAATGTTATCTAATCTATCACATTAAATTTCTTTATTTCCCTACACCATAACCTAAATATCCCAAGAAGTATGTTGAAATTCCATTGTCATTGTAGACTCTTCTTAAAGTAATTTGGAGCAGTCCTGAAAGCACTGAATGATCTAATGATAGTTATAAATGAAAAAAAATATGAAATGAGTTATATAATTTTAATAAATTGCATTTCCCTTTTCAGTAAAATTATTTTGACTTAACACTGCAAAACCAGCTTAGTCATAGTAAGATTACTTCTCTTCATGTTTAAGTAATACTTTTTGGTAGATTGAATAATTTTAATTACAGCTCATGTGGAGAGAGAATATAGTAGGCTAATCAAGTGGTAACCATGATTCATTCTTGTACCAGATGTAGTCTTTTTTTTTTTTTTTTTATGTCGAAGCCACTGCATCGACATAACTAAAATTATTATTAGGTACATGCTAACTTAATTTCAGAGTAGTTTTTAAGAAAAAAAAGGAATATTTTCTTACTCATTAAAATTTTCTTACTCATATTACACTTTGTTCAACTCACAGAGATTGCCTAAAATTAAAAAAAAAATAAAGCATTATTTTGCTTTTATTCAAACAGAACATTGAAATATATCATAATAAGCCCGGCTGGCATGGCTCAGTGGTTGAGCATCAACCTATGAACCAGGAGGTCAGGGTTTGATTCCTGGTCAGGGCATATGCTCAGGCTTCAGGCTTGATCCCCAGTCCGGGGCATGCAGAAGGCAGCCAGTCAATGATTCTCATCATTGATGTTTTCTATCTCTCTCTCCCTCTCCCTTCCTTTCTGAAATCAATAAAAAATATATTTAAAAAAAAGTATCATTATAAAATCTAAATAATCAAATTTAAATCACTTTAATGTCACTTGAGCCCCAAATAAACTGTTTTATACTGCTTTAGGTGAATTAATTATTTCAGCTTAGGCACCAACAGGCAGATTAGTGAATGGGTACAAATTACTGAATGAAGTATAGATGCCGAAATCTAACACAAATCACAGAGTGTTGCTGAGTAATCCTAAAGGGTCATGAAGACTTTACTGAATAGTTATCCTTACTTTATTAATTCAACTTTAAATATAAATAACTAAGAAGAGTATGCTGATCATAGAAGCTATCCCTGTGTTTATTCATAAGAGGGTTCAGTAATAAATGACCTGAAAAAACATTTTAAAATTGCAATGGCTCTCAGTTATATCAGCCTAAAATATTCAATATTCTGTGATATACACTGGGTATTGGAAAAAAACATACAAGTTGTATTTTCTTTCAGTGAGTTTGTACCCTGTTTGTAGATGGCAGAATTGCATATATTGACCCTTAATACCCTTTTCCCTCCCACCAAGGCAATTGGTCAATCTTACATCCAGGGTACTGCTCCCTTGTGTGTGGTAATTAGCTCTTTGCTTACAAATCTCCTGCACTAGAAGAGTGAACGCCTCAGAAATAAAACTCCATGTTTGTTTCCCCATCACTGCAAAGTGGTCCTCATGTATTAGATGATCAATAAATACTTAGCTATTGATTGAATGAAAGAAAAAATAAAGGAAGGAAGGCAAATAAATAAGATGACAATTCTAAAAATGGAATGCGTGGTTGTTCAACTGAATAACTTTTAAGTATGAGGAAAGTCACTCAGCTCATCTCAAATATTAAACATTCAAGAGCAGTTCCACAGTAGGAGTGAAAGAACCTATATTATAAAAGGCTAATATGCAAATAGACCAAAAATACAGAAAGATCAGTCGCTATGATGAGCACTGACCACCAGTGGGCAGATGCTCAACACAGGAGCTGCCCCCTGGTGGTCAGTGTGCTCCCAGAGGGGGAACTCCACTCTGCCAGGAGCCAGGCTCATGGCTGGCAAGTGCAGCGGTGGTGGCGGGAGCCTCTTCTGCCTCTGCGGCTGCACTAAGGATGTCCGACTGCCGGCTTAGGCCTGCTCCCTGAGGAGCAGGCCTAAGCCGGCAGTCGGACATCCCCTGAGGGCTCTCAGACTGTGAGAGAGTGCAGGCTGGGCTGAGGGACCCCCCCACCCTGAGTGCACAGGGCCTCTAATCTCTAATAAACAGCTTCTCTCCCATCTTTTTTATGGGCATCTAATTATCCCTGCCTCTCTCTATGCACCTGCTTCATTATGCCCTCTCTACAAACAAGCTCTGTCTGTGCCCTCACAACAACTGCTACCTTGCAACGTCAGCTTTCATCCAGCACTTCAAGACTCCTCTGGTCTCAACATCTGCACCACAGTTTCCAACTGCGTGGCCAGATGCCAGCATGCATTTGGATCTGTTTAGCCCAGCTCATGTTTGTCGGACTATGCTATTCAGTGTGCTGCTGCAGTGCTCATGGATTCACACACACACAAGCACAACGCATTTGCACTGTAAGTCAGCTCATGGCTGGTTTCCTCTTATATTTTTCTACATTCCCATTTTCTCCGAGAAAGGGATGCTTTTCCACTTGCTCTCATAAGGTTTAATAGCTGTTAGCTCTCCTTGTCTTAGCTCAGATTCTTCTTACAAAATGGTACAATTTTAAAATTCTGAGCCAATTCAAAGTCCATCTCATTCACCCAACGGAGATACATGTAGCATTATTATGGAGATTACAAGTGATTATTCTGCTGGTGTCCATTTTCTACTAAACTATCTACTAAAGATTGCTAATACTCTAGTTAGCTAAACTTAAAGGTTTACTCTAGCAATTTTCTGTTGCTTAAAAGTAAGTATACTCTCACAATGAAAATGTTAGTTTTTTTCAGATTCTGGGACACAAATAATTCTATTCTCCATCATCGGGACACCTCTGTGATTTTTAGTGTTGTACCTTGGCATACAGACATATCTGTATGGTCCTTATATAGTGAAATTCAGGTATTTCAATAATATTTTCAATATATATTTTTAAAATTTTAACAAAAACAATTATCCAATGAAACTATTAATTACTTTTATATTTGTTCATTTGTGTGATAAAATTAGCCATTTTAAATCAAGTTTTATACTGAAATGTTAATTGCAACATCTATTTTATTAAGGCTGGCATTTTTTCTTTAGAAATCCACGTACCTTCTAAGATTATTTAACTTTTAGCTATTTTACATACTAGTATGATGGTTTTAAATGCATTAATGAAATTTCAATCTAGTAGCTATATGTTATAGTGCTTAGAAGATTGGATATGATTAGTCTATGAGTAGGAGAGGAAATAAACTAGTAGGAAAGGAGACAATAGTTGGGATTGAGAAATAGAAGTAAAAGAGGCAATCCATTAATTGGCGTACATTAGATTCCTTTTTATTATCTTTGTGCCTATTCTTTGCATCCTCTTCAAAACTACTAGGGTTATTTCAAGATTCTTGTATTGTTAGGAGCCTTTAGACTACCAGCTACTCTGAAATCTCAGGTCTCATCCATACACATAGAGTAGAACTTCACTTATTCTTTATGGTCAAGACATGAATTTTTCTACATAAGTGAATTTTCTTGATAATGTTTTTACCACTCAGTAAATATTAAAAATTATACCTGATAAAAATATTTACTTTATAGAGCTTTAAAGTAATTTAATTACTTTTTAACAAGTCATTTTAGTATTAAATATTCAGTAGTGAACCATGCAATATTATATTTTTTGCCAATCTCCTTGTCCCTTCAAAGAATTAACAAGAGCACTTTTGTATTTGAGACATTAAATGATATCTCATAGTGCTAGCTGTTTTGGCTCAGTGGATAGAGTGTCAGCCTGTGGAATGAAGAGTCCCAGGTTTGATTCTGGTCAAGGGCACTTGTCCGGGTTGTGGGCTCCATCCGCAGTAGCGACCGTGCAGGAGGCAGCCAATCAATGATTCTCTCTCATCATTGATGTCTCTCTCTCTCTCTCCCTTCCTCTATGAAATCAATAAAAATATATTTTTAAAAATGATATCTCCTAAATGCCAGACATTTATAAATGCCCTGAAATGTGCATTTTTAGGCCAAGATGCTCAGAATATATTTGATGAATTAACTTAAGCTGGTAATAAATAATAAAAACATGGTCAAACAGAATCAGATGTTTCTTCTTTACAAAAAAGGAGAATTAATGAATGTGTATATTGGAAATAATAGTACTATCATGCATTTGTTGAATGATCTATGAGCAGGTAATATGTTATAAATAATTATTACATATTAGGTTACTTATATTTTGGAACTGATTGGAAGAAGAAAAGGCATACTGTACTTTGAGGTTAATAACATATTTTATCTTCACAATTATGTTTTCTTAGATATTTTAAGGACAGACATGTAATTTTTATGACTTCAAATAACTGTAATAGCACAATATGCAAATGAATGTTTTTGCATACTGGAATATGTGGGGCTATTTATTTAGTATCTTTCAGATTAAGCCTTTGGCAGATTAAAGATATTTAAATATTTAAATACATTTATCTATAGCAAGCCTAAAATCAGGCATTGCCTATAACGTAGCAGTTCTGCCTTCTGCATTCCTAATTTATAAAATAATTTTTCTTTAATTACCATTCCTGATAGGAAAGGCATAGATCCCATTTCAAAGTACACTACACATTTTTGAAATGTGTTTCTACCGAGGGACACTAATATATGTAAATTTTATTATTGTCTGCAATGAAGATGAGATAAAGGGAATGCTCAAGGAGTTGAAGTCAAAAGTGTTTAGTAAAACTTACAGAGAAGCATTTCTATAAGAAAGATAGATATGCAACAGTTACTAAAAGAAAATATGCTTAATATTCTGATCTCATGAAACACATAGGAACATTAGAGCAAAAGCTAGGAAGTTTTTTTTTTTTTTGGTAATGTGTGCATATGAACTGTACCTAAGTGTCTCGTGTAGGTCCGATGATATAAAGAGCAATCCTAGATGAAGGCTAATGCATCTTAGTGAAGTTCTCAACTGAGCTGATTGAAACTGACAGGCCTGTGCTATTTGCAAAGAAAACTTCATGGAGAGTTAGGAACAGATGCTGAACAATATGGCACATTTGATTTCATGCTGCTCACACATGCCAGCTCCCGGCAGTCTTTATGAGGTCAGAGGATTAGTCAAATTGTAGTCAGCAGGAATACAGGGCATATGAGTGGAAGGAGCCAAGCAGGTGTGCTGAAATGAGTTAGGTGTGGGCTTTTCCCATGTGTGTCTTACTTGCCCTTCAACATATGGCCATAGAATCAGAAGGGGAGAAGCTAATGCTCAAATAATTCAATCTAAATAATGCAACTAGTTAGGCCTTTATACATGTTGAATATAAAGAATATATATGTTGGACTAAACATATAACTTAATTTTAATGTTTATCTTAATTTTAATGTTTCTTTTAAAATCTAAATTTGTATTATCATTTATAAAAATATATCAATAAAAATAGAAAACTATGTTGATGACAACTAATTCAATTAATGTTACAAGGCATTTGGGGTTCAGATGGTTCTGGTTTACTTGGTCTCACTTTATTCTATTTATCTCTATTAAAGTAAGCTCATGTCTATATTTTTCTCAACCATAAATTATTTTACTAATTTTTACAAAGATTAATGATGAGCTATACTCACTCATGACCATTTATGTCCATATTGTTTAGATTTGTTGAGCATTTCCTAAGTCACTAATGGCTAGAGTTTTATCTATATATATAAAAGCCTAAGCGACCTTTATGACCAGTCGACCAAATGACTGGTTGACCAGTCGCTATGATGTGCACTGGCCACCAGGGGGCAGATGCTCAATGCAGGAACTGCCCCCCCCCCCGGTGGTCATTGTGCTCCCACAGCCAATCTCCCCAGGCCAGCCAACTTCCCACGGTCCCTCCCACGATTGGTATTGGACAAGACGGCCCCAATCGCCCCAATCTCCTGCCAGGCCAAGGGACCCCACCCGTGCACAAATTCGTGCATTGGGCCTCTAGTTATTATATGATGATAAAGAATTTACAATAATCAGACTTCAGAAATATTATGAAAATTCAATTCTATATGGGTCAAAACCTAAATGCCACTGACACATGATTCACTCAAATGCATTTCCAAGATTAGCTACTAAAATGAAATGCCCACGAGGTTTACCAAGACAGCAATTTATAATCTGTATTGTAGTACTGATTATTAGACTGAAGCACAGAGGAAAAGATAAGTATTTTTTTCCTTGACTTCTTTTCCCTAAAATGTTTCTTACTGGCAGTAATCTAAAATAAAAAATAAAAGTGTATTTGAAGCAAAATAAAATGAACAAAAATAGATATAAAGTTAAAATGTAATCATATTGATATCAGTTTTGCTTTATCTATCACAGAATATAACCAACATTTGTTTTTTGTGGGTTCTTATAACTCCTTTTTCATGGGAAAGTACATAAATTCCTTAAAGGCCCAAGAGCACTTTTTAGTATGTTACTAAAATGGGTCCTGCAGTTAGTTAGAGATCTCAGCTCAAATAACATTGGAAATCTCCATATACACACCTCAGTTGAACACTCCTAATAATTTACAGGAGTGTGTAGTGCACTAAGAAATGCATGGTTTCTTTTCCCTTAAATGTACCTTGTCTTTTGATCCACTGGAGTGTATGTATTTATGTCTGTGTATCTCAGTGTGCATGAGTGTGTGTGTGTGTGTGTGTGTGTGTGTGTGTGTGTGTGTGTTAAACTGTGAACGTTCCTACATGCTCCCTGTAAGAAGTATACTCAAAGTGGCCATAAAATATTAAGACAAGTAATCGAAATTGATCATTAATGTTAATGGTGAACAGAAGTCTTCAAGGTGAAGTTAAATGAAGTAATATAACCGAAGAAATTAGATATGTTTAAAAAGTGATGAGTAAAATGAATCAGGAATATTTTTTAAAATTTTAATATCTTATGAATGTGATATAAAAATAGGAATTATAAAGTTGTCAATTGATTAAAAACAGTACTTAAGGTTTGTGCTAGTAGAACAGATGTGCATTATCTTCTAAGTCCACAGTTCTGTCTCAGGAATGACTTTTTAAAAAGAATATTATTATTTCTTTTTGATGCTGATATCAAAATACCTTAAGAGAGCTTATGTTATAATCTGGAGCATTGAAATAAGAGGTCTGGTTTCTTTTAAAATGCTATTTCTGTTATTTCAGGGTTGAATTAAAAATCCATTGATTTCCTGAGCTATTCTCTAGAAAACAGCCTGGCTGTAATAGTCACTCAATAAATGGTTGTTGAATGATCAAATTAACACTTTGAGTCCATAAATTTTAATTTCACCTGAAAAATACTGAGTTTATGTATTCATCAGAGACAGGTGGGAGAGAAAATGGGAAAAGGAAGTGAAAGAGAGAAGGAAGGTTAGGAAGAAAGAGGAGGGAAGAGATTGAGGCTAAGAGGATGAGAACCAGCAGGCTTCATTTGCAGTGTATTTCCTACTGTCACTGAGCTCCATTTCTGAGTCAAGTAAAACCTATGCTTTGAAGCACTTAGTATCAGGCTAAAAACAAACAAAAACATGGTCTGTCCTAAGCAGAATATAGAAGGCTATTGATATTCTACCTTTCCATACTATAATAAATAACTCATGACATAAATTTACGAACCATTCTACTTATATAAAATGTAGATTAAGTTTTGTAAACAAAATGTGAATCAAAGGTCACTGATCAAGTGGATGTGGCTGTGAGATCCAATCAATGTATTTGCCACATTTTAAAGACTCATAAAATGCTAATTTCAAGTATTTTGTCTAGTTTGTAATACTTTGTTTTTACCATACCATTGTTTCTTAGTACATATGTTTTGTGCATAATAAAAATGCAGCAACACACACACACACACTGACCAAAATTAATTCAGATGGTCAAATGGGGTCTTTGGGGCAGAGAGTTAATTTAGATTTTTTAAAGTGCCAAGCTTGTTTGAATTATATTTGTAAAACTCTTAATAAGAAAGAGCTTGCTTAATTTTGGAGACACTCTTTTGTATCCATTTCATAATTTGTGGCTACTGAAACAGATTTATCTACCCATAGGCATAATGAATATTATAAGTAATAGTTTAAAATGTTGAATTTTCACAAGCCATTGTTCTCATTCTAACTTTTAATGCAACCACAGCCCCCTACAAAATTGTCTTGTTTAATCTAATTTACTGTTAATTAATATTTATATAAAATGGTAATTCTGCAAAAATTTAAATTGCTTTTTCATGTTTAATAAAATGATGAGCCTGAAAGAACCATGGGTTCTCTAAAATTGAATTACTTCATATTTAGTTTCATTGTTTTGTAGTAGTTTATCTTTATATTCAAAATGCATAATTAACGAGTTGGTGACAAATTTTCATGTAAAAGATGCCACTGTATCCATGAATAACAAAGAGTAAATCTCTAGAAAGTAACTAACTTTGAGTTATATGTCAAAAAAATTACACTAGATGTTAAACAGGTAAGGAAGACTTTACTCAACACTACTGTGATAGGGGTCAAGATTATTGAAATGAAGGAGAGAGATTGAACTCAACTGTCTTCAAAACAAAAGATGGGAGAATTTTTATGCTTTGTGACGAATTAGTGGAATCCAATAAAGGGAATTAAGAAGGAGTTTGGTCAAATTGGATGAGGCTAGATATGTCCCCTAATTGGTGCTGATGGAAATGAGGCTCCTACCTTCTCACAGAGACTGGGAGGTAGGGGTGTTGTCTTTC
Source organism: Cnephaeus nilssonii (assembly GCF_951640355.1). NCBI lineage: Eukaryota > Metazoa > Chordata > Mammalia > Chiroptera > Vespertilionidae > Cnephaeus > Cnephaeus nilssonii. The sequence goes on from NC_137079.1 coordinate 14,532,205, forward strand.
TTCATGACTGCATTAGAAAGGGATGGCTCCCAGGTCCTAAAGTAAGACCTCCCTGGGTTGTCAAAGTGGCAGAGGACTTCCAGAAGATTTATCTCAAAGGGGTAGGAAAAGAATTTACAATTGCAAGTTTTCTAAACTAAATGCTCTAAGAAAAGGAAGGCCAAGAGCTTGGAATCAGGAGAGAACCTTCTGAAGTTTAGCCAGGCTGAGGGAGAACTTTAATGCTGTCTTTAAACCAAGAAGCTGTTAAGAGAATGTCCTAGAATGGGCGAATGCAAGCTACTAAGAAGGCTTTTGTTAAACTTTGATTATATTACCTGGGCTTGGGAGAGAGAGGCTTTGCTTTTAAACTAAGCAACTTTTTTCCTAATCCTTCAGGGACTTGTTTTGAGTCTTCCTTTTATCCAAATCCTTCTCACAGGCTGGGCAGCTCCCCTTTTTGGTCACCATCTTGGCTCCTACTGCACATGTGCCCAACAGAGGAAATTCCCCTTTATTGTTTTGTTTTGTGGAGTGTTGTTTTTTTTTTTAATATATTCTTATTGATTTCAGGGAGGAAGGAAGAGGGAGAAAGAGAGAGAGAGAGAGAGAGAGAGAGAGAGAGAGAGAGAGAATGATGATGATGATGAAAGAGAATCATTGATGGGCTGCCTCCTGCACACCTCCTACTGGGGATTGAACCCACAACCCAGGCATGTGCCCTTGACCAAAATGGAACCCAGGACTCTTCAGTCTGCAGGCTGACACTCTATCCACTGAGCCAAACTAGCTAGGGCCCCTTTATTGTTTTGTCTCTCCCTCATAATCCTGGTTAATGGCTGATTTTCCCCTGGGGAGATTGGAAAGCCAGTCCTAGAAGAATGAGGGCTGGTAGGAGGCTCTTCTCCATATGTTCTCCCAGAAACACTGATTGGCTGGTCCTTAGTACCATACTCAACAAACATCCTCCATCTCGGTCCCAAAGGGACTACAACAGTGCCATGTTCCAGGCAACTTCAAGGGGGGAGAGGAAGTGTAGGGCAAGTTCGTTCTCTAAAATGATGACTTAAAAGTAATGTGAATGAATAATTTATTGTCCCTACCTGGACAATTTTGAGAATAAAAGGGGTGTTAACCTACTTATATACTTTTGAAAATATTTATTAACTGACAAATAGGTTTTATCCTGATAGATCTGAAAAATAGTTTTATTTGAAATATAAATTACTTTTTAAATATATCTTATGTTCATGGGCCTGATATCAAAGAAAGGAAGGTGTTGGTTGATTTGTACCCAGAAACATTGAGAATAAAGAGACAGATTATCTTACTGTTCATCTTTAAGATATAAGTTTATGTTGAAGTAAGAGCTTTATTCATTGTACCCTCACAGGAATCCTACACAGAAGAGATGACACTGAGGAAGAAGGTGGAAGCACAAAGTGGAGGTCCTACGTTAATCCTCAGGGCCTACTTTAACTATCCTACATAATAAAAGGGTAATGTGCAAATTGACCCTAAGGGCAGAACAACCAGTTGCTATGACACGCACTGACAACCAGGGGGCAGATGCTCAATGCTGGAGCTGCCCCTGGTGGTCAGTGTGCTCCCACAGGGGGAGCTCTGCTCAGCCACAAGCTGGGCTGATGGCTCCGAGCGCAGAGGTATTGGTGGGAGACTCTCCTGCCTCCTCAGCAGCACTAGGATGTTAAGGATGTCTGACTGATGGCTTAGGCCCTCCTAAGCCATCAGTTGGATATCACTTGAGGGCTCCCGGGCTGCCAGAAAGATGTCCACCTGCCAGCTTAGACCTGAGAGAGGGTGCAGGCTGGCCTGAGGGACTCCCCGGCCCCCCACTGAGTGCACAAATTTCCGTGCACCTGCCTCTAGTTAATAATGATAGTTAGTAAAAATAAAAATAAAAATTGAGGGGAAATGCTAAACCAGACAGGAAGATGTAAAGATGGCTAGGATAGATATTCTTTCATTGGATGGCCATGTAGCCAGCTAAACCTCAAATAAAGAACAAGAAAGTGATAGTAGTTCCCGAATAAATTACTAGTCTCTGATGTAGTGACTTAACTGGCTTTTCTGCTTTCATGCTTTAACTAGTGATTTCTAGCTCTTTAAAAATACAAATAAAACAAAATATTTGTAGAGTGTAAGCAAATGATTGTAATTTCAGAACAAAACCATCTGGGTTCTCCCTCCTGTGGTATTTTTCAGTTTTTTCCAGACAGAAATCTGAGACAGTTGTGGTCTAATGTTGTTTCCTGTCTCACTTAGAGACAAACAATCTTTAGCAGCCTGTTGTCAACTGTTTTAAAACAATTGCCTCATATATTTTGTCTATTTTTTCAGTTTTTTTTATGATCTCAGCACAAGTCCAGAATCAGTTATTATATTTTGATCTGAAGTGGAACTACTTATTGACCAACCTTTCATATTTTTTAATTTTAATATTATTCTGAATAGTAATGAATTCCCCCAGTATAAAATTCAAAAGTTAAATAATACATAATGAAAAAAAATCCTCCTAATTTGCCAGAGGCAACTAATACTACAAGATCATTGTTTATTCTACTAGAGTTATTACATGTATTTACAATATAAAACACAATAAACTAAGGAATGATGTGATTGCAAGGTCAAAAACTTCAATAATACAATGTTGGGTCACATTGATTGTGAGATTGAAAACAAATAATTTTTTTTTCTTTTAGACTAGTACTGTCACAGAAAAACACAAAGTTAATTATTGTAAAACTTATACTTAGCATTACTGACCAAACAATAAATTGAGTATGTCCCAATTGATCATGAGACATAATCACTAACTTCATTACTTCATTACTTACTCACTTCATTACTTCCAAGCCATGTATGAATCTCCCTATTCCATATCCTCACTGAGGCTTGTAATTGAAACTTAATTCTGTCAACATGATTAAAGTATAATGTCATCTTGTCCTATATTTGAATAGCATTTCCCTGATTACTGAGATTAAACATCATATACCCATTGTTTATTCATGTTTTCATATTCTATATATTGCCCATTATCCTGTTAGATTGTTTTATTATTCTCCACATATTCTGGCTATTAACACTTTGCTGTTTATTTGTAGGTTATATTTTACATTTTCTTCTAATTTATGAGTAATCTTTTTATTTTCCTGACAGTATCTCTTGAGAAACAGAGATTTTAAGCTTAGCAAACATTTTCTTAAGATTAATCATTAACTCTTTTTGCATTTTTTAAATAAGAATATTATTTTCATGAAAGTCAAAGATATATTTACTTCTATATTTCAACAACTGTTAAAATTTTACTTTTTACATATGTTTTTAATCTTCAGGAAATTCTTATTTTTGTGTATGGTGTGGGATAAGTACTGACTAGGGTTTCTGTTGTTCCACAACCTCATCAACATTTGGTGTTACCTGACCTTCATTTTCATGTCAATTGCATTTATTCATATATTCCTAAAGTGAACGTTTTTGTCTTAAACTCATCTCCTATTCTTCTTTTATGGACAACTTTGAGTTCCTTGAAATGTAAAAAAGTTCCAGGAATAAAAGACAAAAAAGGAAAACATATTAATAACCATATATTAAGAGCTATAAACTTCAGAGTAAATAAATGATACTAAATTCATAATGATGTGCCACCTTATTAACTGGACGTATTCCAATAGAGGAAGAAGAGGTATTATATTTCAATATACATTTTCTACATTTTCTTCCATTTAAAAATTTTTAAACATAAGATAGTCTAAAATGTGTGCTGTGATGAAAATCAAAGCAGCTAAAAAATTGCTCCTATGTTTAAAAATTTAGGCCTAACATTTTTCTGTTATTTAAGATTTAGCTTAACAAAAGCATTTATTAGATATTGTTTTAGACAGGTTTAGTAGATAATAAACTACTGAAGTAGAATAATATAGTATAAAACTACTATGAGGAGGTATCTAATAAAAATAAGATAATTGTGTCATTTCTACTACCCAGACTCAATTTTGAATACTAATAGGGTAATGAAAATACCTAGTATGTAAAACAACTCAGAGTGGTAAAAAGCATAAAAATATAGGTAGTAAATGTCGATGAAGAATATTAACATCCATTAATGAGCTCATAAAAAGCAAATGCTTAAAACCAAAGCACTTCAGTATCAAAAAGTTTGTTGTAAAGGCTTTGCCAGCAGGTTTGGACTTGGTCTTATTAATGACCTGCAAAAGTAGCATGTCAGTAGAAATTCATGTAAATTTATGGAGAGATATTTTATGAAGTTGAATATTAATGAGTTTATAATTATCACTGTAAATTATTTACAGAAGTGAAAAGAAATAAAAGGTGAACTTAATGGAAGGACATGTTATGTAAAGTAGAATGAATGAATATACCCAAATTATAAATTAGGGGATGAGCATTTGTTACTAGCCACAATTCTTTAGAGATTTCCCAAAAGGAACACGATATGTGTGTTCTATGGCTCAGGATCACAGTCTGTTTATAGATACATTTTGAAAAGCACAATTAGGGAAATAATAGTTATTACAGAAAAGATGAATGTTTGCCTCTTTGGAAAGGCATAGAGGAGTTTGGGGACTGAGTCTTCAGGAGAGTGAGGCACGATGCAGAACGTCTGATTGCAGTAGTCAAACAAGGCTGGAGTTTACTTCTTGCGTGGCCATTGAACTATGGAAGACCCTGGCAAGTAACTTGGCTTGTTACAACTCCATCTTCTCATCTGAAAGTGGGACTGTTAATGAATGCTTCACTGAGCTGTTGTAAGAATCGGTGCATTAGCATTCATAATGCTACCCATTCAAAGTTTAGAATACAGAAATAATAAATGGAGGCACATTACACTTATTCAACACTGATTAGCCATTGATAAGTAGTTCTCTCAAAAGTTAGAAAGATTTGGTATTTGTGGGCTTTGTTTTAATTATTAATTTATTTAAGATATTAAGTTATTTTTTAGGTTTTTACTTTTAAATAAATTATACACTCACATGTATATACAATATTGTTGTATATATGTCATGTACAACACACATGGAACATGCCATATACTTCCTTACCTGGAATAATCTCTGATTAGTTTTTACACTGGCTGTGTTATCCTGTTTATAATATCTGCAAAGGCTGGCATAGGGGTTTTGGTTTTATTGTAGTTCCAACAAATTCTAGCACAAAGTATTCTTGTAAATAGATACCAACCAAAGAATATAAAACAAATTAAAATATTAGCTTTATTAGTTGCCATCCATGAAAATTTAATGTTAATAAATATTCATTAAATGTATTCTGTTTTAAAAACAATTACTATCATTAAAATGAACCATTTATGGGGATCTCAGTTTAAATAACAAGAGAAGGGCATTTCTTTATAAACATTATTAATTTAATAATGATAATATTTTTACTTTATTATTCATTTGCATTACTTTTGTAATTACTTATTAGTTGTTTTTCTTGTAGTCTGGCACTATTCCCACAATTCTGTTACTATGAATTAGAAAACATACCAGTTATATAAAGGGATAATACTTAGACATTGATATGCATTTGGAATAAGTATAAAATATTTTGCATCAGCATCATATTAAAATAAGATTCTTTTGTTCTTTAGTGCCACATAATCTATTATATAAAAAGCCTGTGGTCATCACTCCATCACGCCATCACGCCGTAATGACCAATCAGTAGGAGGCTGTGTTGCGTGGCAGGAGCATGTAGGTGGGCAGGACTGAGTAAGCGATGAGGTGCATGTGGGTAGGGACTTGACTCTGTAGGACTTGACCAGAAGCGTAGGCGGGTTTCTGCGTCCTGACTCCCCCCATGGCTGCGGTAGCAGCCACGGGACTCTTTCTAGGTCCCACCCCCATGCCGACACGGCGGACACTGAGGTCTCACGCGATTTCACATGCTGGGCCCCTAGTTAAGTATAAGTTGGTTCAGGTTGTAATATAAGATATACAACTCTACCATGCTGTTCTTGCATGATTTGAAATATTCATTATCTAAAATAACAACATAATAACTTATTAAATAAGTCCACATTATGATGTCTGATTAGTGAGAAAATAATATATTTCTGAATATGCATTTCTTTGGGCATTCAACATAGATTTTTGGCAGCTTCCACTGTAAAGAGATACAAATAATAGCTTTAATTATAGCAGATTTGACCTTTTCAAATCTCACACATTTTGGAATGATGCACTTACAAGATTAAAGCTGTCAGTGACTTAAAATTTTCAGTATCTCTTCGGTGGCTAAATTCATTTGGATATAATAAAAGGTTTTGTGAAGGGCAAGTAATTGATTTTTCAGTGTGATTCAAAATATAACAGTAAATTTAAGTGTCTTAGCTTCTGAGTATAGTTTCAAAGTTCTTTGGAGGAGACTGTCTGCAGTATATAATTACGGAAAGTATTTTTCCTTTCAAATGGACAGATATATTTTAATTTTGCTAAAGGGTTACCTAGTATGATTTATTTTTTCCATTCTTAAAATTAATTCATATAGCTTCTTATGAAGTAAAAAATGTGCCTAACATTAAAAGAGAATTATGATGACTATTACTGCAAAATGTTTTCTGATATTAGAAATGGATTTAAGAACTAATTTCTAGCCTTTCTGTATGAACATGAGTTTATACATGTATTCATCTATATCATTGTGTTTATAGACTTAGAAGCACATATACCTATAATTTCCAAAAAAAGCATTTTAATAATCTACACTAAATTTGAGAGACCTGAAAAATAATTCATAAGTTTGGATATTTACATGTGCAGGAAGTAATTATAGTCCAAATTGAAACAATATGGTTATCTAACCCATGTGTTTTACAGAGTATCTTTAATACTTCAGTTTTGAGTGAAAAATAAATTTTTTCAGAAAATGCTAAATCATGTGCAAGTAACTCTTTCTAGTAGCAGATGCCATTTATCAATGTAAACATTCTATTCTATTCAACAAAGGATTTGTTATTTCATCTGTAATATTTCCCCCACACAATGAATTAATCAACATTTGGCAATGAATACTACAACAGATAGAAAAATAATTTTAAGACATTAGTTTTATGGAAGTTATTTTTCCTTCTGTTTAAATTTAGTATGAACAGTCAATTCTATTTATTTCTGTACTAGGGGCCCAGTGCATGAATTTGTGCACCTGAGAAAGGAACTGTGGGCCGCAAGGTTGCGGCCCATCCTCGGCGCTCCCGCCTGGCCCCTCCTGCCATGGCCCCCGGTCCCCTCTCTGCCTGCAGCCCTGCTCCTGCTGTCGCTGCTCCCATGCACTAACGGTGCCAGCCCCGCTCACACCCACAGCCGGTGCTGGAGCTGCTGCTCGCACATGGAGCCGGCACCCGGTGCTGGTCCTGATCACTCAGTGTATCAGTGGGTGTGAGCAATGGCTGCTGCCCCGATCGCCCCTCAGGAGCAGGGGAGGTGGAGAAGCCCTGAGGGGTGATCAGGGCAGGCAGCCTCCACTTTCACCCGCTAACTGCGCTGAGCGATCATGACTGGCGCTGTGTACAGGCTATGGTTACTAGCGGTGCCTGTGCTGGCAGTGGGTGCAAGTGGCAACTCCAGCACCAGCAGAGGGTGCGAGTGGGGCCGGCGCTGGCAGCAGGTGCAAATGCCAGGTAGAACCATGGTGCATGACAGCAAAGAATTTTCAGTAACCACCAGAGGCTCACCCCGATGACAGTGACCGGCACCTTGCCTTGGTCTGGTGCCCCTGCTCACCTGCTCCACCATCCAACTGTGGCCAATGCCCACATTGTTCTGTGCATGCCCCCTAGTGGCAGCGCACATCATAGCTTCCGGTTGTTCGGTTGTTCAGTCATTCCGGTTCTTCCACCGTTCAGTCTATTTGCATATTAGCTTTTTATTATATAGGATTTTTATCAAATGTTTTCACTAATACTTATATAGTTGAAAATATTTGTGGAAAATTGATATTATTTTTTGTAGAATCATTTGTTCATGTAATGAATTCATTATTTTTATATTGTATATACTTTCTTGTCTAATATTTATTTATTCCAGGGTTAAGGGTAGGAAATTAGTGATGTTTTTAATCAGGTTATCTCACATGTATAATTTATAATAAAAATAAATAACTTTGTTTTAACATGAGGGCAATAGTAGATGCAGGAGAACATTTATTCATTCTTAATTATCTTACACATTAAAATATAATTTGAAATTAGTTATCTATAACCTATTATCTTAGTGAAATATAACTTTATTTCTGTAATTAGACATAAAGAGAGTACATAAACCATTGTAATGTATTTAAAAATGTATGAGAGCAGGTGTAGATTTTATTATAGTTTTTAATTCATTCTAAATTACCCATGTAATATTCAGTGACCAAGACTGATTTATTTTTATTGAGCATTTATCTTAGATATCATTTGAAGTTAGAAAAACCTAAAAAATATAAGTCTATTAATTTTTGCAAACACATTGACTATTACTTCACAACCAGTTACCTTAACAGAGTTTTGCAGTTCTTACAAAACATAAAAAGATGAGCTACTATTGTGGTGTAGCATGCAGGAGACCTTTGCTAAATTTTTGGGGGAAGGTTATTATTATTTAGCATTGATGCCATCACCTTGTTTTGTATTTCAAATGAGAAATAGAAATTTTAACTATAGCATTATTTGCAGAAAAATGTGTTAAGTTTTAAAACATAATATACCCATGTACACACACATATTTATATAGTATAAAAAGAACATTTTTGTTTTGGAATAATATTTAAATATTGATATATTTATTTTTTTAGTTCAATCAGAATTATACTGTACCTTGTGAAATCATTATAGGAGGATTCTTTTAACATGAAGAAACATGTATTGCCACATCTGATACATTATAACTTAGTTTTCTTATCTATACTAATAATAGCCTGGGTGGTCAACATGTCCTCACGCATCACGCCCTAACGTCATCACAAGATGGCTGTCACAGATGGCCGTCACAAGATAGCCATCACAAGATGGTCATCACAAGATTGCCATCACAAGATGGCCACACGCATAGCGGAGGTGGGGCCTGGCGGAGGAGGCAGATCACGGCAGGGGAGGGCAGTTGGGGGCGATCAGGCCGGCAGTGGAGTGCAGTTGGGAGCGATCAGGCCGGCAGGGCAACAGATAGGCAACAATTAGGCCAGCAGGGGAGTGGTTAGGGGGTGATCAGGCTGGCAGGCAGAAGCGGTTATGGGCAATCAGGCAGGCAGGCAGGCAAGCGGTTAGGAGCCAGTGGTCCCAGATTGTGAGAGGGATGTCCCAGATTGGAGAGGATGCAGGCCAGGCTGAGGGACACCCCTCATGCATGAATTTTGTGCACTGGGCCTCTAATCTATCTATCTATCTATATATCTATCTATCTATCTATCTATCTATCATCTATCTATCTATCTATCTATCTATCTATCTATCTATCTATCATCTATCTATCATCTATAAAAGCCTCATATGCAAAGTGTCCCCTTAAGTGTTTGGCCAACTGGGAGTTTGATTGCTCGCTATGATGTGCGCTGACCACCAGGGGGCAGCGTGGTATGAAGGAAGGCCTCGGCCAGCCACTGACAGACGCTAGGACCCTTCCTGTGCATGAATTTCATGCATTGGGCCTCTAGTAATGTAATGATAGCCTAAAATATGTGAAAACTATATAGAAAATAAAGGAACGTTTTAACACTGATATTTTGATCTGATAGATTATTTTAGTTTGTTCTTTTCAGTATATGTATTTTTTGGTATTGGTAAAACCAAAACCATTTTATTTAGAGTTAGACTAGCACCAATAATTGTCCATCATAAAAGTTTTATTAAGGTACATTTCACTATGATAATATGATTTCTTGAAAGTTACAGATGCCTAGAATTATAGATTGAATGATGTGTTACAATTAAATATAAGCCATAATACATTTAAAATTAATATAAGTTGTTACACTATATTTTCATTATGTCATATAAAATTAAGATAATTTCCAAAGAAGTTATTGATTGGGTTTATTGAAAGTAAGATGTATGGTAATTCCTCTTTTCAAGAAGTTAACATTGTAAAGAAATTAAATTTATTTTCCATTAAACTATTTTTAGTAAAGAAATATCTCAATTCATGTTTTATTCAGTAATAGGATAAACCCACTTATATCTTGTTTTCACATGCTATAACAGATTGCAAAAGATCACTTTCATTAGCTCAGCCTGAATCATTGTAGACCCTACAAGAAAGGGTAGGGCCATTAAAGTAAAAGATAGTCCAATATTTTTTACTCTTACATATTGAAGTTGATTCACATTTATTGGTGAATCCCATGGTGAGTTTGCCTATTTGCAAAAATAAATTGTAACTCCCAAATCAATATTCTTTAGTGCGTTTGCTGTCAGTCATTCAGGGACATGTGCAGAGAGGGGAAGAATTTGAGTCACCTCCTGTGCACATTGCAAACTGAGGTGCAACAGGGACTTGGCATTCCTGTTTCAGTTATCATATTGTCAATGAATGTTTGTTTTGGAATCTATTTAGTGCCAGTTTTTGTGTGTGTGTTTTTGTTTGTTTGTTTTGCACTTTGGTGGTGTTTTTAAATCAGCATTTTTCAAACTCAGTTACTCATTAAATAGAATCGTTCCCTTTAACAAATGTATACTGGTTAGAGGCAGAGCCTACAGGGGATACACATCCCTTACCCCTTGATGTCTCTGAGCGAGTGGCTCATCATGTCACTAGGCAGGATAATCCTTTGCAGCTAGAAACTTCTGCAGAGGATGCTTTGTGAAAGGTCCTCTGTCTTAATTATCTCGTGTCTTCTGAGATTTATAAAATTCTTTTGGATTATAAATGTGCTAAAAAAAATGAAAAGAAAATGCCTCTTTGGAAGTTCATTATAATGCCATCTCTGGCTTAAAAAATGTTGTTTTATCTAACAAATGATAGGCTAAGAATTTTGTGATGAAGAATTTTAGTGTTAAAGTATCATTAGAGTTATGGTTTTCTAATCATGAATTATCTTAGTATTATTGCAGTATTTTAGGCTATTTCTGAGACAGATTTATTTCATTTTTATGGAATTAATTTTGCTGGAAAATGTTGGTTTAGACTCTTCAAATATCTGATGATTTATATTTTCCAGCTTTATTGAAGTATACTCCTATCTAATAAAGAGGGAATATGCTAATTGACCATTATGCCCTCACAAGATGGCGGTGCCCACAACCAATAAAGAGGGAATATGCTGCCCTAACCAGTTTGGCTCAGTGGATAGAGCATTGGCCTGCAAACTGAAGGGTCCCAGGTTCGATTCCGGTCAAGGGCATGTATCTTGGTTGTGGGCACATCCCCAGTAGGGGGTGTACAGGAGGCAGTTGATCGATATTTCTCTCTCATCGATGTTTCTAACTCTCTATCCTTCTCCCTTCCTCTCTGTAAAAAAAATCAATAAAATATATATTTTAAAAGAAAGAAGGAATATGCTAATTGACTGCCATGCCCTCATAAGATGGTGGCGCCCACAGCCACAAGATGGCGGTGCCCAGTCCCCTCAGCCCTGCCTCATCCAGCAGGAGTCCCCCAGTCCCCTCAGCCCCACAGGAGAAGGCAGTTTGGGGCAATAGGGCCAGTAGGGGAAGGTAGTTGGGGACAATCATGCCGGCAGGGGAGCAGTTAGGCATCAGTCAGGCCAGCAGGGGAGCAGTTAGGGGGCGATCAGGCTGGCAGGCAGAGTGGTTAGAAGCCAGCAGTCCCTGATTGTGAGAGTGATGTCCCAGATTGGAGCGGGTGCAGGCTAGGCTGAGGGACACCCTCCATGCATGAATTTCATGCACCAGGCCTCTAGTTGAAAAATAAAATTATATATATTTTCAGTGTGATTATTTGATATACTCATATACTGTGTAACGATTATCAAAATAAATTTAATCAACATCTATCATCTCACATACTTACCTTGTGTGTGTGTGTTTTGTGTTTGTGCTAAGAACATTCAACCTTTTGCACTCGGATGTCGAGTGTGACTCGACACGGTTAGCATTAGAATAAAGGAATCGAGAAAAAAGCAAGCGAGTGCAAAGGGTTAAGATCAACTATTTTGGTAAATTTCAAACATACAATGCATTGTTGTTAACTGTAGTCACCATGCTATACATTAGATTCCAGAACTTATTTGTCTTATGATTGAAAGTTTGTATATTTTGATAACCATTTCTCCTTTTCTCCCACCCCAATCCTTGTCAATCACCAGTCTACTCTGTTGTTTAGTAGCTTTTTTAGATGCCACCTGTGAGATTATATACTATTTGTCTTCCTCTGACTTATTTCACTTAGTATAATGCCCAGAAGATTCATCCATGTGGTCACAAATGTCAGGGTTTCCTTCTTCTTTATGGCTAATGACATTCCACTACATAATATTTTCTCTATCCACTTACCTGTTGATGGATACTTAGGTTCTTCCCATGTCTTGGTTGTTGTAAATAATGCTTCAGTGACCAGGAGAGTGCAGGTATTTCCTTTAAATATATACTCAGAAGTGGGATTGTGGGATCATTTGGTAGGTTGCTTTGTTGTTTAATTTCTTAGGAAACCTCCATCCTGTCTTTTGTTGTAGCTACATCAATTTGCATCCTCACTACATTCTTGCCAACACTTGTAATCTCTTGTCTTTTTATGATAGCCATTCTACTATCATGATATCACAAAAGATGTGAGATCCTATCTCATTGTGGTTTTGATGTGCATTTCCCTGATGAATAGTGATGTTGAGCACTTTTTCATGTATCTGCTAGCCATGAGTGTATTTTCTTTGGGGGGAAAATGTCTATTCAGTTCCTCAGGCCATGATTTAATTAGGTTTTCTGGGTTTTGCTATTGAGTTGTATGAGTTTTTATGTATTTTGCATATCACCTCTTTATCAGATATGGAGCATGCTAATATTTTCTCTCATTCCATAGGTTGTCTTTTCATTTTGTTAATGTGTTCTTTTGCTATGCAGAAACCTTGTATTTGGGTTTAGTCCCACTGCTTTATCTTTACCTTTGTTATCAGTGCTTTTTGTGTCAAGTCCAAAAAATTGCCACCAATGTCAGGGAGCTTCCTGATTGTGTTTTCTTCTAGGAATTTAATGGTTTCAGTTCTCATACTCAAATCTTTAACCCATTTTAATTTATTTTCCAGTATTGAGTAAGATAGGGCCTAGTATCATGCTTTTGCATATGGATTTTTCGTTTTCCCAGTACAATTTTTTGAAGAGACTGTTATTTTCCCATTGTATAGTCTTAGCCCCTTTGTCATAAATTAATTGACCACATATGTATAAATTTATTTTTCTGGTCTGTCTGTTCTGTTCCATTGATCTATGTGCCTGTTTTATGCCAATGCTATGCATACATCAAGCTTTGTAGAACAGTTTGAAATCAGGAAGTGTAATGCGTCCTTCTTTCTTTTTCTTTTCCAGATTATTTTGGCTACTGTGAGTCTTTGTGAGTCCATATAAATTTTGGGATTGTCCTATTTCTGTGAAAAATTCCATTGATATTTTTATAGAGATTTTATTAAATCTGTATATCACTTTGGGTAGTATGTACATTTAACAATATTAATTCTTGCAGTGCATGAGCATGAGATATCTTTCCATTTATTTTTGTCTTCTTCAATTTTTTTTACCAGTATCTTAAAAGTTTCAATGTACTTATTTTTTTACCTCATTCGTATTTTATGCATTTTGATGAAAATGTAAATGGTATTGTTTTCTTAATTCTTTTCCTAATAGTTCATGATTACTGTATAGAAACACAACTGATTTTTTATGTTGATTTTGTGTCCTGCAACTTTATTGATTTATTTATTAAATTTACAAGTTCTTTTTGGAATCTTTAAGGATTTTTATATATAATATCAATCTGCAAATAGAGGTCGTTTTACCCTTTTCTTTCAAATTTGGATAACTTTTTTTCCTTGCATAATTTCTCTTACCAGAAAAAGCAAACAAAAAACATCGACACAGACAATATTACGGTGTTTACCAGAGAGAAGGGGGGTGAGGAGTACTAAACAGTAAAAAGATCAAATATATGGTAGTAGAAAAAGATTAAACTTTGGATGGTGGGCACACAATGCAATATACAAATGATGTATCATAGAATGGTATAACTTGAAACCTATATAATCTTATTAACCAAGGTCATCCCAATTAGTTTAATTAAAAATGTTAAAATGTGTTTTTTATTTGCTATCGTCTGATAGATATTCTGGATACAATCCCTGTTGCCTTTCAGTACTAGATATGTTGGGGCACATTCTTCACATGGAAGTCTTAAAGTTAGGTTACTAGGTATTGGGTCCAAATTCTTCTCTCCTCAGGAAGTAGCTGGGGGTTGTGAGTTCACTTTCAATTGTATGTTGCTGTAACAGGGGTGGGATTTATGGACACACCATATATTAGCCTTTTCTATCCATTTTTTTGTTGGGATTTTCTCATTTGCCCAATGTAGGAGTTGCTCAATAGTTTCTAGGGTTTTTTTGTTTGTTTTTGTTTTTCAGAAACAATTGTTTTTTATGTAGCTATAGGTACACTGTATCCATGGGAGAAGGTGAATTCAGGATCCTCCTATGTTACCTTCTTGGACCAGAATTCCTCTATGTATCTTTATTTTGAAGTTTGAAAATAGTAAAACAAATCAGTTGTTCTGTCTGACCAAAATTTATGTCTATCTGAGCACTCTACTATAAATTCAGGATTTTTTTTTATAACATGCAGGTGATTTAGCTTGATATGACATGTTCAGGAATTATAAGTCTGGTTACTGGAATAAAAATGTCTTGAAGGTGTACTGACATTACATGTTTATATTTGCTCTGGGACCCCAGACCAGGTATGTGTGTAATTTGAGCCAGTGAATAAATTATACTTTTTGTATTGGTGAGGTGTCCTCTGTGCCCCACCTGTTACTAGAGGAAGTGGAATTCTTGGGGTGCCACAGAAATAAGAATTTCCTGAGGCCCCAATGGGAGGATGAGACATTGCGGAAAGCCTTATTGATGATGTAACATTAAGGGAGTTCCCTCCAAGGCCCCATCTCCCTCCGTTCAGCCATGGAAAAAGTCCCATTTTATCGTCAGCAGAGCTAAGATCAAGGCCACAGCCCCATCTTTGCTCCATGTTAAAGCACAGTCCAGTCCAGCACCAGCCTAGGTTAGCAGTGTTCCAGCTGCAGTCCATTACATGGGGGTCTGCATGGCCATGACTCATGCAGCTTCTCGGGCCACGTGGCAGGCTAGCACAGGTCACAGAGCAAGGGAGAGCAAGAGGTACAGAGAGAGAGAGAATTCTTTGTCTTGGGCTTATAACTGGGAGTTCATCCAATTCATCCTTCAGGAGTTCATATGCTTATAGTGCCTCTGCCCCCCTAGCCAATGATCTTTGTTCCCAGGTTAGACTGACAGGCAAATACCATCTATATGTCACCCTGACTGCACTGCACATACACCCATCGCCCTTCCTGCAGTGATTTGCAGGAAATGGACCAGTGTTCCATGGAGACTGTAAAGTTGCGGCTTCCTGGCAAACCTGCCCAGGTGACTACGCTTATAATGTCTGGCCTCTCTTTTGCTCCTTCCCTATTATTAACATTAATAACTAGCTAATTACAATGGTAACACTATTAGAAAAAAAAGGTTACTTTTCTGCATCACTGGGGAATTCTAGTAAAACTTTAGAAAACATTACAAATTACTTGATATTGTTCTATATGGTAAATGGCAGGAAGACACAACAAAGAACAATGTCATTTAAAAAGACAGTGTGAAGTGATGCTGACCTGTGGTATTGTGACAGGAGAGGGAAAGGAAGAGTGTGATTAGTATTTATGAAACTATTTCAAATAAGAGAACGTTAGACTGTTCCCATGGAAGTGCTCTAGCAAAATTACCTGACATTTTTTAAGATATATGTTTGATTAACTTAATGAGGAAAGAATGGGGGGAAATCACAATTCAGAATTATTTAAAATAAAGCCATCAAGAACTTCAAAGTACTATACATATATCTTTTGAAATAGTATGACCCATTTCTAAGTCATATTATAAAGTGGTAAAATCATCATGAGCATCTACAAGTCATTTTATTAAATCTGGAAAAAAATCACATACAAATATAAAACCACTAGTCCTTTCTATATAGACCTACAAAATATACTCAGACTATTTTAACAAGAAAAAAGAGAATAAAAGAAACATACTCACTACAGGAAAGAATGAAACTTTAATGTTGCTGTGCAAACATTCTCCAGCGAGGGCCTTGGGAGGAAGTTTGCACTTGTTAGTGTTGGCATGCCAATCACATGTGTTTTCTATGGTTCTGCTAAGTGGCCTTGATCTCTTTGTGTTGGACAAACAGGATTCTGAGGTCAGAACTTCAGGGCTGTCAATCATTTTGGTATCTGTCCGGCAACTGAAAAAGGAAAGGAATACATTCAAGAAGATAAGAAAAATGTTAGAGAAAACATTAGAGCTTAAAACTAAATATACTAAAGCCAAAATAAAAAAAAAATGGATAAAGACTAACAGGCAAAGCTGAGAGAATATGTGTGGAGATGTAAGCAAAGATTTTGTTATGAATACCAATGGGGTAATTGTGAATGGCAATAATTAGTAACTGTTACTCATCGTTTTTGTGCTAAGGTATAATATAATATGTGATTATAATGATTTCTTTTTTTTTTTTTTGGTCTTATTTTAGACATCTTTGAGAGAATTCTAAAAACAAAATGAAAGAAGATTGTAAAAATTAGAGTCAAAATAGTGAATAATACAGAATTATATAAAAGGTAAAATTATTACAGGTTCTATAAGCCTTTCTATACAGTTAAACAGGCTGCATTATAATATAGAATTTGAATGCAATAAATACAACGAGATTAATATGATTTATATAGTAGTAATACTGGGAATAGTTGTTAACATCAAATTAAGAAAATATACTTCCAGCAGATCACATTTGCTTCTCTGTCCTATGAATTTTGAAGCAAAAGATAAACCATTGTTTGTAATTATATTGATGATGAGAAAGGTACACACTTTCTATCTTTATGGAAACAAATGTAGTCATTTCAGCATAACACTTTGAATTCAATAAAGTCAACATTCAGTATTCTTAATTCTAATAAGTTTATAATGTCACATAGTAATTGGAAGTTGGACAGATATGGACATTGAACACACATTACACAAAAGCAAGTTTAACTTATTGTTGTAAACTGGAGTAGTACAGAAATGGGTGGATGAGATTTTGTTTTTATCATCATTGCTAGAGGCCCAGTGCACAAAATTCATGAACAGGGGGAGGGAGTTCCCTCAGCCCAGCCTGCACCCTCTCTAATCCGGGACCCCTTGGGGGATGTCCAACTGCCCGTTTAGGCCCGATCACTGGGATCGGGCCGAAACCGGCAGTCAGACATTCCTCTAACAATCTGGGACCACTGGTTCCTAACTGCTCACCTGCCTGACTGCCTGATTGCCCCTAACTGCCCCCCCCCCCACCAGCCTAATCACCTCTAACCTCCTCTGCCTGCCAGCTTGATTGTCCCTAACTGCCCCCTCGCTGGCCTGGTCGCCCCCAAATCCTCCCCCCCCCGCCAGCCTGGTCGCCCCTAACTGCCCCCCACTGGCCTGGTAGCCCCTTAGTGCCCCCCCACCAGCCTGGTTGCCCCCAACTACCCCCCCTGCTCACCTCGTTGCCCCTCACTGCCTTCCTCTGCCAGCCTAGTCACCCCTCACTGACCCCCTGCCAGCCTGGTTGCCCCCAACTGCCCCCCCTGCCAGCCTGGTTGCCCCTCATTGCCCCCCCTGCCGGCCTGGTTGCCCCAAACAGCCTTCTGGTCAGTCGTTTGATTGTTCCTCACTAACCCCCCTTCTGGCCTGGTTGCCCCACGCAGCCTGCTGTTACTGTGAGGCCATCGTGACCAATTTGCATATTACCCTTTTATTAGTATAGATAGTTCCCATTATATTAAGAAATAATTAAAATGTGCAATTTCTCTGTCACTGAAGCAAGCAAGGGTCTAAATAATTGAAAATGCTATTTTTATGCTGATTAGATTCATAAATGAGGTAAAATAGCTTATTAAACTAATAGGCCCTCTAAGTCAGGAGGAGATGTTTCTGTTATTACTCACTCTTCCATCTAACCACCTCGCAAAATTTGTAGCATGCGGCAGGCAAAGCCTGCCAAACAACTGGTACAAAAAATCAGGTGCAGGGAAGACACTGGCAGGACTAGGAAGAAAAATACATTTTTACAACCACTAATATCAAATGTCTGATGGAAAAATTTGAATCTATGATAAAAACTTAAAAATCTAGAAAATATGATGCCAGTTCATGATTCAAAGGAAAAACTAAAACTTGTATTTGAGTTCTGAATAGCCAAAAATAGGACAACTTTAATCATTATTTGACTATATAAAGGAGAAAAACACATTAACCTCTAATACTAGGAACATTTTTTAAGTGGACAAGGAAAAGTGACATTTCAATCATAAAAAATAATATATCCTAACATTAAACACATTTTATATAATTCTAATAATGTAATTTCATCCCATTGTTCTCCAACTTCTGCCAACACATGGACAGAGAACACACAGCTTTGTTATGACTGAGGAATGTAAATTGATTAAATAACCAATAATGTGCACACCGAAGTAGATAAAAACAGTTCCCAAGTTAAAACATTCTTTTTCTTATCCGGTTGTATTGAATTTTTCATGTGCATTTTAGCTCGGATCTTAATGCAATGTGTGAGAAAAACAGTTTCCTGGGGAGGATATGTAACAACTCACATTATAGCCTTAAAATAGTGAAATTATTTATAATGCTTACATATTCAGCAACACTTCATTTTATCTGTCAGTCTCCAGTCAGAAAAAATTGAATTCATGTATTTCAAGGGAGGGAATTTAACATGGGGAATTAATAGCAGGAGTTAGGAGCAGATGAAAACTCAGAGTTGATACTCACGGGCAGCCCATATCAAACCTAAGGCTGGGCAGGAGGCAAGCAGATGGTAGTGCCAGAGTTCAGGAACCAGTGCCCTTCATAAAAAGAACGAAGGAAGAGGATACTTGAGGATTTAAGTTGCTGGGTCCACCAGGCCGGACTTTAAAGCACGGACCTTAAAGCACCTGGCCAAATCTGTAACCCCAAAAATGTTTTAAAAAATGTATTGATTTCAGAGAGGAAGGGAGAGGGAAAGAGAGATAGAAACATCAATGGTGAGAGAGAATTATTGATCAGCTGCCTCCTGCATGCCCCACACTAGGGATCCAGCCTGCAACCCAGGCATCCAACCGTGACCTCCTGGTTCATAGGTCAACACTCAACTACTGAGCCACACCGGCCAGGCTGCAGTCCCAAGGATTTAAAGCCACTGTCAGATTTATCATAATGCACCGAGGAAAATGGAGCAAATGCACTTTACTTCCCCTGTGCCTTTGAATTGGTCAAAGCTAGCTCAGAATACTGCGGGCAAAGAAACCTAAACTGTCATTTCCAGGTTTCAGATCCTTGAGAAATGAGTGGAGCGAGGTGAAAGCCAGGCATGGAGCTGGGAGCAAACAAGAAAATGATGGGTGCTATGTTAATTATCACACCTTAAGTGCAGGATTGGAGAAAGGGCCAGGCAGGAAATGTACTTCCTTTCATAAGTAAGTCAAATATCCTCCTGAATTCTCAGTGTGCCAAATAAGAAAGGTCTTTTCTAATGATTAGGGAAAAATAGCACACCATCTAATTTGAAATGACAACCTGAGGTCTGAGTTTTCTCACCTAATTTGAAAATCTAAATGTCATTTTAATCACTTATTATTATTTCTGAGTGTGAAAAGAACTTCTAAAATTATATGAATTTCCTTCTAACTTTCTCCTATCTCTTCCAATGTTCATAAATGCCTGCATACTCTGAAATACAGTCTCCTTTTAAGAGGATGTGTTGCTGTTACATTAATGCTCATATTTCATAAAATGGATGTTTTCTTAGCATTTACAAGGTAATTTATTTAGAACAGTATAATGTTAAAGATTTTATAGCACAGTGTACACACACTGAGCACTGAGGAAGTTTACGTTATTTTAAAAAAAAGAAAATTGCACTAGATAAATGTAGATAGATGGGGTGTTTACAGCTAGCTGTGAGTGTATGATTGTTATAACATGAGATGAAATTTTAAATTGAGTTACAAGTAATGCATCTCCTCCTCTGGCATCATCCCTCCTCTGATCTCAAGTAGTTTATTCTCCTTCATGGTACTCAAGTATATCATTTATTAGTTTCCCCATCCATCTTCTCAAGTCTCTCTATGTGTCTTTGTCTTTGAGCTTTATGCAAGGCACATACCCAGTTGCCAGAATACTCACTCCTCTTCCTTTAAATTCCTTATCAGAATCCTTCTCCCAACTAAAACCTAGACTTTCCTGATGTGCTCGATGATTTTTAAAGCTCTGAGGATTAAAAAGCATATAATTGACAGGTGTAACTCCAGGTAAAACAGCCTTTAAACATACATTTTATATAAATAGTGTACATATATGTCTTTTTCTTAAACTTCAGTAATGCACCTACCTCCTTTGGAGGGAAAAAGAATAGCAGTTGGAAAAATATTGGCTAAATATTGACCAACTAAATTTTCTTATAGAAACTTAGGTAAATAATTTACAATTATGGTTTATCACTGCAAAGATAGTTTTATTTTATAACTATCAATCTCTTTTTGAGATAATCATTGCCAGGGTAGCAGAATTAATAAACAAATTTACAGAAATTCTCAAACCCCAAAGATCATGTTTTGAGCTCCAAATACTGTGTCTCTCTCTCTTCCTCATCACTATCAGAATATGTCCTGTACTTAAATATAAGAACACTTTTTTATAAGCCCTGCATTTGTGATTCATGTTACTTTCAATCTGTTGAAATAAATAAGACAATAGAAAAAGAAAAATTAATGTTATTTTCTTTAGAATTATTACCTACTATGGACAGGTGTTTCACTGATGATATAAATAATGCAAAGAAATTTAAAAATAGTACATGTTGTTGCATTACTATAGGCAAAATCAATGTGGGAAAGCTAATTGTAGGTGTGAAAGGAGCAGTCTTTGAATGACTAGGATCTATAAAGTGAAAGGAAGATTATGCAAGGGCCATTAACAATAGAGAGAAATCAGAGTGTAGGGTGGGACTGACTTGCTTGTGGTGAATCATTGGTTTTCAAGTCATGTTCTTTGACCACCAAGACTTCCTATATTATGCAATATGTGGTTAGGTCTTCATTGTTAGAAACACATTTAACATAACAAAACAGAAATATAATCACCATATATATTTTGCTACATAAATCATTTTGAACTCTTTGAAGATCTACAAACAAATTAACTTGTGCAGCCAGGCTAACTCATTGTTGAGTACTCCATGAATGCAGTCCGTTTTTCATCTCCCTGCATATAATTTACTTTCTGGTAAATAAACTATTGATTAGGAAGTTGTAGCTTTATAACAAAAAAATACAGATGTGAGAATGGGCATTCATAAATAATTGCACACAAGATAGCACAAGCATGACATTTTGATTAAGACATGCAAGTTTCATGTCAATTGAACATGTTCTGGTCACATAATAATATAATAGTCATGATATACAAGATTGAATATGATAATTTAAATAATGTTTATACACATTATAGATCATTTTTTTTGGAATGGAAGATCCAATAGGAACCAGAAATTACACTTGTATTTATCCTGAAAAGATAAATGCAAACATGTATCTACACAAAACTTGTACTTGCATGTTTACAGCAGAATTACTTATACTAGCCAAAATATGGAAACTACTGAAATGTTCATTAATTTATGAATGATACATAAAATGTGGTGTATTCATACAATGGAATATTATTTTACAATAAAAATGAATGAAATGCTGATATATGCTATTACATGGATATAATATCTCTAAAATATTATGCTCAGTGAAAGAATCTAGTCACAAAATACCCCATATTATATGGTATTATTTATAGGAAATGTCTGGAATAGGAAAATATAGAGAAATATAAAGTCGATTTGTGATTTCCTTGGCTGGTTGGTAGAGGAAGACTGAGGGGTTACAAGAAGACAGGAGAAGAAATGGGAATTGATAGCCAAAGGGCAGAGTTTCTGTATGGTGTGATAATGTTTAAAATTTTTTTTATGTTGGTGACTGCATAACTCTGTAAGTATACTAAAAATGTTGAATTGCCTATTTTATTTTTTAAATATATTTTTATTGATTTTTAGAGGGGAAGGAAAGGAGAGGGAGAAGCATTGATATGAGGGTGAAACATCAGTCAACTGCCTCCAGCATGCCCCCTACTGGGTATCAAACCCACAACCAGGGCATGTGCCCTAACCAGGAATTGAAACCAAAACTGGCAACCTTTAGGTGCACGGAACAATGCCAAACCAAGCGAGATACACAAATCAGGACTGAATTGCCTATATTAAAGAGGTAAATTATATGGCACATGAATCTTAGCTCCAAGAAGCTATGGTGACAGGAGAAGATTTGACTTTGGGTGGTGAGCACATGGTGCTATATACAGATTTTATAATTTAGAAATCCATACATGAAACCTATATGGTCATGTTGACTAATGTCACCCTAATTAAATTTAATTTTTAAAAAAAGGAAAAAAAGAAAGGATAGATAAATATTATCAGCTATTGGTTGTTACTATTTGGAAGAGCCTGATTAAGAAATGTAAAACATATCACCAATTAATTGAATAATATTAAGCCCAAAGCATGCTGATGGGTTCGGAAGGGGTTAAAAGCAACTAATAAGATAAGCTTTTGTATACAAGTGGCTCATTATACAGTAAAAATAAGGATATGTAATTTTGAAGTTGCAAAGTTCTGAAAAACTTACTACAAAATGTCTCTCTAAAAGGTCATTCTAACTTCCAGCTAGAAAGACTAAGAAATTTTTTTTCATACTAATAGAGCCTCTGTTATGTGGGAAAGAATATATGTATCCAAAGCATCAATCCATGAGAAAGATGTTATAAAAAAAGTCCAGCCTGTCACATTCAATGGAGCATCATTGAACTAATATATTGTAGGCACTATTTGGAATCAGGTGGCTGCCTAGGCCTGTGACATTCTACCAGTGAAGTAAACTATTGGTTAGAAGCAAATTCTGATTGACCTGAATAGTTATATTCACACAATATTTTGTAATGAACAATAATTATTATATAAAAGTCTCAACAAAAAGGGCATCCAAAGAAGGCTGAAACATAACCAGTAAGTAATAAATGAAATATTTACAGTCAACACAATTTTAAATTCTGAAATTCTATTTTTCCCAAAAAACAATGATAGTGCCACATTCTTCTCATATCTCAAAACAATAATGTTCAAATCCAGTTTCTGAATCCAACAGGCCCAGGAGACTGAAGCTTAGAAAAAGAAACATTCTTTTGGAAGTAGTTAATAGTCACAAGTAAACACTTCAAGTTATATCAAAATAAATATTGAAATTTATCATTTAAGTCTGTTATTTATTTCAGTTAGCACTTATGCTTGTTGAGACGAGGCTCCATAATTGATGGCTGAAGACTAGTATATACAAAACGGTCCTAACCTAGATCTTTGGTGGTAAAAGTGAAAAGAACTGGGTTCCCATCTAGGAGGAAAAAATGTGTGGATGACAGAGACCTAATCAATAATTGGGGCATGTTAAAGATATAACTTTATGTAATTAAAAGCAGTTCTAAAGGATAACTAATGCTAATCCCATTTAAAAGCTGAGGAAATTAGGTCTTGGAACACTCAAATATCTTGCATACCTTCACGCAGCTAAATGAAGCAGGTCCATCTGCCTGAAACACTTGTCCTTTCACTGAACTCCTGATGTCAGTTGGGGGTTACAAAAATCTCTCACTTAAATTGGTGGTAGGATGCATTAACCAACACAGACATCCTTACAAAAGGTGATTTCTGAGATCAAAGGAATGTATCTGATGATCTGCCAGTAGTCAGAGAGCAGGGCTCAGGGGATTGAAATACAGCTTGAGGGTGTTTTGATGAAGAGGAGGAGAGACATAAGTGTCCAAGGCTCGCTCACAGTGAGCAACCCTAAAGGAAGTGCCCCTATAAAAGACCTTTGATGAGCCAGAAATTCAGTTGAAGATGCTCATGACAGGGAAGGTAGTAACTGGTAAGCTTCTGTGATATGTGAAGGATTTCTTTGGCTACCAAATACTTTTGTGCATCCTATCTCAAGGAGAAATTATGAACATTTTTATTAAAAATGAAATTACTCTCATCTCAACTGCCTAAATTTGAAAAAATGTTAAAATAAAAAATTGCTACAATATATATTATATATAATAATGCAGGCTTCCAATATCATGATACAGGTAGTTATTTTCATTCTTTACATTAAACTAAATAGGTACTATCACACCTTGATTAGAAATATTATGTCAATGCATATTGACAAAGAAAAAGAAAAGAAAAAAAATTATTCCTGTGAGGTAATTACTTACACTATTTTCAGTGATGAATGCCTATTAGAAGCACTCAAAATTGAAAGTGATTTATGGAGTTTGTCCTACTTATAAATTATCTAATTTTAGTTTTCATGCTTTCTGTTGCACCAGAAATGTTATGATATTCTAATATTAATAGCTTCTATTAGCTTTAAAAATATTATAGCCTTTCATATTTATGACATATCTTAATAGGAAGTGAGGAATACTAGTAAACATCTCTCAGGGAGAAATAAGTCAGTCAAAATTTTGTACCTCCTGTTAGTAGAATACACCAAAGCCCATAGATTTAATCTGAATAAAGGTAGGAAACATTATTCTCATTTTTAAAGATGAGAAAATTGACTCTTACCCAGTTTAAATAACTTTGTTAATACTTACCAGTAACTTCTCTTGGGCCTCATTCATGTATTATCATTAATTCCCAACAATCTTGTACTGAAGGATGAATGTGATAGTGTTACCAATGAGAGAACTGCTTCTCAAAGCGATTAAACAAATTTCCCTGGGTTAAAATTGGAGCTCTCTGCAATACACTAGACTGCTCCCATGACTTCCTTCAGATAGCACTGTATTGCTATTTAACCCTTTCCAAATGTTCCTCATGGGCTGTGCTTTACCCTGTGCAGGAGGGAAGAGTCAGGATGTCAACCCAAAGCTCACATCTTGTAACTCAACTCATCTGAGGTCAAAAATAAGCCTCTAAGTAGCCTGACAATGAAACTTGCTGTTAGGAAAACCCTGGGCAATGTGAAAGGGGGATGTATTAATCAGTCATTATCTTAGCTATCAGCTACTCTCAATGAAATATCTAGTGAGACTGGATGGAGGCTTATCTACCTTGTCCACTTAATTATCCTTAGCACCAAGAAAAGAGCCCAGTAAAGAGGAATTTCTCAATAGGTGTGCATGGAATATTGAGTGAGTGAATAAATATGACTTTATCATGAGACAGACGTGATAGGCTGGATAATATCTCCAAGTCCTCCAAATCTAACTGGCCTAATTCTCACCATTGTCCATGATTTGCTATCAGATAGGGATTTCATTGACTTAATTACCCAGTTATCACTCCCATTGCCTTGAGAGTTGTCAAAAGTTGGAAATAGCAATAGGAAGTCAGAGCAATTGAGTTAAACATTATAAAAGCACCCAATTTTCTTGTTTAGAAAATAAATCCATTTGAAGTTCCCACTTTACACTAAATTGCAAGTATGTTGCCCAGGAACTCAAAGAAGCAGAAAGTGAAGTTATCCCAGGATGGTTCAGGTAATCTTTCCAGCTAGACCTCAAGAGTAATAGATCGCAAGGTATAGGCACCTAGAATGGCAAGGGTAATAATTGCCAGAAATGGCAAGCAAATAATACCTCCCTTCTGGTATTACCTTTAAAAACATATCTTTCTTTTGTACTATCCCTCTCCCTCATCTTAAATATACATAAAATAAAGACACAGTGAATGTAAATCCTAAGTCTATTTTAACTCTTATTTTGTTCCTTTGAAAATGGAAGGGTCATCCAATACAAAGGTGTCCAATCAGAATGTAATGCGAAGCCTATGGTTATATTTTCTAATTGTCTTATTTGATACTAGTATATCTACTTGCACGAATAGCCCCTCCTTTGGACATTATGTGCTGGATATCATGCATTTGTCCTTGCATATTTGCTCTCCACCCTTCTCCCTGATATTTGCTTTGGGCCCCTTACCCTCTGATACCTGGTTGTGTTCACCCAACAGGTATCCCTGTTGGGATAGCAGAGGTTGTGAGGAAATTGAGGTCAGGATGCTTTGCAGTATTTATTCCCCTGGCTCTCTCCTCGTCACTGACTGGCTGTGTCCTGTTCTGAAGATTAATGATCCTCTCAACATTCCCCTTTCTAGTCAGTGCTCTCCTTCTGAATTAGGGTAACCACCCCCTCCCCTTGTCCCCCGAAGGCTCCACATTTATTAGCACTAGTATGCTGCACTATTCCTTGTCTTACAGGAAACAGCTCTTTGTGAAATGTCCTCCCTTTGCAATAGTCTCTGTTTTATATTGTCCCCAAACATCTGATTCTGAGCAAGTCATCTGTTTTCTTCTGCTAACCTGACTGATAAACCCTGCATCCTCTTTCTGTGAGAATCCTACTCTTCCATTTCTTTGCTTTCTTTTCTTTGCTATTCTCATGACGCTAACTTTTAGTTGAATGCATAATTCTGAACCACAAAACAATGTCTGTATTTGATAGAGATTTTTGAGTCATCAAGTGCAATTGGAAACTATTATAGTAGATAAAATGACCTTGAGAGAGCATGCAGACTGTGACAGAATGTCTAAGGACAGAATAATTATAGCTGTCTTTTATTGAGCATAGAGACATGTTCTAAACCCCTTACATTTTTTCTAAGTACTTTTCCTATTTAATTTGATTTAATCCTCAGAATTCTCTGAGGTAAATACTTCTATTACACCAATTTTACAAGTTAGAAAATGAAAACACCAAGTGGTTGAACAACTTGTCCATGTCACCAGCTGGGGAATAGTGGGAAAGATAAAAACCCAAGAAATCTGGTGGTTTTGTTCTTGATACCTGCACAATACTATCCATATACTGACAGAGCAGTTGGAAACATGGGCGGCTCTAATGTGTTTATTTAGACTCCTCTATCTTTATTCTGAATTTAATTGCTATCTCTACCCAATCACCAAAACTAAAACCCTGAGCTATTTTGTGTTTGTTTGTTTGTTTTTGGTTTGTTTTTTTCCCCCTCCACTTTGTCTATATTACCACAGGGTTCATTTAGGCCTTGGCCATTTTACCCACAGAGTTCTATGAGAAGACTGAAATCCACGCAAATGAATGGATCACAGTCTTAAGCCGCATAAGCCAGACATGACCTCAAGTATTTGAGTGTGACTCATGTTATATGTGTCATCTTAAAAAGCTTTATGTTGTTGTTGTTGTTTTTAATATCAGTATGTATTTAGGAAGTGCATAAACTAGCTTAGGATATTACTGTTCAGTTATATTTTTATTTTCCTTTTTATACTAAACATGTAAAATATTTTTAAAGAAAATAGCAATTAAGAATACATTAATATTTGCCTTAAAGAGAAGGCACTTCTAAAGTTCACACATTAATTAAAGCACGAGGCCAAGAAACTATGCACATAAAAAGATGGCAAGATTTGAACGTTAATTCATACTGAGGAGGTATTAGAAAATTTTCTCCTAAAATTTTATGGTTTGTACAATGTTCAGAGTTCATTAGGACCTGTAAATCAATGCACTTACTGGAGTAATTTCTGGAAGCATCTAAAGGCATAAGAGATATTTGCCCTTCTGGTTTATAAATATAGGACATAGCACTACTTTATCACTTATACACAGGAGACATTTACATTAGACTCTAGAAAACAAAGATATTAACATTTAGAAAGGCAACCGAGTCAAAATAATGCAGCAGCATTTCTCTATCCCTCTCCTCCATTTGGGCCCCCCACAGAAATCTCTACCTAGAATTATTTCAAGATTATTACAAATATTGTTTGAGTTTTGTTCTTAAATGTATATCTCCTAATAAAACACAAAGTATAAAGTATAATAAAAAGTAAATTAAGTATAATTTTTTCTAAGTTAAAGGATACACATCCTATCTAATAAAATAGTAATATGCAAATTGACCATCACTCCAACACACAAGATGGCTGCCCCCATGTGGTCAAAGATGGCTGCCCCCATGTGGACACAGATGGTCACCACAAGATGGCCAGCATGGGAGGGCAGTTGAGAGGGACCAGGCTGGCAGAGGAGGGAAGTTGGGGGCGACCGGGCCTGCAGGGAAGGGAAGTTGGGGGGGACCCAGGCCTGCAGGGGAGGGCAGTTAGGGGTGACCAGGCCTTCAGGGGAGGGCAGTTGGGGGTGACCAGGCTTGCAGGGGAGGGCAGTTAGGGGTGACCAGGCTGACAGGGGAGGGCAGTTAGGGGTTACCAGGCCGGCAGGGGAGGGCAGTTAGGGGCAATTGGGCTGGCAGGGGAGCAGTTAGGCATCAATCAGGCTGGCAGGGGAGTGGTTAGGAGGCGATCAGGCTGGCAGGCAGAAGCGGTTAGGGGCAATCAGGAAGGCAGGCAGGCGTGCAGTTGGGAGCCAGCAGTCCTGGATTGTGAGAGGGATGTCTGACTTCCCGTTTAGGCCCGATCCTACTGGGATTGGGCCTAAACGGGCAGTTGGACATCGCTTGAGGGGTCCCAGATTGGAGAGGGTACAGGCTGGTCTGAGGGACACACACGCCTGTGCATGAATTTCGTGCACCGGGCCTCTAGTAATAAGTATAATTTTTCAATTAAACATGATAATTCACAAAGGTAGAGCCCATGTGTAAGTCTCAACTAATTTTTATTGTAGAGTTTAATCTTTTAAGATTAAAGTTATTAAATATCTAAAAAATAATGCATTATTTATATGCATGGTATTAAGTTACATGTAATTTTATAATGGTTTCCTAAATTCAAAATAATTGTACTTGCTTATATATGTGCTTAAAGTACTCTTTTTTATTGTAATTTAAGTAATTGTATTCTATCTACCTATGTTATTAAACTAATAAAAATAGACCTGATATCAGTGTGTAAACCAGTATTCATCTAAGGTTCAGTGCCCCATGTACTACTCTTGGATCTAAAATAAATACAGCACAATTAGCTTTGGGAACTCTTCTCACTCCAGTTTTCTAAATCAGCAAACATTTTATTACCACTCTTATCCAATTGTGGTAACGGGTTTTAAACTCTTCCACATCATTTTTATCACTCTCTACTTCCTCAGTTCAGTTAGAATGACTAGTTGGTCTATCTAGAGAATCTTACTAGAATTGAGAATCAATTCTTCACACCACCTCTTTGTGGTACTGGAGTAGTCTCCTGACTGGTTCCCAGCAGTAGCTTTCCTATGAACCCTTGTCAGTACTGTCACTGAGCATAGTACTCCTTGCTTGAACAACATCAGTAGCTTTCCATGTGCTGTCATACAAATCTGACATTTTGAGATACATCCTATCTAATAAAGAGGGAATATGCTAATTGACTGTCACACCTTCACAAAGATGGTGGCACCCACAGCCAATAAGGAGGGAATATGCAAATTGACTGCCATGCCCTCAAAGATGGCAGTGCCCACAGCCACAAGATGGTGGCGCCCAGTCCCCTCAGCCCTGCAGGGGCAGCAGGTGCGCGGCACGGCTGGGCCCGACCCCAGGCAGGTCTGGCCACTCGGCGTGCCTGCCTCCAGAGTCCCCCAGTCCCCTCAGCCGCCCATCCGCTCAGGGCCAGCCTGAGGCGCAGGTAACCAGGGCCGGCCGAGGCTTGCGCTGCTGGCAGTGGCAGCAGCAGAGGTGTGATGGGGTGTCGCCTTTTCCTGATCTCCGGGTTGCCTGAGGGCTCCTGGACTGTGAGTGGGGGCAGGCCAGGCTGAGGGACCCCCCCTCCAGTGCATGAATTTTCATGCACCGGGCCTCTAGTATATGTATATACATATACATATAATCTCCTAGTATATAATGTAGGACATAGTCCAAAGTCTTGACAATGACTACTTCTACACTTTAGGGTTATGCATGGTTTTTCTTTATTTGTTTTTCAATATCTACAATAATTATATGCTATGTTGTATGTAAAGGAAGCACTTTTTAAATTAGAGTGTTTTGTTTTTTTGTTTTTTTTTACTTTTCTATCTTGAGACTGACCATATTAGGGAAGAAATGTTTTCAATGATGATGACAGATTATTTTGCTTGGTCAGTCTTATTGTTTCCAGTCTCAAACCAGGCATTTTATCAATCCATTTCTAAATTATCCCTTGAACCCCAAGTAGGGTCATATATACTTGGGTTTCTTAGCTCTAAAGATTTGTTATTGGGTAGTACTGGAAATGGAGACACATGTTTTATTTAGTTCTGTGCATCTGGAAGTAGGTCAGAAGTTTATTATACTTGTCATACCTATTCATTGCAGGTTTCCCCAATCTTTTCTTCCTTCTGATTTGAATGTGTTAACTTTATTCTTCTGATTTCTTTTTAGTGGTTTGGAAATTGGGTTCTGCATTATTATTTTAATAGTTCTAAAAATTTATTATGCCTATATTAATTTTTATCTATGAAATAAACATATAGTGTCATTTGGATAATTTAAAAATTATTTCTATTATTTGAAATACTTTGGATACCATCTTCTATTTGTCACATCCACCCATTCTCTTTCATTTTCCTTCATCTTGTGTAGTTTGTAACTTCTTTATCATTAGTCCATTTTCAGTAAAGATTTGTCACAGTCCACCCTACACCCCAAGTTTGGAAGGTTGAAATTAGAGTTTATTCTTTCTGAAATCGAGCGCCTTTATGCTCCTAGACTAGTTTTTATGTTCATTTTTCAATTTAATATTCTCTTTCTATAGAAAATCAGATCTTTTGCTCATTCATTGTTGAGACTAGTGTTTTTTATTCCTCGGTGTGTGTGTATGTGAATATTTATTTTTTAAATTAAAGCTACCAGATGGGTAGGAAGATTTCTCTCATTTTCCAGACCATTAGGAAATATTTCTTGCCTTTCTCTTTCCCAATCAAGTGCTTGTTCTTAACAGCCACTTTGCCTGCAATGCTTTTTACCCCATTTTACCTCTCAACATTTAGTTTCAGTGAGAAGGTGTTACCATAAAAGTATCTTTCCCTTAGGACCTCCCTTAACAAATGGTCCTCACTTTCTTTTTGGTATTTAACATCTACCATGGCTAGTATTATCAGCGCACATGTCCTTTATCTGGGAAGATCTAGAATTGGAGACTTGTGAGTGAAATGGAGTACTCCAACAAATTAGGTTAGAACATACTGTATAACCAGGAAATATACAGGGTACATTGGGGCATATTGTCATTTATCTTTAGGTCTCTTTCTCATAATCATAATCTTCTTCAAATAGTGATAAAATCAGAAAGGAGACATTTAATACATATTACATCAATTTTCTTCAGAATTAGAGCTTTTTATTTTGTCAGTTTAATTAATCGATTTTATAGCTAATTTGATATGGCTTAGACATAACAGAGATTTCATCTTGATTTATAGCCTACTGACATCTACTGCAGCTTTATATTTGGAGGGTGGTTGAGCCAGATCCAACAGATACCATTTTTATAAAGTTGGGGGAAATTCTGGGAATTAAACATAGCTGCATCTCTGCTGGGCTGTATTCAGGTATATGAAATGGTGAGATGATTCCACATAATTTTTCTTTCAGGATACAGAACAGCTTTCTGGGAGGGAAGTGATCTTAAGACAGAACCGGACATGATGAGTTATAGCCAGTATCGAAAATTGAGTCCATAGAGGACAGTAATCCATCTTAGTACAGGACTCTAGCTGTTTGAATTTGGTGTCTGGGAAAGAGCACTGGACACCCCTGTGTGTTCCAAGGAAAGAGAGGGCCATAAGTAAATAGTGCAGAACTGCTTCATTAAACTCACTTATGTATTCAACACTTTGCCCACCGGTGTGTACTAATATGTGACATTTCTACATCGTGGTGCTCTGAGCACGTATCTTTTCATTCAGAAAAAGTTTATTGATATATATTTTGGAACCTCCTCGGAAAATGTTCTTTACATCCCTAATAATGATGTCTGTGGCACATATCTCTCTTCACTTTAAGGAACTTATGTGTGCTGACATATGCAGAGGAGTCCCAGGGGAAAGAATAGCTAATACATGATTATCTCACATTCAGCATGCACCTGCTCTATGCCAGACAATGGTCTAAGTACTGTGATCTTATTATATTTTTCTTTTGTTGGTGACTGTCAGACAGGTCTATGTATTTCTGAGCTCTGTGTCTTGGATCTAAGTTCTTTTTTATAGGTCTTGGTCCTCATTCAAAACAGTTGATATTTATACAGACAGAAAACTCTTGGATGTAAATAAGTTCTGCAAATATTCTTTTTTTTTTAGATTTTTTTTTTAGAAAGAGAAGAAGGGGTTGGGGGGAAGAGAAACATTGGGTTGCATGCCCCCTACTGAGGATCCAGCCTGCAACCCAGGCATGTTCACTGACCTGGAATTGAATCAGCAACTTTTTGGTGTTAGCGTAGATGTCCAGCCAGCTGAGCCACACTGCCAGGGCAGTAAGTATTCTTAAATACTTGTGCTTCTACTACATACAAGGCCTCAAGAGGTAGTGATATCTAATCCACTGTCAATTTAGCAGAAACCTAGCCCGGGTTTAACAGGCACAATCTGTTTCGCAAACAAGGCACCCATGTGGTCCCCTTTGTCAGTGTGTAGGAAGGAAAGCTGGAGGGAGTGTTTATCCTTCCTGTCACTTTTACTCAATATCCTGCATGATCATTTCTCCAGGAGTCCTCACAGGAAAGTTCAGGAAATGGTAAGGCTATACAGTGAGCTCATGTGACCAGGAAGGAACAATTCTCCCAGAGGTGAGAAGGCTTAGTGAGGTGTCAGCAGAAACTGGAATGCTTGGCAGAGAGGTAGAAGCATTTTCAGGGAATACTGACTAGCGAAACCATGTTTGTATGTGTGGGTAAACTCTGGGATTTCAATATTTTTGGGGGAGGGGGGCTGTTGGAGGTCATGAATCATGTAGGACCAATAGATGAAGACATGGTATAATATTGATTATTATTCATAATGTGACCCCCTCAGAGCCATCAGGGTGGCTAGGCCTGAGAAATTTCTAGAAAATTACCTATTTTTACACTCAGAACTTCTTTCTAACTCTACTCTATTGAACCCTTCTAATTTCTTTTCTGAAAATTGAATATATATATATATATATATATATATATATATATATATACATATTCTAAGAAGTTTTGTAATGACTTCAGCCAAAAATGTTAAGAGTTCAGACTCAACCATTATAATTAACACAACCATCCATATATCTAAATCCTATGAATCTGATTCAAGTTTTTGTCACATATTCCAAGATATATTTTTACCGCTTTTGAGGATCATCAGGTCAGATGAAAAAAAAATGTGGTTCAGAAACTGACTAGTTATGAGAATAAAAAAATGTATGTGTAGTAAAATGTGTCAAGAATCATTGACAATACTCACTAAAATGTTTAAAATGGAAATCTCTTGGAATTGGAATTGAGAGCATGACAGATGGTTTTACATTTTACATTATACAGTTCTTTATTGTTTGATTTTCATGACTGTATTTCTTCAACTAAAGAAAAATGCAAACAAAATCAATAAAGAATTAATAAATTGTTTAATACATTGAATTGGAAAAATTGACTAGCTACTTGGAAAATATATTTTGATAACAGTTCATCATATTATACTTCAAAAATAAATTCTAGATGAATTAAAGTTAAAATAATGACATCCAAATGTTATAGAAAATATAGGTGATTATCTAGTATTGATTAAAGAAAACCTTTTAACAAAACATGAAAGAATGGGAGATAGCAAAGGCAATTTGACAGTGTCAGTGACATCATAACTGCAAACCACAGACTGGGAAATATTCACAATAAATTGGCACATAAAATGTTAATGTAATAGATAAAGATTGCATATATTAATAAGAGAAAATTATCATGTGTCAATTGAAGAATGTGGCAGACTTATGGAAGAGAAAATGCAAATGGCTGATAAGATTAGAAATACTCAATATTTTTGGAGTTGTTCTAATGTTTTAATATCTGGTTGGGCAAGACAACTCTCCCCTTATAGCTTTTCTCTATCAGCATTTGCCTGGCTATTTATGCATGCTTACTTGTTCATATAGACGTAGCATCAAAATGATTAGGTCCCAAATACTGTATTTTTATTGGAATTTTATAAATTATCTTAAGATCATTTGTCATCTTCTGATATTCAGTTATCCTATCTGAAAGCAGAGCATGGCTTTCCATGTGCTCAAGATATGCTTGTAACTCAGAGGAGTACATTACAGTTTTCATGATGTAGGTTTTTCAATTTTTAAGTTTATTTTTAAGTATTTGATAGGTGTTGTTATTGCAAATGGGTTTTCTCTACCCTTATATCCTGTATCTAGTTATTGTTTGGGTAACCTATGAAGGCTATTGATGTCTATAAGTTAATTTTATCTTTTGCTACCTTACCAAATTCTTTTATTATGAACTTAAAAATGGTAAGTTTTTTTCATTGATTCTGCAAGATTCCTAAGTATATAATCATTTCAATGGCAAAGAGAAATAGGTTCAGTATCTGTTTTCCAATTCTTATGATTATAGTTGATTTTTTTCTGCTTGCATTTGCTGATGGTTTCAGACAAATTACAAATGGTAATGGAAATGTGTGTATGCTTTCCTTTTCCCTTATATTAATGGGAAATCTTGATTTATTGTCCATTAACTACATGCTGGGCTAAGAATTATGGTAAAGAGATTATATCTTTTAATAAAAAATCCATTAGTGTTTATTTTTAAGTGATTTTAAATAAAGGAGTTTTTCAAAGGCTTTTAAAATCTATAAAAATAATCATGTTTCTTAAATCTGTTAATATGTTCTGTCAATGGTTTTTAAATACTTAACCCACATTGCATTCCTTAAATAAATCTTTCCTGCTAATTTTCTTAATGTAATACTGAATTCTGCTTGCTAAAATGTCACTAAAATGTTTACCTGATGTTCACAGGTAATATTGTTTTGCGATTTTCTTTCTTTTATCTGAGTTAGATACTCATATTACATGTTTTGCTAAAAAGAGTTTGGAAATAGTCTTTCAGTTTCCATGGTTGGAACAAGATGTGTGGCATTAGGGGCAAACTATCTGTTTTTGAAGTCTGGGAAGATTCCCTTGTAAAACAATCTGGGCCTGGGCCTTTTTATCTTTACTTATTCTGTGGAAATTGATCTAAGTTTTCTATAACCAATTGAGTTAATTTTTAGAAACTGTGCTTTCTGAGGAAATTATATAACTCCTCTAACTTTTCAAACTTGTTTAGATAGACATATTCAAAATAATCTCTTCTTTATAAGTTTGTGGTGGTTTCAATAGTTATTTTTCCTTGTTATCTCTTATTTTGTCTTTTTGTAAAATAATCATGCTTTTTTTTCCTTGAAAGTTTTTTCTACACTGTTTATAATTCCTCTCATCTCATTCTCTCTTAATGTGTTTATTACATCCCCCCCACCCCATAAATCCACTAAAATTGGTCTTTTCAAATCATTAAGGAGTTATGTAAAATCCAACAGTCACTTTTAATCCTTCTTACTCATTCCTTGCTCCAAAGGTGTTTTTTTACTTTGATTTCCAAAATAGGAATCTTCTATAGCTGGTTTTACCTCCTTGAGCCAAATAATGTTTGGTCCCTGGGGCAGAGTCTGAGGCTTCACTGTTTTACTATCTCCTCTGAATGTCACTCGTTTCATTGCTCAAAATGCCATGAATGTGCTTAGTGCTCAGAAATTAATATCTCTAACCCAGACCCCCTGCAGGAATTCTAGAATTGTATATCCGAGTTAGACTCAACCACATAGTAGCCATACACAAATTTCAGATTTAACATGTACAAAATGGGACTCATAATCTTTTTAATTTAAATATGTTTTTATTGATTTTTAGAGAGAGAGGCAGGGAGAGGGATAGATAGAAACATCAATGAGAGAGAAACATCATTTGGCTACCTCCTGCACACCCTCTAACTGGAGGTTAAGCCCACAACCCCTGCATGTGCCCTGACTTGGAATGGAACCAGTGACCTCTTGGTTCATGGGTCAACCACTGAGCCACATCAGCCAGGCAGAACTCATAATCTTCCTTTCATGTTCCACTAAATACCATTTCAGTAAATGCCAGTACTGTCTGTCACTTATTTAAGCTGAATTCTGGATATCATCCCTCTCTTTCTTGTTTAACCTCATATAAGATCAGCAAGTACTAAATAGTAGAATGTGATTTCTTATCCAATCTACTGCTACCATCCTTTTACAAGCAATCATTTTCTGTCCTCTAGATTATTGCAATAGCCTCTTGACTGATCTCGATGTTCCCATTCTTTGCCATCCAAAGGTTATTCTCAACTCTTCTGTGAGTGCCACCCTCTATTTTATAGAAAATCAGATAGTACCATGTTGTTGCTCTTCTGCTCAAAATCTTATTGTGGCTCTCTGCCTAATTAGAGTGAAAGTAACAATGTTTGCAATTAACTATCAGGTCTCTTACAAACTGCCTCTGCAGCCTACTTCATTATCTCACTGGCCTCATTTTCTACTCATTTTCCTGGGAGCTTTTCACTCAAGCCCCACAGGCCCCCTTGCTGTTCCTCCGATACTCTAAACAGGCTCCTGTATCCTGGGTTTTGTATTTCCTGTTTCTCTGCCTTAATGTTTGTAGTTGTTGTTGTTGTTTTTATGTACAAATGTTTTTATTTATTTCAGAGAGATGAAGAGAGAGGGATAGAAACATCAATGATGAGAGAGAATCATTGATCAGTTGCCTCCTGCACGTTCCCTACTGGGGATTGAGCTTGCAACCTAGGCAGGTGCCCTGACCAGGAATCAAACCATGACCTCCTGAGTTAAAGGGTCCATGCTCAATCACTGAGCCACACCGGCCAGGCTGCCTTAATGTTTTTATTTCCTCCATTTATCTCAAAAATTCCCTAGAAGATCCACTTCCTCATCTCCTTCAGGTAGTATTTGCACAAAATGCTACCTATTCAATGAAGCTATTCCTGCCTACCTGCTGAAAATTGCACCCCACCAGCTGTGCTTCCTATCCTCTGTCTATGCTTTATGTTACTCCATAGCACTTTTCACCAGCGCATGTGATATACAACTTGTTTTATGAGTTTCCTGTCCCTTAACCAAGTGTAAACTCGGTGAAACCATAGGTCTTCTTTCTTATTTACTCCTCTATTCACAGGACATAACTGATCTAACACAGAATAAACAGTAAATATTTATTCAATCCAAGAATGAATAATGGAATTAATTTTATGATATTTCTTTAAAATAAATATCAATAAATAAGATATACATATTCCACCCTAGCCGGTTTGGCTCAGTGGATAGAGCGTCAGCCTGTGGACTGAAGGGTCCCAGGTTCAATTCAGGGTCAAGGGCATGAACCTTGGTTGCGGGCACATCCCCAGTAGGGGGTGTGCAGGAGGCAGCTAATCGATGCTTCTCTCTCATGGATGTTTCTAACTCTCTATCCCTCTCCCTTCCTCTCTGTAAAAAATCAATAAAATATATATTAAAAAAAAAGATATATATATTCCCCATAAAATCTTCCTGAAGCACAGGTTAAACTTATGGATAAGACCCCCTT
The DNA here is from genome assembly GCF_951640355.1 of Cnephaeus nilssonii. NCBI lineage: Eukaryota > Metazoa > Chordata > Mammalia > Chiroptera > Vespertilionidae > Cnephaeus > Cnephaeus nilssonii. Next base: position 14,570,117 of record NC_137079.1, read on the forward strand.
TCATAATTTTAGTTCTCTTATAATTTTCAATACTCATCCTGGAATTGTTTACTTTTGGAGATTCTACAAGTATTTTCTTGGGGATCTATAAACTGTTGTTTGGATCTCATTTCCTATCTTGTGATGTAGCCTAAAATTCCTGCAAGGTTTTTCAATGTCTCCTCCATGAATTTTCCCCATATTACTTCAGCACATATTGATCCCTCTCTCTGTTCCCTTGAAAATCTCATTCATGCCATATGAGGATTATCTTATAAATTTAGATTTTGATTTATTTTTATAGGTAAGCTTGGTTTACACAGATGCACAACAAATAATATAATGGTAAAGACAGCTTTTCCTAATTTTTATCTATTACCTTATCATTATCATTATAGCTAGCAATGTAGAAATTTAAATATCTCATTTTAATGAATATATTTATAAAACATAGATTTTATAGCAGAAATTCTTTTCTAAAATCAGAAAATCTTATCACTTAACTAAAGTGACTTAGTTACAAAAAGCCTTAATAATTCTAATGATAATTTTTATGATCTCTTATTCAAGAGTCTTAGTTGCTAATTGTTCCATGAATATGTTATAGTAAATTATACTCTTTTGTAGACATCTGGATTCTTTGAAGGGAGAATTAACTTTTAATTCAAATTTGATAAATGCCAAAGATTTCCTAAGGCGCCTACCATCTGGGAGGAATCTTATTATTTATTTGACTATTTTAAACATTTTCATATGGAACAAAAGAGGAAGAAGAGAATAATTTTATTGGCTCCCAAATGTAAAAGTATGTCTCCTTTTAAATGTTAAGTTATCTATTTGTGTGTTTCATTTGTAACCTCTTTGTAATGATGTATTAATGGTTGTGGGTAGCGAAAAAGCTTAGACATGTACTCTGACGTGCCTCATTCTATGGGGCTTCCATATGATGTTTGTATCACATGTCTGGTATGACAAATGCAAACTATATTTGCATTGGGTAATTTCTAATTTCAAGTATTTATCTATAAATATGAGTTTTATTCATTAATATCTATATATATATATAAAGCCAGTGACTGGAACGCCATAAAGACCAGAAAAACTGGTAGCTATGATGCCCACTGTGGCCAGGGAACAGGCAGGATCGGGGGGTGGGGTCGGCTGGCCAACCTCCTGTGGCTCCTTCCCCCCGCCAGTCCGCCCCTGATTGGACTCTCCCACCCCAATCAAGGGTGGGGCAGCTGGCCAACCGGCCTGAGGCCCTTCCCCCCAGCTGGCCCTGCCTCCGATTGGCCTGCGCCACCCTGATTGGCCTGCAGCTCCACACCCGACTGGCGCCCCCACTCTGATCAGGGGCAGGGCCAGCTGGCCAACCTCCCCCAGCCCCTCCCCCAGCCGCTGACCCCCGATTGGCCCCCTCACCCATCCAGGGGTGGGGCCAGCCAGCTAATTCCCCCAGTCCCTCCCCCCAGCTGGCCCAGCCCTGATTAGGCCCAGATTGGGGTGGGCCAGCTGGCCAACCTCCTGCCATCTCCTCTTCCTGACAGGCCTGGCCCCAATCCTCCCCAACTGGGGCCAGGCCGGCTGGACCCCACCAATGCACGAATTTGTGCACTAGGCCTCTTGTAGTTATATATACTTATTCAGTGGATACTATATGCTAACCTTTGAGCTAGGAGTTTATTACTTCATAAGCAGAAAAAAATCAAGAAGTCTGCCTATATAACTGTTATGTCCAATTGAGTTTCCATATATTCTTTGTTAATTAATTGTATCAGTATTAATTAATAAATTCTCATTTTTAATATACACATAGAGGATATTTTATGTTAGCAATAAAAAGAAAACCAGTAAAAATATTCATGTGTAAATCTGCTTACTCGCTGTTATCTTCATTGAATTATATAAATTCTCAGAATTTTATATGTTTCATATTTAGAATTTTGTCAATAATATAAAATCTTTTGCTTTAGTAACTTTACATAGCTTAATGATTTTTTGGGTTGTGCTTGTCCGAATATCTGAGTTTTGAAAGTCACTATATTTATGAAAATTTAATAAAGCCTGTTAAAGCAATATACTACAGGCTATTTAATTGAGGAATATCAGATGACTGACCTGACAACTTCATAGCCACTTGATCAAGAGTGTCTTTGTCTACTAAGCTCTAGAATCCTTTGGCTTACAGAGAACTGAGAAGTGTGTTTCTATGCCAGTTTACTCTTTGCCTTTAAAACTCTCCTTTCTCCTCCTTGGTGCTAGCTCTTGTGTCAGACTTGTCAGCTCATTAGAACTAAAGGTCTTTTTAACTCCCCACAGAGCTCTGAAATGAGGATGTTGGCCACAACTGTGGGAGCTGTCCCCAACCCTGAATTACTCTGCAATGTTCCTTAATTGTGTATGAAGACAAAGATATGTCAGCAATTTAGATTTGAAACCTGACCTTATCATTTCCTGAACTTGGCTTTTGCTTTTTTATTTTTTAGTTGTCTTTTTTTTATTCATTTCAAACATCATGACATATCTTATACAGATCAGAACTAACTTCCTGAGTCCCAAAGTAAACTTTCTTCCTATAATGTAAAAGTTATAAAATATTTAGAAATATTTAGTTCAATAGACTACTGATATTATAAATTTCGCCCATACCCATGCAGATCTAAATTTAAAAAACAACAACACACAGATTAATTCAATCAAGCCAATAAATTTTGAAAATTGTCACTTGCCACCCTGTCTCCTCCCCTCCCTCCATAACTAGAGTGTTTTCAGGGTTTACAAATGTATGAAATCTAGACAAATCTAAAGGTCTCCTGGCGGGAGATGTTCATAAAGGAAAAGAAGCAAAGCCTGAGGACTATTTGCAAATGAGTCTTGTGCACTCTTAATACCTGGTGCAACAGCTGCCACCAAAGATTTGAAATGAGTAAATGATTGAATGCTTTTTACTTTTTGCCAGCCAGTTGGTAAGGTAAAATTCCTTAAAGCACCAAATTATCAGATCGTCTTTATTGTTAAAAGTAAATTGTTGCTTGGGGACAGGGGGGGGAAGAAAAAGAAAAAGAATGATGCTCTCAGACCACAAATACCCTTCTGTTCTAACTGCACCTCTGAGATAGTTACCTATGGCTATAAAGCAAAATGCCCAAGTGCTGCTTGCAACTGCTCCAGAATTAAAAGGTGCCCTCTGTAGCTTCTGGATATGAAAAGTGCAACCTCTAGATTATAATTATAGGAGTTAAGTCTCAGCCTAAAAGTCAGCATTTTTCTCTTCATACTTAGCTCTGGCCATTCACAGTGTATAGACTGCCGGTAAGTAAAGAATGAAAGAAAACTAGTATGGATGCAAGGTATCCTATATTTCATATTGTCGTTATAGTACAATTCTACCTCAAAGGGAAAATATGTCAGCTGGCAGTCACACTGATGTTTTCAGATGTCTTTAGTCTTATGGAGGTAGAAAGGAAATAAAGAAATGCTTTCCCATTTAAACTCCAGATTAGAAACAATTTATCAAATTTTCACCTTTCTCCAGACCGTCATCTTGAAAGAAGCCTTGAACATGCAAAATTGACATCCACAAATTGAGAACCTACAAAATTATTTTAAAAATTCACATTGTACCGTGTTGAATAACATATAATGAGTTATACCAAAATACTTTAAAAATACATTTTCTTAATATATAGTACTATATTTGTATACATGTATTGATAAAATTTGCGTGTGTAAGGAGTTGTGTATCTCTCTTAAGTTTTTATTTAAAATATTAAAATGTAAATAGTCAATGGGAGAAGAGTTTGATCTCTAAAAGCCTAACTACAAAGGAACACAAACTAAAGAAATAAAACAACAATTTAGCAAAATAAACATTTGTTCAGCTAAATGAGGTACAAGCTCAGAACAAGGATACTCAAAATAATAAAGCGAGGAAATAAATTCAATAGACCCAGAAGTTAATTCCTACTCTGAAAGGATGATTTTATGAAATAAAGTTCTGTCCATATGCTGTTTCTTTAGTTACGAAGATTAGAGGATGTAAGACTGGAGGTTTCTGTTTGGCCTTTGAACCAGCTCTGAGAAGTAGCAGAACACAAGGGCTCTCTTGGAGACTCTGCAGGAACAAAGATGCTCCCTTGACAACCATAGAACATCAGAAAACAGTCTATAAATATAACAGCTAAGGTATTTTCCAATCACAACCCCAGCAAGATTCTTTGCAGATACAGACTAACTTATCCTAAAATTCGTATAGAAATGCACGGGCCCTGGAATAGCTAAAGCAATCTTAATGAATACAGTGGGAGTGATCACCCTAGTTGATACTAAGTCTTACACTCTTAACTACAGTAATCAAGAGAGAAGCAGACAACAATGGAACAGAATAGAGAAATCTACATTGACCCACACTAATATACTCAACTGATTTTGACAAAGCTACAAAAACAATTCAATGGAGAAAGGATAGCTCAGTGGTCGGCAAACTCATCAGTCAACAGAGCCAAATATCAACAGTACAACGATTGAAATTTCTTTTGAGAGCCGAAAACCGACTTCTGCGCATGGGCCACGAAGTTTCAATCTCACTGTATGTGCATGTCTGCAAGTGGTATTTTGTGGAAGAGCCACACTCAAGGGGCCAAAGAGCCACATGTGGCTCACGAGCTGCAGTTTGCCGACCACTGGGATAGCCTATGCAACAATTGTGCCAGAGCAATTGAATATTCATACGCATAGAAACAAACTTCTAAGTCTCAAATTATACTATATATATATATATATATATATATATATATATATATATATATAGTGGCCAGACTATTATGACCACCCCATCAGTACTTCGTTGGGCCACCTTTTGTCTTCAATACTGAGGCTATTCTTCTTGGCATTGACTCCATGAGATGTTGAAAGGTGATGCGAGGAATCTGACACCATGCCTGATGAATAGCACTGTCCAGTTCTGTGAGATTTGATGGTTGTGGAACCAGCTGCCTGATGGCTCTTTTAACTTCGTCCCACAAATGCTCAATTGGATTGAGATCTGGTGATTGTGGGGCCACCTAAGCAAGGTAAAGTCTCCCTCATGTTCTTGAAACCACTCCTGCACAATACGAGCACCATGGCATGGTGCATTCTCTTATTGGAAGAAGCCATCTCCATTGGGATACGCCATCACCATGATAGGATAAACTTGATCAGCAACAATACTTAGGTATGTTGTGTTATTCAGACGTTCTTCCACACGAATTAAAGGGCCCAAATCATGCCAGGAAAACATGCCCCAAACCATAACACTGCCCCCACCAGCTTGAAGGGTTGCACTCACGCATGTGGGGTGCATGCTTTCATGCTGTTTCTGTAAAATTCTCACTCTGCCATCTGCATGATGCAACTGGAAACATGATTGATTCATCGGACCACATGACTTTTTTCCAATACTCCACTGTCCAATCCTTGTGCTCCTGTGCGAATCGGAGACGTTTTATCTTGGTAACTGCAGACAGCAAAGGTGTTCGAACAGGCCTTCGGCTTCCATATCCCATACGATGCAGTGTATGGCTAATTTGCCTACAAACATCAGGTGATCATAATAATCTGGCCACTCAGTGTATAAATATCCTATTTAATAAAAGACTAATATGCAAATTGTCCCCTCGGGAGTTTGACCTACTGGGAGTTTGATTGCTCACTATGATGTGTGCTGACCACCAGGGGGCAGTGCAGACCGAAGGAAGGCCCTGGCCAGCGGCCAGCAGCCAGGGGAAGGAAGACCCGAATGGGCCTTGATCTAGCTGGCCAGGCCTAGGGACCCTGCCTATGCACAAATTTCGTGCTCTAGGCCCCTAGTATATATACGTCATAGACTTAGATGTTAAATGTACAATTACAAATCATTAGGATAAAAAATAATACCTTTGGAATATGGCACTAGACTTGGCATTAAACACATGATCTATAAAAGAAAAAAAGGCTAAATTGGATTTTATCAAAATTGGGAAATTTTTGCCCTGTTATAAGACAATCAAAAGAATGACTTAAAATATATTCAAGCTACCTTTGATTAAAGACTAGTCAAAAGAATATATAAAGAATTCTCAAAACAAATAATTCAGTTAGGAAATGGACATAATAAATGAAGAGGCGTTGTATCAAAGAAGATATGCCAATGGAAAATAGCACATGGAGAAAATTTTCAACATCATTAGCTACAAGGGTGATGTAAATTAGAGTCACAATGAGTTAGGACTATACAGATATCAGAACGGCTAAAATAAAATAAAAAGTACAAGTAAAACTGTGGTAATGTGAATAATATCAGTGGACTGTATAAATGTCAATATGCTGGTTGTAGTATTGTACCATACTTTTGTAAGATGTTAATACTGTGATAGTCTGGGGAAAGGGTACAAAGAACTGATGATCACATGTGACTGCAACCATCTCAAATTAAAAGTTTAATTAAAAATAAATGGTAATGCAGATTTGAAACCAAGCATATTTGTCTTCTCAGTAAATGTGAATGTACTTTACTCACCTATTTTGTGTTTAAGCAAAGGCGTGCTATCTTTTCCCACTTATATAGTTGGAAAATTATAATATTTTAAAATTCAGAAATTCTGAGAATAAGGTAATAAAAAATTAAAAGCAGATTTTATAACATGTAAATATAGATTCCATCTAGCCCTAGCTGGTTTGGCTCAGTGGAGAGAGTGTCAGCCTGTGGACTGAAGGGTTCCTAGTTTGATTCCAGTCAAGGACACATGCCTGGGTTGTGGGCTTGATCCCCAGTAGGGGATGTGCAGGAGGCAGCCAATTAATGATTCTCTCTCATCATTGACATTTCTATCTCTCTCTCCCTCTCCCTTCTTCTCTCAAATCAATAAAAATATATTTTAAAAAACTCTATTAGATTCCATCCAGCTAGTTTCCTATATATCAATTTATATCTATTTCCAAATATTGTTAGAAACAATTTTTAAAAACAAATTTAAGAGGTCCCCTATTGCTTTTTTGATAGTTTACTTTTCCAAACAGGTTATCATTACCGTATTTTTGCAAGTAGTTTCTATTAACAAGATTTTAACCTTAGTAGGCATAGCATTTCAATTTAATTGTCTGAAATTCCTACTGACACCAAACTTTTGTTTAATGTACATAGGTCATTTCTTTTCTGTGTATCTGTGGATATTCTCTTCATGACTTCTCATTTTGGTGGGTTTCATAGGATTGTAGAGTTCTAAGTCTTTTTTGTAGGTTAAAGTAGATTTGGTGGGAGATACATTTTGACTTATCAATAAGTATTCCTTCTTTCTTACTCCTCTTCTCTTCCTTTTTCTACTTCTTTATCTCTTTCTCTCTCAACTTCTCTACATGATTCAGGACCATTCCTCCTTTAATTCTCAAATGCCTACTATGGACAATCTAACCCAAAACATTTAAGAAATAGTGAGATCTTGATTAGTTTGATTTAAGAATAGTTTCGTATCTTGTGTATTTAATATTTGCTATTGTTGTTATTATTATTTTCTTCTTGTAAGATAGCATCATAGTTAATTGCTCAGACTTTGGATTTAAACCAGATTTCAACACAAATATTATCCCTAATGATTTTTAACTTTATTATTTAGGTGACATTATTTACATGTTTTGAGTTTAATTTAACCTTTATGTTCTTTAAAGCATTAAATGATATAGCACATACTAATACAGTTTATAACAGGGCCTTGGTTCTATGAATTGAATGAAGCATCTATTTTTATTATTATTATTTTCTGTAGAATCCTCTTAGTGAGACTAAGGAGGAAAAAAGTAATGAGCAAGCTGCTAATATCAAGAGTTATGCTATTGCAGTTATGTTCATTTTAATTGGGAATATCTCTATTTTTTGAAAGTATAGAAATTATTTGACTAAATTTATTAAATGCCATTGCTAGTATAGCTGCTCAGCTTAGCCAAGCGATAAAGTTACCAAGATTACTTTCAAAGTCATTAATGTTGTATGGGAAGTGATATATTCTGTATTCTAGCACTGTAACACTTGTAACAAAAGCCACTTACTGTATGTCTTAAAATTTAATTTAGCCACTTGAAAAACAGTTTGTGCTTATGAGAGAAATGCAAAGTCCTCAGTGATTTGAGAAAACTGGGTCAGTTATGTTATCTCAGTGATTACACAAAGATATAATCAAGGACGTTGCAAACCTTAAATGACTTTCATCCTCTTGTAAACTCAAATCACACTCTGAGGAAAGTATTAATTTGTTTGGTGCTTTAAGTAACATGTATTTTCTCCTTTAGTACTAATATCACAAACCTATATGTCATTTGAAGAAGGTTAATCCTATCTAATAATAGACAAATATGCAAATTGACCATACCTCCAGCACACCCACAAGCCAAGCCCACCATCCAATCAGAGCGAGTATGCAAATTAACCCAAACCAAGATGGCTACAGCCACAGAGAGCAAGGTTTCCTAGGTAACAGAGGAAGCCAAGCTTTCCTGCCTGCCCTTGCCAGGCTTAAGCTTCCACTCAAGCTACAAAGTTTCAATTATAGAAGGTAAACAAATTCAAACAAATGGCGGCAGGATGGAGCTTGAGAGAGCAGGCCAGGGTTGCCGCCGGCAATAGGGGAAGCAAAGCTTTCTGCACACCCTGGCCGGGCCCACCTGCTTAAGGCAACAAAGTTTCAATTATAACCCCAACAGAATGTCTGCCGGCCTGGAGGGAGCCCCAGGCTTGGCTCCGCTCCAGGCTACAAAGTTTCAATTGTAGAAGGAAAATAAATTCCAGATACCAGGGCCTCCACTTGGGTTGCCAGGGGGCGTGGCCGGCCTGCAAACCACCACAGGCCCCTCGCTCAGGCCATCCCACACCCCAAGGGAACCCCTACCTGATCCAGGACACCCTTCAGGGCAAACCAGCTGGCCCCCACCCCTGTACCAGGCCTCTATCCTATCTAATAAAAGAATAATATGCAGATTGATCATCACTGCAACACACAATATAGCTGCCCCCATGTGGTCAAAGATCCTGCCCCCATGTGGACACAAGATGGCCACCACAAGATGGCCAGCAGAAGAGGGCAGTTGGGAGGCACCTGGCCTGCAAGAGAGTGCAGTTGAGAAGGACCAGGCCTGCAAGGGAGGGCAGTTGGAGGTGATCAACCCTGAAGGAGAGGGCAGTTAGGGTTGACCAGGCCAGCAGAGGAGGGAAGTTGGGGGCAAACAGGCTAGCAGCAGAGTGGTTAGGGGGTGATCAGGCTGGCAGGCAGGCAAGCAGTTGGGAGCCAGCAGTCCTGGATTGTGAGAGGGATGTCCGACTGCCCATTTAGGGATCCGACTGCCCACCGGGATCGGGCCTAAATGGGCAGTCGGACATCCCTCGAGGGGTCCCATATTGGAGAGGGTACAGGCTGGGCTGAGGGACAACCCCCCTCCGTGCACGAATTTCATGCACCGGGCCTCTAGTTATTAAATAAGCTTAAGTGATATCTTCTTCCTTAAATGAATCTCACTTAATACATGAACAGAGAAATTAAAAATATGTCAGTATAGGCACTGACCTATCATTTCTAGAACTAAGACAGGGATTAAAATGAAGTTGAATCATCATTCTGAGGCTCTACTGAGACTATCAGTCTAAGAATAATTAATATAAATGTAAATTATGGCCCTCATTTGGAAATTTCTCCTGTATCCTTTACAAGTGAGAAGACCATAGGTCAATAAAAAATGTCACTTTTATAATATAATCACAATATATTATTTTAAAGAGAGATATTACTAGCATGAATGTTATATTACTGACCTCAGTAAATGATAAAACAGGTTATTTACATGAATTATCTTCTGTGTTATATTTTCAAACTAATGCTAAAATTCAGTAGAGGAACCATCAACTCTTATTTTGTCCTTAATCTATTGTGTAAGTGGTAGCAATCATAACTATTTAAATTCAAAAATAGTGGTACATGGAATTTAAAACAAACCTGAAAACAGAGCATATTAATTTTTATATGTGGTAAATATTAGGATTATAATGGATTCTTCCAAATTGTGTACTGTATCTTAATAAAATTCAAGAAGCAAGCACAATTTTGTGAATATATCCAAAATATTTCCATTGATTATGTGTGTGTTTTTAGCATAGAGATGGTTTTTAAGACACCTTAAGTTTAATTTATGAAACAAATTGAAACCAACATCATAAACCATCCCACTAGTGTCCTGGAGCTCCTGATAACAGCCAGGGGATCAGTGAAATAAAAATGGCCCCTTTCCTTCCCACCAATGCCCCAGTTCCAGGCACCAGAGTTAAGCACTTTTAAATGCTTGTGTTTTTATTCTTAGTTTTTAAGATTAGTTATCATCATAAGTATTTTCTGTGTTATCAGACGTATATTGACTGTATTGACTGTGAAAGATGAGGAATTTAATTGATCAACACCACCTCTGTTTCCTTTTACTCTATTACCTAACATTTCTACTTCAGACATTTATTTTTTAAATTCTAGGACTCACCCTCATAACTTTAAATTGTATACTTCTGCTGAGTATTACATTATTTATTGTCAAGGTTTATAACAATTACATTTTGTTTGTTAATATTGTCTTCAGATCAAATCTAAAAATTCAGGTGTAATATAGAGAAAAATATTATACTTATATAGATTATTTTTATTCAAAATCAAGTGGTTTTGAGCCTGCAGAGTAGCATTAACAATGCTATTTTATTAATATTGCCATTAAAGAGGCAGTATTTAAAACATTATAAGAAGTTTTACTTTCACAAACTCTAGCAAATGCTCAAAATCTTTCCATAAGTTAGTTTGCTTTATGTGTACAAATATTTCTTTGTAGATTATCTTTATTCTTGTGGGAAAAACACACAAAAATAACTAAATAATTTCATTATATCTCATCAACAAAAATATCCAGATTTTTTATATCATATACTTTGTTAATTGAAGACTTTTTTTTTCCTCTCAAATGCATTCCAGTTAACCCACTAATTTTGTTGACTTTCTAATATTATTTCCTTTTTCTTAATACACAATATTTCAATTTCTCTTTCTCTTTACTCTGTTAATTTTCTTCCAGTATCTAGAAATGTTTGATAGCTTATTCATATTTTAAAAATATATTACACTATTGACAAATAGCAATTGCTTGTGAAGGATTTCAGGTAACATGTATATTATATATTAAAATATTTGATATGTTGTGTATGTTACCTATATGTTATATGTATATAATTAATGGCCCCTCTCAGACTTTCTCAAGTGTCAAAAGAGAGAAGATCTGACACTGGAGTCAGGCAATTTACTGGTTTGACTCTTAGAATAATATATACCTTTCTTTGCTCCTCCCTCAACTGGCTCCACTCAATATGCAAGATATTGGCTGATTGGCCCAGAACTTCCAAAGAGTATTTACTTAATAGTTATTTTTAATGACTGTATTATTTTCATAAGCTTTTACAGTGTTCAATATTTTATAAAAATATTTGATAATGATATACAATTTTATCTTTTTATCAAATTGATTGAGTAGAATGGGCATACATGATTATTGCATTTTATAAATTATTAAATTAAAATCTTAGATGAGATGACTTTACCAAGATATTAAAATGGTACAACTAGAGATTCAGAAAAACTGCATAGAAGTAAAATAAATATATCAATTTCTTGCTGAAGAGTAAATGAAATTTTCTGTCTTGTAAGGTTTGTGAACTTTATGTTCAGAAATAGAAAGTAGGCTAGCTACAATCAATCTAGTTACTATATCTAATTATGACAGCAACTAGTTACTATTCTTAGCAATTAAATTATTAATTTATTTGGAATGAAGAAAATAAAGAATATAGACTTTGAGTTTTGTAGCACATAAAAATTTGTTCTTGTTTTACTGCTGATCAAATATATAAATAATCTGCATCCTGACATGTTTATAGCAAAACATCTGCTTGTACCTTATAAACCAACAAATTACACAAACACTTTGGAATGAATAAAATGTGCAATAAAAATTGAAGGAATTTACATCATAAATTATATATAATAACAACATATTTTGATTCAAGGACAGTGTTATCTCCAAATGCCTTATTTGTAATAGTATAATGTTAACTTGCCAATTGAAATAGAAATATACCTATAATTTTTGAAAATATGCATCAAATATTCTTGTTATTAATGTTGTACTATGGAAAACTGCTTGGGAATAAATCCAGATGCTTACAGTCCCATTAGGTCTGCTTTTGAGAAAAAGAAGTTTTATCATTTGGATATAACATTGTATAACAATTATGTTATTTCCCTTACAAAATATTTGAATATATAAGTGCTAAGAATTGGATAATAAATAGAAGTTAAGAGAGAATTCAAAGTTCTTTAGCTTCGGAATTTCATTGCAAAGTGTCTTTTAGAAATTTTAAAAAGCAATTTATGAATATATAGGGTGGGACAAAACCAGGTTTACAGTTGTAAGTACATGAAACAGTTTATTATTGCATTACTATGTGTTAATTATTTATTATTTTCCATAAGAACAATTGGAAACCTACTTTTGCTCCACCTTGTATTTTATGTGCTATACATATATTTGGGATACATAAATTACATATATATATACATATATATATATTTAATAAGGGTACTCACATGTTTAGGAATTTTATACTACATAGATAATATAATATCATGTTTTACTTGTTTATGGTTTTTCCTCTCTGATTGACTCCTATAGTATGCGTATGTCTTCTTAGTACGTGACATACTATAAATATTAGAATATCAGTGTGTTAGAACACTACCTCATAAAGAGGAGCATTCTGAACTTATATGGGAAGATGCCTTCATAAAGATATGCTTGAATTGCTATGCAAAGAATGAGACAAAGATAACCAAATAAAGGAGGAGTGGGGATGGTTGGAGAGAATAGTGAAGAATCAAGGAGCTTGACTTAACTAAAGAATTTAGCCATGGAAGTGGGTGTGGTTACCAAGTTGGAGTGTGAATACAAAGCAGACATTCTGTTAAATTGATTTAATGGTTATCTTACTATACTAGTAAGCAGGATGAGATAATTTACAGGATTATGGCAATGAAAGAAGTGTTGAAAAGAAACTACACGACAACATTTGGGGGAGATAGCTAAGCATGTGTGCTTTAGAAAGAACTAGAAACAGGGGTACAGTTGGTAAGGGGAATTAGCCTCCTTTATCCTCTTTGCTCTCCTATCCTAGGCCTATTCTGGCTTTCTCTAAATAACTTAAAGATCGTCACTGTTAACTTCAGTTCTACATTCAAAGAGAAATTGTTTAATTGGTTGTCCTTAATTTTGAGTTCAAGATATGTTAGTAAAAGTGTCTGATTGACTGACCTGGATGTAGTGATGAACTCTTGCTTGAGTCGCCAGTATTGTAAGCATGACAGACCAGGTCAGGAAATGGCAGCTTCTGTGGAAAGCATGTTGCTGAGAAGGGCTTGCCGAAGGGGGAGGCGGCAATTCCCACAAGAAGGATTCCATTATGGGCTGAGGCCTGTGTTCAACATGACAAACAAGAAAAGTTTGGGAAGGATGCCATTTGGTACTATCATAAAGTATAATAGCTAAAATGTAGAAAAGCATGGCATCTTAAATATTCATCTAATGGTTGTTACTACTACCTAAAATGAAACATATATTAGAGAAGAGACGCTAGACTACATGTTTTAGAAAAAAAATCCATTATTAAAATTCAAGGGTGAAATTGATGGAAATCAATAGTACCCTTCAAGGAAACTTACAGAATCTCTTAAGGTCTGGCTCAGAGACGACCCGTTGCATTTCCACGTGAAAGGTTCTCCTTCAAGATGAGAAGGATCTTCAGATGTGCTAACAAAGCCTCAGAGACTACGTTAGTTTAAGAGGCCACATGCTACAGCTTTATAAACTCAATATTGTACATGGCAAAACGCTGTGGAGATTAGAAAGTCTGTGAACCATAAAATGACCCGAAGTCAGAAAACTCTTATCTATAGTCTCACTGCCTAGTTCCACAGGGAGAATCAGCTTGCTCATCTGTGTCTTCACGGTGTATCTGTCCTGTTACGAATGACATTTACTTCATGTCCCTCAGTTCCCAGTTAGCAGGATACCTACAATTTTAAGTTCAAGTTCATTTTACCTACCCCTTCTGTGCAACTCACCACTTCTAAATACACACACGCATGCTCACATATATTGAAGCACACACCACACACACACACACACACACACACACACACACACACAACTTAGTTATAGGATGAGGCTAATTACAAAACAATTCATAAAAAGATTGTGAAATGCTTATTTTTTTTTCTTTACACAATATCTTGTTTTTAGATTTCTTTAAAATGGTGTTTGACTATACAAATATCAATAATTTGTCCTGGGGGCTTCATTTCCAAGGTGAATTTGGTAATCGTTTGGAACTAGAGTTTTTATCTCACTGAAGAACTTTCTTCAGAATACTATGATACAGATCTGAGCCCAAAGAGAAATATGTGCTGTTAAATGAAGACAGAGAACAAAATTTAAAAAAACAAAACAAAAGAATGCAAAAATTTTAATAAAGAAGAGATACAAATTAACTCAGAAATAATCATAAAAATATTAGGATTTCCTCCTGGGATTACCTAAGAAAGTAAATTTAACTTACGTTTTCTATTTCCATAGTTGCCAAGGTTTACTAGATTTGAGGCTAACTTCCTAGCTGCATAAAATCTATCTAACTCTTTTTCTTTGGGTGTTTTAATTAAAATAAGGGCAATAATGTGCCTATTTCCCAAGATTGTTTTGATAGACTATTGACTCAGAATTTGCTAAAGTGCTCACTGAATTAAGCTTGTATGCCTAATTTCATAACGGTTAGGGTGGAAATTGAAGATGCTGTCTCGAGATTCTGGAATGACTTCTTAGACAAGACCTTACCATGTAGGCTACTTATGTAGAGTGACCATACCTTCAGTTCTTGTCGTTAATTTGCAGATCCAGAAATGTGATTCTGCTCAAGGCAACAAGTGATCCTTCTTTTAGGAACTAAATTATGCTCATAACAACTGACAAATATCATGTGCAAAACCAGAGCTATGATCAGCATTACCTCTCTTTCTCACTTCTTATAGACAATAAGAAGTTGCATTCATGAAGCAGATCAAATTCCCAGCAGTGTTCAGCATATTCTCTCCAGTATTCAAAGACAGCTGTGAAATCAAATTATAAACAGAATTTAGTGGTACTATGCATAGGCTATCAAAAAAAATATTTGTGGAGACATAGCTTTTAACTCTTTTTAAACCTCGATGCTATACAATGCACTTCCTTTTTAATAAGTATTCCTACAGTGTTTGTAAAATACAGGTGATTAAACTGGTATTCAGGGGACATTATTCCACCTGTTCTGAAATACAGGTGAGTGAGTCGGGGACCCATTGGGGAAAATGTTTGGGGAACTCTGTACTGAACAAAGTAATTAGGTTTCTTTATTGTAGACATCTAGACTATTTAGGATACTAATATGCATTATGAATCTCTGAATGGGAATATAGCAAGCAATAGTTTTCTAAATTTACTTGTAAACTGAGCATTTTTTTTCACTAGGTTTTTTATAATTCTGGTATTCTATTAAACACTAGAGGCCCGGTGCACGAATTCATGCACGGGTGGGGTCCCTCAGCCTGGCCAGCTATTGGGGCCGATCAGGGGCTGTCTCTCCCAGTCCCAATCCGGGCCAATTGGGCCCGGCTGGCCTGGGGGAAGGACCACGGGAGGTTGGCCTGGCCGTAGGAGGTTGGCTGTGGGAGCGCACTGACCACCAGGGGCAGCTCCTGCGTTGAGCGTCTTCCCCCTGGTGGTTAGTGCGTGTTATCGTGACCAGTCGTTCGGTCGTTCAGTTGCTTCAGCTTTTATATATATAGAAGTTTGAGAAAGACAGGAATGCTAATAGTGAACCTTTAGGCTTTATATTCATGTTGCAAAGATTGAAATATGGATGTTTCTCAGACACCTACTTATGGATGGCAGACTTTAGGGTGCATAGCATTATTAATTCATTATTTAATATTTTTCTTAAGTCAAATCCCTGAGGTTTTTTTTAGTTGTCACATTTACCATCAAGAAATGTGATGTGTTTTAATAGCACTCTCAGTTTTCCTAGAACATTGTTGATTAACAAGCCTGTCTTCTGCCAAGGTTTTATCACGTCCTTAAGATGTGAACTTGAATTTCAAGTTAAAGCTGCACATTACAGGGATTTCCCTGCACATTTAAAGTTGTGTTATAAATTAATATTAGATTAGTAGGCTGGGTCATAGAAATAATTGTTTCCTTGCAGCAGTTCCTGTGGGAGACCTTTTCAAGAGTATTGAACATAAAATGCATATGTATTACAAATGTTCCTACTGGATTAAACAGCTATGATCTATTCTCCATTCACTTCAAATAAACATTTGCTGGTACCTTATATATAATATCATTACTATAAGGCTTATATCTTTGCTGATCCCTTATACATAGTCTCATCAGATTTATTGATTGCATCCACTTTTTCTCCACTTACTGGATGATTGTGATCATATCTACCACGTCATTAAGTGTATTATTGTTTTCATTTTAATTTGCTTCAGCACATTTTCATTCTGATTATTTTGTCACTAAGCAATTGCATATGTTCCAAGAAGTGAATGATATGTGGGTTGTTAGAAAAAGAAGAAAATATTTGTCAAGAAATTATATTTTAGCAAGAGAAAATTTAGAAAAAATTGAATTTTATTTTATTATGCTTTTTAGAAATCATTCACATGGTTAAAAGGATGCCAATACAAATAAAAGATACCAAGTGCAATGTTTATTGTCTTATTCAATATATGGAAACAGTTAAAACCTTTTCACAGCACAGACAATTTGTGGTATATAAATTATTTGAAACTTTGAATATTAGCTAAGAACAAAGGTAATATATCATGCTCCAGATGATAAAATATATTATACTAACAATAACCTAACAATAACCTATAACGATATTGCTATATAAGCTGAATTAGAAGCCAAATTTATAGGTCTATCAATTATTATCAATGTAATATTTATTTTCTAATAATAGACAGGAATAAAGAAGGTCAATTGAAATGAAAATAACTTACAGGCTAACAGCAAACAGCATAGTAAAAACACATTCAAAGCAGGCTGTCAAGTTATGTTTTTATTTGTTCTTCCTCTTATGCTTGAGAGAAAACAGTTTTATATATTATACTAGAGGCCTGGTGCATGAAATTCATGCACTGGATGGGGGTGTCCCTCAGCCCGGCCTGCACCCTCTCTAGGTCCAGGACCCCTCGCTCCTTTCTGCCCGCCTGCTCACTGCTCCTTACTGCTCAGCTCACTGCTCCTTAGTGCTGCCAGGGAGGCAGGAGAGGCTCCTGCCATCACCTCTGCACTCACCAGCTGTGAGCCCGGCTTCTGGCTGAGCAGTGCTCCCCCTGTGGGAGCGCACTGACCACGAAGGGGCAGCTCCTGCGTTGAGTGTCTGCCCCCTGGTGGTCAGTGTGTATCATAGCGACGAGTCGTTCTGGTCATTCCACTGTAATGGTTGCTTAGGCTTTTATTATATAGATAATAAAAGCATAATATGCAAATTGACCCTAGCAGTGAAATGACCTGGAATGACCCGAAATGACCGGTCACTATGATGCGCACTGACCACCAAGGGGCAGACATTCAATGCAGGAGCTGCCCCCTGGTGGTCAGTGCACTTCCACAGTGGGAGCACCGCTAAGCCAGAAGCCAGCCCATGGCTGCCCAGTGCAGAGGTGGTGGCAGGATCCTCTCCTGCCTATGCGGCAGCACTAAGGATGTCTAAATAACAGCTTAGGCCCAGGAAGGGGGCCTAAGCTGTTAGTCGGACATTTCCTGAGGGCTCCTGGGCTGCCAGAGGGATATCTGACTGCCAGCTTAGGCCCGATCCCCTGGGAATCGGGCCTAAGCCGGCAGGTGGACATCCCCCAAGGGGTTCCAAACTGCGAGAGGGCTCAGGGACTCCTCCCCCTCCCCCAAGTGCACGAATTTTCATGCACTGGGCCTCTACTAAATTATAGGTAACAGCCTAAAACAGTTTATATACATATAAACTGTTTATACATACACACATACATATATATATATATTTTTAAGATATGTTTTCTTTAGGAGTTGGAAATTATATATTTTCTATTTATTTATGGTACATTAAAGAATAAATAATGCCCTAGCTGGTTTGTCTCAGTGGATAGAGAGTCTGTCTGTGGACTGAAAGGTCCCAGGTTCCAGTCTGGTCAAGGGCACATGCCAGGGTTGTGGGCTAGATCCTCAGTAAAGGGTCTGCAGGAGGCAGCCAATCAATGATTCTCTCTCATCATTGATGCTTCTATCTTTCTCTCTCCCTCTTCTTTCCTCTCTGAAATCAATAAAAATATGTTTCTTTAAAAAAAATTTAAAAAGATTAATATTGAAACAGGAATTATGTTTGTGATAGAATTTTTTTTTACTTCCCTAAGATAGTTCCACATTAGATGTGTTCAGAGCAACTCCATGGGGAACACTTCAGAAAATTTCCTTCAGATAGGATTTGACCATATATATGGACAGTCACTGTGTGAGATTTAGTAAGGGAAATCCCTCTGAGGAAATATAATACTTTAAGCCGTATGTCATTTCACATGTTCTAATATTATCGGCTTTCTGAATTATAGGGAGTTCTGTCTCCACTTCTCCCACCACTGCCCAAGTGTTCTTTAGGCCTTGTCACATCTGGAAATTCTCTCACTGTCAAGATATCAATATCAGAAGCTCCATTTTCTGGTGATAAATCTGACTTCCCCTCTCTCATCTTTCTAAACCCCTATTGATCTTGGTCATTAATTCATTATCAATCATCATTCGTTGACCTTGTGCTATTTTACAACACAACAGTGCTGTTCTGGCTTCACTTGTTCCTACCCAATAAGAAAAATAATGGCCTGATATTTGAAGGGCATAAGTTTTGCTACTTTAGAATGCCACATCCCTATGACTCTGCCATTCCTGCCTGTCACATCCTCAGGTCTGAATCTCTAACTGACTTCTGCCTCTGTCTGTTCCTACATAGGTAGAATGTTGTGAAACCATACTAAGTGAGCCAGTATATCGGTGGCCATGTAGTTAATTTCTAAATCAGAGACACGTTTCACTTTTGAGAGTGAAAGTGTCTGTTATAAAACTGGTATAAACAGCTATCTCAGAGAAACCAGGGTGTGCCATCATCCCTAAACAGGTAGACCATTTTCCCATCGGAATTAGCCTTGAATGGTCCTTAAAATTCTCTCTCTCTCTCTCTCTCTCTCTTTTTTTTTTTTTTTTTTTTTTAGTCAGTTCCATGTTAGGCACTTCCAGTGTCTGCTTTAAGTCGGGGCCTCAAGAAATGAATTTCTTCTTCCCATCCCCAGTTTAATTCAACCAAAATCTATTACTTTCTCCTTTGATGAGAAGATTTAATCCTCACCACATAAAAAATTCTCTCTCTTAATAGTCATTTTCCTTGTCTAACTTAAAAGCCTTTTAATTCTTACTCAAAATTGTATTTATACTACTTCAATGACTCTTTGGGGTGGGGGAGTGAAGGGTGACTGGGGCCATCAGAATGTCTTGGCTTTCCTCTGATATCACTGGTCACAGCCTCCCAGAATGTATGAAATAACTGTTTTCCAACGCACAAACCTAAGTCATTATCTAAAAGTTTTAGAGTAAAATTTGCTCATCCACCATGATCGACTCGAGCATGCCTTAAGTGATTGGCATCCCCCAACCCACTTTCTACAGATGCAATGATTTATAAATAAGTATTTGAAGTTGTCAATGTTACCTCAATGTTAGAAAGTCCAAAGCTAAATTTATTTTTGCTATTCAGCCTACAAATTTCCAGGATTCAGTATAAAAACCACTATGTTCCCTTATTTAGTCATAGAGGTGAAATCTTGGATTAATTGTAAATACTCCCTTTACATTATCTCCAGATATAGTTAATCACAAGGTCTTATAAGTTTTTCTTCCACCACACCCCTCACACATATGCCATGTTGTGCATTATTAACTGATACTCTGTCAATTAGGCCCATATAGTATACCAGAATTGTCTTAAATCTTAAACACTGATAATCTGAGCTATTCACAAACTTCTGTTTCTTCTCTTAAAGACTGAAATAAGTACAGACTTCTTAGCTTTGTATTCAGGGCTTTCCTTTCTCTGGCCTCAAAACATACTCCCAGTTGTATTCTCTCACCATATTTCATACACTATCCAGATTGGATGGCATTGTTATGTCCTATGTGTTACCAGATGTTCATTTTGCTCCTCTCTCCAAGGACATCTCTGGTTGAAATTCCATATTCTTAAGGCCTTTATCATAGTCAATCTCTTCCATGAGATATGGCATACTCACTTGCCAGGTTTGAAATCTTCTTTTTAAATTCCCAGTAGCGTTCTGTTCTTATTTATTTTACTCTGCCTCATAAACATTATTTGGTACTTTTTTAACCCTCCTCATATAGTATTATTTTCTAAAGGAGAGGACATATGTTTTATTTATTATTTGAATACTAAAACACCATGCTTACTTATACTAGTCAATTATTAATTACTTATTGAAATTATTATGTGAATGTGACTATTTGAATATTATAGAAATATGTATATACCTGTAATGTGAAAATATCATTAGATTTCTTCAAATAAAGTTGTTCCCAATAATCAGGTAGCAAGTATCATTATACCTAACAAATAGTTGAACTGGTTGATGCATGAAGAAAGTACAGGATTTATTCATAGATACATCCTAGTCTCTGATAGAGCTGAGAGAAGATACCTGGTCCTTTATATTCCTCTCATCCTGCTTACGTTAAACAGAGCCCTCTATATGCATGCAAAATGCTGCAGTCATTCATTAAATAGATTCAATCTCTCATTTTCCTTAAATCATCACTGACTTGAGCTTACTGTTTTCTCAATTTAGGCCTAAGAAAATTATGGCCAGTTATTCATTCTCTCATTAACCTAAAAGTGAACTATATTTCATTGCTTGTAGGATGGTATGGGAAATCTGAGAGTCACCAAGAAGGGAATTCGACTTGAAGGTATATCTGAGTTTCTACTTCCATTGTATGTGAAAGAAATTCATTCCCGAAAGGTATGTGATACTGGCTTTGGCTTACTGTAAAAGATAATTTAGAGGTTATGTTTTAGCTTGAAATAAGAAGATAGAATCCCCTTATCTCTTCAGTATGTAATTAAGTTTCCTTAAGCTAAAGACTTATTTAAATAAATCAAAGCAATTAAAAAACTGAAAAACTAGTGAAGGGTAGTTTCAAAGTAACACATTAGAGAACCATTTAGAATTAAACTGTAGTATTGTGTTTGTTAGTCTATAAAATGTGCCCCTCTATTTTCAATGGAAGTTAAAAATACACACTTGTAGGAATTCCAAAAGGGGCATTTGATAAATCATGAGCAATTTTTGCTGGAAGCATTGACTTGAATAAATGATTTTATTTTAATATATTATATATATTTTAATGCAGATGCATTTTCTAAGAGATGACGAAGAGTCTTAGTATAGAAATTAAATTTTTGGAATTTATTTAAATCAAGTAATAATATTATCCTTTCACCTGTGTGTGTGCTCTGTGTGTTTTGTCACTTACCAGCATGTTAAAACTCAAAAGGTTATAAATGAGACATTGTTCATGTTGCTTTGTGTGTTACTTCTCAGAAGGTAGTAAGTATTCTTGGTTACCTCAAAATCTAACTAGAATCTTTCAATCTATAAGGCATTCCCTGAGATATGTATG
This sequence comes from Cnephaeus nilssonii, assembly GCF_951640355.1. Classification (NCBI taxonomy): domain Eukaryota; kingdom Metazoa; phylum Chordata; class Mammalia; order Chiroptera; family Vespertilionidae; genus Cnephaeus; species Cnephaeus nilssonii. The sequence goes on from NC_137079.1 coordinate 14,591,987, forward strand.
TAGGTGTGGAAATACATTTATTAAGACTGAAAAAATTGAAAGCATGTGACATAAAATTTGGAAAGATTGTTAAACTCATTTCATAAATATGAAAGTATTTTTAAAACTAGAATTATATTTAAATATTACTGATATAACATCTTAGGAAATTGGGTACATAGTAAGACATAATTTGATAATTTGTTTCAAAGCCATTGTTTTCACTTAAATGTCATAGTGACAACAGAACAGAGCATTATTTTATATAAAATCTTTAATGAGGATGACTACATTGTTTTTTATTTTATTAATATTTTTTATTGATTTCAGAGAGGAAGGGAGAGGGAGAGAGAGCTAGAAACATCAATGATGAGAGAGAATCATTGATTAGCTGCCTCTAGCACACCCCACACTGGGATCGAGACCACAACCCGGGTATGTGCCCTGACCGGGAATTTAACTATGACCTCCTGGTTCATAGGTCGATGCTCAACCACTGAGCAACACCAGCCAGGCTTAACTTTAAATTTTATTTTGTTATATGTAAACCTACTGAGTTTCAATAATATACTATATTGACTTTGGGTACTAGAAAAATTATACTGAGATTACTTTCTGCATTTTGGTCAGACAACACAGTAGGCTAACCTTACTAGTACATGATTAACTATAAAAGTAATTAAACTTAAAATTAAAAACTGATTGATGTTTTGTTTTATTTTTGTAAAAACTGAACAATACCATGCTTACACAGGTTAGTGTCTTTCCTCCTACTGGAAGTTAGTGTTGTGTTTGGATTAAACAATTTAATCTTTGAAGAAATGATAACTTGACCATGGAAATCAAGAAATTACTTAATATGGGAAGAAGGTGAGAGTCATCATAGGCAGGAACTTCTTTGAAAATTCATCCATTTTAGACCAAATTATAGTGGCTGCCTGGGAATACAATATAGAGAAAGATAGAATTTACCTTCTCAGCTGGAACATCTTTCAGAGCTATGGGTGTAAACTAGGATTCTCCTAGTACAGTTGGATGAATGTTTACTCCATCTATTGACCTAATAAGAAAGAATCCACTGATTCTCTAATATTAAAGTGTGAGGTGGTGGCAGCCAGGCTTCCTAAACTTTGTCCCTGGAAAGTTTGCAACCTCAGCTCACCAGCATTTCTAAAGCCCACCGTGGTGATCGACATCTAGATGCCGCCTTTCACATCTCCAGTCCTGCTGCTTGTCCTTCCCGTGTGTCCTCTGGTCATCACCTGCCTCTAGGGAACTGTGAAGCGAAAGGTGCTGCGCAGGCAGGAGGCATGGTCCGTCTGCAGTCAGGCACGGGGTGTGGCTTGGGAACAGAAGAAGGAGACCCATTTACTTCCTGAAAATTTCTCTACACATACACTACCAAAAAAAATTTTTTTTTGATATAAAGAAAAAGCCTGGACAGTGTTGCTCAGTGGTTGAGCAACGATCCATGAACCTGAAGGTCCAGGTTTGATTCCTGATCAGGGCACATGCCTGGGTTGTGGGCTCCATCCCTAGTAGAGGTCGTGCAGGAGGCAGCCGATCAAAGATTCCTTCTCACCATTGATGTTTCTATTTGTCAGAAAATACTGTTGCCCACAGACACACACTTCTAGTCTCTCAACCTATAAACCAGGGGCTGTTCCTACTGTCTACATGTTAACTGGCCTCCTTTCCCCACCTCTAAATGTCTATAGATATTTGGAGTTCTATTATTATCTATCACAGCTTACTCTCTGCTTTATGCTTTGAAAAAAAAATCAACCTTTTCTATGGTCCGTTATATCAGTGCACAGAAAATCATATCTGCTTGAAATATCTTAGAATTCAATGGACCTTTTCAAAATTAACACATTGTTTTCAGAGAGTTAGAACTCGTTGAACATTTGTAAAATTAAATATATAGTTTTCTTCGATGAGAAGGAATAGTGAAGGATATGTAAGTTGGGGCTACCTCAAATAAATGATTACATTCTGAATCAATCTTCAATGCATATGTCCTAACATTAGGTCAGATGTTCTAAAATAGCAGGAAATTAGGACATGTAATCACCAGGCTGTGTAACTGAAGTATGTTTCCCAAGATTTCATGAGTCCACAGAACTAACTGCATTTCACTGATTCTTACCAGAAATTTGGCATCATGCAGGTCTCTGGAACTTCTTCAAGCATTACCCAACTTCATCTGAAATAAGCTAAACAGCTTTCTTGTTTACTTTTTTAGTTAAGTTGTTTCCTCACCACTGCCCTGGGATCCCAGCACCTTACATACGAGATTGATACTTGTGCTGGGGAGCCATACCAGATCATTCCAGTTTTCAATAACACCCAGCAAAGCAAACATGTTTGTTTTCTTTATGGTTCCTGTGTTAGCGGAGCTGTGAATAAGGCTCTGCTCCCTCCTCCATGCCCACTCATTTCACCGGGCATCAGTGCTCGGATGCTAACTCCGTTCTTGGTGACAACCAGTTTCTTACCTTGTGTAATCAACATTTTTTATAGAGTTCAGACACAGAGCCATGGGGTCAGGCAAGCTCAGCAAAACTCATTCCTGGTTACGTAGAGTGCTAATCTCCAGACCCTGTCTTTTTTCAGGTACCTTTTCTCCCCTATAAATCTCTTTGCTGGTTTCTTTCTCCCACGCAAACCAATTCATGCAAAGAGATATCTGCAGGCTTCTATAATCATTTCCTCATTGTCATTATCATATTGCATTTAGATGTATACTACAGGTGAAAGTGATTATTTTACTGTAATGTCTTTATTCAAGTTAAAAGAAAAAAAACTACAAATCATCCCAAAATCTTTACACTCAGAAAAAAAACCACTGTTAAGATAAATTGAATATCTTCACAGTTATATGTTTATACATCTGCACAAAAAGATAAGTATGTAGAGAGACATGGACATGCTTTTTACAATAACAGTCATTTAGGAGAAGAAATATAATCTGAAATAAATTAAGAAGAATTACTGAATTTTAATTTTTCTTCACAACAAGAAATTTTTAAAGCTCGTCTTTATGTTCAGAATAAAAGTTTATGAGTACCATTTAGAAGCTGGCTGCCTCAGCCCCACGTGTCAGTGTTCATTAACTCCCTGCAGTGCAATTTGAGGTGATTAGCTCCTCGCCAATTTGTCCTCACCCTTTTTCATTTTCAGTTTTCTGGACAATTATATTATTTTAACTTTGCCAGAGTTCATAGTAATTGCATTCTGTTCTGCAACATTAATTGCCTTGGCACTTTGATCTTAATTCTATATATAGGCGGCTGCAGAATTCACCACCAGTATTCCATTATGGCTTCTCTATGACCGAGTTCAATATTTAAGTCATCCTCCTTACATGTATTTCACTGCTAATTAGTTTTGTTTGTGTGTTTGCTTGCTTGCTTGCTTGTTAACCCTTGAAATATTTCATGCTAAATATGTCTGTTTTCTTGTTTTTTTCTTTTTTCTGGGGACATTAGTAAGGGCTCATCACTTCTTTTACTGTTAACTCATTTCCTATGACATTCTAGCACTGAACATTGGCATAAAATGTCTGAAGGCAGCCTGATACTTTGCTCTTATTCTGTCTGATCTGATACATTTTTGCACTTTCACTTTTTCACCTCAGGGAAATTTTCTCTATTATGCCGTTCAATATCTTTCAGATTCTTTTGTTGAGTCTTCACTTCAGAGAAAGCAGTAATTCGTATGTTGGATCATCTTTGTCCTTCACAGCTATCATAATGTATCCAGTTATTTTAAACTCTGTTATTTTCCTCTGACTACAGTAGCTGCCATTATCTAGAATCTTTCTTCCATAGCATTCACTTATTTAAAGTTTTGAAAATATGAATTGTGCCCTTGCTTTCCCTCATTCATCTATTTTATATACAAGGATGCTGTTTTGATCCTCAGAATTCCCATTAGGTCCACAGTCTCCTTCTAAATCTTGTCATATTGGTGTCTTTGAGCTATGGTTTCATTCAGTTTACTTTTTTTAATTCCAAAACTTAAAGCACTTGTCTTACCTAGCTTGAATTATCCATGATGAGTCACAATGTGAGGTAGAGGAATTAAGGGCTAGCTACTTGGTTTATTTTAAAGAGATAGTAGGTGAGAAGGGGAAGACAGACCGTGACTGGCTTTTTCCCATCTGAGGTGCTACAAAATGGCTTCTGCCAACCAGACATGGACCATTTTAAATCTATGGGTCTTGGTGGAATATTTCCGGTGGTATAGACAGTCCTTCATTCTTGGTAGATTTTCCTAGCAGTGTCTACCATTATCTTTCCTATATCTTGGTTAGTTTATTTGCATTAGACTCCTCAGATGTTAACATTCTTTTTTGTTTTTCTTTCCAGGGTACGGGTGGAAGTAGTATATGGATACATGGTACATGCTGTTATGAGATAACCTCTTTTCTTGGCTTCCACTGTCTTAGGATTATAGCATAAACTGGTATCAAGAAATTGTGGGTTGTTCTAAAAAATTCGATTTTTTAATAAAAACCATTGTGGTTTACTTTGTTAAGTAGTAAGGGAGAGAAGTTTTTGGAAACATTTCTATTTTGAAGTATAATATCAGATAGGGTCACTTCCTTCCTCCTTCCCTCCCTCGTCTTCTCTTTCCGTTCTTTTCTTCCTTCCTTCCTTTCCTTCTTCCCTTCTTCATTTCTTTCTCTCTTTTATGGCCAATAGTACACAATACCATAATTTGAATAGTCCATTTTTACCATCAATTATTTGACATACACCTTTTGTCGTATACTGCATTCTTAAATGTACATAAATTTATTTCTGGTGCCTCTGTTCTATTTATATACTTGGGCAAACTTTAAGGAATGGTTTTAATACCTTTTAGAGCAAATTTTTTTTATTGTTCTTTTTAAAGAGCTTTTGCCTATTGTGTGTTTTATTTTATAAATAAACTTAATGATCAGCTGTCAAGTTTCATAAAAATTCCTGTTGGTAGTTAATTGTGGTTATATTTAATTTGTGATGTGAAGAACTGGAATCTTTATATATGTACTAGAGGCCTGGTGCACGAAATTCATGCACAGTGTGTGTGGGGGCGTGTCCCTCAGCCCAGCCTGCATCCTCTCCAATCTGGGACCCCTTGAGAGATGTCTGACTGCCTGTTTAGGCCCGATCCCTGTGTGATCAGGCCTAAATGGGCAGTTGACAACCCTCTCACAATCCAGGACTGCTGACTCCCAACCGCTCGCCTGCCTGCCTGCCTGATTGCCCCTAGCCACTTGTTCCTGCCAGCCTGATCGTTGCCTAACTTCTCCCCTTCCAGCTCGATTGCCCCCAATTGCCCTTCCCTGCAGGCATCTTTGCCCCCAACTGCCCTCCCCTGCAGGCCTGGTCCCTCCCAACTGCCCTTCCCTGCTGGCCTGGTCCCCCACAACTGCCCTTTTCTGCTGGCCTGATCACTTACAACTTCCCTCCTCTGCCGGCTCTGCTCCCCCAAACTGCCCTCCCCTGAAGGCCTGGTCCCCTCCCCCCCCGCAACTGCCCTCCCCTGCTGCCCTCCTCTGCCGGCCCAGTCACCCCTAACTGCCCTCCCCTGCTGGCCTGATCACCCACAACTGCCCTCCCCTGCAGGCCATCTTGTGGCAGCCATCTTGTGTCCACATGGGGGCAGCCATCTTTGGCCACATGGGGGATGCCATCTTGTGTGTTGGAGTGACAGTCAATTTGCATTTTACTCTTTTATTAGATAGGATAAATATATATATGGGGGCCTGATGCGGTGGGGGCCAGACATGGCGGGGATCCACCTTCTCCGCGTCCCACGCGGAAAGAGAGATGAACAAACCAGTTCTAAGTGGAGGTGGCCAGGGATTGAGAAATATTAGAAATAAAGAGAGAAGACACATAGATAGATTTGAAAGCTGGGAGCTGGGTGGGACGCCACCATTCTCCCTGATGGAGAGGCTGCAAAGATGACAACCCGAGCCAGGCAGCACGTTTATTTTTATAGGCCTAGATTTACATATCTAGTCCCGCCCCTGCCGACACCTGTACTGCTATGAAGTCAGAACTGATTAACATGTCCAGCCTTATTGGGGAAGCATGTTCCCAGGGCGTGGCTCTGCCTACACCCTGAATTCAGATGATGATAATTAAAGAAAAATGCCCATGTGTCTTCCCAGGCAGCCCTCTACATATATATATATATATTTATTTTATCCCAAGCTTAATTTTTTGAGAACTTATTTTGTGTTGTTTGGAAACATTTTTAACATTATTATTCATATAATCATCATATATTTCTTGTCAGTCATTTTATGATTCTTATTGTTTATGAGAATGGGTTTTCCATTCATTTTTCTCATCAGTCTTTATGTTTGTATAGAAAAGCTGTTCTTTTTTGGTGTTGCAAATGTAATCTGTCAATTTTCTTGAAGTTTTATTGTTTTAGTATATCTCAAATTATTTTTGTGGCTATTCAGAGAAATTATGATTTTTAATATTAGCTAACATTTATTGTACACTAGATCTCTGGAGTCCAATTCCTAGTTTTAAATCCTAGCTCTGTCACTTAGCAGTTACTAATTACCCTGTTTAATCTCTCTGTGCCTTACTTTATCATCTGTAAAATCAAGTCCATAGTGTCCCCTAATGTTTTTAAGGGCTAGAATATTATGCCCTACAATTACCTGATATAATAATATAATCCAATGTTAAGAATGATATGCTTAAGAAGCACAAATCATTACGTGTTACATACCTGACAATTCATCTTGAATAGCTCTTGCTACCAATTATTAAGTAATTTCTACATGTTAACTGCTATGTGAAGGGCCTAATATGCATGCATGCTTTTCTAATTCTCATAGCAATCCACATGAAGTAGACATCATTACATTCATTTTACATATGAGAAAAGCACATGGTTCAAAAAAGTTATATAACTTACCTGAATATCTCAGCATACAGGGCAAGGATCAGTTCCATGTCTGTCAGACTCATATCCATGTCCTGAGCATCTGTGAAATCTCCACATCAGTGAATGGAATAAGCCATGTCTTATCAGAATAGGTGAAGGGGATTTCTATTATGATTCTTATTCTATGAAACATTCTTTACTTTATATAAAATATTTTTGAAAGCCATGCTATAGAGTTTGTTTTTAAATAAGAACTCAAGCCCTTTAAGAATTTTTCTTGCAGGAGATAAAAAAAAAAAAAAATGAGCCCTCATTATTTTGAATATCTTTCTCCAGTGAATGGAATTTTAATAATGCTTCAATGTCACTATTTATAATGGAGCTGAAAAAAATTGTCCTCCCAAAAGTGGATTTCTTCACTGTCCCACACTTACATATCCACATGAATTTGTGGACTTAATATTATTATACAGGTTCATCTTTATTCAAATCTCTGAGAGCAGACCACAGTGAATATAGTAGTGACACATACATTAGCTCAGTGTGTTTTCAACATTTTTTCGTATGAACCACACTAAAATAAATTATATGTTGTACATGTGATACACTCTGATTTTTCTAGTCTAATATATTATAGTAAGATGGTACTATTTTATTTCATATATATTAAAAATATGATATATACCCTATCTAATAAAAGAGTAATGTGCCAATTTACCGTACCTCTGCTATACCCATTAGCCATGCCCACCAGCCAATCAGGGGCAAGTATGCAAATTAACCCAACCAAGATGGCTGCCACCACAGAGCGAGCAGGAGGCTTGGGTTTCCCCAGTGATGGAGGAAGCCAAGCTTCCTGCACACCCTGGCCAGCCCAGGGCTCCACTGAAGGCTACAAAGTTTCAATTATAAAAGATAAATAAAATAAATCCCAACAAAAATGGCTGTGGCCACTGAGGGAACAGGAGGCTTGGGTTTCCCCAGCAATGGAGGAAGCCAAGTTCCTGGCCTTCCCTGGCCTCCTCTGAAGGCTACAAAGTTTCAATTATAGAAGGTAAATAAATCCCAGATACCAGGGCCTCCGCTTGGGTCACTGGGGGGCATGGCCGGCCTGCAAACCACCACAGACCCCTTGCCCAGGCCACCCCACACCCCAAGGGAACCCCAACCCTGATCCAGGACACCCTTCAGGGCAAACCAGCTGGCCCCCACCCATGTACCAGGCCTCTATTCTATCTCATAAAAGAGTAATATGCAAATTGACCATCACTCCAACACACAAGATGGCTGCCCCTATGTGGTCAAAGATGGCTGCCCCCATGTGGACACAAGATGGCTGTCATAATATGCCCAGCAGGGGAGGACAATTGGGAGGGACTAGGCCTGCAGGGGAGGGCAGTTAGGCATCAATCAGGCTGGCAGGGGTGTGGTTAGGGGTTTATCAGGCTGGCAGGCAGAAGCGGTTAGGAGCAATCAAGAAAGCAGGCAGGCGAACAGTTGGGAGCCAGCAGCCAGCATTGTGAGAGGGATATCCGACTGCCCCTTTAGGCCCGATCGCGGTGGCAGTCGGACATCCCTCGAGGGGTCCCAGATTGGAGAGGTTGCAGGCTGGGCTGAGGGTCACACCCCCCATGCACGAATTTCATGCACCAGGCCTCCAGTTTTATATATTTATAATGGATATATATTATGTGCATATATTATTGCAACCCATTACATTGATTTAAAGGCCCCAATATGTGTTTGATTTGAAAAACACTGCCCTAGCTATTAGCTACTCAGATAGCATGTTCAATAAATTTATGACCAAATATTTTCTCTTCTCTCGGGTATCATATAAATAATGGACTTTTCAGTGGGGAATGTGAAACACTTTATTTGAATTTCAAAGGACAAAGAGTGAAACATTTAAATTTCATGAGAAAAGCAGTCATGTATTTTGACAACTTCCTATAACTGCCTGATAGGTGAAATTCCCAGTGAAAATTTTTAAACCCTTTATCCAATATAATTGCATACATATCAGTGTATGTTTGCTTTACTGAGATAATGAATGGTTGATGTATTCAAAAATGTAAATTAAAACCACATAAAGAGATGTTTCTCTATTACATTAGACAAACAGTATAAGTGACCCTATTACACCAGATATTTTATATTTGTTTCACCAGTTTTTCCCCAATGTTGAATCCTAGAATTGGCTTATATTGCATAAGAAAAAGCAATCATATTAATTTAATACTTATAAAGATACATAGTAGGTCTCACCTGCATGCCCTAAAAAGAATTGAAGAGAACAGAAGTTCTAACTTTGAATTATCAGAGCTTTATGATTTATTATGATCTTGCTGATATAAATATAACTGGTTCATCATCTATGTCCCCAAGTTAGTACCAAAAGTAACACAACCTGGGCCTACTAGAGTGGTCCTTGAGCCACAAATGTCTGCCTTATGTTTTTGTGTGCTTTTTATCTCTGTAATGTTGCTTGTAAAATAGCTTTTATTAATTAATGCATTTTTTAAAAATTTATGTTTACTTATTTATGTTTCTTGTCCTTAGAAGTTAGGCCTGGGAACTGAGCATGGCAACAATATTAGTGACTGTATTTTGACTTTAGATTGGGTCTTCCACATGAAATAAGAAACCCAGGATGCCTCCATATGGAAGAATTTCAGCTGGGCTTTGAAGAATGATGGGGATTTGAATTTCAAATTAGATCATATTTGTGAGCAAGAAAATAGATTATAAAAACCATTGTTTGTTTAGAAAATAGAGTAGAGCAGTTTGGTTTGATTTGAGGAATTCTATAAAGCAAGAGTCTAAAACTCAAGGGTGTTCCAAGATTTTTCAGGTTTTACTGAGGCATTTTCTCCATGCAAAGTAAGACTCATTGTACTGATTTAGGTCAGTGGTCGGCAAACTGCGGCCCGCGAGCCACATGCGGCTCGCAAGACACAATTTTCCATTCTGTTGACTAATGTGTTTGCCGACCACTGATATATGGCAGGCATGTTTTATCATTTGGCTAAGCTCAATTTGAGCTCCAAAAATTTGGAGTGTTGCACAAAATACATTTGAAATACATATACAATATTTAGCATCAGATATTTTATCTCTTACAAACATTAAACTTTTTAAACCAAAATATTGCATATATCAGCTTAAAATATTTGAGAAGGCATAGTCTAAAAAACTATTTTAGGGGATGAGTGAGAACAAATATACTTAAAGAACAGAGATATAGAGGAACAGGGAAACATTGATTGGAAAAGTAGCTTAGGGCTTCACACATGCAAGAATGTTAAGGAACTTAGAATTTGTTCTCAAGGTAATGAAACTCTAAAGGGCCTATAGTATTAAAATTCATAGTCTACTATATTTCAAGTTAATAAAAATGCATTTCTTTAAATATAATAAACAGAAATTTCATTAGCTGGAAAAGCTGTATATTCTTTCCCATTATTTTTGGTAACTGAATTTTAGTGTGCTAGATAATCATTCTTTTTAATATTTCTAAGACATAAAGTGATAGAAATTTTATAAAATGCACTATACTCAGCCACAGCTAAAGTAGAAAAGGCTAAAGGTGGGATAAATGGTGATGGCAAGAGACCCAACTTGAGGTAGTGAACACTCAATACAATATACAGATGATGTATTATAGAATTGTACACCTGAAACCTATATAATTTTATTAACCAATATCACACCAATACATTCACAAAGTAAAAAACTGTGATATAATAAATAAACAAGTAAAGACAAACTTAAAAATATATTCAGTATCTTAAAACTAAAAATGCATTACTCTTAATTATTACAAATTATTTTATTTGTTGGATTGGTGGTTTATTAATAACTTTTAGATATGAGAGTTGCCCTTCAAATAAAATCTTAGTAAAAACAAAATCAATGTAAAGCAAATGGACATGAAGATGTATTCCATCAATGACAGTAATCTGTTGGACATTTGGTATGCTTGCATTATAGGTGGAAAAACACTGGCTTTGACCAATACCTCTAGTGTTTCCCTGCACTTTTCTTATTGTACAAAATTAAATTAATCACTAACACTATAACTACTTTGTATTAATATTTTATCATAATCTTCCTCTTCACTGTAAAGGCCCATAATTTATTGTAGTCATGATTTTGCCTTTTCACACATTTCTATCACACTTCTGTGATTTTCCTTTACATTAATAAAATAACTGAAAGTTTTAGGGTTGTTAATCTTAAAAATAAAATAGCTAGTTATTTAAGGAGGAAAAATTAGTTTATTTATAAACAGCACAGGAATTGCAATTTGGGACATGCAAGCTTCAGCAAACCATAGGCATGTCCAGAGAACAAAGGAAACTTCCTTTATAAAGTAGAAGGGGAAGTTGGGAGGGAGGACTTCGAAGGAAAGGCCATTGGACGAAAGAAAACAGTTCAGGGTGGTGACAATCTCTCATTGGCTGATTTGTAGCCATTTCTCATTGCCTGGGCTGTTGCTGAGGAGAAAAATGTTCCTCCTGCAGGAGTGGTCAAGTAGGCTTTTGTCTGTTGGGAGGATAAGGTGTACTTCTTCCTGCTGGAGTCTGCAGTGTCAGTGGGTAGAAGTGGTGAGAGCTCCACTTTCAGACCTTCTACACTTTGATTTTTAAAAATATATTTTATTGATTTTTTACAGAGAGGAAGGGAGAAGAAGAGGGATAGAGAGTTAGAAACATCGATGAGAGAGAAACATCAATTCAGCTGCCTCCTGCACACCCCCTGCTGGGGATGTGCCCGCAACCAAGATACATGCCCTTGACCAGAATTGAAACTGGGACCCTTCAGTCCAGAGGCCGATGCTCTATCCACAGAGCCAAACCCCTAAAAGGCACACATATACTTGCATGTGTTTTTTTTAATTTATTTTGTAAAGACCCCACTGAAGTTTTAAAGACATGAAATGTTATCACAACACTGAGTCATTCTTATTCTCTTGTCTCTCCCCTTTTACCCTTTCCCTTTTTTTCAAGATCAGCAACCAAAAAGTTATTTTTTCCTTTGATATGTTGATGTTATACTTAAAATTATAGAATATACATTTGTGTGTTTTTCTATAAAAAAGGAAAATGTAATGGAAAAATGCCCAACAATTTGTTAACAGAATTTACCTCAGATAATGGAAGTAAACATGAGGACAGAAGACAATTTTAATTTAGACACTTTTGTGTCTTTATTACAACAAGTATATGTCAGAGGACAACATTTTAACTCAGTTCACAGCCCTAGTTTTAATGCTCTGTCCCTCAGGGCCAAGATAACCTTATAATTCCCTTTGTCCTCCTTTTTATATACCAAAGAGGAAAAGTTGTTTTTGCCAAAGAAAGTTTAGATTGACCTATATAATTCAAGTAATAAGAAAAAGAATGGAGAGAGGGAGAGAAAATCTGGGAAAAACCAAAGGTATTTGTCAGATTCTATAAAAATGTCTAGTAGCAGAAAAAAAAATTAGATATTTTCATTGATTTTAAGATATGCAAATACATGTTCTGAACTGTTAAAACTTACTTTGTGTTGCTGAATTGTTTCTTTGATCCTCACACTATTATGGGTGGGGTGCTCTTTGTGTCCGCACCTGTTGCCAGTGGAAGTGAGATTCTTGTGATGTCATGAGAAAATTAATCTTTTAAGAATTGCTTGGGAGAATACGTGATATTTATTTGCATGGAATTAAACCACTGAGTTTCCAAGGTCCCATCTCCCTCCATCCCTCCAAAAAAAAGTGCAGCAATGTCTTCAGCAGAGCTAGCTTTAAAGCCACTGCCCAGAGTTTGCTCTCCATATTTGCACAGTCCATTCCAATATCAGGCCAAGTTAGCTTGTGTTCCCAGACACAGTCCATTGTGTGTGAGGTGTGCATGGCTGTGGCCATGCAGCTTCTAGGGCTACATGGCTATGGAGAGAACATGGGGGAGTACTGCCAGGGCTGACCAGCAGACCCTGAGCAACGGATGAATGATTACTCTGACATAACATTTGCTGTGAACGAGAGGGCTAAGGGACTCCCTGGCTAAAGGAACCAGATAGCCTCATTAGGCTTTTATTGTAACAGCAGTTTGAGATAAAGTTTACCTTTTAGATACAATCAGTAGGATAAGTAATCTTGGGAGGGCACATGTGTTTGCAGTGTCCTTTAAGCAAGGACACCCAAAGATTAAGCATAAGGATTCCAGTAAACACCCAGGGGTTTGCGTGTGCACAGGCTTGTTTGGAAAGGTCAGGGAATAATTAGGGGAGCCACCTTTGGCACTCCTCTAATTCAGAATTCCAATAAACAGGGTGGGCACCTTCTACACACTTCACTTTTCTCAGAATGTCCTCCTCACAAACTTTCCACCCAAGTCTTATGTGCTCCCCAACAGAGTACAAGGAAACAGAGCAAAGCCAGAGGAGCAAATCAGCTCGGCTTGTGGCTGAGCAGAGCTCCCCGCTGTGGGAGTGCACAGACCACCAGGGGGCAGCTCCTGCATTGAGCATCTGCCCCCTGGTGGTCAGTGCACATCATAGCGCGTCATTCAGCCATTAGGGTCAATTTGCATATTACCCTTTTATTATATAGGATAATGTTTAATTGGTGGAATAGTCACACATCTCACCTGCCCATTATAAAAAATTTTTTGAGATTAATGGACATAGTTTCTATGGAAAAATATATAAAGTAGTTTTTATTAAGACTTTTATGTTATACTATAATGTTATCACATTAACTTATTGTTTTGCTTTAGTCCTGCTGTTCTGTAGACTATATTTGTTATGATAGTTATGAAAATTAGTTTAGTTGCATAAATTCATTATATGAAGATTGATCTAACTAGCTTTTGCTGCAAAAAAAAAACTATTTTGCTCAAAACCATAAACATTATTCTCCTCAATTTTGTGCATTAGCCAGGCTTTGTCCTAACTGGTCTGGAGCTGGATTACCTAAAACATCCTCACAGGCTCCTCTCCCTGGCTATAATGGCTGAGATAGCCCTCCTGTAATGCTGAATCTTGTAGGAGTTGGTCCCAATTTGAGCACATGGTGAAAAATGGTTCCCAGCAGCCAGCCCCAATGTGCAAATGCAGCTCAAGCCTCTGCTATGACAAATCAGTTAATGGCTCATTAGCCAATACAAGTCACAGGCTGAGCCCCAATTCAAGGGGTAGAGAAATCAATTCTACCTCCTGATGGTTGAACAGTAAAGTCATTTTCCAAAGGGGGTCCAGAATAATGGAATGATCTTTGGCCACCTTTCAGCTTACCACAAAAGCTTTCATTATTTCTTATCTTAATAATTTTATAGCACTTTTTCATTTTATAGTTTACCAGTAGCACTTTGTATGAAAGACAGGATTGTATACTTAGGCTTTTGTTTAAAAAAAAAAGTAAACACTTGTTAATTAAACTTGAAAGATCCATATTATTTTTTCACTTAAAATCAAATAAAATTCCTAGATTTTTGCTCTTTTATGTTTATAGCAGAACTTTGTTTTAAGCTATTAAAATCAATGGTTTTTGAAGATATGGAAGATCTTATTTTGAGTTATTTGAAAGTTTTAGTATTGTGGCATCACAATTTTAAAATAAGCAATATAAATATGAGAAATATTGGGTGCTATGACCATATCAACAAATGTAATTTATTTGGCATTACTATGACTTATGAGGCATCTATCATGCTAAACATTACTCATCTCTTTGAATTTATGTGATTATGTTGTCCTTCTGACAGCAATATTGGTAGATTAGTTGTTGATATTGATTGACCTATGAAGATTTATAGCTTGGCTTTTTATTATTTTAAAATAACTACCAGTGAAAATAATATATGTGTTCAATCTATTTTATCTAGAATCTTTATACAACAAAGCACCCTAAGCTAGGATAGATTACTGTAATGCTTTGTAAGTGCTGTTTGTCTCAATATTTGATTAAATGAATTATAGATTTTGGTGTAATCACCATGGTCTATTTTCTCTAGGTTGCTATTAACTGATAATCTTAGGAATACTACAAATCTTGGAAATTTTTTTAAATTAATTTCTATATCAGGCAATTTTTTACTACTATAATATAACAAAATTATATCCATAATTAATGTGAAATAGGTGTGCTCCTTCTAGAATTATAATAGAATGGATATAGTGTTCATGTTACACAGTTAAAACAACCTTAAAGTTTAAAATTGTCGCCATAGAGAACATTTGTTTAAATAGTTTGGCCATTTTTTCAGGAAGTGAAATCAATCACAAGAGGTGATTCATCACCATAGCAATGGAATATAGAGCTATGTGCGATATATACAGTTTTTTTTTTTTCTTGTATACACATGCCTACATTAGTACCACTTGACAATGAGATTGTGGCATTAGTGTTAGGTGATCTTATGATTTTATAATTCCTTTAACATGTAAAAACATTTTACAATTACAGCTGACTATATAAATTGTCAGTTGCATTATAGTGTTTCAGAGAAATACTAAGAATAAATTGAAAAAAATGATAATTGTAGTAGAATGAGATTTTTATTGTCTTAGAAATGTCTTTATTTCAGAAAAAAACTGTAACTATTTGGCCAACTGAGGGAATCATTTTTTTCTAAATAATATATATATATATAATACAACTCCAATATTATTCTAGTGAAAATAAAGTAAAAATCACTAACATTATAATTACTAAAAATGAGTGAGTCAATAATGAAATGAACATGATGTAATACTTTTTAATTTTTAGAATAAAAATATATTGCTACTCAATTTAATGGGTTATCCATTATTTTCACAAATGTTTCAATATGTCATTATTGGTGCACAAAATTCATGCACGGGAGGGGGTCCCCTTATCCCAGCCTGCACCCTCTCCAAAACGGGACCCCTCTCACAATCCAGAACCACTGGATCATAACTGCTCACCTGCCTGCCTGCCTAATTGCCCCTAAATGCCCCCCTGCCAGCCTGATCACCCCTAACTGCCTCTGCCTGCCAGCCTGACCACCTCTAACTGCCCTCCTGCCAGCCTGGTCACCCCTTACTGCCCCCCTGCTGACCTGGTCACCCCCAACTGCCCCCCACCGCTGGCCTGGTTGCCCATTACTGCCCCCCCTGCCGGCCAGGTCACCCCCAACTGCCCCTCCTGCTGGCCTGATCACCCCCAACTGGCCCCTTTGCCAGCCGTTCACCCCCAACTGCCCCCCCCCAACGGCCTGGTCCCCCCAATTACCCCCACCTGCTAGCCTGGTTGCCCCGTGTAGCCTGCTGTTCATTTGTTTGGTCATCCCTCACTAACCCCTCTGCCAGCCTTGTTGCCCCACACAGCCTGCAGATCGGTCATTAGTGTTACTGTGACGGCATCCTGAACGATTTGCATATTCCTCTATTATTAGTATACTAGAGGCCCGGTGCACAAAATTCATGCATGGGGAGGTGTGTCCCTCAGCCCAGCCTACACCCTCTTCAATCTGGGACCTGTCAAGGGATGTCTGACTGCCCGTTTAGGCCCGATCCTGGTAGGATCGGGCCTAAACGGGCAGTCGGACATCCTTCTCACAAACCAGGACTGCTGGCTCCCAACTGCTTGCCTGCCTGCCTTCCTGATTGCCCCTAACTGCTTCTGCCTGCCAGCCTGATCACCAACTAACCACTCCCCTGCCAGCCGAATTGCCCCTAACTGCCCTCCCCTGCAGGCCTGGTCACCCCTAACTGCCCTCCCCTGCAGGCCTGGTCCCCTCCAACTGCTCTCCCCTGCAGGCCTGGATCCCCCCCAACTTCCCTTCCCTGCAGTCCCGGTCGCCCCCAACTTCCCTCCTCTGCCGGCCTGGTCACCCATAACTGCCCTCCCCTGCAGGCTTGATTGCCCCCAACTGCCCTCCCTTGCAGGCCTGGTCACTCCCAACTGCCTTCCCCTGCTGGCCATCTTGTGGCGGCCATCTTGTGTCCACATGGGGGCAGCCATCTTTGACCACATGGGGGAAGCCATCTTGTGTGTTGGAGTGATGGTCAATTTTCATATTACTCTTTTATTAGATAGGATAGAGGCCTGGTGCACAGGTGAGGGCCAGCTGGTTTGCCCTGAAGGGTGTCTCGGAATAGGGTGGGGGTTCCCTTGGGGTGTGGGGCAGCCTGGGCAAGGGGTCTGTGGTGGTTTGCAGGCTGGCCATGCCCCCCGGTGACCCAAGCGGAGGCCTGGTATCTGGTATTTATTTATCTTCTATAATTGAAATTTTATAGCCTTGAGCAGAGCCAAGCCTCCTGCTTGCTCCGTGGCCACAGCTGTTTTTGTTGGGATTTATTTATCTTCTATAATTGAAACTTTGTAGCCTTGAGTGTAGTCCAGGCCCAGCCAGGGTGTGCAGAAAGCTTGACTTCCTCCATTGCCAGGGAAACCCAAGCCTCCTGCTGGCTCCACAGCCATCTTGGTTGTGTTAATTTGCATACTCGCTCCTGATTGGCTGGTGGGCATGGCTTGTGGGTGTAGCAGAGGTACAGTCAATTTGCATATTACTCTTTTATCAGATAGGATATATATATATATATATATATATATATATATATATGAACAATGAAATAAATGTATAACTTAAAAACAATGCATGAAGTACAACATGATGAATTTTTAAAATATTAAAATCAAAAGTTTTCCCAAACTTTCAACTTATTCACCTCAATGTTTATTTTTAATTTTCTATCATGTAGTCAAATGGATTTGGGGACAGAGATGCTACATTGAATGGATACAGGTTTTCAATAAAATAAACTAATGCCAAGTAGCCAAGTAAATTTATTCTTATTTTAGATAAACTGTTATCATCTATAGCATCCTATATAATAAAAGGCCAGTGACCAAATGGCAGAACCACTGGAACGACCGGGACAACTGCAGCCTCTCGCCCTGGCTGGCCCACCCCCCGATTGGCCCCCATCGGGGCAGGCCAACTGGACCTCCCCAGTGCATGAATTCGTGCACCAGGCCTCTAGTTATGTTACAATTGACAATGATGGAAGATTTGTGTATATAGTTTTCTGCCTAGTATATTAGATTAACCTGTCACTAATTTAAATTTAATCTCATTTGAACAAAATCTTAAGTAATATAGCTCAGAAAGAAGTCTGTTTGACTTCCACAATTTTAAAAAAAATGGCAAAAGTAAAAGGAATTGAGCAAAGCTGACTAATTTTTATATTTAGACTTAGGTCACTTAGACCAAGTTCAGTATTTTATTTAATAGACTGATTTAAAGAATGAGTTTTCAGCCCAGCTAGTGTATCTTAGTGGTTAAGCATTGACCTATAAACCAGGAGGTCACTGTTCGACTCCTGGTCAGAGCACATGCCTGGGTTGCGGGCTCATTCCCAAAAGGGGGTATACCAGAGACAGGCATTCAGTGATTCTCTCTCATCATTAATATTTCCATCTCTCTCTCTCCCTTCCTCTCTGAAATCATTAAAAATATATCTTAAAAAAAAGGAATAAAATAGAAAAAAATTGCATATGACATGAATATTTCAATTCGTTATTAAATATCACAATGAATGCTATTTAGGCTGTGAATTTCCTCTGCAGACACTAAGAGTGGCCTTCTGTCATCTTTGTGGGATAATATATGACTTCGCCTGCCAAAAGTTACACAGTGAACGTAACATCCTATCTAATAATAGAGTAAAATGTAAATTACCATCACTCCGCTACGCCCACGATTGGGCGGTGGGAGGCTGGGGGGCGGGACTCGAGGTGGCCTATCTGGCCATTGAGAGGCACGGATCCACTGCCACTGAGGGGGGCGGGACTCCCGCCCCCTGCAACTCTCAATGGCCAGATCGAGGCCAGATCCACGGCCGCTGAGGGGGCCTGCGCGGACACCCAGCTGCACCTCTCAACGGCAGGGTAGCCAGGTGTCCGCGGCAGCCCCCCTCAGCGGCCGTTGAGAGGCGCAGGGGGTGGGAGTCCCGCCCCCTGCGCCTCTCAACAGCAGGGTAGCCCCCCTCAGCGGCCACGGACCATCAAAAGCGTGGGAGCTGGGTGCCTGTCCGCCCAGGCACCCAGCTCCCCGCGATCAAAAGCAAAAGTGTGGCAGCTGGATGCTTTTCCGCTCAAGCACCAGGCCTTTCAGAAGCCTCCGCCACGCCGGAGGCTTCTGAAAGGCCTGGTGCACCAGCGATCAAAAGTGAAAGCGTGGCAGCTGGATGCCTGTCCGCTCAGACACCAGGCCTTTCAGAAGCCTCTGCTGCACTGGAGGCTTCTGAAAGGCCTGGTGCACTAGCGGACAGGCACCCAGCTCCCCGTGATCAAAAGCAAAAGCGTGTAGGGGACCCTACACGTGCATGATTCAATCATGCACTGGGCCTCTAGTTATCTAATATTGTGGTATGATGACATATGCCATAGTTAAGAATTCTTAATGTATCATTTCTTTTTTTGTTATTAATAAAGTAGTTTCAAATTTTTTATTGTAAAGAAATTGAAGAGATTTGTGGAGTCCTCCAGTTTTCTCTTTGTTCTCTTTAGTATACAATGGGTTAAAAAAGAATTCAAATCTAAAAAATATATATATATATACTTCAAAATTTTCATACATACTGTTGTTTCCTGTAGCTTTTGAACAGCTTGTTGTCTACAGTAGGGATTTTAAAAATAACAATATACAGATGAATCTTAAATTGTTTAATGCTTTTCTAACGTTTATTAATGTATGTTTTAGTAATGATCTTTTCTGGATTCCTGATGAAAACCAAAAGTGAACTCACATAACTAGTTTTTTAACATTTCCACAAAATATAGCAGGTTGTACTTTGTAGCTTTTTAATCATTTGTTTGCATCTGTACTCAATATGCCCTGGAAATTTCCATGCACTGGTCATAGAAGTAGTTACTGTTGTTTTTATAACAAACATGTAGCATTCCCAGGGCTGGAATTAGAAAATGAAGTTTATTTAAATTTGAGAGACAATTGTGTAGTGATAAACAAGCAAATAAATTAACCTTGCTTCTTATAAAAGGTATAAGACTAATGAATTAATAAATAAGTCAAGCTGTCTTTCAATTCCTTTTCAAATGGTCAGTGAAAGTTTAGATCATTATTATATCTACAGTTAAAATATTATAAATCCCTTCTAACATGGGTATACTATTTTAACATTTATTCCAAAGATATTGTTACAGTAAGCATCCATGTCGATTTTATGGCCATAAGGTTTTATGTAGACATTTAAAAATTTGGTGATGGGCACATGGTGCAATATACAGATCTTGTAACATAGAAACCCACACCTGAAACCTATATGTCCATGTTGACCAATGTCACCCCAGTCAATTTAATACATAAATAATTAAATAATAAAAATTTAAAAAGTTTCTAGAATAAAAATTTAACAAAAACAACGAATTCGTTCAGTACCAGTAATTATTCAAGGTTTTTAAGCTAAAAATAGAGTACAAATTTGAATTCAAAGGTGAAGTAATACGGGCTATTGATTCTTTATCTGAAAACTCAATCAAGTGAGGTTCCAGAGTCAAGACAGGTTTATGAATCTTGTAACTGAAAAACTATGATATTACAGTTATCAAATGAGCATGGTTATGTTCCAATAAAACTGCATCTGAGGACACTTAAACTTGAACTTCCTATAATTCTCATGTGTCATAGAATAGTACTCTTCACTGGATTTTTTACAAACTATTTAAAAATGTAGAAAAACTGTTCTTTGTTTGTGAATGTAGTAAAACAATCAGCTGGCAGAATTTGTCAAGTGAGCTGTAGTGGTTGATCCCGAAGGCAAATGGAAAAAGTCCAGACCAAGAAGGTCTTTCAAAAGTTATCAGGAATGATTGAAAAAGGAAAGAAGAATTAGAAAATGTTTGGATATGGAGAAAAAAAAATAATGTGGGGATTATTTAGGATGCTTTTTAGTTTTCTTGCTATTCTTGCTCTCTGTTCTAAAATTTCTATGATGTTAGATTTTGTATTATTGGGAAAATAAGACCATTTAAATCTGAAGCAAAACATTGAACTGTAAATCATTGACTACCCCATTCTTCCTAATGTATATCAAGTATTCATCAGTACTTAGAGTTTGAGGGGCATGTGGAACATAAAATTTCAGATTAATACATCTCAAAATTAGCCATAGTCAGAAAATGTTTGGATAATGTAGCACTTACCTTTAATATGTTTTAAAAGAAAAAAACATACCCACATCTGTTTTCTTTCTTTTTTTCTCTAAAACTATAGTCTCTACAGACACCCAGTCAGGTTCTTGAATTTGCATTTTTTAAAATGAACTGGGTATCTGTGGTTGAATGATCAGAAGCTAAAAGAAAAACACATTTGCTATTCTTGTTCTCTGTTCTAAAACTACTGTTTAGTTAGTGGGCTAGACAAGCACCTCTTCAGATTGAAACCTCAGAATTCTGTACATTTCTCTACTGGAGTCTCAGTTCCATTAGTGACCCTGATGTGAGCTCTTCAGCATCACTATCCTTCCCCCCAAACATCCTCAGGATGGAACAGGATACCCTACAAATACTGGCATTGACTCCTTCCCCCAAAGCGAACAATTACCAATGACAGCAACCATTTGTCACTAACAAAAGAAAATTATTATTTTGACTAAAATGATACTCATAACAGACAAGTACCATAAACATTAGGGAACATAAGTCTCTACTGTTAGGAAACAGTGCTTCATCAGATCCGATAGCTTCCTTCACACCACTCTCACTGTGCCATTACTGACACCCCGCTGTTTTCAGTCTCCTGACCATCCCTGCGTAGAGTCAGGAAAGAAACTCTAGGCCAGAGCTCTGAGGATGAGATGACCCACTTACGGAAACTCTCCCGCTCCAGTGACTGATGTTCTCCTTTCTCTGTTTGAAGCAGTTCAAGAGGGTTAGTTTGTTAGACTGGAAGCTGATCTCCTGTTTACTCTTACTTGGTCAACTGAAAAATGATATACAATTGTTTCCTCTGAAGCAAGCACACAAAAACAAATAAGTAAGTAAGTCAGTAAACCAGCTACCTGAGGTAGTTAGCGAGATCTGAGGCCACACTGCCTTTACATATTGATGTCATGAAAAGACATGAGAAGGAGGTAAAGGCTTCTGTATAAGCTTCACTTTGGCTCCATGCATTTGCCTGGTTTGCTGGATGGACGGACCCGAGCAACTGGTTGAATTCGTTTCTAGTTATACAGCTCATTCTCTGCTGCTGCCACGGCAGCCCATCCTGCAATGAAACCCTGCGCTTGACATTGACTGGCCAAAGATCACTGTGAACTTGACTGACCAGGTTCCACTGGAGCTCTGGCTTCCTTACAGCTGCCTAGAGAGACCTGGTGTGTGTGGGGGTGGAAGGGAGGAGGTGAATTATAAACTATGGCACAGCTTTTGATCAGTAAGGGGTAGGGAAGCAGATAAGCACTGCCCCTGACAGATGACTGTCCTCAGATATCATTATTCCTAAGGCTTCTCTGACGAGGGATGATTATCAGTGACCATTTAGGTCTCTCTCCTCAGTATAAATGTTCTTTCTTTTTCCATGCCTCACTACATTTTCTTCCTTCTCTCTTAATCACCAGTGACTGATTGGAGTCCTTAATAAAACGTTAGCACATAATATTTTACTCAGGCTCTGATTTTTAGGCAATTCAACCTTAAGATAAGTAATTAAGATTAAATTGCACACCAAGAACAAAAGTGAAGCAATATATTCCTATTATTTCATTTTAAAGAGGCATGTCTCCATTAAATGTCTAGACTGAGAATTAGAGCTATTTCCTTAAAACATCAATTCATCAGGGGAGAAACATGCATTCTAAGAGTTTATGATAGCAATTTCCATATTTTCATGGGCTGAGAATTTAAAACTACCTTGTGGCTGATTGAGGATATTGCTCAGAGGCTTGTGCATATTCTGAGTACATCACAAACACAAAGTCTCATGTAGAGATAGATCACAGGAGAACACCCGCTTCTTCATAAAGATGCCTTAATTGGGGGGTTTGCTACTGTTAATAACCTAATAACCCTACCGTATTTAGGAGGAGATTCAGCTTCATGTTGGGAAGATTATACAAAAAAAAATGCATAGCTCATTTGTAGAATACATGCTGATTGGGAAATAATCTAGAAAATACAAAAAACCTCTATGAGTTTGTCATCACTATTTCACAATCTTTTATTCTCTTTTAAGACCTTTTCACCTTGACATGAATTGCCCAATAACTACAAGTAGTTGATCAGGAGACTCTTAACACATTCAAAATACTGATTCTGTGTATACTTTTACCATAGAAGTCACTTTGCTCATAGTAGCCTTAGTTTGACTAAACTATTTGCAAGTCTCTGTAGGGAGAATCAGACCACTTAATGTGGTAATATTCTGGTGACTATTAAACTGCTTGAAAATAAATGGAGCTAATAAATGTTGTATAATTTACACAGTTAATCCTCCCATTTCATTCTCTCCATTTATATTCCAGATGCTATGCTTATGATGCTTTTTTCTCCCACCAACACCCTAGCAATTTAACAATGTTTAATTTATTGATTGTTTAAATCATTTATTGATTGATTGATTATAGTAAAGAAACTACTCTTCAGTCAAGTTGAAAAGACAGATATGTAGACAAATAATATAGAGTAATATATGCATTAATAGCATATGGTCTGGAGTTAGCAGAAATGGGGACGTGAGTATTTCTGAAAGGAGTTGTAAAATATAATTTGCACTGGCACTTGAAGTTGACCAGATAAACAAGAGAGGAAGGTATTCCTTGAAAAGGAAATACATTTGCAAAAGTTGGAAATTATAAAAGAGCATGGTCCAATCTGTAATCTCTTTGTGGTTGAATGTTATTGAAATTCAGTAGGGTAAAAGTGGTGGATGGTACAAGTCAGTAATGGGGAGTTAGACAGATTTCACATTGTAAAAGTTGTTCGTGTCTTGCTGGATAATTTGGACTCTTCAATAGGTGAGAGGAAAACAGAAGTGGGTTAAACAGAGGACAGAGTATTGGAGTGGAATAAAAGGATCAAATTTTAATTTTTAGAGTAATACCCTTGAAGACAGTATAAAATAATGATTAGAAGGAAAAGGAAGTGTTATAGAGAAATAAGAATGTTTAGAACAGTCCAAGTGAGAGGTGAAGAGCTAACTTAAGTCAGTAGATAAAGAAATGGTGTGCAATGGGGCTAATATTTCAGTGATAGAAAGGGTGTAAAATTAAGACTCAGTGAAAAATTTGTCATTGAACTCATTGGGAGAAAATAAATCAAGAATCGCTTACATGTTTGTTTCTCTGAGAACACATGGTGCAGGATCTAAATTAACAATCACTTCAATCATTCTTTTAAAAAAGCAGTTATTTAATACCTGCTATGTTTCAATCACTGTGATAAGCACTGGGAATGCAAAAAAAAAAATGAATGCTACATGTTTTCTAAGAATCTGTGACAACATGATTAAATGAAATTGTTTTAATCACAGTCTCAGTTGAGACCCCAAGAAAATGCACACTGATTCCAAAGTAATGAATGGACTATCCCATAAGACTTGGCAAAGAAGCATGGGAAAATAATTTACATTATTCACCATACCCACCAAACTAAGGATACAGAGGTATAGGATTTTGTATAAAGAAGAGAAGTTATAGAGCTTTTCATGAACAGGTCCTCTGCTATTCCCCCAGGGAAAGGCATGGTCCCTCTAGCACAGGGGTCGGCTCCCATTGGAGGATGTTATATATGACCGTAGAACTTGGGACATATAGAGAACTAGTGTTTGACTCAGGCCTGAGAGATTTTAAAGATGATAGGTTGGCACATTTGAGTGGCTTTCACTCCCAGAGTTTGGCAGACAAAGAATGCTGAGGTTCACCCCTAAGCCAGATGGTGGTCCTCTGTGAGTGAGAGCTATAGCTTAGGGTTGCATTACATAATCAATAGGGATAAAGTAACCTGTACAGAGGTGGAGCCCAGGATTCCCAGGTATAAGAAAACAGTTTCTTTTTTTTTTCTTTTTAAAAATATATTTTATTAATTTTTTACAGAGAGGAAGAGAGAGGGATAGAGAGTTAGAAACATCGATGAGAGAGAAACATCGATCAGCTGCCTCCTGCACACTCCCCACTGGGGATGTGCCCTCAACCAAGGTACATGCCCTTGACCGGAATCGAACCTGGGACCCTTCAGTCCGCAGGCCCATGCTCCATCCACTGAGCCAAACCGGTTAGGGCAAGAAAACAGTTTCAAATTACCAGCTGATGAAGAAGCGTTCCACTTCATAAAGGGTCCTGCAGGAGAGGGATCCCCAGCCATTGGGAGGTCCCACCACTAAATCAAAGAAATAAGTGTTCCAGAAAAGTGCAAGGAGATGCCTCCAAGTACCTGCCATGGGCCTGACATGCAAACTCCAGCCCAGAGCAGTATTGGTGAAGGAACATTGTTCCCTCTTTATTTGTTCTTGTTGTTGTACTCCATGTTGTGAGGATGAGGAGGAGGAAGAGTAGAAGTTTTGAGATGTGAGAGAGAAAGGAACTAATCTCCCTTTTAGTTCAAGGCAGTGAGTATCAGCAGGCCCGAGCTGAGGAATTAGAGGGGATATTTGAGGCTTGGCTAGTATGTGGATTAAATAATTATTACAAAGAGACCTTTTAATTTTCTGAGAGTATCCTGAAAATGCATTGGACTTTGACTAGATTTCATCTAATGGGACAGGGAAGAGGTTGTTCTACGGAGTGGGTTAGACTAGACAATGGGGAAAAACAAGGTAGGATCTAATTTTACTCTGTGGGTTTACATTTACTATTCATGATGATTAGAAACCTTTCAGTTTAAAATGTTCAAATATTTGATGTTGGTTAGTTTACTGAAATTTGTCTGTGAGTTAGAAGAGCTAGGTTAGCTCTGACCTGTGTTACTGTAGGCCCATGATCACACCACCCCATGTTCTCTGTGTTCTCATACTTACAGTAAGGATTTAAACTGTTTTTTCTCTGTCATGTCTCACATTCAGTTCTAAAATTCTGAGTTCAGAAAATGAGTAATATGACTGATATAATTTATTTGTTTATAAGATGCTAATGAAATAAGGAAATGAGCTGCCAAAAGTCTAGGGAGCAATTGAATTTGGGGCCTCAATTTTCACTTTACACAATGCTCAGAGTATTATTATTATTATTATTACCTCACTGCAGTTTATACAATCATATATATTTTATGTGATTGCCTGAGAAGCCTACATAGAAAACTACAAACAGTAAATTTTTGTGAAAAATAATAAAAGGAATAAAGAAAGGCCACCTTTGAAGTTGTTTAAATATACTTTTAGTAGGTCTCCAAATGAGCATCATATAAAATAAAAGTGTATTTGGAACTTATTTTAAGGAGATTGTCATATATAATAACACTAGAGTCCCGGTGCATGGATTCGTGCACCTGTGAAGTCCCTTGGCCTGGCCTGCAGGGATTGGGCTGAAACTGGCTCTCCGACATCTCCCAAGGGGTCCTGGGTTGCAAGAGGGTGCAGGCCAGGCTGAGGGATCCCACTTGTGCATGAATCCGTGCACCAAGCCTCTAGTATCTCTTCCTGCCCTCCTCCGTCCTCCCTTCCCTCTGAGATTCATTAGTCTGTTCCAAGTTTCCCTGCCTGTGGTTTCCACTCCTGCATTGAGCATCTGCCCCTGGTGGTCAGTGTGTGTCATAACTACCGGTGGGTTGGTTGGTCGGCTGGTCGCTTAGGCTTTTATATATATACGTAGATGTTTTGATACCAAGAGAAGACTATATTAAGTCTTGGTAATAACACTAGATAAAAACAACAGAAGAATACTGTACAGGGGGTTTAGGTTTTTTTTGTAACTTCAACATGCACTCTAAAAACAAATTCTATTTGGTCTTATC
This sequence comes from Cnephaeus nilssonii, assembly GCF_951640355.1. Classification (NCBI taxonomy): domain Eukaryota; kingdom Metazoa; phylum Chordata; class Mammalia; order Chiroptera; family Vespertilionidae; genus Cnephaeus; species Cnephaeus nilssonii. Next base: position 14,618,787 of record NC_137079.1, read on the forward strand.
AAATGTTTCTAAAGTTCATCAGAAGTGGAAACAAGCATCTTGTGCATAACTTGGTAAGATGAAATATTTATGTGAACCAACTGTTTCTCTTGTGCAGAATTAATCATAAACTTTAAAATGCTGAAACGTGTGGAACTCACTTGAAATTTCTAGTGAACTCCTGTTATTTTTCAATACTTTATTTTTCCTGTCAAATTTTTGAAATAAGATTTACTTTATTACAATTTAAAACAACAACAATAGTTTAAGAAATTGTGTGCTTAAAATTCTATATCAACATATGCAGATAAAATCTCAAAACACAACTACATGTGAAAAGATTAGAGTATATTTTAAAGGAAATTTAATAAAAGAAAGAGACCCTGAGGAATCTTCCCTTGACACCTACTTAGAACAAATGGTATCAGGAGGCAAGGCCATCTGTCTCAGTGTTTGCTTGTTAGAAACGTGCAGGTATGTTTGTTAAAAATCATCCCGTCTTCCTTGGAAAATAACAAAAAGAATTTGACAACTTTCAAATTCCTAAATTAGAGGGTCATGAACTTGCTACATTTTTGAGCTGAGACAAAATATTAAATATAATGTTTTGTTATACATCCCTTGAGAGGTTATTACAATGCTCATTAGCTCTTATATTTAGTATTCAAGTTGCATTTGATATTGCCTGTGCTCCCTTTCTTTGTTAAGGACAAATACTGAAATAGTTTACCAACACACATGATGGTAAGTTATAATGTATATTATCTCATATCCTTGGATTTCCTTGGTTGAGGACTCAAAGTAGATTTTTCTAAATATTCTAAACCTTAAAACCTAAGGGTTGGAAGTAGTGTGGTAGTATAGTTGGACATTATGATTGACAATGTTTAAAATTCACATTTAAATGTCATTATGTGGGTTGGGAACGCTCACTAGGATTTTTATGGGCACGGATTTCTTGGAATGCCCTGGGAGAGTGCAAGGTGTTGAATTGTATTCCCATCTCACGGCGCTTTGTGTGCAAGAAATGTGAGGCACATATGCATCATTTCAGGAAGAGTAAGAGAGAGGACTTCTTCAATTCAAAACCAGAGACGATTTATTGAGATGTAAAAGAAAAAAATACTAAGTCTTTTTTTCAAGGTGCAGTATAATTTGTTGTAATTAAAATATAAACCCTAAGCCTAGGACTAAGCAACTAAGAGGAATAACACAGAAAAAGAAAAATTTTCTATTAGTTTTATTTTCATTATTATTTATTCTTTACAAATATATTGTACCTATTTAAAATAACAGCCTGAATGATTTATTGTCACTGGGGAAAAGCTTTTCATTATGAGACTTAGGTAATAAAAGCATTCCACAAATAGCACTCTCATTTTACTTAAGTGTAAAATTTATTTTTAATTTGTCATTCACAGTGATATATTTAAATTAATGTAGAGAGGGAAAAATAGATTGTTGTAATCCTCTCCATTTAAGAGCTAATCCAAGTGATTTCTGTAACAAAAATTGTTACGTATCACCTTAGGTTGTAAAAATTGTTACAAATAACATTCATGTGTAAATTTGATTTCTACTGTAGCTTCTTCTAACACAGGTCAAAGCTAAGGTTATAAACGATTTTTGCTGATATTATAAACAAAGCATTAATACAGTTTCATGCCATGATCTTCTCTATAATAATTTCTATGAAGCCAAATTTATTTCAGTTCCCTACTTTTCTCTTTTTTCCCCTATGTTTGATTGGTCTCTTCCCACTACCAGACATTCCCTTCATTTCTTTTTGGATCCCTACCTTCTCCTGGATACACATTATTGAGCATTCAAATATTGCAGAAAACCTCCCCTAACTATGCCTGTGTGTAATGAGTCCTTTGGTGCTTCTATAGAGCTCTACAAAACATATATCATTTTATTTTTCCATTCTATTGCATTAATGCCTCACCCACCAAAATAGAAGACACTTTAAGACAAGGATCATGCCTGTTATATTTGTACTAGAGGCCTGGTGCACGGAATCTGTGCATGGGTAGGGTCCCTAGGCCTGGCCTGCGATCAGGGCTGATCTGTGGGGCGACTGGTGGGTGATCGGGGGCCCCTGCTGGCACCTGCCTTGGCTGGCATTGTGCCACCCACTCACTGGCCCCACCCCCTGCCGCAGCCGCCAGTAACCTTCCTCTGGGGGGTGACCAGCAAGGTGATTGGAGGGCCCCCACTGCCACTCGCCTTGGCTGGCCTGGGGCTGCCAGCTGGGGGCATCTCCTGCATTGAGCATCTGCCCCCTGGTGGTCAGTGTGCATCATAGTGACCGGTTGTCCCACCGATCGCTCCACCGTTCAGTCAATTTGCATATTAGGCTTTTATTGTGTAGGATTGCTTTAATCTTTGCTCCATACTAATGGGTCATTACATTTTGGTTTAATTCATATGAACTGGTACTATTCCAGACTTTGGCATTTTTATTAGTCTTTCCAAGAAGAATTATTGGACCAACTAGAAAGAGATAGTACTAGCAACTGACCATAAAATACATAAACTATTTCGTATTAGGATTTCAGCCACTTTTAGAAAATAACTGATTTTCAATTCTCTTTACAAAAGTATATGTGGCAGGTACTTGAATTCTATCCATTAAATGTTGACTTTATGAGTTCTATAAATATAGTATGAACCCAAATGACTCACAGAGTGTCAGAACTGAACATACTAAGACTTAGGTAAAGTGCCTTTTGATCTCAGAGTTGTGCTAAGTATTCAAGATTGGTACTCAAAAGGAGTCAGCTGAGGTAGCAGGGGCCTGGAGTTTAGATAGACATATACTGGTCCAACTTAGGCTCAGTGGTCTTCTGCTGGCCTGTGAATCCCTTCCTGTGCTGAGAGCGGTCTTGTGTAAGAAGAGAGCTACTTGGAATGAGACTCTTTAATACAGACTAAATTATTAAAATTGACAGTTTTTATGATTTTAAATAGGAAGAATTGTTTGGACTTATCTTTAATTCTAGCACTTAGAAGTTGACACAAAAGGAAAAATCCTCTTTTTATCTTGGGAACATTGTCAGAAATAGGACACAGACTTATCAAAATACAAATCTTCACAATGGTATTTTTAATGATTTTTAAGTTTTTTCATAGACTTGAAAGTTAGTACCATATGCTTCTGGGTTATTTTCTTTCATAAACTGCTATACTTTTATTTGCATTCTACAATTGGTTTAAGGAAAGTTTTAAAATGTTATTTTTTTACTAAGTAGTATTTAAGAAAAATCCCTACTTTCATTACACACAAAAACAAGACAATGACATCAAAACTAAAGCAAAAACCATGTTTTAATATAAAGCAATTCCAAAGTAATTATCTCCTCATTCTTCACAAAATGCATACTTACTTTAAAATTTAAGAAAAAAACAAATCCATGTAAAAAACACAAAAATATATAAGTGATAGTATAAAAGAAGTTGATAAAGGACTTCTCAATTTTGTTTTTGTTTATTTAGCTGTTGTAACATAGTGAGTACTTAAGGGTGTCGGATTCTATTTCTCACATCTTCATCTTTCTAATTTAGAAATCTGTGTTCATGTCGGATTTTTTTCTGCAGCATTGTTTGAAACTTATTTTGTTTAAGGTTTGCATTGTTTTTAAAAATTGTACATTAATCCTCACATATCATGATATATCTTTGATAATGGCAATGATATATGTATTATTTATTCATTTTTGATGCTTTAAAATTTGAAAACAATAAAAAAGTAAAAGGCTAAATGTAATAAATTACTTTAAGCAATATAAAAATAATAATAGGTGTTCTGAAAATTGAATACAAAAATTAGAGGGAATGGATTCTTTAAAGAGGTTACTTTGATGGGACTGGATAGTTCTATATTTTTATATTTTCCAATACTATATCTACTAGCCACACGTGGATATTAGATTTTAAATTAATTAATATTAAATAAAATTTACAATTAGTTTCTAATTTTAGGTGCTAATTAGATACCTGATACTGGTGGATACTCTATTGGATAATGCCAGCAATTCTCATTATCACAGATAGTTCTCCTGGGCAGTGCTGATCAGTTGACGTAGGGCAACAGAAACAGTTGGGAGGCCAAGAACAGTTTACCTATTAAACCATATGTCATTTCATAACATTTGAGCTTTATCCATGAGGTTCTTAATTTTTAACCTGTTACTATATTTTTTAATTACTAATGATTTTATCCACAAAATTAAGGTTCATTCAATACAAGGTTGATTTAGTGCCATTTAGTGCAGTTTTTTACTAATTGATAACTATGTGATCATCCAAGGATTAACACAGTCACAGATTAAATTATCTCAAAAACTATAGCCTGTCCTTTCTATGAGTGTCTCATTTGTCATGTTTAAATTTCTTAGGGCAGAAATAGGTCACATTTCTATTTATTCTTCAACTAGAGGCCCTGTGCATGGAATCCGTGCATAGGTAAGGTCCCTAGCGGCTGCCGGCTGCAGGCCGGGGCCTCCCTTCCCTAGCTGCTGGATGCTGGCTGAGGCCTCCCTTAGTTTTGCATCACCCCCTGGTGGTCAGCGCCCATTATAGCAAGAGATCGAACTCCCAGTTGGTCGAACTCCCAATGGGACACTTTACATATTAGGCTTTTATATATATATAGATGTGTTTAACAATACCAAATCTTATAGGAATATTTTTATCTTGAAAAATCAGCGATTTTTTTACACTGATTTTGGTTTGCTTCTGAGTTTAGATCCACTGATGGTCTTAAAATTCTCAGTTGACTTTTAATAGATTCTTTTTTACCCTAAAGAGAGAGCCTGTACCCCCTAAAAAACAATACTTTAATAGACAATTTTTGGAGACCATTACTCTAGCCCACAGTGAATACACACCTTTAAAATGGTTTGATCATTTCTTTTCCAGCTTTAAATTGGTAGATTCTCAGCATTACACTTTGGTCAATATATTGACATGGAAATTTAAGAATAACAAACATTGAGTTACCTCAACTAGTCAGTTTATACTTAACATTGATCCTAATGAGCAAATTAGATTTGCATTGTTCTACAGAGGTTAATAAAATAGTATGTTCAGTAAAACTTTTTAAGGAAGTAAATTTATTATAGATCTTCATTAAAAAAATCAATATATTTATTTGCCTTTATTGAACTAGGTGTTTAGAGAAAGGCCTTCCTTTTTTAAAATTTTACTGTCTCATTCAGCTAGTTTCAGGTAGCACCTCAGTTGCCTATGAGTTAAAGAGAAGCAAGGAAATATAATTTTGCTTGGGCATAATTTCTAATGGCTTAAAAATTTAGTGAAATAATTTCATCTTGCAAAAATGTGTTTTTGTTTTCAAGAGGGACATAATTTGCCTTTTCCTTCAATGTTTCTCTGGAGTCACTTCTACTCATGTTTCCTTATTAATAAATCCAGTAAATATTTTATATGAGTATGATTGGAACAGGCTATGACAAATTGATAATTACATTTGCATTGTAAAATATAGTATTTCCAACCCATATACTGGAGGCTACATTGGCTAAATGTATTTTCATAAGATTAATGGCTCAAGTATTAGAAGAAGTTTTAGCATCCTCTGGAATCAAACACAAAGTGGCAGCCAAGTATATGTCATGATGACGGTTAAGCTGCTTATTGAATATTTTGTAAGGCTAAAAGCTTTCTGCCTTTGCATTATGCTACATTATTTAGAATGTCTATTGATTTTTTGAAGTTAGGTTGCTAGCATGAAGAAGGCAAGGCCATGTTGCAATGATTTCTATAAACTGACCTACTTCTCATTTATTTCTCCCAAGCTACACATCATTCTCAGACTTGAAGGTCATAAAAATTTTTCTAAAATATCTTAAGATGTTCAAACTGTAGCTTAATTAATGCCTGTTTCCCCCACTTGCAGATAAACTGATCATAGACTACCACATTAGCCCAGTGACATTTATATATTTTCATGTTATATTAAATGCACTCTATAAGAGCTCACTATCACAACATGTAGATGAATTTTGAATGTGAGGTTTATTAGTTTATATAATGTTAGCACTTATTTTTTTAGGAGAAGAAAATCTTCTGTTACATTTGTTTTTACTCTGTCCATTAATTTACTGTACCTATAACCTGTGAGTCTGGTGTTAACCTGGTAACCTGTTAACCTTGGCTCATTCAAAATGTCAAGTGGATTTCTGGAGCTACTATAAGGTTCCAAATTATCTCTTCAGTAATAAGCGATTTTCACTTTTTTCTAATGCATAATCAGAGGATTCCCAGATCAGGGGTGTATTGGACATGAGTACAGAAGACTAATGCACTGCTACATATTTTCAATAAAATATTCCAGACTAGTGATTAATAGTGTAATTTTGGTGTCCGGAGAAACTCTGAATTGAAAGAAAAGAATTTTTATCTTCTTTCTCACAAGGACGCACCTGCTTTTTAATTATTTCCATTGTAATCTTTATATGTGGAGAAAATATTTCTTTAAATTATCTTAAGATATGCAAATAATTATGTAATATTTATATTCTCTGGTAGGCTATAATCTTTCTAAAAATCTAAAGAGATCTAGTAATGGATGGTATTTATTTTGAAAAACACATTACTATGTTGGTTGTTTTATAGTTAAAAGCATAGCTTCAACCAAAATGTCTGCAAAATTCTAATTTCAACAAATTCTCTTGTCACTTCATTGTTTAAAGGCTATGGAAGCAAATTATTCTTTTATTGATCTTAAATTGCTAGATAGGTGTAGCTACATAACTTTATAACTATCTATCTGTATTCATATTTAGACTTTCAGCATTTCTTGGTGTCAATTTAAATGGCGACAACATCATTGTGTCATGTTGAATATGTGCATATGCATATTAACATAATTTATACTATTGTACATTATTTTTCCTATTTACACCTTACCTATTCTAGAAACTATAGTTAAAATAACAAAAATTGTACAAAAATATAGCAAGATATAAACAAGAATAACTTAAGGAAGGCTGGACTGGAAAACAATAGAACAAAAGTAGAGCAGGATCAGAAAAGAAGTAAAACTCCTTAAATCGTTTTTATCCTTCTTCTTCAATTATTACTTCAGGAAGTAAAAGGGAAAAGAAACGTAATTGGTTACGGTTTATTCTGCAGGCTCACTCCTGGGTAGTAATTGGGATGAGGAGGGCCTCAGGAGGATGCCTAGACCGCTGTGTTCACTACATCGCCTGAAAGAGTCAGGGCAGAGACAGAGGCCAATCGGGAGTTAGAACATCCTCAGAATATATTCCTATCAGTGACTTCCGTGACTAGATAATTCATAACAGAAAATGAACCACAGTGAGGAAATTCTCAGAAAACATGTTGAAAATTGAAAGAGAAAAGTTGATTGATGAATAAATGCTCTTTCTCCTGCACTACTTCACATTCAAGTTAACATATGAACACTGATAATTCGGGGAAGTCAGTCTAAGAGCTATTGATATATTCCTTTCATTGATCAATGCTGATGCCTTTAAAATATGTATTTCAGCAATTAAATAATTTGCATTATGAAGAAAACAATTTCAATGAATTGTTTTATTAATCAAAGAATTTTAAAAATTACCTGTTTTGCAGCTTCTTGAGTGGTTTGAATACGTAAGGAAAGGAATGTGATATCTGCCTTGAGCAGCAAAAGATGATGAATATAAATCAAATCATAATGTGATATGACTTGTTCCACTTAAATGTCTTTAAAAAAAACACCTTGCTCTTGGTAAAAAAAAAAAGAATAGTAGCAAGGTAAGTTCTGTGTGATCTGAACACAAACCCAAGTGAGCACATGCAGCCTGACTGCATCGTAAATGTGTAAGGATCAGTTCATTCCCTCAACAGGCATTTATTGAACATGAAGTAGGTACCAAGCATGATGCAAACTATACTTGCAAAAGTCTGCTTTTGGGACATTCCAGTGTAATGGAGAATATAAACAAAGGAATGGTCAACATGAAGCAAAGGCAAAAAGTCCTGTGACAAGTACTGTCATCAACCCCAGCTGAGGTGCTGGAGAGTGGGAGGTGCCTTTTAACTCGGGAGGGGCAGGAAAGCATCACAGAGGACATAACTGTCACCTGAGACTTTAAAATAGCTACAGTTTTGCCAGTTTGGAGAAGTGGATAAGAATCTCAGGCATAGGGAACAGAAGATGAGAATACACAGTAGTGGCATATTTTCAGAAAAATGGAAATGTGGGTAGTTCTTGCATGGTGTAGGGTGTGAAATAGAGCTACAAAAGTACAATTGGAGCATATCATAAAGTACTTTATATGTTAAGAATGTAAATTTTTTTCATACTGGGAATGAGGAATCAATACATGTTTTATTTTGTTTTGCTTTAATTTAACTATGCCAATGTTTTCTTATTTAAAAACTAGAGGCCCGGTGCATGAAAATTCATGCACTGGAGAGCGGGGGGAATCCTTCAACCTGGCCTGCCCCCTCTCACAGTCCGGGAGCCATCAGGGGCAGGAGGTGACCTGGCGATCAGGGGAAGGCGACACCCCATCACACCTCTGCTGCTGCCACTACTGGCAGCACAAGCCTTGGCTGGCCCTGGTTACCTGAGCCTCAGGCAGCGCTGGGCAGCTGGGCAGCCGCCATCTAAGGCTTACCTGCACCTTGGGCTGGCCCTAGGCAGCTGGGCAGTCGACATCCGAGGCTTGCCTATGCCTCGGGCCCACCCTGGGTGGCTGGGCAGCTGCCATCTGAGGCTTGCCTATGCCTCAGGTCGTCCCTGGGCGGCTGGGGGCTGAGGGAAGGTCCTGCCACACCGTGCGCCTGCTGCCCCCCGGGCTGGACTGAAAGGACTGGGGGATTCCAGCGGGGCTAAGGGCACTGGGCACCAGCATCTTGTGGCTATGGCACTGCCATCTTGTGGCTATGGGTGCTGCCATCTTTATGATGGTGTGATAGTCAATTTGCATATTCCCTCTTTATTAGATAGGCTATTTTTAAACCTAAGAGTGGATATGAAAAAAATCAATTTAAGCAAGAAGTGTTTATCATGATGTGAGTTACCAGTCTGTTACAGGAGGGGTCACAGGAAAAGGTGTATTTAAGAAACATTTCTGACATAGCTGATTGGATATTGAGGAAAAGGGAGACAAAGTTTGGAGATAATGTAAGTTATTACAAAATTTTATAATTTTGTCAGTGAGGATTAATTAGAAAACATATCTGGTAAAACTCAGGTAAAATCTGATAAATTCCAGAAATGACATATCAAATTTATGCCATCTACATGGAATGATATGTATCATTGATTCAAGTTATCTTTGAGGATAGCAATTAGGGAGGCTCTCATAGGTGATGTGTTCTAAAATGTGTGTGTGGAGGGCATTGTCAGGAGTATCCGCCTTCCTCTCCAACCTGGGCAAACACAATGAACCAGACCTACTGAAACTTGGATGATGCTACTGTGGAGGTCAGATATTACATCTCAGGCAGTATATGTATCAGATATTTCAGAGACTGAGATGTTTAAAGCAAGTTTAAATTATATTTGTCCCATTATTTTGAATTTATTTTAATAGTTTGGTTTGCCATTTTAGAAAGCCTAGAAATTAATCACCAACGAGAGAGACAGTATCTTACCGTGCTTGGCAGGGGAGATTCTAGATCCAGACTGCTGGGTTTGACTACAGCCTCTGTTATTGATTAGCTGTGTGATTTAGAGCAACTGACTTGTACTCTTTGCTGCAGTGTCTTCACAGTGAAACACAGCGGATGGTAGCTAGTACTGTCATTAGTAGAGTACTGAAATGCAGTGCGGAATAAATAATTAAAGTAAACACTGATAGTGCCCCTAGCAAAGGTGAGGCCCTCGTCTGATCATTTTGTATATATTATATCATGAATTCCTTAGAAACCCCACAAATCATGTATCATTACCCTGTTTACAGATAAAGAAAGGATGGTACAGAGATGTTCTGTGAATTGCTAAGTCAAGCAGTCAGCGTTTGGTAGACTCACTGTTTGAAATCAGTCAGGGTTCACTGCCTGTCTTACAACCACTTTCTTAATTTTTTTCATGGGCAATTTTACTTCGCACTCATAGATGTAAAGTATTTAGAGCAGGATCTAGCACTGATTAATTACCAGCACATCCTCGCTGATGTTTCTACTGCTATTTCTACTACAATTTAATAGTTAGTCTTGAGAGAATGAATATAGGAATCTGAAGTGCCTATATACATGCAACACCTTATATACATATATACACATCTTCTCATCAGCAAAACATACTTTTTTAGAGAAATGTCTATCACAGCAGCTTGTGAGTAACATTCTCTGTTTTGTCCTACTTTTTATTTACTTGGTTTATTGTCTGTGTGGCTTGGTAGATTATGAAGTCTGTAAGAGAAGAAAGTGTGTCTCTTTCTTTTACTGTTTTACACACATTGATGAGCAAAGAGCTGGGCACATCATAGGTACTCAGTAAATATTTATGATAAACAAAGGTGAGCTCAATAGAAATACAAAGAAAAGTGGCAAGAACCAATTCCAGCATGTTATAATTACAAGAGTTCCATCAAAAGGTTGATGGGACTTGGGCGGCTCAACAAGAGTGAGCCACATATGTAGTTTACCTATTGGAAACGGCTAAAAGGCACTTCCCCCAAACCTGAATAGGATGATTGTCTGCTGCCAGACAGATCAGGACATTTTATTGCCTCCTGTTGGCCAAACACCGTAGGCTACTCCCCAAACTGATAATGCTTCTGTACCCTTTGATACCTTACCCTTTGAAGTGTATATTTCCACCTTGCCTTGGGACAAATTGTGTTTAATAAAAGCACAGGGTTCTGAGACAAGGAGAATCTTCAGTTCTCTTCAGCTGAAGCTCCTCTGAACCCCAATGCCTTTCAAAACTATCTTTCATCTCTGGACTTTTTAAACATCTACACACAGCCCCTTTCTCCAGAATGCTGAACCTGTTGTAAGGCTTGGAAAAGAACCCCGGCAGAAAAGAATCATTTTTTTCCCCTTACTCAATTTCACAGCCTATAACAAAGGCACTGCAATAAGAAGAACATTTTGCATTATTTTTCTATTAGAGGCCCAGTGCACGAATTCTTGCACCAGTGGGGTCCCTCGGCCTGGCCTGTGAGATCAGGCCAAAACTGGCTCTCTGACATCCCCCAAAGGGTCCCAGATTGCAAGAGGGTGCAGGCCATGCCGAGGAACCCCACTGGTGCACAATTGGGGCCGGGGAGGGATGCAGGAGGTTGGCCAGCCGGGGAGGGACCACAGGAGGGCTCCGGGGCATGTCCAGCCCAACTCACTCAGTCCCAATTGGCCAGACCCCAAAGGAAGCTAACCTACCAGTCAGAGCATCTGACCCCTGGTGGTCAGTGCACGTCATATGCTAAGTGTCCGGTTATCCGGTTGTCCGGTCATTAGCATATTACACTTTGAGTGGTTGAACGGACGACCAGACGACTGGACACTTAGCATATTGGGCTTTTATTATATAGTATTAGGCTGTTATTATATAGGATAACCATTAGCAAGGTTACAGCCAGATCCTCATCTAAATAACGTGTGCTTGAAGGAAATGTAAGCAGGGTTCTCAGGCCCATTTAGTGGTGCCATTGCCTTTCTCCCTCTACAGGCAGTCCTCGGGTTACGTCGAACTCAATGTACATTGCGATCTCCCATTTATTTATTTTTTTAAAAAAGTTATGTCATTTCGGCATATGTACATATGTGCTTTATGCTTTTTATTACTTATTTACCACTAGTAAAGGTCAGGAATTGTTATCTTTCTTTTAATTTTTTTTACTGTTTCACTTAATTACTGCTGTGTATGTGCTCCATGTGAGTGACGTACGTGCTTATGTAAGTGGGCTCCAACTTACGGCGAAAATCACTTATGTCGTGCTGTAGGAATGGATCTCTGATGTAACCCAAGGACCTACTGTATCTTCTACTGGCTTTGTCTCAAGAGTAGCATAAGAAGCATAAAGAGCATAAATATATTTCCTATAGTTATAGCCAAGATGCAGGTCAGCTCCAGAGAACTGAAATACCTGATAATAGAGGATACCTTAGTTTTGGTGGAAAGATACTTGAATCTAAGCATGACGTTTTTCTTCCTCTAAAGAGAATAAAGGTATTCATACTAGTGCATTGTGCAGACTAAGATGTCACCTGTTCATCCTTACTATGTTTATTCCTACTCCATGAGATAATACCACCAAATAATTTTCTAGCAAAAATAAGCTAGACGGGAGTACTGTTATCTCTATTTAATATCTGAAACTAGACTGGCTTTCCAGGTTTTGGAACACAGAAATGCAATATAAAGGAGCATGAAGAGAGAATGTAAAGAAGAGAGTAGAAAGCTATGATCTGTTAGTGGAAGTGATTTTCTTATGTAGAGAACATTGGAGAAATGAATGCAAAGACAATATAAAACCTTAAATGTCAATCTTTTGGGGGAAAGAGGTAGTTTCTTGGTACTGATTTTCACTTAAAATGGCTTTGTTATCAGATTTATAAATAGTTTAGGATTGTATCCTCTTTAGATGATTGAAAGAGATGGTATCATTTTTACCATAGATATTTTTATCACATACATATTTTTAAATTGGTACTGAAGGAATTTTGTGTAAAAGGTTATGAGTTGGAGCTAAGATAAATAGGCCTTGGTTTTAACCCCTCAAAATGTTTCTGTACTTATCTATAATGCAGAAATGATGGTGTGATTTGTCAATGAAAATAATGTTCTTACATGCATTACATTTTATTTACCAAAAATAGTTACTTGGTATTGATTCAGTTCACCTGATCACATTTTACCATACAGGTGTAACAGTAATATATAGATGTCTACATGAATATAGTGTAGCGGATTGTTCATTACCTCTGATAGCTGTGTGTTTATATATTTTTTAATTTCTTTATTGATTAAGGTATTACATATGTGTCCTTATCCCCCCATTGCCTCCCCACCCTCCCACTCATGCCTCACCCCTCTGTTGTCTGTGTCCATTGGTGAAGCTTATATGCATGCACAAAACTCCTTTGGTTGATCTCTCCCCCGTACCCCAGCCCGCCCCTACCTTCCCTCTGAGGTTTGAAGGTCTGATCGATGCTTCTCTGTCTCTGGATCTGTTTTTGTTCATTACTTTATGTTGTTGATTGTATTCTACAAATGAGTGAGATCATATGATATTTATCTTTCTCTGACTGGCTTATTTCACTTAGCATAATGGTCTCCAGTCCCATCCATGCTGTTGCAAATGGTAAGAATTCCTTCTTTTTTACACAGCATAGTATTCCATTGTGTAGATGTACCACAGGTTTTTAATCCACTCATCTGCTAATGGGCACTTAGGCTGTTTCCAAATCTTAGCTATGGTGAATTGTGCCGCTATGAACATAGGGTTGCATATATCCTTTCTGATTCGTGTTTCTAGTTTCTCGGTACATATTCCTAGAAGTGGGATTACTGGGTCAAATGGGAGTTCCATTTTTAGTTTTCTGAGGAAACTTCATACTGTTCTCCACAGTGGCTGCACCAGTCTGCATTCCCACCAGCAGTGCATGAGGGTTCCTTTTTCTCCGCATCCTCACCAGCACTTGTCCTTTGTTGATTTGTTGAGATAGCCATTCTGAGAGGTGTGACATGGTACTGCACTGTTTTGATTTGCATCTCTCAGATAATTAGTGACTTTGAGCATGTTTTCATATGTCTCTTGGCCTTCCTTATGTCTTCTTTCAAAAAGTACCTATTTAGGTCTGTTGCCCATTTTTTTATTGGGCTGTTTATCTTCCTTTTGTTAAGTTGTACGAGTTCCCTGTAAATGTTGGAGATTAAACCCTTATCAGTGATAATTTAGGCAAATATGTTCTCCCATGCAGTGGGCTTTCTTGTTGTTTTGTTGATGGTTTCTTTTGCTGTACAAAAGATTTTATTTTGATGTAGTTTCATTTGTTTATTTTCTATTTAGTTTCCATTGTCCTAAGAGCGGTATCGGTGAAGAAATTGCTTCAGCATATGTCTGAGATTTTGCTGCCTGTGGATTCCTCTAGTATTTTTATGGTTTCCCATCTTATGTTTAAGTCCTTTATCCAGTTTGAGTTTATTTTTGTGTATGATGTAAGTTGGTGGTCTAGTTTCACTTTTTGCATGTTATCTGTCCAATATTCCCAACACCATTTATTGAAGAGACTGTCTTGACTCCATTGTATGTTCATGCCTCCTTTGTCAAATATTAATTGAGCATAATAGTTTGGGTCAATTTCTGGGTTCTCTATTGTATTCCATTGGTCTATATTTCTGTTCTTGTACAAGTACCAGGCTGTTTTGAGAATAGTGGCTTTGTAATACAGCTTGATATCTGGAATTGAGATCCCACCTACTTTGTTCTTCTTTCTCAGGATTGCTGTATCTATTTGGGGTCTTTTTTTATTCCAGGTGAATTTTTGGAAAGTTCATTCTAGGTCTGTGAAATATGCCATTGGTATTTTAATGGGGAGTGCATTGAATCTATAGATTGCTTTGGGTAGTATGGACATTTTAATGATGTTGATTTTACCAATCCATGAACATGGTATGTTCTTCCATCTGTTTATGTCTTCTTCTATCTCTTTTTTTCAGTGTCCTGTAGTTTTCTGTGGATAGGTCTTTTACCTCCTTAGTTAAGTTTATTCCTAAGTATCTTAATTTTTTTGGTGCGATGGTAAATGGGATTGCTTTTTTAGTCTATCATTCTATAAGTTTATTATTGGTATATAGAAATTCCAGTGATTTCTTGGTGTTAATTTTGTATCCTGCTACATTGCCGAATTCACTAATTTAGTCTAATAATTTTTTATGGAGTCTTTAGGGTTTTCTATGTACAATATCATGTCATCTGTGAATAAGGACAGTTTTACGTCTTTTTTTCCAGTTTTGATGCGTTTTATTTCTTCTTCTTATCTAATCGCAATGGCTAGTACTTCCAGTACTATGTCGAACAGGAGTGGTGAGAGTAGGCATCCCTGTCTTATTCCTGTTCTTAGGGGAAATGGTTTTAGCTTTTGCCCATTGAGTAGATGTTGGCTGTGGGTTTGTCATATATGGCTTTTATGATGTTGAGGTATGATCCTTCTATTCCCAACTTGCTGAGAGTTTTTATCAAGAAAGGGTGTTGGATTTTATCAAATGCTTTTTCTGCATCAATTGATATGACTATGTGATTTTTATCTCTCAATTTGTCTATGTGATGTACCATGTTTATTGATTTGTGGATATTGTACTAATCTTGCATCCCCAGGATAAGTCCTACTTGGTCATGGTGTATGATCTTTCTGATGTACTGCTGGATCCTATTTGCTAGAATTTTGCTGAGGATTTTGGCATCTATGTTCATGAGGGAAAATGGCCTGTAATTCTCTTTCTTTGTGTTGTCTTTATAAGGTTTTGGTATTAGGGTGATGCTGGCTTGAAAAAATGAGCTTGTAAGTGTTCCTTCCTCTTGAATTTTTGGAATAGTCTGAGGAGGATTGGTTTTAGTTCTTCCTTGAATGTTTAGTTCTTCCTTGAATGTAAAGCTCCCCTGTGAAGCAGTCTGGCCCTGGGCTTTTGTTTACTGGAAGCTTTTTGATGACTGCTTCAATTTCTTCCATAGTTATTAGCCTATTGAGATTTTTAGATTTTTCCTGATTGAGTTTTGGAAGGTTGTATTTTTCTAGGAATATGTCCATTTCCTCCAGGTTGTCTAGTTTGTTGGAATAGAGATGTTCATGGTATTTTTTTTTAACAATCCTTTGTATTTCTGTGTGGTCTGTTGTTGTTTTGCCTCTTTCATTTCTGATTTTATTTATTTGGATCCTCTCTCTTTGTTTCTTGGTGAGACTGGCTACAGGTTCATCAATCTTGTTTATCCTTTCAAAGAACCAGCTCTTGGTTTCATTGATCTTTTGTATATATATATTTTTTGGTTTCTATGTCATTTATTTCTGCTCTGATCTTTATTATCTCCTCCCTTCTACTCACTCTGGGCTTTTCTTGTTGCTCTCTTTTTAATTATTTAAGTTGTAGAGTTAGATGATTTACTATCATTTTTTTTCTTGTTTTTTGAGGTAAGCCTATTGAACTATAAACTGCCCTCTCAGGACTGCTTTCATTGTGTCTCATAGATTTTGGATTGTTGTGTTTTTATTGTCATTAGTTTCCCATATGTTTTTAATTTCTTCTTTGATCTCTTTGGTAACCCAACAAGATGAACCCGAAAATACCCACACCAAGACACATCATAATTACAGTGGCAAATGTTCAAGACAAAGAGAGAATTTTAAAGGCTGCAAGAGAGAGACAGAAAGTTACGTACAAGGGATCTCCCATTAGATTATCAAATCATTTCTCAACAGAAACACATTAGGCCAGAAAATAATGGAAGGAAATTTACAAAGTTATGCAAAGCAAGTGACTGAATCCAAGAATACTCTATCCAGCAAGGCTATCATTCAAAATTGAAGGGAAAATAAGGAGCTTCACAGACAAAAAAAAAGGCTATGGGAGTTTATCACTACCAAGCCAGCAATGCAAGAAATGCTAAAGGGACTGGGGTAAAAAGAAGAAATAAAAAGTTAAGAAGGAACACAGGCACAAAAAATAAAAATGGCTACAAACAAGTACCTATCAATAATAACTTTAAATGTACACGGACTAAATGCTCCAATCAAAAGGAATCGAGTGGCTGAATGGATAAAGAAACATGACCCATTTATATGCTGTCTACAAGAGACTCACCTCAGAACAAGGGACTTACACAGACTGAAAGTGAAGGGATGGAAAAATATCTTTCACGCAAATGGAAATGAAAAAAAAAGCTGGGGTAGCAATACTTATATCTGACAAAATAGACCTCAAAGTGAAGGCCATAAGAAGAGATAAGGAACGCCACTTCATAATACTAACGGGGTCAGTACAACAAGAGGATATAACCCTGATAAACATATATGCACCCAATGCAGGAGCACCCAAATATATAAAAAAAAAAACCCTGGAAGATATCAAGGGAGAGATCAACAACAATACAATCATAGTAGGGGATGATTTTACACCACTGACATCACTGGATAAATCCTCTACACAAAAAATCAGCAAAGAAACAGCAACCCTAAATCACTCACTAGATCAGATGGACTTAATTGACATCTTCAGAACATTTCACCCCAAAGCCACATGGGTCATTTTCAAAAATAGACCACAACTTGGGTCACAAGCAAAGTCTCCCCAAATTCAAGAAGACTGAAATCATATCAAGCATCTTCTCAGACCATAATGGCATAATATTAGACATAAACTACAATAAAAACAATCCAAAAAAATCCAAACACTTGGAAGCTGAATAGCATGCTATTAAATGATGATGTGTGTTTACATTTTTAATCACTAAAAAGATTGCTATTTTAATCATAGTTTTTAAATTATATTTAAAAATGTTCATACTTTTTAAAAAAATGCTACAGTTTACAGAAATTTAGATTTAATAATGCAAACAAAAGCATATAGTGTCATTGATTTTAAAATATCTAAACTACAGCCATACATGTTATATCATAAAATATTGAAAAAATGTGAATGAAATTCTACCAAAATTTTGTATGTTTTGAACAGCAAGGTGCTTTATAGGCTTCTGCTGTTCTAACATTCAAATTAATGTTATTTAATTCAAAGCTTTTTAAAAGATACATAGGTAACATGTATTTATTTTGCCAACATAAAATGAAATACTTTTTGTGCTTTTATGAGCTTTTTCTTTGTGCATTATCCTTACTGGGTATAATTCTTTGCAAAAAAAGTCCTCAGTCTCAATCTATATTGTAAGAAGAATTTGAACATATTTCTTGAAACAAATGATCAAATTAATTTAAAATACTTCAGATATCTTCAAAGATGAATACCTGAAGCATAGAAATATCTATGGAAAAATATCAGATTTCTTTTAATCCTCACCTGAGGATATTTTCCTTTGATTTTTAGAGAGAGTGGAAGAGAAGGGAAGACAGAGAGAAATATCAATGTGAGAGAAACACATTGATTGGTTGCCTCCTACATACACCTGTCTAGGGCCGGGGCCAGGGAGGATCCTGCAACCTAGGCACATGCCCTTGACTGGAATGGAACCCTTGGGCCCTTTGGTCCACAGGCCAAACCGGCTAGAGCAAGATAAGTTTTTTAAATTGCAAAAATAACACTATTTTCAAAAAGAAATAAGTTGTGATGAGAATGAAAGGGAATGAAATTTTATTATAGTGGTTTTTGTACAACTCTGCCTCACTTCACAAAATACATATCATCTTCAAAATGTGGAAAATTATTTTTAAAAATCAAGTCTTAGTTTAGATATATTAGCAAAGCACACTTTAAGAGAAAGTTTGTGTGTGTGCCTGTGTTTGCTAAGTGCTTTGTATCTTGCCAAAAAGGGCACAAAATAGCTTTAGAAAAAAATGCCTATAGTCTTCCTATGTATATCCAAATCACAGATTCCAAATCCTAATCTAGAAAGAGTTTTTATATGGCTTGCAAATGAAAGTACGTGTATATTTACATTGACATGGAAGTGACACACCATCTTGATTGTGAAGATACTGTTGGGAGATATTTTCATTGTCACACAGAGTGAGACAGCAAATATTTGTTGAATGAATGAATGGACAGTGTAAATAATCACCCTGCTTACGTTTTAGATCATAAAAATGATAATGTGGTCAGTTGTAAGTTAATTGTCTGAGACAGGTGGTGGCAAAAGCCTCATTCTTAGGCAATGATAATGTCCTTCCATAAATGATTTTACTATTAAGTACTAGGCCAGCGATAGAAGGAAACATCAACCAAGGTTATGCATACTAAAGGAGAATTTACAGGCAAACACTTTATGTTCTATATACCTCCTTACTTAAATCATTCTGTGATTCACAAATAATTTGTACATGGGGTAGATGGTTAAATAATTGTCATGAAGATGTATTTATCCATTCAGTAAGCACTTAGTAAATGATTTCCTTCAGCGGTATGTTAAGTAGTAGGGATATAGTTGTGTACACATGATAGCCATGGTCCCTGTGCCATGGATGGTTTCTCTCATGACAGAAACAAGTAAAAAATCAAGTAAACCCATAAATGAGCAAAATAAATTCCTTTTATGATCAGTACTTTGAACAAAATAAGTGAAGAGTGGGTATTTGGGAATTGAATGAATCTATAGTTACAGTTTTCAGGGGAAGCAATTTAGAGGCGATAACATTTAAGCTGAGATCTGTAAATTGCAAGTTCAGCTTAAAAAGAGACTGTCTCAGTTGGATAAGGTCTAGAATATCTCCAAAACCAGGCCCCTGGGAGGGGAGAAGGAGAGAGACTAGAATGCCTATGATGCATACAATAACCAGTAAAGTTGGCAATGCTTGCACCCAATAGTTAATGCCCATTTACCAATGTAGAAACATTCCTATTCTGTACAGTAGTTAAGAAGCACCCATATTTTTTATATTGTTCAACCAATGTTTGGGATTTAAAATAACTGCCCAATATAAGCAAAATAGAATTTTGATAATACCCAAACAGAGTATAGTTTTATATATTAAGTTATGACTATATTTCTATTTTTTATTTGATTTCTTTATTTTATACATGTTTCCCAGGATAGTCCACTGGTCTTACAGTCTGACAGGAATGTAACAGTGAATGCAAGAAATCACATGGGGCAGTTAACTGGACAGCTGACAGTAGGTGAGTCTTTGGGGGTAAAATTGCTTCTACCATCTTACTCCATTTAAAACTCTTGTGGTTGTTGAAATTGGGAAAAGCAAAAGTATATTATTTCTCTAATATGTAACTAGACATCCCATACAGCCCAATGATCTTGCACATGATTTGATTTGTCATGAGGCTAGCTATGGTTTCCTCTGTCCGGTAGTTATTCCTCTTGTCAATGTGTTATTATGGGGCTGAATTATATATATTTTGCTATTATTACTCTTGAATTATAAACTGCACAGTTTTGTTACCAAATATATCCCTAGTATGTGTTCAATTGTAGTAAATAGGCTTGAACAAACATGTAAGATATAACATTATGTGGTTTATGTATCCTTTATTTTAGGCAAATAATTTACCAATAAATATTATTATCAGCTTATATAAATTAAAAGTGACATAATAGTTGAATGTAATAAATCTAACATTTATGAATTACTTATAAATTTGATATTGAATCATCTAAACTTTAAGGCTAATAGGCTTTAGAAGTAATAAATATAGGTTAATGATAAAATACATATTTGATCATATTGTCATAATTTTAATATAGAGGTTCATAATACACTAAAGGCCCAGTGCACGAAATTCGTGCATGGGTAGGGTCCCTAGGCCTGGACGGCAATCAGAGCCAATCAGAGCCTTCCTTCCCTCAGCTGCTGGCTGTTGGCTCGGACCTTCTTTCATTCCACGCTGCCCCTGGTGGTCAGTGCACATTATAGTGGGCAGTCAAACTCCTGGTGGGTCCAACTCCTGAGGAGATAATGTGCATATTAGCCTTTTATTATATAGGATGGCATTATTATTTGAGTCAATTTTTGTAAGAAGAAAGGCAAAGTAAAAGTTATAGTTATGTAAGATAATACAAAGATTGAATTTATGTGTAATTGCTAAAATATTTTTTTAGAATATAACAATTTTCTGTGGGAAAATTGCCTACCAGTTATTGATTTTTTGTGTGTGTTATGTGTGTATGTATGAAACTATATTACAAATGGTAAATTACAATTTTGAGGACTGAGTTATTCTTATCTTGATAAGTACAGCATCATTTTAATGCACATGTATGTTTCTAATATTTCTAATTAAACTACACAAAATTATATCATTTAAAACATGAGATTTATAAACATGAGTTTGATTCCTTCTAGTTCCTTTGTAGGTATATGAAATACTTCTTGGTATGCTATATATTTTATGAAACCAAAGTGGAACTTATATCTTAACATATATTTCCAAAATATATAATTTCATTTTGATTATAATAATTAAATTTTATTTTACATATCTTTAAAGTATAAGAGTTGGTCAGTAGGTATCTATTAATTACTAATACTAACTGGTTAGTATTTTGTGATATATAGAAATATATCAATTAGGAATTGGGATCATATGTAAATGTATTCAAAATTAGAGAAAATAAATATGTCTATGGATACAGAACTGGTCCAGAAGCACCAGGCACTAGTGTCAATGACCTGCCAACTCATTATTGTTACAATGTTAGAACTGCAGAAACAGTTTTAAGCTGGCAGATTTTTTCATATCATGATTTTCTTAATGTTGAGAACACTTTAGATAGATAAAACTTTCTGTTATATCCTGATCTTGATTTAAAAAAGGAAAGGTTCTTGGTGGAAATGCCTAAATGTGTATTAAATACAAAAAGACATATACAAGTGTCCACTGTAATACAATAGCTACATAACTATTGTTAATAGAGCCAAACAGCTGTTTGATTATAGGGAGAAATCAAATGCCATTTGCATTTGCTGCATGCTTTCCTGCTGGAAATATGAAGAAAGATAGATCATGATTTTATTTTCAACCTTTGCTTCAAATTGATTTTAATATAGTATTGGTATTTGTCAATTGAGGGGGGGGGAGAGAAGAATGAAAAGGCAGAGAAAGGGTAGGTGGAAGGAGAAAGGTTATGCTTTGTTTTAAATGAAGCAAATCAATAAGCTAATGATATTAATGTATATGTGGATGGAAATATACTCAATCCATTGAGGCTTAAACTAAAAACTGTTTAATATCCCGGTCATTGGGGTCTACTGTTGGTGACCTCCATCTTTTCGTTGCTTTGTATTTTTCAATGGACCTGAAGAGGACAAAGGAATATGTAGAAAAGGGGAAGCATAGAGAGAATTAAGTGTTAACGTTTGAAGTCAAACTATCGAGACTCCCAAAAATAATTTATCTCTTGGAGACTCAGTTATTTCATCTCTAAAACAGAGATAAGGACACCTATTTAGAAGAGTATTATAAGAATCAAGGCAATTTCAGTACCTCAAATGGTAGACAATTGTATTTTGAATCAGGTTTTTTGATGTTGGTGATTGTAATCCTAATATATAAAAAGCCAGAGGCCGTCACAACCGAAACAACCAGACAGACGACCGAACACAGGCTGCATGGGGCGACAAGGCTGGCAGGGGGTTTAGTGAAGGACGACCAAACATCTGAACAGCAGGCTGCATGGGGTGACCAGGCTGGCAGGGGGGTTGATGATGGATGACCAAATGACTGAACAAGCAGGCTGCATGGGGTGACCAGGACAGCAGGGAGGGAAGTTGGGGGAAACCAGGATGTGAGGGGGGGGGGCAGTTGGGAGCAACCAGGCCAGCGGCAGGGGGGGGGGGCAGTTAGGGGCGACTAGACCGGCGGGAAGGGCAGTTGAGGGCAACCAGGCCAGCAAGGGTCAGTAGGGGGCTACCAAGCTGGCAGGGGGGGCAGTGAGGGGTGACCAGGCCAGCAGGGTGGGCAGTGAGAGGTGACCAGGCCAGCAGGGGGGAGAGTTAAAGGTGACCAGGCTGGCAGAGGGGGGCAATTAGGAGCAACCAGGCCAGTGGGAAAAGCAGTTGGGGGCAACCAGGCCGTCAGGGGGGGAATTTGGGGGTGATCAGGCTGGCAGGGGGGGCAGTTATGGGCAATCAGGCAGGCAGGCAGGTGTGCAGTTAGGAGCCAGCGGACAAGGATAGTGAGAGGGATGTCCGACTGCCGGTTTAGGCCCAATCTCTGGGATCGGGCCTAAACCGGCAGTCGAACATCCCCTGAGGGGTCCCGGATTGGAGCGGGTGCAGGCTGGGCTGAGGGGACCCCTCCCCCTCCGTGCACGGATTTCGTGCACCAGGCCTCTAGTAATTATATAGTCACTTAAGTTATAAATACATTGCTATTACTTGAGAAATTTTATGATTATTTTCTATCCAATGTATCCCTGTGATAGTAGTTGAGGAATATGTACTGGATTATAATACTGTTGTGAAGATATACTACAAAACACATCACAGTAAGTATACCTGATGTATGGAAACATTTGAAGTCATATCAGGATACATTTATCTCTAGGTAGAATTTGAAGATATAATAGGATGAATTTAAGCAATGTATTCAATCAGTATTCATTTTTAAAGACTTTAATTTTAGTTGTATTGACATAAAATAGCTATTTAACCTTCTTTTCCTGCTACTTTTTAAATTTCTTTCACTTTTTTTAGCATAGAGATTTATAGTATAAACATGATACTATTTTGCAATATTTTAAAATATACTTCCAAAAATGGACTCATTTATAAAAAATAAATTTATTTATTCTTCATTTTCTAAGTAAAACATTTCTAATTTCTACCCTAAGTCTATCAATTTCCATTAGAAAAGTGTGATAGACTGAATTCTTTTTCTGCGTTTTATTCCCATTACTTAAGGGAAAATAAAATGTCTCTTATCAGTAGCTACCTGTGTCATATTTTCCCAAAATTCTATATATGATTGGTCAACAAAGAAAATATCCATGTCTCTTGTATCCTGCCCTTCTCATTTTTTCATACAAGCCTACCTTCCTGCTGATTACATTTGCAAGGGTAATGGAAGGCAGGCCTGAGCAGACCTGATGTGTTTATTCTAACCCAGACTCTTTCTGAGAATATGAAACCAGATCATTTCTGACTTAATAGATGCAAAGAAAACATTTTATACATATGACAGCTCAGACATATTCAAAATTAAATAAATCAACATTTTTAGATTTGGGGTTTAAAAATCAATTGAAATATACTTTGTGTGCTTATAAAATTCTAGGCTTTGTATTAAATTTATGTTAATACCAGAATACTGCCCCCCAACCCCCAATGACATGTAAGATTTCAGTTTTTCATAGAAGATGAGTGAATTCAATAATTCCTTACACAATTTATTTTTCTTAGAATAAAGCTGAAAGAGAGGACTAAGATTGTTTTTAAGAAGTGATTAAAGAACATACAAGATCCTAAGAGGTCAGATTCCTTCAAGAAAAAAAATAAGAATTTTCTTAAACATGTACCAGAATCATTAACCAGGTCAAAATTTCTACTTTTCAATCGATAAATGTCTATGTTAGCAGAGTGTTCCTCTTTTATATGTGACATAAAGGGTGTGTGATTTTATATGTTATATGTTCATATAATATATGTTGATAGCATAATAGTTTCTATATTACAGGACATTTTCATCAAATAACATGGGTAAAATGTGAAGTATGCA
Source organism: Cnephaeus nilssonii (assembly GCF_951640355.1). Taxonomy (NCBI): domain Eukaryota; kingdom Metazoa; phylum Chordata; class Mammalia; order Chiroptera; family Vespertilionidae; genus Cnephaeus; species Cnephaeus nilssonii. Next base: position 14,643,088 of record NC_137079.1, read on the forward strand.
TTTTGTGAAACATATCACATTTTCTTAGGAAACTGCTCTAATGTGATACACAGAATAATAAATCATTTTTAGGGCAGTGCATGTGTAATATTATGTTGTTTTGATATAAACTCTGTTCATAAAACTGATCATTAATTCTATAGTAATTGGATTTTCTAAAAATATAATTACCTTTCCAATCATATCATGGAGATAATTATCTTTTATTTCCCAATAACATTACATTGATCTATAATAGAAAAGACAAACTATGTTAAATAGTTTAAAAATATAAATGTTAATTTCACCAAATTAATTGCTCTTCAGTACCTCTTAGCCAACTTGAGTAAGGTATTAAAGTATATGTTGCTTATTCTTACATTGCATTAGAAAGTATTAGTTTTGATAAAAGCAATGGCTGAAAAGTAATAATATATATATTTTTTACTTTCGTATGTCTTGTTATCAGTCAATAGCAGGAAAATAAAAATAAAAAGAGGATAAACTAAAAACTTGAACATGGAATAATATTACTGAGAAAAGATAGTTTTGGTTTTAATTATTTTTGTTTAGTAGCATCCTTATTTTAAATTTCAGTCACAAACAATGTTGATTTAAAAACCCAGAATGATTGCTATGTGGTCCTGTGTTGAAAAAATAATAAACTCCATGCTGCCACATCTATATCATTGTCCCAGTAAAACATTAAGACTAATTGGGTATTAAATAATTAGAATGTCATTGTTCTGAAATTTTTCTTTTAAAATGTGCTTCAGTCACAATCTTATGCTTCAAATGGGAACTTGTATTTCATCATAATTCTTCTTATTTAGTGCTCAATAAATTTGGGAAAATTAATTAACTCCTAGAATTGCTAGCTGTTATTGTCAGAATCATTTACTCATCATTGATATTGTCATTTTCATTTTTCAAGAATCAGGGCATATCAAATTATATAAAAACCTCAATTACAATCTACAGTTCCTCATTTTTCTTTCTTTAAAATTTTTAAAGAAATCACCAGAGTATACGTTTTTATTGATTTTAGACAAAGAGGGAAGCAAGGGAGGGAGAGGGGGGGTGGAGAGAAAGAGAGACAGAGGGGGAGAGTAACATCAAAGTGAGAGAATAACATGGAGTGGTTCCTTTCCATATGCACCCAACAGGCCACCTTTGGAGACAATGCTCCAACCTACTGAGCCACACCAGCCAGGGCTTTTGTTTTTTCAATTTTGTTTGTTTGTTTTTTGTCTGTCTTTAGTCACTATTTCTTCAATGCTTTAAACTTCTTCAAAGTAATTCTTAAATACATCTAACTATGTAGCAGTAAGTAAAAAATGCCATGGGCAAGAAATTAAACACATTGACATTTACATTCAGTACCAGTTTTCTTTAAATATTTCACATTTTCAGGCTTAATCACCACACAATACTGCAAACAAGTGCAGAGGGCTCTGCAGGAGAGCGGACTCAGGCTTCTTCAGCATCTGAGGAGTTTGCTTGCCTTCACTGCCCTGGGGACTTCTGAGGGAGGTACTCGGGGAGTTGGGTTGATGAATGAGCAGCAGATGGGCCAGAACAGATTGGCCGCACTGGCCTTTTGCCTTTTCCAGGGTCTGTCAATCCACTCCACACTTAAACATCAAATTCATTTTATTTATGACTAGAGAAGATGTGCTTGATAAGAAAAAAATTACACTTTTAGAGTTGTGTAAGGAAAATATTTCCCTCTGATTTGTTTTCTTCTCACTTTGAGTTGATATATACAAATAATACAGTTCATAGGATGAAACAAACATTTAGAAAATATAGTAAGTTTATTAGGAGATAAAAATGTATACATATATAAAAATACATTAAAATTAGTACAGTTTATCTATATATAAGCTATTTGTATCCTATAGAGTAATTAATTAAACTACATTGACCTTCCTGGTAGTAGAGTTACAAGGGAATTGTAACTAATTATGTGCTACCACTACATTTAAGGAAAAAACATATGAGCTTCTTATGGGAAACCAAAATTATACTGAATGAAATGTACACATCCTATATAATAAAAACCTAATATGCTAAGTGTCCAGTTGACCAGTTGTTCGTTCAACCAATCAAAGTATAATATGCTAATGATATGCTAAGGCCGCTCAACTGCTTGCTATGACATGCACTGACCATCAGGAGGCAGATGCTCCAACCAGTAGGTTAGCTTGCTGCTGGGGTGCGGCTGATCGGGACTGAACGAGACAGGCCAGACATGCCCTGGAGCCGTCCTGCAGTTCCTCCTCAGCTGGCCAACCTCCTGCGTCCTTCCCTGGCCCCGATCATGTAACAGTGGGGTCCCTCGGTCTGGCCTGTGCTCTCTCGCAATTTGGGACCCTTCAGGGATGTTGGAGAGCCGGTTTTGGCCCAATCCTGCAGGCCAGGCCGAGGGACCCCACTGGTGCATGAATTCGTGCACCGGGCCTCTAGTTGATTAATAAAAAGAAAACTGGGGGATGCAGTGTATATTGCTTTTAGCAACTCTACATCAAAGAAGCATTGGGCCTGCTCATACTTTGTCATAGTGCTTCAAAGAATGCAGAGAACAAGGCAACAAAGTGCAGTTACATAAAAATAATTGTGGGTGGCAAAATATAATATGTTTACTGGTTCAACTTAATTCAAGGATAAAGATCTAGACCTACCTGCAAGAGATAATGTGTGTGACCATTGTTTCAGTGATATGTACCTTCACCTGGACTTGTCATTGATCAGATGAAGAAAGAGCCCAAAAATCTTAGTGACTGTGACTGTAGCTGGATCTTTTCATTTCAAAAATCAAGTAACCTGATGATAAAAATGATACACTTGAGTAAAAACTGGAGACCCTACGTCTTTTAACTGTGTCAATGGCTCTCTGCCCACCTCAGTACAGCCACCAAATGCCAAGATAGACAGATATACTCACACACACACACACACACACACACACACACACACACACACGCACTCACACACACACACGCCACAGGCGTCCCCATAGAAGGAAAGCAAAGCCAGCACAACTTTAAAGAGACATTTCTGAGTCTACCACTGCACACAGCAGGGTTGATGGAGACATCAGCATTTTATTCTGTTCAATATGCTCCAAGCTAATTTGCTTAGGAGCTTTTTAAAAAAAATTACCAGCCAACTATCATGACAAAATAAAACCTCTGAAAAGCAAGAAGTGCATTAAATCACCTAATTTTAAGGATTAATCACATCATTAGTCACAAAATTGTAATAGTGACTATGTTATAATTAAGAATTTAATATACATTGATGCTTATTGGATTGTTTAAACCACTGAGCATTTTTTAATGTTCCACAAATTTAAGTTAATTCCTATGTCCTAAGATTTTACAAGATTAGACACAAAACATGTGCTAAAGAGGCACTTTGATTATGATTAATTATTAAGAATTATTCTAGAAAACCAAAAAATTAGAGCATAAGTTCAATGAAAAGTATTTTTTAAATACAGGCATATATCAGTTTTAAATAATAATAATAGTATGAGGAAAAAATAGTATGAGGACTTGTTTAATAATGGTTTATATATCAAAACAATATAAAGAAATATGTTCACCTAGAAATCATCATTTCCTGGGAAACTAGTTTTTGGAAGGTATTGCATTTTTTTCTTTATTGATTAAGGTATTACATATGTGTCCTTATCCCCCCATTGCCCCCCACCCCCTACTCATGCCCTCACCCCCCTGGTGTCTGTGTACATTGGTTAAATTTATATGCATGCATACAAGTCCTTTGGTTGATCTCTCACTGGATGGATGAAAAAATCAACTTATGGAAGGTATTACATTTTAATAATTTATAGCACTGGGCCTAGAACAGCTGTCACTTCCCAGTTCTGTGACCTTATGCAAGTCACACTGGACATCCCCTCCAGTATTCATCTCATAAAGTAGATGTGAGGATTAAATAAATGAATATATGCGAATTTTGGGGAATAATTGCTGAAGCATTATGTGTATGTTAGTAAATTGTAATTTTTATTAGATCTCCGTGTAAATAATTCTGTATAGTTGACCAAGTCTCTGGATTTTACTTTGCTCATCTATGAAATGGGTATAATGCTACACTGCCTCCATGTTTCTCTCCTGTTCCACATCTAAAAATGAAAAACTGTTTTTTACCTTTAGAGAAGGAAATTAGTTGATGAGTAATTTCGTCCATTAAATTCCCCACTGTGTAGTAGTCCTGACAAAATGACACACTATTTGAGTAATTGAAATCTTAGCCACAAATTAGAAGTATTTTATATTTAGAATTAAGAATGTGAATAGACACAACTAAATCAACATCGTTATGTTTTTATACTTTCAGCAAATTTTATAATAAAATTTAATACACAAATTAATTCAACAAGCCCAATCAGCTTATTTTTGTAAATACTAAACATCAGCATGTTTTGTCCTGAAATAAATGGAGAAAAATGTAGATGAGGATTTTATAATAAATATTTAAAGACCCCTAAAGTGACATGTAATCTTGCATTGAAGCAATTACTACTGTGAACACCTGGGAATTGCTTAATTGACTGCAGATGGTGTAGAACATAAAAAACGTAGAAGGTTACAGATTATTCTTATGTACCAAATTTATGTTTTTTTCATTGACTCATTTTTTTTAACTTAGAGAATGCTGTAGTAGTCTGGGACAACTTAATAAGGATGAATATTTTATGTAAATAGGCTGCAAATCTTGGAGAATAGATCAACAAAACACTTAGGTTTAATGTTACACATACATGTAAAATGATTAAATACATCGTTGATTTTTAAGGGCTCATTGTTAATATCAATCATATTAATTAAACTACTATTAATTAATTAATTACTCCGTTTGGGAAAGTAGTATATTGAAGCAGATGCCTATGATTTTAGGACAAGATTGCATTCTTAGAAATTAGGACCCGTGGTGTAACTCAGTTATAATGAAAATTACAGTAATTAAATAAAATAAAATAATGTGCATGTTTTGAAAAATTATATCACATGAGATTTTTATGTCATTGTCATAACATCCTGAGTCATTACACTGCCTTTTTGGTGTTAGTTGCAAATTGTTATTATAATAAAGACAAAACAAATGCTTTGTCTCAAATATTTAATTAAATTCTCAAATATGTGTAGAGTTAGGCATTCAGGATCAAGGAATGCTGAGGATTTTCTTCCTGGAGGACCTAGACCGAATTCTGAAATAGATGGTTTGGCTCAGTCATATCTAGCCTTTGCCTGCTTCTGTACTCCTGCTCTTATCAAGTACCCATGCCCTAGTCTGAGATCCATCATTGTGGTTCTTCGAGGCCAGTTCCACTTCACAGTTCTCTGTTTTATGGTCCTAAAGACCATCCCTGCAAGGTGTTGGCCTCTCCTTGTCAAGACCATGGGTAGCTAATCTGCTAAAATTGTCAGGGATACTAATGCTTTGACTGGTAGGAAAACGTCATGGAATGTCTTCCTTTTCAAGCAAAATATATGTTTCAAAATATGGTAATAATGCCTTTAGTTGTCAAAGAAATAAATCTAGTCTTGAGTATTTAGGAATGAGCATGTGGAATAAAATGAAAAATGGTGGCTCTATTAGGACTTATTATAAAGGTCCATACTCACCATCTTAGCATTACCTAGGCCAGTCCATCTCTTTAAGTGGTGATAAAAGGAAGTAATATAGTTTTTTCAATAAATGCAATGTAAGAGTTGAGTACATATTTATAACATAATACTAAGGAAAGCACTAAAGAGCTGAATCACTATTTTGTTAATTATGTGATTACATTAAATAACTTAAAATGTGCCACAACTATAGCTCAGTGTTTAAATTTTAATGGTAAGAAGATTGTAATGAAATAAAAATGATATATTACAGAGCTTACTACAGGATAAGAGTAAAATAAAGTAAGCAAAATACAAGAGTGTTTTTTTTTAGTTCATATTTTAGATGTTTAGTGAGCACTAGAAGTGTATGACTTATCTGAAATTAATGAGTCTATAGTTTATACACTGAACCAAACTTTGTTTTTAATGAGGCTCCATTTGTGGGACCTCAGAATTGCAGGTGCTTTGAGTTTCATATATAATTGACTTATTGAACATGCAAATTTTTGTTGGCCTCAATAAGAAACTTGTCTTTGGAAATTTGCTTAATGGGGCATACTGTTCACAAATGTAAGGTTATGGGACTAATTATCTGAAAACATCTGTGGTAGGAAGCTAAATAAGGCTTAGGGGTCCATGTGTACACGGAAGATTATTTATCTCAGTTTTAGGGACTTGGATGAGGTTGCAGTGGATCCCAGACCACTAAGGAGCAATACTAATGGCCTGGCCATGGAATACAGGGAGACAAACTGTGGGGACCATTACTTATGATGGTCTAGTTCTATTAAGTGCATTAGCTATTTTCTCAAATTTCACTTTGGAGTATGTGTCTATTCTTATGTGTAGTTTTGGAGAAATTCCAAGTCAGATAATGTATACATCAGAAAAATAAGCACAGTGGGAATAGAAAATGGAGTATAGGAAAAGGGAAAAAATGAATCAGAGCAATTCTTGTTTCCAAGTATATGCTGGACCCCTGATAATATACTCCGTAACAGTATTACCACATCTTCCTAAGACTGCCTTAAAATTGCTATCAGTCCCTTAATCTGAATTCTTTGGTTAAAGTGTTTAACTAGCTCTGAATTCACTGGCAACCTTTCCCCACAATATCATACTTAGATATTTTGTCATATATTTGCCTAAAATCAAGAATATGAAATCTTATACTTCCCTCATACATAGATCCAATTGTGGCATGGCTAGTTTTCAATGTTTCAGCTGAGGTCCTGTGTCTGCTCCTTTCTTTTCTAAATGCTCTCAAACACATCAGACGAGTGCAAATTTCATAGTCCATCCTCCTTTAACCCCTCCAAGGAATTAGTGCATGTTAACGCCTACTATTTAAAACCTATCTTCTCTCATGTCACAATATTTAGAAAAAAATCATTTCTAATTTTGCATTGCTTTTGCCATTTTGTATCATTCCACAAAGATTACTGAAAGTAACTTACAGACCAGTCACGATACAAGTTATTTTGGGAGTCTAGGGGCTCTGTGGTTCTAAAAAATAAGCTTATTTTCCCCATAGTCTGTCTTCCTGAGTCTTCATGATTGGATCGCCTTTTTTCATCTCCTGTGGCCTCATTTTTCACTCAATTTTCACTTTTAAGTGAATCATTAAATGTATCCAAAAAAGCCGCACTGGGGAATTGTGGGAAATAAAGTCTTCAATGTCATACACTAAGACATCAATTCTATGTATTTTTACATTAAAGGCTCTGAGAAATCATAAACTGTAGCCATTGCAATTACTAGAATGAAAGATGCCGAGAACACCAAGTGCTGGACGAGATGAGTCCCATAAGCTGCTGCTGCTGGGGACAGAATGCAGTAGCCACTCTGACCAAGGTTGCCTGTTTCCTGTGAAGTTAACAGGGTCAAACTGAGGCTTTCTTTCTGTTTGTTGGTTTGTTTGTTTGTTTGTTTTTTCAATTTCAATAAAGCTAATCAGCTTCCCTTCAAAATACAGCTCCTGTTTCTGTTTTCTCACCCATAATCAACTGATCCTTTAGAAGAGCCCTTGTTTAAATACAACATTAAATAGGTCGCCTCTGCTTTTGAATAACCTCCTCAAAGCTCAGTGAAAATAGAAATTAACTCTGGAATTCATTTGTTGATATCACATGGACAAATGCAATGAATAACAAAGGCAATGAATGCAAACAACGTGAAACTATTGAAAATTCAACCGACGCCACTGAATAGTTTATGGTTCTTAGGATGAAGTAGTTTCAAAGAAAAGTGTGTTCAGAATCTAAAAGGAAGAGATGCTGCGAGGCTGGCTTCCTGTCAGACAGAGGGCACAAGGCCCCTGGCTGAGCACGGAAAATGATGAACTCCTATGGGCCTTTTCAAAATACACCAAGAATTTTCTTATGTGTAGAAAATTTAACGGGTTACGGAAAGTGTTAGTAGGGTCACAGTGTAAGTAACGAGAATAAACAGTTTTGAGATTCTAATAAGTGTTTCAAAGCAAGAACGTCATGTGATATTAGAAATGATTTAATAATGATTACGATCTTAAATGGGTTTGTTGGCCTCCTTCCACTCTCTCCTTTATCGTGCCTCTTTTCCCCCGGGTCATTTTATAATTTTTATAGTAACATAATAAAAGCTCTTTCATGTCAGAACATCAATAGATCTGAATTTATTATTTTTTTTTCTTTCTGTGTAGCAGACACATTTAGAGGAATGAAAATAAAGAAATATTATTTAGCATAAGTGAGCTTTCACTTAGGGGTATATGTCAAAAAGCACAAAGCTATGTGACATACTAAATAGTGACCATGCGTTTTGGTGCAAAGCCATGGAAGGCACACTTAGAAGGTTTAAATTATTTTCCAGCTCACTACTTCTGCATCCCCCTGGCTTCAGAGCCCGAGCTCTTCCCCCTGCACCTGCCACCTGGTTTATACCCATCAGATGCCCTAGTGATGTCTTATCTGCTGACAAGGAGAATTCTGCAACTTACTGCATTATCACCAAGGTTCTCGTTTGTCCTTGGTATTTCTATCCCCTTATAAATATATTTCTGGATGCATTAAAGTAACAATCTACTTTACTCAATTTAAAAATTATCTACTTTGTTAGAACAGGTGGTTTGTACAGGTTTAAACTTGAAAAACCAGTTGGGTCCGTGTTGTATCATTTTCAATAGAAGTCCAAAAACTGTGGGCCTTATTTGTTATGCAGAGTCACTTTAAAAGTTTGAGCTCAGAGTGTTGCCATGGCATTAAAGATGTGCTTTGTGATGCAAATTAGAAATAAACTGATGAATGGGTGCAAGTATGTCTAGAGGATAAAGGATGCATTTAACACATTTTCCTTTGGGATTCCTGGAGAAGATGACAAGCAGAAAGTATATAGGAGGGTGCTGTTGAGAGGCACACAGGTAAGAGAATGAAGAAGGTATGAAGACAGGACTGTGGAGAGGAAGGAACTGACCCTTAATGCCCTGCAATGGAGGCCTCAATTTGTCTTAGTAATAGGATCTCAGGGACTTAACTGCTGCTGGGAGTTCAGCATCCATTCAAAGTGCCATAGGAAGCAGAAAAGCATCTGAGGGAATAGCAAGGACTCTGGAGACAGGCTACAGGGATTTATTTTCATTCATCCATTTACCAACTGTGTGATTTAGGCAAGTAAGTTAACCTCTCTGTGTCTGAGATTCCTAACTGTAAAATGGGTATCCTACCTAATAAAAGAGTAATATGCAAATTGACCCTAACTCCGCTACACCCACAAGCCATGCCCACCAGCCAATCGGGAGCAAATATGCAAATAAACCCAACCAAGATGGCTACAGCCACAAAGAGCAGGAGGGAGGCTTGGGTTTCCCCGGTAACAAAGGAAGCCAAGCTTTCCAAGTACCGTTGCAGGCCTAAGCCTCCACTCAAGGCTACAAAGTTTCAATTATAGAATGTAAACAAATCCAAACAGAAATGGTGGCAGCCACTGAGCTGGAAAGAGCGGGAGGCTTGGGTTTCCCACGGCAATGGAGAAAGCAAAGCTTCTACAGCCCTGGCTGGCCTAGGCCTCCAGGCTACAAAGTTTCAATTATAGAAGAACACAAACCCCAAAAGAAATGGCTGCCGGCCACGGAGTGAGCAGGAGGCTTGGCTCCGCTCCAGGCTACAAAGTTTCAATTGTAGAAGGTAAATAAATTCCAGATACCAGGGCCTCTGCTTGGGTCGCCAGGGGGCGTGGCTGGCCTTCAAACCACCACAGGCCCTTCACCCAGGCCACCCCACACCCCCCCACCCTGATCCGGGATACCCTTCAGGGCAAACCAGCTGGCCCCCACCTGTGCACCAGGCCTCTATTCTATCTAATGAAAGAGTAATATGCAGATTGACCATCACTCCAACACACAATATGGCTGCACCCATGTGGACACAAGATGGCCACCACAAGATGGCCAGCAGGAGAGGGCAGTTGTGGGCGATCAGGCCAGCAGGGGAGAGCAGTTGGGAGGGACCAGGCCTGCAAGGGAGGGCAGTTGGGGGCAATCAAGCCTGCAGGGGAGGGCAGTTAAGGGTGACCAGGCCAGCAGAGGAGGGTAGTTGGGGGTGACCGGGCCTGCAGGGAAGGGCAGTTGGGTGGGACCCAGGCCTGTAGGGGAGAGTAGTTGGGGGGGAACCAGGCCTGCAGAAGAGGGCCGTTAGGGGTGACAAGGCCTAAAGGGGAGGGCAGTTAGGAGCAAACACACTGGCAGGGGAGCAGTTAGGCATCAATCAGGCTGGCAGGGGAGTGGTTAGGGGGTTATCAGGCTGGCAGGCAGAAGCGGTTAGGGGAAATCAGGAAGGCAGGCAGGTGAGCAGTTGGGAACCAGCAGTCCTGGATTGTGAGAGGGATGTCCGACTGCCCATTTAGGCCCGATCCCACGGGCAGTCGGACATCCCTCGAGGGGTCCCAGACTGGAGAGGGTGCAGGCTGGCCCGAGGAATACCCCCCCACTGCCCCCCATGCACGAATTTAGTGCACCGGGCCTCTAGTAATGATAATATTTGCCTTGTTATTTTGGTCATTAAATAAGTTGATGTAAGTGACATTCTTAGCACATATTAAGTACTACAGATGTGCTAGCTGCTAGTATTAGTAGTATGTCTTAATGAGAGAACCACCAGAAAAGATTTATTCAGATGTACCATAATTTTTATTGGATGGTGATCACTCAAGGTAACATTTAATTCTAGCATCTTAAGGTTATTGAGTGCTATCGCTTGATTTATTGGCATGGGCAGGTGCTTTCACATGTCATGACATTCACAAGACTACTGCTGGGCGATAAGCACAATTAAATTACCCATAGCATCTGGCCCTTTAACCAGTCACTGACAGGACATTAAGGTTTTATATTTGTTCTCTCTTAGTTTTCTGACATTCCAACAGCTCATTAATTCTGGTAACAATAAATTATTCTAGATGTGAATGTTTTATATGAACATAAAAATGAGCAGTGAATAATGCCTTATATTAATTGTATTACTTTACATTGTTATTGAAAATATACATGAAAAAAGTGAACTCTAGAATATGCATCTTTATTAAAGTTATCAGTTTCCCACAAAGTTAACTGACAAATGTAAAACAACTTGAATGAACATACTAATGGGTATTTCACAACTTGATAAAATATTTCCAAACAATATAATTTAATGAAAAGCCAAGAGAATTTTAATATGTGTAACATTAACTATTACAGGCACAATAACTAATACAATTTGGGGTTAAAAAGAACAAAATCAATAACTAGAACAAGGAAGTTACCATGTATCTACAGTAATTCAACATAGGTTAAAAGTATCCTGTGAACTCAATAGGAACATAAGAAGGGGAATTACTAAACACAGGAAGTTGACTTAATTGTCCAACAGTTTAGCAGCAAGAGTTAAATCTCTACACCTTTATACAATAAAACAATAAGTTGACCTTGGAGAACCATAATGGTTTTATTTGAAATTTGAAACAAATAATGGAAAATATATATATTAGAAGAGCCATGTGATCTTGTGTGGAGAAGGTCTTCTAGAGTATACTGTACATTACAGGCTGCAGAAGAAAAGACTAATTGATTTACATAATGAAAACTTAAATTCTTCTAAAAGTCAATATGCCCATAAACAAAATTGAATGCTAATATGTAAATATTAACAAAATTACCATCTTATTTGAGTTTGCTCTATAAAGAAGTTTTCCATTTTGAGTTTATTTTTGTGTATGGTATAAGTTGGTGGTCTATATTATAGGAATCCTCAGGCAGCAAAATCTCAGACATATGCCAAAGCAATATATTCACCGATACAGCTCCTAGGGCAAAGGAAACTAAAGAGAAAATAAACAAATGGGACTACATCAAAATAAAAAGCTTCCATACATCAAAAGAAACCGTCAACAAAACAACAAGAAAGCCCACTCTACATGGGAGAACATATTTGCCAATGTTATCATCGATCAGGGTTTAATCTCTAACATTTACAGGAAACTCGTACTACTTAACAAAAGAAAGGTAACCCAATCAAAAAATGGGCAACAGACCTAAATAGATACTATTCGAAAGAGGACATGAGGAAGGCCAAGAGACATATGAAAACATCCTCAGTCACTAATCATCTGAGAGATGCAAATCAAAGTGACAATGAGGTACCATCTCACACCTGTCAGAATGGCTATCTCAACAAATCAACAAATGACAAGTGCTGAGGAGGATGTGGAGAAAAAGGAACCCTCATGCACTGCTGGTGGGAATGCAGACTGGTGCAGCCACTGTGGAAGACAGTATGGAGTTTCCCCAAAAAACTAAAAATGGAACTCCCATTTGACCCAGTGATCCCACTTCTAGAACTATATCCAAGAAACTAAAAACACCAATCAGAAAAGATATATGTACCCCTATGTTCATAGAAGCACAATTCACCATAGCTAAGATTTGGAAACAGCCTAAGTGTCTATCAGCAGGTGAATGGATTTAAAAAATGTGGTAAATCTACACAATGCAATACTATGCTGCAGTAAAAAAAAGAAGGAATTCTTTCCTTTTGCAACAGCATGGATGGGACTGGAGAGCATTATGCTAAGCGAAATAAGCCAGTCAGAGAAAGATAAATATCACATGATCTCACTCATTTGTGGAATATAATGAACAACATAAACTGATGAACAAAAACAGATCCAGAGACAGAGAAGCATCGATCAGAACGTCAAACCTCAGAGGGAAGGTAGGGGAGGGTGGGGGTAAGGGGGAGAGATCAACCAAAGGACTTGTATGCATGCATATAAGCCTAACCAATGGACACAGACACTAGGTGAGTGAGGGCATGAGTTGGGGAGGGGGGGCAATGGGGGAATAAGGACACATATGTAATACCTTAATCAATAAAGAATAAAGAAGTAAAACAGCACATTAAAAAAATAAGGTTTCCATTAGGTGGCATCAATCTCTTGGTCTCTCTGAGGAGTGCCATCATGGGCATATGTTTTCCCCAGTCTCTTCTGGTTTCGAGCCCCAGTCCTACTTATGATTGGAATCTACACTGTGATATACTGTGGGCAACAGAGTAAAATTTTTATTGTAGTGTTTAGTGCTTGCCCATTTATATTTAACTGTAATTATTGATATCTTTCCATTTAAATATACCATCTTGCTGTTTCTTTTCTCTTTACTTCCTCTATTTTTTGATTGTCTTATTTTCCATTCCTGCCCTATTTCATCAGCTGATTTCTTTTTAGTATCCCATTTTATCTCCTCTATTGCCTTTTTAGCTAATCTTGTCTCATTGCTTAAGCATTCATTGATTCCACTCAGATATAATAATTCTATCAGATAACATTTATTCACTGCATGTGATATGCCTTTTTTATTTTACCTTTATGAATTGAAAGAGCATGGATGCATATAAGATGTAAACAATTTTTGAAGAATAATAAGTCTCCTACAAACTTTGTGCCATCTACAATTTTGAAGTGCTGTAATTTTATGTTTGTATACTATGTAAAAGCCAGAATATTTTGCACATATGTAGTTTGATTGGGACCCTTACATGAAACAATAGGTCAAAATGGTCACTTTCATTTCTCTTAAACAACTTGGTCAACAGAAGTGGAATAAAGAGATAGATTTTACCTGATGCTCAAAGTTCATAGAAATCAGGCCCAGGAAAAAAAAATACCATAGTAGTTTAGGAAATGGTTGGCTAGGTAGTCTATAAGTATTATTATTATTATTATTATTATTATTATTATTAATCACCAAAACAACAAGAATACAAGTATAAAAGATTACATTTATACCATTAAGGTCAGGTTTTAGAAAAATCTAAATAGAACTCTAGTTTGCCCAATACAAAAGTCTATAAGAGAATTTGCCTCAGTAAATGATAGTAGCCTTCTCGACAGCATCATTTCAGCTATATATATTTAAATTAGACACTGATGAATTTGTGCAGCGATTCAGTGATTTCTATTTGAGGGATAAAGGGACAGAGAGAGAGAGAGAGAGAGAGAGAGAGAGAGAGAGAGAATGACTGCACAAAAAACATAAAGAAGAAGAAAATAAAGAGTAACAAAAATGCAACTAAAAGAAAGCCAAATCACAATGTATGTACTATTCAACATGGGTGTGGTGAGTAATTTATTGATTCATATAATTGGAAAGTCCAATTGGTTTTTCTCTGACCATACCCAGTTGTTTAAGCAATTATTCAGGATTGTCTCTCTGTCCTTGTCTTTCTCTTTCTGTTCCTTTCTTGCGGATTGAATGAATTTTCAGGCAGACTTTTTCCACATGGGAGATAGACTTAAAAGCTTCAAGTGTATATCATGGTCAGTGTCTGTGATCTGAAAAGAAGAATGTGCCTCTTTCAAAACTTAGCCCAAAAATCAGGAGAGTGTTTGAGTCAGGTGCTTATGCATGAATTAATTGCTTTGGTCAGAGAAAATAATACCACTCTAAGAAATGGTATTCTAGAGAGTCAGCACGACTGGCCCCATGGACTGACTCTGAGGAATCTATTGTCAGTAAGACTGAAGAGAAGTGGTATTTAAATGATGTTTATTCCAACAGTAATCAGGGAATTGTACATCGAAACCAACTATGGCATATCTCTTACATGCTCAGATTAGCAAAAATTTTGAAGTCGGATAACACTGAGTGTTTGCAAAGATGCAGAGCTACCGGAACTCTCATATTCTCTGGGAGGAATGTTAATAGATACAATCAGTTTGGAAAATAACTTTTTGTTATCTACTAAATTTAAAGTACATTTTCTACTCTCTCACACCCAAATATAAGCCCTAGAAAATTCTTGCCGAAGTATAGAAGCAATCTTGTACGAAGTTTTGCAGCATCATCGTTACTAACTCTGATATCCCAGAAACAACCTAAAAGATTATCAGTAGAAAATGGATCATTGACCTGTGGTCTATCCATCTGATAGAATAAAACAGTGAATACGAATAAACTGGAGATACATGTATTGAAATAGATGAATCTAACAAATTTAATGTTGTATGCAAAAAATCTAGTCACCGAAAAATATAAGTACTATAAAGGTATATTGTATACATATATATAACTCAAAACATGCCAATTTTAAAAAACTGTTTTAGGAATACATACATAAGTACAGTTATAAAATGGGAGTGATAGAAACTAATTTCAAGATAATGTTGACATTGGAGCTCCCCAGGGAAGGAAGGGACACGTGATTAAGAAAAGGTTGCATTGAACATTTTATCTATGTTGTTAATATTTACTTGTCTGGGTGGTTGGTAACACTATTTATATAATCTTTATATGCGTAAGTTTTTCATAACTTTAAAAAAGGATGAGGGGGAACAATAATATGTGATTGTAGAGATGTATAGATAGGCGAGGGCGTGATTAACAAAGCACTGAAGTACAAATGATGGAAAGAATTGGAATTCATTAAAGTTTAAAAGATTTTTATTGAGAAATTATTATGCAGTGGTCCAGACATGGGGTGGAAGTCTCAAGTAGGACTACAATGGAGAATGTAACTTCAGAGTTCTTGTAACAACCTTACTTGCTGGAAGAGAATGGTTCCTCCTCTGATTCCAAAGCAGACAGTTCCTTTGTGTGTGTGTGTGTGTGTGTGTGTGTGTGTGTGTGTGTGTGTGTGTGTGTGTATGTGTGTGTGTGTGTGTATGTTGGGGAGGCAGGGGGAGTGGGGGGTAAAACTGATCTCTGGCAGGATCCTATGAAAATTGCAGATTCCAGCCTGGCCCTGGTGACCTCTTATTCTGCTTCTCCTCCCCTCCTCAAGTACACTAGTACATTTCCCATGCGAGTTTTTAATGACACACATAGTGTAAAATAAATAAAGTACAGGGCCTCTTTATATCTATATTTCATTAAAGCAGCTTCATTTTTTGTTTCCAACTTTGTTTTGTTTTGTTTGGCCCATGATAATTCTAAATCAGGACTTTCAGAACACCGAATTTAGTTGAGTATATTGAATCTTGTTTTTGTTCTTCTCATGGGGATTTCTAATCATTTAATAATACTCATTTTTAAGACCTAGGAAGTATTGACAGACATATAAAATTGCAGTTATATAGACAAAAAAATTCATTATGATATGCTTGAGGAAAACACAGTAGAGATGATCAGACATACTCATTTTGATCTTTGTCTTATTTTCTTTAAATCAGTACTAAATCATACCATAAGGCCCAATCCTATCTAATAAAAGAGTAATATGCAAATTAACCATCACTCCGTGACAAAAATGGTGGCGCCCATAGACACAAGATGGCGGCGCCCAGTCCTCTCAGGCCCGTAGGAGTCCCCCAGTCCCAGGGAAGGCTGCCGCTGAGAGCAGGCAGCGAGCAGCCCAGCCTGTTGGGCTAGGAGGCGGCTTTGCCCTCCGGCCAGATCTTCTCCTAGCCCTGAACCTGGCCGTGGGTCGGGGAGGCACCCTTGCACAGCCGCCATGATCAGCTGCCCGCCCTGACCCGGGACATGGGTCTGGGAGGCGCTTGCACATGGCCGCCATGATCAGCTGCCTGCCCCGACCCGGGCCATGGGTCTGGGAGGTGCCCGCGCATGGCCGCCTCCATCAGCTGCCCTCCACGACCGGCCACCTCCATCAGCTGCCCTCCACGCATGGCCGCCTCCATCAGCTGTCTGCCCTGACCCGGGCCGTGGGTCTGGGAGGCGCCTGTGCACAGCCGCCTCGATCAGCTGCCCTCCGTGACCAGGGCCGTGGGTCTGGGAGGGCCGTGGGTCTGGTCTGGACATTGCAGTTACATTGTGCAAGGCGTGCACAATCAGCTGCCTGCCGAGGCCCGGGCTGTGGGTTTGGGAGGCGACTGCGCAAGGCCGGCACAATCAGCTGCCCACAGCGGCCCAGGCATTGGGCCTGCAAGGTGCCCGTGCAGGGCAGGAGCCATCTGCTGCCTGTCCCAGCCTGGGCTGTGGGTCTGGGAGACCCAGGCTGCCTATACACCTCCCTCCCACCCCCCCACCCTGCCCCCTCTGAGATCAGCTCCCATCTGCAGCTGGAGGGTGTAGGCCTGGGAGGTAGCTGTGCCCCCCAGAGCTATTCCCTCCAAGAGGCAGCCTGGGGTGTCAGGCTGCACCCCCATGGAGTTATCCCCCACACACACTATAGCCTTGGAACTTCCCTTGCCGCCAGCCGAGTGATTCCAGATGGGCGGTGATATCTGGGCGATGCTGCCCAGCAAACCTCTCCCATTGGGTAGAAAGTTCTGACCAGGTTAGGGAGGTAAATGGGTTTTGTTTAAAATCTTTAGGAACCACATGGAAATGTCTGAGATAGGGTTTCACATCGGAAGTAACTTACAACTAATTTCTGAAGGCAAACCTGGACATTGCAGTTACATTACTGGAGAGTACCCTGAGGTCCAGAGGTTGGCTCTGCAGCGGAGGTGGCAGGTGCTACCCACCCTGGTTCCTCAGCACCTTGGGCAGGGCTTGAGCCCACCCAGGAAGGCCTTTTCCCC
This sequence comes from Cnephaeus nilssonii, assembly GCF_951640355.1. Classification (NCBI taxonomy): domain Eukaryota; kingdom Metazoa; phylum Chordata; class Mammalia; order Chiroptera; family Vespertilionidae; genus Cnephaeus; species Cnephaeus nilssonii. The sequence goes on from NC_137079.1 coordinate 14,660,700, forward strand.
TACAGTTTTCACCAAGGCAGGGAGGTTTTGTAGACATGAATAAGAAATGCCCATGCACAAGTCCTGAAGATGCCGGGGCCGGCAGAAATGACAATCAAACCGGGAAAAGAGCAAAACCAGAAACACCACCGATCCCATCATAGATCATCTTTTTCTTCAGATGACTGTGTGTTTCCCTCTTCTTTGTCTTCTGGAAGCAAGACAGATTCAAGTACTGACAATTCTACCAACGGAAAAGTTAAGAGAAAGAGAGGACAGAAAAGGAATAAAAGGAAAAAAGAAAGAAAGGACAAAAGTTGAAACATCAAGAAAAAGAAAGAAAGAAAAAAGGAAGAAACAACCACATCATATCACCTTCCTAAGGTCTCATGAAATTCCTGTTTAAGTTTATTTTATGACACTTTTAGTTTGGGTTTACATTTTTACTGGTTTGTGAAGACCACGGCAGGTACACTGTCCAATATGTTAAAGCAAAAAACCCTATCTACTAACGAGGTAATATGGAAGGGAGAGCATTTGGGGGTGACTGGGCTGTCAGGGGAAGGCAGTGGGGGACAACTGGGCCGGCAGGGAAGCAGTTAGGCATCAATCAGGCTGGCAGGAGAGTGGTTAGGGGGTGATCAGGCTGGCAGGCAGAAGTGGTTAGGGGCAATCAGGAGGCAGGCAGGCAAGCAGTTCGGAGCCAGCAATCCTGGATTGTGAGAGGGATGTCCGACTGCCCGTTTAGGCCCGATCCTAGTAGGATCGGGCCTAAACGGGCAGTCGGACATCCCTTGAGGGGTCCCAGATTGGAGAGGGTGCAGTCTGGGCTGAGGGACACCCCACCCCCGTGCACGAATTTCGTGCACCGGGCCTCTATTCTATATATATAAAAGTCTAAGCGACAGTTCGACCATTCGATCGGTAGCTATGATGCACACTGACCACCAGGGGGCAGACACTCAATGCACAGGCATGGAAACATGGAACAGACTGATGATTCTCAGAGGGAAGAGGGGAGGGGGGAAGGCAGGAAGAGCTTAGCCAAAGATCTTATATGTATATTAGAGGCCCAGTGCGGGATTGGCCAAAACCGGCCCAGTGCATGGATTCGTGCACCAGTGGGGTCCCTCGGCCTGGCCTGCGGGGATCGGGATGAAACCGACAGTCCAACATCCCCTGAGGGGTCCCAGATTGCAAGAGGGCACAGGCCAGGTTGAGGGACACCACAGGTGCATGAATCCGTGCACCAGGCTTCTAGTGGTAATATATTGTTTTAGCACCTTTGGAGATTTCTATTGAAGAAAATTTTCCAGTTCATGTATTTGACTGATTCAGTGTAGAAAATTCAAAGACAATAGATAAATTATTAGAGCCTCTCTACTTCCCATCAAAACATGCCTTTGGCTACTTAATATGACTATAAGAAATGTGGATGTTTTAAAAAGCAACGGAACAGAATCCCACGGTAACAAAGAAATTAGCTTAGTTGTTATTTTGGTTTGTTTCTTTGTGAAGAATACATAGAACATTAAATGAACTAGAGAAAATATTTGGATATGGATTGAACTCTTCAATCCTTTTATGGAAACTATTCTTTTGCTTACACATTTTCTCTCTTTTTCCTGCCAATTCTCATTTCTTCTACCTCTAACTGCTCTTTGTTTGATTTTGAAGTTGCTAGAATAAATGTCCTCAGAGATATACCTAAGAAAACATTTAGTTTTGATATTTTATAGTTAGCGAGTTGGGGTTTAAGATAACTAATAAAATATAGAACTGCCTTAACAACCCCATCTCTTATGATCTATTTAAGGAAACAGAGCTCCTTGCCCAGAGTCATCAGGCACATTGCTCTCTGGCAGCACCGGAGGCCTCACTGGTTGAGATACAATTGAATTGGACATCACCTCTCCTGTGTACACTGGATCCTAAGTGGACCAAACCTGGAGAATCTATGATGCCAGGAACATAAAAAAAGGAATAAGACAACACAGTGCATGTTAGGATGTAATAAATTTAGTTTTATATAGCCTAATATACTAAATTTAAGCATAAATATTCACAACATTGTAATATATGCTCAACTATACATATTTATTGGTTTTCATTTGCAGAAAAGAAAAGCAATGTACAGAAGCACAATATTCAAAATTATTTTCTGAAGTGAATGTTTATTTATTATCAATGCATTGCTAATTGCTTGCAATTTTGTCTTCTGTAATTACACTAATATGTTGAATAAAGTGTAGTCTGCAATAATAATTTATGTATATATTTTAATAATTCTGCATGCATTTATTTTTTACCTAGATGCTTCTCTTCTATTGCAGATGCATTTACTTAGTTGCTTTGCTTATTTAAATTTAATGAATTAAGATTTCAATTCACCTTGCCATACCCAGACACTTTACTTACAGTTCTAATAGTTTATGACATACAATATCTCATTTTGATATTAATAAAGCATCTCTTATATAATGACATTAACTATTATGCCAAGAAAAGTTTTGCTAGTGTGTGTATATATTGCTTATATATGTAGGTATGAATGTAAGTATGTATGTAGTGTGTAGTGATCTAATGCACCTCAATATCTTTTAAGTCAGTGATATATTGTGCAGACCAATTCACCCAATAATTAAGTATATGTGAAGGAAGTAACATAATATATATGTTAAGGTTTTATGTGTATAATAGCCATAATATCTTTCAGAAAGTTAATATTTAATATATGCCTGAGTTCCTTCAAGAAAGATTAAAACATAGAGGCCACAAAATTCACAGTTCACATTTATCAATACATGGGCCTTAGACGTTTTTTCAAACATTACCCAGTTTCATTACTATGTTCAAAAATTCAAAGAACAATGTAGACTATAATTAGAAGAAAATACACTCAACTGAATGCAGGCTGCTGAAATAACTTTTCCAAGACCAAATGCAATGACTGTTATGAAGGACAATAGGTCTTCCATGGTTTTTTTCAATATTGTCATTAAATTCCATAAGGAAAGTTCTTTGCTTTAAAGACAGATAAAGAACTGATTTTAAAATATAATTCATGCTGTTTTAAACTTGACAAGCCTGTGAGGTTGTCATAGCAGCTTTTCAAATTTTCTGTGTTGAACTGAAAAAATGTATGTAGTTACAGAATGTAAAAAACATGTACATCTTTTTTTCAGAGAGTTATCTGTCATGTTATCAGGGTTTGGAATTAACTTTTTCCTCTTGTTCAGTGATCCTCAGAAGCTATGATGATGGCAAGGTGTAAGTTACTAAAGCCAGTGGGCTAGGATTGGGTGTAGGGCTGAGGACTAAGGAAAGCAAAGTAAGCTTAAGTGTAGAATTTAATTACCTAACATTGTCCTACTAAGCACCCACTAGAAACTAGAGACAATTTTAAATTTGGAGGATATTTTAGAATACAAAGATGATCTCATGTTTTCAATTCCAGAGGGTCGTATCCTATATAATCAAAGCCTAATATGCTAAGTGTCCAACCATTCAACCAGTCGCTATGATGTGCACTGACCACCAGGGGGATAGACACTCCAACTGGTAGGTTAGCTTGCTTCTGGGGTCTGGCCGATCAGGACTAGGTGAGAAGGGCCAGACACACCCTGGAGCCCTCCCTCGGGTCAGCCCCCACCCCCCCGCCCCAATATTACACCGGTGGGGTCCCTCGGCCTGGCCTGTGCCCTCTCGCAATCTGGGACCCCTCGGGGGATGTTGGAGAGCCAGTTTAGGCCTGATTCCTGCAGTATTTAGTAAATAATGGCAGTACATTTTCTTAGTTCAGGCTGCCATAATTAAATACCATTGGCTGAATGACTTAAACAACAAAAATAAAGTTATCACAGTTCTGGAGACTGGGAATTCCAACATCAAGGCACCAACAAATCCAGTGTCTGGTGAGAGGCCTCTGACTGGCTCACAGAGAACCAAATTGTCATTGTGTCCTCACTTGGAGGACTGCAGAGAGAGAGTGCACTCTCGTGTCCTTTCGTAAGGGCACTAATCCCATTCACAAGGGCTCCACGCTAATGGCCAAATTACCTTTTAGAGGCCTACCCTCCTAACAGCAATACACTGGGGGTTAAAATTTCAATGTATGAATTTTGGGAAGATGCAAACATTAAGTTTATAGCATGTGCTGAAATAAATGAAAAGAAGTATGCTCAGAGTGTTTCATGCCTAGGACCCTGACTGGGCTGCATTGTAACTCGCAATAGTTTCTGATGTAGGTATATGGCAAAGGAGGGATGTTCCAAATATTAACAAGAGGGGAAGATATAGATCCATACATAAAAACAAGTAAATGTTATGGAAGGAACAACTCCTCACACTCTGACCTGTTTTCTCTTCTTACTGAAGCCCTACAAACTCTCATATTCATTGTGTTTTCCAAATAGGGGAGATGGGTTTGTAGTCTGTGAATGGATTAATATATAAAAGTACCCAATAAATTAAAAAAAATAGATTTCAAGTCTATACAGTAATTATATGTATTTAATATTATATTTTAACAAATCAAGAAAAAAATTATTAGAAGACATGTTGGGGAGCACTATAATACTTACATATACATAAATATATATATGTATTCAAGATTATTAAAGATTCATATTCAGTGATAGTAAAGGGTGAACGAATTTCAATATTAGACTCTGAAATGTAAAGTAACTAAAGTTTCACAACTGAATAATGCTTTATAGGTATCTTGTGATGTGGCAGGTATGAGCACTATTTTCTGCATGTAGAGAGAAAACATGAGTCATTCAGCCCATAAGTATTTATTGAGCCTGCAGCAGGTGCCGGGTGTAATGCCCCATTTTCAGGCTGCAACCAAGCACAAAGCAGAAATTGTCTCTCCTTGTTTATATACAGAGTTTTGAACTAGCTAACCCCACAAACATTTTTAGGATCGCATCAGACATTTAGATGTCAGATGTATGCCCAACCATCCTAGCCTAGCAATATTCTTCCAAATTGTACAGGCTACTGAAAATGATAACAATTAAAAATATTAATTTGTGTGTAAAACATACTGCAGAGATAAACTAAACAATATATGCATTTCTCTTATCTTTCTAAAAGTACATATTGATGATTTCCTGCTTACCAGTTTCATTTGTAAACCTTCCCTCTGACCACAGGATCTGATGCTGTGGAAGCTCAGTGTAAAAGATTTGAAGTGAGAGCGAGCGAAGATGGCAGGGTGCTGTTTTCTGCAGATGAAGATGAGATTACCATTGGGGCTGAAAAGCTGAAAGTTACAGGTACTGTAGATTGAGGTATTGAAACATTGTTTACTACTTGAAAGAATTTATAACTGGAAAAGAAGCTACTTTATGAGGTGTGTGGTCCCCATGTCCAAAATTGAGTTTCACATGATATCACAACGTTTGATTTTCCAACAGTCTTCAAAGAGAAGGCACTGGTTGTGGATGCTGAAACAAATGTAAACATTAGCCTTGTTGATGTATAATTAAGCTGTGGGTCTCAGGGAGGGATAGGTGGAGGAAAGTGGGTATGAATGGTGGAAGATAAAAGGTAGGTCAAACACTAAGTAAAGCTTTCTATTGGTAATAGACATATAAAATTTAGAGATATTATTTAAAAATAAAAGATATATAAAAAGAGAACTAACGTGTAAATACCAACTTTTAAATGAAGTAGGGGAAGATTATAATATAAGTAAACTAAATGATTGTTCTTTAGGGCTCATATGTATACTTAAAAAGTATATAAACCAAGAAATAGTACTGATCACATATTATTTAGGAGTTATTAATTTAGGGTTCTAACATTAGGGTCATAAGTCAATCAACAACTGAAATTGAAAAGCAAGAACAACAAAAAAAAAAACACACACATACCAAAAAAACAGAAAGTTAAAGGGATGATTGGGAGCAGCGAATAATTTTTAAAGACAATTTTAAGCACAATTTCTATTCAATTATTCCATTCACAACAATAATACATGTTTTATTAAAACTAGCCAAAGAGGCCTACATTATTTTAAGAAAGAAAAAAAGATGAAATGCCTTTGACTTAGTGTTATCCAGATCGGAGTTTGGGAACAGCTCCTGGGATATCTGTCATATCTAATTAGGTCCAACTTAGTCCTCTGGGCCGTGTGAGAGCAGTTAGCATGGTAATTGGCCTCTGCTCTCCATGGGTTTTTGGGTTGAATCCTATCTCCACTATTCAATATTTTAAATAAATTATCATGCCTCCAATTTTTCTTAACCTAAATGATAATAATAAATTTAGTGTCCAATTATGTGTGTGTGCGCACATGCATGCCTGTATGTTTAGAAGGTTTTCCACACATAATAAAGACATTGTAAGAGTTAACTCTTTATTCTTACTAATAAAGAGAAAAATAATATTGTCAATGCCCCAGACATGGCTGCATGGACTTCAAAAAAGATGTATTGTTAAATAACAATGAAATTCAACAAGGGTTGTTGGAAGGGGATCTTCATTGGGCATCCCTTGGATTGCTCATAACCCACTACCACCCTCATGTCCTCCTATCTTTTGTGAGAGTGTCCTGCTGAGTAGCTGAGGCCTGTAACATCAGATTGGTGTTTGGTTGTGGCCCCTATTACTGTCCATCTGCCTTATTTTCCGTTTTTTCTTAAAATTCCTTGGAAAGGTCAGGAAAGGAGGTATGCATGCGAGGCAAAAATTAACCACATTGACCTTTCTGAGTCCTGTGATGGGGGCAAAGGAGACTTAAAAAAGCATGAAGATATATGGTTTGTGTAGAACACAGACAAATCACTAAGAACATTGACTTTAGGGCCCTTTGTGCTAACATGTGAGTTGCTGGTTGGTAGAAAAGTCGGGGATGTGGTTAGAAATGCACTCAGGGAGACTGGGCACATGTGATTTCAATATTTAACAATCTTTGAACCTTGGTAGTGCCTACTGGTTATCAGCTTTGATAGCAGCATAATTCTGAGATAGCATTTAGGATATTACCCAATTACCCCAAAATTATTTAATCAGTTTTCATATATTCCCAGGGGGTACTTTGCATTCATAAATGAAGGGAAGTTCTAGAGCGCTTGACAGCTTTTAGGATTCATGGAATTGTAACTTTCTCTGATCTTTATGTTACCTTGACATGTCTCATAACAATTGCAGTAGAGTGCTCTTCTTTACAAAATTAGACACATTCAGTAGTTTTTGAATTTTTTTCTTTGAGGTAGGTGGATACTCAATTTTATTTTCCTCTTTTTCTTGGTATCCTTGGGCTATCATTTGAGCCATTAAGTCAGGGGAGAATGTGCCCCCTGAGAAATCTAAGTTTTTCTGCTTTTTAATTAACTGTCTTGAGGCAGTCATCTCTGCTAACCTGTTCATTTTTTTTCTTGCTCTCTCTCCCCCTATGTGTCTGTATGAATGTGTGTGTGTATATGTATGTATAGTATATATGAATAGTATGTATGTATATATGTATGTATAGATGGATAAATAATTTTATCTCACTCTGGCTCTCTTTTTCTATTTCTTTCTCTATCTCAAAATTATACACATAACTGAGTTTATTCTTCATATATCCTTGATTGATTTGTATTTCCCAATGATCTCAGAAAATTAATCAGTTTTACAATAGATTTATGTGCTATATGATTCCAGAGGATCCCAAACAACAAAATAATGTAATCCCGAGACCATCATTTCTGAATCCAACGTAATTTTGTAAGGGTTTGAAGAACAGCACTTAGGATGAAAGAATGAGAGTGCCTCTCCACATTGTTAACAGATGCATGGAGAGTAACTTAACTGATTAGAACCACCACCACCTCCCCAAGTCTCCAGGCACATTTCTGTTTCTCACAGACACAAGCATACACGTGCCCTCTACATGCCCTGCTAGGTCTGTACTCCTTTGCTAGATCATTGCATATTAATTTTATAGTAGTTATGTTCCTTCCTGTGAAAGTTCTAAAATAAAGGGGAAAAAAGATATCAAAGGCAAATATAATTTAGAATTTTACATGCTTGGAGGAGAAAATCGTGCATAGCGTAGCATGCAATTTAGGGGAACGAGAATTGATTAGCAAGCCCACATATACTTTAAAGCAGTGCTTGAATCATTTAACACATAACACTGCAAAGAAACATTGACTCCCGGGCACTTCATATAATTAGTTAGCTGCGCTGACAAGACTTCAAAGTTGAAGTGACAAGAGATCTGTGTGAAGTTTATTCTAGAATTTTAACTTTGTGACACAAAAATGTTCTATTTAAGGAAGATTCTTAGGAATTAAAGCCCTTCCTAACTTTATCCTTTGCAAACAATGGCATTTTGTACATGGACTTCTCTTTCAGGGCGACAGAAGTATATGCATTTATTTAGTGTGTCTATATACCTGAGGCAAAATCATTGCTGACTAAAGTTATTCATTGATCTAGTATCGCTCAGGATATTTACATTTACCCTTCCTAAAATGTAGCAGGAATTTACCTCATACATGTAAATACTAGTTTTCAGGAGGAAAGAAGGAAAATGGCAAATGGTTACCTGAACACAACCACCCCTCAGTCTCCTATCACCATGCTGAGCAATCATACGCTTGAAATGTATAACTCTTTACTCTTGATATTACTTGACTTGCTCAGTAATTATTTACTTAAATCTTAATTTTTGTTTCTTTTTTCATTTAAAAAAAATATCTTTATTGTTTAAAGTATTATAGATGTCCCCTTGGGTGTTTCTTTTTTCCCATTGATCCCCTCCACCCTGTACCCGCCCCTCCCAGGCCTTCACCACACTAGTGACTGTATCCATGGGCTATGCATATATACGTATAAGTTCCCTGATTAACCTCTCTTAAATCTTAATTTGAATATACTTATTTGACCTTTACATGCCCTCTCTGTGTCATTGGATATTTTGGAGTTTCACATGTTAGCTCACATATGCATGCTTGAATGCAAACCTTATTTGCACTTTGTATCCCCTAATACTGGCCAATGATATCACTTAATGCAATTATCTTTTGAGAGCAGATAAACAAATAAAAGATAGAAACCTTTACACTCAGAAGACTCAAATTTAGTGCTTTCAGGCAGAATCTATCAACTTCAATTTGTACTTTCATTTGTATTCCATGCCGTACATTCACTTGGAAACAAAGTGCATGTATAAGTCCTTTGGCTTTATGAAGGGAAAGACTTTAGCCCTATAGAATACCTTAATGTTAAATTAAATGCTATCGGTTCGACTTAGACCTCTCTTTTTTGTATTTGAGTGAAAAAGGAAAAAAACAAACAAACAACAAGAAGCTAAATGTCTGAGGAGAAAGAGTATGTCTTTTATTTTCAGAGAGTAGAAATTAAAACTGGCAATCTGAAAGAATAATGAATCCCAGCCACGCATGTACCCAATGCCCTTGTGTTGACTTGAAAAGCAAGAGTACCACTCCTTTGTCTCTGTTCTAGCTGAGCGCCTGGGGAGATTGACACGTTCTAATGCCTGTGTGACAATTGAAGAAAGGATTTTCTGAAGAGCTGTCTTTTAAATTAAACACCATGTTTCTGGGTTGAAATCAATATTTTCTGGGTTGTTTTTATTAGTTAGTCTGCTACATCCTTGTTCTTGTCTGTTAAATTGGCACATGGTGAAGGGGGCAGCTTTGGAACCAAGCGTTCTGTTATGCAGGACCATCGCCCCCCCCCACCTGTCCAAATGCCAAGAATGTGTACCACTCAGCCAGCAGGATGGATGGAGCTCCTTGGTCCAAATAGTACTTGAAGAAATGTGATTAGATCAGGCTCTGAGGAAAGTACTGTGCAGGCATTAATTTACTCAAGTGTGGCATTTCAAGTTCACAGACTAGGGTAAATCACCCAACTCACTCACCTAGTTTTCCAGTTGCTTTTTAAACCTCCTGAGGAGAAAGATTTTGGAGACACTAGTGATTAGTGCCACTCTGCCTTATGCCCAACTCTCCAGGTAAAACTTTTGGAAGGTTCTGAAGTGTATAAATAATGAACTGGGCCTTATTGGCAATCCTCTCCATGACTTATTTTTCCAAGCTATCATGTAAATCTTTCCTACTTTTGTTAAAGCGAAACTTGAAATTATACTTTTATAATAAAAATGTGAAAAACGTCTTAAAAGAGGACAGTCACTTTAAAAAATAATTGGGGTGTGTTGAATTAACATATTTTTGTTAGTGGTTTTAAATTTTTCCGTTGATGTTTAAAATTTATCTTATAGCTATGGGCCTTAAAATCCCCAAATATCTCAAAGATATAATTTATCCTTTCCATCACGTAAATGAATTGTCTGATTTCTTATATATCATGATGAAGTTTAAAAATATATTACTTATAGAATGTGGTGTCCTGGAATTGTGTGCAGTTTCTCTGTTTGCTGGCTGTCAGCTAGGAGCTGGGATTCCCTCCTGGAGGCCACACATCTTCCTTCGCAGGTTTTCCAAGTCTCCTGCCTCCAGGAGCACTGGGTTGAGTTCCTCTCATGATTCAAATCCTCCAATATCCTCGTCTGCCGTAGCTGGAAAAAGGTTAGCTGCTTTTAATAGCTCATGTGATTACATTGCCTATTACATTGTCCAGATGCCTGCATAATCCAGGAGGATCCTCCTATTTTAAGGTCAATAGGTTAATAACCACCATTACATCTGTGAACCCCTTTTGTCATGTAGCATATTCACAGGCAGAAGGATTTAGGGAGTGAACATCTCTGGAGAGGGGGTCATTTGTCTGTCTTCTGCACTGTACCAATCATTGAATCTCTCTAAGCCTCTGTTTTTCTTCTTTAAGGGAGTATTTAGAGGAAACACCACATAGGATTTTGGCAGAGGTAAAAGATATATTGAAAAGCACCTAGGAAGAACCCTAGCACAAATTTGCCATTTAATAACAGCCACCATATCATACGTTTTAAATACCATTAATGTTCTCCTGATTTGTTTGATGTTTTTAAGGTAGATGGTTGTAAAGGAAATTAAAATACATTGCACAACAGATGAAGAAAGAAAAGAAAATAAGAGAGTTGAAAATACATGGCATGGAAATTGTATATTCAATATTAGAAATGGAAAACTATACACTTTACTAGATATTTAGAGATAGTAGAAGGGCGCTTGAAAAAATGTCAACAGAGGATAAAATATGGATAAGTAATACTAGTTATTGTCCCAAAAGACAGGAGCTCAAACAGTATACATTTTATTTTTCTCTCCTATCAGAGTTCAAACATTGGCAGATACTAAGACATCTAGAGATAATAGGTTCCTTAAAACTTCCATGTCTGCAACCCTTTCCATCAGGTGGTTGCCCCTCGTGATCAGCTTGATGCTGTCACATATTGGCCAAAATGTAGTCGTGCGCTTATGTGTAGCTGGAAGGGCTAGCTCTAACTGGAGGTTATGTCCTTTGCTAAAACTTGGGATGGGAACTTCTATTAGTAAAGGAAGAATGTATTAAATGAGAAAAGGAACCGCTTCTGCCACAGGAAGTGATTTAATAATATAGAAACCTAATCATGACTTTGAAGGGAAAGAAAGAAAAAAAGCATTGTTTTAATATATTACCATTTAAACAGTATCAGCCTTCAAAATGTGTGCTTTTCTTCAATCCACAGCAATCTCCCTTATCTTATTTTACCCATTGCAGGAGATGCCTACACAGTTAATTCTGACATATCTGTTTTTTGAAAGTCATTGCTATCAGGTCATACAGGAAATGTAAAAGGAGCCAAATACATGGTGATGGAAGATGATATGACTTTGGGTGGTGGGTACACAATGCAATATACAGATCATGTACCATAGAAATGAACATTGAAACTTACATGATCCTATTAACCAGCGTCACCCCAATACATTTAAATAAAAAAGAAATCAAGAAAATACCTTCACTCCCTATTGTCATCTTCATCAAACTAAAATCTTACTGCCAGTATCAGGATAAAAAGGTTTATTATGGTACATTTGAAAAATTTCTCTCAATGTATACTCTCTAGGTAGATCAGTCCACTCATTTTTCCATCCCTTTGCAACTCTAAATGGTTGACGTGAAGAACTGAGTTTTGGAGAGTTAAAGTTAAAGTAGAAAATTACTTTTAGGCAACTCAGAATGTCTAGCACTGAATGAAAGGAGTCAAGTCAAAATCAATAGAGGAATTCTGACATTGAAATACCCAGGAAATAGCAAGCAAACTGCAAATCCAGAAGATTAATGGCTGAGGTGAATTTGGAGATTGAGACAATATTTCAGAGCTGGATAGATAACAGTTTGTGAGAAACTAAGTTAAAAACAGATAATTGTGCTGTGTTGTATTGAGGGTAGAAACCAGGCTTGAGTATTTACATCTCCATTTATGGGACAAAGGCCTATAATACAGATGTAGAAGCTCATTGCAGATGAATGGATAACAGCTTTTCCCCTTCCTCCCTCCCTCCCTCCCTCCCTCCCACCCTCCCTCCCTTTCTTGTTGCCTTTGAAAGACAGTCAGTTAAGAGCAAAGACAGACCAGAGGAAGCAAGAGCAAGTAAGTGGAAGGTGAAACGATAGGGGAGTGGCACTTGAGCTTGGGAAAGAAGCATGGCAGGGACAAGAGCTCAAGTGAAGAGGGCATCAGAGCGGGGCAGTGGAGGTGGATCAGGTTGGTAACACGGGTTACATGTGCGGGATTGAGCAAACACAGAAAGGTTGCATGTAACATTTAGCCAGTTCCCCACAGGATAACAGCTTGCAAAACAATGTCATAAACAGGATATTGACAATGATACAGTCAAGATACAGAACACTTTCATCACCACAAGTTTCCCTTCTTGCCCTTTTGAAATCACACCCTCTCTCACTTTAATCTTTTGTCTGTTAAGAATGTTATTTAGAGAACCACTTACTGGTGACCCTCTGAGATTGTTTTTTTCACTCAGTGTAATTCATTGGAGATTCACTTAAAAAAAAAAAAATATATATATATATATATATATATATATATATATATATATATATATATATATATGTCAATCAATAGTTTCTTCCTTTTTATTACTGAGTAGTATTCCACAGTGTGAATATACCACAGTTTATTTAATTATTCACCCACTGAACAGCATCTGGGTTGTTTACATTTTGGGGAATTATGAATAAAGTTACTATGAAAATCTGTGCACAAGTTTTTGTGTTACATAAGTTTCACTTATTTGGGATAAATGTCCAAACAGTTCAATTACTGGGTGATATGGCAGATATATGTTTTGTTTCACCAGAAACTGCCAAGCTGTTTTATACAGTGAGTGTGACATTTTACAATTTTTCTAGTAATGTGTGAGTTATTCAGTTTCTCTGGATCCTCTCCTGCTTTGGTGTTGTCACTATGTTTTTATCTAAAATCTGTGTATCAGTATGGTGAATGCTGTGAAGTTATACTTCATTATGCATTTTTTTAATATATTTTTATTGATTTCAGAGAGGAAGGAAGAGGGAGAGAGAGATAGAAACATCAATGATGAGAGAGAATCATTGATTGGCTACCTCCTGCACACCCCTCCCACTGGGGATCAAGCCCGCAAACTGGGCATGTGCCCTTGACTGGAATTGAACCTGGGACCCTTCAGTCCGCAGGCTGAGCTCTATCCACCAAGCCAAACTGGCCAGGGCTCATTATACGTTAATTTGCACTTCCCTGATGCCTAATGATGTTGAACATTATCCTTTCATGGGTCTGTTTTTTCATCCATGCACCTACTTCAGCAAAATATCTATACATTTTCCAATTGGAATGTATGTATTTTTTTTTTTACTATTGTTTTAAGAGTTCTTTATATATTCCAGAAACTAGTCCTTTGTTGGATATATGGTTTGCAAATATGGAATCCATCTCTGTAGCTTGTCTTTTTATCCTCTTAACAGGGTCTCTAATGGAGCAAATTTTTAAATTATTTTAATATTTATTGTTTAAAGTATTACATATGCCCCCTTCTTTCCTCCATGCTATTAATCCCTTCTAGCCCGAAATTTTTAAATTTTGATGAGGTACCATTTGTTCTTAATTTTGTGGATCATGCTGTTGTTATCAAATCTAAGATTACTTTGCAAAGCCCTACATATCAAATATTTTACTTAATTTCTCTTTAAAAGTTTTATAATTTTGCATCGTACATTGAAATCTATGATGCATTTGAATTAATTTTTGAATAAGATGTAAATTTAGGTTAATTTTCTTTTCTGTGTGTGTCTGTGTGTGTGTGTTGCCTATAAATATTTTATTGCTCCAATGCATTCATTCCCTTTCTTGACTGAATTCCTGTTACACCTTGGTAAAAAAAAAAATCAATTATACATATTTATGTTTCTTTCTAAATTCTCTATTCTTTTACATTGTTTGGGGTGACTGTCAGACAATATCATAATATCTTAATTAGTGTAGCTATAAAGTAGGCCGTAATATTGGGTAAAGAGAATCCTTTAAACTTATTCATTTTTAACATTGGTGTTTTTATTCTAGAGCCTTTGCTTTTACATATAAATTTCATAATGTATATTTCTATGTTTAAATTCTTGATTGGATTTTGATAGAAATTGCATTAAACCCACACTTAATTTTAGGAGAATTGACATCTTTTCTATAATTGAGTCTTCCAGTTATGAAAATGTATGTCTCTCAATTTTTTTTAGGTTTTAAATTCTTTCATGAACATTTTTGTCACTTTCAGCATACACATTCTGTACATATTTTGATAACTTTTCACTTCCTTCCAAGTACTTATAATTAGTATAGTTGTTTTTCTTTTATTTTCTGTATGTTCATTGTTAACATATAACATTTGATTGATCTTTTTCATGTATTGATCTTATATTCTTGTATCATATGACTTTATTGAACTCAGTATTTATAGAAAATTGTGCAGATTTAGGGGATTTCTTATGTAAATAATCATGTCATATGCAAATAGAGATGATTTTATTTCTTCTTTTAAGCCTTATGATAGTGGCTACAGATTCCAATACTATTTGAATACGAATAGTGCAATGGAAAAAAGAGATATTTTTCAAGAAAATATTTTGAAAAAACTAAGATGCTCAGAACTTCTGAGGTTCTGGCCAGTCTATTTCAAGATTAAGGATTCTTTACATTGTTTTCTTGTGAATAATATGTAGCATTACTTATATGGGTTTTGTGATAGAATAAGTATATAAAAGCCATCAAAAGTCATGAACATGCCACAGAACATATGGAGTCTAATTACTTTTATATTGCTCATGAATCAAATAAAAATTCAATCAAGGAAAAGTACTAATTATTACTTCAAAATTACATAAATATTTGCACATTTCAGAGGTCATGATGAAAAGTGGCATTCTTTAAATAACAAAAGTGTCCATCAAAATTGTTGAAAAATAATAGAAAAATGTACAAAATGAAGTTATAAGCTAAATAAATGGTATATATATATATATATATATATATATATATATATATACACATATATATATCAATACATTTACATTATTATAGATTCAATCCCCAATTTGTAAAGTAATGACTAATTAACAATTATATTTTGTTACTGTTACAATGAAAGATGCTAAGAAAAAGTTTTAAATTTTGGCCCACTAAAACTAGCTATAAGAGATTTATTCAACAAAATAAGTTCTGGACCATGATAACCTGTCACTGAATATAAATACAAATATAAATATATTTAGTTTCATGACAATCTAGCTGTGTGTTTTTATTGTTTTGTTGTTGTTGTTATTTCCTCACCCAAGGATATTTTTCCATTGATTTTTAGAGAGAGTGGCAGGGAGAGAGGGAGGGGAAGAGAGAAGTGAGAGAAAGAAACATGGATGTGAGAGAGACCCATTTAGTGTTTGCTTCCCCCACGTGCCCCTACAGGGGAAGGGGATGGAACCTGCAACTCAGGTATGTGCCCTTGACCAAGAATTGATCCTGCAGCCCTTCAATACACAGCCAATGCTCTCACCACTGAAGATCACTGGCCAGGGCACAATCTAGATTTTTTGAAGGGTCAGATGGGAAAGGAGTAGGGTTAGAGAGGAACAGACTAGGGCCCAGGGGTCCTCAAACTTTTTAAACAGGGAGCCAGTTCACTGTCCCTCAGACCATTGGAGGGCCGGACTATAGTTTAAAAAAAACTATGAACAAATTCCTAAGCACACTGCACATATCTTATTTTGAAGTACAAAAACAAAACAGCAAAAACACCCGCATGTGGCCCGCGGGCCGTAGTTTGAGGATGGCTGGTAGGCACAAATTACTGAAGGGCTTCAAAGGGTAGTAGTGATTGTAAGCATTGCCTCTGGCGTTGCAACTCTTCTGCTTTCCAGAAGAGTAATTATGGGCAACTTAATTGGTAGGCTTCAAAGTCACCAGTTCCTCATCTGTAAAACAAGGATATAAGAAATATCATTTAATTAATTTGAACTGAATCATGTAAAAGCCTGATATCTGACACATAGTAAGTGGTCAATAAATGTAGGAAATAATTATTGTTATTATAACCATTATAAAGACTTTAATGTTATGTTTTAATAAAACAACATTCTTCCTCTTATAGCACTTATTGTAAAGTCCTTCTAAATTTAATTGTTTATCATTTATCTCGCATATACACATAATAATATACAATATAACATGGAACATTTTATGTAATACTGAATAGTATTCAATCCAATGTAGGTCTTTTAGAGGTATTGAAGTGAAAAATGATATAAGGTCACAAGAAGGGAAATTAAAACAAAAATTAAATGTAGAAAATGTATTATATATTAAATTTTAGAGCAATAAAGTAAAGCATCACAACTATCAAAATAAGAACATTAATAACATATAGGCATAACTTTTGCTATTGACAAACAACAGTCATTTACATTAATTTGTTTACACCTCACTACTTAAGGTGATGTGTATTATTGTCTTCATTTTGCAAACTGAGTCTCAAGGTTAAGTGATTTGCACAGAATGCCAGATCTGAATAGCAGGCCATTTTGCAAACTGAGTCTCAAGGTTAAGTGATTTGCACAGAATGTCAGCTCTGAATAGCCAAGTCTCATTTCTGCTTTATCTGCGTGGATACATGCGTGTGTCTGTAATACATTCAGATCCCGAATAAGAATTTCTATAACAAGAAGTAGAGCTCCTGGGATCTGATTTATTTAGTAGCGAGGTCATTATTTCAAGCAGATTTATTTAGTAGTCTGGAAAAAGTTCGAGGTGAAGAGGAACGAGCATACTTAAATGCTATCTTTCTGACTTTCTCCACTAAATCACAGAGAGCTCCCGGAATAACCTCTCTGTCTTCATGTAGCTATGTAAATTGAAAGCTTAAGATATGCCTAACGATGTCAAGGGGAAAGATTGAGATGAATAATTGATGTTCTAATCACTTTGGAGAAACAGTAATATAATCTTGGTCTGTAATTTTAAAGGCCTATTGAAATTTGGGGAAGAACAAATTTTAGTTTTAAATCCACTGTGTATTCATTCATCAGGCTGACCTTTATCTTCAAAAGGATTGTCTAAAGTATGTCAAAATGAATTTTATTTCTAATTTCACTGTGGAGTTTTCTGTGTGTGCTTTACATAAGTGGATAAATTCTGTGTTCATATAAATCAGGGGTGGGGAACCTTTTTTCTGCCAAGGGCCATTTGAATATTGATAACATCATTCACAAGCCATACAATATTACCAACTTAAAAATTAGCCTGCCATATTTGGTCAGACATTTAATTAACTCACCTTATGAACCAGACCAACTGATTTTGCAGGCCTTCTATGGTCCGAGGGCTGGATGTTCCCCACCCTTGATATAAATTATAACCAGGACAATCTTTAATCTATAATAAAAAAAGCATAATATGCTAATTAGGCCAGACAGCTGATCAACCTTTCCTTTCCGGGGCTGCAAGGTCTGAGGCAAACCTCCACGGCTGTGAGGGCCGAGCCCCTTGCAAGAATTTCGTGCATCAGGCCTCTAGTTTCACTATAAAGGTAGAAAGGGGAGAAGAGAGATAGGAAAGAAGAAAGGGAAAAGATATTTGCAAGTTTGAAGGGGTTGCCTACATTTTCCAATTACTAATTAATTGCATTAATTTCTATTGCTGCTATGATAGTAATTCCCACAATCTTAGTGGCTCAGAGACAACAAAAATGTATTATCCTCAGTTCTGGAGGTTAGAAGTCTGAAAAGGTTCTCACTGGGCTAAAATCAAGTGTCTGCTGGGCTGTGCTCTTTCCTAGGAGAATCCGTTGTCCTGCCTTTCCCCCTCCTAGAGGCCCTTTGCATTCCTCGGCTCCAGGCGCTGACTTCTGCTTTGAAGCGAGCCTAAGCAGGCCAAGTCTTCCTCATGCGTTCCTGTCTCTGATTCTCCATTGTCACCTCCCTCTTTTATTTCCAATGATCCTTGTGATTTTTTTGGACCCTCCTGGATAACTTAGGACAATTTCCCTACTTTAAAGTAATCGAAGTAGCAATCTTCCATTTGTCATGGAAATTCGCCTTTGCTTTTAAGGAAACATAGTCACGGATTCCAGAGATTAGGATGTGGAATTTGGGGTGGGGCCAGGATAGGAAGAGAATCATTCTGCTACCACACTAAGTATGATTGATCAATTTCATCAAACATTTTTACTCGCTAAATTGAGAGTTCCTGGAAGATTGGGAAAGTAAACAAAGGTTTCCTAATTTCTTGAATTCAGAATTGGCAGTGAGAAAAAACACACAAAACTAGACATAAGCACATTTGTACTAAGGGCATAATTAGTTTATACTTTTTTCTAACTCTGGGTCATCTAAATGCTAAATACTTTTGGACAAGCTAGCTATGCCCTGTGTGCTTTCATTTCATCAACTGTAAAATGGGGACATTATTTTTTAAATTGGTCTCAGAGTTTTATCGTGAAAATTATGCTTTTTGAAATGATTTTTCAGTGCTTAATACATGACTGAATTAGTGTAACTGTTCAAAAAATGCCAGCCATGATTATTATTATCTCTAGGAGGAAGGGGGAGTAGAAGGAATAGTGCTATCTCTCTTCCTTGGTTAGTTTCTGACCTCCTCACAAGGTTAATCTAAGAATCAGTCATATTATGTGTGAGAGAAGACTATACAAATGACTTGAAATTAGGGCCAAGTATTTTTCTTTTCAAAATGTGGCCAACGCAAAAAGAGAATTTCCCAACTGCCTCTCATAATTGTCCAACTGAAAGGCATGAGGCTGGTGCATGTATTCATTAGTTCGCTGCCTCATTGGTTGAAGGTTTTCTCAGGGGTGCTAACTCCCTGACAAGGCATTTCGGGGGTGATTCTTGGGTGCTGCTTGTGCTGAGCATGCTTTCTGGGGCTCTGAGAAGCAGAGAGAGGCTCACACATGTTTGAAATAGAATGTTGTGCATATGAGTCTGAGGTGTCCACATCTGTGCCTGAAACCAGATATGAGCCAAGGAAATTTGCCCATTTTATTAAGAAAATAAAATATATTCATTTTGATCATGAGGTATGAATCCTGTGACATGGGAAGAAAGATGTTTAAGGATTATGTTATTGTAATACTAGTGGCCTGGTGCACAGATTCGTGCACATTGAAAGGGAATTAATTAGAAGAAATATTTTAATGTCACTATGCACCCTTTCTCTATAATAGAAGTGTCAACCAAATGCACGATCAACAATGACAGAATGAAACACAGGCGTGCAATTGGCACCAGCGAGAGCTTTATATGTATCGCTCATGCGCGAGTCAACTTAGCCTCTTACAGATAAAGAATAAACTTGCTTTATTAGACCTGCTTTCTGATTTAGCTAAACTTTTTCCAGCCCAGTGAAGTACCCCAACTTCTCTTTTAGGTAATTGTCAGCAACACAGCAGTAAATATCAACATGAAGCAGATTGTTATTGTAGATCATGCAGGGAGAACAAAGGGTAAAGTATTTAATTGCAGAAGTGTTTGACTATATTCTACACATTGAGAAAACCTGAAGTCATTTTCAAGGTCTACCATTTCTTACTTCTCTTCAGTCAGGTCAAGTTTCTAAGCTTTCTAAATCTCCATTTTCCTGCTAATGAAAAGAAAATAGGATTCTACCAAGTCTCTTATCTCCCTACTCCAGGACTTCTGTGAGGATCAAATGAGATAAGGCACATGAAATACTTCACAGACATTTGGTTAAAGTGCAAAATGTTTGCACCTGGCTATAAAGCAAGTCATGTTCCTGGGCTGAAGGAACTCCAAGGAGGCTAGTCACTAGGGAGAAGAAACTGGGCATTGTTATGTGACGTCATTACCTGGCGCCCACAGTGAACTGCTTCCAGGCTGGTCTGGGCTGTGGGCTGCATTTTGCACCATGGGTTCTTGGCAGTGTTGGCTGTGATTTGGTGGGGTGTCACTCTGGGGTTGTGGCGGGGCCTGTGTCCCACTTGTGGGAAGCCAAGTGTTGCTTTGTTGGCTCCAGGTCTGCAGTGCCATTTGTTTGTAAATGACCAGTGCACGTCACAGTAGCTCCTGTGTTGAGCGTATGCCCCCTGGTGGTCAGTGTGTGTCGTAGTGACCAATTAGACAGTTGCATGGACACTTAGCATTTTAGTCTTTTATATATATAGATAAATGGTGCCAATACTTCAATATCAGCTATAATACTCATTTATAGGATTAGTTTCTTATTTAACCTACAAGCCTTTAACATCACTACTTTCCCCATATACCAATACAAAGCCCATATGAACTTTGCAAATAACTTATGTTTCACTGCATGGCCTCTTTAACATTTATAATTGAGAATCAAGTGAATTATTATTTGGTGATTGTTGATAAATATCCTGGTTGTTTGGTCCTTAAAACAAATGGATCAGAATAAGCTTTCAGTAACCAATCTCTTTACTCATCACTCCTTTACTGTTCAGGGATGAGCAAAAGGAGGTTTACAGTTGTGAGTACATGAAACAGTTTATTCTTGTATTATTATTTGTGAATTATTGTATTTATTTGTATTAAAACTGTAAGCCTACTTTTCCCCACTATTTTTAACAGGTAAAATAGTTATCATGGAATCTCAGCTTTAAAACTATCTTCAATGTTAATTACTCCACTTTTCAACCACGTTCGCATCATCTTTATTTTATCTTTGTAATATGGTCAGTCATTCTCTCTTTCAACTCTTGGTAACCGAAATCTCATAACCTTTCAAGACAACCTGATTTTATCTTTAGATAAGATTAACTTAAAAAGTCACTTTATCTCTAAAGTAGATAATAAAATATTTTATTTAAGATGACATCTCTTTGAGATACTGCAACATTTGAAGAATAATTGTGTATATTTTGTTCAGGTACCTGGCTCATTTTTTAGTAAAAGCTCTTTTATGTGTTAAAAAAGAGAACTTTAAGATAAGATAATGTTTCAAGCAATAACTTTGGGTTTCTAATAGGGATGAAGGAGAAAAAAAAAAAGAGACTAAAAACAAGGGGAGAGAAAAATAAAGGTGACTATAATTGCAAAGAAGGCTGCCAAATGGCATTTTGACCAGCTAATATTTTATGAGACTCTTTAACAACATAGATATTTATGCATATATTAATATTAATTTTTAATTTATGCCATTTAGAAGTGTCCGGTAATATTTAAATGGCTAAAAATATTGTTGAACCACAATAGTTTATTAATTCTCTATTATGGGACATTTGGTTTATATCTAATAAACCTAAACAGAACTTTCATCAACTTCTTTGTAGTTACTAACTTTTTGTGCACATAAATATCAACCCCGTTAGGATAATTTCCTTGAAATTGAATTATTTGTACAAAGTATAAGGACCCCAGAAAAAATTCATTATTTTGCCCTCTCATAAGAAGTAAATGAAAATTCCCATGTTGCTGAACCACCACAGATCACTAAGTCTTTAAATTGACTTTACATATATCAATAATGCTAAACAATCATGAAGTACACATTATAGTGTAGTGTGTAGTATGTAGATATATGTAGATAGATGATAGATAAATAGATAGATAGATAGATAGATAGATAGATAGATAGATAGATAGATATGATAGGTATAAATAATAATCCTTTAAAAAAATCTTACACAGTCCTATGAGGAGAAGAGAACACATAGATTTTAATTTTACATATAAGAAAATTAAGATTTCAAATATCTAAATGACTTATTCATTGCCACATTGCTAGTAAGACAAAAAGTTGACCTGGAACTCAATTTTTCTATGATATCATGTGTCCTCTCTGTTACTATAATAGAAAAACTATAGATTTTCTGATACTTGTGTAGTGAACTGAAGAAGTAAATATTTCTGCACAATAATTTAAATAGGAAACTTTAAATATTCAAATTTTGAGCCTGAATTCTATTTTCTTATTTATGTAGGATTTTAGTCACCTTGGCAACAGTGAAAAAACAAAATATTTATATTTTGAAATAAGCATGGAAATTTGGTAAAACATACATGTCATTTTAATACAGCTATCTTAAACAGTTGACTACTTCTAAAAATGTTATTTTTGTTCGATGAAAAATGACCTTTTTATACATTTCACACTACTTTAAAATTGAAGGAGCTTTCAAAACTCCCACTAATGGCACCTAAAGTGGAAGATGGTGAACAGCACTTTATCTCAGCCATGAAGGTGATACAAACCAGCATGACAGGTTGACTTTTCTAACATCCTGGACTCTAGAAAAGATTCGAATGAAATTAAATGTTGTTGTTTTTGTTTTGTTTTTTGGTTTGTTTATTTGTAATGCCAGAATTTGTAGTGATGCAGAGCTCTTGTGTTTTTTGTTTGTCTTGTCTGTTTGTTTTTAATTATCATATTGGCTATCCAAGTCTCTTTTTCTGTGAATTGCCTATTCACATTTTTGGTCCTTTTAAAAAATGAGTTGTTTGTGGTTTTCTTATTGATTTTCAGGAGTTTCTTTTATTTTATTGGTGGTATTTGTTTGTCAGTTATATTTGCTGTAGACTATGTGTACATACTTGGTTTTGGATTTTAACCTTGCTAAAGGTGCCATTTATTGTTAAGAAAAATGTTACATTAATAGTCAAATGTATCAATTGTTTCCTCAAAGCTTTGTATATTTATCTTAAGAATTTATTCTTACCTTTTCGTAAGAAATATGGTTTTGATATTAAAGTCTCTGTAAAACCAGAGTGTTTAACTTGTTACCACATTATGAGTTTTAATTTGCTTTATTTTGATTACTAATAAGTTGAGGTGTTTTTTAGGTGGTTATTGACTACTCATAGTCCTTTTGTGAGGTGTCTCTTGAAGTTCTTAATTATTTTTTGTTTTGTTTATCTTTTTCTTATTGCTTTTAAGAGTTCTTTGTATATTAGGAAATCAGTCTTTGTAAGTTTTATGTGTTACAAATATCTTCTCCAAGGTCAAAGTTTTGCCTTTTAACTTACGTTGTCCTTTGTTGAGCAAAATTTCTTGATTTCTGTATATAAAATTTGTCATTTTTTTACTATATGATATCTCCTCTAATTTGAAGTCAACAAGGTATTCTTCTATATTGTCTTTCACATATTTATAATTTTACCCATCACAGTTTTAAGCCATCTGAAATTGATATTTGTATAGTGGTAAATACAATTTGATTTTTCCCATCATTTATTGTTTGCCATTTATATTCAGTAGTGACTGTCATAAATCCAGGATGTAAGACTGTTGGTCTGTTTCTGGGGTCTTCTTTTACTCTATTGGTCTATTTCACTAACTCTAGTTCACAGCCACACTAGGATTTTTATTATCTGGTAGGGGAAATCTGCCCACTTGGAATTTTGGAAGGATTCAAAATTGCCTTATTATTCTTGGTCCAGTACTCTTCTCTATAGATTTAGAATCTGCTTGTCAGTTTCAATGAAAATATTATTGATTACCTGGGATTGCATTAATCTAAGTTTTCAGAAAATTAACAATTTTAGGTTATATCTTATTTATGATAACATTATACTCCCATTATATTTAAAATTTCTTTAATGTCTTTAATTAAAATTAATAAATCAATCTAGAAAGGACACATAACTTTTATTAAATTTAAGTCAAAGCAATTCTCTTACTAATTTTATTAAATTATCTGTAAGTTCTTTTAGGTTCTCTATGAAGAAAACCATATAAAAATGGAAAGCATGAGGATTTTGTTACTACTTCCCTAATAAATTTGTTTTTCATATCTCTACATTTTTCCTTCCCTTACTACCACATAGTAAGACAACAACTATAGTTGAGAGTTGAATTGAAGTAGCAATTCTAGTCACAAGGTAAACCACACAGAACCTTTGTACTGTTGCTGTTCTTAAGTGAAATGTTTTAACACATCACCAATACTTTGAGGATGCTGTAGGTTTTGTTGTAGATGATATGTATTGGTGGGAAGAAATTCACTTTCATTCCTACTTTTCTAAAAGGTGATAATTATTGTTGCTATTGTTAATCATGAAACAAACAGTCTTGAAGTTCTAGAATGACTTGTCTACATCTTTTGATATGACTAAGTAGTGTTCTCCATTAATACATTATTATGGATAATTTATTAACTTTCTACTGTTAAACCAAATTTATATTCCTATGACAAATCCTAAGCAAATAGTCCCAATATTTCTTAAATTATTTTTGGTTGAATCATGATACTATTTCTTTAGGATTTAGTACCTATACCCATGAATACATGTAAGCCTTTAAACTCTTATCTTATACAGTCCCTGCCTAATTTGGCAATGAAAATAATCTTGATAATTTTCTAGATAAGTTTCTATTAGATTGGAATTTGGAGGAGAGAATATTGTTGATACTTACAAACAAAAACATCTGAATTTAGTACTACCCAGTGAAATACCATCATCTCTACACACACACATACACGCTCACACACACACACACACACACACACACACACACACACATGCTTCCTAGGAAAGAAATGAACACTTTATATAAAAAATACTGCATACCTGCTTAACCAGTCCATGGTAAGATATTTGTGGAGTATATCAGGGGATTGCAAAAATGTGCAAGTATAATCTTGATTATTCTGTTGTACATTACCCATGATTTCCCAGCACAGAACCATTTATATCAAAAGGTTAAGGAAAACTCTAAAACATTATTTTGTAGCTCAGAGGGCCACCATCTTTAAAGATAGTTGGGTGTGGTGCATAAACAACCACATCCATAAATTACAGGGTGACATAATAGCACAAGAGTTTTTAAGATCCCTGGACTTGTACAAAGCTTTAATGGCTATTGTAATTGCTCTAAACATAATGTGAAGGTGTTCATGGCAATCATGGCTGGAAATGCCATGAGTGTGCTTAGTGAACTTCATTATAGAAGAAAACAGTGGTTAGTTCTAGTAAAAACCAGCCACTTCTTTCAATTAATTAAAGGTCATGTTCCCAACCCTCTTAGGGGTAGAAAATAATCATTAATAAATGAAGCTCTCTTTGTTTATCTATTAGAACACAGGGAATCCACAGGAACAATCTAGAACATCAAGAGGTAAAAAGAATGTATCTCATAGAAGCAAAAGGATGAAGGGAATTTATTTCAGCATTAACACATGTGCTTTCTGATGTCTATGTACCTGCCTGTTCCCACTTGGATACTATTATAAATGCCACACTAATCTGTTACTAGAGGAGACTTATTTTTTTTACCTGAATTTATTACTAAATAAGTGAAATAATATATTTTAGAGGAAGTTGAATGCACAAAGATTCCAGTTTCTGACTGTCCACATCTTCAAAGATACTCCAAACATGACAGGTGACCCGTAAATGTTTTAGAATCAGTTAGATATCTGGAAATGAAAAGTCTAACTGAATTGTGTTTAGTGAGATTCCATGTTAAAAGTCTTAGCTGTGTTCCCATGGCAATGTGTATAGATTAATCATATAGCTCACACTTAAAAAACTACTCAGATAATTAGTATCTTTTTAACATACAAATTTTTTCACCATGAAAAATATATTGTAGAAAGTCTCAGATAAATCACTAAACAAATGTAACATCTGAAGCTACTGATGACAATCAGGTACCATCTCTTTGGGCATCTTCCATACTGACTTTTATTTCCATAGAAATCATTTTGATGGCCATGTATCAAAAGTCCTCATGGGAGAGAACCATTAAGAAATAAAAGTGCTGCTGAGATGAGCTCTATTCCTGTGCATTCCACTTGGTAATGAGCAGCATCACGCACCCATTGGAAATGTAATCTTCCCCCCAGTGATTAACAGCAGTAAAAAGCCCATCTTACTTCTCTTCAGAAATCTATATAGGGGTGAAGAACTGCAGAAAACAATAAGACCAAACAAAAAAAAAGGCTGGATTAAGTAATTTTAATTTTCCCAAATAAATCTGAGTTTATGTGCAACTGCCAGATTTTTAGATAACTGAATTTCCACAAGGATCACAAAAGCTTATATTGCATAGGATGATGATGTTAATGAAGGAAAGGGTTACACAGAAAATGTGCCTGCTATCCTATCCATATATTAGGTACCATGTCCAAACCTCAGAATAAAATATACTACTAGCTTAAGTGTATCAGAGTTTTAAAAGACTATTTAAATGTGGTAAAAAGATAATTCATCTAGGGATCCAGTCTTATTAACTTCCTAAATGTCTTCATGCATTAATCTCTTATGAAGTCTATAAAAAATTTAACCGTATAGTTTATTTATCAAGTTATTTCATTTTTATATTTCAGTTTATGTTAGAATGTTTATAATGTAATGATAAATCAACTCAAACATAGCTGCATTTTAATAAATTTGTGACAATAGAACCATACGATTATGTTTGCCTAAGACAGTGGTCGGCAAACTGCGGCTCGCGAGCTACATGCGGCTCTTTGGCCCCTTGAGTGTGGCTCTTCCACAAAATACCACGTGCAGGCGCACACGTACAGTGCGATTGAAACTTCGTGGCCCATGCGCAGAAGTCAGTTTCTGGCTCTCAAAAGAAATTTCAATCGTTGTACTGTTGATATTTGGCTCTGTTGACTAATGAGTTTGCCGACCACTGGCCTAAGATATGTTCTGGGTGGCACTTTTTCATTTAGTATTTACTAAAGGCCTCAGATGGGTATTTCTTCTTATTCCTTTAGTAATTACTAAAGCCATGGGGGGAAAAAAAACCTTATTGATTATAAACTTTAGGTTTACCTATTATTTCCTGAAAATATATATCCTCGGAGTGAAAAAAAAGCTCTGTGTAACCATTATAATTATTTTTGGAGGTTAGAATTGGAAAGAGGGCTTATTTATGTGTCTTTCCTAGAAGAAGTTTCTATCAAGCCACATATTTAATCTATTTGAAAACAATTTATTTTCACTTATTTTTCTTTACTAAAAAACATGAAAAAATTAACAAATGAAGAGTTTTTTACCCTAAAAATTAGAGACATAAATGTTAGTAAAATCCAAGCTACCTGAAAGTTAAAAAAATATAAGCAAGAAGGGACTATGCTTCATTTCTAATACTGATCAATTTAAGACTTATTTTCTTTATTAGTTACAAATGATTTACTTTTGAAATATACTTCATCAATGGAGAAAATAGATTTTGTTCTAATGCATTTTCAATATGATCACCAAGTATCTTTCCCATTATCTCTTTTAATCTTCTGAAACCTTCACAAGTGGGGGAGACAACACGAATTGGCATCATCTGAGGGTAAATTCCTAGGGATGTTTTTATAATCATGAAAAATGTTGACTGAAAAGTAAAAACAGATTTTGAAATATTTTCTTTTTGGAAATCTTGGCAGCTTATTCTCCAGTCTCAAATAAACAATACGGTGGGTTTTTGTTTTCCATCAGAGAGAACAATTTAACAACATTGTTTTTCACATTTTGCTAGAAATATTAACATTGGATAGGCTTATAATAACAGTTTCAATAAATTCACATTATCCCCCCAAGATATTTATAAGTTGATTTGTGTTAAAGTATGAAACAAAGAAATATCTTAGGAAACTGAAACAACATGTTTGGCATATAAATTATAAAATATAATAATTTTAAATTATTCTTCTTGTATTAATTTTTCACTCCCATTCTTTCTTTTATTTACTGATCCTCAGCTTTGTATCAGAATCAAGAAATAGCACTAAATGTACAACATTGATTAAGACAAAATCCTCGAGTTCAAGGAACTCATATTTACCAAATATGTGTTTAAAGCATATAGCAAAGCTTTCTCATGTCAGATTGTGATAAATGCTGTACCAGTAATTTTCAAGGAGCTGGAGAAGCTGGACTGAGGGAGGAAGGGCAGTAAGGGCACATAATATGTTTCACAGAGGAAATAATCTAGAATCAGATCCTGAAGAAAGAGTAGAGATTACCATCCAAAGGGAGGAGGGGTGAGGAGTATGCTTAGAAGAAGTAATACTCAAGACAACCCCTTAAACATTTCAAAATCTGTAAGAGTTGTACTGTCACTGAAGTATAACATGCATATAGCTGCTAAGGGCTAAGTCCTACCAAGGAATTTGTACTTGACTTCTATAGACAATTGGATACTTGAAGTATTTCTAGTGAGAATTACACAGTCAGGTTTGTGTTTTGGAACATTATGTGGCAGTGATATGTAGGAATAATTAAAAGAAAATAAAAGTGATATTGAATTTGTGGAAAGAGGTAAACCAATAAGGAAGTTGAATAAGAAAGAGCATCTCAGTATACTTCTCCAGTTTCTGAATTGAGTGTGTTGGATATGAATGTATCATTACTCAAACAAGGATCAGAAACAAGAGAAAACAGCTTTCAAAGAGAAGGGCCTTAAAATATTGACCCTTATCAATATTTATTAATTATCTCACCTATGTAAGACACCATGTTGTTTACAAGAATTCAGTGGAATACAAGGGCTATGCCTTTGATTTTTTTTTTCCTTTTTGGGGAGTAACACATAATTTTAACTGTAAATTTCAGAACAGATATGATAGGTTCCAAATGAGTGTTACAGGTAGTAACGCCTAAATAGGCTCAGAAAATGAATGGATTACAGTTACTTTAGCAGGTGGCAAACCTAGTAAAGAGAGTTCATAGATGAGAAAAGGAAAAGGAATCTAAGTAGATGGATGGGGTCAGATTGCAGAAGTCTTGAATACTGAGCAAAAGCAGGATCCAGGTATAATTATAGCTTTTTGTCCAGATGAGGCTCAATCTAGCAATGTGTAGGTTGTATTTTGCAAAGTTAGCTGGAAGCCAGAAGACCATTTATATTATTAAAATAACACAAGGAGAAGACTTCTTTTCTTTTAAAAGATAATGATGCTTTCAGAATTCAGAGGAACTCATTTTAATGGAGTAAAAGAAATGACACTTAATAATTTACTTTTGCCAATATGATTACTCCATTCCTTCCCCAAAATAATTTTCTATAGATATGTAAGGGAAATCTCATTTCCACTTGTATTTAAGGAGAATTGAGAGAGTTATAGTATACATGCTTTGACATGTTGAAAAAAATCATATAACTGTGAGTTAGAAATTGAAGTACCTTAGAGATCACATTATTCAGAGCTTAATTTTACAAATAACATCCAGAGGGCTTTAAATACTTGTCAAAGATCAAAGAATAAGCTAGAAGCAGATCTGGGAATAGAATGAAAGTGTTCCCTGTCCAATCTTTGACTTTACCAATTTAAATTTAGGGCAAAAGAGATTTCAAATTAAGGAAAAAGAAAACAGAGTGTGAAACCTTCCAAAGAATTTGAAATACTCAATAGCAAAGGTTCAAATTTGAAAATAAGGAATAAATAGGAATCCGTCTGGCCCTTGAGAACTAGATGAATTTACCCTTGAACCTAATCTGTACTCTAGTGCAGGAATTTAAAATGCTGCCTAAGACTCCATTGTCATGGCCAGAGGGCAGTGGACATAAAGGCTCATGTTCTCTTAACCCCCTTAGCCTCCTGGGCTTGAATTCCTCTCCTGTTGTCTTTTCTGTTCTGAATTGATCTGTATGTAAAGCTTAATCCCTTCTTTGCCCCCCTTCAAACAAACAAAAATACCTCAAAAATGTAATTGATCATGGTAGATTTTATTGAAAACCTGAAGTCAGGAGGGGTTCTCATTTGGCATTTATCAAAACACAAAGCTTAAAAATAGAATTTAGATATTTCTCTTTTGTAATATACTAGAGGCCCAGTGCATGAAATTTGTACATTCGGGGGGCTCCCTCAGCCTGGCCTGTGCCCTCTTGCTGTCCAGGAGCCCTCGGGGATGTCCCACTGATGGCTTAGGCTCCTCTCAGGGAGCGGGCCTAAGCCATCAATCGGACATCTTAGCACTCCTGCCACCGCTGCTGCTCTCACCAGCCGTGAGCCCGGCTTCTGGCTGAGTGGCGCTCCCCCTGTGGGAGTGCACTGACCACCAGGGGGCAGCTATTGCATCAAGTGTCTGCCCCCTGGTGGTCAGTGCACATCATAGCGACCTGTCATTCTGTAGTTCCTTCGGTCGATTTGCATATTAGCCTTTTATTATATAGGATTTTTATTTTGCTGATTTCAGAGAGGGAAGAAAAGGGAGAGAGAGAAACATCAATGAAGAGAGAGAATTATTGCTCGGCTGCCTCCTGCATGCCCCCTTGTGGGGATCCAGCCAGCAACCCCGGCATGTGCCCTGACCAGGAATTGAACTGTAACCTCCTGGTTCATAGGTCAAGATTCAACCACTGAACTATGCTGGCAAGGTCAATTCTACTCCTCTCTAGCTTTCTTTCCCACAGGGGAAGGCACCCCAGTCTTTCCTGGTTTCTTTAGTCCCCTGCCTTCTTGGCTTGTCTCCTTTTTCTTCTTCATTCTAGCACTCCAGAACAGCAAGCATCCTGTGCCCGGCCTTCACCTCCCCTTTCAAGCCCTTTGTGACAGCATATATGAGGCCCTAGTGAAGGCTGAAGACGCTCCCTTCCTAGGCAGTATTCTCCCACTATGTTCTTCATCTGACTTCCACACAATGAAAACAGTCACTTACTCAGCAACATCAGATAGACATATTAATGAATGTCTATATTATGCCAGATAAAATGCTAGGAAATACAACTGCAGAGTGAAAAAGGCCCCTGATATCAAAAAGAATAATAAAAACGATTTATAATTTATTAAGCGACTTTCAATTTAATGTACCAAAGAATTTGTATGCATTCAATAGCATAGGATCAAACTTGAAGAGAATGAATAAATAGAAAACTTTTTTTTGCTCCTTCGATCTAGATGTATTTGCTCTGGACTCAGCCCTATCCCAGGGTGGGAATTTAAAATGCTATCTAAGGTTAATTGAATTTTGATTATTTAAAGTCTTCTAACAATCTTATAGATTGGATTTGGGAGGTAGTGTGACTAATAATTACTCAAATTTCTTCCCTTAAGTTCTTAGAGCTAATTGCTATGTTGGAATTTTTACCAATTCAATCAAGATTTCACATTGAAAAGAGAAATAGTTCAAGGAATGGTGTCCTATTCAACCCTTCCCTTAACCCTTGCTTTTATTTTTAAAAGGAAAGTAAAACCTTGGTAGAGTTCAGGACTGTTTCACCTATGTCAGTTATTGATATGATGCATTTCTATTATATCTACACAGAGAATGAATCAGCCTAACACACAGAAAAGTCAGAGCATATTTTCTCAATATTTTCAACAGTAGGCTAGAACTCAATTAGAAGTGAGATTGTGCCAAATACAGCATTTTATTTAGAAGAAGCCTCACTGAGTGCTCAGAGCTTATTTGAGCATTGACTGATCTTATCTAACGCCTACATCGGGGAATTCCTCAATTTACTGAACAGCATTTTGTTTAATAAAATGCATTTTCTATTTGACATTTAAGAATCTCTTTACAGTGTCTAAATTTCAGATTTCAAAATTCAGCATGAAACTATGACATTTTGGGAATAGAGTGACCCACGTTGGGCCATTACCTCTGCACACACAATGTGTAGATCTTCTGTGGCTGACTTATAAAAGGGGGGAATTAAGAAATACTGAATCCCTACAATGAACCAGGGTACATTTACATCCTATTTAAGAAAAATCTATCTTAAACTGTAGGTTGGCATTACTATTTTAATTTTTGTCTGAGGAAATGGAGGTTTGGAGATATTAAATAACTTCTCAAGGTCACTTAGGTAGGAATGAAGAAGCTAGGGTTGCTTTCTATGTCTACTTATGTCAAAGTGAGCAGTGTACACATATGAAAACCTGAAGGCCAGGATTCTAGCCTCGTCAATGAGGCATTTTATTTATCTGACAAGATCTTTCTCATTATTCAGCTGTACACAATGTATTATCTACTTACGTTTAAAAGTTCTGTGAGGAAAAAAATGAGATGATTCATGTAAAACTAATATTTAAAAGCATAGTGGTATCCTCGCTTGGCTTCTATGTGTATTACTGATCCTAAGTCTCCCACACAAGGCCAATGTCATAAAATTGTGTCTGAAATATACTGCAGTAGAATTCATGAAGCTGATGGCTGGAGAGATGCTGCATTTCACAGAACTTTCTTCTTTTCAGTTACTGTAAAGTTAAGGAAGAACCTGGGAATATCAAATGTTTTTTTTATTTCCATTTCTTATGCTGCCTATTTTGAGGCAAATGACTTCCCTGAGGATGTGTGGATGCCAACAGGTTCATAATGAGTAGCTTAGAGGATAGCATTTACAGTATACATAGCCACATAAGGAAGGATGTGTACATTTAATTTTAATCATTTGTTTTCATTTTTTGTGGGGTGATATTTTATGTTGAGCGCTTGTAACATCCTAGCTTATGCCTTAAACTGTCTTTAAATATAAAGTAGAAACACATTCCATATATACTCTTTCTTCTTTCTAGCAAAACATTCTATGCCATCCTTATTTTTTTATTTTAAAACCAAAAATTATCATATGAATGAGATCCAGGACTTTTTGACCCTGAAGTTTGCTGGGCTCGTTTTTTTCTTGATTATTACAACAGTTAACAGTCTATGTTTTCCCTAAGTCTCATAACATCAATTTCACTTTAAGGTATCTGAAATATTCTTTATCATCTAATGTTTAATTAGTCAATAAGTTTAAATACATAATAGTAAATGTCTATACTCTTTTCTTTTTGTCCTTTCTTTCTCTCTTCCTTTGTTTTCCATGGTTTCTATAGCTTACAATGTGGGATTCATCGCACATACTTTCTTTTTCTAAAGTGAGAATAAGTTAGATCTGTACTCTTTGCACCAAATGAATGTTGACTAATGACTGAGTTAATTTTTAATTTCATATAAGCAACAAATTATTTCAGTATAAGTATATTCTCTTTGAAGATTGTGTATTTATTCTAAAAATGATTTAAAGTTTACCTAAAATTAAAATTTAATTGGGTGGCCTATATTTTTCATTGCTAAGTCTGTGTCCTATTAATAGTCAGACACTTCCCAATCTGTGGGATATATATCTTTTTACTTTTAAGTTTGTTGTGTGCCTGGCTCAGATGGCTTTTATCCCCTTCACTGATTTCCTAAAATTATCATTGTTGCTTATTAATTTGGGTCCCTTTGGCTCCTTCTGGGACAAAAAATGAAAAAGATGAGAGTAATTTTCTCATTATCTGGAGGCCTGAACTTAGCTAATTATTTTTCATTCACTTTTCAATTTAGCCCTGTAGGTGGTATGATTATACATTTATTTCCTCAAGAATTATTTTTTAAATCATTAATAATGTTCTATATTGATACTTGGAATTGAGACTTCTATCAGTTTTTATCCTCCTTGGTAAGTTACACTTTTGATAGCATTCTGCTCTCCCTTTCACGGATATATTCTGTACTAAATTACTACATGTGTCATTCTGTATTTGAAAAGCAATATGGCTACTGTTCTTTAGTTATATTTCTGCTATCTCATCTTGGAAGTTTATAACATTTGAACTTTATACATGCGTCCTTTTGGAAGTTATATTTTATTTTTTAAATGCCAAAGGAGCCTCCCCTTGAGATATGCAAATTTATATCTTGGAATGTTGTTTCAAATGCCACCCCCCACCACAATCACAAAATTAAAGTTTTATCTAAAATTGTCACTTTATTTTCAAAGACCCATCTCTAAGAATTTTTTTCTCACAGAAATAAATATCTTACAAAATATCAAAAGAACAAACTCCTTAAAGAAATCATTTTGTAATAGTTGCCCATATAACAGTGTACACCCTACAGAGCCTCTTTTTTGGGGGGGAAAGCACACTGAAAGCCAGTAACAAGTCAAAAATGCCAATAGATTTTTAGCTCATAAATGAAAACCTATAATCTTAGAAATCTACTACAGCAGACCCTTATATATTTACCTTAGAATCATAATATAGATGAAACCATACTATAGTCTTTGAAAAAACTTTCCTCTCCTTTTGTGATTCAAGATCAAGGTCTGCATTGCTGTTGTATGTGGAGGAGTCATCCGGTGATTTTATTATATTTCCTTATATAACCATTTATATTCAAGGCATCTAAACATTGGCTGTATTTCCTAGTGGCAGATTCTTCTTCGGTTATTGAATCAATACATTTATATTGTTCTTCACAATAAGCAGAAGCAGCTTCATTTAGTAGGTTTAAAATTTGCATTTTTCAATGGCATTGTATCATTAAGCTAGTGTTGATGCTGTTGATGGAGGAGGCATCGCATTCTTACACAAAGATATTTGAAGAATATTAAACCAAAAGAAGATAACCTTTATTCTGCAAGAAATGATATAAAACATTTATGTGAAGTTACAAAAGAAAAGAAGAGTGTTTTTTTTTCCCCATCATTTTCTTTTAAAAATGTGTTCTGCATTTAATTTTTGAAAAGGAAAAACATTCTATTTAGCTCAGTTGAATTATGGAAAAGCTCTGAGAACCCGGGAAATCAAATGGAGTCAATAAATGAAAGCTTCAATTGTTAGAGTGCAAGACCTCTTCAGATAACTATGACCCCATAAGAAGTCAACTCTAATAAAACGAATTCAAGCAATTCATGGTCTTAGATGGAGCCTTGCTTCCAGCGAGGTCAAAGGAAGGTGCCAGTTCTTTGCAGTTTGATGATCACTCTCATCAAAGGTGGAAGCTCTACGTGGGAAAAATGCTCAAGGCCCAATAAGTCTGATCTATGCCTTTAAATATTTAATAATATACTATCCTGGAGCTCTTTCCCGTTTTCATCCACGCTCTGCTGTTTGTAAAAAGACAGAACTGTATATTGTTTAGACAAAAGAAAGTTAGATAGATAGGAGTGGGACCAGGAGAGGAGGAAGTGAAACTGGGAACCCAAGGAGGCAGAGATACTAAGGCACCCCAACTGGGTGGGGAAGGAAGGGTGCGCTGAGAGGCATGAATGTATGAATGTTGCTAAGACAGACAACTTGCAGATAACCAATCACAGGTAGTAAGGCATATAAACCAATCCCAAGGATGTTGCTAAGGCAAAATTCTTTGAAAAGACCAATGAGGAGCTAGCATGGCTGTCTCCACCCCCTAAATTAAAAGGCATGCTTACGCTCAATGAATTCTGGTGGGAGAGCACATTCCTGTGCACAGGTGGCTTATGGCCATGTGGACCTCAACACATGGACTAATAGACTTTAATTAGTTTGGATGTTAAAATACTGACTATAACATAGAAAGGAAGCTCTGGTCACTAGCCTGATTCTGGAATCCCTCGACTTCATTCGATTTCACAAAACAAGGAACTCGGACTCAAACCCCACACTTTGGTTTCATTATGATTTATTCTTCCCTCAAATTCACTTACCTGGGAAATAAAAGAGGAGAAGAAGATGGGTCTTTGTTCTTTGGTAAAAAGGTAATAATTCTAACTCAGTCTGAACTTTAATAAATAAGATCATCTTAAAAGCGGTCAATACAGGCACATTTAGCTTTGTCCTCCAGCCCTATGCTACCTTGAACTCTTTTTCCAGTTTTTCTCTTAATTTCTGTATTCCTGTTTCCTGTTGTCCCATGAGTGGAAGCATATTCGATCCATAAAAATAGAACTTAAAAACACTGTATCTGTCCACTTGCTTGTATTGACATGGGATTCATGTTGCCCTTAGGCACTGAAGGAGCAGTATTCGGGCACTCAGTCGAGACACCTCACATCAGAGCAGAACCTTCCCAAGACCTCAGGTAAGTCCTGGCTCTTACACCTGTATCATTGTTTTCACCACTGTTGATCATCCTCGATATATAAAGAACTAAAACAGAAAATATCCTACATACCTGTATGAAGAATTGACATGTGCTGCTACATGGTAAATAGTCAAGTATTGGATGCCTTCATCCAATACTTGACTATTTACCATGTAGCAGCACATGTCAATTCTTCATACAGGTATGTAGGATATTTTCTGTTTAATAAAGGACAATAAAATATGTCTTTTATTCTAAAAATAACCATCTGGATATTTTTTCCAAATAAATATATAATGAATATATATATTAGGAGTGTGAAAAAATAAAGGAAAAGGCAGCTTTAGTATAGTTAAGAGGAGGATGAAGAATAATAGGCTTGCTGGAAAATCTGTGATAGATGATGAAATATACTATGGTGCATAGGCTTAAAGAATAGGGAAGCAGAGATTAGGAGAAAGCTATTAAAGGCCATGGAGTGTTATGTAAAGGAAATGAAAATAAATATGGATAATAATTAGGGAAAGGCAGAACTTAATTGTCCTATGATGGACTCATCAATCTGATATTTCCAGTGGAATAAGCTGCTTCCTGTTTTTAAAAAGCACAGTTACATGTAAAAGCTCTCTCTACCAAGAAGATTGTGAGATGACAGTATTATAGGAAATTCTCCCTGGAGTAATCATGGCAACTGTTTATTAAAGTTAAAATAGTAAAAAACAGTAACGGATCCATGGATGTTCTCAATTCAATAAGTGAGTTAAGCTTTAGGAGTAAAAAATATTTTATGTAATTTATTGTGGTGATCATTTTACACTATCCTATCTAATAAAGAGGGAATATGCAAATTGAC
The DNA here is from genome assembly GCF_951640355.1 of Cnephaeus nilssonii. Classification (NCBI taxonomy): domain Eukaryota; kingdom Metazoa; phylum Chordata; class Mammalia; order Chiroptera; family Vespertilionidae; genus Cnephaeus; species Cnephaeus nilssonii. Next base: position 14,697,718 of record NC_137079.1, read on the forward strand.
CATCACACCATCACAAAGCTGGCAGCGCCCACAGCCACAAGATGGCGGCACCCAGTCCCCTCAGCCCCGCCGGACCTCCCGAGTCCTTTCAGCCCTGCTGGGGTGGGGGGGGCGGCAGGTGCGCAGTGCGGCTGCCCCCCCCCCCCACCCCAGCAGGGCTGAAAGGACTCGGGGAGTCCGGCGGGGCTGAGGCGCAGGCAAGCCTCAGATGTTGGCTGCCCAGCTGCCCAGGGTGGGCCCGAGGTGCAGGCAAGCCTCAGATGACAGCTGCCCAGCCGCCCACGGCCGCCCAAGGCTCAGGTAACCAAGGCCGGCCGAGGCTTTCACTGCTGGCAGTGGCGGCAGCAAAGGTGTGATGGGGCATCGCCTTCCCCTGATCGCCAGGTCACATCCTGCCCCTGAGGGCTCCTGGACTGTGAGAGGGGGCAGGCCAGGCTGAGGGACCCCCCTCCAGTGCATGAATTTTCATGCACTGGGCCTCTAGTATACATATAATATATACATATTACACCCCTTATACTAATACAATACTATGTGTTGTTTAAAAAAATACTTTACATAATTAATTTTGGATGAGTAAATTACATCCTAAAATGCATTTGCTAAGGTATTTTTATAAAATATCAGCATGAAATACTGCCATTTGGGACAATATAGATGGACCTTGAGAATATCACGCTAAGCGAAATAAGTAAGTCAGAAAAGCTAAGAACCATATGATTTTACTGATATCCTATATAATAAATGCTTAATATGCTAAGTTGTCTGGTCTATTGTTCAACAAATCAAAGCGTGATATGCTAATGATATGCTAAGGCTGCTCAACCACTCACTATGTAGTGCACTGACCACCAGAGGGCAGATAGTTGACTGGTTGACGAGTAGCTATGACATGCACTTACCACCAGGGGGCAGACACTCTGAGCAGTAGTTAGCTTGCTGCTGGAGTCCAGCCTATTGGGACTGAGCGAGACAGGTCGGACATGCCCTGGAGCCCTCCCATGGTCCCTCCCCAGCTGGCCAACCTCCCACATCCCTCCCTGGCCCCAGTCATGCACCGGTGGGGTCCCTCGGCCTGGCCTGTGCTCTCTCACAATACAGAATCCCTCGGGGGATGTCGGAGGGCAGGTTTCAGCCTGATCCCACAGGCCAGGCCGAGGGACCCCACTGGATATACAAATTTGTGCACCAGGCCTCTAGTGTGGGATAGATACAGATAAAATTATGGTGGTTTTTAGAGGGAAGGTGGAGGGTTTAGTAAAGGTTAAAGGGGGTCAAATACATGGTGAGGGAAGATGATTTGACTTTGGGTGGTGGGCATACAATGTAATATACAGATCATGTATCATAGAAATATACACTTGAAATCTATATGAACCTAGTAACCACTGTCAACTCAATTAATTAATTTGAAAAGGACAATATTGATATTTCAAAAATAAATCAAATATTACAATCATATTTAAAGCTAACTCAAAGTATCTACCTGAGAGTCTTTGTCTTGAAAACGCTATGAAAATAGTAAGAAAAAATATTTATTTCATAAATATCATCTTTAGCCCTTCCCATTTTGATGAGTGGGGAAACTGCTCAAGTGAAAATAGAAAAATAAAGTAGGAAAATGTTAATGCCAAAATAGACATGCTTTTAAAAGTGTAAAATTTTCAGACCTTATAGTTCTATGATAAAATTTCCTGAAGAACTCAGTTTCTTGCTAGTAGAGTAACCCAGATTGAACAAAGCTACTTAACAATAACAGCAGGTGCCTTCTTACTGTGATCAAGGTATCTATAATAATAAAAGTATAATATGCAAATTGACCAAACGGCCAAACTGTGGAAAGCATCTGAATGACCTTCCAGACAAAGCCGGGGCTGCGAGGGCCTAGGCAGCAGCCGAGGTGGCGAGGGCCTACCCTTACATGAATTTCATGCATCGGGCCTCTAGTTTGTTTATAAGATAACCACAATAATTATTTACGCTAGGCCAAAACCCCAAGGATTTAGAAGGATTGAAGAATATGTGTAAATAGTGTCTCACAGTGTGTTATAGTCTTGATTTATGATTCTTTTCTCAGGAATTTAACATTTTTGTGTAATTATTAATGTTATCCCTCTCCACCTAACAAGGTTGCCGGCTCTATTAGAACAGATCTGCATCTTCTTTGCTTATTATCTTTAGTTCTATAGCACCCAGCACTGTATCTCACATATTATAGTGTCTGATAAGTATTTGTTCACTTGAATTACTGAAATTTAGCAAAACTGAATAATGAAGACTACTAAATGCATGAATATAAGGAATGTGTCAGCATTTGTTGTCCTATTGCTAAGGCACATTTAACAAACACTGATTTCAGTTGCTTTTGAACTGTTTTAATACAAATATCAGAGTTTGATAAGTCATTCAATAAAAAATTTTAAAGTACTAAGTTCTAAAATAACATTTTTTACTTCTAACATTTTAGTAATCATGTACCCATTTTATGATTTGTCGTCAGGAAAAGTATATTGCCCAAAGAGGAAATAAGAACCAACTGGTATTTTAATTACCTAGCTGGTGTGTCTCAAAATACACAAGGGGAAATGTGGATGAAATGATATTAGTATATAGTAGTGTACCTAGTTTTTAATTATTCATCAGTGATTTCAAGATTGACTTAAGCTAGGCTTATCTGTGCTGCTAAAAGCAGATTGGCAGCCCCCAAGACGAGTGATACTGATCTAAATTCCACAACTGAAACATAAATAAAGCAAAGTAGTGATGGGGTTATTCAATTATTTATTTGTGTACTGAAGATTAAAATTAGAGTGTCTGAGATTTTTACAAGTTTTGCTGACAATTTTTCTTTCAGGGCAATAGAAGCACTCCTAGTTGACACCTAATTTTAAGTAACAAGGTGGGATGGTTGGGCAGGTAATTAAAATGGTAATTTGGGAAGTAAGTAGACATATTGCCTTTGATTTTGCTTTTGTCAAAAATAAAAGGCTTTAGAAAGGAATATCCCAAAACATTTATTATAGAGTATAGGTAATATTTTGGTATAGAAATGTAGTAGATTCCTATAATTTATTTATTCAACAGATGTTTGATGAATGCTTAATATGTGCCAAGTTCTGTGCTAAGTTTCCATGTTCATTTTAAACCTACACGTTGGATCTCTTTGATTCTTTTTATATCAGGTGAAATTGTGTTTTAATAGAGCCTGTGTTTTAAAAGGCTAAAAAAACATGCTGCATGGTAAGGAGATAATGCCATATTTGCCTGGAGTAACTCGTGTATGAATGTTCTTCCTTTTATATTTTTAAGTAAAATATTACAGTTCAGTGGGGTTTCTGCACTCTACGGTGAGAAGTGATGAAATCCGTTATGTAATGCCCACTGCCCAAAGATTGTTTGAGTCCAAGTTCCATTAACTGTTCCAAAAATAAGACAAGAATCTTGACTTGGAATCAGTAAATGAGTTTAATATTTAATGATGTAATTGGCATCTTTTCATCGTTTCTATTCTTGCATGAATATAATTTAAAACTGAAATATTGAGGTTTTATATTACTCTCTGGAAACACATTGTTCTAATTTACATCATTTTTAAATTCAAGGAAAAGCCACCGTTTATTAAGTAGATGAGTATTTTTCTTTGAGGCATTTTGTCAATAAAGGGGTAAAATACTTTGCTGGTGTTGTTCTGCTAATTAGAGAAGAAGAATCCTTAGAGTAGTATTTTTCTCCTCTCCTTCCCTCCCTCTTTCTTCCTTCTTTCCTTTTATTCTTTCATTCTATGTATGCATTTATACATTTATCTAGAGTAAGTAACAAATGAGCATTATGAGAAGCTTGATTTAGCTTGCAAACATGGGGAAACAAAGACAATTGAGCTAGAGATTTGTTTGAGATCATGTGATAGAAGAAACCAGGATGGCATGTGCTAGTGAGGAGAAAACAAGAAAAATGGAGAAAACAAAAAGAATGGGATTTATTCTCTTCTGGTCAATGAGGCGGCGGAGCAGCCTCCCCAGCAGACGCAGAGACGCAGATCTTTGTGAAGACCCTGACTGGCAAGACCACCACCCTTGAGGTTGAACCCAGTGACACCATTGTGAATGTCAAAGCTAAAATGCAAGGCAAGCAATAATGGTTATGCTGAGAGGCAAATGAATCAGTCTGTAGTGAGTTTCTTTCTGGGCCAACAGTTCTTTTGAGTCCCAATTTCAATGTCAAACAGTTCCTTATGTGTACATGTCAGCAATGATAACCATTATTGCTTCTCTCATTTTCGGTTCTTTTAAGTGTATTTCTTGTATCACATGATCTCACTCATCTAGGGGAAATAATGAGCAACATAAACTGATGAACAAAAATAGACTTGAGACAGGGAAGCATCGATCAGACTGTCAAACCTCAGAGGGATGGTTGGGGAGGGTCAGGGGGAGGGGGAGAGATCAAAGGACTTGTATACATGCATATAAGCCTAACCAGTGGTCACGGACAACAGGGGGGTGGGGGCATGCGTGGGGAGGGGTTTGGGATGGGAATGGGGAGATGAAGACAAATATGTGATACCTTAATCAATATAGAAATTAAAACAATAAAATAAAATAAATAAATAAAATCCAATACAAGGAGGGCATCCTGCCTGACCAGCAGCGTCTGATTTTTGCGGGCGAACAGCTAGAGGATGGTCACACTCTCTCAGACTACAATATTCTGAAAGAGTCCACCCTGCACTTGGTGCTTCCTCTGAGGCCTGGCATCATCGAACCCTCCCTCCGCCAGCTCGGGCAAAAGTACCACTGCGACAAGATGATCACTGCGACAAGATGGTCTGCCACAAGTGTTACACCCACCCGCACCCCGGTGCTGTCAACTGCACAAGAAGAAGTATGGCCACACCAACAACCTGCGCCCCAAGAAGAAGGTTAAATAAGGCCCCTCCACCAACTCCTTGGGTCCACAGGGCAGCCTTCTACCTGAACCCTGTGAGGCTGGGGCCTCAATAAAGTTTCTCTTTTGTTGACTAGGGGGGAAAAAATGTGATTTGCATCTGAAGAAAGCTCATTGTATCCTGAAATGATAAGACAGTAAAATTTCTTATATATTCAAGTCACAGTTGGCATTAATTTTTTTCTTAAAACACTTTTCTGTTCAATTCTCCATTCATGCCATCATTGAAACCTCAAATAATTCATGAGTGCCTGCTATTTCTCTGGCACTTTGTTAAATATTCAGCAAAAACAAGATACATGATGCTTAAGTCCTACTTAAGTTTCTATTTAGTAATTGCATCCTGGGATTTTACTTTAAAAGAATTCTGAATTCTTTTCTCAGAATGTTGAGACTTCTTCTAAGAGCTGCACCTTTCATTTTCAATGAGAACTGCGCAACCTTCAAAGCAAAATCTTGTTGCATCTTTGCTATGTAGAAACCATGAAAACCAAAATCACTTGGAAAAACAGGCAGACGAGAGTTCAACAGTAATGCTTCTCTGCTATATAATCTTTGGGTACGGACTCTGAAAAATAGTCAGAAATTCATTGCTGTGAATTTAATACTTTCAAAATGAACACTTTTATATTTTATAGTTTTTTCCTTTGAATGCATAAAATGGAAAATTAGGTTATGAATTTTCTTCTAAGTTTCTATTGAATTTTATAATCGGTGATTTCTTTATTACTTTTTATATTTTGAATAGATGAAACAGGAAGTTATTCCTGCAGAGTGTGTTAAGGATCCAACGTTATTTTCTTCAGTTTAGTTAGTCAGTTTTTTAAGCATCACTTACTAACATTTATTAAGTAACCTAGTATTTTCCAACACAAAATGATTGCACATTTGTCAGATATTTCTCATACTTTCTATCTATTTTAGATTGAATTGTGTTCCAATGATCCAATATCTATTTCTAATTCCAACATCATTTTAATTAAAATAATTTTAGATTAAGTTCTAATTTTTTTTAAATCTTCCACTTTATTTTATTTTTAAAATCTGGTAATTGTCACACATACTTTTCTCCCCCAATTATTTCGACATAATGTTTTAACTTTCAAGAGATTCTATTGAGATTCTTGCTGGATTTTTATTACATGTTTTCATTACTTTGTGAAATATTGGAAATTTCATGATATGATATATATATGAGTTTATTTTTATCCAGGAATATCTCCAATTCTTGAATTTTCAAGTAAAGAATATTAAATGTCTGTTTTATACATCCTTCTCCCTAAAATAATTATAAAATACAGGCATTAAATCATATAGCATTTATATTAATATGACAATTTAGCAACATGAATTATATAGTTTAAAGGTGTCCCTACATGCCAATAACATTATTTATTACACCTTAATACAGTTGATGATGAAATTAACATCAATTAACAATTTCCTACTTATATTTCCATAGCAAAATATTTTACAAATTTTGTGTAAAAGGTAGATCATCCTACAAGATCTGAGACCACACCTCTTTCCCAACATCTTATCCTATGGCTACAGTGGCAATGGATACCTGAATGTAATGAAAAATTTCTGATTAAATAATTAGTAAACCCTAAAATGGAAAAACTGAAGAGCCCTGAAATCCTTAATATATTTTAATGCTCTAATCGCACATTTAATATGGACATTTTACTATTAAACATATGAGTAATAACTCCAACCCCTTATCCTCAGAAACAAACTAAATCATATCAATTATTTGATAAAGTAACTGTGTTTTTCCTCCCACTTTATAAGATCACTGAGTTTCCATGAATGTAAGATTCATAATCTGTTTTAGAACTTTAATCCTCTTTTATTAAGTTTTTATTTGACTTCTGTTTAAATGGTTCAATAATATCCAAACTTAAAGAATAGCATTTTAGAAATAAATGGCAGCAGAGTAGGAGGATGCTGCATGGACATGCTCCCAGGAACAAGCTGGAATTATAACTGAAATACGGAAAGGCTTCTGAATAATCAACAGAAAACTCATAGGAAAGAACCCTGATACCCAAGGTCCGAAGGTGGAGATGGCATAGAGACTGGTAGGAGGGGAGGAGGCTCAAAAGGTCTGGCTGGGCACCCACAGACAGCAGCTGAATTCCAGGAGAGATATCTCAGCTGTAGGGGGGTGCTCCTGAGAACTTTGGGATCTGATCCCCAAGCTGGGCTTCCCAGCAGAGAGCACCAAACTGAGGAGGGTACCCACCTAACATCTAGCTGTGAAAAGTAGTGGGGTGCTGTCTTCCAGGGAGTGGCAGCTGAAAGTTCAGGCACCCTCTTAAAGGGCCAAAGCACAAAAATTCCCTGTGGAGCCACCCGTCTTGTGCTCTGGCAGAGGGAGAGTGAAGTGGACTGGAGCTGTGAGAGCAGAACCCAGGACTGTGGACTCGGGGGATAGAGCTCAGAAGGCAGACACCCCAAGTTTCCTGGGTTGAGTCATTCCCTCTTTCAGCGGAGGGAGGACATCTTTCCCATATAGACATCTGCCTTGCCTGGGGGAAAGATAGTCCACATACCCTATTGGGAAAAAACCTTGCCTGAGGCCACTTAAGAGATTAAAAGTAACAATTAGCCTCCAGGAAGAAACAACTGCCCCACCCTGTTGAAAAAAAAAAACACTCTCCACACCCGAGGAAAATTGCCTGGGGACAATTCAAGTCTGAATCCTATTAGTCTGTAGACAGAAGTGGTCTCTGGAGGCTTTGAGTTTTTGCCTGGTCCAGTTAGTCAGAAACAGCCTTTAACACTGACCTGCACTAGAGATTGAGAGGTGTAGAGGATCTGCCTAATACATAGTCACAAACCCAGACAGACAACCAAATTAGGACACAAAGAAACAACCCCCAAACAAAAGAACTAGCAAATTCTCCAGAAGAAGAGATAAGATATTTATCTGAAACAGAGTTCAGAGTAATGATGTTAAAAATGCTCAACAGTATGAAAAAAGATATAGTAACTATGAAAAAAACACAGTCTGATATAAAGAATGACATAACACAAATAAAGAACACATTGGAAGGAATACACAGCATACTAGGAGAAGCCGAGGATTGAATCAGTGAATTAAAAGACAGAGCTGAAAATATCACTCAATTAGAGAACCAAAAAGAAAAAAAAAACAATTAAAAAATAGGAGGACAGCTTAAGGGAGCTGTGGGACAACGTGTAATAATATTAGAAGAGTAGGTGTGCCAGAAGAAGCAGAAAGGGAGAAAGGAATAGAGAAGGTGTTTGAAGAAATAATGGTAGAAAACTTCCCTAACCTGCTAAAGGAAAAAGTCACATCTGTTCAGGAGGCACAGAGAACCCCAAACAAGAAGAATCCAAACAGACACACGCCCAGACACATTATAATTAAAATGCCAAAAATTAAAGACAAAGAATCTTCAAAGCAGCAAGAGAAAAGAAAACTGTTACCTACAAAGGAGTTCCTATAAGGCTGACATCTGATTTCTCATCAGAAACTCTACAGGCCAGAAGGGCCTGAAGTACTCAAGGTAATGGAAAACAAGGATCTGAGACCAAGATTACTATACACAGCAAGGCTATCATTCAAAACAGACAGTCAAATAAAGAGCTTCCCAGACAAACAAACAAACAAACAACAACAACAACAACAAAACAAATAAAGGAGTTCATCACCACCAAGCCAGTATTATAAGAAATACTAAAGGGATTGCTGAGAAGAAGAAACAGAGAGAGAAACCTAGCCATACAGAATTAAAATGGCTATAAATAAGTACTTCTCAATAATAACCCTAAATGTAAATGGATTAAATGCTCCAATGTAGGGTAGCTGAATGAACACAAAAACATGACCCAACTATATGCTGTCTACAAGAGACCCAACTCAAAACAAAAGACACACAGGATGGAAGTGAAGGGATAGAAAAAAATCTTCCATGAAAATGGAAAATAAAAAAGCTGGAGTAGTAATACTCATATCTGACAAAATAGACTTTAAAAGCATCATGCTAAATGAAGTAATCCAGACAGAGAAAGATAAATATCATATGATCTCACTCATTTGTGGAATATAATGAACAACATAAACTGATGAACAAAAATAGAGCCAGAGGGGAAAAGTATTCTAGAATATAATAGAAGTAATTCTGTTATTTGCAGATTTTTAATATTTCCTACAACTTTTATGATATCATACTATGTCAGTACAGTTTTGATAATATTATTATACTTAAAATTCTTTTATTCTTGAAATGTTAATGTCTGTTGCATGTAATATTATTATATACTAGAAGCCCGATGCACGAAATTCGTGCACGGTGGGGGGTTGTCCCTCAGCCCAGCCTGTACCCTCTCCAATCTGGGATTCCTGGAGGGATGTCCAACTGCCCGTTTAGGCCCGATCCTGGTGGGATCGGGCCTAAACAGGCAGTCGGACATCCCTCTCACAATCCAGGACTGCTGGCTCCCAACTGCTTGCCTGCCTGCCTTTCTGATTGCCCCTAACCGCTTCTGCCTGCCAGCCTGATAACCCCCTAACCACTCCGCTGCCACCCTGGTTGATGCTTAACTGCTCCCCTGCCAGCCTGTTTGCTCCCAACTTCCCTCCTCTGCCAGCCTGGTCACCCCTAACTGCCCTCTCCTGCAGGGTTGATCACCTCCAACTGCCCTCCCTTGCAAGCCTGGTCCCTCACAACTGCCCTCCTTTGCAGGCCGGGTGCCTTCCAACTGCCCTCTCCTGCTGGCCATCTTGCAGTGGCCATCTTGTGTCCACATGGGGGCAGGATCTTTGACCACATGGGGGAAGCTATATTGTGTGTTGCAGTGATGATCAATCTGTATATTACTCTTTTATTAGACAGTATAGAGGCCTGGTGCACGGGTGGGGGCCAGCTGGTTTGCCCTGAAGGGTGTCACAGATAAGGGTGGGGGTTCCCTTGGGGTGTGGGGCGGCCTGAGCGAGGAGCCTGTGGTGGTTTGCAGGCCAGCCACACCCCCTGGCAACCCAAGGGGAGGCCCTGGTATCTGGAATTTATTTTCCTTCTACAATTGAAACTTTGTAGCCTGGGGCGGAGCCAAGCCTGCTGCTCCCTCTGGGGTGGCAGCCATTTATGTGGCAGTTAATTCACCTTCTACAATTGAAACTTTGTAGCCTTAAGCAGGTGAGCCCAGCCAGGGTGTGCGGAAAGCTTTGCTTCCCCTGTTGCCGCCAGCAACCCTGGCCTGCTCTCTCAAGCTCCATTCTGCCGCCATTTGTTTGAATTTGTTTACCTTCTATAATTGAAACTTTGTAGCTTGAGTGGAGGCTTAGGCCTGCAACGGCTATGGAAAGCTTGGCTTACTCTGTTACCTAGGAAACCTTGCTCTCTGTGGCTGTAGCCATCTTGGATTGGGGTTAATTTGCATACTCGCCCTGATTGGCTGGTGGGCGTGGCTTGGCTGGTGGGCGTGGCTTATGTAGCGGAGTGATGGTTAATTTGCATATTACCATTTTATTAGAGAGGATAAGATTATTTTTCTTGAATGTTTGGTGCTTATTGCATGTAACATCATTTAAAATCATTTTTCTGGAGATATAAAAAAAAGAATAACATTTTATCTTACCTTATAATAGACAAATATGCAAATTGACTGCACCTTTGCTACGCCCAAGCCACGCCCACCAACCAAGCCACGCCACCAACCACGCCCACCAGGAAACCGTTGCAGGGACGTTGGGGTGTGGCGGAGCCCGAGGCCAGGAAAGCCTCGGGCGGAGGCTTTCCCAGCCTTAAGCACCAGCAGGGAGCCTGCACAGATCACAGGAAACCACTGGGGGTCGGCTCCTGCAATCCCTAGCAGGGACGCTGGGTGCGGCCGAGCCCAAGGCCACCGCCCGGGGCCAAGCCCCTACCCTGAAAGAAGGCAGAAGGCGGTGGCCACAGCCAAGGCCTGGGTCCCCGGTGCTGGCAGAAAACTGGTGCAGGCAGCCAGGTGAATGAAGGTCTATTGCACGAATCTTCGTGCAAACGGGCTACTAGTATTATAAATAATTAACAAATGGAAATAGTAGGGGTCACAGATATACTGTTTAAGGTGATGTAGATTTGGAGGAGTACCTGGGAAAATTAATTAAAAATACACATTTTAACATTCAGATTTTGAAATTAAATAATGTGTCAAAGTATAATAATTATAAATAAAAAACGACAAGTGATTTTTCCTTTTCAAGTTTACAACTATTCTGTAAAATGTGTGATTTTGTTTTTAAAAAAGAAATAGACAACATACAGATATTTCTTTAAAGTATCTTATTCAGAACCTGACATCACTCCTTACTCCTGCCAGGGATTTTTTTTTTTTTAAGCACAGGCTTTAACTATGTTTTTAATTGCTTTTTAGAAAGAGAGTAAGGGAGAGGGATAGAGAGAGAGACACATCCATGAGAGAGAAACATCATTGTCTATTAGCTGCCTCCTGCACACTCCCTACTGTGGATCAAGCCCACAACCAGGGCATGTGCCCTGACCAGAACCAGACTTTGACCTCTTGAATCCTGTGTGGACTCTCAACCACTGAGCCACACTGGCTGGGCTCTGCCAGGGATTTTTATGAAGATGTCCAAGAGGCCCATAGGGATGAAAGTTTCAAAGTTGGTTTTTGAGTGGAAAAAAAGAAGAAAAGTCACTTGAACATGCCCAAATCTCTTTTCTAAGTGCTGGCAGGAGTCCCTCAATATTACTTTCAACTTCACTACTGAGAAAGAGAGAGCTGATCAAACTGTTTAATGTGGTTCTCTCTACAAAACAGCTCTGGATCTACGGCCTCGCTGTAAACCAGCTGCTCAGAGTGATGGTGCCTGTGAGCCTGAGGGGACTCTTGTCCTGAATTCCTGTGGTCCAGAGAACACAGGCCACTGCAGCCCAGAGCAGAGCACTTATCCAAAGCCCAGTTCAGGGGACAGCGTCTTCTCACACTAGTGCTTTTTACGACTGTATTCTATTTTCTGCATTCTGCCTTCCTTGGCTCTTTTCTCTAGTTTTATATTTGAAGATAATTTTGAAACTGCCTCCCAGCTACCTTTCTTCTGCAGACACAACTATCTTAAACACTTCTCTCAAAATGTATGTAGTCAATCTTGAATGACTATAATCTCAAAATGTATGCAGTCAATCTTGTATATCATCCCTTAATTTTCCTTCCTTAGACTAATGTCTTTTATTCTGTGGACATTTTCCTCGACCAGTAGAAGTCAGTTGATGGAGGAAATGTCTTATTTCTTCATTTTGATTAATTTCTTTGAAGGGTAAAGAGTATTTTGAAAATGTTCAAGTTTACAAATGTTTACTGTGCGTGCTTGGCAGTTTACAATATTCATGATTTTCATTAAAGCTCTCTCATCTCCACAAAATAGGGACTCTTTATTGAGGGATATTTATATGCTCAGTTTGTAGAAATGTCTTTATTAAAACTCCATCATTAATATTGAAAATGTATAAAAGATTTAAACAAGTAAACTTATGACCTATTTTCACGTGTATTGTGAAGGGAAACAACATAAGAAACTAAGTAAATCAGTTTACAAATGAGAGCAAATCATCGATGCCAACAAATAATTTCATAAAAAGCCAAAAAATAAATAAGGCAATCAAAAATCATTATACATGTCACTTGTTTTTTTTTGTGTGTGTTTTTTTAATGGCAAATATTTTTATTTATTCCTACCCACTTCTCTGTTTTTAGTTGACTAATGTTATCTTTTAGTCCATCATAATAATTTTTTATTTTACTCTGAAGGATTCCTTTGTTTTCCCCTTAGGCTTGAATCACCAACCAGGTCCTTGATAATGGAGGCTCCTAGAGGGGTCCAGGTGCGAGCTGCTGCAGGAGACTTCAAGGCCAGCTGCAGGAAGGAGCTGCACTTGCAGTCTACAGAGGGCGAGGTGAGTTCCCAGGGTAGTGGGTGGCTCTCTACTGGTGAGAGTCCTTCCGCTCAAAGTATATGCGTATGGTTCCAGCTGAGACATAGAGAGCGGCTTCTGAAGATAGCAATAACGATGACCATATTAATACTTCTTCTTGAATATGAAACTTGGCAAACCTAATGTTATTTTCTTAAGTCGAAGCTCTATTTATTTTATATTGAAAGATATTCATTCATATGTCAAGAAAGAATGGGGCATCTGAATTCCTATAGTTTCAAAATTGGCAGATACACATCATAAATGTCAAGATACTATCAAGAATAAATTAATCTTTTTTTTTAAATTATATTTTGGTCTTGAAAACATTTTCGTAAAAAGTACCTTGAATGTTTGTTTCTATGGAAACAATGCCTAGCCCGGCCGGCATGTCTCTGTGGTTGAGCATGGACCTATGAACCAGGAAGTCATCAATTCCTGGTCAGGGCCGATGCCCAGGTTGCTGGCTGATCCCTGGTAGGGGGTATGCAGGAGGTTGCCAATCAATGATTCCCTCTCATCATTGATGTTTCTATCTCTCTCTCTTCCTCTCTTAAATCAATGTAAAAACATATATTTTAAAAAATAGTACCTAAATATTTTTTAAAGGAAAACAAAATGAAAGTTTAATTTACTATTTAACCGTACTGTTATTTCCTGGGTAAGGAGCTACTCTTTAATAGTTTTTTTCTGTTCACTTCATTTCCCCCACAAATCTCCTTTAAGTCTATTGTCATTCCTTTAAAGACCATCTGCTTTTTTTCACTGTCTGCTCTAAAGAACATTTTGTCTTCGGTCTTCCACTCTTGCACTCTAATGCAATAGTCACCATTTATTCCCTTTCTCTTACTTGCTCTAAACATTGTATTGTTGTGTCTGTAGAGTCACATTTTTGTCAATTCTGCAAGTTACTCAGCAGAATGTCTTCACATATTACCTCTCCTTGTTATCTCTGTGGGCTTTTTCTGGAACTCTGAAAAAATGCTAAGACTTTTCATTGTTTTGCCCTAAGATCCCTTAGCCTCTCCTTCCTACTTTCTATTTCTTTGTCTCCCTGTGCCTCACTCTGTTTATTTATTCAGATCTACATGCCCAGGTTCCTCTTCAGTATCTTATGGCATACTTAATCCCTACATTGAGCTTTTAATTTTAGTAATTATGTTGTTCACTTCTAGGATTCTCATCTGTTGTTTTTTCAAATCTGCATGGACATTTTTGTAGTTTCTCTTTTGTTTGCCTGTTTGTTCTTAATTCTACCTTAATTATTTCAAAGCCTTATACATAAAACATATTCTATTCTCTATATTTTTACTGTGACTCCCAAAGCCATGGAAGGGCTAACTCTGTTGTATTGATGTTTATGCCAGTCAATTCCCTTAGTATTTTCTTCCTTTGTGTGCTTATTTATTTTGTATTATGAGTTTAGGAAATTTAAATTGAGAAGAAAAAGAATAGAAGGCTAATGTAAGAGCTGTTCTGGAGCATTTTATACCTCTTCAGATGTAAAGATGAGGGCATAAATTAATAGAATCAAAGGGAGACATTCTTTTTTTTTTTTTTTACTTTTATGCCATTATCTCAGTTGTTGATTCAAGATACATTTTAATTATTTATTTTGCTTCATTTTTATAAACAAAGTCATTGTCAGAATCACATTAGCATCTTATTACAACTTATATGAACTAGAAATATGCTTTATGATATTTTAAAAATATATCCATATTACCTCTTAGGGCTCTTTCCACTACTATTACAGACTACAATACTTTGTCGTCCACAGCAAGACAGAAATCGTTCTAAATATCTCACATTTCTTTTAAAGAGTTGCTTTTATCATGCTAATCATTCAAAGTATTCATAGTGAATCATCCCATAAGAAATATTGGTGGTTATTAATCTTTGTTCTTTTCTTACTTACGCACCATTTTACTGATATTCTTTTATTCAAAACATTAGCAGATTCCTTGGATCAATTACAGGTTGGCATTTAATTGTGAAATGAGTAAAATGCTATAAATAAATCATATCCAGAGGTATTCAGCTGTAGTCATTTTTATACTAATAAAACAAAGATGTAGAAAGGCATAGCACTTTATATTAGAATAAATAACATGTAATTTTCCTACAAAGAAATGTGAAATGATATAAAAATCTTTCTCTTTGCTTTACTTACTATGCCACAGAAAGGCAGACTGATCATTTATTAAACAATATAGAATGATGTCAAATCTATCTTTAGATAGTTTTTAAACTAGTTAAAATCAGAACAGGCATAGCATTGAAGTTACCAAAACAATGGACAAAATGTGTAAAAATGAAATTACACACCAAATCAGCACTGTAGAAGATGCCGTTATTTCTCACAGTGTTACAAGGAATTTCAGATTCAGCTCTGAGGACAATGTAAGTCATAGCTGTAAGGACACTGGGCATGATATAATAATATATGCAAAGCAATGGTGTAGTTACATGTTACAAGATCACAGAGGAAGGAGAAAACAATATTTATTTTGCAAACTGATTAAGATTTTTTCCTACAGCAATAGGTCTTATTTCAACAGGTAAGGATGGGATAAATGAATTCTTAGTGGAGAGAACACAATGGGTCATGAGTTAAAACCTCAGGGGTGTAATTTTGAATACCAGAAAGAGTTTCCAAACAAATGGATTACATGGTTTATAGGACAATATAGAATAGAAATATAAATTTGAGAAGTTGGAAAGTGAACAGTATTACTAGCAGACAGAAAGAGATACGAGCAAGCCCATCCACGCTGCAGGAGCCTGGAGAAGCTGAGCAATGTTGGGTTGAAAGAATCAATATATATTGTCCCTTTTACCTCTTAACTTATTTTCTATCTAAGCCAGTAAAATATAATTTTCTCTTTTTACAGGCCCTGTTCATTTCAATTTATCTATTAATAAGACATACCTCCCTTATGTGGGTGAGGATAGAGTTTGGATCTCAGAAGTTTGTGGAATTAAGTATTGTCATAGAGCTAAATATTGTGTAGAGCAGCCCCTAAATGGACAGGAGAGGTGGAGGGTAGTGCTATGAAGCTGAAGTGGGCCACACACCATAAGGTTCAAGGCTAAGGCCACTGATGAGGTCTCTACATCTGTGTTTGCTTCGAAGGCTGCCACCTGCTTGCCCTTCCTGTATAAAAGCAGCTACTCTCAGCATTCATTCCCTCAGGCTGCACCAGTGGAAAGACAATTAGCTCCCAGCTATAAAAGCCAGTGTAGCAGCACGGGGTCAGCATGCCTCTGCCAATCACCAGGGCTAACCAGTGACAAGTATTTCTGTGTTTATTCATAAGTGAACCATTCACAATCTATAGTCATTTGATCGATCCCACATGACCTCCTTATCCACATGTTCTTTAGCTTTCCATGTTCCACTGTTTGTCATCTAGGTCTCAAGTTTTCTTGGGCAAAACACCGGCCCTAACAGATCTTCAGAGATCTCACCTCCAAATGTACAGACCCAAACCCCACTGTGCCAGAGCTTGACCCTATAATATTTTTAAAACTTAAGAATGTCTGCAAGTGTGCTAGCTCCTAAAATAAATGTGAGGGAAGGGGGATGAGCTCTGCAATCCCAGTTCCTCTCTCACACTCAACCAGGAAGGGCAGTCTTCCCTCCTCCCCTGTGGAGAAATGCAGGAAAGAGCCCAGCTTATGTAACAATGTGTTACAACCATTAATGTCCCTCAAGGAGGAAACAAAAGCCAGAAGAAATGAAGCCCAGAATCTACACCCAAAAATGTATTGGCATTCTATTTTGCTGGTTTATATTTCTAAAGTTTACATCAGTAAAACAAATCTGGAAATAATTATTTTCTCTCTACTTTTTTTTCTCTCTACTTTCCTCTCACTTAACCCAGGAGTAATGATGCTTTCTTAAATTTGAATACTGTTGTTAAATATAGTCATTCATTTATTTCATAATCCATTTAGTCAACAACTATATTATGTGGACACTGTAAGTGCAGGATCAAACACTGTGGAATTATAAAAATATTCAGGAGTGGTCCTTCCTTCAAGGACAAAATTTAGTAGAGAATGTAAGATATAAATATGACTATAAAATAGTATAATAAACTAGAGGCCTGGGGCACAAAATTTGTGCATGGGGGTTTGGAGGGGTCCCTCAGCCCGGCCTGTGTTCTCTCGCAATCCGGGACCCCTCGGGGGGTGTCGGGCCTAAACCAGCAGTCGGACATCCCTCTTGCAATCCAGGACACTGTGTGCACCAGTGACCACACTTTTCATACAGGTGAAAGGCATCTTGCTGTTGTATGGGCAGCTACATTTTTTTGCCCTGATAATAAAAAGTAGCACATAACATGATTCTTCTGAGGCAGTAGTACCATTTTCCCCATCTTATGGGTGGAAAAACTGAAGCAGAGAGAAGTTAAGTAATTAGCTTTGTCACAAAATGTCCAAGCCAGAGTCCATGCATGTCATTGCTGCATCATCCTGTTTTTTCAGTGTTAGAGTAGCCTTGCCACGTTTTAATTTTTAAATCTAAGAGACTGTTCCCAATATATAGGGTAAGGGTCTCTAGGCCTGGCCAGTGATCAGGGCCGATCTGTGGGGTGACCAGCGGGCAGGGTGATCGGGGGCCCCTGCTGGCACCTGCCTTGGCTGGTGGCCTGGCACCACCCACCAGCCGGCCATGCCCCTTGATATCCATCGCCAGTCGCCTTCCTCTCGGGGGCAGCTCCTGTGGTGAGCGTCTGCCCCTTGGTGGTCAGTATGCGTCATAGTGACCGGTCATTCCACTGTTTGGCCTATTTGCATGTTAGGATTTTATTATATAGGATATCAGCAAAAATAAGAGTAATAACAATAAAGTGCTACGGGCGAACCAAATAAAAGGAGTCTTTCCATCGTGGAGCATCAGAGAAGGGTCTGTGGAGGTTAAGGCGAATGAACAGGACTTTGGTGGAGACACATGTCCAAGGTGAAGGAGGTGCGTTATTTCACACACCATGTACTCCCACGGTTCTATATACTGTTCCATAACCATGAACCAAAGGCAGATTCTGCCCTCATAGAGCTTACTTTTAAGTAAGAGAAGCACAATAAGTGAACACATACAATAAATGTTAAGAGGGGAGGGTTACTATAAAGAAAAGCAGAACTGTCAAGGAGAAATTAATGAATGGATTAGTGTTATTTTAGTAAAGTGGCTAGGCAAGTCCTTCTTTCTGAGAGGGCAATTGCAGAACAGACATTTGAACAAACATGCTCACATCCATATCTAAAATATACACGACATTTCTGGCTCATTTGCATAGCCAATCAATTACTGTTTCAACATTTTAAAAATATGAAAGAGGCTAACAGTGGAAATTTCCTTCCAACCCTGTTATTAACCACCTAGTTAATACCTACCCCCCACTTGTACATATCTGCAGAAACCACCTAGTTAATACCTACCCCCCACTTGTACATTCTTCAGGCTAAAGAAGTAGGGGATAAAATCCCCTGAGGTCAGAGTTCTTTTGGTGTATTTGAGAACATGTAAGAGCCAGAGCAAGAAGAATGATAGGAAATGATGTCAGAGAGAGAGGCCCGGGTACATAGGGCTAGTGGGTCTTGGAAAGAAATAAGGATTCATGTTAAGTGTAGTGGAGGCCATTAGAAAATTTTGAACCCTGGGGTGCCGTGGTTTGATCTGCAAAAATTTACTCTAGCAATATACACAATAGACTATAAGGGATCAAGAGTGACAGCTGGGTGGGCCTATTAGGCAGCTATTTCAAGAGTCCTAGTAAAAAAAAGAATGAAACCTGGATGAGGATAAATATGTAGAAAATGGTGTATTCTCTGATTCTCCTGTCACTTTAAAAATGTGTTTGGGCAGTAATTTACTACATAACAGTAGAAGGAAAGAATAGCCACACAGTGTTTTTTCTTTGCTCATTCAAGTTCAGGATTCACTTTTTCTTTTTTGGGGACATCCCCCATGCATGTCTAAACCATGCGATCACTGCCCCTGAAAGTGTTAAGTTCATGATTTGGAATAAGTGAAGTAATCTTGCAAGTTAGAAGATACAGCCAAGTGGGCTTTGAGTACAAATAATATATTTCATGGAGACTTCAAACCTGATTATCCTCTCTAATAAAAGAGTAATATGCAGATTGACCATCACTCCAACACACAAGATGGCTGCCCCCATGTGGTCAAAGATGGCTGCCCCCATGTGGACACAAGATGGCCAGCAGGGGAGGGAGGGCAGTTGGGAGGGACCAGGACTGCAAGGGAGGGCAGTTGGGAGGGACCAGGCCTGCAAGGGAGGGCAGTTGGGGGCAATCAACCCTGCAGGGGAGGGCAGTTAGGGGTGACCAGGCTGGCAGAGGAGGGAAATTGGGGGCAAACAGGCTGGCAGGGGAGCAGTTAGACATCAATCAGGCTGGCATGGGAGTGGTTAGGGGGTGATCAGGCTGGCAGGCAGAAGCGGTTAGGGGCAATCAGGAAGGCAGGCAGGTGAGCAGTTGGGAGCCAGCAGTCCTGGATTGTGAGAGGGATGTCCATTGAGGAGTCCCAGATTGGAGAGGGTGCAGGCTGGGCTGAGGGACACCCCCACCCCCGGGCACGAATTTTGTGCACCGGGCCTCTAGTAGCTAATAATTATCTGTTGTTAATCCTGCAGATAATCTACTCTGAATATCTTTTAGACAGTCTGCCAACATGATTTTAGGAGTATATTTTAAAATTAGGCCAGAGTCATTTTTTTCTTCATTTTTTTTACATTAGTTTCCCTTCCCTTCAATAATCTCATCTCCAGGAAGACCTTCTCCTCCCCCCATGCACCTATGACATGTGTGTGAAAGCCTCATCGGGGATCCAGGAGAGACTTTTAAGTTCTTTGTATGTTCTTTAAACTAGGCATGATTAAGAAGTTCAATGGAGAGACGCTGTCAAATCATTCATTTTCTGCGGTGTTTGAGTAAGTGGCTTGGTTCCTTAAGCAGACTGCACAATGTTGCTTTTTTCAGATGGAGGCCTTTCCATCAAGAACGCACGGGTGTCTCAGAGGAGAAGATAGCTGTAGAGCGTTGGGGCTGTACCTTAGGAATGTAATTTGTTTGCTCGACAAAGCATGGCAGCTAAACCAATAGAGTTGTTTGTTGTGTAGTCTTTCTCACTAGGCCATGTTGTAAAGCTCTGAGGACTGGAGAATGCGACAGTGAATTAAAATGCAATTTCCCCCCCGTAGATATTTTTGAATGCGGACACAATTCGGCTGGGAAATCTGCCGACCGGCTCTTTCTCGTCGTCACCCAGCTCTTCAAACACTCGGCAGACCGTGTACGAACTGTGCGTCTGCCCCAACGGCAAACTGTACCTTTCCCCAGCAGGACTTGGCTCCACCTGCCAGTTCAGTAGCAACATCTGCTTGTGGAGCTGAAGTGACTGATTCCTCCTCACACCAGAATAGCCTTTTGTTCCCGTCTGTCTGCTTCACGGTTCTGCTCGGTTTCCCTTGTGATCAGTCCAGAGCTTCTGCGAATGGTCCACAGGTCAACTTCCTCCGGCGTAAGCGGGGGCTCGCCTCCACCTGCTCCTGTGAGTTACTGTACCGCTCAGCACGGAGGGTGTGAGTGGCAGGACAGCTGAAACTCGTCTTCAGCAGGAAAACTGGATCATCACTTTTGCTCAAAGGGAGAATAACATAGGTGCCTTTGCTACATGAAGTGAAGCACACAGTTTTAGATTTTTGCAGGACCTCGATATGAACTGCACATATGACCATTACACAGATGAAATTCCCAGTGTCCAATGGCAAGATGAAATGGTTAACCCTGTGAGAAAACTAACACTAGAGTCTGAAAGCACAATTTTCCATTCATCTTTTTAGATGTACACTTCCCCCCCCCAGAATTTTAAAATTTTAAAGCATTATGTAATGCTTGCTTTACTAAAAATTAAATTCAATACATGGTTTTTAACAAAACAAAACAAGACAGAACCCCACCCTGAGTTTTGTTTCTTTACATTCAGTGTGTTGTTACTCTTTGTCTACTATGTCAAGAATTTTGTACATTAGCTAATTTTGAAAGCACTCAGCAATATATTTACAGAATTAACCATAGGCCACCATGCTGTCATTTGTCAGGTCTGAATGTCCTTATGTAGTATTTACTTGGCTATTGCATGTGACATATTTACTTTTAGCAAAACATCTAATTTATTGCCATATAAGATAGGATTAAGAGGGCCATACAGGTGGTGTGGATCCACATGCTATTTGTTACACGGAGGTTCTAATGGTACAATTTTTGTTTGCACCGTTCACTTTATACTTGACTCTGACTGATAAATTCAAACATCCTCTAAATAAATGAATACTAATGTACTGCATAGTGCTGAGAATGGGTTCACTTTCCACTGGAATAGCATCTTCAGAAGTATATCTATGTATTTTTTCACTGGAGATCAATATTTAAGGACAGTAGAAATTAAATTCAAAATTCCTTCTCAAATAGTAAAAGAAATATAAATGTTCACAAATATTGAAAATGTGTTTACATCATTAGATTCATATTTTAAGGAATTTGTTCTTTCAGCCCTTAACATTTACTTTTGTCAGACTCTTAAGCTGCCCTCCTACCAGAAATCATAGTTTCTTCCATTCTTCACTGCTTATTTTTGTACATTAGCTTCTAAAAAACAACACCAGAATACTGTAGGTTCATTTATCACAACACTCCTTAATTCAAATTTTTTTGAAACTTGCAGAATCCAAGAATGTAAAATTGTAGTAAACATTTTCTATTATGGGGCAATGACTTGATTACTGTAAGGTAAGTCCTTAATTTTCATATGTCAATCAATGTTCCCAGGCTCTCCCATGCACACTGATCCAGGTGCGTGGGAGCTTCCTTCTGAGGGACCGTGACTGTGGACACTGGAGTTCAGGCCTCTGCAGCACAGAGTCAAGTGGGACAGTGGGACTTGTTGAGGTTATTCAGGTAGTGGAAGCAGGAAAACGGGTATTGTAAGCAACAAAGTGAACCATTTAGCCAGAATTATCTTCTTTGCATGATCCATTATATCAAATAACTGAGAAAGCTCCATTTCATTAAATAAGTTCTATACTCAGCTGAAGCAGAAAGCTAGTGCAATCTTATTACTTTCAAAAGAGAATTTAACTTGCATTTGGGATTCCTTAAATAAAACTTTAAATCAACATTGGAGGAAGAATTAAGATATGCTATTGCTGCTATTGCTTAAAAGTCATATCAGAACACGAGACTTCAATTTATTTAAGTTAAAATATTAGAATTTAACATGAGAAATTCTCATATAATGTTTTTCACAGTATACTAATACAAAGTACAACACAAGAAATTTTGAGAAATTATGAACGTTAATCACTGTTACGGACTTTTTCGGAAATCACTACATATTCATTTGAGTCATATTTAAGTTGAAAACAACTCTAAATTAAAACAGTTAGAAGGGTTCTTAATCAAAAGGTAACAGGTTTTCTTTTGTTAGTAATTAGCTGTGTTTCAAATCTCAGCTCTGTCTTCTACTGATCCTGAGCTGATTTAGGCATCTGGGGACATCTCCAAGCTTCTGTTTACTCAACTTTGCAACAAAAGTATTGAATCAAATGGTCTCTTGAGATTCCTTCCACCTCAAACATGTTCTGATTTCAAGAGCAAATATTATAGGAGGTGGAAGGGGCCACAGAAATGTTAAATTATGTTATAAGAGGAGAACAGATGAAAAGAGTGAGGAGACAAAACCCTGTAAAAACCAAATCTAGTGAGGGGCTGTCAACGTTTGAATTTTTGAATTCAAATATATTCTGAAATGTTACAGAAATAATTAAAAAGAAATATATAAGCTAAGAGATTGAGATTATGTCTAGATGATATAAAAATATCTGTTCAATTTAGTAAGAAAGAATGTTGATACAGATGGCTTTCCTCTCCAATACCAAATAATTGGTGACTGGCTGCTTTACATTCCTTGGTTTCTATGTATAGACTCAGGCGCAGATTTCGAGCTTCTGTTGAGGACATGGAAGATTGCTCTTACAAGTCCTTCACTTTCTTATCAAAGATTTGATTCTTTCCTAATAAAGCACTCCCTCCATTGCAGACAAACCAGACAGATTCATCGTCTGTTTTTCCAGTACCATTTTTACATCACAACATATGTAAATAGAGTCAAGTTTACTTTGTTGCAAATTTAATCTTTTCTAAATCAAACTCAGAAAAAAAAAATTCTTTAAGTGTAATACATGAACCGTAAATTTTACATTCGGTTTAGCTATGGACAGCAGGAAGGGGGAGGGAAGAAGACAGGCAGGTAAAATAGGAAGGAAGAGAGAAGTCAAGGGACTACTCCTGGCATTTACATTCTAAGCTAGGAATGAACAGACTGAGAAGTAATTGAGTTCAGTTGATGGAGCTAAAAGAAGCAAAGACGACCAATCCTTCCCCCCGCCCCCCCCCGCCCCAGAATATTTCAGTAAGATACTTCCAAAAAAAAAAATACACTTCCAAATTTCATGTTTCCTTTGCTCTATATCGCTAAGATGTCTACCGTATACTGCTTTATCCTGTTTTTGTTTGTTTGTTTGTTTGTTTTAGGTTATGAATCATAAGCTTTATAATCTGGTACAAAATTATTTATCAAATAATTTAAAATAATGCTTCAAATTTTACATTAACCAGAAAATCATAGAGTTCATACTCCAAACCTTTGACAATGGAGCCAGGAGTTCTAATTCTAGTTCTGCTCCCCTACTCATGTGACCTAAAGAAATATAATTAATTATAGGGCCCATGCTTACTTGTCTGTGAAAAGGGTATATCAAACTAGGAGGATTTTTTGGTTATTTTCATCTTTAAATTTAATTGGTTCACTTAAGACTCAGTAATCTTGAGTTCAGTAGCCCAGTCTGAACTGGCATCATTAATCTCCTCTATACCTTACTTAACATGTTGCTTATAAATGTTGGAATGCAAATCTTCCAGCTCCTTACGCCTTTGTTTTCTATGCTCCCTTTCTTGCTCTTACCATTTGAACATTGAAGTTTCTTTTAAAAAATAATGCTTTTTTGACAGGTTTCAGTAATTTGGTTGACCTTCAAAAGGAAAAGAATGTATTTGGATCTTATTAAAATGACTATTTAGGGAAATAATGGAAACATTTACCAAATGTTAATATCCTGTTGGTCATTCTATTATTATTTATTATATCAAACTAAAAACCAGTGTGCGTTTCTAAAGGTAATTTGATCAAAAAGGTCAATTGCTAAATTTTTTTATAATATGCCATTCAAAATTCCTATGTAATTCTAGCATCTGAATTACTCAATTGGATAGTGCCTCATTTTATAAAATTGGCATTTGATACAATAAAACTTCTAATGAATTATGCCATTGCAAAAATGATATCGCTGAATGAGGCAGCAATAGGTAGAGGGCTGGTGAGTGTTTAATGCATTTACATGGCTAAATTTTATAGCAGGTCATGTCAACATCATAATATTAAATTGTTGTAGTTAATGCTACTTAATGGCCAAATTCTATATAGCCAGCAAAGCAAACTCACAGTTCAGTTTTGTATTAGTGAGGTCTTGTCACCTTCTTTCAGTAGCTTTGGTCTAGTTAAAACTGCTCATGTGACCCTATTTAGAGATACTTATTTTCTCTATATACTCTTATACATTATAGTAATGAATATTGCAAAATATCATAAGTAAAATAATATTGTCCTTTTATTCTTTTAAAAAAATCATAAACTAATGAATGTCCTCCCTGAACATTGTTATTCATATTGTTTAATATTGCAGTTCATTAGTTGTTTAAATCTCAAAGACCAAAGATTGAGATTTCTATTATATTTAACTCTAAAACACTGCTGCTTCTACTAATTTATTCAAATTAATAGCAGGGCTTATAATTATAATGTGAGGTAGTAAACATCCTCCTTGCCAGATTCTGAGCTGTAGATGATTAATTAATGCTTTTGTTTTAGAGGGAAATCTTTCTTAGAGTAGTCCACTTATCTTTTATACATGCATAATAAAATCCTTGTTATCCACAAAACCAGTATGTAAAGACTATATCCCCAAATGGGCCCAGGATGGATTTACTCAGCTGAGTTTACACTTTCCTTGCTTGCTAAAAATTCCTTGGGGAATATAATTAATTTGAAATACTTTTAGAACCACAGGGCTATTTTTTATGTTGATTGAAGCGATTCCAATCTTTGAGAAAGTCAATGAAAAACATTAAAGGAAATGAGGTATAATGAACCGTGATTCTTTTTGTTTTTGCGTTCTTAATATCTCATTTGTGTGAATATTTATAAATAAAAGCCAAACAGGGTTAACAATGTGCAAGGACATTCACTAACAATGGAGATGTGTAATTTTGTGTTTCAGTGTCTCGTTATTTTATACAATTCTTTAAACCAGGTCCACTATTCATTTATTTTCTTTTGTAATTTTCATGTAAATGTTTTCTTGTGTACATATGACAAATGGAACTATTTTCTTACACATACTATGCAATATGTTTGTAAAATTGCAATATTACCAAAATTACAAAAGCTGTGCTTTTGTACTCTATCTTGCTTTATGTAAAAATCTATCTTTTTCTATTTAAATGGACTATCAGTTCCATAAACTGTAGATAACATATCTATTCAAAAATCAGTCTATTGTATCTTTTGTTTAGTTTTGGGTAGAGTGGGCTCTATTTCTTTTGGGAGAAAATGCACAAAGTTCGGCAGTTGGAAACTTCTTTTCCTCAGAAAATGAGACCTTTGATGCATGCAATGAGCTCATATAATTTAAGATCTCTCCTGTAATTCTTGTATTTTGTCATAATTTTGGTGCTACTGTGTAACCATGATTAAATGTGATAGTCAACAAAGAGGATCAAAACTCATATGCTATCATTTCATTTATTTTATTGAGAAAAGTTCATAGAGAAGGGAAATGAGTATTT
Source organism: Cnephaeus nilssonii (assembly GCF_951640355.1). Lineage (NCBI taxonomy): Eukaryota > Metazoa > Chordata > Mammalia > Chiroptera > Vespertilionidae > Cnephaeus > Cnephaeus nilssonii. The sequence continues at coordinate 14,723,601 of NC_137079.1, forward strand.
GTAGGGAATAGAGACCCTTTTCAATGATGTGTTTTAAATATCAATTCTATTAGGATACATACTTTTACAATTTTAATTTAATTTATAAGTTTATACTTCATAAAGATCCTTCTCTTATGCAAAACTGAACATATGTTCCTCTTAAACATATGATCAATGAAACTAAAGAATTCAAATTGATTTAAAAGTAACAGTTACTACATTTAACCAGATGATTAGCTAAGAGTTTAACTGTGACTTTTGGGGATAATACTAGGTAGATGCCATTTGCTCAATCACACCTCTCTACACAGATGTATATCATCACACATAAATACACATTCACATGCAATGGTGAATGTAAACACATACTAATTGTAAGTTTACTTGAATAATGTTGTATTTCTTCACTTCCTTGTTACATTCAAAATATCAAGAACCAGCACACCTTCACCTTTTGGAGAGAGAATTCCCAGTGCAATATGTTCCATGCTTTGAGAGTGACATTATTCCTCAGAGGTTCCAAAAGAGCAGAAGTATCCATTGGAAGTTGTTGTGCGTGTTTTTATGACATGATCATTGTTTTCTTTCTCTACAGCCCACATATCTATATACTCTAGTCCAGATATTAGGGGGTGGGGGAACAAAATCAGAATCATTTACACTCCTCACAAAATCTTTCAAATTTAATTCTAAGTAGAAAATAAATGAGAGCATTATTTTGGGAAATCATATACAGGGTGTCCCCCAAAAACGTATATACACTTTAACAGCTGACAGCTCAATTTTGAAAATTAAATGTATTTTAATAAAACACTGCCTTTATGATGAATCCAAGTGTGTGTACACATTTTGGGGGACACCCTATATATTCTCCAGCAAAGTCTGGGATGGTTTTAACAAGCAACCAGACACATGCATGCTTATTTCCAGCAGATCCTCAGACCATTTACCAACCATTGTAATGTCTTCTTTTTAGTAAACTCTTTTCTCTTATGAAGTGTGGGTATTGGAGAGTGAAGGTTGGGGTGGGTATAAGTCAGATAATTCCAATGCAACTTTATATTCGTGTTTTCAGAACCTTGGCTAATCACGGACAGAACAGAAAGTAGCACTTCTGGGAACTCTAAATGTTGCTGTAGCTTCTTCTAATTATCAGGTAGAAGATTACCCTCTTTGTGTCACATGACAAATTTTAGAGGGAAGACACATTTTTCTTACATTTTTATCTCCCTCAATAAGAAATAATCTTTGCCATAAAAGTAAGGTTTATAGTAACGGAAAAATATTGCTTTACAGTATTCACTAGTGATTTTAAAAGTCAAATATACTCTGCTAGTAAAAAATTATTCTAACTCAAAAAAAGAAATCACTTGAAATTACTGAAAGTATAAATTGTGACCCTGACTTTTTACCAAAGTAATCCCATTGATACTAAAAAAAAAGAAACACTATGTAATAAAGGAAAGATTTAATTGCACCTTACAAATATATGCTAAACTTTTTATCAGAACCAGTCAATCTACTGATTTTATTCCAGTAGTGGATATAAATTTTTAAAATAAAATGAATATATTAGCTTTGTTCAAAAAGAATGTTTAGTATCTTATATATAGTTAAACATAAGATTAAATTGCATTTGCAGATATGATTTTAGCTGATTTAATCAGTGTTTCTAGGTACTAATCATTTATTTTTTTAATAATTTCACTTGTTTTCAGAAAGAATATTAAATTTTTTACAACATAGAGTAATCTTTAAAACAGAAAAAATAAATTAAAATAAAGGAAGTTTTTAGAAAAGAAAAAAGAGAACAAAACTTTTATCACTAAAGCAAAAACTAGTTAATATGTTGAATGTTAAAGGAACATTTATGTTTCCTGAAAGCCAGATATTTAAAGGGAAGTGGCATAGGCTATTATTTGAGAAAAAAATATATACTGCTTCAGAATATATTTTTATGTTAAATCTAAGTTATTTGTTGCTTAAATATTTATGGATCTGTAAAGAAAATACAGTGCCTTAAAGAATAATTTTATTTAAAAATAATTTTTTTTCTATTCACTTAATAATTATAGAACATAAGATGTTGGAATTGCTTAGTATGTTGCAATATATGAGAATCGCAATTGATCCATAATTATAAACCATTAAAAAATATATAAATTAACTCAAATGTCTATAAACTATGCCAAATGTTTAAAACATCAAACATAAATGGCATAGATCTAAAGCATTTGATATTTTGACAGATATTTTCCAAATATATAGTGCACTTAGTATATAAATTATATAGTTTATCTTATTATATAATACTTCTGTCTTTTTTATAACTACTAGAGGCCCAGTGCATGAAATTCATGCACTCCGAGGTGGTCCTTCAGCCCGGCCTGCACCCTGTTGCAGTCTGGGAGCCCTCGGGGGATGTCCAACTGATGGCTTAGGCCCGTTCCCTTAGTGCTGCGCGGAGGCAGGAGAGGCTCCAACCACTGCCACTGCGCTCGCCAGCAGTGAGCCGGGCTCTGGCTGAGTGATGCTCCCCTTGTGGGAGCACACTGACCACCAGGGGCAGCTCCTGCATTGAGCATCTTCCCCCTGGTGGTCAGTGCATGTCATAGTGGGCAGTCGTTTCGCGGTATTTGCACATTAGCCTTTTAGTATATAGGATCTATTGATGAATTCAGCAAGTAATGTTGAAGAGTAAACATTGGGAAAGTATTGTAGATGAAACATCTTGGTAAAACTCTACACCACTGACATTTTAATAGCTTGATGAATTCGGTGTTTTCCTTCTGTTTACGACTTGGCAGAAGATTCTGAATTCACTGGCCACCAGAATAAAGAGCTTTGCAATATCATGAGGAAAGTTATCTATATTGTTCTCAAAATTAATTAAAGAATTATAAAGCCAAAGAAAGACCTAGCCAAAAATCTAGAAATATATAATATTATTTTAATTGGGTCAATCTCATTACCCAATTAGATATTATGGGCTATCATGAATTTATAACTGACAATGGCATTCCACTATGTTTTGAATGAATAGCACATTATATGAAGTCACTGTTTAAAGAAAGTCTGAAAGTCCAGAAAAAATAAACTTTAGTTATAGCCTCAAAGAAGAGCATTAATATAACAATGTAGATTCATTAAATAGTAATTGAAACTTCAAAGTAAAATATTAAAAGAATTAATATACATTTCCTTTTGCATTTCATTATTTGACCTCTTTAATTATTTTTACTATGATCCATTATCCATCTTGAAGTAATAAAATTCCCGTAAGTAAAATGGATTTGATTTTTTAAAAGGGGCATCAGCAAACTAGAAGTCAAAAAATCAGATTCTAATTCCTGAGTTGCTTTGAACGTGAAAGGTTGAAACTTCATCTATGATTGTGCCTGGGTTTCATCTTGCAAGCCAACTCTAGCCACCTGAAAAGGCTACCAATATAAAACACTGTATTGAGTCTGATTCTAGAACTAAATCCAACCTCTCAGGAAGAGTGGCATGTCATCAACAATAGCAAAGGATCTGGAGTCATTGAAATGCAGGAGGTGTATGTTAGCAGTGAGTTTATCTCAAGGGCTTTCTACTCAATGTTGGGGCTTAGTTTCCTGAATTATACAATAATGTGGTTAAATACAAAATATTTTAGAACCTATTAGTGTTATCTTCTTTAAGATCTTAGTGTTTAATTCCATGCTATATAGAATTGACTTTTACTCTAATGTGGAATATACTTCCACATATATAGAGCAAGGTACTGAAATGAAGGAATAAGGAATAGAGGTGGCAAGTTGTTAAACATTTAATAAATTATGGCCCATTATATAATTAAAAAAACACAGTGGGATTATCTGGGTTATGTAAATTATCTAAGCTCTGGATAACAATTTTACTTGATGTCTACTTTTCAAAGGTAGGAACAAATGAACTAACATAGGTGAACTACATATTGTTTACTCTATACTGAATTAAGAACAATTAATTTATATTACTTTTTTAATTGTAAACTCAACTCTCTTGGATTAAATTTAATTAGTCGCTGTTTTATAGATCAGAAAGCTGTGTTTTGGAGAGGTTATAATAGGTTCCACATCAGCCTATTATACTTTTTTATTAAATTTTAATGCATTCATTTGCTCATTTATTTAATAAATGGTAACAAGTATCTCTGTCAGCCACTGTTCTACTACTCTAGTCACTGGTAAACAAACAGTGGTCAGCTAAAGAGAGACAGAGAAGGCTGGGACTCTTGTAGAACTTCTGGGCTTGCTGGGGAATGCAGACCAGACCAGACCACTGACAATGTAGAAATAAATAAGATAATGACATAATGTGAAAAGTTCTCTGAAGTAAATACGCAAGGAGGTAGTGACAGGGTTTGTCTGCCTCACTATGATAAGCACTTTAAGAAGAGAATCTTACCATTTCAAGTCACAAATTACATTTTGTTGAGTACGTTTTCTAGGTGGTGTGGTAGGATATCAACACAACCACTTGAATACCAGGTGTCAATCAGGAAAATATCCCTGGGAACAACGACTAGGAACATTATCTTGAGTTTCAATAATATAAACAATTGTTTACCTGAAGATATATAAAGGAAGAATAAACATTCATTGCAATTCAATCTACAGTTGCATTCTTATTCATAAATTGAGATAACAGTTTTAATCATAACCGCATGTGAGAGTCCATGTTTGGCCTCAGACACTCTCTCTTTTAACAAAGTCCTTTATTCCTGTTGATTTTTTCTCCTGGGTGCATGTGGGAAATTATGTTGTTTTGTGTGGAAATAAGATGCATTACTCAGCATCTACAAAAAATGTATTTCCTATGAATGACTCCCTCCTAAAGATAAATCTCAGAATGGTATTCTAATAAGAAGTATGAGCCTTGATATTGTGAAAAGAAAAAGATTGTTAATTCATTGTGCAATCACATCCTACCAGGAAGCCATATTTACTCTGGATTTTTACCCTCACAAAATGCTTGTAACCTCAGTGTTGTTCATGTTATATCAAATGATGTAAGTTGCTTTACCTCTTGATGTGTCTATTAGAGTGAGTTTGCTATAAAATCAACCTGAGTATTATTACACGATGGATTTATAAAATCTAAAAAACAAAAAAGTAAAGCAGTTTATTTCTCTCTGGGATAAATTTGTTGTCAGTGTTTTTACATTATTCTGGAATATTTTAATTATAGTTTCAACATAAATTTGCTAGGTTATCCTGGTTAGTTAGACTAGATTATTTCTATCAGGCAAATCTATAGTGATTGAAAAAAAATTATCAATCGTAATATCTTGAATTGTTCTGAGGCATTTTAAAAACATTTATTACTGAACATACTAAATTATGAAACTACACCTTGGGCATGTGCCCCTAAGAAAAAGTAGAATCCTATAAGTAGGGTAAGAGTTTGGATAAAGTATTCTTTTAAAATTGAGCATCCTAATGTTCTCTTTATTGGAGGCCCCTAGAGGATAGTATGATATATCTTCATGGTAAAACATATTGATTGGCCTAAAGACAATATAATATTTGCAAGTTCCAATATTCAATTTTACACGCATACAACAAATTACATAGAGATTTTTTGGACCAGAAAATTTTCCAACTCAGGAACTTTAGATTTTATGAATTTTGCACAGCCACCTCATTTCCCTGATTACATCTTGTTATAATGTTGCATCATTACCTTAGCATAGTTATCATAGAAAAATTCATGGTGATACCTATTAATAAAAACAATTAAAACAGAGAAACAATTGAATCAGACCCGTTTTCAATATTAGGAACTTAGAGGTAACCACCATTTACAGTACAGTAACTATGGTTTTGCAAGATGGGTCAGTTCAGTTTGGAGCTATACTTACTGTCAATGGTGATACTTAAAATAGATTCCCAGCCTCAGTACTAGACTGATCCAACAACTTCCCACCCTCTTTAAGGAAAATTGGCCTAGTGTGTTTTTATCACTCCCTGAATGGGTACAACCAAAAAAACACAAGTATCCTCTAGACTTCTAAAAAACATACACATTTCTTCTGAGAACTGATACGTCAGTGTTATTTGATAATTTTTTTAAGTTATTTTGTTAATAGTGTCCCAGGATAATCACCTGTCCATACTGATGATCACAAAGGTTGAAAGTCCACTTGAAAATCAGGAAATAGAAATAAAACGAATTTAACATGTTTTCCCCTCTTTATCTTTCTCTGTTTTTGTTTTGTGTTATTTATCGTCAAAATGTTAATTTTCATTTAGCAGATGCCTATATATGGTTGTGTTCTACTTTTCACACTCTTAAAAGTTGAAGATTGATCTAATTGTATTAATGTGATAATGTGATTACAAAAAAAATCTGTTAAAAGTTTTTCCTACCATAAAACAGTAATTGGAATAAACTCTGAAAAGTGATATGCAAGATAAGTTTTTATCCTTTGCAATATTTGAATGTGGTGGCTACGTTGTCTAAAATGTATGGTTCTTCTTATATAGTCTTAGCCACATACTTTCAAATTTAGGAAATGCAATGAAAATGTAAAGAAAATCAGCATTGTATCTGCGATATTGTGTTAAATTGATCTGCCAGGGTGGGGAAATGTATTTCATTCATTCTATGCACTGGCAAAAAGACTTGGTCTGAATTGTAGGGCAATGGGTTTGGCTTTTGTCCTACTAAACCTTTAAGTTCTGCAATGGTGTGCGAATGGATAGTCAGAGAGAGTGCAAATGACTACTGATCTCAGAACAGTGATCAGTCATTGTCCATAAAACAGTCGGTGTTCAAAAATGAGAATAAGTTACAGGAACAAAATAGCATTATATTTTGAAAATCAAGAGGAAATGAAATATTAAAAGTGATCATTTCCACTAAAACGCATAATTTGCTTTCAACTCAAAGCCATTATTTGTAAATACGATGTCTTCAACAAATTGAAGACTTATGAGTAGACATCAACTGTAAATTTTTTGTAGACTTACGAGTAGACATAAATTATAATTTGGGAACTAAAAACTACTGAATAAATCATGTGGCCTAATTTTTAAAAAGCACAAATTGAATAATATATAAAAGGCAGATGGCATCCTTCAAAGTAATACAATTTCCACAGGCTTACCTTCTCATTTCATAGTGTCTGGATTAATCTGCTTTTTCATAACCTCAGAAAAGAAGAATCATCTCAAAAATCAATAAACAGAAAAATAGGTGGTTGAGAATTTAATCACTCACTGTTTAAATGGGTTGGCACTTCTGAATCTGAAGATGTATTTAAGTTAATAATAATCTGGTACCTAAAAGTTTTCACTTAATTCTCTGCACTTTTCCTCAAATACATTTATCAAATAAATTAAAGTATAATTGGGATGCCTTTCTTTACCCAGGGAAATCCAACACAATGGTCCTAACCTAAAACTCCCAAATTTCCTACTTGCAAGCACTAAGAAATGCAACAAAACAAAGATGCTTTCTAAAATAAAATATTGGATTTTTTAAAATAGTTATAGGAATAAATTTTAAGTAGCATTCCCTTAGTAATTGCTTAAGTATAGATAATACAATTAGTTGCATCTTATTTTTATCCTTCGCTAATAAAGGCATGCTCTATTTTTATTTGAAAATTGGACCACTCAAATGAACTCCAATATATGGTTTTTCACAGAAATTACTTTGTGACTAGAGAATATATTTATGCTTACCCAAAATTAACATGTGAGCTAACTAACACACACACCCTTAGTTTCCTTTGGAAAATTTTGAAATATTATGTTAACTTTCACAAAGATGAATGAAAGTCTGTGAATTTCATGATTATAAGCCTTGTCTGAAGAAAAACACATTGCCTATATATATTGTGTACTGGAATCATGCCATATTTTTTTCTTGGTTATTGGGTTTTGTTTTGTTTTGTTTTTAACACCCTATTTCAAAACCTTACAAATTCTTTAAGCATAATGCATTTTTACTTTCTCAACATACATAGTACCTTGTATAAAATGAAATTTTTATATCTAAATAAAAATTTATTAATTGCCATATATTTTGGATAACAAGAAAAAATAAATTTTGACCACATAACTCCACTTTCTGAGACTATCATTTTTATCTGTTTAGTTAATGTCCTCATATACTTTTAAGCTGTGTAAGCATTTGTTCCAAAAATATAATATTGTACAGTTTAATTTAAAATATCACTTTAGTTAAATTATTGTTATAATAAAATATTTCATCCTATTAATGTTTCTATAGAGTGTTATTGTATTCTTTTAGAAATATGTTTTGTTGGGTTTATTAGAAAAATAAATGCATGTAATAATATTGTAAAATTTTAAAATGTATATTAAATTGAAATTTTTTAATTAAATAAAAATATTTAGTACAAATCATAGCCAAATGTGGTAACTTTGTGTCTCATATAGAAGTTTTTTGCTATTGTAATAACATCATTTATTATAGGAAGAAAAATATCCCCTGGTAAAATAGAGGTAAATAAGTTATATTTTAAAGCATCAGAACATCTACCAAAGTGAATGCCAAATTGAAATAGTCACTCAGAAGGTGAACTGATCCTTTATTTCTTCCATAACAACATGCCTTTTACTTTTCATAAGTGAGAGTGTTCTGCAAATATGCATTTTCTTCAATTAATTTTCTGTAAGGAACCAGCCTGCAGAAGAAGATAAAATTGTGTCCGTTGTAACCAGATTGATATATAAGTTCCTTAATGCAAATTGATAGCACATTGAATTTATGTGTCCAAATGTATGTTTCCTTGAACACTATTCCCACAAAATATAAACAAGAGTGTGAAAAAAAAAGGCATATGGACAAAAACCAAAACCACACTGAACAACAGTAATAACAAAATCACAGGAAAGACTATATAAGAAAAGGCATATACATTTCTTTATGTGCTAAAGCCTTTCCTGTATATTGAATAACTTCAAAACGGAGATACATGTGCAGCGACTCTCAGTTATTTAACCAGGAAAATGCCTCCTTGGAGAAAACATCATACTGAAGACTATCTCAGGAAATGCTGCAAATTTTCAGTAGTGTGTAATGCTGTGGAGACTTTGCTCACATAAATCACCCACATTATTGTGCAAAGAAATGCACTCAAGCCACCGGTCAGGAGCATACTCAGATAACTTAGTATTTTTTAGAAAATAAAAGACTTTCCAATGTACCCTAAGAATGTTCCACATGTTGTAGTTACCCTGCCAGTTTGAATTCTGATTCTCTCATCTTACTGCCTTTTTGACATTTACCAAGCCTTCTATGTCTGCCTATAAATGTTTGACAGATGGTATTTATGACAGGTATACACTGTAACATGATATATTACATAAAAATTGTTTTAAAACTGATCATCGTTTCCCCATTACAACAGTTCAGACTGCACCTGGGCTAAGGCTTGAGAATCTGGAGAAGTGTGACATTTTTACATTTAGTAATAACATATAAAACTAGCAAAGCTACTAGTCCATTCTTATTTCATAATACTTTCCTTACATTGTATATTTAAAGTATTAGCTTTCCCAGAGCATCTTTTAGTTTATTCTCCTTTAATTTAGATCTCAAAAGGTTTTCGTTAAAGAATTATGAGAGTAAAAATGTAGTCTTTGATAAAAATATTCTCTTGTTAAAAGGTAAATGAAGATAAACTCAACTTTGAAGATAAGGAAAGCCAGTAGTCAGATAATCTGTTAGTCACTGATCCAAATCTCTGTCTTTTTTCATTATTTGTAAGCATGAATAACACGATTCTATTGCTTCTAGACCATACCTAATGAATCAGAATGCCTGATGCCCTTGCAAAGGATACCTATATAAGTTTTATTTTAGAAAAATGTTCCTATATTTAAAAAAACACACATTTATTTACATTATTATGACATCCAAGTACTACTTCAAGCAAAAGATAACAGAAGAAAAGCCACAATTCCAAAGACTATGAAAAGCCCAACACACTGATAAAGCATTAAATAAAATTGTATTCCTTGTTTTAGTAATTTGTACAGTTTTATAAATATCTGCTCCCTCAAATTACATTTAGAAAAGAGGAAACTTCAATCCAATAATACAAAAAAGTTTTACTGGTCGATGAAGGATTTAAAAGGACCAGCCTTGCGCTAACTGATTTGGCTCAGTGGATAGAGCCTTGGCCTGCAGACTGAAGGGTCCCAGGTTTGATTCCTGTGCACACACCTTGGTTGAAGACTCCATCCCTGGCCCTGTCGAGGGTGTGTGGGAGGCAACCAACAGATGTATCTCTTTCACGTTAATGCTTCTCTCTCTCTCTCTCTCTCTCTGTCTCTCCACCTCCATTCCACTCTCTCTAAAAATCAATGGAAAAATAGCCTAGGGTGAAGATTAACAAAAAAATAAAATAAAAGGACCAGCCTTTTTGTGTCACATTGAAACAACTCTAAATGGCCCTCACAGTGAAACCCCTCTCTGCCTCCTTTTCCACACATGTTGAAAGGTCTAACAATCCACGGGTGCTGCTCTTCCTACCGAAGCCTGTTTTCCGGGGAATTCAATCTGCAACAATTAGCAAACCATTCCTGAAAACCAAAGGGAAGACTCAGTAATTGGCGGAGGGGACAGTGATGGGTCATTGTAGGAATGTCAAAACTATAAACAGTATTGCAGCGTGTCTGTTTTTGTCTCTGTGAGAGAAGGCAGAAGCATTGTTTTTCTAGTATCTTTAACCTTTTGCACTTGGATGTCGAGTGTGATGACACGGTTAGCATTGGTAGCAGTAATTCAAAATTGCTCTTTGAATGTATCAATAATTTGAAATACAAAAAAATCCAAATAAATAAGTTTGTATGAAAAGAAACTCTAGTTTTTTATTCTACTGCCGCGCTTTGTAAAATCTGGGGTATTTAAAAAATTAAATCCCGAGTAGAATAAAGGAATTGAGAAAAAAGCAAGTGAGTGCAAAGGGTTAAGCCATTCAAGAAGGGTCCAAGATAAGGAACTTATATAAAAAAAAATCTATATATATAAAAGCCTAAGCGACTGTTATGACCAAACAACCGGAACGACTGGTCAACCAGTCGCTATGATGCACACTGACCACCAGGGGGCAGACGCTCAATGCAGGAGCTGCCCCCTGGTACTGGCTGTAGGAGCCTCTCCAACTCCATGGTAGCACTACTGAGCGGCGGCAGCAGGCACAGTGGGCTGAGATGAGCGCAAGCGGCATGGCACCCGGCCCCAGCTTGGGCTCCTCCCTGGCCGCCTGCCACATGGTGCACTGCTACATCCCCCGATGGGTCCCAGATTGCGAGAGGGCACAGGCCAGGCTAAGGGACCACCCCCCCTGCACAAATCTGTGCACCGGGCCTCTAGTAATATACAAAAGACCTTGGGAAATGGTGTGTGCCTTCAAGACAAGCTTAGGGGCTAAAGCTTCCTCCCTGGCCCATGCCTGTCTGGAGCTGTTCTGAACAGCAGAATGAGAAGAGCGAGTAGGACTGATAGCCAGCTGTCATTTGCCTGATGGTGGGTCAAGGATGTCTAATCCCCATGGGCCACAAGAAAGACATCAGAGGTGGCTAAGTCCGTCATCTCAAAGGACCTCATCACAAAGGGCTTCCTGATGGGGCACGTAGATACCAGAGAAGAAATGTTACAGACTGATATTAAAGAAAGAAAGGTAAAATCATAACATAAATATATATCAAAGATTTTACCTTATTTGCTAATGAGAGAATCCAAAGAATAAATGCATAAGCCCATCAGGAATTGATATGTTATGAAATTTATTTGCTTAATAGATGCAAAATGGGCAACAATCCACAGGACAATAATCAATTGTGTTGTACTGGACACGGCTTATATTTCTATGACCATGAATCATTTGCATTTCTATCCATTTCCTATCCATTACAGTTGTAAAATAGAGGAAAAGATAACTCAGATAGCTAGCTGAGTGACCTACTTGGAAAGCCACTGATAATCTGATATCACCAAAGGACAGAAGCTAAAGGACAGCTCAGAACAGCAGCATAAGAGTTCATGTCTATGTAAAAGGGCATGGTTCATGATGTGAAGGCCCCCAACCATCCCACAAATACCCCATAAATGAATGATCAGTTTGGATGTTTGCCGTGACGGAGAACATTAATCCAAGGGCAAGGAACAAAATTGATTAAAAAAAAAAAAAGTTTGGGTTTTCTTTACTTTCATTCATATCCCTCATGGCCTGCTCCAACCCAGAATGAAGCAGAGGCAACACAACGGCTAGGGGAGGAGAAAAGAAAAAGGCTGCACAAAAGGGCTGAAAGTCAACTGATGGCCGCCCGGGCTGGAGGAGGGTTAGCCCTCAACTAAATGTGAGATTCAGACTGGATGGGCTTTTTAACTAGAGACCGAGAATATTATATTGCCTGATGTTTGCCAAAAAGCTGTATTATGGTGGTTACTCTATGCTTACATCTTCCGATCCATTCTTTGCTGTTTTCTGCCCTGCTCCTTCACAGAAGGCTGCCCCTGGCATTTTCCTGGCCCGCATGTCCTTTGGCTTCTGAGCATGTTCATCCAATTAGGGTGGCAGTGGGACATCAGAGAGAGGAAGGAAGAGAATTTGAGATATTCCTTCCACTTACACCTTCTGTACCGGGATTGGCTGGGTAATGTCTGGGTTACTTTTCCATGGTGATAGCGCCTCTGAGTTCCATGGCTACGGTTCGGTTTTCTGCTTCAAGGGCTCAAGTACCAGTTCCCTAACTGCAGCTCTGAGGGCATCCAGCAGGTACTGGCATCCACTGTGGGGCATCTCTGTGCACTTCACCATCTCTGCTTGGTTTCCTTACTCCAATTATTATGTCTGTAAGACGGCCTTGTTAAATCCCTCTTTACTTCAATGTTGAGTGTGCCATCTGTTTCCTGATGTGACCCAGACTGATGCATATGGGAGCTGTCAAAAATGTCATCTAAAGCCATTGACTATGTGAGGGAATGTGATTTAAACAGTGGCCTGAGAAAAACAAAGCAGTTTGCTTTTTGCACTTTACTATGTCAAGCTAGTTCAATGAAAAAGACTTTTTATTATATATATATATATATATATATATATATATATATATATATATATAATCTTTTATTTAAATTAATACATATGTTTAAAATTATGTAAAGTTTATATGACACGGAATATATATTAATTTTAATATGCTTAATTATTACTTAAGTATAATACATTATTTTATAAGTGGTATATTATAACCCATTCTTTTTTGTGAACAGTGTTTCCCAATAAAAATGTATCAGCCGAAGCCGGTTTGGCTCAGTGGATAGAGCGTCGGCCTGCGAACTCAAGGGTCCTGGGTTCGATTCTGGTCAAGGGCATGTACCTTGGTTGCGGGCACATCCCCAGTAGGGGGTGTGCAGGAGGCAGCTGATCAATGTTTCTCTCTCATCGATGTTTCTAACTCTCTATCCCTCTCTCTTCCTCTCTGTAAAAAAATCAATAAAATATATTTTTAAAAAAATGTATCAGGGAGATCTTTGATAGTCAGTATCCTCTTTAATAAAAGAGAAACATGCAAATTGACCATACCTTCGCTACACCCACAAGCCATGCCCACCAGCCAATCAGTGTGAGTATGCAAATTAACCCAACCAAGATGGCAGTTAATTTGCATATCCAGGCCAGAGCGAAGACTTGAAGATAGTGTAGAAAGAAGCCAAGCACTGCAGAAGGGAGCGAAGCTGCGGAGAAGCAAGCAAGCGGGGCAGCGGAGAAGGCAGGGAAGCAGGCAGGGTGGGGAGAAGGGAGAGAAGCAGGCGGGGCAGCGGAGACCACAGCAGGAAGCCCTATTGCAGGAATCTTCCTGCAAGGGGCATCTAATCTATATATATATATAAGCATAATATGCAAATCGACCAGATGGCTGAATAACCGGTCAGCTATGATGTGCATTGACCACCAGGGGGCAGATAGTCAATGCAGGAGCTGCCCCCAGCCTGCAGGCCCCATTCAGCAGATGAGGGCCTGCGGCCAACCTCTGGGTCCCTCCCCCTGGCCAGCAGGCTCTGATTGCCCAATGGAGAACGGGGAACCGGGGATGGGTGGCGGCAAATGTGGGTGGTGCCTGGGCCTCGATTGCCCCACCAGTTGCCCACACACAGAGGGCGACTGGCGGCGGTGGTAGTAGGGGTTGTGGCCGGCTGCCGGCACCCGGGGAAGATCTGCCCTGATCGCAGGCCAGGCCTAGGGACCCTACCCATGCACGAATTTCATGCACCAGGCCTCTAGTCATTTATAATGACTCATAGTATCCTATTGTCTTGATACACAATTAATTTATCCACATTCTCTAATCATAAATATTTCCTTCCAGTTTGGTGCTAACATAAACATTGGTTTGATGAAAGTCCTTAATACCTTAATACACACAACCTTGCATTCAATTCTAACAATCCATTCTATATTGCAGTCAGAGTACATTTTCAAAACATAAATTATACCAATTTCCATCTCTAACAGTATTGGATATGAGTACTATTTTCTCCCTATCCTCAACCAGCATTATGAACAAACTAATGTTAATTGAATGTTTTCTATATAATACATATTGTATTAAAAGCTTTATAAAACCAACTTATTAATTGTCATACCTTATAAATTAATTTTGTTAGTCCTTATTTTTTTTCTAATATGGTAAAAAAAGCATTAATACTTTAATTTTTACTGGTAATTTCCAGACACTAGGCGATTAAATATTAATAATTTGTATTTTATTTAATAACAGCTTGTTCATAGGCTTTATTAATTTTCTTTCAATATATAAGAACTTTATTTCTGTTTGTAAATATTTTTAAGTAATGTAATCATTAATTCATTGTGTGGCATATTTATCTCAGAAAAATTTATCATCTCTTTCTAGTTTTATTTGTTTTTATTTTCACTTTTATAGTTCTGTCATATGAAAGATTTCACTTATGAATTTGAATCTAAACATGATTTATTTATGACCTCCAAGTTACTTATAAAACTTGATAAAAATTTCAGAAACTGAAAGATTGTGAAAATATTTACCTATATTTTCCTCCACCATCTTTATGATTGAAACTTGACATTTAATATTTGATCCATTTATTATTTATCTTTGGTCTGGCATGTTTTATTTTCCCACAGGTAGCTGGCTAGATATTTCATCACTACTGAGGCTATTGTCTTGAACTAAAATCACCATATGTATTATCATCACTAAAAAGCTTCTTTGACCTGAATAAAATTTGAATGAAAAACTGGCATGGAAATTTATATATAACATGGCCAGAAACTCCAAGGTGGATATCTCTCCTAGTAAGTTTCCAGAATTGTTACCTTCTCAAGGCAGCTAGTGACTAGGCAGGTAGTCTATAGAATAAGGATAAACCATATATGAAAGGTCTTACAAATTTGTTTAAATGTAAAACTTTTTTTTTTGGGGGGGGGGTGCAATGAAAAGAGAAAGATAAGGCAAAATTTAGGCTTATACATGGACAGATTCTTATTTCACAAGTGTCTAGGGAGTGATATGTTATGGCAACAAAATATACCATTTCACATCCATCAAGTAGACAAGAAAGGACATCTCTGACGATATAAAAGTTTGAAAAGGACATGGGAAATTTCAAGATATTAAACCCTAATGAGGAGTGTGTGATTTATACAAACATGCTTAAGAGAAATTTAGTAATGCTAAGTTGCAGAGTTGGTTCCCTATGACCGAGTGATTTTATTTCTAGGATCTACTAAAACCAACAAATTGTGTCCTGAATAAGAGGGTTTATAAGGCCAAGGGTAACTTGGAGAGCCAAACTCATCTTCTGCTGTGCATGCCAAGTTACACACCCTGAAGTGGAGCTCACGCCCCCTACATAGGTGCTTACTAATTTCCACAAAAGTGTCTCATGAGCTCACCCCAGCTCTCCCTGGAGAAAGCGTCATGTGTGTGCATAAGATACAACAACCCAGCCACTGCACCATTACGGCTAATAGCAAAAATGTGTAGGCTGCACACTGTCCATCAGGAAGGAAAAGGATGATTAAGTACAGTTTCCCCTAATATTCATATATAGGTATACATATAAATAAAATCTGTATTGGTCAATAACAATTTTTTAAAATGCAGAGAAATGCAGAAGAGTAAAACTGTATCATGCCATTAATGAAATTAAACATTCATAGCAATAATAACATGTATTGGGATAAGTGCATGCACATGTCGTTTGGGACATGTGCCAGTGTGTATAACACTAAACATTAGTAGTACATGACAAACACACATCATCTTCAGGATGGTGGGGTGGGGAGTGGGAAAGAAGGAAAAGCAATAGGAGGTCTGGGACTCCAGTGCTATCATTTCAGTTTGCAAACGTCTAATGCACAAAGAAAGGGTGAGAGATAAAGAAAGTGAAGGAAAGGGAAAATACTGTTAGATGGAAGTGAGTCATTTTGAAAGGATGAGGAGATGAAGAAGAATCTCATTTCTCTTACCTTCAATGTCACTAAATTTCTCCAGTTAAGAGTAACTGTATAATTTATATTGCTTGCATTTATCCCCCTGAAATAACTCTCAGTAGTCAAGTAGTATGATTTTTTCTGGACTGCTCTTCAAAGTAATATAATATACTAGAGGCCTGGTGCATGAATTTGTGCACCAGTGGGGTCCCTCAGCCTAACCTGTGAGATCAGGACCTCTCTGACATCCCCCGAGGGGTCCTGGATTGTGAGAGGGCACAGGCTAGGCTGAGGGACCCCCTGCTGCAAAACTGGGGCCCGGAAGGGAGCTGGGGAGGGTATGCGGGAGGGCTGCAGGGCATGTCCAGCCTGTCTCCCTCAGTC
This sequence comes from Cnephaeus nilssonii, assembly GCF_951640355.1. NCBI lineage: Eukaryota > Metazoa > Chordata > Mammalia > Chiroptera > Vespertilionidae > Cnephaeus > Cnephaeus nilssonii. The sequence goes on from NC_137079.1 coordinate 14,740,447, forward strand.
CCGATCAGCCAGACCCCAGCAGCAAGCTCACCTACAGGTCGGAGCGTCTGCCCCCTGTTGGTCAGTGTATGTCATAGTGAGTGGTTGAGCAGCCTTAGCATATTACGCTTTGATGGGTTGAAAGGCCGACCAGCCGACCAGACACTTAGCATATTAGGCTTTTATTATATAGGATTCTATCTAGGGCTAAGACTTCTGTCTAGGGCTGTTTTAGAGTCAGCTTAATATTTCACTTCACAAATTGTTACTAAATAAATATGGACCTACGCATTTTTGTGTATTAGAATTAACTGAATTGATAAAGGATCTATTCCTTCGATGATATTATATTTCTCTGACTTAAAAAAAAATGTTAAATTTGTAATGATGAAAAAGGTATCACTGTGGAGCAGCATCTAAAAGTTACAGATTATAAAGTAAATTTGCCTGTGTCTCCTAATAGCACAGTCAAATGAGAAAGCTACAGCAATTTCATGGTGATTTTCTTGCTCTCCAGACAAGAATAGCTGCTGCTTAGAGCAGACATATCATCTGATTGATGATCACTTGTAATGAGTCACAGGTTCTCTCTGAGCAGCTGAAACATAGTATGTTCTTTTGGCATAGACGACAAGTTTAACACATTAACTCCAAATATCATTCCAACTTGGACCTGTACATTTTGGAACTGTGATAGTTGATTTAAGTACCTTATTAAACTATCTATTATTGGAAAAGAAAGGTACTCCAGGGAAAGGACGTCCTAAAAAATGAAAAATTCTGGCTTCTAGTGTTTAGCCACCTAACATGGTGATCTATAGATTACTCACAGGACTCTGTATGCCCAGTTACTCTTATTTGAAAAGACAAGAATAAACAAACTTGTACATGTTGAATTCTATAAACATACACAGAATGAATAAACAAATACCAAGGATGTGAAATCAAAACCATTCTCACTATAGCCATCCTCTTGTTAAACTTCTTCAAAATTATCCAGAATTCTAAGATAAATTATAACTATTTATGGTCTCCAGCGTACACCTTCAGACTTATTGTTCACTTTCAATACATTAAGTTGGTTTAAAAAGTATAATTGGCATCCCCAATATCCTATTGTTTTAGGTATACATCAAGTGATTCCATATTTATGTATATGAAATGATCATCACACTAAATCTGGTTATCGTATATCCCATGCAAAGTTATTACAATATTATTGACTATATCCCCCATGCTATACATTATATCCCATGACTTATTTACATTACCATAAAATCCAGCAATTCTACTTATGGCTATTCAATCAAAAAAAAGAAAAACATGAATTTTCAATAATATATATTCTCTGTGTTATTTGGAGCACCATTTATAATAGCTAAGATATGAAAGTAATTTAGGTGTCTATTTGTATATAAATGGATAAAGAAGGTGATATATATATATGTATATATATACATATACATATATGCATATGTATACATATATATACACATATATCTGTATATGTGTATATATATGACTGCATATATATATACACACACATATATAAACTATTATTGTCAGCCATAAATCTTGCCATTTTTTACAACATGGGCAGACCTGGAGGAGATTATGCAAAGTGAAACAAATCAGACAGAGAAAGACAAATACCATATAATTTCATATGTATGTGCAATAAGAACAAAACAAAAAAAGCAAACACACAAAGCAAAGCAGAAACAAATTCAGGTACAGGAAACAAACTTGTGGCTACCCGAGGTGTGGGGTTTGATGGGTGGGTGAAATAGGTGAAGGGATTAAGACTTCCAATATGTGAAGTCTTAAAGATAGTCCTGTGATGTGGATTTCCGCACCTGCTGCTCAAGCTATGACACTTTGCTTCTAGCTAATTCCTACTTAGCGTTGGAAGCTCAGTTCATACGATACCTCTTCTGGGAAGCCTTCCTTGATCATAAAATCAGTCTCCTCTACTGCTCCCATACACCAATATACAAACCTTCATAACACATACCATTCCTCCAGTTATTGAACTTGCCTTGTTTGAATTCCTAAAGGCTTAGCTGCCTTATCCATTTCTGTATCTTATCGTGCCTCATAGCATTCCTAATACACAGTAACCATTCAATGAATATCCTTTGAACGAATGTATGGAAAAAAGTGACACCAGATCCATTCCCTTCATGCAATTTATGTTGTCTTATTTTGGAAAAAAATAAACATTTCATGTAAGTTTACTAATACTTGCAGTTACTGTCTAATCATTCTAAGTGGAAGTGTGTGAGTTAAAACTAGTAGCTCAGACATTAAATTAGTATATCTTGGTTTTCCTCACTTGTGAGGTTATATCATAAAAAAAGTATACATAGGCAAAAACACTTGTCCATGAATATAAATTATTTTATTTATAAAGTAAATAGGTTTTATCAAATCTCTGGAAAGTAAACATTATTTCTTAATATCTCATTTCTTCCATATTCACATAAGAAAGCATAAAAAGCAAAGCTGAAAAGAGGATAATGATCAAAAAGATGAAAATATGAGGACCAAGACAAGAAAACACAAATTCAATATTCTATGAACACACTGCAGGTAATATCCCTATTGTAATTTATTCTTCTCAAATATCTAAATTTTAGCATAATTTATGTTTTTCTAACATAGGTACCTGAGTATAAATTCTGGCAGGAAATATATTATTTTTTATTCAGATAATGACCAGACATGTTTATGGATATATTAGAGGCCCAGTGCACGAATTCGTGCATGGGTGGGTTCTGGCCAGCCCGCCCCAATGGGGGCTGATCGGGCCAGACTGGCAGGGAGGTTGTGGGGGAAGGGGGCAATCAGGGGCGGGGCCAGCCAGGGGGAGGGGCCACGTGAGGTTGTGGGGGGCCGATCGGGGACCCAATCAGGCCAGTTGGCCGCCACAGTGTGTGTCATAGTGACTGATCATTCTGACTGATCATTCTGATTGTTCTGGTTGTTTGGCTTTTATATCCTATATAATAAAAGAGTAATATGCAAATTGACCATCAAACCAATATACAAGATGGCTGCCCCCATGTGGTCAAAGATGGCTGCCCCCATGTGGACACAAGATAGCTGCCACAAGATGGCCAGCAGAAGAGGGCTGTTGGGAGGGACCAGGCCGGCAGAGGAAGGAAATTGGGGGTGACTGAGCCTGCAGGAAAGGGCAGTTGGGGGGAACCCAGGCCTGTAGGGGAGGGCAGTTGGGGTGACCAGGCCTGCAGGGGAGGACAGTTAGGGGTGACCAGGCCTTCAGGGAAATAGCTAGGCATCAATCAGGCTGGCAGGGGAGTGGTTAGGGGGTGATCAGGCTGGCAGGCAAAAGTGGTTAGGGGCAATCAGGAAGGTAGGCAGGCGAGCAGTTGGGAGCCAGCAGTCCTGGATTGTGAGAGGGATGTCCGACTGCCCATTTAGGCCTGATCCTAGGATCAGGCCTAAATGGGCAGTCGGACATCCCTCAAGGGATCCCAGATTGGAAAGGGTGCAGGCTGGTCTGAGGGACACACACCCCTGTGCACGAATTTCGTGCACCGGGCCTCTAGTATATAGATAAAATCAGGAGCATGCTCTAGCTAAAAAAGGGATATTAATGAGGTATGCAAATGGACCTCTCATTTGCCTTTAGAATAGTCATAAAAAGTAAGTTACTCATCTAAGGAAAACACAGGCCCCATGCAGCACATCAACCACATCGTCAATCTTTTTTCTTTTAAGAAGACACAGTATCTTGTGGTGTCAGGGAATGCCAATGTGGAATATTTCAGGTGATTTATGCTGCTTGGTGCATTTTATTTTCCACAGACAAAAAGTTGCTCAATTACAAATGGACACCTTTCTCCAATAGGTGTGATTACTGAGATTAAGAATTCCCAGTTGTTGACAAATCAGATGGTTAAAGCATTTATAATTTAAATGCTTCCTTTTACCAGTGTTTTATGTGCCAGTTTTATGCTGTGACCAAGCATGTGTCGATTTAAAAGCCTTCCTCCGGGCTGCAGAATACACAATGTGACACAGAGAGAAAGCTCTTATGCATCCTCCCTCTTGTCTTTTTGAACGAAGAGGGAAGCATTCCAGAAGTTACAACAGCTCAGTTTGGCATTTCCCACACCAGGCAGCAGCACTGGATTTCTTCCTATTAACCCTCACATAGACAGCAGCCCTCTTTGAGCATAAAAGTGTCCTTTGGCATTTTGGGTAAGGTTCCTCACCAGGGGTTTGTTAATGGCGCTGGTATTCGTTCTTAGCACAGGGCCTGCTACCCTGCTGGAGGCAGTCCGCTGGGGCAGGATAACTTCCCCTTCTCATGCACATGGAGAGATCCACAGGAGATATGCCCAGAGTGTAGGTGAGGGGGGACTCAGTCTCCGCACATAAAAGCAAGCTAGTGGATTCTAGCAAGGACTGAGATCCATTCCACAGGGCGACTGGAAAGTTGGCCCTCTTCTAGTGGGCAAACCCTTCTGTCACTTCCTAGGTGTGAGGGCGTGAAGAGAACAATATTCTAGAACAAGTGCCCTGAACTGGATCCAAAAGCTCTGGGGTCCCTTCCAAGGACTCTTAGTTGGTAGGTTCTCAGCTATACAGACTTGCAACTTATCACAGAATATAATTGACCAAACTGTTCTACCTAAGCCCTAGTCATGACCAAAAACAATCAAATTAACAAACAAAAGCTCTGAACAGGGAAGGCTCACTCTTCAAACTCTTCCTTGAAATATTTAGAAGTAAATTTGCCTCCTATGATTATGATTTTGCTTGTGTGTTTATGAGGGTTGCTAAGAATTGATTTTCCATAAAAACAAACAAACAAACAAAAAACAGATTGAGCACCTGAATACTCATGTGCTGCAATAGATAATTAATTCGATCTTTGCATGAGCCTGGCAATGTAATCTTTGTAGGGACCCTATGAAATAGGTATCATTATCATTAACCCCGTTATAATGTCATAACTAACATACACATATAACTTAACTGAATTTTAGTGAGTGCAAGTGACTTGTCCAGGCTCATAGATTCAATAAAATGGCAGTTCATGAACTCAATCAAGCCTGTTTAATATACTAGTAAAGTTGCTGTTCTTAACCACTTTGCAAACTTTCCTTTACCGTCTCTGTAGATTTTCCTATGTTCTAACATAGCTTGTAGGCACACTGTTTCTGTAAAGGGCTAGAGAAGTAAATATTTGAAGCTTGGGATCAACAGGCAAAATCAAAGCTATTGTATAACTATTTATACAAAAAGATTAAAAATTGTATAATTTTTAGACATTGGTATTGATAAAAATTTAAATATAATTACTGTAATTGAGAATTTTTTTGGGAATACAGGTCTACTTATGAGAAGAATGGAATTCATTTCTCACAGGAGGATAAAGTTTTATTTAATTAAGGCTTGAAGTTAGTGTTCCTTATCATCAGATCCATTATAAATGTTTATCTGTAAAAAGCATTCTGTGCCTTACAGAAGCAGGCAGGACCTGATTGTCTCATGGGCTGTAGTTTGCTTTATAATCATTTGCATTCAAGGGAGCTGGGGACCAGTTTTATTTTGTTGTTGTTTTGTTTTGTTTTTCAAATTACAATGCACCAAGATTTTTCTAACAGTTGTACACAGAGGACTATTTCTTGGTGTAGTAAAAGTATTTCTCATGCATACACTTTCCCTGCAATTGATTCAGCCCTGTCATCTACTCAACACGCAGAGAACTATACTTTGGAGGTCAAATCATAATTACACGGTATTTGTTAGATACATCTTAAAGCCCCTGCATTATTGGTTATACAAAATTTAAACATGTGAGCCATACTGCACTCAAAGCAAAGTGTCTTTTATTAACTTGTAAAATATTCCAAAAACCGAAAAGAAATGTAAAGAGCTCTAATTACATATCAACTGCTGATTGAAGAAAATCCTCTTAAAGCTGAGGATAACTCAAATATTTGCAGAACTGGAGCTAGAGAAATAATCTAACTCAAAAGATTCTTAATTTCAAATGTACTTTAATCAGTTTTCCATTATGAAGATCTAGAAGTTTTGATCCCCCAAAGTGATACATGCTAATAATATTATAATCTTAAGGTTATGCAATTCAGATTAATGGGTTTAAAACCCAAATAGATGTTATATTCAATTCATAGAAAAATTTAATTACATTCTATTTGAGATCTATTCTTAACAGAGGCTCTTCCTTTACTTTTTAAAATATATTTCTTATTGGGAAAATGCAATGAATGCCCAAGTTTCAGATTCATTATTCTTAATCTCAGCTGATTGTTTTCAAAGAGCAGTGTGATGTCAATGATGCAATTAGAGATTCTTAACAAGCCTTTTAACACTGTTTTCCTAACCCCAGGACCTGACTCTTATTTGCTTCTCTTGTAGCATGCTGATAGGGGTGGGTGGTGCTATTTTTTTAAAAAGAATACTTAATAATTTTAGGTTTCAGTCACAATTAATGAGGTAAAAATGAATTCATTGAAAAACTGGATGAATAAACCCCTATCATTCTGCTGTTTGTGGGATAATAAGGATTTACCTTTTCTGGGGGTCTAGATCTCAAGTGTTTTTACGATTTTCCAACAAAGTGTCTGAGCAGATGATGTGACGATATTATTGATAAACTCCTTCCCACTTTTTTTCGTAGCATCTTTCAATGATAATCTTTGTCTTCACTCTGGCTGTCATCTCTGTAAGAGCTCATTGAGAATTCCAAGGCTCGAGGACTGGGTCAATGGTACCAATTTTGCTTTCAAGTTAATAAAAGAAAAAGCGGATGATGTACCTAACATTATTTTTAAGACAAGCATGAAATGAAGTTCTTGCCCCTGTGAGTAGGTTCAGGAAGCCAGACCTAAGGGAAATCAGTTAGTCGCCTAATAAAGCACCGATGATCATCAATGATTGGTTTACAATAAGCCAGGGGATAGGAAAAGCTCTTCAAAGCGCTTATTGAGAAATCAGTGAAGTGAAGAGCTGTGGAGACAGACTTAAGAAGAGCATGGAAGAGGCCACGGCTAATCTGTCACAGATTCCTTTCTTCGGAAGTTAAAACTGTCAACAAGCTCTTTCCCCTTGGAAAAGCATATGTTACCATACATCACTTGAAAAGTGTTGAGAGAATTTAGTGGGACAGTTGGAAAGTCCCTTTTGGTTGGTGAAATAGATCTTGTGGAAAGACTGCATCAGGATCAATTACCCCAGGTTTCTCTTGAATGGTGGCAAGCCAACTGAGCAGGAGAATGATTTATAGGACTACTTAACAGGTGTCATGCTGGGTGGGTAGTATCTATGGGATGTGTCCGCGGAGGAGAAAATAAAATCAATTCTGTAATGAAATATTTGGCTGGAGTTGGCAAAAGATAAATTTCAGACAAGGAGTTGCCCTAAGGAAATACAGTAGGAAGTGGGGGACATTGTGCATTGTAGATTATGAGGGAAAAGCCACAATTCACATGATCCAGCCAAAATCCTAGATCAATGGCTAACGAAATAACTATTAAATTTTACTAAATGTCCACTATTTAAACATAGAAATCTCAAACCATAGCTTAGGTAGGAATAGTGCCTCCCAGTCTCATTCCCAGCCCCAAATCTTAAAGTCTTAAAGTGCCTTCTGAAATTTTCTGATTGTAACACCAACTTTACTCTAAATTCTCCATATCAGTTCTCTGTACTAATCAGATCACATAACAAATTGCTTAGTTCTACATTCTGTTCTCCTCTCTCTCTCTCTCTCTCTCTCTCTCTCTCTCTCTCTCTCTCTCTCTGTGTGTGTGTGAGTACAGCTATAGAATTCAACTTTTTCTTTTGAAATGTTATTATTTCCTATAGTTGTGTCTTTTTTACAAAAACCATTCGGTGAATCCCCAAAATAATCATGGTCAGCAGATAATTTTATTGGAGACTTTTAACTTTACTTGGAATTTTTTTTTTTAGACACAGCAAAGGGTTCATCTGCATCATTCCTAAACTGTATGCCCAAAAGGAATTTGCTATTAGGAAAAACACTGTGGTTAGCCGGAGTGGTGAAAATACCAATGAACTAGGAGTCCTGGCGCCAGGATATGCCAGAAGCCAACAGACCAAGTAAACAGTAGACCAAAGCAAGCATGTTTCTCACGTGTTAAGATTATTTTCTATTTAAAGTGCCTCTTTGAGAACCCCTGCCCTCAATATATGCACAATGGTAATGACAAAATTATCTCATCTACAAGCCAAAGAACTTTATGCCACTTCATCTCAGAGTCAAAATTTCAATTAGCATAAAGTATCCTTCATTATTTTCCCCCCTAAATATTATACTCCCTTTTGTCTGAAAGTATACTGGGACTGCTCTTTTCAAATAAGACATCTAACTATGCTTTTAGATTTTTGCTTTAAATTACTCTTACTCTCCCCATTCTCAAAATGCATTCAAACACATACATCACTTTTTAAATATTTTAGCCTACTGTAGTTGATTTCTTCAAAAAAGGCATGTTTCCTCATTGAATCCTAAAGCAATTTCTGAAAAATGAATGGGAGAGGAAAGCGTGGGATTGAATAAAAGAGAATCTATAAAAACAAGTATTTTAAGAACTAGGGTGTGGTAGCTCCCCCTTGTGACCAGAAGTTAATCCCCTTTGTTTTTTTCCCAGCATGCATACAGATCTTAAGCAATCAGTTTTTCAGTTTTGTGTTCTTATTGCCACAGAATGGTATCAATCTCTAGAGTTTCAAAGGAGAATGTGTTCAAATAATACAAAAAGTTTGAGTCTCTTTTAGCCACTGATATGATTCAGCTTCAGCTGGAGAAATATGACCAATCACTGAGACAAGAATATAAACCAGGTTTTAATATTCTGATGGCCGAACCATCTTTAGTTTAATGTGATCGAAAACTAAAATTAAGGATTAGATTTCTCTGTGAAGTAGCCAATGCAGTATGTTAACGATTCATTCTGTGATATTGTTTTTGAATAAGGCTCACTTTACTTTCTAAAACAAAATATGGGATTAGAAGAAGAGGTTATTTAATTTTAATAATATGATATATAAAACTGAGTGAACTAGTTATGTTGAGCATCCACCTATGAACCAGGAAGTCATGGTTCCATTCCAGGTCAGGGCACATGCCCTGGTTTCCAGCTCGATCCCCAGTATGAGTGTGCAAGGAGGCAGTCAATCAATGATTCTCATCATTGATGTTTCTATCTCTCTTTCCCTCTCCCTTCCTCTCTAAAAACAATAAAAATATGTTTTAAAAATATTGTTTAAATATTATTCTAAAAAATTTTGAGACTACCGAAACATAATGTGTATTGTACAAAAAGAAAATGAAAATTACTCTAAATTTTACTCACAACAACTTTGAAAATTTGGGAATACATTCTTGCCAGCTATTAATTTTTCAGCATAGTTAACACATGAAAAATTTTAATTCTAGATATAAAATGGCATTTTATAAAAAGCTTGGAGGAACATTAAAAGCATTGTGTTGTCATAACCAAATACAAAGTAAAGTTCAAAATATTTTATATATTCTTTGTTCTTTCCTTATCCAAACAACATTTTCCCTCTGCTTATTTCATTGTTTATCCAAATCACTTCTTGCATTCACTTTTCTCCTTTCTCTTCCCAATGTAAATAACATAAAAAAATTATTATTTATCATTCCATATTTTCCCCCATGAACATCTAGTCGTATACAGATATAATAATATATATGGACTCATTTTCATCTATAAATATAGTTATTTTTCTGTTTTACAATTCTATGATTATATCTATACTAGAGGCTCTGTGCATGGATTCGTGCACCAATGGGGTCCCTCAGCCCAGCCTGCACCCTCTCACAATCTGGGACCCCTCACCTGAGGGAATCGGGCCCAAAACTGACAGTCCCTCCTCCCCCAAGGCATGTATTAGTGTGCAAAGCGGCAGGTGGCCTGGTAGGAGCCTGAGCTGGGGCTGCTCCCACTCATCCTGGCCCCGCTGTGCCTGCTGCCACTGCTGGTCAGTAGCACTGCCGTGGAGGCAGGAGAGGCTCATGCCACCGCAGCTGTGCCAGCCAGCCTTGAGCCTGGTGTTTGGCACCCCTTGGTCAGCTGAGCTGCGCTCCCTCTGTGGTAGTGCACTGACCACCAGGGGGCAGCTCCTGCATTGAGCATCTGCCCCCTGGTGGTCAGTGCTCATAATAACAACTCATCGACTGGTCGTTCAGTCGACTGGTCACTTAGGCATATATATATGTTTTTTATTCAATTATACCTTTTCAGAAAGGATTACTCCTTTTCTGTTTTAGGCCAAAACAACAGCAATGATGAAAAATAACAACCAGAGGAACTAAATGATCGGGCCTAAACTGGCAATCATACATCTCTCTAACAATCCAGGACAGTTGGCTCTTAACTGCCCCCCACCCCCCCTGCTGGCCTGGTCACCCCTTACTTTCCCCTAACCCCACCAGCCTGGTTCTGGTTGCCCCGTGGAGCCTGCTGTTCAGTTGTTTGGTCATTCCTCATTAACCTCCCTGCCAGCCTGGTTGCCCCATGCAGGCTGCTGTTCAGTCATTCGGTCGTCCCTCACTAACCCCCCTGCTGGTCTTGTCACCCCATTTAGCCTGCTGGTCATTACTTTTACTGTGACGGCATCCTGAACAATTTGCATATTCCTCTATTATTTGTATAGATGTTTGAATTTTGTGTTTTTTATTCAACTATACCTTTTCAGAAAGGATTACTCCTTTTCTGTTTTAGGCCAAAACGGCAACAAAAACACATCTTGGCCCCACATCTGTACCAGCAATGGTGTTATTATTTTCTGTATTTTCCCATTCTGATAGATATAAAGTCAAAACTTATTGTTGTTTGGATTTGAATTTCTCTATCAATGAGGTAATAATTTTTTTCTGTTTGTTAGTGGGATTTGCTCTTCTTACAGTTGTTGAATGATGTTTTTATTCACTGATTTTTTTTTCTAGGACCTTTGATCCTGTCTGAATTCGCCTGACCTATCTATCTATCTCACCTCATGGGGCATGACCTGCTAGGCTACCGAGGCAAGAAGGGTTATTATTGGCCGCATAGCCACAACCCAATCATTTGACCAATAACATATGATAGTCTTTTTAATGTATTAATCCTGTCAACCAAAAGCAGAAATCAACCTTAAACATTATTTGAGCCCAGGGACACTTTATAATTGTGGAAGTTTGAACAGACCCAAATTTCAAGGACCTTTTCCATGGGCCAAATGTCTCCATGGATATTTTGGACAGGATCAAATGTCCCCTAATCACTTTGTTTATCCAATTCTTGTTAATTTTAAAGAATTTTTATACAATAAATAGTAGCCTCCTTTCTATTATATGTATTTAAATGTTTCCAAATCTAGTTTGTCTATTGATTTTGTTTTTGACATCTGCTAACTGTTCATCTCCCTCCTCTCTCGGTTCCAAGCTTTCATGTTTCTGGTCCTTTAGAATGATTTCCCAAGGCATTTAATTTCTTCTGAAACTCTTTTTACAAACTCCATGTTGCTTCTTTTCTGGTCACTGATGTTTATATGACAAAGAATCATTTCCTTCCTGCTATTTACTTAAAGCTAAGCATTCAACTTGTCCTTGACCCTGTTCTCTAAGCACTTGGGTTCTGATGTGATACTCTTCACAGTGGCCTTTGAGAGGCTGGGATCCTGAAACCCATGTGGCCCTGCTGGACTCAAGTATGATGTCTGGTTCACTCTCATTTTTATGAATTTGTATTCTTTTGATTTGTTTGTTGGACCAGGGCTTATCTGGACCCCATTATAACTACTAGTAACAGTTGATAATGCCTAATCTCCAAGGACTTTCCTAGGATGAGACTTGCCACCTTTTTACACACACACACACACACACACACACACACGCACTTCTATTTCCCTCTTGTCGCCCTCTCTCCTTCTCTTCCTCCCTTCTTTCTTTCCCCCTATATTTTGACAAACTATGAGCAACTATATAATCAAGTAATGATTTGTTATGTAATTAAAAAGAAAGAGCAGTATTAAAGACATAAGAAATCGACTGTGATAAGTGGAAAAGACACCTGGCTAATTCAAAAGTGATCTTTATTTAAGTTCATTAGCAGATGTTATATTATTAGCAAATTTCTTAACTCTAGGTGTCTCCGTTTTATCATTTAGGAATTAAATGATTTATACTTGATGATCTCAACATTCTAGGATTCTATTACTCATGTCTGTCCATCAGTTAATTAACTTGTGATAGTAAAATGACATACATGCCAGTTGGGAGATATTAGTATAATTTTTCACACTAATTTATCTGTTTATATTTAAAGTAAGGAAAAATAGCTAGCTCACTCCAAGGACCTATACTTATAAGTCATGCAAAGTGAAGGAATCTTTCGCTGTTAGCACATTCTGTAATGTATCATACAAGAAGAAATTGGCATTTGGATCAGTACCAAATTCCAACTCACTAGCATTTCATTCGTTTACACATATTTCATACCAATACAAGTTTGGAAACAAAAATTAATATGTTTAAATAGGTGAATGATGCTCATAATTCTTTTAGGACAGTTATGGAAAATACGCATCCTAACTAAAAGCATAATATGTTTACTTACCTGGAACTTTTAAAATAGAACAAAGACTTTATAAAGAGAATGATACAGGAATAGACCAAACTTGGCTTTTCTAGTTTGTTTTTTTCCTCTCCTCCCATCGCCTCAACAAAAAAATAAAACTAAAACTTGTAGCTCTGGTAATTACTGTAGGTATTACCTGCCCAGCACTCCTACCGCATTTCCCAGTCCGTCACACTTCCACTCTCCTAGCTCATTAGTTCTTACCGTCACTCTGCTCAAATCTTTAGCAAATCCCCATCTGCACTGACAAATGATGCTTTCCTATTCCACTGAGAAAGCAGCAATGATGAAAAATAACAACCAGAGGAACTAAGTAAAGGTGGCCAAAAGATACAAACTCCATTTATAAAATAAATAAGGTCTGGGTTTGTAATAATGTACAGCAGGACGACTCTAGTTAATAACACTGCATTGCATGTCTGAAAGTTGCTGAGAGAGTGGATCTGAAAAGTTCCCATCACACACACGAAATTGCCATTATGAGTTGATCAATGTTAACTATTATGGCAATTATTTCACAATATATACACGTATTAAAGCATTATGTTGTGTGTTAGAATAACAGAAAAGTTACATATCAATTATGTCTTAATAAAACTGGGGTAAAAGGAAACATCCCCATGTGCTCAGCAGGGTTTCTTTAGCCAGTACCCTTGGTGTTGCCTGGTTCCTTGTCACTATGACCATACTGTCTAAGCAACTGCCTCTCACCATGGTGCACAAATTCTAATTGTAGGTCCCCCAAAACTGGCGCTAGCAATTCTCTCTTCTCTCTTCTCTCTCTCGAATTATTTTGTTTTTCTCTTTAGTATTCAAACATGTTGTTTCTTCCCCTTAAATTTCTAAAGCTTCTAAATCACAACTATCTTGACCGCAGTTATCAGCCTGTCTCTCTGCCTCCATTTGCAGCAACATTTCCTGAGTTGTCCAATTCCTCTTCTCTCACTCAGTCTTGAACAAACTTCAATCATGCTTTCACTCCAACCCTAAAAAGCAATTCTTTTCTAGGCCATTATGACCGGTGTGTTGATAGCAGTCAGTTTTCCGTCCTAATTTGACCTCTCGGCAGCTTTTGGAACAGTGTTTGACCTGCTCCTTAAAACACTTCCTTCACTTGGGCGTCCAGGCCCCTGCTCCTCCTGCTTCTCCTGCCATCAACTCAGCCACTTCTCTTTCCGTTCCTGGATCTGCCTTATATCCCTGACTTCTGAAGCATCCGTCTCTATCTTCACCTCTATTATCTCTGCATCTCCTCTCTACCTCTGTCTCCTTCTCCGTACATGAGCTCATTCAGTCTCTATAATTTTTTTTTAAAACTATCTTTTTATTGCTTTCAGAGGGGAAAGGGGAAGGAGAGAGAGAGAAACATCAATGATGAGAGAGAATCATTGATCAGCTGCCTCCTGTACGCCCCATACTAGGGATTGAGCCTGAAACCCAGTCATGAGCCCTGACTGGGAATCTAACCGTGACCTCCTGATTGGTAGGTCAATGTTCAACCACTGAGCCATGCCAACCGGGGCCACTCTCTCTTCTTAAATGTCTAAATGTCTATCTTCTCTGAAGTCCTGACTGAGATATCCAACTTCTTTCCTCTTGGATGACTCGTGACACCACAAACTTAAAATATCCCAAAACGTGCCACTGACCCCCTCCGTCTCCAGTCCAGGCACACAGAGCAAACCTGGAAATATCTCTTGACCAGACTATTGTAAAAACCACCCAACTCGTCTTCCTCTGTCTCTCTTCTCCCTGCCCCGGTCTTCTCCACATGGTAGCCCCAAAGAACGTTCCAAAGAGTGAGCTAGAGCATTCCAACTCTCTTGAGAGGAAAAGCAAAGTCCTCATAGTTACAATCACACCCTACATGGCCTGGCCCCAGCTCCATATCCTGTTTCAGCCCTCACATCTCCCCCTGCTCATTGCATTCTGATCACACCAGCCCCCTGGCTGGATCTTGACGAGAGCACGCTTCCTTCAGCTTCAGGACCTTTATAGCTTGAGTTCATTCCTCCCCAAATGTTCTTCCCACTCAGTTCCTTCATTTTTTCTGTTCAAATTTATTTAATTAGAGAGGCTTTTCCTGAAACTTCTAAATAAATATCAGAAGGCTCCTGACAGGGTGTGGGGAACCTTCTTCTGATATTGTTTTCCTGAACTCTGATATGTTCTTTTCTACAGCTTTCCCCTACTCTGATTCCACATATTGTTGACTTGCTTATTGACTTTCTCCCATTAGAGCACAAGCTTCATGGAGACAATTATATCATTTTCTTCCTTGTTGTAATATTAAATTCCAGCTCAGAATCTGGCACACAGTAGGTGCTCAATAGATGTTTGTTAAATGAAGAAATTACACAGATAATAACAAATAAATGTACATTATGCAGTAGGATTTCAAAATGTCTTTAGTTTATAATCATTATTTTTCTAATTTGCATTTTACATTATCTTGGGTGGACTCAATTTGTGATGGGGAGATTGAAGCCCATGAGAATATCATTGAAGAAGGGAAAGGTTTTTACATCTGATTGGAAATGATTTTGTCTTCTTCTCAGTATTTGGAGAGACAAGTAACAGCACTAGTTAACTTCTGTTCAATTAGTTTTTAAAACATGCCCCACAAATTAAATAGCTGACACATACTGTGGGTAAATCCAATAGCTTTATCTAATCTGGACAACATAAATTTAGAAAAGCACAATTAACAATCAAGCCAATGTCTCAGGTCTGGGTAAAACAGGTTGACCTACTGGAGGAGACTGAGCTTTGGGGATAGATCTAGGTTCAAATCTCAGTTCTGCCACATACTAATGATGACCTTGACTGGATTCTTTAATCTTTTTAAGCCCCTTTGTCCTCAGATATAGGGATTTTCCTTCATATATAGGAAGTGCCAAACTCATGTTAGCTTGTCCATATATTTTTAATTATACATAACTTCTGCATTTCACTTAATCAAAAGAAAATGTGTTTGACCTCTATCTGCCCTACGTGGCTTATTTAAATATCTGACCGGAGTAAAGTGTTCTAGCATATAATTAGTTTCCCTTTTCAAACAACTCTTGCAAAATCTCTATTTTTTAATGTAGATAATATTGCCTTACTCTGTATAATTTATATAACTGTTATTACACAAAACTGAAAATTATATAAGGAAAACATTAAATTAAGAATAAGGTAATTTACAGGATATCTAACCCATTTTAATGGCTAATAAATAAGCCCCAAAATATGACTGCAAAAAATTGAAATACTAAGACATTTATTATAATGAAATACTTTCCTAATAAATTACAAGATAATCAATGTTACAGATTACTACCAGTATGGAA
This sequence comes from Cnephaeus nilssonii, assembly GCF_951640355.1. NCBI lineage: Eukaryota > Metazoa > Chordata > Mammalia > Chiroptera > Vespertilionidae > Cnephaeus > Cnephaeus nilssonii. The sequence continues at coordinate 14,756,429 of NC_137079.1, forward strand.
TCCTATTGAAATTGTGCGTATTCTTTAAATTGTCCCTAAGCAATATACAGTAGGTCCTCGGGTTACATCGGAGATCCATTCCTATGGCGCGATGTAATGCAATTTTCACCGTAAGTCAGAACCCACCTACATAAGCACCTACATCACTCACATGGAGCACATACACAGCAGTAATGAAGTGAAACAGTAAAAAAATAAATAAATAAATAAAGATAACAATTCCTGACCTTTATTGTGGTAAATAAATAATAAAAAACATAAAGCACATATGTACATACATTGAAATGACGGAACTTTTTTATTTTTATAAATAAATAGGAGATGGCGACATAACCACAAAACGATGTACGTCGAGTCCGACGTAACCTGAGGACTGCCTGTAGAAAGTTTCCACTTTGCACACTGCTGTATTAACAGACACACACACATATCAGAAGAATGTCTCACTTTGCAAGATTCCCATGTACAGAAGAATCCATCAACATAGTGCCCTATAGTGCTTAAAAGTACAGATTCTGGGTCCAAACTCTCAATGCCAACACTATCATTTTCCCTACCTAGGTGTATGCCCCTAGGAAGTTTACACTTGTTTTCCCTTAGTCCACTCATGTATAAAATGAGGAAAATAATAATGCCTCCTCAAGTGTTGTTGTGAGACTTAAATCTATCTATATAATAGACGAAAATACAAATTAGCCAGGACGCCGTAATGTAATGACCAAAGAGCAGGGACTTGAGGCTGCATGGTGCCTGGCCAGGGCAAGGGACCTCAGGCCATAGCCCCCGCCCCGTGGGGCTTGACAGGGGACCTCAGGCCATGCCCCTCGCCCAGCGGGGCTTGATGGGGTATCTCAGGCCATGCCTCCTTCCCCGGCGCTGGGCCTGGAGACCTCAGGCTGCAACTTCTGCCTGGTGGGGCTTGACGGGGGACCTCAGGCTGCACCCCCCTGCCTGGCAGGACTTGATGGGGACCTCAGGCCGCACTCCTCACCTGGCGGGGCTTGACAGGAGACCTCATGCTGCACCCCCGGCCCCAGCGCCAGGCCGGGGACCTCAGGCCATGCCCCCTGCCCAGCGGGGCTTGACGAAGGACCTCAAGCCATGCCCCCCCACCCCAGTTCTGGGCTGGGGGAAATCAGGCTATGCCCCCTGCCTTGGCACTGGGGGACCTGAGGCTGCACCCCCACCTGATGGGGCTTCACAGAGGACCTGAGACTGCGCCCCCCCACCCGGTGCCGGGCCAGGGGACCTGAGGCTGCACACCCCACCTGGAGGGACTTGAGAGTGGTGGTACTGGCCAGGTCTGGGTCTCACCCATTGGGGGTGGGGACAGCTGGGTCTGGGTCTCCTGTGTTTTCGAAGTGCGTGCGGGAGTTGAACAGGGACTTGACTCTAGGTCCTGTGGCGCGCCCTAGACTCTGACAGGAGGGAGATTTTCATATACATTTTACTAATTTTCTTTCACCTCTGACACTTCTATTATAGATAAAGGGCAAATAGCAATATTAAAATATTTCCTCTAATTAATTCTTTTAATGTGCATGAATTTCGTGCACCGGGCCACTAGTGAATTAATAAAACGAAGCTTTTAGAACAGAGTCTGGTACTTTGCGACAACCTATACAAGTTAGTGATTTATTTTATTCTTGTTATTAGTGACAGTTCTTGAGATGTCTGGGTTTATGTAAAGACTGAATACCAAGGAATATTACAATATTAATTTTGAAAAAATTAACATCTGCTCTCTATCAATAGGAGGTCTGACTTGGGCAGAAGGTGAGCTTCCTTAATTACAGCATTTCTAGGTAACCTCTTAACATGTGCAGAAAAGGCAGGTGTGAGTTGATTTATTGGGTTTGTCATTTACTAGTTTTGCAGTTTTTAATCTTTCCAACACTGAGGTTCTTCATTCATAAAATGGAGATGATAACAGAACCAACCTTCTTCATGAGGTTATTGTGAGCACTAAATATATTAATATGCATTCAATAAATTGTATCTGCTATTACCTATGAAGTATCAAATGAAAGATTTTCCTAAGAATCATCTGGTCAAAACACTTATATAACCAGCTATAGAATTCTAAGAATTGAGTTATTAGACACTATAATCTCTTTAATTTTTTCCAGTGCTGTGAGGTACTATATTGTTTAACAGGTAGACAATCATCCCTATTATTGATGTGTGTTTTTTTTATTTAAGCTGTATTGAGTTATAATATGCATTTAATAAAATATACCCACACTCCATTAGTGTAATCAGTTGGAGGTTCAACAACTGAGAAATTTGAGTTAATAAACCTGTCCTTATTACGTAAACAATCTCTCCCACCTCCATAAAAATTACCTAGAGAGTTAACAAGTTCGTGCAATTTTAAAACTCTAATTTTTGTACACCTTAAAATAGTTTCTCACATTTATAATGTCCTAGTAGAAAGTAGTGATTCATTATTTTGTTCTTGGGCCCCCTTATTGCTTTACTGAGTTGAGTTTCATCATTTCTTATTCATACAAAGCTTTTAGATTTGATATGACTTAGCATCCAGCCTTTCTTCCTTTACCTGCCTTCCTTTATTTCCTCCTCCTTTCCTTCTTTCTTCTTCCTTTTTCATTTCTTTTTTTTCCTTTTTTGTTTAAATTTAGATTTTTAGGAAGGTACTGAATTTCATATGCCATATACCCTAACAGGCTTTTGTAGCAGCACCTATAACAACCCCATTAAAATTCCTGCCCAAAATTTATAAATACTCATACAAACTGGTATAAATAAATAAATAAATACAATAAATAAATAAATAAATAAATAAATAAATAAATAAATAAATGTCAGTTTCTTTTTAGCTAAATTATTTCACACAAGGTATCATTACGCTATGACTTTTGGAAACATTTTTGCTTTTCAGAGTTTCTAGGGCTTTGGAATTTCAGATAAAGAATTATGAAACCATGTTGCCTTCTGTAGTCAAAGACTCCTTGTTGAAATAGTTGCACATTGAGAAAAAGGGAGAGCTGAGAGCTACTTTATCATTTTCCTTATCTTCCTAGGCTTAATGTGAAGCAGATAATCACACATTCCCTATCAAATGAAAGAGCATCCCTATCCTCTCCCTTGTCTCCCTACCCTGGTATCTTCTCATAGGAAATAATAATTTATTCCGGTCTGCAGTTTTATTGAATAGGTGCTATGTGCAGCTTTGCATTTTATTTTGAAGACTCACCTTTTATCATTGTTGTCAGAGCAACGGTAACATGTACAGAAATGTAACAAATAATAGAAAACGATATTGTATTACTAAATTGTAATATTTTAAACTATGAAATGATGTTTCAGGGAAGAGAGGAATTAATGCAAAGAGGTATTATTCCACAAGATTTCACTGAGGAACTAAGGTTTCTGTAGGGTTTTTGTATCTAAGAGAGGCAGGAAGAACATCAAAGAAGTTCATAAAAATAACCAAAGGGAGAAAAACAATATTTATGGAGCAATTATTCTGTGTCAGACAACATATTAGATTTCTTAAATGCATGATCACTTTAGAAACAATTTATGTATAACATAAAGAGAAAGCTCAAATACGTGCAGGTGAAAACCTGTGTGTTACGATTGCTAGACAATGAAGTACATAGAATTTACTACCATTGTGGTCAGCTATAACAGCCAAAGACTAGTGATGTGCCCTCATGTCTCATAGACAAATAAAAACTGTACTACGGGATGCTTCTTTTACTTCTGTTTTTCACTAAGTTGTTTAGCAACCGTTCGAAATAAAGTTCTTTGGTTGGTTCAGTGGAGTGGAGACTACTTTGGGCAAAGTTAGACTAATAGGAACTCCCCGTAAATGTGTGTGCTATACAGAATCCTCCCCTCGCCAAAGATGTGTTGATCCCTGGGACCTGTGAATGTTATGTCCCATGGCAAATAGGACTTTGCAATCTAATGAAGGTTCCACACCTTAAAATAGGAAGGCTATCCTGCTTTATCCCCATGGGCCCAATCGATATATATATATATATATATATATATATATATATATATATATATAAGCCTAAGCAACCAGTTGACTGGTTGCTATGATGTGCACTGACCACCAGGGGGCAGTTGTTCAACACAGGAGCTGCCTCCTGGTGGTCAGTACACTCCCACAGCAGGAGCACCGCTCAACCAGAAGCTGGGATCACAGCAGATGAGCACAGCTGTGGGGGCGTGAGCCTCTCCTGCTTCCGAGGCAACACTACTGAGTGGCAGCAGCAGCAGGCGCAGTGGGACTGGGATGAGCGAGAACAGCGCCAGGCCCCGACTCAGGCTCCTCCCCAGCCATCTTCCACTTCCCGCACTGCTACATCCCCTGAGGGGTCCTGGATTGCGAGAGGGTGCAGGCCAGGCTGAGGCACCCCATCAGTGCATGAATTCATGCACCGGGCCTCTAGTGTAATCATGACAGCTCTTAAGAAGCTGAGAACTTTCCCCCCTGGATCCGGAGAGGATGGCAGGTAGAGAGTGGGAGTGATGAGGCAGAAGGGCAGACCTGAGAGATTCAAAACAGAGGCCATCCAGGTCTTCTGATGTTGCCTTTGAGGATTATGGGGTCCAGGGACTGCAGGAACCCTCTAGAAATTGAGGCTGATCCTCAGCCCGCAGCCAGCAAGGACACAGGAACTTTTGTCCCACAGTTCCATGGAGCTGAATTCTGCCACAGCCAGCAAGCAGATTCCCCTGGCTGACCGAATACTCGATTTTGGCCTTTTGTGAACAAGAGCTTGGAAACAGCCAAGCCAATGGAACTTCAGTAACAAGCACAGACGCTTACAGAGCTGTGATATAATAACTCAGTGTTGTTTTAAACCCCTCAGAGCCTGATGATTTGTTATAGCAGCAAGAGAAAACAAATACACTGTAAGACTGAGGGGATGGACACAGTGACAAGTATATGAATGCATTTACTTAAATGACTTTTTAGTCTATGTTTCTTGGTTTGGGGATTTTTAAAAATCCTTTTCCAAATTGCCCACCAAGGCATCCTTCCCTTCCAAAGACATGGCTTTCTAGTGTAAACTTGTTTTTAGTCTTGAGTAAAAAAAAAAAAAAAAAAAAAAAAAAAAAAAAAAGCTTAAAATGCTATCACAGAGCCAATGAATTTAACATTTCATGAGTTAAAAATTAAGAGAAACTTTCAAAGAGCTTCATTTATTTTCAGAATCATGGTTTCCTTCTTTTCTCTGGGGCAAAACAGCCTTTACTTTAATTCAGTAAATCTTCCCCAGATTTGACTTTGGGATAATAAATTCATATGTCATAAACTTACCCACTATGCTTAGAGATCATTTTTCATTAAGGGTGTAATAGTGCACACACATTCATTAACTCTGGTAAGCTGTGCTAATTACGATGGATGCTAAAGTTTCTCATACTTCATTTTTTTTCTCAATGTCATCTCATTAAACCTTTAGGCCAAATGGCTAAAATACTAGGAATACACATTCCTGCTCCTAGTATCGTATCCATAACCTCTAGATGAGTGAAAAATACTACTGATTATGATAACACGGGCAGGAGCCAAAGCTAATTTTCCAGTGTCCCCAGTGCCTGGTAATAAGTCCTCAGCATTAAATCTCGGGTTGTAGAACTTAACTATTTGCATTCAAACGTGTCTATGAATATGTCTATTGTTTCTTTTGTCATTCATAATGTACAATATTAATTCAATTGTCAAAGGTGTTGGTTTAATATCTTCTTAATGGTAATTACTCTAGCAGCAGTAAAATATATGGAAGCCTATTTTTTATCACTTCTCTCAAAAAATGACTAAGTAGCAGCATGATAGCCTAGGGACATTCTAGTAGAAATTAAGAGAACGGAGATTTAATCCTGAGTTAACTAACAAATGGCTGTATGGCACAAGGAAAGCCATAGGAAATTTACTATTTCCTAGGCTGTGAATTTGCTAGGAAATATATGATTTCCAGGTGGCCATTTGTCCATTTCTGACAATAAGGATTTAGAGTAGGTCCCTCTGAGAGTCCATCCATATGTATGACTCTATCTGAATAGAGCATCTTGCTAAAGTAGCTTTGGAAACCAGGATTTTGTCTGTTGAATGTGTGGCCCAGATAGATTGCAAACTGACCTTGAAAAATGGTTCTGTGCAAAAGCAAACCTTTGTTCTATTATAAATGTTGCCTTTTTATTCTCCTCATTATCATTTTAACAGTATGGCCAGGCTTAGAAACCCCTGGAGGTTATCAGCCCTGCAGCAAAAATTCAACTAAAAAAAATAAACAACTTAATGTTTGCATTTTTGCTTTAGGATGGATGAATAGTTAAAATGGCATTTGGCTCGATTTTTTTTTTGTATTTGTAAAATTTATTGTGAATATATTTTAGTTTGCTGCTAATATTTTCAATTTTTAAATGTCAATGGACAAATTATCCATTTCCTTTAGATCATCTTGAGCAAGACAAGAGATGAGTTCATTTTTTATGAACTCTGATGTGTATTTTGACATAACTGCATATTTCAAAAAAAATTTTAGTCACATTTCAAAACTAGGTTTGATTTGTTTTGTCTACTTACCATTTGCTGAGCTCATTAGTAATAAATATTGATTTTTCTTTTAAAACTAGAAATAGCAATTTTTAATGGTAATATTTATTATAATCGAGTCAATTTTTAAACTCCTATTAAAAAGATGATGATCTGTGAAAAGAAATACACGTAGAGAGGAAAGATGACAAGCAGACACAGAGAGAAAACCCCGACCACGCAAGGAAGCCAACATTTCACGCCATCTACAAATCTGGGTTTTCTTATATCTTCATTTATTTACTTAACTACTTATTTTTTCTGTTCATCTATCCATATATAGCATTACCTAATTATTTATTTTATTATTCCTTTGTAATTACTAATGAGAGGTAAAGGGACTATGGCATGTACATTCAGTTGTCTCAGAGAGATGGGCAGAAGACATGGCTAAAGGTGGCTGTTGGGTTTTATGTGTTTAAGTTCTAAGGCTCCATGGTTGCTGATAATTTTCAGTAAATATATCGAGAACCAGCCACTGCACATTTGATAAGTTACTTATTTATTTTTGACTATTGCACCAGCCAAAATATCCAGCTCAGTATTTGATAAAAGTGGTAAGAATCTATATCCTTGGGGTTTTCCTGATCTTAAGGGGAAAATGCTTAATCTCTCACCAGTATGATAGTTTTAAATTATTTACCAGGTTGAGAAAGTTTAATAGTAATTTTAATTTTTTGAGGATATATTATCTTAACCTTGAAAATTTTGTAGTTACAGAGATTCATTATTTTGTCAATTTTCAATTTTCAATGTGGTAAGTTCCATTGATTGGATTAAAAATGGTAAGCCAGTTCTGTGTTCCTTGAATAAATCACATTCCATCAAGATGCATTAGCTTTTTATATACTGTTTCCTTCAATTTGACAACTCACAGAGTGCATTGGGATGCATTCCCTCCCCTTCTGTAAGAGATTATGTAGAATTGGTTACACTTTTTGTCCTTACATTTTTTATGGTATTCTAGTATTAAACGACTAGTATTGCGGTTTTCTTTGTGGGGAGAAACTTGAAACAAACTTTAATAAATAGATATGTAGTTATCAAGATGTATATTTTTTCTTGGGTAAGATTTGGTAGATCGTATCTTTCAAACAATTTTGTTCTTTGCCTCTATGTGGTCAAATTTATTAGCCTAATGTTCATAATGTTACTACATTATCCTGTAAATACCTGTTTGATCTCTAAATGGTGTCAATTTTATCATTTCTGATACTGGTACTTTATGCTTTTTCTATGTTTTATTTTTTGATTTGTAAGACTGGATATTTATTAATTTTTTTGACCTACTTAAAGAAACAGCTTTTGGTTTCAGTAATCTACTCTATTGTAATCTTTGGCTCAAAAGCCAGTTTTTCTGCATATGTCAGGATAATTATTTTAAAATATTTATTAATCTGTTTCTTTACTAATGTTTCTTCTTCATGGTGCTTAATAAAGCATAAGTAACAAAAATGTATGTAATAAAATTGATGGGTATTATAACACTTGTTTATAAGTCTATTAATTTAAATAGTAATATCTTCATTAGGGAAGGTAAATTAATTAAATATATAAACATCTTATAGTGTAAATCTTTGCCCTATAGGACTTTTATACTTATTTTCCATTAAACAAAATCATAAGAAATAGGTCAATAGATAGATTGGTGAAAGGATTAAGATGTATGTACATATCTCTTTATATGTATACTAGAGGCCTGGTGCATGAAATTCATACATAGGCAGGGGGTGATTGTCCCTCAGCCTGGCCTGCATCCTCTCCAATCTGGAACCCCTCGGGGGATGTCCGCCTGCTGGTTTAGGCCAGATTGGACATACCTCTTGCAATCCAGGACCGCTGGCTCCTAACCACTCAACTGCCTGCCTGCCTAATCACCCCTAACCCCTTTGCCTGTCTGCCTGACCACTCCTAAACTCTCTGCCTGGCTGCCTGATTGCCCCTTTGCATATTTAAAGTATGTGGACAGATAGTCTTGTTATATTCATAAAGAAATGAATAATCACTTCCAGCGATTATCTCCTGTATTCTCTGCCTGAAGACCACTCTGCCTGCCTGTCTGATCACACTTAACCACTTCTGCCTGCCTGCCTGATCACCCCTAACCACTTGCCTGTCTACCTAATCACCCCAAACTGCTTGCTGGGGATGTAGGGCCAGCCCTGCAAGAGGCCATCTGCCTAGCTGATTGCAACCACTGGTCTGCCTACCTGATAGCCCCTAACCACTTGCCTGCCTACCTGACCACCCCTAACCACTGGTCTGCCTGCCTGATCGCTCCTAACCACCTCTGCCTCGCCCCCCGTGGCTTTGTCCGGAAGGACATCCAGATGGTCTTCCAGAAGATGTCCAGTCTAATTAGCATGTTACCCTTTTATTAGTATAGATACACACATGCATATATATATTCTTTATTAAATAATATATCCCATATGTACCACTTATGTTGTTTGAATTTACTCTGAGAATGTTCCTTATTTCTTTATGAATATAACAAGACTATCTGTCCACATACTTTAAATATGCAAGCCAATTTTATAAAATATGCAGCATTCTTGAAATTTGTTTTATTTTCAAGTATACTTCCTATATCCTGAAATCCACTGTTAACTATAAATAATAGCAGTGAAACATTCACTCATATATAACACTTTTTATTCTTCTGAAATATTACCGGATCAAAAGATAATCAACTGCACTTGCTTACTATATCATTTCAGAGTTAACACTATACTGACGTAGCTATTGGCAAAATCGGTATATGAATCGCAGCTTAGAAATCTTTCAGCATCTCAAATGAATTCAAGACACTGAATAAGTATAAATATCATAAAACACATGTGTAGTACGATTAGAGTTTAAAAAAAAAAGAGATTGATATTCTCAATGTCAGTTCTAACCTAAACTCACATTCACATATATGTGGACTTGATGGTTAGGAAGATGCCACGCCTCACCCATATCCCTTCAGCCTTAAATGTCTCAATGTGTGTCTGCCACACTTCCAGCGATTGTCTCCTGTATTCTCTGCCTGAAGACCTTGGTGTCTACAGTTCCTGGCAGGCCAGTGAGTGAGAGAATGAAAGCCTCTCAGCATCAGCTCTTAATCAATGTAAATAATCCAGTTCCCGGAGGCTTTGGGTGAAATAACTGAAGGGAGAGCTACACATTCCCCAGAGTCCCCAAGTGTAACTGAGTTTCAGGTTTTTTTCATTCGTTGTATATTGTTAGCATGTCATTTTATAGTTTACTTATAATATAGTTCTTATATATCTGTATCTTTCTGTGTATATCTTAAATGCCAATAAAAATTCGCATTGTTACTAAGGACTTAGTGACTTAAATCCAGTTGTTTTAAAAGATACTAAAATAAAAAGTAGGCTTCCTGCACTTTTAAGAATTCCTTTAGGAGTTTTAGTTTTTAACACAAAATATTCATGAAAATAAACCTAGAAAATACCTCAATTAAAATGATTAGAATGATTTGCTCTGTTCCCATAGAAGTGAGTTATTTAATGGGTTAGATTATTGCCCTGAAACATTAGTCATTCATAATTATGTCTTACTTATAGAATTAAGGAATGAAGAGTTGTTTTTTAATAATCCAGTGATGCAGTAATCTTTTCTTTTCCAATTAAAAATTAATTTTTCTTCTAATGAAGACAAATAAAACATCAAATCTAATTAAGATTGTGTAAAAGGCTGTGTTAGCCTCAGTAAAGAAGCCTAATAGACAACAAACTACATAAATACTAAAGCTCATCTCGTTCCTTTTCCTAGAAAGTCCTAGAGGTAAAAGCAGCTGCAAAGCATTCTTTCTCCTTCTGTTTTAATTGCTTTTCATAGGTGAACTAGAAAATGCATTATAAATACTCACCATAATGCTTTGCGTCATGGTAAACAGAACAAATGCACCAGGTGACAAGTTTATAGCACTGTATTCTAATAGCCAGGCCGCTCCTTGTATATTTCACTGCTCTCTGTGTCACACAACTAAGAGCAAAGGTAATTGGAAAACAAATAAGGAAAAATGAACAGTAGAACAGCCAAAAAGACAATACTAATTAGGAAACAAGAAAGTCAAGGCATGTCCAGTTGAAGTGTCTTAAACTGGGATTGGAAGAAAAAAGAACAGTGATAACGATGTAGTTAGAATACTTTATTTCCACACATTTTCATTGAGATATTTACTTAATTTTAGGCACCAGGTTAGCTTTTGGTATTGTGAGGATGATTAAATAATAGACCAAGTCCTTAAGAATTCACAGTTGAGTAGAGGAGGTAAAGATGTAAAACAATTATCCTATAATATTTAAAATATTAAGATAGAAATTTGTTCGGAGTGATGCTGGAACCTATAGGGTAAATGACTTATTCTATCTTGGATAATCAGAAATGTTTAACAAGATAAATATAAACAGTTTCTTTAAGAATAATAATTCCGTCCTAGCTGGTTTGGCTCAGTGGATAGAGCGTTGGCCTGCAGACTGAAGGGTCCCAGGTTTGATTCCGGTCAAGGGCACATGCCTGGGTTGTGGGCTCGATCCCCAATGGAGGACTTGCAGGAGGCAGCCAATCCATGATTCTCTCTCATCATGGATGTTTCTATCTCTCTCTCTCCTTCTTCTCTGAAATCAATAAAAAATTATTTTAAAAATAAATAAAGTATATATGTTAATTCTTGAAAGATGAGTGGATAAAAAAGCTGTGGTACATTTATGTAATGGAACACTAGTTGGCCATAATAAAGAAGGGAATCTTACGTTTGGTGACAGCACGGATGGACCTGAAGAGTATGATGCTAAGTGAAATAAACCAGTCAGAGAAAGATAAATTTGTTACCTTCCAGCTCGGGAGATCGGAAGCCCAACGTGGATCTGACTGGGCTGAAAGGAAGTGTCAGCAGCGCTGGGGGTTCTCGGGGGAATTTCATTTCCTTGCCTTTCCCAGACTCTAGGGGCCGCCTCCATTTTGGGTTTTGTGGCCTCTTCCTCCACCTGTAAAGCCAACAACAAGGCTGCTTCTCATTTCTCTCTGACTCAGTCTCCTGCCACCCCTTCCCTCTAAGACTCTTATTGTTATAATCTGTCCATCTCAAAACCCTGGATGCAGTCACACGTGCAAAGTCCCTTCTGCCACCTCCAGTAGCATACTCAAAGTTCAAGGGATTCGGATGTGCACATTATTCTTCCTACTAGAGTTTATGTAATTCAGCTTTATTTATTAATAAATATGATTTAGCTAAAAAGCTAAGATACTTCTTCTGTATCAGATTCTTGTCGAATGCCTTAAAGATAAAAATAATAAAACAACCTCTGTTCATTGTAAAGCATACCTGGCAATGAATTTCTTTTGTTTAAGTAAAAGGTGTTTTGTTTTGTTTTTGAAAAAGATGTTATTTTCCCAACATTTTGGATTCACTGCTATATAAACTTGAGGCATGCTATAAGGTTAGATAAACAAAGCTCCTGGTTTCGGAAGAGAACTTGGTGAAGATGTGAGCCCTGGACAGGTTGCTGATCTAAGGTCTGGAACAAAAATATAACATTGAAGAAACAATTCTCTAGAACTTCCAACATTTATTCTACTATGATGAGGCCAATCATGGAATAGTTGGGCCAATGCTACTTAACCAGAACCCAAAAGATGCATCAATAGTGGCATCTTTCAGTATAGTCATTGGTTTTCCACACTGGCATGCAATGGCATTTAAAAAGCACTTAGGATCCTAAAGTATATGTTATTTGCTAGAAGGCAAGTTCATCTGATTGACCTTTGAAGTCCCATCATGCTGAGAGGTTTTCTCGGGAGATAGGTACTAAATATAATCTTCTCTTACACAAAATATACTGACTTTTCAGAGAAAAATCTTTGAGTCATTTATTACTAAATTTGAAAACAAATCTTTATTACTCATTCTAAACAATATAATTTTGAGGAGAAACAATGCCCAAAGACAGTTTCAAAAATGATTCACCAAAATTGATGGACACATGTGGCTTCGTAAGTGAGGTAAATCTTTTGGTTCAAGGTCACCTAAACAGCATCAATAGTTCTACCCCAAAACCCATGAGCTCATTTGGTTAATCTGCCATTTGGAAGAGGAGACTAAGGGACATAACTTTGCAAAACTTTCTAGTGCTCCAGAGGGTTGAGAGACACAAATATATTAACTTGGCTGCAGACAGAAATCTCCTGATACTTGGACACAAGGCAGAGTGCTTTCAAAGCAAGGTTGCTTTATGTCAGCCAACCCTAACATTGAAACATGGCTTCACATCGTCTTCTTGCTGACGAAGCCATCAATGGCAGAGGCCTTGCCAAATCGAACCTCACTCACTTCAAGACAAAGTAAATGTGAAACATAAATTCAATGCGGGATGGATCGGAGAATCCTGCTTTTCTTTGACACAAGCTGTCACCGCAGAGCAGAGTCAGCAGTGAGGGTCCACACTCCATTTCTGTTACGTGCCTCTGTGTGTCGGGGACTCTAGCTCTATAGTGCCAATAAAGCTGAATCAAATGGATTGGATTAAAACAAACAAACAAAAAAAAACAACCTTGGTCATTGTTATATCAGAATTCTCATTGCAATTTCAAAATTGTATTCATGCCAAACAGGAGCCTTATCACTTAAATTTACTTAAAGTTGGAACTAAAATGTACTTTTCTGTTTAATTTGTCCATTAAAATATATTTCTTTTTTTTAGGAGGAACAATTAAGTATTTTGTATACAACAAATTTTATACAGGGTGTCCCCCAAAAATGTATACACACTAACAGCAAATAGCTTAAATTTGAAAATGAAATGTATTTTAATAAACACTACCTTTATAATTATTCAAAGTGTATGTATATATTTTTGGGGGCACCTTATATATAAGGCATACATTTCCACTTTAACCAAATGAATGGCACAGATATAATGTATGTATGTCATCGTATGTCATTTTCTGTCAAAACTCAGATTTCCATCAAAATCTTATAAGGGTCCATGACCCCAACATATTTACAAACTAGTTTAAGATATTATCTTTATATCATGTACCAATGCAGATATGAAAATGAATATACTTATTGAAAATAAATATACTTATTTAAAATGTGTTCCCCATTGTCTTATACATTAGGAAAGTAAAATACAATAAAATAAAACCTATTTGCAGGTGGGGTAAAAGTAAGTTTATAGTTGTTCCTATGGAAAATAATGTAATTATTCATAAATAATAATACAAGAATAAACTGTTTTTGCCTATTTACAACTGTAAACTTAGGTTTGCCTCACCCCGTATGTTGGAGACAAGAGCTATGGAAGTCTGTCTGCTCCAATCTGCCACAAGTCCTTATACCTCCCTCCAATCCCTTCACTCCATGGAGAATTATTTCTTAACAATCTTGTTTTGGTGTTTTGTGATAAAGAATATGGAAAATGTCTAAAAAGAGAAAGAATGATTAAAAAATATAGTCAGAGAGACTAAGCCAGGCTATTTAAATATTATAATTTGAGAAAGACTTGAGAAGAACAGTAGAGAGGGGAAAGGAAGAGAGAGACAGAGGGACAGAACCAGAACTTTATTGGGTTAAGAATTAAATAGATTAACACATGTAAAGCACTTAGAACAATATATGGTACAGAATAAACACCTAATTCATGTTACTTCATTCTATTCATTCTTGTTATTTTCATCATCATCATCATCGTGATCATCACCATTGAATGTCGGGGGACAAAAATGTGAGGGGCTTCAGGGAAGGTGCAAGATGTCAGAGACAATGAGATGAGCATACAAATAGCAACCTTTAAACACTATTTTTTTCTGTAGCATCCATTTTGGATTCCCTTCCTTCTTTGAGATATTAAAATGAAAAGTAAATTTCTCTTAAATCACTGTTAACTGAAGTTTTAGAATTATTTAAAAATATCTCTGAATATCTAAATACCCAGTTCTGGGGTAGATTATATTTTGAAAACTATTGTACTGGATTTGGGACATACACTTCCATGTACAGCTACAGTTCACATTGGCACTGTCAAACTACTGAAGCCAGAGTTGCAGGTTAGAGCACAGAGGGAAAGTGAAGCAGATAGAAGCCATTATGATTCTCAGAAACCAAGACCATGTTAAAGAAACATCCTGTGGACACACTTAAGTCAAGCAGAGAATTCGATTTCCTCAACCTTATGAAAGTTTACCAAAATTCCTTTATGAAGTGCTAAAGTGGAATTCAATTTTTCCTTTTACTCTCTTGGAAATTCAGTTTCTTATAAAAGCAGTATATTTTCTATATTCGAGAAAGCAATATCAGTTCTACGCTCTGAGCTTTGGAGACTATGTCTCCCAGGAATAGGGATGCTACCATAGACTTTCAATTAAAAGGTTTTCTAATCATTGGCTGAAGTCATTTCTTTTCAGAAACTAAACCTCCATGTGAGTGACAGGAATAGAAGACTGGATTATGGTGATTCGCATGATTCAAGGATGGAAAGGTTTAAAACCTGAAAAATGGTAGACATTATAATATACCAAAGCCACCCATATTTAATTTCTGGGGAAGAGTATCTTTTTGTTCTAGAGCCCACATAAAGCTTAGTGTATGGTATGATACTTGAGTATTTATGTCAAATTTCTTACCACATGTAAGCCAGTTTCACAAATATGTTGTCTCTAAAAGAATTAGCACAGTTGGATAGATATGTTTTGTATAGGGGTAACAAAAATAAAGTTTTAGAACATTCAAGAAGGATAGCCTGGCCAGTGTGTCTCAATGGTTGAGTGTTGACATATGAACCAGGAGGTCACAGTTTGATTCCTAGTCAGGGCACATGCCAGGGTTGGGGGCTCGATTCCCAGTAGGGAGCATGCAGGAGGCAGCCGATCAATAATTCTCCCTCATCATTGATGTTTCTATCTCTCTCTCTCCCTTCCTCTCTGAAATCAATTTTTTTTAAAAAGAAGGATAATATGCTCACAGAATATTCACTGATGATAGAGCTATTTACCTTGAAAATATACTGTGGCATTATGCACTTGGGCAGTTGGAATTAAGGCTAATATTCTTTTCCTTCTTTAAATTTGACCTATTCAAGGAGGACTTGGTGTGTGTGAGCAAATGCATTACCCACCATAGACCTCTCCCTGCAAGGTAACCCAGATTTGGGTTTGGAGATGGTTACAATGTATTTTGCTTCTTCTGTGGTGGATTGAGTTACAAGTGGAATCCGCAAAAGCAGGTGCCCATTTGTTCCTCGGATTTACAGGCTTCAGACAAAATGGGACAAATCAAGTTTACTCCCAGTCAGCCAAAAACTTTGGTGTCTATGTGTGTTACTTTAGCAAGAGGAGCAAGATGATCCGACTACTCTCAGAAGGGAATGAATCCAAGACTTACACACGAGCCCTTACTCAGCATTTTAGGAAACACCCAGTAAAAAATATCCTGATTCCCTATCCAAGTTCTAAATCAATTTAGAAATAAGACAATAACGTAAATGGAGCCAACATATCACTTTAATTTAGGATAAAGCAGCTATTAGAGAATAGAGCTTATATTTGCAGAGAGCCGGGCTTCCTAATACCACATGCTTAGATCCAGGAAACCAACACTGGAAGCACCAAGGACAGCTACTCAAACCTTCCTCCTTCTAGAAGCAAAGCCTACCCTTGGAGGACCCAGCACAATGAAGGTTCTCTCCGTGGGCAGCTCACTCTCTGGAACAAGGCAGGGGGAAAGGGCTGCTCATGTGTAATTGGGTCTTCTTTCAAAGATCTTCCTCTGTAAGAAAGTGGTGAATAATAGATAACAAGAGTGCAGCAGAGTTAAACTACGGGGGAAAAATGCTCAGTGTTAGGGCACATCCCCACCACATCCCTTCGGTAGTGTTTACATACTAGTTACACAGATCTCCGAAAGGGAATGGACTAAAATCCAACACAGGTATTTCTTGCCCAGGAAATAACCCATTTACAAGACTCAAAGCATTTTCCAGAAAGGCCCTTGACAGGCATGACTGAGTTGAGATTAGCTGCAAAGATCCCTTAGTTGTATCTCTTTGCAGAGGTGTGCATGACTTAACCTTGCAGGAAATGTGATGGGATCTCAATTCATTAACTTGGGAGTATGTCCTGCCTTCCCATGAGGAATGGGGTGCTAACTGTAAACCTATTTTCAGCCATCTACATCTCAGGATACAGCAATGAAAGCACTGATTTGAATATGCATGGCTCCCATTTGCTTGTAATTAATTTTTTTTCATTAAAGTGATAGCTTTATCTAGTTGGTTGAATTGTTTTCTCTGCTTGGCAAATCCTTCTGCGATAGCCTGCGTAGTAGCACAAGACATCTAGATCCATCATCACCTATTACTGATTGGAGAACTGATTTGCATATGGGAAATGAGGAGCAAATTAAATAGAGTCTGCAGTGACTTTTTGCCAGAGAGCAAGAAAAGGTAGTTCTTTGTATTGAAATGAGTGCTCTGGGGTCTATATTAAAATACAAATAGAAATAAGTCTGTCAAAACCTGAGATATATTGTTCATACCTCTGTTGGATGATAAGCTAGCCACAGTTAGGTGGCACCAATTCAACACACCATCTGTCAGAGGTACACAACTACACCAATTTGTTTATTAAAAGATAATGATCTTACCTCCACTCATTTAATAGTCACCATTTACATGAGCTAGGACAATTTTTCATATGTTTGTTTGGGAGAACTCTGACAAAGGCCATTCTATTTCTTCCTCCATTATTGCTCTTGAAAGTCTAATTTCCCTCGATGAAAATCTGTTTCCAATGACAGAGAAAAGTAATTAAATATGTTCAGTTCATAGCAAACTTATCGCATTGCCAGCCATCTAAATAGCTGAATAATTGGGAGAGGAGAACAGCAATAACAGTGATAGGAGTTACAGGAAATTAGGAGCCCATGATTTGTCGCTCTGGACACAGCCTGTTACTGACTTTTATGTGACCAGAATGGGCATACTGGCTCACATTCATTGCCCTGTGTGCTGTGCCCTTCGCTGTCACCCACTGATACGAACATAGCTGGAATAATTGAAAGGAAGGTGTGTGACAGGGCTACGTCCATCTGTTGAACTTGAAATCCAGGGACCAAAGTATTTGGCAAATAAGGCTTCAAGCATCCCTTTTGCATTTTGTTTTAGCTTTTAAGCTTTATTTTAAACTAGAGGCCCGGTGCATGAATTCGTGCACTGGTGGGGTCCCTCAGCGTGGCCTGTGGAGAATGGGCTGAAACCAGCAGTCCAATGCTGCCTGCCACTCCTGCCTGCCATTCCCACTCATCCCAGTCCCACTGTGCCTGCCACAGGCTCATGCCCAGTCAGTCCCCACTGGGAGAGGCTTACACCATTACAGCTGCGCTCACCAGCTATGAGCCCTGTGTCTGGTGCCCATTGGTCAGCTGAGTGGTACTCCTGCTGTGGGAGCACATTGACACCAGGAGGCACCTCCTGCATTGAGCATCTGCTGCCTGGTAGTCAGTGCATGTTATAGCAACCAGTTGACCCCTCGTTTGGTCATTCATTTGTTCAGTCACTTAGGCTTTTATATATATATATATATATATATATATATATATATATACACACATACTAGTGGCCCAGTGCACAAAATTTGTGCATGGGGGTGGGGGGTGTCCCTCAGCCCGGCCTGAACCCTCTCCAATCTGGGACCCCTCAAGGGATGTCTGACTGCCAGTTTAGGCCCGATCCCACAGGGGACGGTGCCACCCTGGGCAAGGGGCTGAGGCAGTTTGCAGGCCAGCCACGCCCCCTTCAGGGTGGGGGTCCCCGATGAGGTGCCTGGCCAGCCTGAGTGAGGGGCTGATGGCTGTTTGCAGGCTGGCCATGCCCCCCAGTGGTTACCCTCACCCCAATGGTGGCGTGGCCAGCCTGGGTGAGGGGCTGAGTGCCGTTTGCAGGCCCCTCCCTTGGCGACCAGCCCATGTGACCCAAGCCTCCCATGCTCAGGCCGGTTCCATGGCCACCGACCACAGGCCCCTCCTTCAGTGGCCAGCCAGGGGTCCATTGCCAGGGGCGACCCAAGCCTCCCACCCACTCTGGCTGGCTCCATGGCTGCCTCCATTTTTGTCCCACTAATTTGCATACTCACTCCTGATTGGCTGGTGGGCATCGTGAAGTGACAGTCAATTTACATATTTCTCTTTTATTAGTGTAGATGAAAAATTTTCCATAAAAGGTTTTGTTTTAAATAATGAAACCAAAATGTGAGATTTGAATCCGAGTTCATTGTCTCCTGAAATCAAATAATGAAATTGCAGACAAAACATGATTAGTGGAACCAAAGTTTATTGAGAGAAGCCAGTTCTTTAGTTAGCTCCCATTCCATGTTGCAGTTGAGTGTAGTTCAGCATCCAAGCTAATTAATAAGCCGCAGGGGAGCATCCCCTGCCACAGGAGCCAGGAACCTAGACACTGGGGGGAGAGAGCGGGATAGAGGAGCTTTCTAGCTTCTGATTGGTTCTTTCAAATAATTCTACCTTAGTAACATCCTTGGGGTTAGTTATACACTTCATTGCCTTGTGATTGGTTATCTGCAAGTGGCTTGTTTAAGCAATATTTATATATTTTAAAGCTTTTGTCTACCACGCACACCCTTCCTTCCCTGCCCACTTGGTGAAATAGGAATTTTAGAGGGATATAGGCAAGTTTAGGGAATTTTTAAAATTAGGGGCTTCATGAAAAAACACAGGGCTACAGAGTTGCAAAAGATTATACTTCCATAAGACAGGGAGCAGGGAGCCAGCAGAAGTTACATTTCCATAAGACAAGAAAGTTGGGAGAGGCAGCAGTTACATTTCCATAAGACAAGGGAATGGGGAGTAGCCAAAGGTCTATGTTTACAAAATAAAGAAGGAGGAAGAAAGCCCAGAGGCGGATGGGAGAACAATGAGGGAGGAGAACCTCACGTGTGAGGTTTGACCTTTGAGCTCAGGAGTGACCAAATCAGAAAGAAATATTGACCAATCAGAGAGGATATCAGGACACAGGGACTTAGAGCCTTTATAAAGGGGGAGGGGAGCAGGGCTTGGGGGCGGGGAACTCAGTGGGAGTCTGTGCTATAAGATTCTTTCCCCTTCCCCACATGGAAAACTGTACTTGTTCTTCAATAAATTTCCACCTTTGCTATACCACCTGCTGTCCATGGATTCATTCTTTGACTCCAAGGGACACAGAATCCGGGAACCATCCTGCCCAGGGGAACACCCTGTGTTCCAGTCCAAAAATCCTGTATCATTGGGTTGCCTTAGTAACTCTACCTAGTTGGGTTCCTGGTTCTACTTTCTCCCCTCTCCATGGACCCGATTCCTGACTACCTAGCTCCCCTCTCTCTCCTCAATAAGACCAGTGCTTACTTGTGCAATTTAATGTGAAGTTGAAAACGAAAATGAGAATTCTGATAGTTTGTGATTATTGAACCCAAACTGGTTCATTATAGTGGGAAGTCTTTCAATCATCTAGTTTGGATGGAGAACACTTACTGCTTGTAAGTGACAAACCTGTTTTGAAGCAGATATCCTCCTAAATGGACTCACAGAGACTGGCAGTGCAGCTCACCAGCAACCAGCAATTAAGAGGAGTTTTTAGGGGTAAAATAGGCAGATTTAGGGAGATTTGGGAATTAGGGAGTCCATGAGGGAGAACTGCAGAGTTGCAAAGCTGGGAGCTGCCAGAAGGTGTACATTCACAGAATAAGGGGGCTGGGGGCTGCCGAAAGGTATACCTTTACTGAGTAAAGGGAGAGGAAGAGGCTCATTCACAGCATAAAGAGGAAGGCCACAGGGAATAGGAAAAAAAAGGCGGGGAGATAAAAAGAGGGGGACCCCACATAGGGTTTGAGTTCAGAAAGAGGGGGACCCCACATAGGGTTTGAGGGGGACCCCGCATAGGGTTTGAGGATCATATTAAAGAGGGGACCCCACATAGGGTTTGAGGATCAGATAAAAAGAGGGGGACCCCACATAGGGTTTGAGGATCAGATTAAAACTATGTATTTTCTCTCCTCCAATCATCTAAGACCTACATAATAAATAAATAGCATTTCTATAAAATGATATTCTGTTCACTATACTCTAAGTGCAAAATAAATACATGAATTTTAGCTACTTAGAGAAAAAAATGTGATTTTTCAATCAGTAAAATAGCTTTTTAGGGTCATTATTCACAATTTTTTTAACAGGCAACCTGACAGGCTGCAGCATTCAGGTGTGTACTTACGTACCTGCATGCCTTTGTAACGCAGGCATGCCCTTCCTATTCTGGAAAGCACGCCAGAGTACAGGAAAGTAAGGGTGGTACTGTTTTAAGTATAACAATGTACATGATTTATTTTTAAGCAAAAGCTTTGAAAATGTTAGCATATGAAATATTATCAAAAAATGTCTTGCAGCACTTCTCACATCTCATAAAGTATGATGTTTGTGTAAGGCTATCAATGGTACAATTTATCTTCTTGTCTGGTAAGTAATTGTTAAGTATACTCTCTTCTGTTAATTCTGCTTTGATAGATGTAAAAACTAAAAGAATGTTTCTATTCAATTTATACTGGATGGCCCTAATCTACACTTGGAAAGTAATAACAACTAATGAGAATCCCTCTGATTGGTCACTATAGCAATTTCCAAGATCAAACCCCACGTGGGGTTCCCCTCTTTTTATCCAACCCTTTTTTTCTATTCCCTGTGGCCTTCCTCTTTAGTGTTATTACTAAATCTCTTAATCCTTTCTGTAAATTCCCTTGAAATTTTACTTCAAGCCTAACCCCAAGTGTAGAAAAATATCTTAATAATACATTTAATGTGTGTAAGATACAGATACTGAGCTATGAGTGGGGAGTAATTATTCCAAACCAGGTCATGTTTGAGAGGGAATGGGCCATTGTCCTAATTTTAGGAGACAAGTGGAAAAATCTGGGGCTGTCTTAGATTGTGACCTAACCATTAGTGTTATCAAAATCCCATGTCTTTGGAGTTAATTATTCATGAGCTAGAGGCCCAGTGCATGATTAAATCATGCATGTGTAGGGTCCCCTAGGCCTAACCTGCCACCCAGGCCATATCCACTGCCCCACAAAGCCTAGCACACTCCACAGACACTGCTAGCAGCCTGCTCCCCGCTTTTGATGGCAGGGGGTCCGCTGGTGCCAGAGCAGACACACAGCTCCCCGCTTTCTATCGCGGGGGAGCTGGGTGCCTGTCCTCTGGTGCACCAGGCCTTTCAGAAGCCTCCTGCATGGTGGAGGCTTCTGAAAGGCCTGGTATGGGAGCAGACAGGCACCCAGCTCCCCCGCTTTCGCTTTCGATCGCGGGGGAGCTGGGTGCCTGTCCACTGGTGCAGGAGCCTGTCGATCATGGGGGAGCTGGGTGCCTGTCCGCTGGTGCACCAGGCCTTTCAGAAGCCTCTGGCACGGCAGAGGCTTCTGAAAGGCCTGGTGCCGGAGCGGACAGGCACCCAGCTCCCCTGCTTTTGATGGTCCGAGGCGGGACGTGGGCTCGCTGCCCCAGAGGCCCCTTCTGTGCCGCAGCACAGCCATGGCGCAGACGCTGAGCTCAGCGTCCCGCCGGCCCTATCGGCCACCCCGGCCACCCTGAGACCTGCCCCTCCGCGCCTCCTGGCCAATCGTGGGCATAGTGAAGGTATGGTCAATTTGCATATTTGTCTATTATTAGGTAAAATGCCTTTACTGTGGGTCTCTTTCTCTCTCTCAGTTCTGCTTTTTCAGGGCTGAATTTCTTCCCAAGCCACATTCATGGGCTCCCAGCATGTTAGGGCTCTACCATATATCTCTGACACAGCATTTCTATTTGTTGTCGGGCTTTATTCCTCAGAGAGACAAAATTGCTACCAACATGTAATCCTCCTAGCTCACAAGGAAAGATAACTATAACAACCCCAGGAAGGACTAATTGTGCCACTTTGGTCACATGCACAGCCCCAAGCCAATGAGGTTCGTCATTACCACTGCAGAGAGAGGGTGGGATACATAATTGATTACCACAGGAGGACCTTAAAGGCCATTCTGGACCGGTATGAAATCACAAATATTCACTCTTCTAGGCTCACACTAGTAAGTTATGTAGATGGGATTTAAACCTAGTTTCTGGTAATAAAATCCTTGCTTTCTTTTAATATATCATGCTGTCTGTTCTACACATAAAGATAATAAATGATGACAAGTTTTAGGAAACACATTTTTTTTAACAGATTTCAATTTGTTCTAATTCATGTGGCTTATTGATGTAGTTCTCCACATGCTCATTGACAGTGATATATTGGTTTATTAAGACACTGGTTCTTGTCAGTTTCTTCTTTTCTGTGTTAATTATGGACTGTGGTCAAAAGGCCGGATATGATAGCTTTGGCGGTCAATGAACTCTTCAAGTTGAGTGTGCAGCCATACTTCCTTTTACTGTGCCTTGTTTCATTGTGTTACACAGATGTGTATTTTATGAATTGAAGTTAGTGGCAATCCTTAACCAGTAAGTCTACTAGTATCAGGAAGTGCCATTTTTACAAAAGTATTTGCTTACAGATCAGCACAATAAAGAGAATATTGCAATAAGTGAATCACATGAATTTTTTGGTTTTCCAGGACACATAAAAGTTATGTTTACACTGTACTGTAGTCTATTAAGTGCACAATAGCATAATGTCTAAAAAATGTTCTATATATACCTTAAATTAAAAAAAAAAATACTTTCTTGCTAAAAAATGCTAACCACCACCTGAGATTTCAGTGAGTCATAATCTTTGCTGGTGGAGGGCCGTGATGTTGATGGTCATTGACTGATCAGAGTGGAGGTTGCTGAAGGTTGAGGTGGCTGTGGCAATTTCTTAAAATAAGACAAAAATTAAATGTGCTGTATCAATCGACTCTTCCTCTCACGAATGGCTTTCTTGGAGCATGTAATGATAGCCTTTTACCCACAGTAGAACTTCTTTAACATTTGGAATTGATTCTTTTAAACCCTGCCAATGCTTTATCAAATGAATGGAATACTCTAAATATCAAATTTATGGAATACTCTAAATCCTTTGCTGTCATTTCCACAATCTTTGCAGCCATACTTCTTTTTGTTGTGCGTTGCTTTCACCAGGAGTAGATTTTATCTCAAGAAAGCCCTCTTTTTGCTCAACCATAAGAAGCAACTGCTCATCTGTTCAAGTTTTATCATGAGGCTGCAGCCAGTCAGTCACTTCTTCGGGCTCCACTTCTAGTTCTAGCTCTCTTGCTATTTCCAACATCTGTAGTTACTTCCTCCACGGAAGTCCTAAATTCCTCAAAGCCATACATGAGAATTGGATTCAACTTCTTTAGAATTTCTGTTAATGTTGATATTATGACCTATTTCCATTAATTATGAGTGTTTTTAATAGCATCTAAAATGGTGAATCCTTTCCAGGATCCTTTGCCCACATTCATCAGAGGATTCATTATCCGTGACAGTTATAGATTTACAAAATGTATTTCTTAAATTATAAGACTTCAAGGTGAAAATTATTGCTTGATCCATAGGCTGCCAAATAGATACGTGTTAGTGGGCATTAATCTATTTGCATATCTCCCTCAGACCTCTTGAGTGACCAGGTGCATTGTCAATGAGCAGTAATACTTTGAAAGCAATCATTTTTTTCTGAGCCTTGGGTTTTATCAGTGGGCTTAAAATATTCAGTAAATCATGTTGATAAAAAATGTGCCATCATCTAAACTTTTATATGGACAGAGTAGATTTTGCATAGTTTTAAAGGGGCCTAAGATCTTTGGAATGGTAAATGAGCATGGCATTGACTTAAAGTCACCGGCTGCATTAGCCACTAAACAGTCAGCCTTGAAGCTTTGAAGTCAGGATCTTCTCCTCTCGAGCGAGGAAAGTCCTAGGTGGTATCTTCTTCCAAGAGAAGGGTATTTTGTCAATGCTCAAAATCTACTGTGTAGTGTAGCCACCTTCTTAGCTAGATCTTCTGGGTAACTTGCTGCAGCTTCTAGATCTTCACCTTTACTTTTATGTTCTGGAGATGGCTTCTTTCAATTAAACTTAAGTAACCAACTTGCTGGCTTCAGACTTCTCCTCTGCAGCTTCCTTGCCTCCTTCAAGGAATTTAGAGAATTAGGGCCTTCCTCTTGATGAGGCTATGGCTTAAGGCTATGTTGTAGCTGAGTTGGTCTTTTTCCTAGACCACTTATTAGCAATAAGGCTGTTTTGCTTTAGTATTATTCCTCTGTATACTGGAGAAGCACTTTTAATTTGCCTCAAGAACTTTTCCTTTGCTTCCACAACTTGGTATAACTGGTGCAAGAGGCCTAGCTTTCAGCCTATCTCGGCTTTTTACATGTTTTTCTCACTAACTTTAATAATTTCTAGCTTTTAATTTAAAGCGGGAGACATGCAACTCTTCTCACTTGAACACTTAGAAGCTATTGTAGAGTTATTAAAGAATAGCACTGGCCATATGTATACTCAGATGGCCCAATGATAATTCACAGAGCTAGAAGCACTTTAAACATTCTGGGAGAGCAATGTTCTTGTCTTTTCCTAGAGAGTGCATTATCAGTGTATGTCATATACACACAGGAAAAAATAATACTAATATGGAATATTGTTCATCTATGTAATCTTTTGAAATATTTGAGTGATTGTCTTCTACTATCAGAAGCTCTGCTGATATAAAGGTGGAAATCAATTTCAGATATGTTAAAATTCAATGCATATAACATTTCAAGTTCCTGGGTAATTATTAATTTGTCCATGTGACATAAAATACTCTGGACATGTCCTACCATTCCACACTTAATTGTTCATAATAAAAATTATATCATTTAAGTTTAACTATGGATACTCAAACTCTGAGCACTATAATAAGAACTTCAACTTCCAACATAATTGTAAACTTTTCAGTTTATTTTTTAATGTAGAATTAAGGGGGAAATTAACTCTTGTTTTTTAAGGAGATTGTGAAAAGAGGCAGTAAAAAGTCAATTTCTACTTAATGACAGTAATAGCTAGATTCAAATTTTCCCCAAATAAGTGAGGATACTTCTCTTGTGTTCTCTTAACCTCCTTCTAGATCTTTACTATGTAAACTCTTTTTCTAGGAGCACCAAAACATTCACTATCCTCTAGAAAACTTGTTTTGCTTTTTAGGTTTGCCAACTATAAACTTGGGGCAACAAAGTTTCATTATCGTATCTCTTGCATTGAATCAAAACCATCCTTAGGTTGTTAACAAAACAGATTTGGAGTGATTTAGAATATGAAAGTTTGTAAACTGTAAAGCATTTTATAAATATTAATTACTAGTTAATTATTAACTGCTTATTATTAATTACATAAGCCTCTCTGGAACTGGATAACATTGACTCTTAGATGATATTTATAATTTAAGTGGATACAAAGATGTATGTTTTTCTTGTTCAAAATTAGATATTGAATAATATTTAGTTTGTCTAACTGTATCATATAAAGATGAGAAACAAGAAAATAATTTGAAAAGCCACCTAAAATATTATAATTATTCCATTATATTATAATTATTTTAAATACATAATATTTTGGAAAATTAGTTAATCTTAGCAATGATTGGAAATATAATTGAAATCATCATCAAAATAGCACTGTAGTGATTTTCTGAATAAGTTTCACAGATTATTATTTTAACGTATTCAAAAACAAATATTTACTTCTCTAAATACCCACTATTCTGCCAGGCACTGTAGGAGAGGGGAACGGACTAGATGACATACCTCCTTCATGACAGAACCCTCTTCTTCGGAAGATAGGACAAGCAGAAATAGCTTGCAAATGGCACATGGGAACATACACCAGGTTGCATTATCTTCTCATTGGCTAAAGCTGTGTCATAAAGGACTGAGCAGACAGCTGTGGCATTCATCAGGGAAGTGGGTATTTCCAGATGAAGGATGTTTGATCAGGGAAAGAGGATACATCAACGGCTCCATTGCTCTTGCCATGAAGATTACTGCGTGGGATGACACTCAATTTAGAATAAATATTTCTTGCATATAGAGCACAAACTAGGAAACTAAGACAAAGAGATCCTTCACTGAAGAGGAGATTCTTATTGAATAATTATCTTCATTTATGAGCTCATGATATTTACTCTGTAAAACTAATTTAGTGTAGTCAAGAAAATGATTGTAATGAATACTTGCCTGTGTTTCTAGTTATTTAATGTCTGTAATAGAAAGTGGAAATTATGATAAGAAAGTATTCTATCTTTATATTATGTAGTTTTTCACAATTTCCGACTTATTTAGTACTTTATTTTGAATATAAAGAATGATAGAGTTAAGAATTTCTAGACATTAGCTGGCAAATTCATGAAGAAACTTTTAAAAAAATATATATATGTATATATATTTTTTATTTCAGAGAGCAAGGGAGAGGGAGAGACAGATAGAAACATCAATGATGAGAAAAAATCATCGATTGGCTGCCGCCTGTACATTCCCTACTGGGGGTGTGCCCTGACCATGAATCGAACCATGACCTCCCGGTTCATAGTTCGATGCTCAACCACTGAGCTACACAAGCCAGGTTCACCAGCTCCAACCATCTCCAGGACCAGACTGAACTACCCACTCTTCCAGCTCTCATTCCTGTTATTTTGCTTCCTCTATCCCTTTAACTGATAAATATACCCCTCCTTTGACTCAGTATTTCCTTCTATATTAACCCCGTTTCTTCCTTACCATTCAGTCTGCCATGGAGTTGTCTCCTTTGTGATAGTTCATTTTCTCACTTCTCTTTCCTTATTCTGAAATAAACAGTCAGGATTTTGCCCTCACCACCCATTGGAAGATGCTCTTCCCAAGTCCTTCTACAAATTGATGTTTCAAAATGAAAGGAAACTTTTTGGGAGTAAAACACATATTGATTGCCCTTTAAAAAGTAAGTATTTCCTTGTCTCTACCACATTCTCTTTTTCTTTTAATCTTTATTGTTGAAAGTATTACATATGTCCCCCTTTTTCCCCATTGACCCTTTCTAGCCCGCCTCTGCCCACACTCCCCCTCCCCCCAGGTCTTTACCACACTCTTGTACCACATTCTCTTCTAGTTCTCTGGCCAGTTTTTCTCTATTTAGGCTTTTTACCATTCATCTCTAAATTATTTGAGTGCTCTTTTTACAGCCCTGTCTTAACCCTCATATATTGGTGTGCCTTAAGCTTTTGTTCTTAATCCAGCATTATTTTCACCCTATGTACTCTCCCTGGATGGTCTCATCTACTCTCATAATTTGAACTACTCCTTCTAGGCCAATGAGACCTATTTTCCCCCCATTGGTTTCCTCATTAACCCTAAAACGGTTGTTGAATCTTCAAGCCACATATTCACACTCCAAACATAAAGGAGAAGGAACAAGGTAGGTATATAATTTCTGTCAATATTCTGATGCTAGAATTGCATCACATGGTCACACTTATTGTCAAAGGCTATCCAGATGTGAAGTCCTTGACTGAGAAACCATTGCTCAGTGACAACCCTACCCCAAGGAAGGGCTGGCCACGATTTTGGCAACAATAGCTTCAGCTATAATTATATTTTCCTCATTTTAAAACTTCAGTGCCTGGGAAGTCTACAATTTTATTATAGTAAGATTTATTCTTTAAACCTGTGTTGGTCTATGGGCTAACTGAGGTTCTAAAGACATCTTTATTTAAAAAATCTCCTATAATGAATTTAGCCTAGATATTATTATATTTTTAAGTATGACTCATCATACATTCTTGCTATGCCTTCTTTCCTTTGCCCTTGAAAATATAAACAAATAAAAGTTCTATTTTTTCTAAAAATAGTTTATCTGGTCTGTGGAATGGTTCTAATCCTTATTCTATGTTTGTTCCATCTGTCACGCTTTAAGGCTATCATTTAAAAATGTCTCTTTTGCCTTTTTGGCTTAATGCTGAGAATAGTGTTGATTTGGTTCTCAAGTGTCAGCCATGCTCATCACGTTTGACCCAATGAACTTGAAAGATGTTTTCCACAGCTTGACAGAAACAAAGGAATTCAGCATCATTTTGAGTGTGCGACTACAGCCTGAAGGGTCCTGATGAGACAAATATTTGAGAACTGCGACAATAGTGCTGAAATTAAGCTTGATATTGGATCTGAAATTACAATCCTTTCTGAATACACAGAGCCATGTCTGGGTGACAAAAAGAATTCTAAAATGCTGGAAAACCATGTTGAAACTGTTCTTTCAACTGAAGAGCAGTAAATTTGATTTTCTAAAATTTGTTTTTTCTCTTAAGCCAATATATATTTGTACATATTGTGAGTGATTATTTAAAAAATAACCATTAGTCTTCTTTTTGAGAGTTGCATTGGGAAAATATTTACATACCAACTAGGACAAGCTCTGACCTCCTTTCTTCATCTTTCCTACCAACTCCCTCGGAGATTTTGTAAAAACTCTATGAAGCTTTCATAACACTTTATTCCTAGATGTGACCTTTCATCAAAAATTTAGCCACAGATTTCTTTCTGAGAGCTGGGCATCCCTTCTTGTGTATATATTCCCATCATAAATGGTCACCTTTTTGCATCCAAGTGTGTTATAGTCCTCCAGATCCAATCTTTCTCGCCTACTCATTTTCCCCAGTGGCCCTTCTTTCTTTCAGTATCCAACTTTAATGACCAAGAATAATTTGGCCATGGACATAACCTTGGAACAACTTTTCTTATTATGATGCAGTTATCAGAGGTTAGTATCACGCCACTAACATTTAGGATGCAGTATTACAGAAAGAACTTTCTGCCGAAACCGGTTTGGCTCAGTGGATAGAGCGTCGGTCTGTGGACTGGAAGGTCCCGGGTTCGATTCCGGTCAAGGGCATGTACATTGGTTGCGGGCACATCCCCCGGTGGGGGGTGTGCAGGAGGCAGCTGGTCGATGTCTCTCTCTCATCGATGTTTCTAGCTCTCTATCCCTCTCCCTTCCTCTCTGTGAAAAATCAATAAAATATATTTAAAAAAAAAAAGAACTTTCTAAGCAGTATAAATATTCTGTTTATACAAATTCTCATTCCAATTCATGCCTTTACAGGTGTTATTAAAGTATAATGCCTACTCACCTGCATACTCTTAATTCTGTCCTTTTTTTATTCTACATTGAATATAAATTCAAAGTAATTGAGTGTCATGGGCCCTTCAGGACATATGTCAATGTCTAGTCATAGATGAGGTAAACATTTTCCTAAATCTAAGAGCTATCTTCCACAATTTTGAGTTTCCATTCCAAACACAAATATTCTACTGTTGGAGTGTTCTACTTTGAATCAAATTTGCAGTAATCATAATGATATTAGCTTGCAAAGACACAAAGGTCTCAGTGTGAGCAGTGTAACTAGATCTTAGACCCAATGGAGGTAGGGTATGACCCACTCGTAGGTTAACATTCTATAACACTTAGTATCAGCTGTAAACATTTTACTGAATTGTGTGTCTATTTGGGATAAAAACTTGGTCATGAAAAATTAAGCTTATTTGTTTAATGCTTATTTCTCCAGCTAAATAGAAATATCTGTCTTACAAAATGTCTCCAAGATTCTAAATACACAAGAAAAAATATAGTAAATATTTAATGATATATTTATATACTATAGTTAAGACTTCATAAATTTGTGAACTGGAATTAAGATATAGGTTGTTGATAGTAAATAAAATGGAGCAGATATGACTTTCAAAATTTTAATAACAGATTGGCTAATGGTTACTCCAGTATATTAAACATCAAACTGGAATAGAGTCTGAATTTCGTGTTGTCATGAAACCAACCATTATTTTTTCCCAAAGCCATGAACAAGGTGTTTACTCTGTCTCTTTCTCACTGACATTTCACTGTTCGATATTTTTCTTTCACACCCTTACTGTGATTTTTAATATGTGTCAATACCTTTGAATTTTTTATATAAAATTCTATGGGGACAACTGAAGTATAGGGTTTATACTCAGCAGTGAGGTATAGATTGTGTGCAGCTTATCAAAAATCATGATCACAGTTCATTTTGAAAAAGTAAAGAGTAATTTGTTTTTTTTAGAAGATTGATACTATGCTGGACAGTTTGGCTCTAGTCAGGTGTACCTCAAGATTGTGGAAACAGAATAACACATTTAAGATAACACTGTTTACTTTAAACACATCTCTAGGGGAAACAACTGTGCAATAACATTTAATAATGTATTTTTATAAGAGTCAGAAAGAGTGAGACTAGACTTACAGTTTTCTTTCCAATTTTCTCCAAAGTGCTAAAGAATATCAGTCTCTCCAGGTATTTGGCACAAATATAGAAAGTTATCTGCCTGTTTCTTTCTTCTCTCTAAGAAATTAAACATTGAACCAAAAACCTGAAATCTATGCTCTGCCACTTCATCACTATTTTGACTTTTGACTTTGACAATTGCTTTTAATTTTGATTTTTTGGTTCTTTTATACTCAGAAGTTAATACATATCCTGTCAAAAATCATTATCTTAACATTATTATTTTATAAGCATTCTTATAAGAATAACTTGTAGTTTATTTAAGTTTCTAGATATTTTCATATTTGTCATCTGATTCAGTTATGGGTTGGGGGAATTATGCAGATCATAATCCTCCTCTTAAAACCAAGGGAAATACTAAGATACCAAATGCATTGTATATGGTAGCACAGCTAATTAGTATTAGAGGTCAGGTCTTCTAATTCTATGCTTACATAAGTCCTTTGATTAGATGAGGCTCACACATATTGTGGAGGGTAATTTTCCTTCCTCAGAGTCTACTGATTTCAATATTCATCACATGTAAAATAATATGTTCACAGCAATGTCTAAGCTGATGTTTGATCAAACAACTGAACACCAGGGCTTGGCCAGCTTAAGACATAAATTAACCATCACAAATTGTAAGTAGGAAAATGAGAAAAGGCCCTATGACACAGAAATATCTAGGTCAAGATGTGGTTTTCTGGGGTAAAAGTAATCAAACTAAAGATTGAACAGTGGCCGAAACCAGTGTGGCTCAGTGGATAGAGCGTCGGCCTGCGGACTGAAGGGTCCCGGGTTCGATTTCGGTCAAGGGCACGTACCTTGGTTGTGGGCACATCCCCAGTAGGAGGTGTGCAGGAGGCAGCTGGTCAATGCTTCTCTCTCATCGATGTTTCTAACTTTCTATCCCTCTCCCTTCCTCCCTGTAAAAAAATCAATAAAAATAAAAATAAAAAAAGATTGAACAGTGAATGTCATGTTTGGGAACAGAGTAGTGGAGATGAATTCTGAGGGGGGGGCTGCTCCTGTATGTCATTGCACCAGGGTATATATCTGCTTTCCTCTTACTGCCTGAGGGAAGACGGGCACATAATCTTACTTAGTCTTAAAATAATCCCCTAGCTGCTATGGTAATTACAGACTGAAGTGAAACAAAGGCAGGCACAGGGAGCTCCCTTAGAAGATAAAAAAATAGTCCAGGCTGGAATCCATGGCGACTTGAACTAGGGTGGTACGTGTTTGAGTGGTGAGAAGAGATGAGAGTCAGTGGAAAGGTGGTGTCTGAGGGCACTGTTGAGCTGCCAGGCAAGACCTGCACTGCCCACCCTGGAATCCTTATTCCCTAGGGCTTCTGTAACTTCTAGTTGAATGCCTTCCCAGATGGCAAAGGGCTGAGTCACTCAGCTTTTTTCCAGTTTGCCATTCCTACAGAGCTTCCTAACTGATGTGCCACTGCACACTGGTGTCTCTTGGTAGACGAATCCCTTCAGAGCGAATGCAAGAGGCTGGGGGTGGTTGAAACATCTGCCAGCAGCCTTGCCTGGGGCTCTGAGTTTCCTCCAGTTAACAACAGGTGTCATAGACATAGTTTCATGTGTGTGTGTGTGTGTGTGTGTGTGTGTGTGTGTGTGTGTGTGGCTGATGTGAAAATGGCGGGGAAGCACTGTACTATTGTATTGAGTGAAGCTCCCTTCCCCAGAGTTTTAAAACCGTATTTCCTATCATGCCTTCATCATTTATGTGCTTAATAGTGGATTACATTTATAGAATGCTTACTATATACCAGGCACTGGACCAAGCATCTTACATGTATTACCATGTATAATTAAAATAACTGTATTCAGTGTAAAGCACGGTAAAAAAAAATAACTTTCCCCATGATATTCAGTGGTAGAGTGTTGCATGTTGATGTGAATATAATTCTTTACTTCTCAGAGGCCAGAACTGATCTTGAATTTGTTGCTCTTTCCTTGATAGTTTCATGATATGTTCAGTCTGCTCTCCATTTTGTCATCCTCTTTTTACATCCTACCTGTGTGTCTGCTACTCTACTTATTCTCTCTGCTTTCATATTTATCTTGTGCCTTATATGTAATTCTTCTCAGCTTTCATGGAAAGGTTTTTATAAAATAGGCAGGTTAAATAGGAAGGAAATGTGAAGGATTGAAGGCATTATAGTCCGTCAGAACCCCATATGTGGGAGGCTGGCCAATAAGAATGTACCAGCATCCCATTCCAGATTCTGCTCCTCTTGGCCATATTGATCCCTGTTGAGCACCAAACAGAAATAGCTCAAGCTCTTTCTTGGTTTGAAGTTCTTTTGAAGACCTAAGGCTCCAGAACAGGTGTCCTCAAACTACGGCCCGCGGGCCACATGAGGGTGTTTTTGCCGTTTTGTTTTTTTACTTCAAAATAAGATATGTGCAGTGTGCATAGGAATTTGTTCATAGTTTTTTTTAAACTATAGTCCGGCCCTCCAACGGTCTGAGGGACAGTGAACTGGCCCCCTGTTTAAAAAGTTTGAGGACCCCTGCTCCAGAAGGTTATGCATCCTTAGCAGGGATTTCTCTTCATTCTCTTGGCCTAAATTATCTTAACATTTAAAGATCCTAATTTATGTTTTCTTTCCTACAATTTTTTAAATTGTATTACAAGTTACCTATGTCACATGACATTAATCAAACATTGCCATCAAGAGCATAGGAAATATACTAGACACAAGCACTGCAAATCATGCAGTGCAATCATAGGAATATGATAGCATTTTTATTAGCTAAACATGCCAACCACTACCATGTGTGCCATATTTTATCATGGTTAGTCTACAAGAATGGGTTTTTCTCATGAGACATCTTTGAACTAAGGTATATAAAACCATGAAGAAAGGATTCTCGTCTTAGTTCAATTTCAATATATATTAAATAATCTAGGTATTGCAGGCATGCTTTGCAGTATAGCAGGAGGATCAGAGCAGATGCTACAAGCTTATAGATTTGTGAGAATAATCAATGAAGGACCCCTTTAGTTGGGCCTTAGACTACAGATAAACGTCAGGGTATACTTTGGTTTTCCTCCAAAGTGTGCATAATACATATTCAAGTAAGTAATTTAACTTATATATATGAAACAAACTGTCTAAATATATAAAACTAGACACCTGGTGCACAAAATTTGTGCACAGGGGTGGGTGTGTCCCTCAGCCCAGCCTGCACCCTCTCCAATCTGGGACCCCTCGAGGGATGTCCGACTGCCCGTTTAAACGGGCAGTCGGACAGCCCTCTCACAATCCAGGACTGCTGGCTCCCAACTGCTTGCCTATCTGCCTTCCTGATTGCCCCTAACTGCTTCTGCCTGCCAGCCTGATCACCCCCTAACCACTCCTCTGCCAGCCTGATTGATGCCTAACTGCTCCCCTGCCAGCCTTATTGCCCCTAACTGCCCTCCCCTTCAGGCTTGGTCACCCCTAACTGCCCTCCCCTGCAGGCCAGGTCACCTCTAACTGCCCTCCCCTGCAGGCCTGGGTCCCCCACAACTGCCCTTCCCTGCAGGCCTGGTCCCTCCCAACTGCCCTCCCCTGCTGGCCATCTTGTGTCCACATGGGGGCAGCCATCTTTGACCACATGGAGGCAGCCAACTTGTGTGTTGGAGTGATGGTCAATTTGCATATTACTCTTTTATTAGATAGGATAACTAAATAATGAACAAAAGTAGAGAAGTAAAAAAGTTATAGAACTGAATAAAATTAGAAGCAAAGCAACTAGGTTAAGAATAAAGTCATTTTGAACTGTCAAAACTTAAGTAACAATATGGACAAACATGTATAAGTTCAGGAAAAAGTGACTGTATAGAGGAAAGACTTGTTCAGAGTGCTGCAGCTTTAAAATGAGTATGTAGTCATAGGTGAGGAATTTGCAGCTGTCACTTCCTCAGATCTCTCAAGTGAGAATCCTCTAAGAGGAGTATGTCTAGCTGATGGCCTTTAGCCACAGTGCCTTGGGGATCTAGCATGGTGTTCATTCAGGTCAAGGACAGCTTTCTTGACAGCTTCTAGCCAATGACCCAGTTCACTGGAGTGGCTGCGGCCTGGCCATTTCTGCCCAATCTTGATGATGAATCTCCCATAGGGCTGTCCTAGACATTCTCAGAGATGCATCCCAGTTTCAGGCTCTTTCTACTCAATCTTCCTCTTCCTCCTTCTCTTTTCACAAGTGTCAGGCTTTCAACAATGTCAAGGTTCTTGACTACTCCTGCTCTCCCTCTCCTTTATCTTTCACAGGCATTCTCCCCAATAAACATCTTCTACTTCTGAATCTTTGGCATCTGATTCCTGGAGGAGTCAAACTAACACAGACTTCAAACAGTCCTTCTTCCCTCCACAAAATATCTTCATTGACAAACCAGAATATTCTCCCAGACTTTAAAAATCCATAAAAATATGCATATATGCCTTGAGAAGTTGTAGTAGCCACTTCCTTATCAGGAAAACTAAACAATTATAGTACTATGTAATATAAATAATTTGAATAGGACTTAGAGGAGGTTAATTTGGCTGGTGATTAGCAAGATTTGGTGGGGATAAGGTAAGACCCAATGTGTGTGAGTCATAACAGTGAATTGAATTAAGTGGGTTCATTGGTCAAGAGTTGACAGAAGGAGATAGTTGGGGTGCATTTGATAGGGGTATATCTGTCCCTTAGGAGTAAATATAGTAGTCCTGAAGGTTACTTCACACATCACAATTTTGCCTGAAGCTCTTCTGGGAAGTGATTGATTATAAGAAATAGGCACCAATAGTAATGTGCTGGTGTTGAAAACCTTAGAAAGCCATAGTAAAAAGTCTGGTTCTGATCTCAACTATGATGGACAGGGGATAGTATGTGAAGAATATTTTAGTAATATATACAGAATTTTATATGTAGTGAAAAAAAAGAGATGTGGAGAATTTTGAGGTTGGAACATTAGAATTGATATCAGTAACTACTTTTCTTGGAAAATTTAGTATTCTGCTTTTATTTAAAATTAATATCGTCTCTCTACTTTAATATGGCAAAATAGGTTCACAATTTGCCTATTAATATCTGTGTATGCATGTCATCAGAAATATATTCAATATTTAAGTCATCTTCATATCAATTGAGAATTGTGGAGGGTTCTTGAAAAATAAGTAGCATATGCCCCTTTAATACTTTCTAACTGCAACGGAAAATGTTATACCAATTTTATCCACCAAAATAATTTTATTTAAAAATATATTTATATTTCTGATCATTAACATGTGTTAAGCTTATATTAATTTAACCACATTTAAGTTCTTGTAAGAAGAAAAAGTTGTTTATTTGTCAAAATGCAAATTCTTTATATACATCGCAAATAACTATGACAAAGCCATGACAGGATTACATTTTTAGATGAAAACGGCAAGTAGCCCCAGAAAATTATTGGCTCTATTTACACAGAGTAATCACCTCAGTTATTTTTGCATTCATTTTCTTTTGAACGTCACAAATAGAATTAAACTGACAGCCTTTAAAGCAACCGATTAAATAAAACACAGACTTTCTTTTGCTGCATGAGACATTTAGGATAAATTTCCATGCTGCAAAAGAATGGTGGAAACTACAATAATTATAAATGTCCAGAGAGTAGATAGCATTTGAAGCAAGAATTATGATGTCTATGATGTGTATGATGTACATGGATATTTGCTGGTGCTCACGTTAATAATAACCCCCCAAGTGTCTTCCAGGTTCTAGAGGACACTGAGCATTGTTGTGATTATTTAGCAGATCCTGTGTTTGCAAGATAATTCCTGGTAGCTTGCCTCTTTTTTGTTTGTTTGTATTTTTTTGCTTTTTGTAGAATGAAATTTATTAATATCGGTTAATAAAATTATATAGGTTTCAGTGTACAATTCTATGATACATCATCTGTATATTGCATTGTGTGCCCACCACCCAAAGTCAAATTTTATTCCGTCACCATATATTTGACCCCCTTTACTCTTCACTACCCCTCCATCCCCCCCCCCACTTCCTTTTGGTAAACACCATACTGTTGTCTGTGCAGATATTGGAAAAAGGATTTTAATTGCAGAATATTTAAGCCATGCGACTTTAGAATTTCACCCGATTACAATCACTATCCATATAATAAGCCTTTATCATACATATTTCTACTCTAAAATTATAGTAAACATAAAATCGACTACATGAATCTAAAAATCTTGATTTAGATACAAGACAGGCAAAAAGCAACTAAAAAGAAGCAAGTACACAGAGAATCGCTTTATGTTGCTGCGGAGGGGTGAGGAAACGCATCGGAGCAGTTCACACTCAGTCTACGCATGCTTTGGCAGAAGACATGCCTTGAGCTATTTGGTTTTCTCTGCACAGTATTTTTTCTCCCAGGTAGTAGCAGTTTAATTGTATTGGTAGAACATGGGCTGTTCTTTTGCAGACTTTTGCAGCAATTCTCTTCATCTTTTAGAAACTAGAGAAAATGCTGCCCAATGTGGAAGGGGCCTATTCTGCACCATGACAGAGAACAACCGAGCATTTACTTTGAGTCCTGTCTACTATTACTATATGTTTTGTAGTCCCCCAGACCAAATGGAGTAAGAAATAGAATTATTAAGTCACCTCAAATAATTATGCCCAGTGACCAATCTGCTCATCCTCACCATGATGACCTTTACAGAATTAGCCCTTACACTCAAAGCCCTAAACTTCTGCCAAGTGCCCTTGAAAAATCACAATGAGAAATAAAATCTGTATTCTGTGTAGGTTTTTAATACAAATGATTAGAATTTAAATTCTTTGAGTCAATAAGTAACAGCCATGAATGTTTAGTGTGAGCATATAAATAAAGCAGGTGAAACTTCTGGACATACATTTGACTACCCCTTTATATGTTCATAGTTGAGAGATGTAAGAGAATTATGTATTCTTTAAGTATGGTACTTATTTGTGAATTTAACAGATTGAATAACTTTTACAGATATTTATCTGCTTGCTATACTTGATTTTTAATTCAGAATTTGTTTCAATATTCTCAAATTAATAATGTAATATTACACTTTACCCTTTAATCAATTATCTAACTAAAGTATTATGAACATTAAACAATGAATAGTTTCAAAATTGAAACTGAATTAAACGACATACTGCTGAGATGACTATAAATGGCATTATAGCTAGGTATAATCACAACCTAAGTACAAAATTTTCAATAGCAAAGATCAGTATTTAAGAGTCATTATTTAGAGTAGAAAAAATATATATTACTCTAAAATTAGGACAACTACTGTCCTGGTATTTTGAAATAATTCTTGAAGGAATCTGTGTACTTAAATAAAAAGGAAAAGTTAAACATCAGGCACCAATGCCTTCTACTATTACTGATCTCTGAGCTCTTCTGGCATTCATAAACCATGGTAGAAAATTCAATTTATGCTTGTCTATTCTGATAAAACTCATGAATAAGTTGAAATACTGAAAATTATGGAATAATTATAGGAAGTCTCCAAGGTATGGGGCATATTGGAATAAAAATAGACCTCTGAGCAATACAAGGCTGGCCTATCTGCTCTATTACAGTACATAGCACCCTACCGCCAGTTGCATATAATCAAAATGTTTTATTCCAATAATTAAGTTGCATGAATGCTTTTGGCTAAATGCGAATGTCTGTCTTGGCAGTAGAGTTGGACAAAGTCACTGGCTATATGGACTCACACCATTTGCCTGTTGTGGTAAATAGGCCTACCTGGCTCTGACCATTTCTTTTTAGCTGTAAACACAACTCTAAGTATTTCTGCTGGGACATTTTTGATTGGGGAGGGGGAATAATATATATATTATTATTATATATATATTATCCTTTCTTTGCTTCACCTATTATCCTTTCTTTGGGGTTATATTAGAGGGTTATGTTGGCCTAAAGAGTTAGTAATAAGTTAAGTGTACCCAGTAATTGGTAGAAGGGGAACATGTGCATTGCATGCATTGTCATTATCAAGTGACTCATTTCATAACCCAGTGGTTCTTAATTTCCATTGTAATAATGTTTTGCTTACATTTTCAAGAATTAATTGACCAGAGTCTTAATTCTCTTCTGTAGGTTACCTTGATAATCCTTGTCTTTCTCTCAGAAGCATAAATCAGTTGTTTCCAAACTGTTTTGATGGCTATCCACAATTTGAAATATATGATCTCCCTACCCCTGTACTCCTAGTGGCTTCAATGAACAGTGCCTGTGGGATTGTGAATGTTAACCCATAGAGTAGGAACCCACAAATTCATGTAGGAACAAGACGGCTTTGGTCCATCCTAAGTTCTTCCCCCAAACTATGGAAGTCATTTTCCATTTTGTGGCAGGTCAGTCTTGCCGTGGCACTGTTTATTATTCTCTTCATGCTTATATTGGGGTAGATGGTAGAGGAATTCCCAAGGACAAGTTGATAGTTACACTAATTATACACTACTTTCTAAGGTAAGCATGTACACGTGTAGCCAGATGCTTTTAGTATCAATATTTTGTCTGGATTTGTCTTTTTTTCAAGACAATTTTTTAAAGAGCAGACTTAGGTTCACAGCAAAATTAAAAGGAAGGTACAGAGATTTTTTTCATATATTCTCTTCCTCACACATGCATAGCCTTCCCTATTATTAGTATTTCCCAATAGAGTGATTGATACATTACATTCGTTTCAATGTTGAACCCACAGTAACACCTTATAATCACCCAAGGTCCATAGTTTATATTATGGTTCATTCCTGGTGAGGTGCATTCTATGAGTTTGGACAAATCTATAGTGGCATGTATCCATCATTGCAGTTGTATACAGAGTATTTTCACTGCCCTAAATATCCTGCGTCTTTTGCCTATTTGTCCCTCCTCCTGCCAGTTTCTGGCAACCCCAGATCATTTTACTGTCTGGCTTTGCCCTTTTTAGAATGTAATATATTTGGAACCATACACTATGTGACTTTTTCAGATTGGCTTGATTCACTTAATAATATGCATTTAAGTTTCCTCCACATCTTTTCGTAGCTTGATAGACCATTTTTTAGCACTGAATATTCCATTGTGTGGCTGTACCACATCTAATTTATTCTTCACCTTCTGAAGAACATTTTGATTGCTTCCAAGTGGTGCAGTTATGAATAAAGCTGCTATAAACATCTATGTGCAGGTGTTTGTGTGAACATCAGCTTTCAGCTCCTTAGGGTACTTATCAAGAAGTGTGATTGCTGGCTCAGGTGGTAGGAGTGTGTTTAATTTTGTCAGAAACAGCCAAACTATCATCCGAAGTGGCTGTACCATTTTGTATTCCCACCAGCAAAGGACAAGAGACTCTGTTGTTCCACATCCTTGCCAGCACAGGGTGTTGTCAGTGTCCTGGCTCTGCCAATAGGTGTGCAGCCTGTACTCAGTCAGATTCAAATGTTAATCTCAGGGAGAAACCCCCTCACAGACACACCCAAAAAAGGCCATGTTGGAAACAAAAGGTTAATCTACTTTTGACTTTTGACTGGCATTCTTATGAGCTATCTTATTGCTCATCACTATCTTTTATCATATTACCAAGCCATGGTCAAGTACAGTCCTGTTTTCAGTTTTCCTATAAGGAAATCGGTGGAAGATGACTTGGCTGTTAATTCAAGCCCCACTTCTACTCAGGAAAATTAACTTTCTCCATGTTTTCCTCCTTTATTTTCTCTAGTCTCTTATCTCAGGGATTCCATTAGACAAGATTCTCTGGAATCCATCTCCATGCCCTTTAACTTTGTGCTCATTCCTGTTATCCCATTTTTTTATTCCAGTTTTGAGAATTCCTTTCCACTCAGTGTTTAGCCTACTTTCATATTCCTTCTGTTATTCAACCTTTCTATCCCACTCGGTTTCTTTTGATTTTCATTTCTTCATGTTAAGTCATTTGCTTCTTTTTCTTACACGCATATGTGTTTTTAGTTTGTGGTGTTTATTCATTTCTCTGAGGATAATATTTATTTTTATGTTAAAGTTTGCCATAGTGTCAGTTCTAGGGATTTTTCAGTCTAGTGATTTTCTTTCATGCTGTTGGTTTTATTCAAATATGCAGGGATTTTAGGCTGCCTGCTTAATTTTCATGAAACAAAAGCTGAACTTGTGAAATATTTATAGCTGAAGTGTTTTCTAAGTGCTTTCTGCTTTCTGACAATAAAAATAAAATGTTATACAAGGCAGAGGCTGTGCTGACCAACTGATGTGAGAATCCAGGGGTTAGGGGTTGGCATTTGGATTAGTGAACAGGCTGTGAACATTAGGTAAATGGAAAACGTATTTTCTAGGGATGCATTTTTTATGTCCTTCGAAGTTAACCAAATGGAAACTGGTTCCTGTTTTGCTTTTTTGCCTGACACTAACACTGATTTTGTGAATCCCTGTGGCAAAACTTCAATGTATTTTAAAAGGTATCATTGTGCCTTTATCTTGAAATCTAGGGCCAAACGTAACAGCTATGATAACAAGATATTGACATAACTTCTCCAGAGTCTAAAATTCATTTATTTGAAGAGTCCCTATTAGATTCTGCTGTCTCTGGCCATTTGACTTGTACAACATTTTAGTGGGAAACCTCACTTTCAGGGGTACTATATTTTGCCTTTCTTGTGTTTCTATTCTACAAACATGTTGCTTTCTTTCTCCATCAGTCCGAGTTCATGTAATTTCTATCTTTTATCAGTTTGTAGCTTCCTGAAGTGCCTGTGACCTGATAAAATTGTTATAACTTTTCAAGCTCTCTAGACGTCAATGCACTATTTTAAAAAAAATTTTTTACTGTTGATAGTATTGCAGATGGTCCCCTTTACCCCCCTCCTTCCAGCCTCTGCCCCACCCCAGGCCTTCACCACATTGTCTGTGTCCATTGGCTATGCACATCTATATGTATAAAAGGCTAATATGCTAAGTGTCTGTCCGACTGGTAGCTATGATGCACACTGACCACCAGGAGGCAGATGCTCAATTCAGGAGCTGCCAAGCTGTGGTGACTTGGCAGAGGCAGTTCTCAGGTGACACACCCAGAAACCAGAGAAGAGGGAGCCCGATTCCTTGCAGGGCCATGCGATTCCAACTTTGGCTGTGGGTTATGTTGTTGCTGGGGCACTATCAGCCCCGAATCTGGTTTGCGTTCCACACCCTGTATGACAGCAATTTTGCAGAGTGCCCTTTGCACTCTGGAATCCCTCAGGGGATGTTGGAGAGCCAGTTTCAGCCTGATCGCTGCAGGCCAGGCCAAGGGACTCCACCTGCCAGAGGGATCCCACTCACTCGCAAATGCCCTTCCAGCCACGGTGCCATCCCAGGTGAGGCTGGCCAGGGAGGGGCCATGGGAGGTTGGCTCCAGGGTGTGTGTCCAGCCTGTCTTGCCCAGTCCCACCCCACCAGCCACCTTCTAATTAATTTTCTTTCAATGTGCACTAATCCGTGCACTGGGTCACTAGTATGTATATAAATTCTTTGGTTACTCTCTTCTTGTCTATATATGTACCTTTACATTGCTCTATTCCATCAACTAAATTTGAGGAAGAAAAATAACTAAATATTTTTGTGAAGTTAGACATCTCAACCTATAGAATTATTTCAAAAGTTTTATGTTTATCTCAGATGTAGAGTTTTGAGGTGATCATATTCTTCACTTTATGACACACTATTCCAATAGTCATTGAAAGCCTCCATTCTGTTTATTTTTTAATCCCTCATTTCTGAGCCTAATACACATCCCTCCACATTCACTCAAGTGGTCTTATGTATAACACTAGGATTTTCATATCTACTAACTGCTGTAAGATGTTTTACATAAGTATCCAACATATTTTATTAGCATTTAGACTACATTTATTTATTTACTTTGCTACAAGTGATGGTGACACGAACATCTTTATATTAATTCTTTGCTCTGGGTGTGGTTTGAATTTTTCTGGCAAATGTACCCAAGAGTGCGGATTTTTGGTGATATGATTAACACACTTTCAATTTTAGCAACTATGGCAGCAATTTTCTCTAAAACAGCTGCAACAAATTTTACATAAAATAATCAGGTATTAAAATTGTTTCCCCATTCAGCCATTGTTGATATATAATTTTATTTTTGCCAAGATAATGGATGGATGTTTTGGAATCATATTTATTCTAAGAATTACTTGAGGGTAAATTATCATTTTCTTATGTTGGGTTTTCTCTTCCAAGAATATGATATATCGTTCAATAGTCCAGGTGAACATCCAGGATTGTTACAGAATGTTTATTACATAGATTTTGCACATTCTTTCGTTAAGTATGTTTGGAGATTATATTTAATTACTATTGTAAATGGAACTTTTACTTCCATT
This sequence comes from Cnephaeus nilssonii, assembly GCF_951640355.1. Lineage (NCBI taxonomy): Eukaryota > Metazoa > Chordata > Mammalia > Chiroptera > Vespertilionidae > Cnephaeus > Cnephaeus nilssonii. The sequence continues at coordinate 14,799,697 of NC_137079.1, forward strand.
ATAACTTCTAATGGGGTTGGTTTGTACATATGAACCATATTTATTTTTGTATATTAATTTCATATCCCACTAGCTTACTTTCTTATAGTAGTTTTCAGTTCATTACTTGGGTTTTCTAAATACACAGACAAATCTCAAGTAATCATTTTATATGATCTACTGCAATATCTATACTGCTAACTTCTTTTACTGTCTAAATACAAAAGCTAGTACATGCTATTTAGAACTGTGTTACTAAAAACTGATGATTTTTCAGTTATAGTTTCCTTATTGGCTTTTTATTTAATCTCACAAGAAAGTCAGAGAACAAACTTCGTATGATTTCAAATTTTTAACTTTTTGTATTGTTATATGGCCCAGAATATGATTTGTCTTGGTGAATTTTCCATGTATACTTATAAATAACATGTACTCTTCAATTGTTAGGTTGAAGAGTAATTCTGCATGTTTTTATAATGATAAAATGTGTTGAGTTAAAGCACTTTTCTCTTTCTGTATGTACTGAAATAATCATGTTTTATTTTTCTCTTTATTCTATTAATATGGTGAATTACTATTTGCAATTCTAGCTAGTTGCCACATGGAAACAAATATTTAAAATTTTACATTAATATAAATTGCAAACAAAGTATTTACCTACATTATAAATTCTAATTTAAAATATGTATTTAATAGCATAAACATTAAATATATTTTATTAATACTTAATGAGAGCATGCAGTAATTAAAACTTTAAAAGCTTAGCAATTGATGAATAGATGAATTTGCAAATAATTTTTTGTACACTTCAGATTCAGAAAAAAAAAAGATTTCAGCTCATGTTCTAGTTTTTCTGAAAAAGCCTAATATTATTTTTCTAACTTTCAAATATATTTAAAATTTATTTTGGATTGTAATTTAGATGTATAACCTTTTCTAATTTTTGTGTGTGCATGCATGTGTTTTTATGTGCTAAGCATGTGGCCATCTAGAAAAACATAATTTGCTGCTGGGGCTGACCAGCAGACTTTGAGCAATGGATGAATGATTACTCTGACACAACATTTGCTGTGAAAGAGAGGGCTAAGGGACTGCCTGGCTAAAGAAACCAGACAGCCTCGATCGCCTGCCTCATTAGGATTTTATTTGTTATAGCAGTTTGAGATAAAGTTTTTCTTTTAGATACAATCAGCAGGGTAAGTAATCTTGGGAGGACACATGTGTTTGTAGTGTCCTTTAAGCAAGGACACCCAAGGATTAAATATAAGGATTCCAGTAAACACTGGGGGTCTGCACGTGCACAGACTTGTTTGGAAAGGTCAAGGAATAATTAGGGGCACCACCTTCGGCACTCCCCTAAGTCCGAGTTCCAATAAACAGGGCAGTTGGCCTTCTGCACACTTCTCTTTTCTCTGAATGTCCTCCTTACAAACTTTCCAACCAAATATCATGTGCTCCCAAACAATTTGCATGATCCTCTGCTTTCATAGAAACAGAGTGATGAAGTGAACATATGTGTTGCCATCTGGGCTGCTACCACAGGTATATTATTATGTCACGTACATAGAGAATCACATTGGAATGGTTGCTTCCAGACAGTTAGGGTGCCCTTGTCACTTTCTATTAAGTTTGCTGCAGTTGAGGAGGTGCTGAGGTAAAATCTAGTTCATTGAACTGAATGTCAATTTTTTTTTAGATTAAGGAGTTAGAAATGTAACCTGAACTGAAATGACAAGTATAGCTATCAAATTATATTTTAATTTACCTTGACATGCTATACATAATATTTTGCATGCTGTGAACTTATATAGTATCCTATGGTGTAAAGAGCATATATTTGAGACATGCATTTTCAAGGCATTTCGACACGTCTCGCCTTTATTTGCCACACATTTAATATGGGTATTTCTCACATGCTAGTTACTCCACTCCTGAGCAGCACTATGACTTCGGATAAATTTCTCTTTGCTGTAGTCCTCTGGGACTTGTGAATGCAAGCCTGGTTGACTACCAGAGCTAGGTGACTTGGGGTTCATCCCTCAGGCGATATCCATAAAATTCAGGGTGCTAGATGCATTAATAAGCTCCTTCCATAAAAACACTGGTGGCATGATTTTATTGCTTGAGATGGCCGGAGGGAGAAGGAGGAGAAGTGCACACTGACTTTTTGGGGCTTCCAGAAGGATCACAGTCATCACCAAGATTCATTCTAAATAGACGCCACATCCTCAGACAGCAGCATGTGAGGTATGTAGTCAAACCCCTTCCAGGGAAAGACTTGGAGATGAGCATATTTACCTGCATGCTATGCCCTGGAGTGAGACTCAGGGAGCCCTGTGTGCCCTTTAATAACCTTTCTTTGTTTGCTAGACTTTTGTACTTGCCCACAAATGTCCCATTGATTTTCTCTCATTTATTTTAAAAGATATTTTTATTGATTTCAGAGAGGAAGGAAGAGGGGGAGAGAGAGAGAAACATCAATGATGAGAGTGAATCATTGATTGGCTGCCTCCTGCACACCCCACACTGGGGATCGAGCCTGCAATCCAGGCATGTGCCCTGAATGGAAATCGAACCATACCTCCTGATTCCTAAGTCCATGTTCAACCACTGAGCAATACAGGCTCGACCCCATTGACTTTTAGAGCTAGGTGTCTTGGGGGCTTACCACTCAGGTGGACATCTTAAATGCAGATGCTGGATGTGCATTATAAATCCTTATCTCTAAAGGGAGAAGATGGGAATTGGATGTCTCCTTCTGTTCATGGTGAGAATGTCTTGCCTTTATTTGCTGCACATTGAGATATGGGCATTTCTCACTTGTTAGTTTCTGGATTTCTCAGAGGAAATTTCTCTGCATGTAGCTGTACATTTGATGTTTCTTCCCTAATACATTTTAGAGTCTCTGTTCCTTTTGCTCTTCAATTGTTTATATTCCACTTTTACTCTTTACTAGTGGCCCGGTGCACAAAATTCATGCACTTGGGGTGGGAGGGTGGTGGTCCGCCAGCCTGGCCTGTGCCCTGTCACGGTGTGGGAGCCCTGCAGTTCATCGCCCCAAAGAGGTAGGCCCCACCCACACATCCAGGGCCCTTGAAGAGGTAGGCTAGTCGGCGAAGGCTTGCGGACCCCCGGTGCAGGCGCACGAAGTCCCCCGCCATGACCACACCCCAAGGCCGGGACACAGAGGAGGCCTTCAGACCTCTGCATGCCTCAGGACCCCACACACACACGTGCGGAGGCCCCCGCTGCAGCCTGCCCCCGGCCCCAATGCTGCAAGTCCCCACCCACCCAAGCCCGCTGCGCATGCAGCCTGCTGATCGGTTGTTACTGTGATGGTGTCCCAACCAATTTGCATATTACCCTATTATTAGATAGATTGCTCCAGCATTTAACCTGTGTGTTCTGACTTAAGTATCATTAACACAATTATGATTCAATCTTGCTGTTTGACAACTTTTATGGGCTTTGCATTACAATTATCCATAATCATCAATTACTCTCTGAACTTCACTATCTTTGTTACTATTATGAAATATGTTTTCCTATTTGGCATATTTCTGAAAGAATGTATTCTTAGGAGCAGCATATTTTGTAATGATTTCCATCATCTTAAATGTAAGTACATAAATGCAGAAAATTGGTTATGAATTATTATATGCTGATAATGTATAATCATCGCCATCAGAATGGATTGTATACAAAATACAGTATAAAATTAGTTCATTTCTCTATAGTTCACTATCACAAAGCATGCATCCTAGGATACATCATCAAAAAAAAGTGATTTTAAAAATATAAACAATGTCCTAGATAATTCAGGAGACAGTGGCACATGTACTCAGAATTTTGGATATTCTTACAACAGTTTCTATGCTTTGGTTAATCTTGTATGTCTGTAGTTATATCTTTGAAATTATGAATTAAGCGATAAAAATAAGGAATGTGTGGCATTATATATCTTCCTTGGCTTATTTCCCTGCTCCACCTCCCCTCACCCCAACAGAGTTAAACTTCATTTTACATCAAACTCTTATAATCCAGCTGTCTTAATCATTCATCTTCTGTACAAATAAAATTGACTCATAAAATGTCAGAACAGTTTGTTTCACAGTGAGCAGATGTGGGTATACATTACATGGCATCCCATCTGTGATCATCATATATCTCCCTGAATCAAAAAAATTATCCATTCTCCTAAAGAAATGTTCACCAGTGGAAGATTCTGCACCAAGATCCATGTCTGAGCAGGAGGACTGGGTATTTCTTATTGAATGTTCTAGGGCTTACTGGGCCACCATGGATCTCCTACAAATATAAAATGTATTTTTATGTAATTAAAGTAAAATCTGTCAGATAGAAATTTGAAAAGAATGCTTGTAAAGCAAGACATAATGTAAAGTAAAAATACAATAAGAGTAAAAGGTTAAAAAGAGGGAAATGTAATGTCAAACCAAGACCGAATATATATATAATAGAGGCCTGATGCACAAAATTCATGTGAGGGGCTCAGCCCCCACCGCCAAGGCGGCAGCCTCTGCCTCAGCCCCTGCCCCGCGGCTTCATTTGGAAGGTTGTCTGGTCTAATTAGCATATTATGCTTTTATTATTTTTATGCAAATCGACTGAATGGCTGAACAGCAGAATGATGATCTTCTGGATGAAGCCGGGGCTGCAGCCATGGGATCGAGGCAGCCGCCATGGCTGCGAAGGTCTACTCTTGCATGAATTGGGCCTCTAATATATATATATATATATATATATATATATATATATATATATATATATACGCGCACACACACACACACACACACACACACATATGTTTTTTTGGGACTTGTAAAAACTATTTCATGAGTGTACTAGTCACTGGCTCAGAAAAAATAAGCTACGGTATTCAGAAAGAACAATGCTTAAAGGGTAATCAATAGCATGGAAATTATGGAAACATTTTAAAAATCTGATTCTTGTTTCATTCACATTAGTTTCTGTAGTTATTGGATAAAATCTAATATTTAAAAATCTGAGTTTTGCAATTGTGGCCTCACATGATCCCACGCTTCTGGCATCCTCTGCCTTACGTAATGCTTTTCCACTGAGTAACGTATTTCTAACCAGTAGGATAAAACAATATTGGGCGGGAAAAAGGATGAAAAAACAGTTAAAAGTCAACTTGTCTCTGGTAGATTAGCTATCAATTTTCTGATCTCTTTGGTAAAAATAAGTTCCTATTTATGCATATAATATGTGTATGATTCTTTATTGCAGCATTATAAATTACCTCAAAACTTAGTGTCATAACGTATCACACATCTGTTACCTCATTTTCTGTGATTCAAAACTCAATTCACAAATTAAGTGGGTCTCTCTATATATGGTTGATGGATATAGCATCCAGACAGAAAATCAATAAGGAACCATTGGACTTAAACTTCACATTAGACACATGCAGACACATACTAGTACTGAAAATTCCATCCAACAGCAGCAGAGCGCCGATTCTTCTTAAGCACACATGGAACATTCTCCAGGATAGATTATATGTTAGGCAATAAAACAAGCCAATACGTTTGAAAGTATTAAAGTCACATTAAGCATCCTTTTGGAAAATAATGACATAAATTATAAATCAATCACAAGAAAAAAACCTAGAAAATTCACAAATATGGGGAGAGTGAACAACATGTTTCAGAAGAGCCAATGAGTCAAAGAAGAAATCAAAAGGGAAATAAAAAATATCTTGAGACAAATGAAAATGGAGAGACAACCTACCCAAACTTTTTGGAGACAGCAAAAGCAGTTTCAAGAAGGAAGTTTATAGTGATAAATGTCTAAATTAAGATGAAAGAAAGATGTTAAATAAACAACTTAATTTTATACTTCAAGGACCTAGAAAAAGAAGAACAAGTTAACTTCAAGTTAGTAAAAAGAGTAAATAACAAAGATCAGAGCAGCAATAAATAAAATAGAGACTAAAAGACCATTGAAAAGATCAATAAAACTAAGAGTTAGTTTTGAAGAGATAAACACAGTTGAGAAACCTTTAGACTAACTCAAAAGAGAGAGAGAGTAGCCTCAAATAATAAAATCAGAAATGAAAGAAAAGACAGTATAACCAATAGCAGATAAGTACTAAAATCATAAGAAACTGCTATGAACTCTTACATCCCAACAAGTTAGATGACCTGGAAGACATGGATAAATTTCTGGTGACGCTGCCCAGGGGACCATGCTTACAATGTCTGACTTCCCTTTGCTTTCTTTCCTTTATTAATAATAACTAGCTAATTTCCATCACAGGATGGCCTGGGTGAAGAATAGCTCAACAAAGCAAAATTTCTTCAACTAACTAAACTCTAGAGAATAGATAAATTGAAACTCCGCCAGAGCTTTTATTCAGCGAGAGTCAGGATGCATGAAGCAGCAGATTGTAGGGAACATTCTAACTTGCTTAAGAATTATGAGATCAGACAGTCCAAGGAGGTTGTGGGAGGACTTGCTGAGGGAAGGAGGCAGCAAGACCCTCAGGAAAACATAAGGCATGGAGAACCTTGTTAAGTAATTAGTAAAAGATACTAAAAACGGCGCCCCTGAAGTGACACATTAGTATTGGAACAGTCACAAAGGTATAACAAAGGAGAGGCCGGGCAGCGTGTTGAATGAACTAGGAAAAGTCATGAAGAAGGCTATTTTTCACTGTATTTTTGCTGATGTAATTGCAGATCACTCCCCGAGAAGTTAAAGAAAGGATTTTTATAAAGGATTTAAAAGTAGAAAATTGGAAAAGCTTTTTTTATGTCTTCACCTTTAGACAATTTTTAAAAAGACATCCTTCTTAGTCTATATGAAAATTACATATGAACTCAAAATGTCTTCAAAATGGAAATCTCTTGAAAAGCAAAACTATGAAAAGGATGTTGTTTGCTGACATGTATTGGCTGTGTTTCTGGGGGATGCAGGAACTGAACCGACTGTCGTTGCTACAGAACATGTGTCAGCACTGGTTATGTAACATATCAGGCAAAAGAAGAGGCAAAGCTATGGAGTTAGAAAGACACTGAGCTCTCTAGAATTTCAGATCTTTAATACCAATTCTTCATTTCAATTCCATTTATAAAGTATTTCCTCTCTGTCTCTGTGCCTCGTTTTTATTTTCTTAAAAAATGTCAGGTAATATTTTTTAAATGTATGATTATCAAGTTTTGTAAACCCAAGTTTATCAGAAAGCATAAGGTTTTCTTTACCCCATAAACTTCAAGTTCTTCATTTAAATTCAGGTAACATGAAATCAGAGATCACTGCTGGAGACCACTCCAGGTATCCTGTGATATGTTCCTCAAGCTGGGATACCAGGCCAGCAATGTTCAACGGGGCCACAAGAGTTTTTAAAACATGCAATACCTAACTATTTAGTCAGGGACACTACCTCTTTTCCCCTAGGTTGTCAAATTTTAAAAAAATGACAACAGCCAACACAGCAATAGCCATCCAATGTGAATGAATCAAAATTATACCTATTTTGGCAAAAAATATATTTTTTGGTGTGTCACAAAATTTTAGTAAATAGTTTATGTGTGCCATGAGATAAAAAGTGTGAAAATCACTTTACTGGGGCTATACAGAGGTTATATAGGCAGCCCTCATAGCCTCCAAATAAAGATGATGAATGAGAAGTATATATATATATATATATATATATATATATATATATATATGTATATATATATATATATAGATATAGATATAGATATAGATATAGATATAGATATATAGATATATAGATATATAGATATATAGATATATAGATATATAGATATATAGATATATAGATATATAGATATATAGATATATAGATATATAGATATATAGATATATAGATATATAGATATATAGATATATAGATATATAGATATATAGATATATAGATATAGATATGAAAATATATTAACATTGAAACAAACAAAGATTTACTATTAAATAGAGTCCAAAATTCCATTAAATAAAAAAGACAAAGTTTAATGAGGCATTCCTCACTTTAAAGATCTTTAAAGCTACCAGATTTCCTGAGCTATCAGTTCAATATCTTCATTGTTAGGGGTAATTACTTTGAAAATATGAGACATTAATATAACACATGTTTTATTTTAGGAAAGCAGAGAGATTTATCGCTTATGACAAGTATCAAAATGCATAAATTAAAACATAATAAAGGGATTAAAATCTTAGAATGCTAGATTAATTAAACTATGATTTATCAAAGAAAACAGAATTCTTGAAGAGACAGAAATAAAGAGCCTGAAGCATGGAAGAGATAAACAATTTTAAATTAGACATCGAGCTACTGAATTCAGGACTTTGGTTAAGGAGACTTAATCAAATTCTGCCTAATGTATCCTTGAGTTCCTCAAACTGATTGTAGTTAGTAAGGACGAAATGCAAATGGTTTTAGAAGCTTACTTGTTCTCTGAAAACCACCAAACCATCTACTCTTTGTAAAGTATTCTTAATATTCATGAGAGAAAAACACAATTATTTAGCACATTCCCAAACAAGCCTTGTCTAAACTGGAAAGCTGGGCATTATTGCTATGACTAGCTTTTGGGGGGGGGGGGGGGGGTGGAGACAAACAAACAAAAAACAACAACAAAGCATGGTATCTTTTATTTATTTTTTTAATTCCTTTTTTGTTGCCAATAAATATATTTTACTTACACTGTTACTTAGACAAGTGTGTGTGTAGATGTATGGTTGCACAGATAAAGAATAAGCCATGAAAATGAATCAATACCTAATGTAAGTACATTTTTCTATTTAAGACTTGAAGCATCTATGAGAGTGCGTTTCCATGTAGTTATAGCAAATTCATTGCCACTCTTTTTGAAAAAAAATATTCAATAAAATCTCTATATATAAAAGCCTATGTGACCATAGCAACCGAACAGACAACTGAATAGGCTGCATGGGGCAACCAGGCTTGCAGGTGGGACAGTTAGGGGCGACCAGGCCAGTGGGGAGGCAGTTAGGGGTGACCAGGCTGGCAGGGGGGTCAGTTGGGGGTGACCAGGACAGCAGCGGGAGGGGGGAGTTAGGGGAGATCAGGCTGGCAGGTGAGTAGTTAGGAGCCAGTGGTCCTAGGGATTGAGCCTAAACCGGCAGTCAGACATCCCCCGAGGGATCCCAGATTGGAGAGGGTGCAGGCTAGGCCGAGGGGGGACTCCCCCCATGCACGAATTTCGTGCACCGGGACTCTAGTTAGAATATATGTCTTAATTTGCTTCTCCTTTAGAGCTTCATGCTCTTCAGAGGATCATCAAAGAATGAATGCTGACTTTCAATCTTTTTTTTAAAATTACTTCATAAATGCACTCTGAACTCAAAGCAGATCCCCTATTGAGTACCCACACAGGTACAATGACATATGTCAGAGTGCTAGAGTGGCTCAGGATAGCATATTCCACTGGAACTGGAAAATGACCACGGTTATTACTTTTGTAAAGGTTACCACGGTCAACCAGATTAACCACAATTACACACCCCTTTAATGAAGGTATTCTCAGAGACAACTGGTTATATAGAACTTAAATTTCTAAAATGTAATTCTTACATGCTGTGTTTCCCAAACTTGTAACCAGAGAAACCCCTTTTCACAGAATATTGATTAACTACAAAAGAAATACTCCAGTGTTTCTCTGACAATGCTCTGAGAAAAACTAGTCCAGGTCATCAATCCAATTGTTTCCCAGGGAACGAATTCTAGATACTTGGGGTTAAGTAGTGAACAAAACAAACCAAAAAATCACAACTCTAAAGAAGCTTTTACTTTTGTCGGGACAATATTATTTTAGTTTTGAAGGCTTTTGAATGCTCCTAACCTAATACTGTATATTCATTCCAATTTTCTGCAATTTGGTATGTGAAGCACAGAGTAATAAATTTTATTTTGAGAATTTAAAAAAATATTAGCATAATACTGCCTTAGAAAAATAGAGTAACATTAGTAACAGCATAATTTGAGGTCTGGCATTTAAAGTTGTAATCATTTATTGTCTAAAATCTTATTTAAAAAATATCATCCTTCAATGTATCAACAGTACTAAATTATAACCGCAATTAGTCCACACGTAATCTTGCTCTCACATTAATTTTAACATAATTTTAAAATAAAACTCTAAGTAGTGATGTAACATAGAGTCACAATTCCTGTGCCTGCTTGTGTCTCTTCTCCTATATCGTCCTTTTTCACTTTTTACATTTTTATTTATAAGTACAAATATTTTTTCATTAGTAAGTGTCCTTCTATTCTCTTTCACAATATCTGATACCATTGGGAATCATTGCAAATATTTTTAACATTTTTTTTCATATAGATTTTCTAATGTTTAATGTTAAGCAGGGTCACGTCTCCCTTTTTAGAGAGAAGTATGTTATGTAGTGAAGGAGAACTTCGAAACGGATCCACAGGCTGAAAAAGCACAACTTGCTAATAGGCAAAAAATGGAAGGATCTGTTAAAAGGTCAGGTTTACTCTAAGCTTTTATCTTTTCAAAAGCTAGCCCTGTGGGAACATGGGTTATCGACAGAGACAGTAATATCTTGATGATTCCAGGAGATAGATCAGAAAGGCAAAAAACAAACACACACACACACACACACAACAAACAAACAACAATAACAACAACAACAACAAAACACTCGGAAACTCTACCATAACATTAAATTTACATGGACTCTGAGTACAGGGACAGCCCATATGCTCCATATCCAATGCAGTATTTTTAAAGTATAAAGGTACAAGCTTATCGCTCTGGCCCTTGTGGCTCAGTTGGTTGGGTATCATCCAGTGTAAGGAAGGATTGCTGGGTCCAGGCTTGATCCCCAGTAGGGGGCATGTGGGAGGCAGCCAATCAATGTTTCCTCTCACATCCATGTTTCTCTCTCTTTCTGTCCTTTCCTCTCATTCTAAAAAAAAAAATAATTACAACATTTTAAAAAATAAGATGCAAGCTTACTAATGACACTACAAGCTGATATTTTCCAGAGTGCTGAAAGCAAATCTGTTTAGAGAAGTTAAACAATAGGATAAATCAACTCCCTACCAATTACATTTCAGATTTATTTAATCAATAAAGGATTATGTAGAAGACTCTCTAAAATGTGTGTGTGTGTGTGTGTGTGTGTTTAAACTGGTTAGTTAATTTCTTTTCTAATGTTGCAATTTCTTTAGCTGACTATTTAAGCCAGGGAATGAAACAGACAGAAAAATAGGCGGGCCTGTCCAAAAGCAGAGATGGTTATTTTGGGGGGAATTTTCCTGTAACCTCATTCGTCTCCCAGTTGAGAAATGAAAATGTACCAACCAAAGGTGTGTCTAGTCTGGATAGAGAAAATTTAGATACAATTATATTGGGTTACCTTTTCCTAAGTTGTATGTTGAAGCCATTTGTGTTCAGATACTGCCCTTTATTCCTAACCTGGCTTTTATTTGAACTATATTCATCACTGAATAATGAATTGGGATGCCAAAGCTCTCTCTCCATTATAGATATAGCATGCAGGGTGGAGGCCAGAAGAAAAGCACATTCTCCCAGTGCAAAAAGAGTCCACTCTGCAGAAAAAAATCCCACCATGGATTATTCATGATTTTCGATGTAATACTTCTCTTCACTCTTCTTTTTAAAATATACCTATTCCTGGACAGAGCCACTCATGCAGACCATAAAATCTTAGAGTAGATGAATTTATGGAATCTATGTGAGACAGAATAGGGACACAGAATCAAAGGATATAGGAACAAATGACAAAAACAAAACAAACCAAAAAAAGACAAACACACACAGAGAAGGTAAACATCAGAAAGAGACAGAAAGTAATAGAAAAGCAGTGCACTGGGATTCTGGGATTCCTAATTCCCAGTCTCATTACTATCATTAGCTCGTTGTGTTACTCAAAGGAAGTCCACATTTTCTTCATCTCCAAAATGAAAGGATGGGACTCTACCACCCCAAAGATTATTTTCAGCTTAAAATGTTATGGAATTCGTTTACTTCCTTGTATTTCCTGGAGCTAACTCTGCCCTCCTCCAGGCACTCAAGGTGAATTCAGGATGATCAGGCAGGTGAATACCCAGGTGCTGCCCTGAGGACAGAGCCTGGAGTAAACAGCCCCTTTGAAGGGAAAGGTACAGAAAGGGCTCAAAGGAGACTCTCCTTCCCTCTAACCCCGAATGACTTACATTCTGTTACTTTACAAAGAAGAAAGGAGCATAGTGTTTACAGCCACCTAACAGACAGTGCACTATACCTTCAATGCCCTTAAGAGTTCCTTCCCAGCCTAAAAAAGTTACTGCAGGGAGTAAAGGCCCTTTTCTGCAAGGATGTAATAACTATGCACAAAAGAGCCAGCTCAGAAGGCTTTGCAGAAGGCTGATCACTGTATTGACAGAGAGTACATTTCAACTTAATTTCAAGCAGTTAATTGCAACTTTTTTTGTCAGTTTTGTCGTCACTATTTTCTCCAGACTTTTTCCTTGCCATCACCAATAGCAAAGTTTTTCTTGGAGGGAAAAGGGATATTTTAAAAACCAATTATTCATGCTCTGATAAATATAGTTTCCTATGAGTATGACAATTTAAGTTTGAGCAGAGGAACAATTTTGTTGCTTAGTAAAAGTCTAGTGTCAAAGCAAAACTTGTACTGGACAAACTTAAACAGACCTGGGAGACCTTATTCAAGGCCATTGCAACAGGGAGAGAAGCCAAAACTCAGTCTGTGCTCAATTCCACTCAGTCTGTGCTCAATTAAAAAAAAAAAAGAGTTTTTAAGAGATGGGGTCAGGGAAAGGTGGGTGGAATTATAAACCATCTATTTTTGCTAACTGGGCTGTTTACTCCAGGCTTAGCCAAAGGAAAGGTGACTTACTTGTATTTTATTGACAAGCGATAGTTCTGTAATTTCAGGATGTCTGGTGGAAGTTTGAGTTCTTCTCTGCCACAGAAGCTGGGAGTTCGGGCATCCCCTTTCTTGATAATTCCATTTGAAAAGGTGGTTTTCAGGTCCTTGAGAAAGACAGTCCTAGGCTGTAAAACTGGCAAGAGGCTTTTAAAACTGATTTCCATCTCCAATGGGCAGAGAAAGAATTTACCCTGACATGTTTTCTAAAGTAAAGGCTCTACGAAAGGGAGATCCAGAACGAGAGTCTGGAAGAAGTCTGTTAAAGACCAGTCCAGCAGAGGGGAATAGGCACATACCCAAGTCAAACTCAAAAATTTTTCCCAAAAATGTCTTTTTAAAAAATCTTGACAGTTATAATCATCACTATCAACAGAAACAAATAAGCACAGAGGTTTTAGTAAATGCGGGGCACTGCACTAAGTGTTTGTACACAAACAAGTATAAAACGCAGTTCCTGTTTTCTGGATGTTTCTAGTCTAGAACAGAAGAGGAAATACTATATAATAAAAGCCTAATATGCTAAGTGCCCAGTCGTTCAGTCGTACGTTCAACCAATCAAAGCGCAATATACTTATGATATGCTAAGGCCACTCAACCACTCGCTTGACATGCACTGACCACCAGAGGGAAGACGCTCCAACTAGTACATTAGCTTGCTGTTCAGATCCAGCCGATCTGGACTGAGCGAGATGGGCTGGACATGCCCTGGAGCCCTCCCATGGTCCCTTCCCAGCTGGCCAACCTCCGCGTCCCTCCTCGGCCCCGATTGTGCACCAGTGGGGTCCCTCAGCCTGGCCTGCACTCTCTCATAATCCAGGACCCCTCGGGGGATGTCAGAGAGCCGGTTTTGGCCCAATCTCACAGGCCAGGCTGAGGGACCCCACTGGTGCACAAATTCGTGCACCAGGCCTCTAGTTAAAAAATAATGAGCAATAAAATATAAATTGGTATATTTTGAATACCAAATGAGACATGCTGTTAGAAAGGCTCTAAGAACTCAGCAAGGAAAGGATGACCCAGGCATGGACACAAGCTTTCATGTGTGAGGTTCTTTCAAATTAACCTTTTAGAATTTACTATTATTATTATTGAGGTCACAGGCTCTTTTACCTATGGATGTGTACAGTTAGCAAGGAAAATGGGCCAGGAAATCCTAGATGCAGGTATCACTGACTTGAATATGGTTTTCAAACTGCGTTTCCTGGAGTTCCGTGGAGTAACCAGTGCACCACAGAGGGGTTTTGGGGGAAGAGCCGGCACAGACCTTCAGCACTCTCCCCTCACAACATCGTGCTACAGTCCTAACTAGCCAGCTAATAGTGAAATAGAAAAAAGCAAAGGGGAGGCCAGGCATTATAAGCATGGTCATTTGGGCAGCTTCACCAGGAAGTCGCAACTTCACATTCTCTACTAGGGAACCACTGGTCCATTCCTGCAAATCACTGGAGGAAGGGGTCCAACAAAGGGGGACAGTGAGGTGGGGTGCTTGCCTGTCAGTCTAGCCTGGGAAAAAGGATCATTGGCTTGGAGGGTGGAGCCATTGCAAGCATGCAAAATCCTAAAGGGTTAATTGGTTAAGCTCCTGCTTATAGTCCCCAGAAAAAAAGGGTTCTCTCTCTCTCTTGTCCTCTTTCCCACTCTTACTATCTCTTGCTCTGTGACCCGCATTTGCCATGCACTCACCTGCTATGTGGCCTGAAGCAGCTGCATGGCCATGGGACCCTGTATGCAATGGATTGCCGTAGGGAACACAAGCTGAGCTAACCAGATGCTGGACTGGACTGGACTATACTATGGAGTGGGGACTCTGGGCAGTGGCCTTCATCCTAAACCTGCTGAAGACAAGACTGGACTTTGTCCATGGTGGGACAAAGGGAGATAGGACCTTGGAAGGGAACCCCCTTAATTTTAAATCATCAATAAAGCTTTCTGCAATGCCTCACCCTCCTGTTGGGGCCTCAGGAAATGCTTTTCTCAGCAGGCACCCCAAGAACTCCATTTGCACCAGTAATAGATGGAGATAGAGAGGGGACTTGACCAATAACAACAGTGGCTATATTATCATGTTCCCCCTATTAAGGTGGTAAGTTTCTTTGTTTGCAAAAAACACTTATTACTACTTTAAGAAGGAACTGAAAAGCTGTGGAAAACAAAACAAAACAAAAATACCATATGAGGAAATCCATCTAAAAATAATCTGATAGTATAATATTTATTTGTGGAGGCGTTCGCTTTCATAATTCTGCCCCTCCACTCTGCCTTTCTTGCACAATTACCAAAAAGGCACTAGCCTCAGCTGAAAAGATAAGCATTTTTTTTCCCTAATTCATGTCACACTGTTCTGCAATGATGCCATTTTTGTAATGGCCTTGCAAGAACAAGGGTATGAAAAGAAGATAAAAAGTATAACAAAGAGACTGCAAACATCAGAACTATACCACATCCTAAGGGAAAATTCTAAACCTTCTTGGTTCAATAAAAGGGTTGATAGCTGCCACCCAGAACTGGCAACAGTTCACAACTGATATAAACCCATGCACACGTCATACATGAGTTGTGCTGACAAATAAGCTGAAAATGATAAAAATGTAGGTTAGTACAAGATAGGAAGCCTTGATGATAGGACTTAGGTCCAAATGTAATTCTCTAGACATAAAACTTGATTTTCGAAAGTCTTAGTGTACAGTTATAGATAATGCTAAAAACAATGCAGTTGGTAAAAACAAAATCATATTAATTTTACACTAATATTTAAGTAAGATGCCCTAGAGCAAGCAATTTCTGAGTACAGGAAAAAAAAACAGAAAAGAAAGAGATAAACAATTTGGGTGCACAAAGCATCTCTGGTGAGCAACTTCGCACCAGCGCTGACCCTCAGTGGGGTCTGTGGGGGTTTAGGAGGGAAGAGGTAAACTGGGAAAGATGTTAACCCACTTTGCCACTTTTCATTAGACAGACCTGGGACTAGGATTAGTCTGAACATCAGCAAACATTCCACCTGGAAAAATGATCTCAGACTAGTTTAGTTTCCTAAGTTCCTTTCTGTTTTCATTTTTTCTGACTAATATGTTTTTTCTTTCTTCAGAGACAGAGAGAGAGAGAGAGAGAGAGAGAGAGAGAGAGAGAGAGAGAGAGAGAAGGGAAGAAGGGACCAGATCAAACTCTTTTTCTCCATCTTACCTCCCTCAAATTCCTCCTTCCTACCTCAGAGAGATCTTATACTCCCCCAAGCTCCAGGCTAGAGCCTCTGAATGTCCTTCATTAAAAGCCAAGCAATGTGAAGGAGCATGTACCCTGGAGGCTGTCATTTTGCATCTTTTGCTTCCAAATGCAATTCAAAGCATTGACTGATTTCTAAAGCCTCAGAAGTTGGGGGGGGGGGGTGCTTTCTTAACTTCCAGGTGGCATCTTTCTTTATGCAGCATCACAAACTTTGACCTAACGCTAGCAGAGCTCAGATCCCTTGGTTAGAGAGATTGGAAGTTCAGGGCAAAAATATTTCTTTGCCAACTTGATTTGGCAAAGCCCAAATATGCTTACCTCTAGAGAAAGCTTTCAGATGTGCCTTTGTAAAACAACCAGTTTTATAAGTGTTTTCCATAATATTTAACATTGCTGATTTTACTTCATGCATCTGTTTTAATGGGTCATCTTTTGTATTTTGGTGTCCTGACTTAATTCCCTAACAAGGAAAGTTACCACTTAAGAAAAATTCAATAAATAATTGAACAACTAACATGCAGTTGAGACTTTATTTTCTATTTGTATTTTAATAATGCTGGAGCTTAGCTTCCATACTAAGTTCACTTGCAGCACTGCCTTTAAAGGACCCAAGATGCTTCTCCGTTTTAGAGTGATAATAATTAAAGGCCCATTTCCCCTCCCTCTGGTGTTCTGAAGCATGGAATAGACAGAAATGTGTGTG
Organism: Cnephaeus nilssonii; assembly: GCF_951640355.1. Taxonomy (NCBI): domain Eukaryota; kingdom Metazoa; phylum Chordata; class Mammalia; order Chiroptera; family Vespertilionidae; genus Cnephaeus; species Cnephaeus nilssonii. The sequence continues at coordinate 14,816,552 of NC_137079.1, forward strand.
AGAAAGTGACATTTATCAACATAAGAAATGTCCAAACCTGTAGAGAATTTTTGAGTTTATTTTATACATTATAATCAAAGGAGAAGGCATAAGGAGGGTTACATGAAATTCACTGGTATTAGATTAGAGAGGCGGGAGAAACCAGAAGGGGGATATGTCTGAGATTGGATAAAGAAATAAAATGAAGCCCTGGCTGGTTTGGCTCAGTGGATAGAACGTCAACCTGCGGATTGAAGGGTCCCAGGTTCTGTTCCAGCCAAAAGCCCAGGCCTGTGTTGGGGACTCGATCACCAGTAGGGGCATGCAGGAGGCAGCCAATCAATGATTCTCTCTCATTGTTGATGTTTCTATCTCTCCCTCTCCCTTCTCTCTACAATAAAAATATATTGTTGTGTGTTGTTGTTTTTTAAAAAGAGTAAAATGAAGAGACAAATAGTTATTTGACATTGATGGATAGAGAATAGTTAGCAATTAACAAACACATAGAGATGGTATTTGGGCAACAAGATAACAATGAGAGGTTCTGTGGTCTCACGTTCTGGTGGGAGATTGTGCCATAAGGGTTCTGGAAAAAGGAGATTACTCTGACATTCCAAAGGTATGTTATCATAGATGCAAAAATACAACAGACAGGCTTAGTTACGTTAAAGACTGACCTTTGTCAAGGAATATACCAGCCTAGGACATGCTTACCTGCTATGACTCGCTTTTAGTTGGGAAGGGTTTGTGTGTGTGTGTGTGTGTGTGTGTGTGTGTGTGTGTGTGTGTGAGAAATATATTTTTATCGATTTCAGAGAGGAAGGGAGAGAGAGAGAAAGATAGAAACATCAATGATGAGAGAGAATCATTGATTGGCTACCTCCTGCACCCCCCAGACTGGGGACCAAGCCCACAACCTGAGCATCTGCCCTGACTGGGAATAGAACCATGACCTCCTGGTTCATAGGTCGACGCTCAACCACTGAGCCACGCCAGACAGGCTAGTTGGGGAGTTTTAATTTCAGACCATCCTATGTGGTTACTTTAGGTCTCTGAGTTTATAAGGCCTCCCCTGAGCTAGTCAGGTTTAGCATGTGGCCCCTTTTTCATCCACAGATGTCACCTGCCCAAAAAGCAGGATATTCTCCAGCACAAATGACATTGCTATAGGAAAGGTCAACCTGGATGATGTGTTTGTTTCAGAAGATGGACCATTCGGTTTCAGCTCTTATCTACTGTCTCTCTGACTGACACATTTAGGGGCCCTGTTTGCACCTAGAGACGCACTGAGGGTTATTTGGTGTTGTCCAAGAGGTGTTCCCCTATTCCACCCTGTGCTCACTTTTTCAGGGGTGCCTTCCATCGCACAAGTAATTTCATGCTCAGACTAAGCTTGTGTTGGAACAGCTGCAATAAAGAAGATGGGTTCTAACTCTTCCATTTCTAAAAAGAAATGATATTATTGGGTAGCATTAAGGCTGCACAGCTGCCATAATGTATGAATTGTTAAGGAGTTAATTATCATTATAATTAATTAGACACTCATCTATTTAGCCTTACACTGCTTTCTTTTATGTTTTCAGTATATTTGTGATACTGGTAATGCTTACACTTGACTGAAGCTTACTGTTACATTTAGTTCTCTCCCTATTTCTTCCTTGCTTCCTTGCTTGTTACATAGGTTTATATTGGCCAAATTGAGGCCTGTGAGAATATCCTACACAAAGAGGAGGATGAAGTGTGAATGTGTAGTACTTTTTTTCTACTTGAACTCATTCATTGTATACTTGTAACCCCATCAGACCACTACCAAAAGCTCCAAGTTTTGATATTGTAAGGACAAATAGAAATAAAAAATAAGAGTCTTAATTCTCCCTGTCGAAAACAAGGAAAATGCTTCCCTCCCTTCCTTTTTCTTACTTCAGAAAAGTTGCAAGCATAAGTAGTCTTCTCTCTTTTAAATGTATAAATCCTTTTAAAAACTAGGTAGGCTTTTTGCCAGCGTTATGACCTAGCATAGATTTTTTTAGAGGACCTCAGAGCCATCTCTTCGAAATGTAAATATCAAAGGAGCTCCCACTCCTTTCTCCCAGTCCCTGGGGGAGGGTAGGAGCCTAACTTTGGTGGCTGCCTAACACCAAGTTGCAAAATAACCTCCTGTTATGAAAATTTGTTTTATATCTGGATAAAATCACTTAGCCAACATAGATAGTCACTTCAATTACCAGGTGAATTTATGACAAACTATGTGTGACAAATGGTGCTGTCAAGACTATTCACTAGAGGACTAGTTATTGCTGATCTTGAAAACATGTATAAATAGATTGCATATGCTTCACTATATTAAAAGATGAGATGCCTTTCTGTCCTTGCAGTCTCTTAGCTAACAGCTTAGTGCACATCATATCTGGTTTAATGGTTATTTAATATTAGAACTGTTTTTTTTCTACCTTTCTGAAGAGATTTTCTGGGTTGGATGAAGATTTTAATTCTATTTCCCCAATAATGCCAACCATAGTTTGCCAGTATGGAGACAAGTAAAGGAGCCATCATTCATTTCCCACTGACTGGAGAAGGCAGATAGTTGGAATCTACCAGCATCTTTACCTCTCAGGATATTTTCTCACATTTAATTCTTTCCCAACATATTTTGGTTTAAATGTTTCTTTTTATGCATATATGGATGTTCATCAAACTATGTGTAGATGTTTTCATAGTCAACTGAAGTGGGTTGGTAATTTTCTCCCATGACACATGGACATGTAAGGCCTAACTCTGAAACATAAACATAACACTAGAGGTAAATACCATTCTTTTAATCAGTGCTAATTAACTCTACTCTGTCATATTCTACAAAAGATGAATTACTGAAAACACATCCTGAATTCCAATTAATTTTGTGACTAATTGTTGTGTAACTCTGGGTAAATTATGGTTCTTCAGTAAATAGTCATGATTTACAAAATTAAAAAAAAAATACTATTCAATGTAGACAGCTAAAAAAAAAAGCAAAATTAAATTATAAATTATAAAATATGTTATGATTATCCCAGTGCACAGCTGCCTTAATGTATGAATTGTTAGGAAGTTAATTATAATTAGAATTAATTGGATACCCATTTATTCAGCCTTACAATGCTTTCTTTTATGTTTTCAGTATATTTATGATACTAGTGATGTTTTTAAAAATTCACTCTATCTTACCCAATAATATCATTTGGGGAACAGATATATATTTGTCTCATAGATGCTGTGATCACCTGGCAGATTTTTAGAATTCCAGATAATCCACCACAAACAGTAACCTTTGCAGGAACCAGGACTGGGATAGGAAAATCTAAACTCTATTTGAGGATTTGCTGGCAGCTCAGTATGTACAAGATACAAACTCTAGGGAGTCCAATCCTTTGTGAGTTTTACCTTCAAAGGCTCTACCACATTCTCAGAGAAAATGGGGAGAAATCTCCTTGGGCTTCCAGAAGGGAAGAGTAGAAAAATAATTATTGTAAAATTGAAAAAAAAATCTGTTATTGTAAACAAAGTCTGCCCTTGAGAAATATTTAACCAGTGTCTAACTTTTGGGGGTTTTATCAGAGCATAACCAACCTGGGAGAAGGGAAATACCCAACTCCAGCACGCTGCAGCCATCCCATCCCATCTGGAGGGGAGGACGCTGAGAAGCACATGCCAAGTTCACAGTCTGGGAGAAAGGCTTGCTGAAAGACTGAGACCTAGTCTTAGGACTTAAGTGCTTCCCCTACCCTCACACTGGACAATGCAGTTTGATTTTACCTAGTATGTCATGTTTGACTTTCCATAAAAATTACAAGGCATACTAAAAGGCAAAGTACAAAGTTTGAAGACACAGAGCAAGCATTAGGACCACACTCAGATATGACAGGGAAGTTAGAGTTATCAGGCAATAGAACTCCTAAACAATAACACAAAAGAAACCTAGATGATGTTGGGTGTGGTAAGGACTTTCAAGATACAACACTAAGGGACAATTAATATAACAAATAATTGAGCCCTGGCCCCTGACTCTGGTGGTTGGAGTGTCATCCCATATACCAAAAGGTCCCAGGCTCAATCTCTGGTCAGGGCACATATCTAGGTTGAGGCTTTGATCCCTAGTTGGGGTGCTTGCAGGAGACAACTGATCTATGTCTCTCTCTCACATAGATGTTTCTCTCTCTCTCTCTCTCTCTCTCTCTCTCTCTCTCTCTCTCTCTCCCTCCCTCCCTCCCTCCCTCCCTCCCTCCCTCCCTCCCTACCTTCCTTTCTCTAAACATATCCTCAGTGAGGATTAAAGAAAATAAAAGAAATAATTGTGCAGGTGGACTTCAATAAAATTAAAAACTTCTGCTCTAGGAAAGACAATGCCCCAAGAATGACAGGACAGGCTACAGACTGATGGAAAAATATTTGCCAAAAACATATGTGATACAGGGCTGTAGTGCAAAATATGCAAGCAGTTCTTGAATTGAACAATAAGATGAACAGCCTCATTGAAAGCTAATCAGAGAACTTGAGTGGACACCCCACCAGGAGGAAATACTGGTCGCAGATAACCATATGAAAAAATGAAAAGATGTCCCCCATCTTGTCACCAGGGAATTGTAAATTAAGACAATGGTGAGAGACCGCTGCATTCTTATTGGAATGGCCCAGATCCAGAACACTAATGGCACCAGGTGTAGCTGGGGATGTGGAATGATGGGAATTCTCCAGAATACAGGAGATAATGCTTTACCAAGGAGTATGTATTGCTATATATAAGAAATATTTGCTAAAGGTCACTAAGAAAATGTTTGCAAATAATAAATTAAGCAGAAAAGTTAAGTGCAAAACGGTATGCCTTAATTAATATTGCATTTTAGAGAAAATAAGATTCAAAATTTTTTAGTTTCTAATATTATGAATTTTTATTCATGTCATTGAAATGTCAACTTCCTAAATGTATGTGCCAGTATTCAGAAATTGCTCTAAACAACTGTATGCCTTCTGAAATGTTTGAACAGAAGTTGCTTAAAGGATTTCATATTCAGTCATGCTGCAGGATAAAATCTCTGACTTTTAAATTGGAATATTAGAAGTCTTTGATCCTCAGAGAATAGGATTTAATCAGATTGAAGCAAGATAGCTGTGACGGACAGTTATTTATTTAAGAGCAGTGTGACTTTTCAGTTTTGATAAGCAGAGATGCCCTCTTTTAATATTAAAGTTGACACCTGTAGTGAAGTTACTTTTAAGTTCAGAAGGTAAGATAATGCATTTTTATAGAAACCTGGGAAGGTTTTTATGTTTTACACTGGGAAAAAAAGTATACCCGGACACCAATAAGCTCTACTGTAGAGCTAGCTGTCTGGGAGAATTTTAAAACCACTTTACTGAGCACCCTGAGGCCCCCACACCAATCCTCTCTCTTTCTGTTGCTCAGTGCCTTACACCTGGCTCACAGGATGCAGTCAACAAATAATTGTTAACAGAAAACAGACCAACAAACAAAAATACAGAGCCGCAGGATATGCCCTTCCTTAGGGATGGACTGTTGTCACTGAAAGTAATATTTTTTTTCTCTCCCATAAAAATGTGTTTTGAGGAGTAATAAGAGTACTGAATACTTTGTATATGCTATATACTGTTTTAAATTACCTTTTTACATATCAGCTCCTGTAATCCTCACAGCAACACCATTGGGCTGTCACCACAGCTAATCCTTTTATAGATGAGTAAACTAAAGAATAGATAAATTAAGTATTGTCTCCAACCAAACAACCAGTGTGCAGGGCTCTGAAGTCAGATATCGTTTCCCTATCCTAGCTCTTATCTACACATCAACTTTCCCCCCAATATAATCAAGACTTTCAATGCAGATAAAAATGGTTTCACTGATTGTGAAATAAATGCATATATAAGTTATTTGCCTAAGGCCATCAAGTAAAAAATTATCTAAAAGCTAACTCAAATATTAAGCATAGCATCTTATGAATAAATCTTAGCAACAATAAAACTATGTACTTTTTTAAAGCATCTTATGACCATCACTGAAAACTGCTCTTCAAAAAGTTCCTATCTCTCAACTAGTAATGTTTTGCTAATAGATATCCCCATCAAAGGAATAGCCATAGTAACAAAGGTAATAATTAAATGGAGTAATGCTTTTCAACATTTTCCTTCCATCTACCCCAGAAATGGTATATGGAAAGATAGTTGTAAGCTTGAGAAGAAAGAGAGAAGCCCTCAATGGGAGCTGTAGGTAGAAGGTAGGCATCTATCTACCTGCCTTCAAGGAGTCTTCCTGTCACCTGTGCAATGGAATTTCTAGAGATGATTAACGAAAACCACTTCTGTTTTGCTCACTCCTGAATATCTAAGAAATGTTGGTAGATGAAAGATGAGACTCCAAACTGAAAAGAGTTTCATATCCAAATGTTTATACTAAAGTCCGCATGCTTACAGGGGGCTGGTTCTAGGCATGAGACAGGAATCCCTTTAGGCTTTTCAATCCTGAAAATGCCATATCCACTCTGTGAAGCACTGTTAAAACTGATTCTTCCAATTAGATTTCTCAGTTAGACTTCTTCCTCTGAAACTCAGACCCCTGAAAAGTATAGAAATTGGGGCCTTATAAGTCAAGATGGATAGATCCATAGGCCAGGATTCTTCTCCACCTCAGATGTAGGAGAAGTGCACGGAGCACAGTAATAAAAACCTCATGATGGTGTTCCTCTATATGAGGCCGGTCATTTTTAAAAATATATATTTTTTATTTATTTCAGAAAGGAAGGGAGAGGGAAAGAGAGAGAGAAACATCAATGATGAGAATCGTTGATCGGCTGCCTCCTACACTCCCCCTACTGGGCATTGAGCTCACAACCTGGGCATGTGTCCATGACTGGAATTGAACCCAGGACCTTCAGTCTGCAGGCCAATGCTCTGTCCACTGAGTCAAGCCAGCTAGTACTGAGGCGAATCATTTTATTTCTCCAGGCATGCTTCTTCACTAGTAAAATGCAGTTGGTGGCCTGGAGTAGCTCTAAGATCTCCCACTATATTGAACTCTCTATGGTTCCAGATGTTCTTCAATTCATAAAATTCTTTCTCAGCTTTATAGTATAACTACCATCTAGTTTTCTCCACAAAAATGATGGGTAACAATGGTGTTATTTTATCATTGTTGTAATTTAGCAATAATGTCTGTGTAATTTTATTCCAGTTTGGAAGTCATTTCCATATATTACAATCCCAAACCAAGTCATGGAAACAAAAGCTACGATCAATCTACCTTTGATTTTGCCTGCCTTATTGCCAGGTGAGCGTTTATCAGGCTGCCTGTACTCTTCTAGAAGCCAATTTAGATTTTACCATTTTATCTCAATGATTGAAGTATTACTGACTTTTCAATTGCTCTCTAACATGAAACACATAATCTCTTCAAACTGTTTTGAAGTGCCTTTGTCACAGCCAAACTGCCGAGGAGGCTTGAGTGCGGTCTTTAATTAACATACTTTATTGAAGTCTTTAGGAGAAATCAACTTTCCCATGCTTATTTGACATAGGTCCCTTATTTCAAATATCTTTTTCATCTCAGAACTCTTTGGTTTGTGAACAGGTCCTACAATTCAAATTCAGTGACACATATGCCAAATTAGAATTCATTTTTCATTATGTGGTAATGGATTTCCCGGCTAAATTTTCACTTGAGTTAAGAGGTAAAATGAAGACATAGCATGAACATGAGGATAATATGCTTGAAATAGTTTCTCTTTTACAGAAATATTTAGTACCATCAGTTACTGAAATTTCCATTAAATATGTTGCTGTAAGGTTTAATTTGAATGATGATGCTATCTCAGGAAGTGAACGAGAAGAAAAATTAATGTTAATCATATGAGAAAATCTCATGAGAAAACAGTGAAGCAAGTTAAAGGGAAATGTGGTATAATTATAAACTAAGCCTGTGACAGTTATATGGCTATACTGCAGCTCATACTCTCCAGTGGTATAAGTCTTGTAATTGGAAACATTTACAGTGCCTGATAAATAGAAGAGCACTACATTAGAGAGTAGCTGAAAAGTCATTGTGGCTACTGCCATGTACTCTCATGTAAAGTCTTTTCCTAGGTATTTGAGGATTGGGCTAGATGAAGTAACATAAGTACAGATGTGCCCTTCTTTATAGAATGCAGATAAATGTGTAGAATAACAGTAGCTCCTATTTAAAGATTACTTGCTAAGAGCCAAACACTATCCTGAATATTTTGCATACATCATCATCATATTTAATCTTCACAACAAGTCTAGATGTTAGAATCTATTAAATTTTCCATGTAGTGATAAGGACATTGAGGCACAGAGGAACTGGGGAATAACCCAGGTAACCTCTGTACTAGCACAGGATTTATGTTAAACAGTCTCAGGTAGACCACAACAATAATTATTAGAACCATCTAGTATTGCTGTAAAATCTACCCATGTGTCACCTCAAACCAGCATACACTTCAGAAAATTTAAAATTTTCCCTTGGATATGCTTCAAGAGCTTGCCCAGGAGACTGAGAACAGGCAAGCAAATGAATGCTTTTCCCGGGGCACAGATCAGGATTACTACCATCACTCTTCTATCCATTGCATCTAGATCTTTGTAAAAAGTTAATCTTTAAGAACAATGTCAATCAACATTTCTGGGGGGAAAGTTTAAAGATGGTTAAAATCACTTTATTGACAGAGATTCTCTTATTATAGATCAGTATATCAGTTTGGATCTCAGCAGGAAATAGAAGGCACACTCAGTTAGGATCACTAAGAGCTTTTAATGAAGGGTGTGGGAATGTTTAAAGTTCCCAGCTAGAGATGTCACAGAAACCAGAGAATACCAACAGCAGGAGACTATGACCACCATTAGGCCTCAGTAGCAAAGGGAAGAGTGATTCTGAGTGTGAGCTAGATGGAAGAAGTGGGGGTTCCCAACAGAACCTATCACTCATAGAGAGAGGCAGTCACTACTTGTGTGGCCAGAACTGAGAAAGGATGTAGGGAAGAACTACCCCTGCCACTCTTCCCTCTCATTCTATAATCTATTGTTCTGCCCTCCATTGGTTGAATCTAACCTGAAGCCAGAAGGCAAAAAAGCCCAGGGAATGTAGATGAGAGGGGTTGACTCCTTAGAACACACAAAATAAAGTAGCAGAAAATAAGTCAATGGGGAAGTAGAAAGTGATAAATGGAGATTAGCCAACACTCCACACATTTTGCAACTCAACATCCATTCTTGTCTAATAGAGAGCAAATCACAAAAATCCCATATGTCAACAAATCAGCAAAGGGTGAAGTCAACTTAATCATGCCCTCCATGAATCCTAAATTACAACATTAGCCAGATGGCGTTATAAAAAAGGGGAAGAAAATCGAATTATTTGACATAAGACATAGCTACTATCCCTACCCCTTTAGCCAATCACAAGATCAAAGTCAATAATTATAGTTCTCTTCTTCCCCTATCTAATTTCTTATTTCCTTTACACGAGTCAGTAATATTGTTGGTTATGGTTCTCTACTTCCAAAGAATTAATATCTATGTTGGTCTTGACCTGACTCAGTCATCCAAGTTTCCAACTTACATTATTACTGAACATGGGAATACAAATAAATTCCTTAAGAAGTTCCCAGTTCCAAGTGTAGTCATCCTTCTCTGCTTTGTGCAATAATAGTTTCCCCGTGGTAATTTGGATGAATCACCACAGTTTACAAATTGATCCCCTATTTCACTCCTTAGTTCAGTAGAAGAGGAGTTCAAAATGGCTGGGTGGCAATTTCATTTCCCAGTTCCATTACTAGGATATTTGGAATAAACATCTCTCTTGGGTAGTAGGACTTCCAGTCCAAGTTTGTGTAGATAGGAAGAAAATGATTGTGAATGAATTATTAGGTACTATAGTGAGAGAGTACTCTTTTCTTCATCAAATTGAATGACTATGGAGAAACGACACAATATATGTACGGTCTATTATTTCAAGGCATGCCACATCTTATAGGGAAGGACCTCAACTTTTTTGTTGTCGTTTTTTTTCCTTGTCCCAGATGGCACTGCAATCGAGTAATTAGTTGTCCATTGCCACCATTCTATCAGGTCAGATGATTTTGAGTGATGGGCTCAAAGTAAGGTTGGTAGATTCTGTGGCATGATCTCTGGCATTCTTTGGTAGTGGTAAAATAATAAATTACTTAACTAGAAGCAATCTTGCATTGGCTAAATGGCAAAGAATAAGCCATTCTGTAGATGTACAAATGGTGGAACTGTCAGAAGTATTATAGAAAGGAATGGTTAGTCTGCATCTGTGTGAACTCTCTATTTCTGTGAGGACAAATCACTCCCTCCTTTCATGAAGGAAGACATTTTGTATAATCACACTTCAATTATGTGGCTGGTTAGTCCACTGGAACATGATAAATTGGGTCAATATTAGCCTCGTTCTTTTTTTGTCACTCGGGCACAAAACAGGTCAGCATTGTTCAGAAAATGTCATTGAGCTCATGCAGTCTCCTTCTCGCCAGCATAGTTACTGAGCAAGAACCAGGAATCTGTAAACAGGTGTACTGATTTTCACAAGAACACCGAGAACAAGACCACAAACAGGTCTTCTTGTCTCTGATTATCAATACCCTTTTCTGCAGCAGATGCTCTTTTGGAAATTGAATCCTTGCACTTTGTTCCTATTTAGATAGATCAATTCAACTTTCATTATTCCAGACTTCTCTGTCCGTAATCTTCAATCTTGTCCTTTATAAATTCTTGACCAGCCAACCAAACCAGTAGGCATTACTCAGAAATTAGTGTAGAATTGGACCTTCCAAATACAGCAAACAGTCAAATTTACTCCTCAAATCATTGCCAACTGGAAAGATTTCCCTTCTGTCTGCCTGTCCCTTTGTGGTGCCATACTCCAGCTGGTGACTGCTGTACACCAGGCAGGCCCATTGGCAAACCAGGTCTCTGTGAATTCATCATCTGTTAATTGGCTCATTGGGTTCTCTTCTGTTATTCAAAACTGATCATACCATTGGTAGGGGGTTGGAGAAGTACAGTGAAGCAGTAATATATATATATATATATATATATATATATATATATATATATATATATATATAGACTAGACTATATAGTCATTATATATAGACTATATAGTCATTATATATAGATTAGACTATATATATAGTAGTTAAGCCGTATGCTATGTAATTTACTTGTGTCTTCCAAACTTAGCCCTGATCTTGAACTAGCATTTCCAATAATATTGGAATACTACTGCACACCAGTGGCTTTATGATTTGATGGGTCAAAAATTACTGGATTACTTGGCAAACTACATTGTACAGTGATCAACCAGGATCTTCTTTTCCAGTAAATAATTTTTATAGAGAGAAGAGATTATCGTAGCTTTGCTTTATTAAATGAGTATTACTTATTGGTCAAAGTTCCACTGACCTTTAGCTCTTTTGTAAAAAGCACAGTAAGCTCCCTGCAAATATTTGGTAAATAATTATTCAAGTGATGTCACTTCAGTAATTAATTTTAAAGGATTCTTCAAAGAGTTGCTAAGGTGGCAATTTTAGACTCATTGCTGACTGTTTATTTTTAGGTACCATTTAAGTAAGTTGTGCAAATCAAATTGGTTGTGTGTGTGTCTTAAGACAGTTCAGGAATTCAGAAATTAATCATAGTTAATTCAATAATGACAAGGCCAAAGTGATTATTGAATTAAAATCTAGATGCTAATTTGTATTCTGCATCCTAGTGACTTTTGCATTTTGTTTTATTGTAGAGAAAATTGTAAAGAAAAAGTATGTTTTGAAAGTGGAGCTCACATCTACCTCAGAAAGCTTAGGAAAACTCAGTACACATTTGAATATCCTAAGTGACTTGGATCATGATTTAATCTGATATCTATGCAGAAGAGAACTTGGAAAATTGAATGAAAAAAAGAGCTTATTCAATGTCTTGAATATTGATGAGCCTAGGCCACCAATGGATAAACAGGTAATGTTTAAGAGAGTACATATAATAATTTTACTAGAGATCTTCTACATACTTCTCTAATTGAGGTCAATTTAAAAGTGATTTTTGGCAATTTGATTAGTGTTAATCCTCAAATCACAGATATAATTGGCTGTGTTGGGGTATTTTTAATTTTGTTTTGTTCTTTGCACAGGTATGGCTCTGTCCATTTAAGTCACTGCATAGAATAGATCTATTAGTTTTGTGGAATTAAATTTTTTTCTTTAAAAAATAATATGTTTTTTATTGATTTTAGAGAGAGGGGAATAAATAGGGAGAGAGAGATAGAAACATCAACGAGAGAGAAACATCAACATGGATCAGCTTCCTTCTACCTGCCCCCCAACGGGGATTGAGCCTACAACCTGGACAGGTGCTCTGACCGTGAATGGAACCAGTGACCTCTTGTTAAATCACTGAGCAACACTGGCAGGCTAAAATTTTCATTGTTTTATTTCAAAGGATATTTTGGGACACTGGTATATGAACCCCATGATATAGACCCAGTTATTTATAGATGCACAGTAATTGTTCAGTGGGTGGCCTCTAAGTAGATCCTGTGGGAATCTACATAATACTCACTAAGGTCTGAAGAGGCTCTGGTGTGCACACAAGAGTTTTGACTTTTTCTAGGACAATTTACTTGTTTAAAGTTTTCAAGTTTTCTGCATGACAAGTCTCCAAGTGTTTAGGTTTTTGGCAAAGTGACATAAATCAAAAATTTAAATTGAAAAAGGTTCAACCCATTTCTTTTAAATGAAGGAGCTGACAATTTTGTGATTTATAAGCATTTAAGCTGTCACTGGCCACCTAGTGCCTTGCTAATGATTTTTCCCCTTTAGATGACAAATCCAACTGATTAACTGCCCTAATTGCTACTGTGCACATCCTTCCTTAGCAGGAGTCTAAGTAATTTGGAAGATGTTTTTTAACTAGAAATTTGCTTGAATCATTCAAATGCAGCTAGAAAATTTCTTTATAAATATACTTGCAATACTCAAATTCACTATGTGTCTGAGTTAAATAGACAAGTAACCTTAGACATGTTTGGTGGTTTATTTGAATAGTAGGGGTATGTTAATCTTTAGGAAGAATGTCTATATAATGTGATATAACAGATTAAAGACAAATGTTGTTGAAAAATAATTATAGACATAAACGAAAGGTGTATTACTCAAAACACAAATTAACTTAAACTCATTTAAAAAATAGTATTAGAGGGTATAAATTTTATGCACCATATCCTTAAGATATGTCATATGATTCAAAATACTGCAAAAATTACATTGATTACTTAAAAGGGGTAAGTATTAATAAAACAGAAAGGCAAGTACTGCATGATCTCACTTACATGTGGAATCTGAAAGAGTCAAATTCATAAATTAGAGAGTAGAATGGTGGTTGCTAGGGGCTAGGAGTGGGGAAAGAGGGGCATGGGTGGCCAAAGAGAACAAAGGTTCAGTTTCATGGGGTAAATGAATTCTGGAGATCTAATATTCAGCCTAGTGACTAGTTAATAATGCTATATTGTATACTTGAGTTTTTCTAGGATAGTAAATCACAAGTGCCCTCACTACACACACACACACACACACACACACACACACACACACACACAAACACACACACACAGTGGTTACTATGTGAGGTTATGAATTTGGTCATTAGCTTGACTGTGGTAATTATTTCACAATCTATATATAAATCAAGATGTCACATCGCATACCTTAAATATATACAATTTTTATTTGCATCGCTCCACTTTTTGTTTTTGTCAGTTACACTTAATGTCATGTCCTGGAAGCTATCTCCTGCCAGTATAAATGGTTAAAGCAACAAAATTAAACTCTTACAGAGAAGAATAATTACATGTTTTATAAGCTAGAATTCATGAGTTGCTAAAAGGTTTATTTAAATTATTCTGTGTTATTCATTAGATTCCACATGTGCGTGAGATCATAAACTGATTAATAGAATAGATCCAGAGATACAGAAGCATGGAACAGACTGAGGAATTTCAGAGGGAAGACGGGTGGGTGGGTGGGGAGAGATTAATTGGGGAATGTATCTATATATATAAAAGCCTAAGTGACCATTACGACCAGACGACCGGATGACTGGCCGGTAGCTATGACGTACACAGACCACCAGGGGGCCAGTGTGCAGGAGCTGCCCCCTGGGGGTCAGTGTACTCCCAAAGCCAACTTCCCATGGCTGGCCAGCCATGATCTGTCCCAATTGGGACTGGGTGAGATGGCCCCAATCGGCCCTGATTGCTGGCCAGGCCGAGGGACCCCACCCGTGCATGAATTCTTGCACTGAGGCTCTAGTGAGCATATATTCATAGCCCATGGACACAAACAATAAAGTAGTGAAGTCCTGGAAGGGGCAAGTACAGGGTGGAGGGGGTCAATGGGAAAAAAAGTGAACATTTGTAATACTTTCAACAATAAAGATACATTTTTAAAATAAATAAATAAATTGCTCCATTATATTCTAACAAATGTTGTCTCTGTTGATTATCCTAAGATCTCACCCAAACTCTGGCATGCACATCAAAAAAGCTCAGTTTATGTATTAGTAAGCTGCTTTTACTTCCAATTTGTGCCACAATGTTATTTTTGTTTGAACATTTACTCCTATTCTCCCCTCTGAAGTGTTCTGAAGTCAATTTTGAGACCCTCTGACAACTACACTGTCCACAAAGTCACCTGTAGAAGCTGTAGCATCACCACTGTCCATGAAGGGAATGCCAATGTTTATCTACACTAATAAAAGAGAAAGATGCAAATTGACCATACCTTCATGACACCCACCAGCCAATCAGGAGTGTGTATGCAAATTAACTCAACAAAGCTGGCGGGAGCGGCCGGGGGCGGGGCGGGACGTAGGCGTTCTGCACCGCCCCAGCAGCTCAGGGCCTCTGGGCAGCGTGCGAAGGCGGAAAGGTGGCTCCGGCCAGAGCGAAGGCAGTGCTGGCAGCCAGGGGAAGGAAGGCCCATTCTTGCACGAATCTTTGTGCACCAGGCCTCTAGTGTGTGTATAAAAGCACAAGTATAAAACTGAAAAACGTTCTTTGTCCATAGGGTATGAGGTCAAACATGTCACCTTAAACTTACTACATCAGTCTTAAACTCTTCAATCCAGTTTAAACAGTGAGTTAAAAAATTGTTTCAGATTTAAATTAGTTGACTTAGCTCTTAATATATATACAAGTAACAACAACCAAAGAAAATACACAAGAAAAAAACACAAAATTGAAAAGAAGGGTGCAGTCAAAAAAGTATGTGTTTGGTGTGTTTTTTCCAGATTTTAAATGAATATTCAGGGAAAAAGATTCTGTGAGCTGCAACTCCTGGAAAAGATGGTTATTCTGTAAACCACATGTAGCTTTTCACTATCTTGTCCTGAGGAAATAGCGGAATGTACAATACATAATTTATCTGACTCAGATGGCAGTTCTGTTTCTGGGAAATAATAACAAAATATCGTTAATCTAACACTATCGCCCATATTTGACAACTGCACTAATTGTCAGAGATTCAAATTGTATTCTAGCAATGTGTATACATAGCCACTAAGTGGGGAGTAGAGGAAAGGGGATATATGTAACTGTCCTTTCAGCCAAATTAATTCTGGAAAACCTTTCATAACAAACTGGGTGAGTCCCCAACTTCTTGTTTAGTTAACGATTTGCTCATTAATGGCTTTGGAAACACTTGTGGTTGAGCAGAAACTGTCTATTTAAAAAGTAATGAGAAAATAGTTCAAGCATTCTGACAGATTGTTTTTAAAGAATAAGTGAAAGTAACATGAAAACAGATACTTCCAATGGGGGAAACATATTCTGCAGTCTTATTTGCATATCACCTCCTTTAAAGTACCATTATCTCAAACATCAGTAGCTGCTATATTTCAAAAGGTTCCTGCAAGCTTTTTGAGTTTTATTTTGTTTTTGTTTCTGTGTTTGCACTCCAAAGGGCTCAAACAGGGATTTGGCAGTGCCTTTTAATACATATTTCTAAACACATTCTGACTTTGCAGAGATACCTTTCTAGGTCTTAGCTATGGGGAAGAAAGTACTTCTAAAGTCATGGGGAATTCAGGCAAAGGCAACACTTAGGCAACACCTCCATCTTCACTCGGTGTGCTCCATACAGACCCAAACTCGAAACGCCAGAGAAAAAACTAGACATCAAAAGTTTCTTTTTTAATCCAACTATTCATTTTGTTAGGCAGACAGACTACTGATATACTATGATAGTTCAGAATTAAAGTTTGGTAAATATGGCTTCAGATGAACACTGAAGAGATTTGTGTTTGCCATTGAATTATCTCTGGTGTCAAGTGAATGACTGCCGGTAAATGCAGGCTAGCCAGCTGTCCAGGAATCCCATGTTTTTTAAAAGTATAGACATTAATATATCTGTAATTAGCATAATTATTAATATACTAGAAGCCCAGTGCATGAAAATTCATGCACTGTAGGGGGGGTCCCTCAGCCCGGCCTGCCCCCTCTCACAGTCTGGGAGCCCTCAGGGGCAGGGGATGCCCCCATCACACCTCTGCTGCTGCCATTGCCAGCAGCGCAAGCCTCAGCCTGCCCTGGTTACCTGAGCCTCGGGAGGCCGTGGGAGGCTGGACAGCTGCCATCCAAGGCTTGCCTGTGCCTCCAGCCCGTCCTGGGTGGCTGGGGGGCTGAGTGGACTGGGGGACCCCAGAGGCAGGCATGCAGAGCGGCCAGACCCACCTGGGTGCGGGCCAGGCTGTGCCACACGCCTGCTGCCCCAGCAGGGCTGAGGGGACTGGGAGCTGCCATCTTGTGGCTGTGGGTGTTGCCATCTTTGTGAGGGCATGATGGTCAATTAGCATATTCCCTCTTTATCAGATAGGATAATTAATTCATAAGTATACTATTATTATTACCTTTCTGATGGTGATGATGATGATTAGTGAGTCAAGTTTAGTGATGAAGAAGATGGAATTTAAATCTGAATTACTGATTTTGAATCCCAATTTCCAATTTAGTAACTTGAGGCAAATTACTTGATCTCTCTGTCTATTTATTCATGTATCAGATTGTATCTAATTCATAGGGTGTTGTCAATAAGAAAAGTTACTTGTACTTCTGCTTAAAGAAAAAAATATTAAGTGATATTTTTAACAAAAGAAATGAAAAGTATAATTTTAATAAATATTAAAATTTATTTAGTAAAATATTAATTATTGTGTCAAATTCTGCCATGGGCATAATTTTTATTTTTATAGACAGGTTATAAATCAATAAATACAACAGAATTTATTGTTTCATAAGTAAGAAGTAAATTTTGTATTGGGGATGTGTTTCAACAAACCTTTTATTATTTAATGCTGACTGACAATTATAACAATTTTAAATATGAGACATCTGCATAACATTTTTATCTAACCAAATGAAAACAAGTATAAATTGCTTTAAATCATTTTATAAATATAGATACATTATCTTTGACAACATATTTATGTGTTTTATATATATGCATGTTATGTATAAAATATATGCATGTATGTATCAAGTATTCTTCACATTTTTGCTTAAACTGTCAAGCAATTCTGAGTAATAGGGTAGAAAGAACACAATTAAAGTCCATTTTTAAATTGTAACTAAAATGCATTACTATTTATAAATCAAACCAAGACAATTTTCTATGAAAACTTGGAAAGTGGAAAATATTTGGTTTGAATTCCATATACACATATGAAGGACTGCAGGAAGTTCTGAGCCTTTATAACTGGCAAAAAAAAAAAAAATGCTGATTCAATAGACAGAGTAAGAAAGTGTATTAAAATTGATAAATGCCTATGTTAGTTAGAAATTTCTCCATTGCAAGAAACAGGCCAATTAATAAAATAGTATACATATTTGAGCTTAAAAATTATGGTACATATACCTAAAACTGGAACATGCCCAGAAATTGGGAAGGCATTAGCCAGGCTTGAATATCTTCAAAGACTGCAATTTCTTGTATTCCCTTGTCTGTCTTTCATTGTGACTGCTCCACACCAGTCTGGAATTCCTCAGAATTATAGAATGGCTGCTTCCTCACTCAATTCCAGCAAATGAAATTATTCTCTCCAATTAATTTTTGTTGAAAATTAAGAACACTTTCTTCCAAGAAGCCTGTATAGAGAATATATACTCAACTCATATCTAATTCACTTTAATAGGATCAGAGCCCATCCCTCAACAATAAAAATCATGAACAGCTTGAAGAATTATGCTGACTACCTTGGAAGAAAGATTTGAGGATAGGTTCAGGGTTTACAGAGTTCGATGGACTGATGGGGAAGGGGTGAAGGCCTGAAAGGCAATTCAGAAAATGTTAGCAAAATGAAAAGAGAATAGGTAATGGTCAGCCCAAATCAGTAAGTTATATATATATATATACATATAACTTACTGTAAGTAAAATCCGTAAGTTATATATAACTTACAGCCCAAATCAGTAAGATATATATATATATATATATATATATATATATATATATATATATATACACACACACACATACACACACACACACACACACACACACACACACACACACACACATATATTAGAGGACCAGTGCAAGAAATTGATGCACAGGAGGTGGGGGTCCCTCATCCTGGCCTGCAGCCTCTCCAATCCGGGACCCCTTGGGGGATGTCCGACTGCCGGTTTAGGCCCGATCACGCAGGGATGGGGCCTAAACTGGCAGTCGAACATCCCTCTCGCAATCCAGGACCACTGGCTCCTAACCACTCCCCTGCCTGCCTGCCTGCCTAATGGCCCCTAACCACCTCTGCCTGCCTGATCACCTCAACCACCTCTGCCTGCCTGCCTGATCACCCCTAACTGCTTCCCTGCTGGTCTGATCTCTCATAACCGCCTCTGCCTCAGCCCCTGCACCTGGGATCCAGCTTCCCTCCTCTGGCCGGCTGCAGGCACCCAGTACCCAGGCTTACCTCCCTCTGGCTGGCCAAAGGCACCTGAGACCCGGGCCAGCTTCACCTGGGCCGGCTGCAGGCACATGGGACCAGGGGCGGCTTCGCCCAGGCCTGCCACAGCCACAGGCTCCCGGGACCCTGGGCGGCTTTGCCCGGGCCGGGCTTTGTCAGGAAGGACATCTGGGAGGTCGTCCGGACTTATTAGCATATTACCCTTTTATTAGTATATGTTTTATTAGTATGTATACATACATATATATATATATATATATACATATATATATATATATATAATTAAAATATTGTTATATCCTATAATTCTTGAAGGATAAAATGTGGATATAGTGGTATTATGAGAGTTTATATAGAAGTAATAGAGAATTAATTTCAAATAGGAAAAACAATATCAAAGCAGAAGGAATGAGTTTTACCCATTAGATAACTAGTCCTTCAGTTTAGCATTCTGGGACATTGGTGGAAAAATTATAGCAGGAGAAAAAGAGGCACTAAAAAATTGTTGGTATAAGTTTGAAGGAGTAAATCCACCATGTAAGATTTTAATGTAACTGAAGACTTTCCTAAACTAATCTGACTCGAACAAGGGATCTTCATGAAGCCTGAAATTTATGGCATTCAGCAGAACTGTTTACAACCAGAAATTAAGCTCATTTTAGTGTAAGAAGCTTTGAATAAGGCTGATTTTTAGGAACTGCTGAAATTCCAAATTAAATAGCTTTAATTTACTGGTATCCCTGCTTTGCAATACATGCAGTCCAGCCTGGTATCTTTGTTTCTCATTAATCATTGATGCTTTCAATTCACTTTGTTAAGCACCCACGTAGCCAATATATTGGACTACACACATTTCTCAACTGTTTGTCTCACAATAGAAAATCCATGTGGATGTGGCAACAGCTCTAAAATTTACAAAGAGAAATAGAAAGACAGAAAAAGAAAGAGGAAGAAGGAAATGAAGAAAAGAAAGATAAGAAAAATCCTGTGTCAGTACAATACATATCTGATGGTTACACATTTCCATTCAGATCTCAGATATATAAATAAATCTGTCTATCTTGTCAGGATTCTACAAGTTATTAAAGTCGTTTTAAGAATTAATTTCTAAATTTCTTCAAGGATCTTCATTCATCGTTTAGGCACCTTAATCAATGTTTTTTCTTCTTTTACTTCCAAGTCTGTGCTATTAATGATTCCGTCCAATTACTCAGTGTCTAATATGTACCTGAAACTGGGCCTGGAGCATTATTTATCTATAACAACGATTTTTGTTCAAGTTAATTATTCTAGCCCACATATGAATTATGGAGAAACAGAGATTCAGAGAAATTTTTTAAATTATCCAGCCAATAAAACTGAGAGGAGGCAAAGCCTAGATTTTATCTCAGATGTATAAAATTATTTTCTGAGCAGTAAATGCCACTGTAATCTTTCTATTGGGTTACATTTTTTCTTTGTTTTCTCATATATTAGGGCCAAAAAAGGAAATATTTATGTTAAGGAAGGAATGCCTCTTGCATATTACCAGTGTTTTAGAAGTGTAGATTTCTTCATATCTTAACACAATAAAGTAAGACAAAGGGAAAATGTCCATTCCTGGATTTCATAAAACATCAACCCTCCAATTTGAAAGACTGAAATATTTGGGGATGGAATAACTCACTTTATTAGACACAGAAGAATAGAGTAAAAAACTAATGTTTACCACCATTGTGTCTACAAAAACAGGGAGTAACCAATCAGGCTTAGAAATCAAACATCAAGGTGTTAGAATTAGCTGAAAATTTTCTCCTCTTGGCCTGATATTTTGTGTTTGCCGTTCCAAGTTCACCCTCTAGACTTTTCCTCTTGCAACACTGGAAGCTGACCTATAAAGGCTGTATCTACCTGCTCCCAAATTTTGGGGCTTCTGTTTGGGTTCAGCCAATGGGGAGTTTTAGTAGAAAATGGGGGTATAGAAAGAAATTGAGGCTGTGTTTTTTATTTTATAGACTCCCTTCCTTCAGGGTCACATCTGTACTCCTCTAAAAGGGAGACCATTTCTTGTTCCATCTTTTTTCCAGCTAGGACATTAACTAATAAAATAATTGGCTTTTAAAGTAGTTCTAGGAAACAGGACTTCCCACCTTTTAGGATTATAATAGCATATCAAAATAAGATTCCATGATTGAGCTGCTCCTACATTTGAGAAGAGAACAAATAACCTTCTTGCTGTGGATACTGGGCCAGTGTAATTCCATGGCATGTGGTTGCATCAGGATAACTCAAATTATCCTCACTGGTAGCATGGGATGAGGGATGTTATGCAGATGGAGGTCAAGTGGCTAAAGCACTTGATAACAACCCACCCAAAACTCACACACATTTAAGAAATCAGAATTTCTCTTCATAAAAGATTGTGTAGATGTATCACATGATCTCACTCATCAAGGGGAAATAATGAACAACATAAACTGATGAACAAAAACAGACCCCGAGTCAGGGAAGCATCGATCAGACTGTCAAACCTCAGAGGAAAGGTAGGGGAGGGTGGGGGTAAGGGGGAGAGATCAACCAAAGGACTTGTATGCATGCATATGAGCCTAACCAGTGGTCACGGACAACAGGGGGGTGGGGGCATGTGTGGGGAGGGGTTTGGGATGGGAATGGGGGGATGAGGACAAATATGTGATACCTTAATCAATAAAGAAATTAAAAAAAAAAAAAAGATTGTGACCATTGATCCCTGAATTAACCAGGCCTTTTTCTTTCTGTATTCTGAAGCTTTGACATCTGGAGTCTTGCTGCCCCTGAGGATCTGCCCTCCCAGGGTGAGCCAATTTCAGAGATGGTAGACAACGCAAATGTGAGCATGCTTGTCAGACACAAGCCAGCTGATCCAGAGCCCACGCCCCAACCGCCTCCCCTAGGACTCTCACTCTCTGGACCACCATTCACCTGCCCCAAACACCACAAGGGCCCCAGACAACCAGGGACAGTCCCTATGCACCAGAGCCCACTGAAACTGGACAATCCTAAGCCTGTTCATCCTACTTCACCCATTCTTTCACATGAAAACCACAATAAAGGTTCTCGCTCACAGTCCCCTGTCTCCCTCTCTCTGTCCCTCTCCCTTTGCCCCATGACTGACCCTGGTGCTTCTTCATATGCGCCCCCTCCCCCCAATAGCACAGCACAGCACAGCATGTCCCTTCCTCCTGGGAACAGTAATAACTATTTTCTTACTGTCAATTATTTCCTGATCTTTTGGCTTTACTATATCTTAAATTTTCTATTCGTATACTATATTTTATGTCTCAAAATATATTTTATTGATTTCAGAAAGGAAGGGAGAAAGAGGTAGAAACAACAATGATAATGACAATCACAGTTAAGATGCTTAACTTAGTGACTTTACTAGAGTTAATCAACACACACGGTCTCTTGTGTGCAGAAGATTTCTTTTGTCCATTCCTCTTAATAAAATTAAGTGTCATCAGTGATGTAAGTATTCCCTTACTCTCTTACTTAGGGCTGTGGTCATAAGAAACTTGAAAGATCTCTTGTTTGTGCCAATATCTCATTGCTGTGAGATATTGATGAGAATATTCTAATTGAATGTGATTATGATAAATTAACAAGTCTTCAAAATGCTATAGTAAGATACATCTACACAATAGAATGGTTTATAAACCTTGTAAAATTTTAGAAACTTGCCACCTCAAGAAAGTGTTCTTGGGTTCGGTAGTATAGTGATTATCTCAGAATATCCTCTTTAAAGTTAAAGCAACTTGCTGCACCTTGCACTGCCCACCATGAATAAAAAGGTTCAATGCTTACTGGGACCCTTGGATTTTGAGACAACATGCATCAGATTTATGTGGACTTCCCTGACCCATTACTGGATAACTCATAAATCTGCCAGTTTTGAATGGTGCCTAGAATAACTAAAGACTCTGCAGCAGGGAAAGATGCCTTTCAATTTGGAGTCAATCAGCAGACCCGATAGTATCGGAAATGTTTATGGCAGACAGAAATGTTCTATGGAGCTTTTGGAAAGCCCCAACAAGAGAATTAGCACTGATCCCCGAGTTTTGAGAGGAGGTCATGGATTTTTCAGTCACCAACTCTTCTCCATTTGAAAAGTACCCTGTGACCTAATATTGCTCCCCAGTAGAAACAAAATACTTGCCCATGGGATAACAAATAATCATTCATCTCTGACTGCATATAATCAACAGGATATTAACTGATCTACTGAGTTATAAAATTGGATGAGTACAGTAGGGTGTCGCTGTGTAATGGAAAAGGAATTTATGAGACTGGACCTGAGCAGGTCTGAAATGCACAGATAAACTGCAGAAGAACTGAATTCAGTGATGCTCATATGCCCCTGTTGTCACTGCTTAACAATCTCTCTCATAACCTACATATATGGTTAATGTGATCACAAAGTTAACATCTAAACCAGGACACCCTTGAGAGTGAAAAGTGGCACTAAGAATAATTAATAGACAGTGGGTGTAAGTCAGCAGTGTTCTCGACAAACCAGGATCTATCATCACTCTACATATGACTCCTTGATAGACAAAAAAAATGAAAGAAAGAAAATGTATGGATTTAATTTCTAGATAATGTAAACCATATGCAATAAATGGCCAAAATTTGATAGTTCCTACATTGCAGTCCCAATCAGGAATGTCCTTGAAAAGCCATAGTATGGGGACATCCCTTTAGTCAGCAGTCTTTGGGAAGAAGAGTTACATCACTTCATATAAAAGGAGAGATAACCTGAGAAACAGATCCATGAGTAATGGCTAATCAAGGACTTAGAAAAAGCAAAAATTGGAAGATTAGTGACAAGGGAGTTAGGGGTGAGGTATGGACCTCTCAAAACAAGCAAAGAGTGTAAAAATATTTCAATCCTTATAAATGTCTGCCAGTAGACTGTCACCATGAATGAAGCCTTCAAAAAATAAATGGAGCATATGAACTACCTTGTGACTGCCAGCCATCCAGGTACTTTCTCAATGGGCCTATTTACAAAGAAGATACTGATTATGGGAATGGGGTCTATCTATCTACTGAATAAGAGATGTTTTCCCTCCCAGGTTGATTTGGCTACAGTTATTGCTCTCAAACTGCCAAAAGTAAAGGCCAGTGTTTCACTCCCAATTTTGTTTTATTTCTTGGGGGTAATAACTGGCCACCTGATGACATGCTGATTAGCTTAGGAGCCTTAAATGATGGAGATGTTGATTAGATAGACTTTGTTACAGTAAAAATCAATCTCAAACTATCAATGGCTTAAAACAATAATATCAGCAGCAAAAACTACTTCTCTGTTCATGTTACATGTGTTCATTGTGGGTCTGCTCCATTTGGCTTCATTTCTAATATTCTAATCTGAGGCCAACTGTTAAGGACAATTTCAGCCTGGGATATCCAGCTATTTTGACAAAGAGCAAAATCAGAAGAGACTGAAACAAATTAATCACATAATTCATTAAAAGTCTCTACTCCCTGTGTGCAAATAACATAATCACATCCACTCATTTTATTTTGACCAAAACAATCCACATGATGAAGCCCAGTAATAAGGGTGGGAAAGTATACTCTAACTAGAGGCCCAGTGCATAAAATTCGTGTACTGGGGAAGGAGGTGTCCCTCAGCCCAGCCTGCACCCTCTCCAATCTGGGACCCCATGGGGGATGTCCGACTGCTGGTTAAGGCCTGATCCCTGTTGGGCCAAAACCGGCAGTTGGACATCCCTCTCACAATCTGGGACTGCTGGCTCCCAACCACTCTCCTGCCTGTCAGCCTGATCACCCCCTAACCACTCCCCTGCCAGCCTGATCAATGCCTAACTGCTCCCCTGCCAGCCCAATTGCCCCCAACTGCCCTCCCCTGCTGGCCTGGTCACCCCTAACTACCCTCCCCTGCTGGACTGATTGCCCACAACTACCCTCCCCTGCCGGCCATCTTGTGGTGGCCATCTTTGACCACATGGGGGCAGCCATCTTTGATCACATGGGGTGGCCATCTTGTGCGAGGGCATGAGGGTCAATTTGCATATTACCTCTTTATTATATAGCATACCATATATCAGGAGGATGGGCAAGTCACATAAGCAAAAGGCATTGGAATATAATTATTTTACAAGGAAAGGAGCTGATAGCTGTGACAATAATTCAGTCTTCCTCAAAATGAGAAGAAACCACTTCACCTGACCCTGTAAATACACACAGGAACAGACATATATTCCAGAAGCATGTTTACCATCTCTACCCATGATTATTCTGCTAGGACTTCCATATATGCAATTACAAAATGCTTTCTCAAATGCCAGGGTATTCCATACAAAATACCCTTTGATTAAGAGACATATGTTATAGCAATACAAAAATGACACTCAGAATTCATAGGTCTTACCACATCTTCCATCACTACAACATGTTTTATAGCATATCCAATAGTCTACAAGATTGGGGTATCAATCAAAAGGATGTATTATATGCCTTAAACCAGTAGTCAATATGCAATGTAATCTCTTCCATAGGTAGCATGTGTGTTTAAGAATCAAAGAATAGAATTGGTAGTGATTTCTCTCCCTATTAAAGTCCTAACCTATTGGAAGGATTTTAGCTCTTCATCTCTATTATACAGGCTCTCTGGTTATTTAGATTTCTGTACTCACAAAATGAATACTTTCACCAGGAAACACCATTATGATTTTATTAAATTGGAAGCTAAGACTGCACTCTGGTCAGTCTGTATTCACTACTATTTATTTTATTTTGATCCCACAGGCAAAGAAAAGATCATTGTATTACCTGAAGTAACTGATGCTGATTTCAAAGGAGAAAATTTATTTCTGCAACATGGGGAAAAAAGACAATGCCAGGAACCTCTGTGATTCCGGATTCACAAGGCTCCCCTTAGTAGTACCTTAACCAATAGTTCAGGTCACTGGAAAAATACAGGAGGATAACCAAAGACTTAAATCATGTAGAAATAAAGATTTGAGTTACTCCACCAGATAAACAATGCCAATCAAATTGGGTGTGATTAAAGGTTAGGAGTACATAAATTGTGGTAGAAGAAGGTACCTGTGATTACTATGGCTAGCTAATAAAGTGAAAATGATTACATTTGTGTTTATGGTAATTGTTCCTTTTCTTTCCTTTTTCTGGTAGTATCTAATACTCAGTGTAGCTTCTAGGACTTTTTGTGTCCTTTGTATTAAGGACACACATTTTTCACCTGGAGAAATGATGAGTGGGTGCCAAGAGATGAGTTATGCTCTATATTTTTCATCTCCCTTTCCAATATACTCCCCATTCCTTTCAAACCTACTCTTTGACAAGTTGGAACTGAATAAAATGCATCATCTAACATATAAATCGATTTATGAAAGTTAGCAAAAGGACTTAGATTTTGTTATTACATTTGAACACTCACAGTGAGTATCCACCACAAAAGAGGCATTAAATAATCCAGTAGACAACGCAACCTGGCCAGGTGATGTCAAACAGCCTCTGTCATCAGCCATGGCCAATGCTGGCAAATTTCTCTTAAATGGAGTAGACATGGTGTAGTGCCATGGATGGAGGCTACGCATGGGCTCAACAGCATGGGCTCTCTTACCAAGGCTACACCAGCTACTGCTACTTCCAAGTGTCCAAACTTCTAGCAAGTGGAACCAATTCTGGAACCCCAAAGAAACATCCTAGAGACCGATTGTAGTAGTAAGTTTTGTAGTTTATCTAATCTTCCTCTTGATAGTTTTCTCAAAGAAAGAGACTAACCATAATCCTAGAAGGGCTGTTTCCAGATGAGGTGAAATTATAAATAGCAAACCGATTAGGATGTAGTGGAAGCTACGATGTACCTCTCAGATGCGGCTGCTAGGGCTGAACCAATCACTTCCTCAGCTCCTGGCATATTGGCTGCTAATGGCTAACAGCTAATTCTCTCTTTAATGTTATATGACGTATGTGGGTCTTATTGTGGTAGAGATTCAGTAAATCATTTTAATCTAAAGGTTAATATTTTCCATTCTAGAGAAATTTCTCCTATCATTGCTTTGGCTATTTTCTCATAATTTTCTCCTTTTCTTTCTGGAATTAATAGTAGTTGGATGTGTTTTATTTTTTCTCTTCTATTTTCCATTGCTTTGTCTTTTTCCTTACTTACAAAACAGAAAGTTGGTGAGTGGTAAAAGTAAGAGGTTTAATTACTAGAGATGAATTTAACAAAAATACCACCCCTTTTTCATCTTTCACATCAACCACTGATGTTCAAGATAGTGGGAATAGTATAATTTTGCTCAGATTGATGGTTACATGAAGTGGAACTTTCCTGTCAATTTGTAATAGACATGTAGCATAAATGAGAAATAAACCTCTCTTTGATATCTTTGAAATTTGACATTATTACTAGTATATCAGTGCCATTTGGTCGAATGTGATCAGAAACAACCATAGTAAGCAAAGTTGAGGTTTTGGTTACTTGTTGCAACAAAGGAGACCACACACAGTGGAGAACTGTGAGGAATGTTAGTATTTGGTTGTAGGATAAAGTTGTTCATAGGATTTGGAGTGATGTTAGGTAATTTGGGGAAGGTTTTAAATAATCAAGCAGGTTTTGCTCTGGATTGGGTGTTTTCAATAAGCAAGGGTATAATCCTACGTTTTAGTATCTCAATTTCTTTTTTAATTTAGAAGGCAAGAAGAAGAGAGGAGCAATAATTGGTAAAGCAGCAGTTACATAACGAGTCAAATGAGGGGGATGTTTGGATGTGATCATGTTTTACACAGATTTCTTTTCTTTTCTTTTCTGTGCTCAGACATGATTACAGAGTGGTCTTGTTTTCATCTTGCTTTGTCATGGTTAAAATAACCTTGTCTAATGTTAGTGTTCTGTGAAATTATTTATGTCCAGCATGATAATACTACATCTTAGCCGTTAGAGCCAGGCCAGCTTCCAGGTCCTCTCTTTTGTCTAAGGCCAAAGTCAGGAGGGAGGACCTTAATCCAAGACATCCACATCTTTACCATTGTCAAAATTTTGCTGATGAGGAAGTTGCCTAGACAGTGTGCCTGTTTTTGACCTGGACTTAGTCTCCAACTCCTTATGTTGCAGAATAAATTGTTTAATCATATGACTTGACATTGGCTGTGCAGTTGCATTTAAAGCTCTAGATAGGATATGTAGACTAACTACAACACAGGAAAATATCAGAAATAAAATGGTTGCATTAGTTCTTATAAGGGAACTAGATGATCCAAAAAGGCAATAAAAAACATATCTGAAAATACAAGCTTTCTTTGAGAGGTATATTTTTTCTTGAGCCTAGTCATGAACTATATTCTATTTGGCATATCTTATTTAAATAGGTTTAGCAAGAAGCATTTGTTATAGCACAACTTCCCCTTCCATGACTAAACTAAGAGGCAATTATCCTATATAATAAAACCCTAATATGCTAAGTGTCCAGTGGTCTGGTCTGCCATTCAACCAATCAAAGCGTAATATGCTAATGATATGCTAAGGCTACTCAACTACTCGCTATGATGTGCACTGACCACCAGGGGGCAGACAGATGACCGGTTGACCAGTCACTATGATGTGCACTAACCACCAGGGCAGACACTCCGACCGGTAGGTTAGCTTGCTCCTGAGGTCCAGCAGATCAGGATTGAGCGAGACAAGCCAGACACACCCTGGTGCCCTTCCGCAGCCCCTCCCTGGCTGGCCAACCTCCGGTGTCCCCGGCCCCAATCCTGCACTGGTGGGGTTCCTCGGCCTGGCCTGTACTCTCTTGCAATTTGGGCTGAGGGACCTCCCCACAAGTGTACTAATTTTGTGCACTAGGCCTTTAGTATGATTGTAAGGACTTTTATGATTACATTGAGTCTACTCACATAACTCAGGAAAATCTCTCATTTCAAAATCCTCAATCATATCTTCAAAGTCCATTTTTCTACATAAGGTAACATATTAATAAATTCCTGGGATTAGGACTTTAACATCTTTATGGGACCATTATTCAACTTGTCACTGTCTGCCCTCTTGCCCCTAAGCATTCACATTCATTTCACATTCAGAATGCATTTACCCTGTCCTGATGTCCCAAATAATCTGAACACATTACAAAAATATCAAGTCAAGTTTAAAATCTCATGTATTGCTAGCTCAAAATACCCCAATTCTCATTATCTAAACCATCTAAAGTAGTAGGTGAGCTCTGGCTATATTTCATCCTGAGGAAATATTTTTCTCCATCTCTAGATCTGTTAAGATAGAAAAAAGTAATTTACTTTCCAAATAAAAGTGTAGAACAGGCATAGAATAATTGTTATGAATATTCTCATTCAAAAAGGGAGAAAATGAAAAAAATGAAATACCAGTCTCCAGCAATTTCAGACTCTGTCAGAACTATGTTAGGTTTCAAGGTTTGGGGAATAATCTTCTGTGGTCTCTGACTCCATAGGCTTGGACCATGGCTCTGCTCTCAGAGTCATCTTTCCATTTTCATGAGAAGTAACATGTATTTGCAGCTGAATAGCTTTATCTTAAACCCATATATGTAACATATGAACATATATAAATTATAAAAATGCAAATGGATATTTAAATAGGTTTAGCAAGAAGCATTTGTTATAGCACAACTATAGCACAGAGTGTAAAATTAAACATCAAATATCCATATTATATGTACCACCCCAATACCTACTGCTTCCACTAAGGAAACATTGGAATTATAAGTTTGATTCTTATTTTACAGATATCTTTTTATCACTTTACATATCTATCTATCTATCTATCTCTATATCATATATATATATATGATATAGAGATAGATAGATAGAGAGATCTAGATAGATGACAGGTACAATTGGTCCTAATATTTTAAATAGTATTGGGAAATAGTATTTGTCCAGTTTATTTGCTAATGTCTTCTCTGTGATCTATAGAAATAAAATTTCCATAGAATGTGCCAAGATTAATAAAAAATTGTCAAAGTGTTAGGTTGTTCCAAAGAAAATGTCAATATTTCCATATTTTAAAAATGTTTCAAATAATTCAAAGTATTCTAATTTCTAGCTCAGTCTTCTTTTTGCAATAATTACACTTTAGCTTTACTTTTGCCAATATCTCACCTGCCTACTCATCTCTCCCCAAGGACAGTGTGTCTTTCACATTATATCACATAGGGCTAGTACATACCATGGATATATCATTGCCCAACAGCATGTAATACTGCAGTATTCATGAAATGTTCCATCTATTTCTTTAACAGCAAGAGGCCCAATTATTTAAAGTAGAATTGGCAGCTAACACAGGAGTGTGAAATCAGTGTTAGCATCTACAGAATAGTTCTTCATATTGCATTTTAGTCACACTCTCAATTTTTCCTCTCACTGCTCTGGTGTAAGATATTCTTCTCTCTTTTTTTCCTTTAGCAGGTGTTACTAAGAGTCAGTTTTCAAGCTATTTTCTTTGCTGAATTTTTGAAAGATATTTAACCTGAACAGAGATTTTGAAGAAGGGCTTCTCTGTGAGAACTAAATGTTGTTTGACATCAGTCACATCAGGATTCTTATGGTTATTTTCCATTTTGTGCAATCTGTAGAGCTCTTAATCACACAAAACTGGGAGGACCACATATTCTAACAATGCTGGCTGCTTAAATTACCATTTCCACTACATTTACCTTCTTGTACAGTGATGAATGTAACAGTACAAATTGCCACAAACAGAGTGTGCCCTGTTGAGAGAAGAGTTCACAGATGGAATAAAGCACCTCTGTATTCTTCATGCTTTCATTCTGTTGTATGCGAAATACTGTCCTTTGAGCCATAGGGGGATTTATTACAAAATTCTATGTATTGCATGTAGTGAGTGGAAGTACAAGCAGGTGTATTAACACATTAAAAAAACAATATAGTTCTACCACAAACTTATGGAGAGGAAGAGAAATCTCAACAATTCAATGGTTCTCTTGACCTCCAAAGTAAGGCAATCAACAACACTAAAAATTTAGCCAAATGAAATTAGATTTCCTAATGTCTGCATTAATACACATATGTGAATTAAATAATACTTAGACTGAGGCTGAGTCAGACATACTCCTGAAAGCTCCATACCCCAGAAAAATGAAAAATTTTAAAGATTATTGAATGAAAAGGACAAATGAAACTTTCTTGGATAATGAAAATGTTCTCTATATTAATTGGAATGACAATTCATGGATTATTACATTTGCTGAAACTCTAAACTTCATATTTAAAATATGTGCATTTTATCACATATAAGTTATCAATTAATAGATAATAGGATGCAATGGAGAAAGAATGCAAATACATGTGAGCTTGCATGCAAGATGAGATAGCCGTGTGTCCCAAAATATATTTAAAATGCATGGGATAACATATTTGCCAATTTTATCTTCAGTAAGAGATTAATCTCCAAAATTTATAGGGAGCTCATACAACTTAACAAAAGGAAGATAAACAATCCAATCAAAAAATGGGCAAAGGACCTAAATAGACACTTTTCGAAAGAGAACATACAGAAGGCCAAGAGACATATGAAAACCTGCTCAAAATCACTAATCATCCAAGAGATGCAAATCAAAATGACAATGAGGTACCTTCTCACATTGTCAGAATGGTTATCATCAACAAATCAACAAATGACAAGTTTGTTGATGGCAAGGATGCAGAGGAAAAGGAACCCTCATGCACTGCTGGTGGAAATGCAGACTAGTGCAACCACTGTGGAAAACAGTATGGAGTTTCCTCAAAAAATTAAAAATGGAACTCCCATTTGACCTAGTGATTCCACTTCTAGGAATGTATCCCAAGAAACTAAAAACACCAATCAGAAAGGATATATGCACCCCTATGTTCATAGCAGCACAATTCACCATAGCTTAATGGTGAGAGAGCTTTGGAAAGAGCCTAAGTGCCTATCAGCAGATGAGTGGATTTAAAAACTGTGGTACATCTACACAATGCAATACTGCTGTAAAAAAGAAGGAATTCTTACCATTTGCAACAGCATGGATGAATTGGAGAGCATTATGCTAAGTGAAATAAGCCAGTCAGAGAAAGATAAATATCACATGATCTCACTCATTTGTGGAATATAATGAACAACATAAACTGATGAAAAAAATAGATACAGAGACAAAGGGACAAAATAGCATCAAACAGTCTGTCAAACTACAGCGGGAAGGCAGGGGAGGGTTGGGGAGTAAGAGATCAACCAAAGGACTTGTATTCATGCATATAAGCATAACCAATGGACACAGACCCTGGGGGTGGGGGTATGTGAGGGCATGTGCCGGGGTGTAGGGGAGGCCGGGGAAGGTCAATGGGGGGAAAAGGAGACATATGTACTACTCTTTGTAATACTTTAAATAATAAAAAGTCATTTACCACTATTAGTAAAAGCCAAAAGTTAGAAAATGACCAAATTTTACCAACAGTAGTATACACAAGTAAATTATATTTTCAGAGTAAAGCATTATAAAATAATGAGAATGAATGATTTACAACCATATACAACATAATGGATACATTTCCACAACATAATTTTGAGCAAAAAAAGTCATACAGACCTATCATGTACAAAATATCATATCCTATCTAATAAAAGAGTAATATGCAAATTGACCATCACTCTAAGGCCCAAGATGGCTGCCCCCATGTGGTCAAAGATGGCTGCCCCCATGTGGACACAAGATGGCTGCCACAAGATGGCCAGCAGGGGAGGGCAGTTGGGAGGGACCAGGTCAGCAGGGGAGGGCAGTAGGGGGGGACCAGGGTGCAGGGGAGGGCAGCTGGGGGGACCCAGGCCTGCAGGGGACGACAGTTAGGGGCGACCCAACTGGCAGGGGAGGGCAGTTAGGGGCGACCAGGCTGGCAGGGGAAGGCAGTTAAGGGCAATCGGGCCAGCCGGGGAGCAGTTAGACATTGATCAAGCTGGCAGTAAAGTGGTTAGGGGGTGATCAAGCTGGAAGGCAGAAGCGGTTAGGGGCAATCAGGAAGGCAGCAGGCGAGCAGTTGGGAGCCAGCAGTCCTGGATTGGGCCTAAATGGGTGGTCGAACATCCCTCAAAGGGTCCCAGATTGGAGAGGGTGCAGGCTGGGCTGAGAGTCCCCCCCCGCCCCCCCCCCCCCCCCCCCCGTGCACGAATTTTGTGCATCGGGCCTATTGTATTTATATAATGTACAAAAACATATCAAGTAAATCCATACCACAAAGAAGCAAATACTGGTTTGGTGTAGAGGAGGAAATATAGTGACTACAAGTATGTAATGAAGACTATGTAAGATGAGAGATTTTTGTTAAATGACCTATATGGTTATTTCTACCTCTAACACTTTTTGAATCTGTTGTTTAAGATAGATATAATAGTTTAAAATATTTTATTTTTAATGTAATTCAAAATACAGAATGGTGGTATAATATGTAATGTTTTTATTTAATTACTAGAGGCCTGGTGCATGAAATTTGTGCATGGGAGGGGGTCCCCTCAGCCCAGCCTGCACTCTCTCCAATCCGGGACCCCTTGGAGGATGTCCATCTTCCGGTCTAAACTGGCAGTCGGACATCCCTCTCACAATCCTGGACCGCTGGCTCCTAATCGCTCACCTGCCTGCCTGCCTGATTGCCCCTAACTGCCTCCCCCCCCCCCCGCAAGCCTGGTTGCCCCCAAATCCCCCCCCCCACTGGACTAGTCACCCCTCACTGCCCCCCCTGCCAGCCTAATCTCCCCCAATTGCACCCCCCCACCAGCCTGGTCGCCCCACACAGCCTGCTGTTCAATCATTTGGTATTCCCTCACTAACACCCTGCTTGCCTGGTCGCCCACGCAGCCTGCTTGTTCAGTCATTTGGTCGTCCCTCGGGCCGGCCCTGGGTAGCTGGGCAGCCAACATCTGAGACTTGCCTGCGCCTCGGGCTGGCCCTGGGTGGCTGGGGGGCTGAAGGGACTGGGGAACTCTGGAGGCAAGTGCGTGGAGGGGCCGGACCCACCTGCCGCCCTGGCGGGGCTGAGGGGACTGGGTGCTGCCATCTTGTGGCTGTGGGCACCGCCATCTTTGAGGGTGTGGCAGTCAATTAGCATATTCCCTCCTTATTGGCTGTGTGCACCGCCATCTTTGTGAGGGTGTGGTGGTCAATTAGCATATTCCCTCTTTATTAGATAGGACAAATAATCTCTTACTTATCAAAAGGGAAAAATAACTTGTTAAATTCTTTATCCCTTTGGCCTTAGCAATAGCTAACATAATGATTAAATTGCAATTGAAGTCTATTGAAGAGCAAATGAAATCTCAAAAGTTGCTTAGTGCCAGCCGCATTTTTGTGGGCCTTCATCTCTCTAAATTTCAATGTGATTTCATTAAATGAGGTTTAAAATATTTATGTAAGGCTTCCGTTTAGGAGAACAATTATCCCATCTTCATTTTTATGATTTCTATATGCCACGTTAACCGCATTGGTATCGATTCAGATAATAAAGTGACAATCAGTATTCAATGAATTGGATAATAGTCGTATGAACGTGAGGGCCTATTGTCTATCTGCTTTTACATCCATGTTTTTATTTCAGCTCCCAGGAGGCCTTTCTTTCACAAACCATTAAGTTTCTCAGTGTGTGGAGGCTTTTAGATTATTTAGCTTACAATAAAACAGTCTATTCAGTATAATCTCTAGAAAGGTAGGCCACATCTGAAATGATTTTTATTTATTCCTCTTTTTTATAGCAATAAAATGATGTCTATTGGTTTTATAAATGCATGAATAAACATTTTAGGAAAACTTTCAGGCATTGTGACTTTTAATTTTTGTTCTCATTCCTGAGCCAATAGATTTATACATTAGGATTCTTCTCACTGCCAACAACAACAACAAAATAAAAATTAAAGGTCTCCTTATTGAAAACTATAAATGTTAGGAAAATAATAAACTTAATAGAACAAGAACTATTAACATTTATAGCAGCCATCTATCATCAATTTTCACTTTTGAACACAATCTAGCCATCCTTCTAGTAAGCAGATGATTCCTGTTTCCATTAAACCGCTGTCAGAGCTACTATGAGCCTAGCTTAGTGGATTAGAAAATACAACTCCTGTGAGACTCATCTTTACCCTGTCATTTCCTAAAGCAAATTTGAAGAGTCCAGAGTCATGTGGGGCTATAGCATCTTTGCCATATACTCATCTTTCTACCAACTTGGCTTGAAAAAGTTTCATAGTCACAACATTCAATGTGCATAAAACTGAACTCATCATCCTCTCAAATCTGTTTTTCATGTTTTTATAAAGGACACAAATTCCCAGAGTTCATGTTCCTAGGAGAAGGGATCAAGCTACTGGTAATACTTATTCCTGTTTATCTTTGCTTCTTATCTAATTGGTGCATTTTCAAGAAGAAAGCGAGTAAACGTGCCTCACTTACTTTAGGGTTTCTCTTATCCAGTCTGTAGAGAGGATGCTCTTAGCTCTGCTTTCCCACAATGCATCTCTGAGCGAGGTGTCCCAATAACATCTCTCCCTAATACTGGGTGGATAAATCTGTTTAATTCAGAGATAAAGATTGGAAGTTCATTGTGCCCACCTATGAATTGATACACTTCAATTCTGCTTTATATATAATACTAGAAGCCCGGTGCACGAAATTCGTGCACGGCGGGGGGTTGTCCCTCAACCCAGCCTGTACCCTCTCCAATCTGGGACTCCTGTACTAGAAGCCCGGTGCACGAAATTCGTGCACGGCGGGGGGTTGTCCCTCAACCTAGCCTGTACTCTCACAATCCAGGACTGCTGGCTCCCAACTGCTTGCCTGCTTGCCTTCCTGATTGCCCCTAACCACTTCTGCCTGCCAGCCTGATCACCCCCTAACCACTCCGCTGCCAGCCTGGTTGATGCTTAACTGCTCCCCTGCCAGCCTGTTTGCCCCCAACTTCCCTCCTCTGCCAGCCTGGTCACCCCTAACTGCCCTCTCCTGCAGGGTTGATCACCTCCAACTGCCCTCCTCTGCTGGCCTGGCCACCCCTAACTGCCCTCTCCTGCAGGGTTTATCACCTCCAACTGCCCTCCCTTGCAAGCCTGGTCCCTCTCAACTGCCCTCCCTTGCAGGCCGGGTACCTCCCAACTGCCCTCTCCTGCTGGCCATCTTGTAGTGGCCATCTTGTGTCCACATGGGGGCAGGATCTTTGACCACATGGGGGCAGCTATATTGTGTGTTGCAGTGATGATCAATCTGTATATTACTCTTTTATTAGATAAGATAGAGGCCTGGTTCATGGGTGGGGGCCAGCTGGTTTGCCCTGAAGGGTGTCCTGGATCAGGGTGGGGTTCCCTTGGGGCGTGGGGCAGCCTGAGTGAGGGGCCTGTGGTGGTTTGCAGGCCGGCCACGCCCCCTGGCAACCCAAGCAGAGGCCCTGGTATCTGGGATTTATTTTCCTTCTACAATTGAAACTTTGTAGCCTGGAGCGGAGCCAAGCCTGCTGTTCCCTCTGGGGTAGCAGCCATTTCTGTGGCAGTTAATTCACCTTCTACAATTGAAACTTTGTAGCCTTAAGCGGGTGGGCCCGGCCAGGGTGTGTGGAAAGCTTTGCTTCCCCTGTTGCCGCCGGCAACCCTGGACTGCTCTCTCAAGCTCCATTCTGCCGCCATTTGTTTGAATTTGTTTACCTTCTATAATTGAAACTTTGTAGCTTGAGTGGAGGCTTAGGCCTGCAACTGCTATGGGAAAGCTTGGCTTGCTCTGTTACCTGGGAAACCTTGCTCTCTGTGGCTGTAGCCATCTTGGTTTGGGTTAATTTGCGTACTCGCCCTGATTGGCTGGTGGGCGTGGCTTGACTGGTGGGCGTGGCTTATGTAGCGGCGTGATGGTTAATTTGCATATTACCATTTTATTAGAGAAGACTAGAGGCCCGGTGCACAAAATCTGTGCATGGAGAGGGGGAGGTTCCCTCAGCCCAGCCTGCACCCACTCCAATAGGGGACCCCTTGGGGGATATCCGACCACCGGTTTAGGCCCAATCCAGGCCTAAACCGGCAGTCGAACACCCCTCTCACAATCTGGGACCACTGGCTCCTAACCACTCACCTGCCTGCCTGCCTGATCGCCTCCAACCTCTCTGCCTGCATGCCTGATCACCCCTAACTACCTCTGCCTGCCTGCCTGATCACCCCTAACTGCCCTCCCTGCTGGCCTGATCTCACCCCCAACTGCCCTCCCCTGCCAGCCAATTTGGTTCTGATTGATCAGTTTCTATGCCAGTCAGGTCAAAAGCTCCACCTCCTAGGCAGCCATTGGCTCCTTACATTCACCCAGATTTGGTTCTGATTGGTCAGTTTCTATGCCAGTCAGCGTCTCTGGGCCTATCAACGGGGCCTGATCAGAAAGCCGTGGCTGATCATCAGCCCTGGTGGAGGCCTGGAGAGAAATGGAGGCGTGGCTCTTGGCCAGACTGGGAGAGAAAGAGAGAGGCAAGTGCTGATCAATGGCTGCCACAGAGGCTAAGGATCAGACCCTGCCTCCATCTCTGCAAACCTCTCTCCAGGCCTGATCCACAGCCCCCTAGGCAGTCAGTGCTGGGTCGGGGCACTGGTAGTGGCCCCAGTCATTACTGGGTCACCACAGCAATCCAGCACTGACTTCCGGTCTGGTTGAGCCTTTGGTTGTAACAGTCGTTATGACCCTGGCTCTTTATTATATACATAATTACTATTTTGAACTCTAATCACTCCTATACTTATCTTTCTATTTGGGGGTGAGAGAAGGGTGGTAGAAGGGGGTTAGAAAACAGCAGGCTCACCAAACCTGTGTGTGTGTGTACTTTTATTTTATAGAGATATAATTAAAATAAGATTTTTTTACCTTTCTAACATGTACAATTCAGTGGATTTATGTATATTCACAAAGTTGTGCAACCATCCCCACTATAGAATTCTAGTATATTTTTATCATGGGAATAAAGAAATGCCATGATGCCTATTAAGGCAAAAACAAACAAACAAAAAATAGTCGTTCCCCCTCAACCTTCTTTTCTACTCCCCAACTCCCTGGCAACTACTAATCTACTAACTCTTTGTATTTGCATATTCTGGACACTTCATAAAAATGGAATCATGCACTATGTGGCCTTCGGTCTGGCTTTTTTCACTTAGCCTAATGTTTTAAAGATTCATCCATGTTGTAGCATGTATCACTACTTCATTTCTTAGGATTGAATAATGTTCCATTGCATTGGTATCCTCATTTTGTTTAGCCATTCATCAGTTGATAGATACTTAGTCTGTTTCAATTTTTTTTTTCAATTTTTTTTAATTAAGGTATTATATGTGTACATATGTTACCTGTTTCAATTTTTGGGCTTTTATGAATAATGCTTCTATGAATATTTGTGTAGACATTTTTTCATGGACATATGTTTTCAATTATCTTTGATATAAAATGCCAGTAGGAGAGAAGATTGATAAAACTGGACTGGAGCAATGGTGAAGGAGGTAAAGAAGGTGCTCATAGAGTGTGGAAAATATGAAAAAGGAGTCATTGAGAGGCATACTGAAGTAAAGAATGAAGTAGAAAAATGTTTCACAAATGCAAAGTGATACAGGATATGGACCGAGAGGTATTTCAGAGATTCAGACCTCAAAGGCAGTACTTTCCACTAACAATTAGATGAAAATTGTAGCTATTCCATTGAGGATAAAAACAGAATTAGATTTTTTTCAAAAAACTATATGCAGGAGAGATGGAAGAGTATCCACATAAATTTTTTTTAAATATATTTCTTTATTGATTTCAGAGAGGAAGGGAGAGGGAGAGAGAGATAGAAACATCAATGATGAGAGAGAATCACTGATCGGCTGCCTCCTGCACGTCCCCCACTGGGCATCGAGCCCACAACCCGGGCATGTGCCCTTGGCCGGAATCGAACCCGGGACCCTTCAGTCCACAGGCCGACGCTCTATCCACTGAGCCAAACCAGCCAGGGCTCCACATAAATATTTAATTCCCCAATAATGATGATAGGAGATCAGACTAAGAGGCTTTAGATTTGAGCTGCAGATAATCAATAAGGTGTTAAGCAGGAATGAAAGTTCTTACAGGCAAATTCATGTCAATTAATAGTGCTGCCTGGAAAACACACTGTACTGAGAATGATTCTGAGGCTGGGCCAGGTTCAGCAGGAAAGGGTGATCTATGAGAATGGAGAGAAGATAAGGAATTTCTTAGC
Source organism: Cnephaeus nilssonii (assembly GCF_951640355.1). Taxonomy (NCBI): domain Eukaryota; kingdom Metazoa; phylum Chordata; class Mammalia; order Chiroptera; family Vespertilionidae; genus Cnephaeus; species Cnephaeus nilssonii. The sequence continues at coordinate 14,855,822 of NC_137079.1, forward strand.
AGTTGAAAGATTACAAAAAGTATACTAGAAGGGAATGGAAATCCTAGACTACGATAGGGGAGGGGCGGGGACTAATAATCAGGCAAAGGTATGTAAACCACGTGTAGTGGAAAACTCTCTTTCCCAAAGCCTATGCAATGGTGATGATTGGAGAAGCAGGGACAGGAGACTCTATGTAAGGAAACTGATCAAATTGGATGGAGGTGAGAGGAAGACTTGGATTTATGGGAGGTAGAATTGTTTAAGGAAATAAGTTAAATAAAAGTTTAGAGAAATTATAACTCAGGTATTTTTAGGAGAATGAGTTTTGGTGTGAAAAGCTGGGCCTCTTTCTTGCCTCAGTGTCATATGGCTGTGTGTTGGGAACCTAGGGGACATTATTATCTTCTCCAAATTTTCCTAAACAGTGAAAATAAAGGGTTGTTTTTTGTCTAATTGCAATAAAACATCTCCCCCCAGATATCTTACCCTCTGAGGAGAGTTGGATTTGCCACACAAGTTATCATTAAGCCCCATTACTTTTCTTAAGCTGTTTTTAAGTTGTTTTGTGTTGATTTCCATTACATAAATACCATCAAAGTAAAAAAACATAGGATTTGATTATCAGTTAAAATGTCAGTTGAATTAAAAATCAGTGGGTGGAAAAGCTCAAGAGCCACTTATGATTTTAAAACCAAGACAAACCCAGTTGAGTAAATAAATGTTGCTTTTAAACATCACATTACTGTTGCTACCCCAGCTAAAGGAAATGCTATTATGGATGGTCCTTCTAGTACTGAAATTACTGTTGTTCATAATTTTGACATGTCTTTCTAAAGCACACGACCCACTTTAAAGGGAATCTGGGCAGGATGCACTTGCATTACCTAATGTCAACAAAAAAGGGTCATAAAGGACCCATGTCCTTTTATTCACAGATATGTGGCTAGTTTCAGATCACGTGGAATATTAATATTCTACAGGTACCTAGGGGACAATAATGGCAATGTCTTTGGTGAAATTCATGTGTGATATGAGTGGCATTATTTTTCAAGACATACATTATGTAATGAGGTCATTATTGATAATACAGTATTTCCTGTGATAATATTAGCTGATTGCAAAGCTTTTTCTAAAGCTGAAATGATTCACATATATATTTATTTACTAATGAGTCCATGGGAAGCCTGTCAGTAAGAACTTCCTCTCATTCCCACACTTCATGCATTCCTAAAGAAGACTTATGCTCATTCAACCATAGAAGAAATATACTTGGCCGCCCTGGCCCATTTGGCTCAGTGGATAGAGCATTGGCCTGCGGACTGAAGGGTTCCAGGTTCGATTCTGGTTAAGGGCATGTACCCTGGTTGTGGGCACATCCCCGGTAGGGGGTGTGCAGGAGGCAGCTGATTGATGTTTCTCTCTCATTGATGTTTCTGGCTATCTATCCCTCTCCCTTTCTCTTTGTAAAAAATCAATAAAATTTATTTTTTTTAAAAGAAATATACTTGGCCATAATAGAAGTTATAGTTCTAATTCCCCAGATGTAAAAGAGGCAGGTCTGTCATTATTAGCAGCCTTCTCTTTTCTTCATACTGCCCAAATACATTGTATTATCAAGATATAAGGCTGTAATTTTCAAAGAAATAAAACATTGAAGTAGCTTATAGAAATAAAACTCTCTAGAAAACAATATTATCATAATATGATAGAATAAGATATTAGTGATGTAATTAAATTGTAAATGGCAATGCCTATCATTTTATTATTTAGCATCTCTTCAGAATGGAGATAATGTGCTAAGAGCTGAATGGAATATTACACACATACACACACAAACACATATTTTCTCTAGAAATGTATATGTTGAAAAGTCTAAGAAGGCAAATTTGAATTCAACGTATACTGGATTTAACACACACGTAAAATAAAAATGCAACACAATATTAATGACTAGAGGCCCGGTGCACGAAATTCATGCACGGGGGCATCCCTCAGCCCAGCTTGCACCCTCTCCAATCTGAGACCCCTCGAGGGATGTCCGACTGCCCTCTCACAATCCAGGACTGCTGGCTCCCAACTGCTCACCTGCCTGCCTTCCTGATTTCCCCTAACTGCTTCTGCCTGCCAGCCTGATCACCCCCTAACCACTCCCATGCCAGCCTGATTGATGTCTAACTGCTCCCCTGCCAGCCTGTTTGCCCCCAACTTCCCTCCTCTGCTGGCCTGGTCACCCCTAACTGCTCTCCTCTGCAGGGTTGATTGCTTCCAACTGCCCTCCCTTGCAGGCCTGGTCCCTCTTAACTGCCTTCCCTTGCAGGCCTGGTCCCTCCCAACTCCCCTCCCTGCTGGCCATCTTTTAGTGGCCATCTTGTGTCCACATGGGGGCAGGATTTTTGACCACATAGGATCAGCTATCTTGATCTTGTGTGTTGGAGTGATGGTCAATCTGCATATTACTCTTTTATTACATAGTATAGAGGCCTTGTGTACATGTGGGGACCAGCTGGTTTGCCCTGAAGGGTGTCCTGGCTCAGCGTGGGGTTCCCTTGGGGTGTGGAAAGGCCTGGGCAAGGGGCCTGTGGTGGTTTGCAGGCCAGCCATGCCCCTGGAGACCCAAGCCTCCCTTATGGTAGCCATCTTGGTTGGGGTTAATTTGCATACTCGCCCTGATTGGCTGGTGGGTGTGGCTTGGCTGATGGGTGTGGTTTATGTAGCGAAGTGATGGTTAATTTGCATATTACTCTTTTATTAGAGAGGATTAACTTACAAGTGTATAAGACTTCATTAAAATGAAAAAAAGTAAAGAGCATAAAAGATCAAAATCTGAAATCACATATTTATGGTTCAGTTAAAACTCAAACATTAGGGAAGAATTGTGGATTTACTCAGAGAACTCAGTCTAAAGGATGCAGTAGACACTTGTATGCAAATGTATAAACTGATATTTTAGTTGTGTGGCTAAAGATAAGTATTAGTAAGAAAGACAATTATTAGATTCCTGAATTGTGTTTTAAAGGTTTATTTCCAAAATTAATTAAGTTCTATTTTCTGCTTTGTTATGATCCTATGTAGTACCACCTACTAATAATGTGATAACAATTGGCACCAACATTTCATTGGCTTCCAATAACATGCATGCATTTGTCACTCACACTACTAGTACATGGCCATGCAAGTCAGCTCTGACTTTGCTCTCTGTCACTGCCATTTTGGGGCTCACATTAAGGAGAAGCCCCTACCCCAGACAATACAGGTCTCCCGAAAGATAGAGAAAAAGATTGGCAAGGAACCTGCTGGCAAAAGCAAGACATCAATGTGGTGGTGAAAAACTCCTCTCGTGGCAAAGGAGACCCATAGGGAGCAAAGTAAATCTACTAACAGTAAATGGAGACATCCCAATATATTAATATACATCTTTACTTGACACCCTAATCTGAGTGAGGAGGCAGGGAATTTGGATGGGAAGCTGAAATGGACAAATGTTTTTAAAATGTATCTTTATTGATTTCAGAGAGGGAGGGGGAGAAAGCGATAGAAACACCAGTGATGAGAGAGAATCATTGATCGGCTGCCTCTTGCAGGGACCACACAGGGGATCTGACCAGGAATTGAACTGTGATCTCCTGGTTCATGGGTTGAAGCTCAACCACTGAGCAACACCAGCCGGGTTAAAATGGACACATTTTAACTGCTTTTTAAATCTTAACACAATCTTAAATCTCCGGCCCATCTCCTATGTTTTTAAGTTGTCTTATTATTTACTGCCTCTGTTTTTAATTAAATCCCTCATCTCCGTATGTTGTGCTGTTTCCTGATAAACTGGCTGCTGTTTTCTGCTTATGTCTTCAGAATAGTGATTTGACCATTGTGTTTCTCTCTCTCTCTCTCTCTCTCTCTCTCTCAACTTGGGTTGCTTTAATGTGCTTCCAGTTTTTGGGAAGCTCAATAATTATAATTATTCTGGACAACAAAAGGAAACAAGACCGTCCTTATAGATCTTTTCCTGCCTTGACCACAGTTCTTTCCCCAATGAATCTAACCAAAACTTCTCAGGAAGACAGACCAGTTTTTTGTGTGTTTTTTTTTGGCATACAGTATGTATTTATATACTACAAACTTTGCATTTTCCTTTAAGATCCATTTATGGAATTAATATGTAATATTTTTTCTGAAGTAAATATATCCTATTAGAAATATAAATATCTTCATTTTAATACCATCTATCAGACGTTTACACAGACAAGCTGTGTAGCTGACCTATTTTGTTATTCCCAATGAATAAATATACACGAGCAAATTTATAGCTTTAGACCAAATTGGTTGGAAGCATTCTTTTATTTTAAAGGTGAGCATTGATTAGTACATCTGGAAAATTTATTTTTCAAGTGTACAATCCTGACAGATATTTTACAACAGAACAAATTAAGGAACATGAAAAACAAAAATGGTATAAGAACCTAATGGCTTTTTATTGTACATAACTGAACTGTTTTATTTAGGGCCCTTTTTAATGAGAATACATAAAATAGTATAAGCTAAGGATAGTGACTTTGCCAATTACACATTTATAGACATAGTGTGTCTTTTCATCTGTCCAATAGCGTGTATCTCAGATAACCCGGAATGACAGGCGAGGAGTGTTACAGTTCAGGAATCCCCCTTCCTCCTCCTGTTTGTTACTGTGTTCTCAGAAATCATAAAGCCCCATTTTTTTTCTCGCCTTTAGTGTATTTTGTTCACAACTTAAAGCAACTATTATTTATAAAAATTCTTTGCATCTTGTTAAAAGAGGGGCATGAGCTTCTGATCTCAGGTTGGGGAACTGGGATGGGATGGACATGCACTGATGAACCCTTTGTTACAGGCATCACTGTAATTTTCCCCAAATTATCCATAAACATTAGGCATATCTCTCAAGAGAGAAATAATCTTATTGTATCCTTAATTTCATTACAGCTTGTTTTTTCCCTGTTTGTATAACTATAATGTGTGGGCTCACCAACTGGTGCCATACATGATTGCAAGGAAGGACCCACGAAAGAGGCAAACTGTCCAGGTCCTAGGAGGCAGGTGTACTAAGTAAGGGGAGCCAACCTATGAGGCTTTTCTCGGGCAGCCTCGAGAGATGCAGATCTCTGCACCACCCATGAGAATCTTAAAAGTTTGTATAGAAGCCTTACCTGTGTTCACTCAATATTCCATCCAGATGGTCTCAACCACACTCTGCTCTCTCAGGGTGTGTCCTTCAAAATGGCTTTGACTGTGGGAAGGGTGGGCACAATGGATGTACCAAAGACAGGGGGGATGGAGAGTGCCTGATATAGCTCATGAGTCAACCACTGGTGACATTCGCTCCATGACCTCCTCCAAGGTAATATGACTGAGTTGAAAGAGCATCTGTGTCCATCACAATCCTGAGGTATAATGCGAAGTCTTCCACTAGCTTGAGGCTGTGGTCATGGTCAATTCTTCCTTCTCAAATTCTGTTCTCCATTCCACAATGTCATTTAAAATATATCTGTGATTCTATGCATAGGTACACCTCTGTGCACTGGGAAAACAAAATAAAAGCTGGCAACATCCCTGATCTTCACCTTCTGTTCAGGAGTAGTGGTAGATGTGGAAATAGAGTCAAGAATGGCAGGAAGAGTAGTTCTACTACATCAGCGATTTTCAACCTTTTTCATCTCATGCACACAAACTAATTACCAAAACTCTGACCAAAAAAAAATAGGTATAATTTTGATTCATTCACACCAGATGGCTATTGTTATGTTGTCTGTTGTCCTTTTTAATTTGTCAATCTAAGAGAAAAGAAGTCAATGCCCCTGACTAAATAGACAGGTATTGCATGTTTTAAAAATTCTTGTGGCATACTGGTTGAAAACTGCTATGCTACAGTTTGATTCAAATTTCTGAAAAAGTGCTTTGGCTAGAGTGCAAAGAAGGGAGATGTGCATGAGGGAGTATTTACTTCTATCACAGAATTATTTTTATCTCTCCTGTTGTTTTGAGTTCAATAGCATTTTCCTTGCAAATTCCACCAAGGCTAATTTTCTCATTAGTCTCATAAAATGCTACATGCATTTGTGCCTTGTCTCCTTACTAAATAGTCATGCTCCTCACCCAGTCCTATCATCACTGGTTACGTCTTTCTCCAGAAATCAGTTAATTTTTCTAGTTCCTTCATTAAATATTCCCAAGGCATATCCATATTTCTCTCTTCCCATTTATTACAATGTAATCAATACTACTTCATATTTTTATAAAACTACCAGAGATATATTATTTTTCAACATGTTTTCCATTTACCCCTCATAATAACAGAGTGATCCATACCTTGTTTTATTTCTGTATGATAATGCCTCTAGAAAATCAAATAATAATTGTATATCACTGTGCTGGTCAACTCATAGCAAAACACCCACTCAGCAAAGTCACCAATAGATGGTCTTTCCTGAAACCCTGAGCCATAAGGACACTCATTTGCAAGCAGCACCTGCCTATCACTGTGGGGTGGTGGTCTGCCTAACTTGGGACTGCATGATTAAAACATGTACGTATGCATAATGCTCTCCAGGTCCATCCATGCTGTTGCAAATGGTAAGAGTTCCTTCTTTTTTACAGCAGTGTAGTATTCCATTGTGTAGATGTACCACAGTTATTTAATCTACTCATCTGCTGATGGGCACTTATGAACAACATAAACTGATGAACTAAATTAGATCCAGAGACATAGAAGCATTGAACAGACCATCCAACCTCAGATGGAAGGTGGGGTGTGGGGGGAGGCAAGAGGGAGAGATCAACCAAAGGACTTGTATGCATGTATATAAGCATAACCCATGGACACAGATAGTAGGGGGGGTGGTGAGGGCATGTGCTGAGGTGGGGAGAAACTGGGGAGAGGTCAATGGGGGGAAATGAGACACATGTAATACTTTAAACAATAAAGAATTTTTTTAAAAATGTAGGTATGAACAAAACAAATCCAATATAATAAAAGCCTAATATGCTAAGTGTCCGGTCATCCGGTCATCCGGTCATCTGTTCAACCAATCAAGCGAAATATGCTAATGATATGTTAAGGCCGCTCAACCACTCGCTATGATGTGCACTGACCACCAGGGGGCAGGCGCTCTGACTGGGAGGTTAGCTTGCTGCTGGGGTCCGGCCAATTGGGACTGAGCAAGATAGGCCAGACACACCCTGGAGCCCTTCTGTGGTACCTCTCCAACTGGCCAACCTCCCTCATCCCTCCCCAGCCCCAATCTGACCTGCACCCTCTCACAATCCAGGACCCCTTGGGGGATGTTGGAGAGCCAGTTTTGGCCCGATCTCACAGGCCAGACCGAAGGACCCCACTGGTGCACGAATTCATGCACCAGGCCTCTGGTACCTAGTAAATTAAGAAATTGAACATATAATAACTGATGAACAATATGTGAATAAAATTAACTCAAAGAAAGTGCAATGGCAATCATTTTTAAACAAGATGATTAAGGTAAATTACATACATTTTAAGTAAACCAAATGCAGCTGCTGTTTTATTTACAATTATTTAAGAAAGACAAATTTTAACTATTCTGTTTCTGTTGATGATGATAGCAAATGCTTCTATGGTGCTTACTCTTTCTCAGGTCCTGTTCTAGATATTTTATATACATGATCATTGCATTTAATTTTCTCAACAACCTTCCTATTTCCATTTTACAGATCTAGAATAATAAGGTTGAATAACTTAGCCAAGGCTACATAGCCCCATGAGTCTGGGATAGAAACATACATACCCTAGAGCAAGCATGTCAAACTCGCGGCCTGCAGGCTGCATGCCTAATTTTTTGGCCTGTGTTAGCCTTTGAGTTTGACATGCTTGCCCTAGAGCCTACACACTAACACATTATGTCACGTTGCCTCTCTTATTACTTAGAGTCTCCCGATTATAGAAGTGCATGTCACTGTGCTAAATGTCATTTCAGAGGTCAACAAGATAAGTCCATCTGAGAAGTATATATCGGCCCCTCACTGTGAGTTACAGTCACTTCACTGTGTCCCACACTTGTTGAGAAGTTGGTGATAAACACTAAATAAGGATGGCAATAATTCACACAGGCACCTGAGTAAATTTAACCATCCACAGAAAAAAGGAAGAGCAAGTGTTAGGCAAACTAATGTAATTTGCCTCGCCTAAATGTATTTTCACACCAGGTGTAATACAGACAAAATATAAATATCATTGCTTAATGGACACTAGCTATAGTTTAGCACTTTTTAGTAATGAGGACAAATTTATCACATTTGGGCAAAAAAAAAGATGCCAATATGGTTCTGAGGTATTTGCAGATAGCTTATAAGGGTGTTTTCAAAAAGTGATAAGTACAAGAGTATTTAAATCAATAGAAGTAAACATAAAGGCAGGCTTGTGGGCTTCAGAATACAAAAGAACACCACATAATTGAATTCTGGCTATTGTTTGTTCCCCCAAATACAGTTATTGAGGCTAAAACTGAAGTTATAAATGTCCCACAGAGTTCACTATAACAAGCAGCAGAGGAATGTTATTGGACCCACAAATCAGTGGAAGAGGTGATTCCATTCTGCTTCAGCTGCCAAGAGGACAATCACTTTTCCTTTAGGAAAGTGTGAGCTTTTTTGCCATTCACACAAGGAAAATAAATCCTCCTATCTTTGCTTTTATTCTCTTGAAGCTTAATGTGTTGCTCCATTTACTTTCATCCCTTCCTGGCTATCAGAATTCTTAAAATTTTTATACATAAAGTCTGATGTGCCCAAAGAATTTCTACTTTTCCCTCTTGGGATACTCTCCTGCTTTTTCTAGAATTTTCCCCACTCCCTCTCCTCCTCCTCTTCCAGTCTCTTTCTTTCACTCCTTTTCTCTTCACTCTTCTCTCTCTTCTTCCTCTGAATCTTTTTACAAAACACTGAATCCCAGACGACATTGATCTCTTATTTTTCTTCTTCCTTGAAATAGGTAATAAGACTAAAGGTCAAGCTCTCCCCACTCACATACTATCTTCCAAAGGATGGTCCATCCAGAGGCCATCCACTTTTACTAGTTCTTTTGAAAACATATAGTCCTATATTTTTCTCAGAATACAAATAAATGATAATATTCTGGACCTTGCTCTTTTCATTTAAGAATGTACTTTAGTCCTGGCCAGTTTGGCTCAGTGGATAGAGCATTGGCCTGCAGACGAAAGGGTCCCAGGTTCGATTCTGGCCAAGGGCATATGCTTGGGGTGTGGGCTCGATTCCCGCCAGTGGGGGGCGTGAGGGAGGCAGCCAATCAATGATACTCTCTCATCATTGATGTTTCTATCTCTCTATCTCCCTTCCTCTCTGAAATCAATTTAAAAAATATGTTTAAAAAAAGAATGTACTTTAGAGATTTGGCTGTGTCAATTCATATGACATTCTCACTCTTTAATCTTTCTTTTTCACCAGCACTTTATATTTTTAAATTATTTAATGCTGTGTAATATTATACAAATATTATATAAATATATAAGTAAAATAATTAAATTCCTATGAATTCTGTCTTACATAATAATATAATAACACAAATATCATTCCATCTACTAATGGGCCTCTTCCTTATTCTCTCCCCCATTTATCCATAAAAAGAATTATTCTCTTAACTTTTGTGTTATAGTCATTTTGTCTTTAAAATTTTGATCTCAATTTCCTTTATTTTTACTCAGAAACAATATTTTTTCATGTTTTTAAGCTTTATAAAAATGGTATAATGCATGCATATCAGAATGTTCAACTTTAGAAGATAATGCCAATTTTTATTCAAAGTGATTGTACAAGTTTATACTTTAACCCACAATATAAAAGTGCTTCCATCGATTCACATCCATGCCACCACTTGGTACTGCCAAAATTCTTATATTTGTACTCATTTCAATTGGGTATATATCTAGGAGTGGATTTACTTGTCACAGGTAGTTGTATGTTTAACTTTAACATAAATCACCAAACGATTTCCAAAGAAATTATATATCTTCTTTTACCTGAGGAAAGGAATATTTTAAACCTACTTTTATCTATTTCTCTTCCTCTGGGCAGAACTTTTCACTAAGTAAATGTTAAAACTGGGAGGTTGATACCAATCAGGAAAAAATGACTGTTATTTTCTGTGTTTCTTTCTTCTGTCATTATTTTATAGAGACGAATCCTGTCCTCCATTCCCTCAACCAGGGCATGTTGGCCCAGATGTCAACATGCTGTGGGACAAGTAGGCTCTGGTGCACCCGGCATGGTGTGTTTACTTAATTTCCTTTTGAAAAAATATGTAATCCTGTCCCTCAGCATGTCTAATGTCTACGAATCCAGAATCTCTCTGGTCACACTTCTTCCAGTTATTGTAGGGGCGGAAGTTGAAGTCAGCTGTTTGCATGGGATGGAGAAAGAAATGAAGATTCGTTTTTTGTAAAACAGACTTATAATCTGTCTTCTCTCTTGCAGATGCCTGCCCCTACAATTTCGTGAATCACAAGGTTCATTTGCTTGCTTCAGGTCTTCTCTCATATTTCAGGGTGGGTTTCAGATTCCTCCTGACAAGTCAATTAACACTTGTCCTGCTACTTTTCACCTCTAAGGTTTGTTGCTGTCATAGTTTCTCTCTCATACCCTCATCTGGAGGGCTGATGTAAATTGAGTCTCATTATCTGCCACTTTCCTTTAGCCTCAGAAGGAAAACTAGGTAAATCTATGCATTTCATTCGCCATGCTTCTCACCCTGATCTTTCTACTTGACTTTCTCCTCCCCCTCCCCCACCTCTGGGACTAAACATATTTCTGGCTTTTCCTTTTGGAGGCTAGTTTAAATCCATTTTGATCCATTCTGAGAAATTTTCTAGCTATTCCAAATATCTTCCATTGCATTCTTCAGAGGAGTGGTTTCTCAAACTTTTTCAGCCCATGGCACTTTTGATGAACATAAAATCATTCTGGATTTTTTTTTTATGTAATTCAAAAGCAGAGAGTATACCTTTCTTAAGAATCACTATATTGTATATTTAAGTCTAATCGGAATCCTTTTTGACTTACGATATGTTGTCAGTAGTATAAAACATAACAACAGATTTAATGTATTTTCACTCATGTTCCAAGTATGCTCACACCGTATATCAAGTTTTCCTCAATGTAGGGAGGCCTAAAATCATTGCCCTTTCAGTCTCACTTGAGATATAAAAAGCTGCCTTATGAGTTGCAAATCATTAAAATGTGCATATTTCTCCGAGAGTATTCAGCAAGTCAGAAAAAATGTGTAAGCAAAGTGAATTCATTGAAGTTGTTAAAAATGACAGTGAGTGGCAGCCTATGGGTAAAAAATATTTATATCTTGCTAATATAATAGCAGTTGCAAAATCTAAAAAAAAGACTCTAAATAAAAATCTACACATCTTATTTATTTCTTAATCAGAAAAAATGTTTTATTGACAAAATTTCTCTTACCTTCTATAAAAACACTAAATGAGTTAGAAAATATTAGAACTAATACCTATGCACTTTATTGACTCTTTCTCTGTTGCCTTCCATCTGAAGTTGGAATCTGTTTTTGTTGTATTTTTTCCACTATTTTTACAAAGCCTTGGATTCTTGCCCTTCTAATCTATTTTTGGTGACAACTGAACCAAGAAACAATGACTATCTTTTGTTTGCTCTAATGTTTTGTTTTTTTAATAATGTAACTATACATAGATTATACAGTGACCACATTTTTCACATTATCTTGATATCCCTTGTAGTGGGTTGAATTGTGGCGCTCAAAAACATATGTCCAAGTTCTAACACCCCAGTACTTTTCCATTACTTGGCGGGGGGAGCATGGGAGAGAAGGGGGGAGTCTTTGCAGATGTAATTAAATTAAAAATCTCAAAGTGAAATCATCTTGGATTTAGGGTGGCTCTTTATCCAATGGCAAGTATTATTTTAAGAAAAGGGTAAGACACACAGACACAGAGGCCTGATGTACTATGATAAGAATTGCCAGCAGTCACCAGAAGCTGGGGAAGTAGTGATATGGAAAAACAGATCTTTTCTCAGAGCCTTTACTAGTAGAAGTAACTATTCCTACCAACAACTTAATTTTGGACATCTGGCCTCCAAAATTGTGTGAGACAATACATTTCCGTTATTTTAAAGCCACCACATTGATGATAATTTCTTATAGCAGCCCTAGGAAAGTAATATACTCTATTGTCATCATTTTCATGATTTATCAATGTTTAATCCACTAGAAACAGTATAGAGCATGCTAAAAGAAAATAAGCTTTGGAGATTGTCTAGGTTCAATCCTAACTTAGCCACTAGACTAAAAAAATGTATAATATTGCAAAAAATATTACAAATGCCATTGGACTTGTTTCAGGATGAATTATAGCATGTATCTAAAGCTGATCACAGATATAAAGGAACCACAATAAATATTAAGGAATGCTGATGGTCATATAACTGCATTGTTCACTCTTAATTCAATTTACTCTATCAATTATTTATTGATTTCCCCACTTGAAAGGCCTCTTTTTAATCACCATTTCTAGAGTTCTTAAATATATTTTATGCTGCAATAGAGAAGTGTGCACTTATCATTTCTTAGAAGCCTTTAACTTGTATATTAATTCTGCTCTGCCTCTAGAATACCAATACACTAAAAAGAGGAATCATTAAATTTTCCAAAAGGGTTTATAATTTTCTGAGAAAATCATATTGTTATTATAACACACCAGAATAATTATAACCACTAAGAATCCATGTGGTTCTTTCCACATGGAGCCAGATGTATTAATTTTCTCTTCTTCAGGGCCCAGAGTAACCTGTTCTTATGTGTCTAGACCATGTCACACAACCCCTACTCTAGAAGACTCTGGCATCTTTATCTACTCCGTCTTAAAATTAATTAATTAGCTTTTTCTAGAATGAATCAAAATTTATATATATATATATATATATATATATATATATATATATATATATATATAGTCTGTCTAGATTTGTATTTGGGAAAATCTAGGAAAAATAAAATCTGATATTCTTTAGATTCACTGAATGTTTTACCTCCTATTTTAAAATATTTCAGAAAATATGTAGTGGTTATCACTTTAAAAAGACCACAATGAGAATATTAGGGCTCAGCCAAAGTACTATAGAAATCAAATATTTGAAGGTGAGTTAAAGTACCTTAAAAAAGTTAAAAAGATTTCCAAGAAGAATAGTATATTTGAAGAAATAGAAAAAACTACACTAGAGAATGAGAGATTTACTCACTTAAAGGAACTCTTATATTTAAAGTAGCAGAAAGCCTAAGGCACAGATGTTTCCACATGAATCTAGTCCTTGGGAAATTACTTTGGAAGTGTTATTGAGTGATTACTAAGTCTTACTCTGTGGTAAGTTCAAACAGCACTGTGTATAAACTTTATATGGGTCTGGAAGATATTGCTGACTCAAATCTTGGGAAAAATGCCTATGCAGAAATAAGTATATTATGGACAAAGGTATTTATTGGTGTATAATTGAGGTGAAGAGAGATGCACGAGCTTAGATTTCCAATTAAATTCATTCTTTTCTATAATGTTAAAAAAACCACATACCATGTGTTGTTAATTCAATAAATGCATCTTTTGTGCATTTATATGTGTGTCAGCAATGACTAAATAGTGGAAATAAATGAGGAAGCTGTGGATATAGCCTTCTGTGGAAAACAAGTAAAATAGTTAATTAAAATAAAATTGGTGATCAATACAGATTTATTAAATTGATATATTATTATTTGTAATTTGTTGAGCAATTACTAATAAATAGGCTAGTAGTTAGAGATGTGCAGATAGATAGATCACAATTTCTACCCTTAAGGACCTCATAGTTCAATCTGGTGATTGGTTGAAGTATGCCGAGTGTGGAAGTAGAATACAGAGAAGGCACACAAGGCCCAAGACACAGAGGAGTCAGGAAAACTTTCCTACAGTGAGGCTAGAGCCCAGCTGGCGTGGATCAGTGGTTGAGCATTGACCTATGAACCAGGAGGTCACAGTTCAATTCCCAGTCAGGGCACATTCCCCGGGTTGTGGGCTCGATTCCCAGTGTAGGGTATGCATGAGGCAGCCGATCAATGATTCCCTCTCATCATTGATGTTTCTATCTCTCTCTCTCCATCTCCCTTCTTCTCTGAAGTCAATAAAAAAATAAAAATAAAAAAATAAAAAAGACGAAGCTAGCTGAGCATAGCCAGATTTTTGATGGATTTAAATACCATATTAAGAAAGGTATTCAATGTTTTTTGCTGCTGGGGAGCCATTAAAGGGGAACTAAGCTGAGAAGTGGCATGGCCTGTCTGTGTTTTAAATAAAGCATTCTGGCTGCAGTGTGGAAGAACATATTGAAGGGAGACAGGCAGAAAGACCAATTAAGAAACTTGCTGTGGTTCACATGAGTCAAAATAAAGACACAATCAAAGAAACAGTGTTTGGAGGAATATGGGACAGAAGTCAGTTAAGTATGAGGGAGCGCTTGTTAACTGAACATGAATTATAATATTTACTAAGAGGAGATAAGAATAAAAATTACAAATATGTATACACTGCTAAAGCAAAATCAAGTAAGAATGTACATGATGATCTCACTCGTTTGTGGAATATAATGAACATAAACTGATGAACAAAAATAGAACCAGAATCATAGAAGCATCAAACAGACTGTCCTACCTATGAGGGAAGGAGGGAGGTAAGGGGGTAAGAGATCAACCAAAGTACTTGTATGCATGCATATGACATAACCAATGGACACAGAAAGTGGGGAGATAGGGGGTGAGAGCATGTGCTGGGGGTGGGGGCAACCGAGAGAGGTCAATGGGAGAGAAAGGAGACTTATGTAATACTTTAAACAATAAAGACTTTAAAATAATAAAACAAGAATGTACATGATGAAATATGTTTGGGAATAGAAAAAGAGAGTGAATATATTTTCTACACATTAATTTTTGTGAAGTAGAATAACCATATAGAGATATGCACCAAAGCTATAAATATATATCTAAAGTAAAAATACGTCATATGACCTACTAGTATAAATTTAGGCATTGGCATTTATTTGCTATTAAGATCACAAGAATACGTGAGGCCCCCTAACGTGAGTGTGCAGACTGTAAGAATTGCTCCTAAATGCCAACAGAGGCAGGAGGAGACAGAGAATCCTATCAGGGAGAAGGACAGAGAGGTGTGACAATGACCGGAAGAGTGCAATGTCCCAGCAATGAAAAGAATTCAGAAAGGGAAAGTACACAGAAGTTCTCTGGAAGGCAGGGTTCATTCAGTGGAGGGACCTAGGTATTTGAAGCAGGCAGGTATTTAAGCTGATAATTAGGTTTGTACAATTGTTAGACATCTGGAAGGTTTGGGTTCCAGTCTAGGTCTTCTGGAATGCTACTCAAAACAAAGTGAGATAGTATCTTCAATGGAGCTAAAGAACATAAGAAGGACTGGGGCTTCTCTCAAGGACTCTGCCAAGGGGAATGCTAGAGAATGGGTCCGCAAACCCGAGGTCACTCCGTGAGTTAGAAAATTAGATCAAGAGTTTGATGCTGATGTCAGTTCTTGACAACAGGATGTTGGACAACAGGAACCGGGACACAAGTGAAAGTAACCCACCAACTTCAGTACCCTAGATTTCTCTGAGTTTAAATACTAAGAGATTACTTTTTTTATAAGAAGTAGTTAAATAATTGCTCAATATGTATTTAGGGAGTGAATATGTAAATAACTAAAAGACTAACATCTAAATTGAATTTATGGCTTGTTTAGGGTTATATTGGGTGAACCAAATTAAATACTAATTTACATTATAGGTAATAACTAGATATTTTTTACTATTATGAACTACAGATGGCAACTTTTGAGTGACTACTAATGTATGATCATGCATATTAAATCAAATGTTTTTTTCTTTGCCCTCCAAAGTCATGAAAACAAAAATTCAAAGGCCTAGCAAAATAGGTTTTCAAAAACAGTTTCTATTTGTTCCATTTACAAGGCAACTTTCTTTTGACATTTAAGTTTTATATTTCTTCGAACTGATAGACATCTTCATAAGATATACCAACTGTTATTTGCCAAGCTTTTATTCAGGGACTTTATGGGCAATTCTTTGCAGATTGTTTATATTCTTTATGAGCCAACAAGCAGGCTTTGTAAATGAAAATGTGCACATTAGATTTGGTGTTTCTAAAAAAAAGCAACATTGCAGGTGAGAAAATCGGACATTCACATTTTAAGTAACTATAAGTAGCTGTACATTAAATTGTTAGAAGCAAGAGCTTCTGCATTCTTCAAGGCCTATTGGGGGAAAAAAAACTTTATATTTTATTACAATAAACTGTCAGTTCATTCAAAAGCACCATATGTAATGTAATCATTCTAAATATTGTGAAGATCATAATCAGAATAATTTTATAAATTATATATATCTTAAAACTGTTTCTTGTGTTGGCAAAGGCAATGTTAAAAAATAGGTCTGGTGTCTGGTGCTTAACAAGAGATTTTTTTCGAAGAATACAAATCAAAGTATTTATTTCTTTGCCTGTTCATAAAAACAAAATCATGCTGTTCCCCAAAAAAGTATGATTATTCCATATTTCTAATAACTATAATTTTATTTAATAGTGCTACATATTTTATAGTCTCTTTTGTCACATTTATAGGAAGAAGTAATACTATCAATATATAGTTTTCTAGATTCCATTTTTAATGTATTTTAAAGGATAGAGAAAAATGCTTCAAATATAGTGAAAAGAAAAATTTTATAATATTTCTGAGTAGTATGACTTTTAAAATAGCAATGTGAGAAGCTCATTAGGCATCCAATGAAATATTTATTCAAGATGAAATATTTATTCAAGCAAATCTACAAAATCTTGGTAAGAGTAAGAACAGTGAGTCTGTGACACTTAAGCCATGATCCACTCCATCCCCATTTCTCCCATCAGCTCAGCATTGTATTAAAGAAGTAAAGTAAGACAAGATGAAAATATTGTATCAACTAAAGACTATTAACAGACACATATTACGCATTAAGATAAGCAAACGGGAATTCTGGAGTTGAAAAGTAACTGAAAGCTAAGTGAAATAAGCCAGAGAAAGACAAAACCATATGACTTCACTTACATGTGGAATCTAATAAACAAAATAAACAAACAAACAAAATGGAAACAGACGCATAGATACAGAGAACAGACTTGACAGCTGTCAGAGCGGGGAGGGGTTGAGGAGCTGGGTAAAAAAGGTGAAGGTATTAGCAAAAGAAAGAAAAAAAAAAAGAAAACTTATAGACCTATATAACAGTATGGTGACTACAAAAGGGAAAGGGGGATAGGGGGAGGTAGGAAAGGGTAAAGGGGAGTAAATGGTGATGGAAGGAGACATGACTTGGGGTGGTGAACACACAATACAATATAGAGATGAAATATTATAGAATTGTACACTTGAAACCTATATAATTTTATTAATCAATGCCCCCACAATAAATCCAATAAAAATATTTAAAATGCATTAGAGGGGCTCAACAACACATTTGAAATGAAATGGATAAATATCTGTATTTCAACAATTTAACTATCTCATCCTTCTTTTTCTTTTCTTTTTCTTCCCCCCCCCCCCCGCCCCCCCATCCCGCCCCGCTTTCTGTTGAGAAGTGTGAGATTTTTCTTATCTTTGTAGCCATAAAATGATACTATTTTCCTTTGGCTGATTTCAAAACTTGCTCTTTATCGCTAATTAGAATGTGCATCATGTGGCTTTTTTATGGTTTTCTTTTTTGAAACTTTCGAGCTTCTTAAATATGTGGGTTTATAGTTTTTCTTAAATTTGAGAAAAACTATCTTTATTTCTCAAATCTTTTTTCTGTTCCAATTATGCACATTTTAAGACTCCTAATGTTTCCCTAGAGTTAATTTCTTTGTTTTTCCACTCTGGAATTCAGTTTGGATAGTTTTTATTGCAATGTGTTCAGATTCCCTGACTTTTTTCTGTAATGTTCAATCTGCTATTGGTCCCATCTAGTAAACTTTTTATTGTAAAAAATTATATTGTTTAGCAAAAATTCCCTTTGTTCCTATTTTGTATTTTTCTTTTTTCTCTTCTTCATGTTCATGTTATTCTTTAAATTCTAGAATATATATGTATATATAATAGCTTTTTAAAGTTTTTATATGCTCTAATTATATAGAATATTTTTCTTTTTGTATATTACATTTTTTCTGCATTTTTAAGTGTTTCATAAACTTTGATTCAATACTGTAATTTTGAACTTTGCGTTGTTGAGTACTGGATATTGTGGTCTTCCTTTAATAAGTGTCAGACTTCATTCTGGAAAGCAGTTAAATTACTTACAGATAAATTTAAGCATTTCAAGTTTTTAAAAAGGTATTAGCGTATTCTATAGTAGCCTTTACTGTAGTATTGATTTAGCTCTATTATTACCAAGGTGTGACAGATCTGCAGTATTGAATGCCTTATGAATTCATTGAGGATTGTCCTCTGGCTGGTTGGGTTTCCAATATCTCAGTCCTGTATGAACTTGGGGATTGGTTTATTTACAGCCTTATGGTCATACTTTGTCCAATCTTATGATATTTTATCCTAACGTAGGCTTAGCTTCTAATTCAGCAAGATACTAGAGATTCCAATCAGATTTCTGGATGTGTTTGTTCAAGTGGCAACCTCCTCCCCAGTTTACACTCCACGATCTCTCATCTTGATCCCACCAATTCAGTAAGGCTGTCTTGCTTTGCATGGGTTCACTGCAGTACAGAAATTCCGCAAGGCAGAAATCTGTAATGATTTTAAGAGTCACCTTCATTGTGCCCCTTATCTCAGGGACCACAGTCCCACACTGCTTGTCTTTAATTGTATAAAAAATGTTTGCTTTATACATGTTTCTGATTGTTTACAACAAGGAGGGGCAACACTGGTCCCATTTACTCCCCGTCTGAAAGTGGGTTTTCTAAAATAAACTTTGCAAAGTGCAGCATGGGTATGACACATTGTGAGGTTAGGGTATTGCCATTCAAGATGCACTATGTGCTTGAAATAAAAAGCTATTATGTGCTGCCGTGTTCCCAAAGAGGTAGAAGGCATGTGTTTTGAAGCTAAGATGTAGATGTAGAATAGACCGATTAATTTCTCTGCTGGTGACTCCCTTGGGAAATTTGTTCTCCTTGTCCCGGGCACATTAGGCTCGGTGGGAATAGGTATCTGGCTTGCAGAGGGATGCAGTGCTTATACTAGAACCACACAAAAAGTTTCACTAACCTTTGCCTTAATGATGTGAGTTAGACCTTGCTTCACTTGATCTAAAAGTAGGCTTCCTATTGATTTTACTTCTAGGGAAACCATGATCAACCAGCAAATGCCATGGGGCCGCATGAGTCACACTCTTCAGACGGCGGCTTTGACTCTGCTATCCATCACGGTCACTACAAAACCTGATATATGGCATTGTATGTAGAGCAGCAGAAAAAGTATAGAAATTTCCAGTTATCTATGCTGAGACATCATTTGGGAGAGAAAAAAATAGAGATCTATTTCTGCCAAAATCAATTGCAGATGGATTAAGGTTTTAACTGTGAATAGAAATCTTTAAAACTTTAAAAAGAGAATATCTTTATTGCTTTTTCAGGGAGGAAGTGGATCATATTTCATAGACATGATACAAATTTTTTTTAAAAAAAATTATTTTAGAGAAAGGGGAAGAGAGAGAGAAACATCGATTTGTTGTTCCACTTATTTATGCATCCATTGGTTGGTTGATCTTGTATGCACCCTGACCAAGGAGCAAACCCATAACCTTGGCTTAGTGGGAAGATGCTTTAGCCAATGAGCTACCCAGCCAAGGCTAGACATGATACAAATCTTAAAATCCCAAAAGTAAAAGAAGGTATTTGAAACACATAATTAGCTATCAGAATGTGTTAAAAAAAATTCCAGCGATTCAATAAGCAGAAGCAAAAAATATCCAAAAGAAAAACAGATTCCCCCCCCCCCCCCCAGAAAAAGAAGCCCACTGTGTTATCTTGGAAGTTAAGTAAGAAATACCAATAACATACCTAACCTAAATTCTATGACAGTGGAAAGTATAATGTTTTCAATCCAGGGCTGCAGTGTTCTGAATTACTTTCTCTCTGGGCCATTAGCTGAAAACTTTAGAAGTATATGCTGGTCACCGATGTAGACTGATGTTATAGAAATTATACCACAGGGATATTAGAAGAATATTCCTATTTTTTAAAGTAATATGTTTTATAATAGAGATATTTTCAAATTGTTAAATAAATATAGTCACTTCCACATAAAAAAAAGTCCTCCAAAATGCAATGCATATTCTGATAGAAAATAAAATAGTACTTAAATAAAACTGAGTGATAAATAGTTGTTGCCAAACTGCAGAGTGAAGGAGTGTATTCATTAGTCAGAACCCTCTTTTACAGGTGTTCATGGCCCTTCGTCCTCTGTGCAATATCACCAGACCTATTAGCTTCAGCTTTCATTGTCGTGGGCAGCATTAGCCTTTCTTTGAGACCTAATAACTACTTTGACTTGATAATACACTTTCTGATCTTCAAAAAAAAAATCTTTCTATCTTAGACAAGCTCTTACACAGAGATTTAATAATTCCAATTAAAGGCAATACGGCTCTAAAGTTTAAGAAAATTTAATGACCTCTTACTTCCTGAAAACAAATCCCTAATTGCTTTTTCTAACACAACTGATATTTAAAATATGCATTCTAAAACTTTAATTGCCCCCTATTATTCTAGGGAAAAAAAATCCCAACATATGTTTAATATCTCATTTATCTTCTTATGGGCAGAGGGATGATATCAATTCCCACTTTCATCAGCAGAACAATGTAATTATAATAGAGAGGTGGCCGAGGTCAGAGAGAAAGTCTGCAACGAAGCGAAAACTTGCCCTCTAATCCTATGGCCTTTAAGCAGGCTCTTGTCAGGTAAGATTTTTAGTTTGCTCTGGGGGTGTTTTTATCCTTTTTATAGTTTGAGCATCCTTGTTTTGATGTTTTATACACTATCTTAGTATCTCTACACCAAAAGTATACATAGCAATTTCATCTGCCCTAGTTTAGAGAACAACACTGAAGTTTTTAAAGAGATTTTTGGTGGGTTACATACAATAGGCAACAAACAAGTTAGTGCTAGAGCAAATTGTGCGGTATGGCTGTAATTTCTGATTCCAGGTTCATGATGTTCCTTGGATCATGTAAATCTCCAATGAGTGGTTTTTGAAAACTAAGCCAGGATTTAAGAAGTACCACCTGTCCAGGCAATCCGTGCTGCACTGTTAGTGCCACAAGGTGGTTTGAAAGCTGGTAGATAATTATTTTGTTAACCAAGAATTCAACATTAAGAGCTTTATTTTGGTCTATGTTTCAGGAGGCACACAACATCATACACTTGTTTTGTATTTATTGTATAAAATATAATCAATAAAATTATAATTATATATTAATATGAATATTCATCTTCACTTAGAAAATTATAGAAATCCAGGAAGTAGTAATATAGACATGTTACTTTCATTAAAAATATGGTTACTTCAGTTAAAATTATATTTCCATTTAGATATATGTTTTTATATATACATATATATTTAGACTTAAAACTTATTTTCCAGGAATGAAAAGTATCACATATAATTCCAAGTTGTGACTACAAAATAGCGGATTCAAAAGAGGTACAAGCAATTTTACAGAAATGCCATCCCTCTAAAGAATATACCTTTTCAAAACTGAGCAAATACGGTTGATCAGAAGGCACAAAATGTTCCAGCAGCAACAGACCTCTCATTTAAAAACTGAGAAACTGAAGCCCTGGGAGGGACTTCCCTTTTCCCACCTCCTTATCATTCTCCCTCCCAACCTGAATTTCCTTTAAAGCTCTGCCCATCTAATGTGCTTTTCATACATGCAAACCAAAAATGTTTATTGATAATTATCTGTCTAATCCAAAATCCTGAAAGTAGAGAGGGAAACAAAATAAATGGAGCAGTTCTGCTTAAGAATTTCATAGGGAAAAGGGACATGATCATGAGCATTTATAATTGCAAATTATGTTGTGATAGAATGGAAAAGAATGTACTATGAGCTCTCAGCTGAGATCAAAAAGGTGAGTGAATAAAAGTCAAAGAGTGAAAAAGAAGAGAGAGAGGTGGAAATGCTCTGGGAAGAGCCTGGGGTACAAATAAATCTAATGCATTAAGGGAACTGAAAAACAGCTGGAAAATACAGACTAAGGGGAAGACTGGCATGCGACTGTAGAACTTTTGGTCTTTATCAAAAAGCAAAAAGAAGCCAGAAATGGATGTGAGCAGGGAAATTATATCATCACAGATTTTCATTTATCAAGTACTAGAAACCCAGTGCACGAAATTCGTGCACTGGGGGGTGAGTCCCTTGGCCCAGCCTGCACCCTCTCCAATCTGGGACCCCTTAAGTGATGTCCGACTGCAAGCATAGGCCCGGTCGCCCCCAAATGCCCTTCCCTGCCAGCCTGGTTGCCCCCAACTATCCTCCCCTGCCAGCTTGGTCACTCCAACTGCCCTCCCCTGCTGGCCTGGTCGCCTATAACTGCCCTTCCCTGCCAGCCTGGTCCCCCCCAACTGCCCTTCCCTGCAGGCCTGGTCACCCCCAACTGCCCTCCCCTGCTGGCCTGGTCACCCCTAACTGCCCTCTCCTGCAGGCCTGGTCACGCCCAACTTCCCCCCCTGCCAGCCCAGTCACCCCTAACTGCCCTCTCCTGCAGGCCCAGTCACTCCCAACTGACCTCCCCTGCAGGCCTGGTCGCCCCTAACTGCCCTCTCCTTCAGTCCTGGTCCCCCCCAACTGTCCTCCCTCCCCTGCAGGCCTGATCGCCCCCAACTGCTCTCCCGTGCATGCCTGGTCACCCCCAACTGTCCTCTCTCCCCTGCAGGCTCAGTCGCCCCCAACCGCCCTCCCTTGTTGACCTGTTTGCCCCCAACTGACCTCCCCTGCTGTCCTGATCACCCACAACTGCCCTCCCCTGCTGTCCTGATAGCCCACAACTGCCCTACCCTGCCGGCCATCTTGTGGCAGCCATCTTGTGACCACATGGGGTGGCCATCTTGTGCAAGGGCATGATGGTCAATTTGCATATTACCTCTTTATTATATAGAATGAGGAACAGATGTGGATAGTGAGAAGTGGCTGTAGAGATGAGTTAGGGCATTTGGGCCACATTCTAGCAAAAGAAGTCAGTAGATCATAGACCTACTGGAAAAGTCGAGGAGATAGAAATGAAAAAAATAGGTGCTGATATTAATTCTCTTTTAAGAATCTCAGATAAGTAGGTACTATTTGATAATTATGAGTAAATTGTTTTACTGTGCCCATTTTAGGCACTCTCAAAGTAATAAAAATATCTTCAATAAACATATATGACTATCTGATAAGTGATGTGATATTTCATCATTGCTTCTGTTGAAAATCTCAAGGTGATATTGAGTTTTGTTTGTTGGTCCTATCAGTACATGAATGTTACTTGAAAGGTAATTGTTATTGAGAGACTGTATTTTATTACCTAAGAAAAGTGGCTGTAACCTACAATCTTGGCATGATACAGTAGTTATATTTCATTCTATTCCTGGATACTAAATTAATCATACTTCTGACTAGCCCTCCTAGGATTTAGTTTATGTAACATCTTTGACCCTCTCTTGCTCCTATTCATCAATAATTTGCATTTGTGGGCGCAAAGCTGTTCCAAAATTTTGGACCCACATAGCTTTACATTTAGCTTCCTTATGCAAGTATTAGGTAGGAAAACATTTTTGTTCAAACACTGAGGGTAAGCCAAATAAATGTTACCTTCATTCCAATGCTTCAAACATTCTGCTCAATAAAATTCAAATAGTTTTCTCTATTCTGCACTAAAGTTCATAAATGGATACTTAAGTGTTTCCAAACATATTAGTTCACTTGTGACAGAATTTTACTTCTGTCACACTGACTATTGGCATCTATAATAATAAAAGCATAATATGCTAATTAGACTAGACGACCTTCCAGGCGAAGCCACAGCTGCGGGGGCCAAGGCAGAGGCAGCCACCGCGGCTGTGAGGACCGAGCCCCTTGCACAAATTTCCTACATCGGGCCTCTAGTTGTTCAATAAAAGCACATGCACTTGAAAATTCGAGCATGTTTCCCTGTCCAGAGTAGCAGATTCCATTTTCATTTCTCACCACTTTTAAAGCCTATCCTATCTAATAAAGATGGAATATGCAAATTGACCATAACTCCACGACAAAGATGGCGGTGCCCACAGCCAATAAGGAGAGAATATGCAAATTGACATAACAAGGCGAGAGGCGAAGGCGGCTCTGGCCAGAGCAAAGGCGAAAAGGCAGCTCTGCTCCGGCTGGAGCAAAGGTGGAAGGCAGCAGCCAGAGCGAAGGCCCAGGTCCCGGGTGCTGGAGGGAAGCTGGTGCCAGCAGCCAGGGAAAGGAAGGCCTATTCTTGCATGAATCTTCGTACATCGGGCCTCTGGTTAATTATAATGTCTATAACTGATCATTCTCAGCTGCATAAAGCAATCCTGGGAGCTAGAATCCATCACAAGTCATGGGAAGCCAGCAGAAGTACCTGCAATTTTGTGGATTAGATTTTATTACAATAATATGGGAATGTAAGCATTTTTCCAACAGCAGTTTTAAATTGATGTTCCCCTGAAACCTGTGCCAGAAGTGTCCTTGAAAAAAACACAGGTAATGTAATTATCCAGAGCGTGTATGTTAGGATTACAGTTGACCTTTACAGTGGAGGATGGAGGTGCCTTAAATCTGCCCCAGTAATAGTAACTAGAGAAAATCCAGGCACCAGAGACCATCTAGAATTCTCTTGACTCACAGTGCAACTAGAAATCTTTCATGCTAAAGTCCTCACCACAAGTTGAAATTCCATCCCTTTTCCAGAAGAATTATCCTGCAGGTCTTCCTATAACTAAAGGAAGGAAGGGAGGGAGGGAGGGAGGGAGGGAGGGAGGGAGGGAGGGAGGGAGGCAGGCTTGGGAATGAGACCTGAATTGAAAGTCCTGAGGTGCCACTCTTCGAGCTGGATGACCTTGTGCATTTGTTTTTGTGACCAAGACTACTTTCCAGGATGTCCTCCTTTGCTGTAACACTTATGCAATCTCTTCCTTTTCTTGTCTGTATTTACCTGGCTACATAGTGCTTCTCTTGCCATTTTTTAAGCAACAGGATAGCATCAAAGAGGATAATGTAGAAAGGAGAGAACAGGAGAAGCACAGATGGGCTTTTCAAGTTACCTGGCCAGCTGTCCTAGAGTGGCAGAGCAGAAACAGCTAAGGAGAACTTTGGAGGGGAGGGACAACGTGGTCATATTTGGATAAACACAAATTAAAAGCTACCCTAATGACATGGCTCAATGTGAGAAATATAAAACTCCTATCTGACCCTAATCCACAAGGAGGAAGGTTAGGCAAGCTTACAGAATTGGGAAAGGCATGGAATGAAAGATAAGAGTTTGTTTCCAAAATATAAGCATTTTGCTTCATTTACAAAGACTGTACCATGACCCACACAGCTTTGGCCTCTGAGAAGCCAAAGCTGTAAAAATCTCAGTGGTTCTAAATAAGTGTATTAGATTTAGAGGATAATTACTAGATATTATTTTTATCTGTTTAAACATTTACTAGTAAATACGCATTTGTTCAACTACAGTCATTGAAAGGCTGTTTTTCATCTTAACTCTAAAACATTTAAAGGCTGTTTTTTCATCTTAACAATTCCAAGATAGGAATATAAAACTTAAACTACAGTGAGGTAAAGGTGATATTATTTTAAGAAGCGTTGTGTGAGCTCAAGAGAGAGAGGAGAGAGAGGGGGGAAGGAGGAGGAGAGAGGGAGGGAGGGAGAGTCAGAGGAGAAAAAACAAAGGAGAGGAGAAAAGAACAAACACAAACACGTCCATGAGTAAATCTAACCAATCAGTCACATTCTTCCAACATCCCCAATAGATGAAAGAAAGTGATACAAACATAAAGTATTGGGAAAGGATAACTTCCTCTTTGGACTGGTCACTTGTAGTCAGTTTTAGCCAAAACATGATGTCATTGCATATAGCTGCAAGGAGAGCTGCCCTGAGTGGTTGACTGCGTGATGAGATTTGCACATCCCTCGGGGCAGAGCAGGATTCGGCTACTGCAAACAAGAAATATGTTACCAGGATTTGGTAGTGATGTCACAGATCTTTTCTAGCTGCAAACCTAATTATCTCTTAGCAGCCCAAATTTATTTTCCTTTAGAATTGGAAGGTACAGGAAGATCCAAAAACACATAAAAAAATATTCTTCTTCCTTTCTTCATTATAATAGTTCCTAATTAGCTCTGTCTGGAAACCAGTGGCTCACATGTTGGTAGAGCTCATGTAACTACTCTAACATTTAAAAATCTCATTTTATATTAAGCTATAACATTCACAAGCTTACTGTTGTTTTGTCTCTATTATTCATGACAGGAACTAAAGCAAATATGTTACTAACATAATTTTGTTCCCTGAGAATTTGCATTTCTGTCAGAAGAAAGGTGGTTTAGATATTTATTATTATTGAAGAAATGCAGTCCTTACCTTCTGGAAGGCACCTTCAATTTACTAATACATTATGCCATATTTCAATAATAGCAGTATTCCAGGAATATATATATATATATATATATATATATATATATATATATATATATATATATACACTAGAGGCCCGATGCAGGAAGATTCATGCAAGAAATGCAAAAATAGCAAGAATAGGCCTTTGTTCTCCTGGCTGCTGGCACCGGCTTCACTCCAGCATCCAGGACCCAGGCTGCTTTGCTCCTGCCACTGCCAGGCACCTGGGACCTGGGCTACTTTGCTGCAGCCGCTACCCACCGGGGGTGTGCTCCCAGGCATGCAGCAGCCTCTTGGAGCACGTCCCCACCCCTGGTGTGTGTCTGCTGGGGCTTGGAGGCAGCACGCAGTACCCTCCCGCTCATCTGCACGCACAGCTCCTCCTGAGCGGTCATGATGCAGCCTCCTCCTGAGCCAGTCGTGATGCCCCTCTAATTTGTATATTACCTGTTTATATATAGATATTCCTCACCCAAGGATATTTTTCCATTGATTTTTAGGGAGAGCGGAAGAGAGAGGGAAAAACAGAGAGAAACATCGATGTGAGAGAAACAAATTGGTTGCCTTCTACACCTGCTCTGATCAGGACCCGGGCCAGGGAGGAGCCTGCAACCCAGGTACCTGCCCTTGACCAGAATCGAACCCGGGACCCTTTGGTCCATAGGCCGACGCTCTATGCAATGAGCCAAACCAGCTAGGGCTATTTTTTTAAATTAGTAAAAGAATGTCTATATTTCTTCTTCCAATTTTTCTTTCTAGTCATTCAAACAAGAGTGTGGGATGAGTCATGGTACCATTTCTCCTGCTTTTTCCTCTGATCCTTGGAATTCTCCTTGAGATGCTCACCAAACTATCAGCAAGATGCCAGCAGACAGAAGCGAAGTTAGCACTTGTGTGTCCTTGCTTTCTTCCAGCAGTCAAGTACAGTCCTCTTTGAAATTACAGAAGTTTCTCAAGCATATAATTTGTGGCTTCCAATGAGTTTGAACTTCATGCTTGAAGTGATGCACAAGTAAGTGATTTAATTCATGCACCTGTATCAGGATTTTTTCCCCAGTCATAATGGCATGGGTAACTACTTCAGGATTTACCTAATAAGCATTGCAGCAAGACATCAGAAAGTCACTGATTGGCATATTTGGGCAGGCAAAGGAAAAATGAGCTTCCAGTAGAGCTATGATAGGCATCTGGGTTCAGCCCTTGAGACAAAAACCGAGCATTTCTCAGCTCCCAAGGCCAAGCTCTCTGACTTCAATGATGCACAATTTTCTCATTACAAATACTATTGTACCCAAAGGAATTCCTGTCAGCTTTCTAATTATTTTCTCAGTTTGAAATAAGACCTTGTCTCTAATAGGAAAGGGGGTTGGGCATGTGATTGTTTTTAGCACCAACACAGTGCAGAGAGTGAGAGCACCGGGGAAAGGGAGAAAGGTACTTTGGAAATAAATGCAAATCATTTCCCACTAGTGGTTACCAAACAAGAAGTGATTATGCTGAGGTCAAGTACTGACGTCTTGGGCAAGAGAGATTTATAAAGTAAAAAAGAAAATATTTGCCTGACCCTCTGTCTTTAATGATAACATTTTCATAGTTATCATTGATGAGGTTACACATAACATTTTTCTTAGAATAATGTTATGCAGCACATGGCCATGTTTGGGAGCTCAAAAAAAAAGTATGCAATTAAATGATCTAGAGTAATTTTAGAAATTATCAATCTGAATGTGCCCCACAAACTCATGTGATAAAATGTAATGTTGCCCTGATCAGGTACACCATCCTGTACACCAAAAGGTTGCTGGTTTGATTCCCGGTCAGGGCACATACGTAGGTTATGGGTTGGATCCCCAGTCAGGTGTGTACGGGAGGCAACTGATCAATGTTTCTCTCTAACACTATGTCTCTCTCTCACTTTTTCTCTCTCCCTTCCTCTCTTTCTAAAAATCAAAAAAAACATATCCTCACGTGAAGATTTAAAAAAATAATGCTACTAAAACATTATTTTCATTTCTATTTTTAAACATAATTTTAAATTCTCTTAATTAATATCTTATATTTAGATACAGTTGGAACTTTTCTTATTAGATTGTCTAAGTTCAAAAATATAGTCTGGAGGTCTCAAGTTATTCACTAGAGTTAACCAAAGCTTAGCCTATGCTTCTTCACTTTATAACTGTTCTGGCCTATATCTAAGCTTCCTCTATCTTTTTTTAAAAAGTTGATTCTATATTTTATCACAGAAATTTAAGACAATTGCATATGAAACTTTGTCTTAAAAATACCATTGTTAGGCATTAATAACAAGCCCATGTACTAAATATTCTAGAATCTAGATGCTGAAAAGAAAGAATATTAAGAAAGCTTTCTCCATATTCACTGAGTACCATAATATTCATATTTAAAACTAGTGGCCATGATGAATGCTTTTGAGCATATTCATAAATGAATCATTCATAAGACTATTGTTCTATGTATTTTTAAATTCCTCCATATTTTCAAACTGATTAATGATGATGAGCATACTAATAAAATCACTAGCCTGTAGAAATACAGTAGTAATTTTGTGAGATTAGGCATCAATATGTGTGTAATTCAATGGTCTCAACAAGCTTCTATATGTCACAAACCCAGTGACCCATGACAAAAGATTTTCTCTTTTGTAAGGACTTTGCAGAATACAAGCTTGGACCAAATTTAGGCACTGACGTCATGTTAATCTACTTCTTACCTAGGCAAACCTTATGTGTCTGAAACCTTCATTAGAAAGAAATTTATTCACTAATCATGAACATTTACAGAACCATGTCCATGTTTAATTTTTCTAGTCAATTATAAACCGATTATTAATGTTTATAAATTTCTTTATAATTACCACATCCACAGGGTCCTCCTTCTATAATATTTCTCAGTTGACTATTTGACCAATTATCTAAAAGGAGTCCCATGAAAATTCTTATTTGAATAGCTGAGTGATACTTAATTTGCAAGTGTTTCCCTATTTGTTCTAAGGAAATCTGCCCCTTCCATATGATTCCCCTCCATATAAATTTGTTAAATACTTACTAGTGGGAGTGTCTGATTTAGCATATAAAAATATTGCATTGTGACATACTTATACTAAACTTTTGTTTATTATTTATCTGAAATTGAAGTGTAAATGGGCATCCTTTATTTTATGCCAGCCCTGTATATTTGATCATTTTTATGAAAAGTGTGTATAAACTTTCCTCCAAGAGTCTCTAGAGGTTTCCATCCAAGGGCTTCCCCAGTTATAATCCCTGTGCCTTCCAGTTCCTGCAACCATCCCTGGTCTACTTACTGGGAAGAAGGCATCTCCAAGAGCACAACCATGCTGGCACCCTGATCTCAGAATTGCAGCCTCCAGACTGTGAGAAGGTCACTGTTGTTGAAGCCACTCAGTCTATCGTCTTCTGTTATTGCAGCCTGAACTAAGACACCAGGCTTAACAACAGGGAATTCACTATTTCCCCCAAATCTGTGATGATAGCCTTGAAGATTCCTATAAGGCACTCACTCAAATATCCCAAGAACATCAGATTTATATAATTCTACTACACACCCATTTTTAAAAGACCTCTTTGGAGAGCACTTAGGCATTTCACATTCTCTTGGGGTATTGGGGTAAGAGAGAAAAATCTATTAATGTCACTGCCAAAAAGAAAAATTGCACAGAGCAGCCATGTAAAATAAATTCTAATAACCTCAATTTTCAGAAGCACTTTTGAAAATTTATCAATATAGTAGTAAAAAAAAAGGAAAGGAATAGTGTGGCTGACCTAAGAATAATTTATTTAGCTATGCTTCAGCTATGAACCTGATTGAACATATATCCACTGCTACATGTATCTATCTTATATCACAGCTGTGTGTGCGTGTGTGTGTGCATGCCTATGTGTTTGTGTAAATTCAATGAACCTGTCTGTGGTGTACAAATGCTGAAGATGATGTGTAAATGAATGAATACATGCATACATTCATATGCTTACAACCTCTTTAAATTCTTACAATTATTTTTGTGCCATGAAATTTAACAATCATTTACTTTCATATTGGCATATGTAAGTCCATTTAAAATCTAAACTCCTTAGTAGTTCGACTTTTCACAGTCACACAGAAGAATGAAATCCTGAGGGCAAGTCAACAATGAGAGGAACAAAATGAAAATCAGGAATCTACTAGGGACTGGACACGGAAAGAGACTTGGCAAAGAGGAAAACCAACTTCATGAGACGGGTGTCAAGCTGGGCAAGCAAGAACCACATGCAAGGATAGCATTAAAGAAGATGCCAAATGCTCATAGAGGCAAGCAGGAGACTGAGCGCTCCTGGACAAATATGACATCGACACAACCCAGAACCACAAAATGATAAGGCAGGGCCTGGTGTAGGCCTGCAAATGACAGATGATAATGCATGTGAACAGTCACTAATAGAGAGAAAATTAAATAGGTCTGGTGTCCTGCTTCTAGACACATTGCCATCAGCTTTAAAGACAAACTCTTTTGCACAGCTATTTACTCTTCCTTCTTTTCTTTTTTAAATTAAATTTTGATTCTGTTGCACTCAGCACAATATGACTGTATTTAAAAAATGCTGGTATGGATGGATCAATGTTAACCTTTGGGCTCTCACTCTATGCTGTTTCTAGACATTATTTTTAACGACTGCTGCAATTTATATTGCAACAATAGTTCACATAAACACTGCAATGCGTCATCTCTAAGTTTTGTCTAAAATACAACAGCTAGATGGACACTAACTAGAAAGTTTAAAAGTATGTGAAACAAACATTTATCCATAACTAACAAATTCAAAAAAACATATTTGTTTACCTGGATTGGTTTATCTCTACCTATGACTCTAACGATTGTTGACACTGCATGTAACAAAAATGACAGTCCTTTATGATGTATTGAGGAGCTTGGTGACATATCTTTTGGTAGGGCAGCTATTTCATAGGCTTGGGAAATGTGCATACATATTCAAAAATAAAACTGGAATAAACATTGATATGATGCTGTCCAGCCTGAGATATATGTAAGCCCGATGATAATGTTCTTGCTGTTTCTGATTTGATGCTAGTTTTTAATTATTCGTTGGCCATCAAATGATAAAAATCCTGAAATTAGAAGGACTCTGAGGTACGGAGAATTGGTTATACGACATCACATGAAACCTGGCTTAATTTGACAACAGAATGCCATCAACTGCACATTAAATGATGATGGCCCTCACATGTCCCATGGAGTACTCGCCACTATAAGAGGAAGCATCTGCTCACTGGAGGAGGCAGGAATGTTTTGGAGCTTTTCCATTGACCTATCTATGTCTCTTTGGACATGTGTGTAAGTATATTTATACTCCCCAATGGAGCAACTTTGCCTACATAGATTATTTGGGAGGTAAAAAAAAAAAAAAGTTTAGGATAATGGTCAAAGGTTCCCTCTAGATAGGTCTTAGGTTGAAGGATTTTAGATTCTAGCCCATAATGATTAAGTCACAGTATGCTCTGTCATTTAAAAACAGTGGTGTTTCATAGCATTTGGGTAAAAATCAAAATTGAAGGTCAGGGTGGGAATGGCAGTTAATAACGTTGTACAGAAAAAAAAATATTTGAATGACTAATACAAATAATGCTGGTGAAAGTAGTTAAGTACTTAGAAGAAGAGTTTATTTAAACTTGGAAACAACCTTACAACATGGGTATTGATATCGCCATTACATATGTGGGGAAAGTGCCGCTTAAAGAGATTAACTGGTTTGTTTTTGTCACAGAAGAGTAAGTGGTAAAGCCTAATTCAAACCTAGGTCGGAGATTCCAGCAGCCTGTGTTCTTGAGCATTAAATGGTTGTTTCATTACTAGTGTCACATCGGCTACCATTAGGTACATGTATTATGTTCTGCCTCATTTTATTTCTTCCTTCCCCCACTTATAGTCACCCTGTGTGCCCATTTTCATAAGTAACCCAAAAGATGTTCAAAGACTGAGTCATTTCACCCTCTTCTGGAGGAGCTGAGAAGACTGGCCAGGCCCATTTGTCATCCATACAATTTTTCTCTAAAACCACTTGTGATGTTGGGTAATAATCCCAGATGGAAGTCATTAAAGTTTAATTTGTCTGCAAATGTGACATCTTGCTTTTCAAATCTTTTGACTTTACTCTTTCCATTACTGAAACTAATTTGGTATATATGAGAAATAACTAATTAAAGTGAGTGTAAAGCAGTTTTCTCAAATATAAAAACATGCCATAAAATGCTAATAAAACTATAAAAATATGTGTAAAAATCTGTCAATTACAAAATTAACTTTAGATGGGAAAGCAAATATTATTTATCCTTGACAATTCGCAAATAAATTATTTGTTTGGCAGCTAAATGCTCTGTTGCTGAATATTAATAAAATTTCAAGAATAATAATTGTCTTCATTTCAGAATAAAAATTTAAAGATAATCATTGTAGTTATAAATTAAATTTAAAACCAAACTCTAAATAGCTGTTTTCTAGGACCATTTTTTGTTATGGTTAAAGAAAAGTGGGCTCTCTGGTGCTGGAAAAACTGGAAAGCCACATGCAAAACAAATGGAACTGGATTACAGTGTTTCCCCATGTACGAAAAGTAATTCAAAATGGATCAAAGACCTAAATATAAGACCTGAAATAAAAGTTACATAGAAGAAAACGTAGGTACCAAACTTATGGACCTTGGTCATAGAGAACATTTTATGAACTTGACCCCATAAGCAAGGAAAGTAAAGGCAAAAATAAATGAATGAGACTATATCAAACTAAAAAGCTTCTGCACAGCAAAAGAAATTGACAACAAAACAAAAAGAGGCAGCCAACCAGATGGGAGATGATATTTGCAAACAAAGGTTTAATCTCCAAATTTTATAAAGAACTCACAAAACTGAACACAAAACAAAAATAAATAAATAAATAAAAAACAACCCAATCAAAAAGTGGGCAGAGGATCTGAAAATACACCTCTCCCAAGAAGACATACCAACAGCCTCCTCTCTCTCTCTCTCTCTCTCTATATATATATATATATTAGAGGCCCAGTGCATGGATTCATGCACCGGTGGTGTCCCGCAGCCTGGCCTGTGGGGTTGGGCCAAAACCAGTGCTCCAACATCCCCTGAGGGGTCCCAGATTGCAAGAGAGTGCAGGCCAGGCAGAGGAACCCCACCAGTGTATGATCAGGCTAGGAGGAACTGCGGGACGGCTCCAGGATCCGGCCCACCTCACTCAGTCCAGATCAGGCGGACCCCAGCAGCAAAGTAACCTACAGGTCGGAGGATCTGCCCCTGGTGGTCAATGTGCATCATAGCAACTACTTGAACGGTCAAACTGTTGGACACTTAGCATATTAGATTTTTATTATATAGGATATGAAAAGGTGTTCAACCTCACTGGCAATTAGGGAAATGAAAATCAAAACCACAAAGAGATACCACTTCACACCTGTTATTATCACTCAGTCATTATCAACAAAACAAGCAATAACAAGTTTGGGGAGGTTGTGGAGAAAAGGGAACCCTCATTCACTGCTGGTGGGAATGCAGATTGGTACAACCACTATGGAAAGCAGTACTATGGAAAGCAGTCTGGCGATTCCTCAAGAAATTAAGACTAGAGCTACCATACAACCCAGCAATCCCTCTTCTGGATATATACATGAAAAACTGAAAATCATGTATTCACAAAGATATATGTACCCTAGGTTCATTGCAGCATTATTCAAGGTGGCCAAGACATGGAAACAACCAAAGTGTCCCGCAATAGAGGACTGGATAAAGAAGATGTGGTCCATATACACAATGGACTACTTCTCAGACATAAGGAAAGGATGAAATGGTGCCATCTGCAACAACATGGATGGACCTTGAGAACATTATGCTAAGTGAAATAAGTCAGTCAGAAAAAGCTAAGAACCATATGATTTCACTCATATGTGCCATATAAAACAGAAACACGTGAACACAAACAGCAATGTGGTGATTGCCAGAGGGAAGGAGTTGTGGGGAGAAGGGGGTCCTAATATGTGGTGACAGGAGAAGATTTGACTTTGGGTGGTGGGCACATATACAGATCTTGTAACATAGAAACCCAAACCTGAAACCTATATGTTCATGTTGACCAATGTCACCCAAATAAATTTAACAAATAAAATAAAAAAAGAAAAGTGGGCTCTCTCCAGACACTAGATCTACCAGTAACTTAATATTGGATTTTTTGTTCTCTTGAACTATGAGAAATAAATGTTTGTTGTTTAAGCCACCCAGTCTATGGTAATTAGTTACAGCAGCTTAAGCAGAATAAGTCATCTTCTTAAAAGAATTTAATTAGTGTTAAGATCAGTAGCCAAGTTTCTTAATAAGATACGTTATTTTGTATTACTTGCAAAGCCACTGTACACATTTTTTTTTTCAGGTCCAAACCACATCTGGGACAATGCTACAATATCCTAAATGCTACTATTGCTTTGTCAAAATGTCTGGTTTGTGTGTTTTTTTTGTTTTTTTTTTCTCCATGTGTAAGTAGACAGTATACATTTAAGGAGGATCCAAATAGTGTTAAATAATTTTTATAAATTTTTATCAACCTTGTTTGTTGGGAACTAATGAATCAGGACAATTGGAGGACCTGAGATATAGGAATATATAAGTATCTCAAAGACAAAAGTTCAATGCACCTAGCTTTCCTTCTGATTATTTAGCATTATGACTGCAAGAAATTGCTCACAAAGAATAGTTTTCTTCAGTTCAGCAGCCAAAGAAGGAGAAAACATAAACATAGAATCCATTAGAGGGCTATTATCCGTTAAATCTTTAGCTTTTCATTAAGCTTTAACCTAATGAAAACCAAAGAGAAGGATTGAAAACAGAAAAAAATTATTGAAATATAGAAAAATTACATTGCTTTACAGAGGAGTAGATGAGAAAGATCACTTTAAATTTTTCTGCGTTTCAGACAGAGAAGAGGTAAAGAAGGTATTGTCAAGACATTTCTTGAATATTTATATGCCTAGTAAATATTTTCTTCACAATACTGCATCAATTAGGAAGTATCTTCTGACACATGACTTGCTTGTGTGCCACATGGCAATTCAGCAAGAGCAGCCATGCATCTCTGCTGTCCCCCAGCCCTCAGCCACCTTCTGACCCACCTGGACATAGAGCTATCCTGTGACTTCCAAAGTTCAAACGAGGAGATATAGAACTTCCCAACTACAGAGAATCTAGTGTTCACTGCTCATCCTATCTAATAAAAGACTAATATGCAAATTGACCATCACTCCAACACACAAGATGGCTGCCCCCATGTGGACACAAGATGGCCGCCACAAGATGGCCTGCAGGGGAGGGCAGTAGTGGGAAGTTAGGGGTGGCCAGGCCCGCAGAGGAGGGCAGTTGTGGGTGATCAGGCAAGCAGGGAGGGCAGTTAGGGGTGACTGGGTCGGCAGAGGAAGGCAGTTGGGTGAGACCAGGTCAGCAGGGGAGGACAGTTGGAAGGGACCAGGACTGCAGGGGAGGGCAGTTGGGGGAACCAGGAGTGCAGTGGAGGACAGTTGGGGGGATCTAGACCTGCAGGGGAGAGCAGTTGGGAGGACAAGGCCTGCAGGAGAGGGCAGTTGGAAGAGACCAGGCCAGCAGGTGAGGGAAGTGGGGGGGAACCAGGCCTTCAGGGGAGGGCAGTAGGGGGAGACCAGGTCTACAGGGGAGGGCAGTTAGGGGTGACCAGGCCTGCAGGGGAGGGCAGTTAGGGGTGACCAGACTGGCAGGGAAGGGCAGTTAGGGGTGACCAGGCTGGCAGGGGAGGGCAGTTAGGGGCAATCGGGCTGGCCGGGGAGCAGTTAGGCATCGATCAGGCTGGCAGGGGTGTGGTTAGGGACTGATCAGGCTGGCAGGCAGAAGCAGTTAGGGGCAATCAGGCAGGCAGGCAGGTGAGCGGTTTGGAGCCAGCAGTCTTGGATTGTGAAAAGGATGTCCAACCGCCCATTTAGGGCCAATCCTGGTGGAATCAGGCCTAAACAGGCGGTTGGACATCCCTCAAGGGGTCCCAGATTGGAGAGGATGCAGACTGGGCTGAGTGACAGCCCCCCGCCCCCTGCACGAATTTCATGCACTGGGCCTCTAGTATTCCATAATGGCCATAGTCAAAACAAATTTTCTGTATACTTCCTAGTTTTGTAGCACTCAAAATACTGACTTCAGGAGCATTTGGTTAAAGATATTTTTTAAAATCAGCTCCATTCAAGTTCCTTTCCTCCAAGAATGAGATATCCTAAAGGGATCTAACCTGAGCCCCAAGAAACATTCATCAAATTCATGTTCTATTGCCCTCTTTTCCTATATCAAGTGTGTTTCACTTTTTCTATATCAAGTACACTCGACCAAGTGTACTTGACAAGTGTAAATTCTTATCATGACACAGAAGTAAGTAGGTGTCTAGGGTTAGTCTTTAAGCACCTAATCAAAGGGAAATGTTGATCTTTATTTTCACTTCTCTGGCTAACAAACTCTGTGTCAGGTTAAATGGACTTTCATAAACAAAGATTTTCTCTGGGTTTAGAGATTTTCATCTTTGAAGTAAGAGTTATAAACAGTAACCAATCTTCTAATCCTATTTCCTATTCAATAAAATAAATATTAATTATCCATTTCCTGTACATGAGGCTTTGGAAAAGCAAAAATAATTATTAAAAAATTTACATATAATAATGACAATAATATTTTTGAGTGCACATAATGTGGCAAGACCTGTATCAAAACAATAGGTTATTTATTTAATCCTCATAACACAAATAGGAGGGTCCTTTTATTTTCTCAATTCTGAGAAGGGAGTTAGAGAGGTAAGAAGACATATCCTATCTCAACAAACTTAAGATGCTACAAATTTTAAGTTGCAACATTAATTTTACATATCAATGAGGGAGAAAAAAAGTTGGAAAAAAAACTGACTAGTCTTTTATGCATTCTAATTAATAATGTGGTAAAATGTGAAAATGTATATCTTATAATCAATAAAATAAAGTATCTAGTTCAAAGTTAAATATCCTGTAGAAGTCTCTAAAGGAAAGTGATACAGTAAAAGGCAATGCAAAAAATATAGCTGGAGTAGGTGGCTGCCTTCCAAAACAGATGCCAGAACAGGCATTTAGCTTCTAGAATTTACCAGAGTCCTGGGTCCAGCACCTGCCATAATAATTAAAAATGCATTTTATTGATGTTCCAGAGTTGATTGGAAAGTAAATGCTGATTTATGTAACCAAAGCTCACAAGAGACTTTCTAGAAGGTCAA
The DNA here is from genome assembly GCF_951640355.1 of Cnephaeus nilssonii. Lineage (NCBI taxonomy): Eukaryota > Metazoa > Chordata > Mammalia > Chiroptera > Vespertilionidae > Cnephaeus > Cnephaeus nilssonii. The sequence continues at coordinate 14,893,870 of NC_137079.1, forward strand.
TTTATTAGGTCAATTTATTAATTTGTCATGAGAAATATATCTGCCAAGACTTTCTAACTGAGTGAACCTGACCAATTTATTGTTCCCCACAAGCAAGTTACATAGGAAGGCACATTTCCAAGAAGTTGCTTCGTAAGCAATTGTTATGGGCTGAATTGTGTCCCCTGTCTTCAATTCATATGTTAAAGTTTTAATTCCTAGTACCTTCAGAGTGTGACTGTGTTTGAACATAGGGCCTTTACAGGGGTGATTAAGTTAAAATTGGGCCTTGGAGTAGGTCCTAATCCAATCTGACTGGTTTTCTTATAAGAGGAGTAGAACACACTAAGAGACTTAAGAGTTGTGGGACCACAGAGGAAGAACATGTGAGGGTATAGCAAGAAGGGGTCTTTTTTCAAGTAAATGAGAGGCCTCAGAAGAAACCAAACCTGCCAGCACCCTGGTCTTGGACTTCAAGCCTCCAAAACTGTGAGAAAATAAATGTCTGTTGTTTAAATCACTTAGTCTATGGAATTTTGTTTAAGCAACCCTAGCAGGCTAATACAGAAAAAAAAATGTAATTAGCTATATGTATCAAAGATTTAATGGACTGAAGTTCTATGACTTGGGACATGGCTGCAGTGAGGATATATCTGACATACCAAAAATGGAACTTATCTCATTGGAAAGAAAGAGAGCTTATTCTGTTGGAAAGTATTTGAATGGGTCTTCAAGTTGAATTCCTTTAAAAAAAGAGACATCAAAATTTTAGTGTTTGCCAAAGGCTAAATACGTACTTTGAAGCTACATTCATTTCACTTTATAAAATCCTTTAAGAAACTCTAGTTAAAGGAATTTTGCATATTTATGATGATCTGTGTCTTGATTTTCAATATTTACTCTCAGACATCATGTTTACTTTTATGATTCATCTCATATCCATGCATAATCTACAAGACAAGCATGGCTATAAATCAATATAAGTATCATAAAATCAAAGCACCACATAAAGTCTTTAGAGAGACAAACTCTATTCAGAAGATCCAGAAAACGAATCCTGGAAAATGGTCTTGAAGAATGGGTAAGATTTTAATAAAATGGAGATTAAGAGGCAAATTATTTTAAACTTTAAGCTACCTCATAAAACAAAAAGAAAAGGAAAGTATTCCATATAATAAAATAACTGAGAATAGTCTTCCTGAACAAAATTGTAAGGGAAGAAAAGAGAGGGAACCAAGCCTCAAGTAGAGCTGTATTATAAGGGCCATTGAATAACAGGATAAAGAAAGTTAATATAATTTGGAAGATAATAAAGCCAATGGTGGTACATCTATTCAGTGCAATACAATTCGGCACTCAAAAGAAAGAAGCTACTGATACATGGTACATCCTGGATGAATCTTGAAGACATTTTGCTGAGGGAAAGAAGCCAGTGGAAAATAATTGCATACTGTCAGATTCTTTTATATGACACTAGAAGCCCATTGCACAAAGATTCGTGCAATAGGCCTTCCTTCCCCTGGCTGCTGGCACCAGTTTTCCTCTGGCACCTGGGACCCGGGCCACAGCGGAGCCTTCAGTCTTCAGTCTTCAGTCTTCAGTCTTCAGTCTTCGCTCAGTGCCTGCATATGCAAATTAACCTTCCATTTTGTTGGGTTAATTTGCATACTCACTCCTGGTTGGTTGGTGGGCATCGCAGAGGTATGGTCAATTTGCATCTTTCTCTTTTATTAGTGTAGATTCTGAAGAAGACAAAAATTTAGGCAGACTTTGGACAGAGAACAGATAAATAATTTGGAGGGTTAGAAATGAAGGGAGGGTGTGACTATAAAAAATATGGCATTAAAAATTTTGGGGGGTGATGGAACTGTTCTGAGTCCTGATTATGACAGTGTTTATCTAAATTTATACATTTTTTTAAAAAATTTGTAGAACCAAAAGAAAATGTCTATTATATGATATTACCAAAAGGAGTGAAATGCAATTGTAATTTTCATAAAAGAAAAATGGATGTGAATATGGCATTTTAAAAAGATTTTATTGGCTTAAACTAATAGTTTATCATGAAGGAAGAGGCAAGAGAGAAGGAAATCAAAGATTTTTTTAGAGGATTACCCATGGACAGGAGAATAAAAAATTTTTGTGATGTTAATACAACAAACAGTAAACTCAGAGAGAGGTACAAGGAAAAAGATGATTTTGTATATAATATTTTGCCTGCCAAAATATGCTCTGGAGCCCAGCCAGTGTGGCTCAATGGTTGAGCATCAACCTATGAACTAGGAAGTTGTCATTTGATTCCCGGTTAGGGCACATGCCCAGGTTGTGGGCTTGGTCTCCAGTATAGGGCGTGCAAGAGGTAGGCAATCAATGTTTCTCTCTCATCATTGATGTTTCTATCTCTCTTTCCCTCTCCTTTCCTCTCTGAAATCTATACAAATATATATTTTACAGTATATATGCTCTGGAGATCATTACCAATTAGTTGGTGATATGGATCTGGCATGTAAAAGAAAATTTTAGAACAGAAGTACCGTTAAACACATAGATTTTAGAGTCAACCAGCTTAGAAGTGATCATTACAACCATAGTTAAGGAGAAAGTCAGTCAGCAGGAGCCATAAATGAACATGCTGATGAAATCTTGGAGGTGTAAATTCTATGGGGGAGAAGAGGCACTAATGAATCCTTCTCTGAAAGCACCAGCCTAGCACGTGCTCTTCTTGAATATCTTACAATATTCATTTGGCATTAAGTATTCATTTAATATTTTTAAAACCAGTATGAGCTCACTTTAGAAAATTATATACAAATTTAAGCATTTACCCAGTAGGTGTACACAGCACACCTACAATGTATAAGACAGAGCTAGATGATATAATCTTACTATTTATTTCTTGGAGACAGGCCTGGATTTTTATTAAACTCTAGGAACAAATTATGTAGGTTTGCGAGCTCCTAGCTCATTCTTGCAGTGAACAGAGGTGATAAATCGAAGCACTGAGTGTGGGAGTGAATATGCAGGGTGCAATGTCTCATCGATTGGATTTCGGGTAGATGAAACTGTAGACTCCTTTCCTATAGTACTATATTTTTTCTCAGAAAATGTGCCCTAAACTTCACTAACATTTTATTACTTTTGTTATAAATAATCTCTAAAAGCTCTTTTATTCTCATAATATGAATCTTTCACAGAGCCTGTGTCTTATTTTCTTGTTTTCCCATTGCTGTTGTGCATTATAATGAGTAACGATGATGACAATTTCAGGTTGAATTACCCAGTCAGAACCATGTAATTTCCAATAACATATACATGTTGTAAATGACCTAAACATTCTTAAAAGAATTTATTTTTCATGCTGATGCCTTTTGTGTCTAGGAACCCTAAGAAAAACTGAGGGAAGCCCTTCTACTGAGTTGTGATTGAAACCTCAGAAATTGTTTATTGGAGATAACTTAAAGAAAACAATTTTAGAGATACATCATTGTGATCTCGCTCACCAAAAAACACAATGCACCTTATGAAATAGGGTCTTGGATAACTACACAAGTGCTCCAACTTAGAAGAAAAACAAGGTGGTAGACTTTCTTAAAGTAACATATTCTAAAGTATTTGTCAGATTATAGGAATGAAATGTATAGATTCTCCCATAGCAATTATTCATTAAAAGAAGAAGAAGAAGAAGAAGAAGAAGAAGAAGAAGAAGAAGAAGAAGAAGAACAACAACAACAACAACAACAACAACAACAACAACAACAACTACTGGATAATGTAGGTTGGTTTACTCAAAACCTGTGTTTCACTTTTCATCTAACTGAGAAGCTTAGAAATCAAAACAAAACAAAAAGAACATATTTCCCATATTCCTTTGAAGCAAAGGTTCTGGAGGCAAATTAGATCTGTCAATCAGATGCATGGGCATAAGATCTGGAAGGCAAACTTGAGGCAGAAGCTAGCTTCCTGTCTAATTTTTTTTCATTTTGTCTGCTTCTGCTCAGAAACTCCTGAGGAAACTAAGATTTATCTGCAACAGTAAAGTAACATTTTTTCCTTACCCTGCACTGCCCAATATGGAGTCTCTAGCCCCATGTGGCTATTAAGCACTTGAAATGTGGCTAGTCCAAATGAAGATGTCCTCTAAGTGTAAAGTACAGACTGGATTTTGAAGTCTTGGTACCAAAAAGAGAAAGAAAGAAAGAGCATAAAGTATTCCATATCCTATATAATAAAACCCTAATATCAAATCTACTGAATAGCAGAATGACCAGTTGCTATGACGTGCACTGACCACCAGGGTGAAGATGCTCAACACAGGAGCTGCCCTCTGGTGGTCCGTGCGCTCCCACAGGGGGAGTGCCACTCAGCTAGAAGCCGGGCTCATGGCTGGTGAGCGCAGTGGTGGTGGTGGGAGCCTCTCCCGCCTCCGCTGCAGGCGGGTGGTAAGGATCTAGGGGTCCTGGAAGCAAGAGGGCTCAGGCGGGGCTGAGGGACACCCCCGCTGTGCACGAAATTTCATGCACCGGGCCTCTAGTATTCTTATATGGATTGCATTTTGAAGAGCTTCCATTTTGGTTAAATAAAACATGTTCAATTTAATTTTACCCTATTACTTTATTTTTTAAATGAGGCTACTGGAAAGTTTGAAATGACAGATGTGCCTCTCATTGTGTTTCTATTAGGCAGTGCTGCTCCAGCTTCCTGTGTGTAGAGAGCAAGTCCTGGGGTGAAGCAGTTATGAGGCTTCTCTGTGCAGCTATCCTGCTCCTGGTTGGCAGTTATGGACATGGGTTCCCTGGCTCCTGGTTTGTTCAGAGGTTGTGGGGGTAGGCTCCTGATTCTGGCTAGATTCAGTGACAACCTCAGAAGTGGCCCTCCTGATGGGTCTGTCTTGTATGGTCCTAGGAGTCATCCCTGCAGATCTTGCTTAGAATCCATTCCTTCAGTCCTTTTTCCTATTTTGTAAATATCTACTTCTCTGTATTATAGTTCTTATTCTTTCTTTTTGGAAATTATTAATGTATATTCTGTTTCTTGAACTGAACCTTGATTTTTTTAAAAAGGGTAGCCTCTTAAATAGTAGGAGTAATTTCTGGAATAGAACTCCTTTAGTTTAGATTTTTTTTTAAGTTTATGAGAAAATAAAATCTATTTTAATGAAAAGCCTTCCAAAGCTATGAGAATGTCCCTAGTATGTGCTATTGGGGAAGGTGTGTCCATCCTTCTGGCTGAATATACCACTTGTAATATCTGGATTTGCATATTCCAAAAAGGTACCTGCCTTGAAATGATTTTTTAAAAGATGCCTCCACAAGGGACACTGTTTTTTAAAGCGAAAGTTTAAGGAGAAAACTGCAGTAGAGCAGGAAGAAATGAGATGGCCTCCCTCTGAGACCAGGAACCATTCCCTGGTGGAATCTGATTTCCATGATAAGACCCTGCAAAATTACTTGCAGTTTTTCTCATTTCAGCGTATCATGAGGGCATCAAAATAGTGACCTCCCTTCCCATGTTCCTATGTTTCTGTTGTAAAAGCTATTTATTAATCTGCCTGGTTATCGCTGGGATCATTCTATTTTATATAGAGGTTGCTGCCTATTTCCCACATAAGCTTCTCTGTGCAGTAGTACTGGGCATTCAGTGATGATATCAGAGCCGTGGAAAATTACTGCCATCGCTGGTGTGTCTCTCCAGGTTGCTTTTGCAGCCGGAGGCAGTGCATGTGCTATCCCCAGCCCTGCAGGGTTTTGGATGTAAATTAATAAAGCACCAGCCTCTCCCTGTCACAGTGAGGAAGTGCAGGAGTTGTTTAAATTCAGAAACAGTACAATAGTCATGTGGCTCCACGCATTCGCATCCACACACAGGGTGTGTTCCCGAAAGACAAATTCATTTTTCACCTGTCCTAGTATATCATGTGTTTAACAGTGCGCTAAGAGATTTTTTTAAACAGTTTTTGAGACACAAGGGCTAGGAATTGCTGAAGAGGATTTTTGGTTTTGGGTGCTACTATTCAATCTCATGTTTTAGATTGAATTAACCTAGTCTTTAGCTCATTACATTTCTTGGTATGGCTTCAAGTGCAGTAATGTTAGGATAATGGCTAAAAGACTACATAAGCACAGACAAAAAATTTTAAGGCTATGACATATTTGAAAGGAAAGGAGTGCATTTCAGGCCCAAGGTCAGCTTAGTTCTAGGGTGAGAAGCTCTCGGGTTATCTGATCTAAAGATTTATGGATTTTTGCACTCAATATTTTATAGATATATAATTACAGGCCTTTATGGCTTAGATTTACTTATACTATGGAAAGAATGGGAAAAGCTGAAAGAAAATATAGGAAGAGAGAATGGGAGAAAAGATATAATACAGGAAAATGATGGGGGGATAATGAGAAATGGAGACTTAATAGAGGAAATAAGAAGAAAAGCAGGGAGGTGAGAAGGAAAAAGAACAGAATGAAGAATGAAGAGAGACTGGTGGGAAATTTGTGAAGAATTAATTTTTGTTAAACTAAAAATTCAAGTGCTGTGTGATTTTCCTCTGTGACTACCTTGATGGGCCAGTTGTCTCTCACCGCTACAGGAGGCATAAATTATTTGCAAGGAAGTATGACATAATGGATTCCATTTCACTCCATCACCCACACACCTTACCCTGGACGAAAGGAAGACCTGCAGTGGAGGTATGGGAACTCAAGAAATTGAGGAGTAAGAAGCAGTACTCCGATGCCCATAAGCTATGAACTAACCTGGGAGAGGAGGGAATTTCTTGATTTCAGAATATGTAGAGTTTATTCTATTTCCTGTAGGAAAGTTTTTGGAAAGCTGCAGCTCTACTACCATGCCTCATACTAGTGAGCATGGAGAATGACTAAAAATAAAGCCAAAAACAAACAAACAAACAAACAATACAACAACATAAAAGTGATTTTGTGCATATAGACTTTTAAGGGCTTCTTCTCCACATGTGTTTACCACAGCAAAGTTGGCACATAGAAGACATTTGTGAATTATGAGATTCCCCAGACTTGAATTAAGAAAATTAAAGGGAGAGAGAGTAGGCATTTAGCAGATTGATCCCTGCAATGTGAAGGGACTTGCACCAGAGGGGACTTGCGAATGACTCACTAATGAGGAAGGATAATGAGGCTGCATCACAGTTCACCAAACTCAGGAAGAAAGAAGGAAGAAGGCGACACATTTTTTTAGCATTTATTATCTATCTTCACATTTAATTCACAACAGTCCTGTAATTTAGGGCATTATCACTCCACTTTTCCTTTGAGTAAGAAGAGTAAGGAAGGGATTGCAAGTGCAGATAGAAAAACTAGGAAAGAGTGCTGTGAACTGACTGTGGGTTAAAGGTCTGGACAAAAGAACATCCAATTTAATAATTTACCAGTAACAGGCATAGCAAACATGGATCAAAGAAGCAGAAGGCAAAGAAAATGTTCTTCTCCAAAAGTCATATATGAGTGACAGTCCCTTTGCAATCAATCTTCTTAATTCATATATAAATATTTGTATATTTCAATAGCACATTGTTGACCAGAATCGTATTTTGTATGTGCTATCAAAATGATAGAGTTTACATAGATGTAACATAACATCATTAGTAAAGCTGAGTTGTAAAATTTAATCTCTCTCAGTGCTACATTTGAAGTTTTATCTATATTTTTATTTTTTAAATGTAAAAAATGTCAACAAGTGACTCAGCGACCTTTTCCCTCAAACAAATGAGCTAAACCTAAGCACAGACTGTATAAATATCATAATAAACTTAAATGTGAAAATTTAATCAATTCCTATGCTACTTTTCTGAATTGACTTTGAAAAGGATTTTAATAGATAGCTTATTTTCAATAACTAGTATTTTTTTAAAAATCATTACCTAGATGAGAAAAACCTTTATACAGGGGGAAAATAATACAAATTATCAAAATGTGGAGGCAGAGAGTACATGAGAAAACTCTGTAGCCTCCTGTCAATTTTGCTATGAACCTACCATTGCTCTAAAAAATAAGGATTACAGTCCGATGGCGTGGCTCGTGGTTGAGCATCCACTTGTGATGGTCACAGTTTGATTCCACCTGTGATGGTCACAGTTTAATTAAATTATGGCCACACGGATCAACATGGTTGAGTCACCCTATCTAATAAAAGAGTAATACGCAAATTGACTGTACATCCACTACACCCACAAGCCATGCCCACCAACCAATCAGGAGTGAATATGCAAATAAACCCAACCAAGATGGCTGAGGCCACGGAGAGAGCAGGAGGGAGGCTTGGATTTCCCCGGCGATGGAGGAAGCCAAGCTTTCCACCTGCCCTTGCTGGCCCAGGCCTCTACTTAAGGCTACAAAGTTTCAATTATAGAAGGTAAATAAATCTCAACAGAAATGGCTGTGGCCACGGAGCGAGCAGAAGGCTTGGCTATGCTCAAGGCTACAAAGTTCCAATTGTAGAAGATAAATAAATCCCAGATACCAGGGCCTCTGCTTGGGTCACTGGGGGGGCGTGGCCCACCTGCAAACCACCACAGGCCCCTTGCTTAGGCTGCCCCATGCCTGAAGGGAACCTCCACCCTGATCCGGGACACCCTTCAGGGAAAACCAGCTGGCCCCCACCCATGCACCAGGCCTCTATCCTATCTAATAAAAGAGTAATATGCAGATTGACCATCACTCCAACACACAAGATGGCTGCCCCCATGTGGTCAAAGATCCTGCCCCCATGTGGACACAAGATGGCTGGCACAAGATGGCCAGCAGGGGAGGGCAGTTGGGAGGGACCAGGCCTGCAGGAGAGGGCAGTTAGGGGTGACCAGGCCTGCAGGGAAGGGCAGTTAGGGGCAAATAGGCTGGCAGGGGAGCAGTTAGGCATCAATCAGGCTGATAGGGGAGTGGTTAGGGGTTGATCAGGCTGGCAGGCAGAAGCAGTTAGGGGCAATCAGGAAGGCAGGCAGGTGAGCAGTTGGGAAGCAGCAGTCCTGGATTGTGAGAGAGATGTCCCAGATTGGAGAGGGTGCAGGCTGGGCTGAGGGACACCTCCCTACCCCCCGTGCATGAATTTCATGCATCGGGCCTCTAGTAGAATATAATGTCAAATGTTGAATGAAAAAAGTTGCAGAGAAGTAGAATATGGCCCCACTTCTACAAAGTAAAATAAAATGCATGATGTTTTATTTAAGAATATGTCCATTTGAGGGAAACCATAAAGTAAAATGACGAAAGACACTACTTTTAACTTAAGCATGACCTCTGGGGAGACAGGAGTAGACTGGCTTTGTCAGGGACCAGAGAGAACATCAGCTGCATAGATAAGGCTTAGTGGGAGTTTCACAAATGCTAATTTAATTGTGTTGCTTCAGTGTATGTTATACTAATTTGTATACACAAATATGGTATATACTTTAGCTATGTGAAATTATAAGATTATTATTATGTTAAAAATATATTTTAGAGCCCTACCAGTGTGGCTCAATGGTTGAGCACTGACCCAGAGACCAAGAGGTCATGGTTGAATCCCAGGTCAGTGCACATGCCTGGTTTGGGGGCTCAATTTCCAGTGGGAGGCATGTAGGAGGCAGCCTATCAGAGATGTTTCTCTCTCCTTCTCCCTTCCTTTCTCTCTAAAAATCAATAAAAACATATTTAAAGATATATGTATTTTAGAAAGCTCAAAACAAATACAATTAAATTATAGATACTGAAAATAACTTTACTAAATCAAATGAGTTTTAATTTCTTTCCTGAAAGAATTCATAATAATCTTATAGTTGTGTAATAAAGTAGGGCATAGTTAAATGTAATCTCAGCTGGGAACTCAAGTTGATTAATCAGCTAAGCAAACTCCTTTATTTAACTACAGATTTTTGACAGCTCATAGTGAGACCTTTCGAAATATACCAGCTGTAAAATATTTAGGTTCTCAGAAAATGTCTTCTTTTTTTTGCAAGTCTTTTGTCTACTTTTCTCATGTAATCATAGTTGAGAAGAATTGGGGTAAAACAGTCCATTTACATTTTATTTTACTATTTTCTTAACAAAAAGAAGACATAACCTGTTGTTCCACAGTCCTCCCTGGGCGATTTTTTTTAACACCAGCCTTCTTCAGGATTAAATCTGTAGGAGGTACATAATTTCATTCTACTTTGACCCTCTTTTCAACTCTCTTTCCAAGTACATGTTATGTGATACTTGTCCAGACTCTTAGTGAGGTAAGCCTCTTTGCATTTTATTAACAATGTAGTTTAAGCAGCATCTTATCAGCATTAGCTACTTATATGCTAGTGTACACCTAGTCCATAATCATAGGTCCAGTTCATGATCATATGCATTTTAGGGTTTGTATTTTTAATCACCAATCACATCATATTTAGATTTTAAATTATCTGAAATATATTGCAGCATTTTTTCCCAATGATACTACACATCTTTTTTTTCCTGATCAGAATAAACTCAGTTCTGTAAAACCATAGTTCTGTTAGTCAAATTTACCTTGTAATTTAAAATAGAATATTGATTGTGTCCATCTTAACTGGTTCTAAAATGTTAGCCAATTATCTAATTTCTAAAATTTATTGGATACTTTTTACATGTTGGGAAAATTATAGTCACAAACTCATCCAACACACCTAGTGAAAAATTCAACAATTATACACTACAGCATGCCAGAGATCAATCAAATCTTTATTGCCATCAAACCAGTGGGTGATCCATTTTACCAAACCTCATTTTAATCCTGCTTCCTAGGACAACTTTGGATACTAATTATCTTAGATAGTTCCTCTAGAAAGAGATTCGAAGATGAGATTTGTCTGCAAAAAGTTAATTGGGAAGTACATCCAGGAACAGCATATCTAAGAAAGCAATGATAGCAGGAATAGGCAAAGGACAAATTTAAACTCTGCTACAGTTACATCAGAGGCCTCAGAAGATTCCAGGTGGAAATTTAGATCTGGTATGGTCCTTAAGATTATGGCAAGGCCTTGGTACCCACTGACCAGTTATTGGCTGTGCACTGCCCTGGGGAAAAGAATGTGAATTTGAATGAGGCAGCATTCTTTGGCTCAGGGCAATTCCTGATGGCAGCCATCAGCATCCACCAGGGCAACGAGTGCCTCACATCACAGCATCTACTTGACATATACTAGCAAATACGAATATTAGAGAAACACGTTTTTCTTTTGCCTTTGGATATAAACAAACAACAAGATTGAACTCATCATATTCCCTAAGATCAATCTTAGCCAGTTTATGTTATCCTTGCTTTCTTGTGAAAGCCATTGAATGGCACATAAGAGCCAAGGGAAATGATAGAATTAGTAAAATATGATTAGCATCCTTCTTCACTCTACAGTCTAAACCAAGTAACTCTGCCCGAAGCATTTAGCCACGGGCGCTGCTCATTTATTTTCCTACACTGAAGACCTCAGTTTGATCATTTGGTAGATTGTTTTGTTGACAAAGCTGATTCATAACATGATTATTCTATCTTTATGCTGTAAGGTTATTAATAGTATGGGAAATGGTCAATAAATCTTTTTCTGGCGCAGTGCTTATCAGTACAATCACAAAATAATCAGTATAATCACAAAATATTCAAGAAGACCAGTATATCTAGAACAGGGAGATTAAGGGGGAAGTAATGGGATATGAGGTAAGAAATAATGGAGGGCCACAAATGATGAAAACGGAAGTTTAAATTTGCTTGAACCAACAAATGCCCTTTGAGGAAAGTGTTTCCTGCTCTCCTATCTCTCTGAATTCTGATTTTTCCCTTTTAGTTTTATCTGAAAATTCCATTCAATCTTTTCAAGATTTTGTTTCTTCAACAGAGGCATTTGAAAATAATTTTTAGCCAAAGACTGTAGTTGTTTTCAGCAGGCCATTTGGTCTGAATAACCTATTTGGCATTCTGGAAAACAGAGTCCCAACAGTTTGTTTTCCAAAACTACAGCTGTCCTACAGCATCCCAGCTGGTTCTGGCTGATGTAAATAATGAGCAAACGTGTGCATGACTCTCTCAGGTATGACACACTTTATTTGTAAATTGACCTTTAAAGCGAGTACATGTGGGGATCCCAAACATTTTTCTGTCATTGATCATGTTAGCCTTTGCTCCTGGATAAACTGAATTCCATCCCGAAAACTTTCATGTAGTGATGAAAACAGATTAATATAAACAACATTTCCCCTGGATGAAAATCAAGGTGTATTTACAAAATGCAATTACAGTCAAAATTGATCTGCTTTTCTTTTCTTTACAAAATAACCTACATTATAGGCTTGACAAATTGGGCAGGATTAACAATTCTATTGAGCCAGGTTGGAAAATTGGAAGCATACTAATTGCATTTCATGATTTCTATCTCCTTTGTTCTCGTATATCATCTAATAGCTTCCATGACTGACGAGAAGAATACCCTTAGGTGACCTTATAAGTCATTTAAAGGGTCAAAAAGTGATTTGGTACAAAATAGTTTCTTTCCATCCCTGAGAAACTCTTTGAGCAGGGGGTCTGATCTTTCAGGGAAAATATAGTTTCTTCCACTTTTTATGAACAAGATATTTTTTTCTGGAATGACAGTCTTAATTACAGTAAAAGCAGCTTAATAAATGATGCATATCCCAAGATCTGGCAATGACAGTAGCTATCCTTGCCCAGAATACTGTGCATTTTTGAACTTGCACTTGGCTTGTGACTTTACTTTGGAAGACAAAAGGTATTTTGTGCCATAAGAAGCAAACTCAGGATTTTCTAAAGTTTAGTTTTACTTTAGAATCTTTATGACCTTTTGGGGACAGAGAAAAAAGTGAAATAAACTCATCTTGTTTATAAGCCTCTTTTGAAAAAAAAAAGCTAATGGAAGATTAACTAATATATAAGAACAGAAGAGCTAAAAAGACACAATATCATCCATGTTTTTTTGAGGATTTGCAAGAATAAAGGATGTTCTATGTGGCCTTGTAATACAAGTATCTTGGAAGCTTTGATATAAAATCTAAGAAAATAAAAATTTGCTAGCAGGGTGACATGGAACAGAATAACAGATTGAGAATGAATCTATGATTGTGAATTAGCAGCAGGTGGGATACATAAAAAATATCTCAGCCAGATCAGGGACAAATGGAAAAGAAGGCAATATCACTGCATTTAGTGCCCAGAGGTGCTGTACAAATAGAAACATGCTTCCTAATTGGCGATAGGGGTATTGCAATGGCTTTATCAGAACTGTATCTCTCCTGCAATAGAAATTGGATGTACTAGTTGAATGCTTCCCTGTTCCTCTAACCACAAAGAATCTGGAGCAACTTGGGAAAGGACTCTACCGTTCTGTCTGCTGGTCACTGAATGATCAGCCTCATAATCCAACCATATAAGCACAATGAAACAAACTAATGGGGGACAAAAATGTAACAGTCTCTTGTAAGTTGTCACTGGAACAACAAACTGTGGGGAGGGACTCAGTTAAGTCAGCAAGCGCTGAGTATTTTGTTCAAAAACTCTCTCAGGCCCTAGCAGTTTCGGCTCAGTGGATAGAGCATAGGCCTGTGTACTGAAGAGTCCCAGGTTCAATTCCAGTCAAGGGCACATGCCCAAGTTGCAGGCTTGATCCCCAGTAGGGGATGTGCAGGAGGCAGCCAATCAGTGATTCTCTCTCATCATTGATGTTTCTATCTCTCTCTTTCCTTCTCCCTCTCTCTCTAAAATCAATAAAAATGTATTTTAAAAAAAGAAAAAACCTCTCTCAGTATATTTGATCTCCTATCTACTAGATGGTGTTCAAACTTGGAAAGTGACTTAAACTTTCTGTAATGGGTAGGAAGTAATAATGGGGAGGACACATTCAATAGAATGCAAGTTGGTCAGGTTAAGACCCAAGAAACACTGTGTGAAAGAAAATCTGTGCGGCATTAGAAACCTTAGTAAACAAGGAGCGGCTGGGAAATCTTAAGTTCTAAGAGCCGTGCTGCTTGCCCCTGTGTTGTTACTGGATTTGGGTGTGTTTAGTATGTACGAATGGGAAAACTGAATTTTTCTAACAGCATTGACAGAGCAGAGATAGAATTGTTACTCTTCAGGATCTGCCAATCAGGAAATGGAAGTTCATTAGGGCATTTGGCCTATCAGAAGCTTGGGCTGTTACCTAAATCTGAATATGGGGTTAATATGAGAACTGTTTGCAATGATCTTCCTCAGAGTAAGGGCCCCAGGACCAACCTTAGATTAGAGCCCCAACCAGTCTTATTGACCCCGGCCTCCTTCCTTACTCCTTACAACAGAGGGTAGGTCCTCTGTTTAGCCTCCCTTCTTTATGATTTGAATTTCTGTCCTTTTTTAAAAAAAATTTTTTTAACTTTATAAAAATGGGCAGCAACCACTCTGAATCCATCACTGTAAAATCACATAATCTCAAATAAGGGAGCATCCTAACAACTGAGCCTTACTATTGTCTTCTCCCATAGGTAGATGATCATGTTAATGAACTTTATTTATTCTCTCCCATGACCAAGTGGACACCGATCCCAAATGTCTCTCAGATCCATGTCTCATGCTCCCTTTCTAAGGTTCTGCATTAAAGTAGACCTGCTGTATATCTCACTTACAAATTCTACTTGCTCTGTCTTCCTTTCAGATAACATCCTCAGATCATCAGTGTGGCCTGACAGTCCCCAACATTCCTTGATGAATATAACATAGTTATTCTCTATAGTTAAAAAAAATCAAACACAAGGGTATTTAAAATTTTGTATAGTTATCTTCTGTCTTATTAATTAATTAAGACCAATTGTATTTTATGCTAGGTCTATAGCATGTTTTTCAGCAAGTTTATCTGCTTTATAAATATCTGAGGGATTAAAAAATGGTAGTATCTCTCCTGGTGGGTGAGTGAATGACATGTGTTAGTTACAGCCTACATTTATTCATTGATCAAATACATATCTTTTTTTTTGAAGAGTAAATGTATTTCTGGGTAGTAGGAATACAAGGTGAGTAAGAGAGCTCCTGTCCTCATAGATAATGAAACACACAGTTTTAATATTGTGTGATGACTTATACAAGAAAAAGATTCAGAAATACTTAGAGGACAGGGTACTTTAGAGCACAGGGAAGAGGTAGGTTATAGGGTGAGAAAATGCCAGCCTTGAACAGAGAAAACATTCCAGGAGGAGGGAAACTATCATCAAAGGCCAAGAGGCCGAAGAGCAAATTACAAGTTCTTCAGACCGTTTCTAAGGGTCAGTCGGGTAGCTGGGAAATCGGCAGGAACCAGACCTAGAACCCCTTGTATGCCACTAGGAAAACTGTGTGTTACACTGACAGCAAGAAGAAACCACTAAATAAGTTTAAGTCGACGACTGGCATTGTGAGATTTATTTTTGTTTTGCTTTAAAAAAATATTCTGGTTGTATTTTATTTTGAAATGTGCATTTGGGAGAGAAAAGCTGAAGGCAGAGAAGCCTTTGAGAAAGCTACCTCGGGAAACGTGAAGAATAATAAAGAATTGCAATAAGATAGAGCTGGGTACTCAACTGGAGGCAGGAGCATGCAACAGTGTAAAAAATATAAATTGGGGATCAGATTTTAGAGCGTCAGATCAGTGAACAAAACATGGGGTTTTGTGGTAGACATGATCATTTGAAGTGCCTAAGTTAACCCAAATGAAAAGCGACAATAGGCAACTGAGTATGCAGGTCTATAATGACAATAGGGAATATTCCCCAACTCACCCCAAATGAGCGCTGGCCCATTTCTAGCACAGTGTCACCGAGCCAGTGGGGGAACAGATGTCATAAGGATTGCTATTTCTGGTCATGTCTCCATTTCAAGGGGGCAGCTTACTAGTGCTGCTGCTGCCAGAGAAGTTAGCATTCTCCTGGCTTCTCAACATTTCCATTTTTCTGGCAGCACACATTTCTCTGTCTTAAATCATCAGACAAATTAATCTCTGAGGCTGCTTCCTCCATTGCGGCATTATTCCTTCAGTTTTGGCAACCACAGGAGCTTTCTTTCTCTGATAATGCCAACTAAAGGGCAAGCACTTTAACAATGTTTAGAACACACCCTGCTTTTCAAATGAAGAAGCATGTTCGTGGTTGATGATTTATTTAGACAGGATAAAAAATAAATCAGAATGAGGGCCCTGAATTTTAAAAGTCTGAAACGTGTGGTGGCCTTGATAAAAGATTGAGCTAGAATCTCTTTGGAGGTACTTTCGGAGAGTGGTAACCACTTGATGTAGCCAGAGGGTGATTTAATGCCTTGCTAATGTGCTCAGCCCCGGTGAAAACCATCCTGCCTCTCGAATATCGCTCTTCCATCCCCCAGGTTCCATTAGTAGGAAAACTTGAGCAAAGATAAAACATTTTTCTCTGAAGATCTTTGAGATGCTAACAAGATAATGTTTGAGTACTAAGTCGATAATTACAGCATACGGAGACCACGTATCTCCCTCATATATCCTTGGCTCACTCTAAATTTCTAAACTAGCTGGTCAAAGTAATGCCCTTGCATATGTTCGATGAAGGCTGCATCCAGCCCAGCTTCCTCTGCTCGGTGTTTAGATTCTTTCATGACTGGGCCCCTCTCAGAGGCATAGTTGCCATGAAAGTAATGAAGCTGGACATCCGTGCTCTTCACTTACACTGGTATCTCCCAACGGCTTGAGAAGGGCACCCCAGCACTGAGTTCTCAACATCACATGTGAAATGGACAAAACCAAGCCTTTTCTTAGTTAGGATGGCTGCTCTTCCCACGCCTATTTCCTACTTGCCCCTGTGTCAGGTAATATCGAAATGACTGAAGGGATTTGGTGGATCCTGCTGCAAGAAAGGCGAGCAGACAAGACATTTAGTTCTGTGCTTAGTAGGGTGTCTGTGCAGTCCACATTAGTAGGGTGTCTGTGCAGTTCAAATCCTGCCTCATTAGATTGTGGCCATATACTTGAGAATTCAAATTTCTCTGTATCAAAACAGTGAATGCATGCTAATTGTCATCCCACAAGATTGCAAACTGTACCTGCCTGGACTCCAAATCTTGTACTGAAAAAAAAAAAAGTGTATCACCTAAGTAGGTAACCTGCCAGTCCCCACTGGTCTGCTGCACTTTCTTTATCATCTCTACCTCACCGTCATGCCTGGGTAAGTCATTGCCCTGGATAGAAGTGGCTTTCAGGAGTGTGTCTGCCACCACTGTACCAACGGACCCTGTGTCATGACAAGAGGTGCAGGGCAAGGTGACATATAGATGTCCTAAAGGGCCTGCAATCCAAATAGGAGAGAAGAGGAGGGGAAACAAGGTTTGAAATGTATCAAGGGACATTTTGTGAGGGATTTTCCAAGCTTCGGTAATTTAAAACTGTAAGCAGAGGATTTATTTCTCAGGGGCAGCTAGTTACTCATCAGTAATGAAAAATAAAAAGCTCACACTAGAGGAAAGGCAGAACTATCTTTCTGTTCTTCCTGTATAAAAACGATACTTCAAAAGGATTAGCATGTGAAGAGGTGATTAGAGAGAATACAGCCAAATCGCATGGGGGGGAAAGAGTGCCAGAGAGGTGTGCACGGTACGAGGTAATACAAATATTATAGAATTTTCATTAACTTTTCAGATTTGTGATTTGTTGTGATTACTTTTCTTAATCCAAGTAAATATTTCCCTTTACAACTGAGATAACATCCAATCGCACTGTCCAATCAGACCCTTGTGATTCAGATATCTTACCTCCACAGTAATTTCATAGGCACAAGCAAAGGCAGAGATATGAGGCAGAGACAAAGCAAAAAAAAGAAAAAAAAGAAAAGAAAAGAAATAGCCAGGACCTAGAATGCCACTTCCCAGGGACTTTCTTCTCACTTCTGGGTCCAGGTCAACACAAGACATGTCTAAGCAAAGTGCGCACTCACCATATTTGCAGAGGGAGCCATTTGGATCCTGACCCATCTCCATTGTATACATAGACCGTTACCAGTACACAGTCCGTGTGATGTTTTCCAGTAAGTTTGTAGATTCCAGATTTATTTACTAGAAGGGTTCAATGAAGTCAACCACCTTGGGTATGTGGTGAGTACCCACCGGACGCTCCCCCTTAGCATGCCTTTGACTATTCCACTGCTGCTTTATGATTGGCTTTTGCTGGTTTCTCCATCCCTATTCAAATTGCTTTGATGTCACACAAAGCATGATTGGTATTTCTCACCCGAGACTTCTCTGAAATGGGTAGTTTTCACCACGGCCCACAGTAAGCTGACAGCTGCTTCCCAATGATCAGTAATGAGCAGCTGTTTCTGACAGTTTACAAATCCAAAACCTAAGTCTTTGCCTTATTTGATTTCTCCCAAAGGCTTTGGTCTGTGTATGTTCAGTTATGGTTTATAATACCAAAGGTCTTCCCATACCGCCTTCTTCTCCAATTTTTTTTAACGTATATTTCTCTATTCATGACCCTCTACACATTAAATTTTTTTCCATTGACTTAGTGTGTGAATAGGGGCCATCAGGATTTCTAGAAGAGGAATATAATTTCTCTGGCGCACCTGAAGAGTCCTGATGGCCTCCTAGTGTATTTCTTATTGGCAGGGTCTGTGAGAACATATCTCTCAGGAAAATGTCCTTCGTTGTCCAAATATACATAATCTCTATAATTTCACAGACTAAGCTAGGCCTTGTGTTTTAGTTGGATATGTCAGCCAGCCTCTGTTAGTTCTCCAGTTTTTTTCTCTGAGGAATCTGTGATAATCATGTCATCAATGCAGTATACTCACTTGCTCTAACGGTTATCAAGTTCAAATCCTGCCTCATTAGATTGTGGTCATATACTTGAGAATTCAAATTTCTCTGTATCAAAACAGTGAATGCATGCTAATTTTCATCCCACAATATTGCAAACTGTACCTGCCTGGACTCCAAATCTTGTACTGAAAAAAAAAGTGTATCAGCCAAGTAGGTAACCTGCCAGTCCCCACTGGTCTGCTGCACTTTCTATATCGTCTCTACCTTATCAAGTGCGGCTGGAGCAATCAAAGAAACCACCTTGGCTAACCCTCCATAGTCTAGTATTAGCCTCTAAACACTGTTTTTCGTAAGTACAAGTCATATGGGACTATTAAAAGGGGAGATAGAGAAATCAAAACCACCACCGCAACCATTTCCTCACAGCAATTCCGTTTCCTTCTTGGAAGTCTCTGTAGCTTAATAGCTTACAAACTTAGGCTTGGTTGCAAAGGTCCCCATTTATCATGGCCAATTAATACGGCATGAAAGACTGATTTAGCAGACATAGTCCTTATAAAGAGTAATGTGCCCCATTTGCATATAATACCCATCCCAAGGATACACTCAGGGAAAGGGGAAGGGACCGTCCTTATTCAGTCACACTTTCCAAATAGTAACCCACCTCTCTTCTGGTTCCCTCTGGCAGCACCTCTCACCCTCCCAGGATTTCCTCATGCCAGTTAGAGCACAGTTCCGACCATCACCTCCCCATCAGAATTACTTTTCGCTGGGCACCTATATCTAACGTTCCTAAAAAAGTTTTGCTTACCAGGCCATTCGATCTAATCGTTGCATACAGTCCAAGTTCCCCTGCCAGAGATTAAGCAAGCAGAACTTGGGCCTCTTTTTTGGAAGTTATGGCTTAGCCTTTATCTGAGGTAATAAATTCTCCCAGACAGGATTTAGAGGAAATTTACCATGGCCCTTTAAAAGCAAAGAGTGAGACTCAGGAAGCTTCCTCACCTTCATCTATGGCAACCTGTTAGGTGCAGACCATCCAGATGTCTTTGCTTATAAAAGGTCTCAGCCACTGGAGGATCGGCCATCAACCAAAATAGTCACTTCCATTCAGCAAAATATAGTGTCAGCAATATGCCTCTCTGATTGCTTTCTCTAAGAGACCATGCCAATAGTTATTCTCCAGGATTTTCTGGGTTTTGTTTTTGTGTGGGTTTGTTTTTTTGTTTGTTTGTGTGTGTGTGTGTGTGTGTGTGTGTGTGCTTGTTGTGTGTGTGTGTGGTGTTTTTTTTAGCATCCTAAAACCTGAATGGGGAAAAAAATCCACTTGGCATTCAGTTACCTGAATCGGGTCCGCAGCTATTTATGTAATTTTTTGAGTAATCAACAATCATAGCTGAGGTCTTTGCTAATGAACATAACATCTCTTCCCGATTATCAAAGAGACACGAGAAGCTTTCCAGGACTGGAAAATCTGATCTTACTGATTTTAGACTTTTCCACTTCCACCTACTCTTATTTTATAAGCCTTGCTTTTATCCAAGGCTGTTAATAACCATCAGGTTGTAGAATTTTTAATTAAGTTACCCTTTTTCCTACACTTCCTATCTATCCACTTAGCCATTTCCCCCAGATCTAAATGGATCACCTACAAATTCCATTGATAAGACTTATCCCAACAATATGCATTGGGTTTTCACAATTTCATACAAAAGTTGATAGGTTGCTAACTTTGCATCAAATGCTCATGATACTTCCCCCATCTCATCATTTTTCTTGCCAAACTAATGATAATAATAACAACAACAATCATAAATGTTTTAGCTGTTGTCATTTGTGGATAAAATCCTGCTCAATGCACCAATCTGAAATAACATGAAGGTTCATATCCTCAAATTAGATTCACACAAATCAGATATCTTACTGAGTATCAAATTTCCCAATAATTTAAAGAATTCAAGTAATAATAAGGCTCAGTCAACACAGAGAAAGTCCAGAGCCTCCCGTGCAGCTCCCCAGATGTGTTTTGGCCAACCCTATATAATAAAAGGCTAATATGCAAATAGGCCGAACAGCGGAACAACCGAACAACCCAATAACCGGTCGCTATGACATGCACTGACCACTAGGGGGCATGTGCAGCACATGGCGGGCATTGGCCACAGTGGGATGGTGGAGCAGGTGAGTAGGGGCGCTGGACCAAGGTGGGGCACCAGTCGCTGTCATTGGGGCGAGCCTCTGGCGGTTACTGAAAATTCTTTGCTCCCACACACCACAGTCCTGCCCAGCACTCGCACCTGCTGCCAGCGCTGGAGCCGCTGCTCGCATCCACTGCCAGTGCCAGCCCCACTTGTACCCACAGCCAGCACTGGAGCCGCCGCTCACACCTGCTGCCGGTGCCTGGTGCAGGTCCTGATCACTCAGCGCCATCAGCAGGGGCAAGCGGCGGCTGCCAGCCCCAATCTCCCCTGAGGACTTTTCCACCTCCCCCTGCTCCTGAGGGGTGATTGGGGCAACAGTCCCCATTTGCACCTGCTGTTGGTGCTGGCTTCAGTCGCTCTGTGTATGACCCATGTCCCACGTGGTTCAGGGTTCCGGCTCTAGAAGAGGGGCCACGTGCAAATGAAAGAAACAAGATAAGAAATAATAATTTGGAAATTGGGGGGCCAGGCAAAGCCTAACGCAAGAGGAAGGACTCCGTTTGTGCTCAGGCCTTGCCATCCTTTTATTCAGTTTTTTATACATCTATAACCCTTAGGTAGGCAATTTCCAGTAACAGACAGACTATCTTATCAGTAAGGATTTACATGAGACTATCTGGTCCGGAAGTTGCTTCAGCCACCATTGTTTCAACTAAACAGTCTGTGCATAGCTCTGACCTTTGCCAGGGCTCAAGGTTCCCCAGCATTCCGGGCTCCTTGTCCACACCTCTCTGCTAGTGAAGACAATAGGTGGCTTCCACAGCAGTGGGAGCAGGGCTGCCGGCAGACAGGGGAACTGGGGCCATGGCGGGAGGGGCCAGGTGGAGACATGGAGGATGGGCTGACCTGTGCCTACCAAAGTCTTGCAGCCCACAGTTCCCTTCAAGGTGAATGAATTTGTGCTCTGGACCACTAGTATCCTCTCTAATAAAATGGTAATATGCAAATTAACCATCACTCCGCTACATTAGCCACGCCCACTAGCCAAGCCACGCCCACCCGCCAATCAGGGCGAGTATGCAAATTAACTCCAATCCAAGATGGCTACAGCCACAGAGAGCAAGGTTTCCCAGGTAACAGAGCAAGCCAAGCTTTCCATAGCCGTTGCAGGCCTAAGCCTCCACTCAAGCTACAAAGTTTCAATTATAGAAGGTAAACAAATTCAAACAAATGGCGGCAGAATGGAGCTTGAGAGAGCAGGCCAGGGTTGCCGGCGGCAACAGGGGAAGCAAAGCTTTCCGCACACCCAGGCCGGGCTCACCCGCTTAAGGCTACAAAGTTTCTATTGTAGAAGGTGAATTAACTGCCACAGAAATGGCTGCCGCCCCAGAAATGGCTGCCGCCCCAGGCTACAAAGTTTCAATTGTAGAAGGAAAATAAATTCCAGATACCAGGGCCTCCGCTTGGGTTGCCAGGGGGCGTGGCCGGCCTGCAAACCACCACAGGCCCCTCGCTCAGGCCGCCCCACACCCCAAGGGAACCCCCACCCTTATCTGTGACACCCTTCAGGGCAAACCAGCTGGCCCCCACCCGTGCACCAGGCCTCTATCCTATCTAATAAAAGAGTAATATACAGATTGATCATCACTGCAACACACAATATAGCTGCCCCCATGTGGTCAAAGATCCTGCCCCCATGTGGACACAAGATGGCCACTACAAGATGGCCAGCAGGAGAGGGCAGTTGGGAGGCACCCAGCCTGCAAGGGAGGGCAGTTGTGAGAGACCAGGCCTGCAAGGGAGGGCAGTTGGAGGTGATCAACCCTGCAGGAGAGGGCAGTTAGGGGTGACCAGGCTGGCAGAGGAGGGATGTTAGGGGCAAACAGGCTGGCAGGGGAGCAGTTAAGCATCAACCAGGCTGGCAGCGGAGTGGTTAGGGGGTGATCAGGCTGGCAGGCAGAAGCGGTTAGGGGCAATCAGGAAGGCAGGCAGGCAAGCAGTTGGGAGCCAGTAGTCCTGGATTGTGAGAGGGATGTCCCAGATTGGAGAGGGTACAGACTGGGCTGAGGGACAACCCCCCCCCCCGTGCACGAATTTCGTGCACCGGGCTTCTAGTTAAATATATGAGATGTCCAAGTAATGTGTGTAGTAATACCCCTTACACAGAGGAGGCATTCTGGTCATAAAAATATATCCATTATATATTCAGATTTTCCCCAGAGCCATCTAACTTCCATGTTTGTTGGCCACAGCAATCCTAGAGAACCAGGTTCATATTTTGGAAAAGCATTCCAAGGTAGTAACTCTTCTGCTAGCAAATACCATTGGTTTGCTTGCTAAGGGATCTGTCACTAGCAAGTTTACAATGAATTGTGATTATGTCACCATCTTCCCTGGAAACATCCCTCATCCCTAGAAAGGGGGTAGAATGGATTACAGACCTGCTGCTTGATATTTACTTTATAATGCCTAAATTTATATTTGTAATCTTGGATTCTTTTTTCCAAAAAAGGGGGCTCCAAATGACACCTTTCAAGTCCCTCCAAATGGGTCAATCCCTGGCTCTGCTATATGCAAGCAGTTAGAGAAGAGTTAAGATACCTTTCCATCTTACTCCCTTAATCCTAATATACCCTTGCTTCTGCACATTATCCAATTTCCTCCATGCCCCATTTATCCTGTGTATATTTCATCCTGGGCTCCCACATACCTGTGTAACTCTGCCTGAAGTCATCGCCTCCTCTCCTGAGGCAAATCCTTTATACCGTTCAAATCACAGTTTACTTATCATTACCTAAACAAACCTTTCTCTAATTTTGCTGCCCTTTACAAACACATTCTTTCTTGGAAATGTCATTGCTTATGCAAACTGCTTTGAAGTAACACTAATACTAAATACTAATAGCTATTTCAATGGAGTGCCTACTATCTGCCATGAAATTTTCTAGATAATGTACAGGATTGATGATAACTATATCAATCTTGCAAAACAATAACCACCATGCACTTTATAATCATTTGTCCAACATCATATAATTAGCAGGTAGTCGAGTCTAAACTGGGATTTCACTTTGTGTCTGACTGCCTTCAAAGTGCAGGATCCTTGCACTATAAGGATGTATTGATTCTATCCTGCTTCATCATTTCTCTAAATGCTTAATTCTTACAGTTTTAACTTTCCTATTAAATGATACACATTCACAGGAAGTACCATATATTTTAATCTAGATATCTCTCTTTGCATTGAGTATTATCCTATCCATCTTATAGCAGGGTAGTAATATCTGTTCAATACATACATGAATAAATAAATCTATATATATATATATAAAAGGCTAATATGCAAAGTGTCCCCTCAGGAGTTCAACCAGGAGACCAGGAGTTTGATCACTCTCTATGATGTGCGCTGACCACCAAGGGGAGGCACGGAACATGGTGGGCGACCAGCAGTGGAGGTGGTGGGGTGCTGAGGGAGTGAGGGAAGGAGGAGGTGGGGAGGTGAAGAGGTGGAGAACTTAATCAGCCCTATCTGCCGGCCAGGCCTAGGGACCCTACCTGTGCATGAATTTTGTGCACCGGACCTCTAGTTAGATAATAAACGTAAAGGATAAACTTTTTGTTTATTTTGCATTCCCTGTGGAGGGAATATAGTATAAATATATCTATAAATTCTTGCTGGCTTACTATTTGTTCAGGTTGATATATTTGTTAGAGTAAGGAAAGACTATTCCAGTAAATACCAAAATGCAGGGATTTAAGAAATATAGGAGGTTTATAGCTCTTTCATATAAAGCACTGAGCTAGGAGGCTGCCTTTAATGAGTTAAGTCATCCATGGGCCAAAGATATGGGGTGAGCTCTGCCATCCTCAACATGAGGGTTTCGTGCTTACTGCAGACATTGCCCTTTCTAACCAGAAGTGAGGTAAAAATGTGCCCCAGGGAAACAGATATCCTTTCAAACAAGCAATATAGAAGTTGAAAACATCAATTCCTTTCCCATTTTGTTGGGACAAACATAGTCACATGGCTGTAAGAATGGCTGGAAAATGTAGCCCCTGGCCCTCTAGGTGACAATATGCCAGGCCAAAATGATTAATATGTGTAAGGAAGGATGGACGAGGTTATTCTGTGATAACAGTTGATTCTCAGCTCTCAGTGGCTTAAAAGAACAAAGTTTTGTTTCTTACCCATTCTCCACGTGCTTCATGGGTCAGATGGAAGCTCTGAACAACATTATTTTCTCTTTGTCCTTATTCTGAGATTCTCATTGACTTACAATTACTACTTCTTGGATCTATGCCAGATGCTGTGACAAGAGGAAAAAGCAACCCTTAACAGTCTTTCATTGGCATCATTTGGTCTATATACACTGAGTGGCCAGATTATTATGATCTCTGAACACATAATAATCTGGCCACTCAGTGTATATCTTATATAATAAAAGGCTAATATGCAAATTGCCCCCTCTGGCCAACCGCCCATGTCCCCTCCCCCTGGCCAGGCTGGCTGGACCCCACCCATGCATGAATTCATGCACCAGGCCTCATATATATATATATATATATATATATATATATATATACACACACACACACACACAGAGTGGCCACACACACACACACACACACACACACACACAGAGTGGCCAGATTATTATGCGTTCAGAGATCATAATAATCTGGCCACTCAGTGTAAGTCTCAACCAACCACAGGGGGCTATGATGCACAAGCCTACTTTACAATAGTCAGTGAGCCCCAATCTAGAAAAGGGAAAAGATTGATTTGGTTTATATCTAACACTGGCTGCCTCTGCATCTAAAACAAAGGCAATCAGTATATAATTAATTTTTAAGTTAGATACAAATAATTGGATTTCTCATTTTGGGATTCATTCTAATGGAGGAGAGAAAGTTTCCATATGGAATAGTTAATAATTGTTGGTTTCTTAACTCAGTATCTTACCAGCCCCAACATTCTTGCTGGGAAATGAACCTCCCCCTTACTAAACTATATGGTTTGAATGAAGTGAGTTCTTACTCACATCTAATGGTGGGAATTTATTTGTCTAAATCAATCAGCATAATCTTATTCCACGTGATCATACTGATTTAATTCAGAAATAGGCCTATAAAAACTTAGCCTAGTCAGCAAAAAATTCAGAATTTTAATTTTAAAGTTGAAGGACAGACACACTCTCTGAGAATAGATAAGAAATGTTATCTTATTTATTGGCAAATGTTAGCATCTACCTTTCTGAAAAGGGCCACCCACACATGAAAATCGTCATTTTTGTCATTGTTCAGCTGCTAGATTAATTAAACCTTGAAGTTTTATTTTTGAATACAGTATATGGTTGATATTCCATACTGACAATATAAACTCCTAAATAATCAATTTGTCCCATAAGACTTCAGAAACTTGCATTAGTATAATTACAAGAAAACACATGTTTATAAATCGAAATGGAGGAATGTTACTTACAAAGAAGTGGTGCCAGAATTACCCTTAGCAGCTGTGTTGAAAAACAACATCATGAAATGAACCACTCCCTACTCTTCGCCTGTGTCTCTGTGTTGGCATTTGCCAATTTTTCCTATAAGAGAACAAAGCAACTCTGCCAACTATAGAAGAAAGCATTTAGAGTTCTTGAGATAATCTGAGATAGAGAAAACAAACCAAAAAAAAAAAAAAAAATGAACACGAAAAACAGAGACTGGATAAATTGCAGAAAGCTCTGAGCTGTGCAGTTGACCCTTTCCTATGAATAGCCGATGCCCCCGCCCACTATATATTCAATCAAGTCCGCTAACCTGATGAATACTTGGCATCAGAGACTTACTTTTTTAATGAGTCCGACATAGGGTGGTGCAGAAGCAATGCCCGGGCAGCAGAGGTGGCCCCGAGACCATAACCACACCTCAACTCTGGGAATTAGCAAAAATCTGGGTGAGGGCATGATGCAATTTGGAGAAGAGATTAACACTCAATTATATCTGTACTTCAAGAAAGCATCTAGACTACTTTGAAAGTTACATGAGTAGAATGATTTTTACTTTCTCCACATGCTTCATCCCCTGAATCTATCTAAAGGAGTAAAAACTTTTCTCTCCTCCTCCTGGGGAGCATTTAAATGAGCACAGATTGATAATAAAGCCAGACCCATTCACAGGGTATATACCCCAGTGAGAAGTCAGTCTGAATTTCTGGTGTAAATGAGCCAGGCCAGGAGTCAGGAGTTTTACATCTTATTGCAGGTTAGCTATTATTAGCAGAGGGAGGTTTCTGGGCCTAACATGTGAGGGGATAGTGTAAGATTGCCTTTGGCTCTATGAATCTGTGAAAAGTAATAATAACTGAACACATGGCATTTAATATTCATCTCATGCCTACACTCTGTTTCAGTGTCCCTGCTAGCCTGTAATTGTATAGAACAATACACTATTAACCTACTTGTATATGAAATTTGAAAATCCCTTTCCTGTATAGCTCGCATTTTCCTTGTACAAATTCTGTGCAATAGAATGGCCAATTAATATTGTGACCATCTCACAGATACAGAAACTGAGCTAAAGTGAGAGCAAGGTATTTGTTTAATGTTATAATCAATAAGTGGCTGAACTAAAACGAGAATCCAAGGCATTTTCTTTCTTACTTAGACAGTTGGAACAACAAGAAACTATAGTAAAGTGCTTTTTATTGCTGCAGAAAGAATAATGAGTGATAAAGAGAATAAATGCCTTGTGATGCTGTAACCCAAAATACAGTTATCCTGAAGTAGCAAAATATGCTTAAGAGGTACATAATTTTGTTGGGATAGACAAATTTGCAACACATATATGCCAGCATTTATATGAAAGAATAGTATCCCAGACCTGATTGAAGCAAACTAAGCGATAAATTACAGTACCGTAACTTCAGTGAATTTTTAAAAATGCATCACCAACCAAAGATTAATCCCCAAGGTCAATGAGCACTGCTTGCAATAGAGGGGAGTGAATCCAGAGACAAATGACTTCGAGAAAGGAAGTTCGTCACCACTAAGGGCAGTGACCAGCGAGTTGCCATGGGGATCAATATAAAGACCAATTTGACGCACTTTTTATTTCTAGGGAAGCAAGTAGTTAAAACAATGAAGCTTGCAAATGCAAAAAAATAATAATAATAACCCTGAAGAGAGGGGATAGGTTGGGAGAACATAGCTGAATTCAGAATAAACTTTGACAAAATTGGAATCCAGAGAAATAATTTACTAACTGATATAACTCAACATGAGTAAATAAATATCCTATATAATAAAGGGCTAATATGCAAATTGACCAAATGGTGGAACAACCGGTCACTATGACATGTACTGACCACCAGAGGGCAGACACTCAACGCAGGAGCTGCCACAGGGGAAGCACCACTCAGCCAGAAGCCAGGCTCACGGCTGGCGAGCACAGTGGTGGTAGTGGGAGCCTCTCCTGCCTCCGCAGCTGCAGTAAGGATGTCCAACTGCCTAAGCCGATAGTTGGACATCCCCTGAGGGCTCCCAGGCTGTGAGAGGGTGCAGGCCAGGCTGAGGAACTTCCCACTCCCACCCCCGACCCCGAGTACACGAATTTTGTGCACTGGGCCTCTAGTAAAATAATAAAGCTCATGATAAATATAGCAAAACAAGCAGGATGCAGCGATCCTGAGCAGAACTGTAGCCTCGTGAGGTTTTCAGGTACCCAAGGATGGCACATTATACTAACCAGTTCAGTCACAGGGTGGCCATGGAGAGTAGCAGCTTCGATGAGTCAGTCTTGACTCTGGCAGAAGACAAAGGGACATAGTTCTGTAACTCTGTTGCCTATTTCACAGGTTTCTTGTTTTATTTTCACCAGGTTTTAGTTTATGCCTACTCTCACCTTTCACATATAAAATATTTTTTTTTGTTTTATAGCAATCACCGATATTTACAAAGTAAGGGAATTTGAGTTTATCAAGTCCAACAGCTCTGCTTTATACGTGGAGGAGATTGAGGCTCAGTATCAATAGTCCATAAATTTATCCGATGCATTTTATAGTCACTCTGGTCCTATCCATCTCTGAAGTTTCAAGAGTGCCTGAACAGCATTCCACATGTCTGGATAGGACTGTAACCTAGTCCTATAAGAAGGCAGTAACAAGGGATGCCTTCTACAGGTGGATGACTAATTCACACTGTAGGGATATTTACCTGTGTCCCAAAGGTCTATAATATGAATGCTATACATTGCAACTATCATGAACATTACTTTTGTACTTATATTCGGTAATTGGAATGAACATTTCCACCCGAATTAGAAATGTCAGATTTCATACCTTCCCCAAGGTTTTACTACTTGCTGTATAATTCCAAAATTCCCTTACAGTTCATCCTGGCCCTCGTTACAACTATGTTACATCTAATCCCATCTCTGTGCCAAAGCTACTTCTGCTAAAAAAATAAAACTCATATTTTGTCCCTTTTAATGAGGAAGCAAATCTTGGAGGGGACCCAAGCTGCAGTAAAAACCCAGGCGCATGGAACAGCTGTTTCATCCCTGTGACAGCAGCACCTCCTCCAGGAGCATTCTGGAAGCCAGGGCGATGGAAAGCCCAGCTCTGGAGGGAAATTTGAAGAATGGGCTGGAAATCTCAGAACAGAGCAGCGTTAGCGATTGCTAGTGCTGGCCCTTCACTCTCCCCGCTTCCTCCCAACTCTGCTGCAATTCCATCTAGGGGTCCTACGTCTAGCCAGATGTGGTGTGTCCCAAACCAGTCCAGACCAATTTTAGCGAACTGAACAAGAGAGAGAATGCCCTCGCTCAGAGGGCAGCCACTACTCATCTCATGTAGCAGTGGGGACCCTACGTGGCCAAACATTAACTTGAACTTTTTAAAATGCTGCTAATATGACTCTTTATGTAAAATATTTAAATTTTAAGATGTTGATAATCCGTTGTGTGCTATTTTTAAAAGATACTGTATTGGCCAAAGAAAATGTCTCTGTAAGCTATTTGTGGCCCATGGACAACTTATTTGAGATTTATGTCTCGGTCCAAATTCTAACATGTAATATACAAATGCATCTATTCTAAGCCAGAATGTGTGAAGAGAATCCGTTTCCTTTTTTAGTAGATCTATGATGACCTTAGAGGAGCCATATACCCTGTAGGGTTTGGGAGAATACATTGTTTCCCAGAACTATTGCGATAATGAAAGCAAGTTCAGTTTTTATATGACTCCTCACTGGAATTTGTTGAAACAGTGACATGAGGCCTATAATCTTTCAGATAACCTGACACTTAATTTCAATTTTTATTTCCATAAAAACTTTGGAAAATTAGCCTTAGATTTTTAAGTGAACTTAGCACCCTACTAAAAGCAACCATAAGGTATTTTAAGTGCATTCAATCTCAAAACAAAACATTGGCCACTACAAATGGTCAAATAGTCAAGGAGAATAAAATCATAATGTATGAAACCTATATTCACTCTGATACAGTTTCTCTATTTTTAATATTAGGTTGTATAAGCTAATGGGCAAGGACAGGAAAAACATTTAAGTTAATGATATTACCAGTCAGAAGGACAAACCTTGAGTAAAAATTCTGTGCCTGAATATACAAGACTGACTTATAGATATTATTTTAGATCTTAGTTGGATGGTTTACTAGTATAGATCTGAAACCTTATTAATCAATGTCTGAATTTAAATAAACTCTGTGAGAGTTATTTTATTTTGTTTCTGTTGTCATTTTTACCATCTTCATTGATTTCCTACATACCCAATAAGTCAAAGAGAAATATTTAGGTGTAGCATATTTATTCTTTTTGGTCCTTGGGACATCTTTTTAAAAAGAGTATGAAAGTAAAGTTTGAAGAATAAGAGAAATAATGACCACACAATTGTCAGTATCTAACTTTAAATATTACCACTGAAATTAATATTATCAAACCAGGTATTGCATTTGCATGATGCTATAGGGTTAGAGTCCAAATAAAGTGAATGTGGACTAAGCAAAGTCTTGTTTTAGAACTATTATAATAAAAATATATGTGAATATACATAATAAAAATATATAATAAAAATTATGTTATGTGACTTTATTTCAGTTTTTAAAAAAGTAATTTCGGTCTTATAAAGAAGGGGTGTGCTCTCTCTTTATCTTTCCTTCAGATCCCTGGCTGGGATACAGACAAGGTGATAGGAATTGTCTTCCATACGTCATGATGGCAACTCACTAAGGAGACATTAAGATAGAGAAGCTGTGTCTGCTACCACAAAGTTAACCAAGCAAACTTGCACAGCATTTTCCTAGACAATCAGGTGGAAGATAATTAAAATTTAATTTAGTTGAAGCTTCTGTTATTTAAGGTCTCTGTTATAGGAGACAAACCTTAATTGGAATTCAATTATTAAAAGAAAAATTATATAACTTTCAGAATTGATGGTAAATTATTGCTCTTATCTTTTAACTTCTGTCCAGCCATCCATATAGAGGTTGATATTCTAAATAACATTTCAAGAGAAGCAGAGTGGAGCTGTGTCTGGGTGCATAAGATTTGCTGTTAGACAATCCTAGATTCTAATCCTATCTCTGAAGCTCACTCCCCATATGACTGACTCATTTATTTAATCACCCGGCCACAGTTTCTCACCTGTCAAAGGAAAATAACAACATTAACTTTATGCCTAACGCATAGCAAGGCCTCAATGACCTGTAAATCTTTAGAATGAGCACTTACACTTGGAGTATTGTTTAAAGTTTTGGTTTTTCTTATTATATGCAAGTTTTTCTCCAGGGAAATTGTTACTTTTATTTCTTTGTCTTCTGCTTTCCCAGTCCTCTACAGTTCTAAAATTGATTGCTGACAGTACAGTGAAATACTGCTTCTTAATTAATGTTCAATATTACTGGTTAGGAAATGAATAAGAGCAGTCAACATCTATGATTTGCTATCACTAGTAGTAACTAAATGAACAGGTAAGAATAAATCAGAAATATTTGTGATAAGCTATTTTTCAAAGCAATTCAAATTAGGTAGTCTTTTGTGTACACACTCTGGGAACAACAGTGTTCTTGAAAATTGTTATTCACGCCCATGAGACCTGCAGACACCACACTGCAATCTCTAAAAACCTGTGTCATTCAGCCTGATGCATAGTGCCAAGTTGCAGTTGGCAATCTGGGGGAGAAAGTGCTAAATTCCTGTGCTTGCTGACACCTTTAAATGAACTTTAAATGAACAATTCATCTCTTGAGCTCAGTATGCTGCAGGCACATTACTAAGTGAAACCTGTTGTCTAGTAAGAGAATTTTCCTAGTCCATAAGGCCCCAGATAATAAAAATTATCTTAAATATGCATTAAACTAATGTATAAGCTCAACATTATATGAAGCACAAATTATTCTGATTGAATACTGTTTATTCTGATTCATTACAATTTTATTAAATCAATGGATGTATCTGAAGTTCTGACTTTAAGATTTGAATTTGTATAGATTGTTTTTACCTAAATATCATGAATTGCAATAGCTATTGAGTAAGGGAGAGAAATAGAATGTAACCAAATTATTGGACTTATTGCAGAGTTTTTGCATGGCTTTTATTTCAATTTTAAATATTTTATACTATTTAATAATTGTAAATGTAAATCTGATTATTATTAAAGTAAAGGTTATGGTCAAATGTGTATAGGATATTGATCATAAAAAGAAGAACTAGTATTTACTGAGCAATCTCTTGGGTGGTGTATATAAAATAAAATAGTTTCCATGCACAATAGTTTCTTTCAAGCTTCACAACAAATCTATATGAAAGAATAATTACTAGACCCATAACAGAGCGGAGGTAACTAAGACACAGTAAGGTTAATAAAGGACAAATATATTTTAGCCAAATTTTTATTGTTTATTTTGGAGAGAGAAGGAAATGACCACAAGCATAGTATTAGGTTTTTTGTATATTTAGAAGCTGTCTCTTTGTAAAATTTGTGATAAAAATAAGTCAATAAACCTTTCTGAGTTGTTGCAGAAAGTAAAATTTAGAAGAGAGCTCTTTTCATTTGCAAATATAATAAAGTATATGATGGATGTAAGGGTTTGTGCAAAGGGCAAAAGACTATATATATATATATATATATATATATATATATATAGATACATATATATATATCACATATATACATATATATATATATATATATTTAGCACATTTGGTTCAAGATCATGTTTATGTTAATTTTTAAAAGTTACGATGTTATAAATAGTTATCAAGATCAGTTAATAGTTGAGACATGACACCTTAATTGATTAGTTCCTGTGCTAGGCATATTTACTGCTCTCTGGTGGCTATCGCCCTAACAACAGAACCATTACTAAAAGCAGGGTGTACTAAAATCTTTAAATCAGTCTTTTAGAAAATATTATCAAACAATCCATATTAATAATCATAATAACCATAAAACTAAGCAATTATATCCTTTCATTTGATTCTAAAAAACTAACTTTCTTTATAAAACTATAGTCCTTAACAATTCTTATGCTTATAAAAAGATTGATATGGGGAACTTTTAAATTAAGGAGTCAGGAGACCTTCAAAAGGTCTAGTTTTGCTATCAATTGAACACCAACTGAAATTTGAAAAATTACTGAATCATATCAGTGCTTCTATCAAAGTTGGTTCTTTACATATTTGGCCAAAGTTACATGGCTACTTTTAAGTATCCATGTAACAATTTTACTTTATATTCTCATTATCATCTTTTCTCAAGTGTATATCTAGCTTAGGTTCAGCCCTATAGTAACTTGCAATGTTTCCATAAGATTGTAATATTCATTTCAATATCCGAGTAAGCTTGAAGAGATAAAAATAAATGAAAACATGACTATGTTTTCCATTAAGGCAAATCCATCAGTCTTGGTCATTTTTAATAAGAAAAATTATAAGGGGATATTGCAGAATATTTGACTTAGGAGTTATTACATTATTTTTAACTAATCATAGGAAGCATCTTTTAAAAATGAAGTTAAATATTAGGAAGGACCTGATATATTCTAGGGAACATTCATTAATCTAAAGATATCCCTATCACTCAATTTCTAACCATGTATCTCCTATGATAAATTTTAAATATTAGTGCATAAGGATGTTTTCCATTTCTATAATTGAAAAATATATTTTCAATTTTTTAAATTATTTTTAAACTATTGGCATGGTTTTTAAACTATTTTTATTCTATTGGCATGGTTTAAGTGAATACCTGCTAAAAGTTAGGCAACATGTACTCAATAACTTAGCCAGGCTTTTAAATCCGATGCAATTTTTTAGTTTTTTTTTCATTTTTCCTATTTCCTAAATAAAAAACAGTTCACATTATTAATGGGAATTTTACAAACCATATTGAAGGCAACAATGTCTATTACAATGGCATGGCTCTCTTGTGCTTGTTTTTACATAATCCTCATTTCTCAATCTTTCTCTTTTTTAATGAAATTATTGTTACTATAATGATAATCTAAAATAATAAAAGTGTGATATGCTAATTAGACCAGATGTCCTTCCGGACATCCTTCTGGACGACCTTCTAGATGAAGCCAAGGCTGCGAGGGAAGCCCAGGTCCTGGGTGCCAGAGGGAAGCTGGTGCTGGCAGCCGGGAGAAGGAAAGCCTACTCTTGCATGAATTTTGTGCATCGGGCCTCTAGTTTAGATGATAAACCTGGTAAGTTTTTGGGCTCTTAGTCATTTATAAAACCTAAAATGGCGGGGGCCAGATATGGCGGGGATCTCCCTTTTCCGCATCCAGCACAGAAAGAGAGATGAACCAGTTCTGAGTGGAGGCGGCCAGGGATTGAGAAATAAAAGAAAGAAAGAAACAAGACGCAGAGATAGAAAAAAAGCTGGAAGCTGGGTGGAACCGCTGCCTTCTCTGATGGAGGGACAGGGACCCAGAGCCCAGGCAGCGCGTTTATTTATATATCCCCAAATACCAGGAAGTATCACCAAAACTTAGGATCAAAGGAGCTTATTTGCATTCTTGAGAAGGCCCAAGCATTCCTGGTGCTTGACTGGATTTACATATCAAAGTCACACTCCCCCTGGGCAAAGTTAAGAGCCAGTACTAACAACATGTCCACCTTTCTGGGGAAGCATGTTCCCAGAGTGTGGCTCTGCCTGGCCCTGAGTTCAGCTGACAATAATTAAAGAAATGCCCATGTGCCTTCCCAGGGAGCCCTCTACACTAAAATAATAATAAAAATAAAGTACACAACTCACACAATTAATTTAAATTAACAAAGTTAATTTCACAATGGTCACTAAGTTGCTAGTTGTAACTAAATATTATAAATTAACAAAGTTAATTTCACAATGGTCACTAAGTTGCTAGTTGTAACTAAATATTATACTGTTCTGGGGCAGGTAATTTGGAGGGCAGCTGGTGTACCCCACTGTGAGATGGATACGGATACAATTGTTTCATTTTATTTACCCTATTCAAATTACTGGGAAACTTCATTTTATGTTGAAAATCTCAACATCCCTTAAAACTTTGTTGATAGGTAGTCCTTAAATGTATCCCTATTTAGAGTTTCTTATATTCTTCTCTAACCTCTAGTATCTCATTCAGTAAGAAAATGATCAGTGCCAGGCCAGCATGGGTCAGTGGTTGAGCATCAACCTGTGAACCAGGAGGTCATGGTTCAAGACCCGGTCAGGGTACATGCCTAGGTTGTAGGCTCAATCCCTAGTGTGGGGCATGCAGCAGGCAGCCGATCAATACTTCTCTCATATCATTGTTGTTTCTATCTCTCCCTCCCTCTCTGAAATAAATATATATATATATATATATATATATTTTAAAAGAATATGATCAGGGATGAGTTAATCAGACGTTTACTTCTGTGTGTACCACTCTGTACATCTATACTGCAATGCCATGTTTGACCTCTTAATCAAGTACAACATTGATCATGCAAGTTAATTTATCATGCCTGTGGTAAAATCCTGTAGTTGTTTCAAAACATATCCACAAACTCTTTGACATCTCATTCTATGAAGAGGTGGTGTCTACATCCCCCCCATCCCCCCCCCCCTCACACACACACACACACACACACACACACACACACACACACACACACACTCTTTGAATCTAGATTGGTCTTAGTGACTCAGTAGAATAGAATACTGTGGAGGTGGCACTGTGTGACTTCCAGAGCTGGGTCATAAGAGATGCTGCTGCTTTTTGCTCACTGCAGCACACTCATGCTTGGAGCCATAAGCCACTTGATAAGAATTACCGTGATGCCGCCATGCTGTGAGGAAGCCCAATCACCAGAGAAACTCTGAGTAAATTCTCGGGTTGAAAGATTCACATTATCTTTATTCACATTAACTTTCATGCATTAAATTTTACTTAAGAGCCCTAACCGGTTTGGCTCGGTGGATAGAGTGTTGGCCTGCGGACTGAAAGGTCCCAGGTTTGATTCTGGTCAAGGTCATGTACCTTGGTTGTGGGCACATCCCCAGTAGGGAGTGTGCAGGAGGCAGCTGATTGATGTTTCTCTCTCATCAATGTTTCTCACTCTCTATCCCTCTCCCTTCCTCTCTGTAAAAAATCAATAAATATATATTTTTTTAAATTTTACTTAAGAGTGGCATGGCTTAGCCCTGTGTTGTTATGTCCTTTCCATGTTGGTCAAGGTATTTTCTGAGGTTTTTATCAAGAATGTAGTTGATATAACAAAAGAATAATATTTCTAAAATTCCAATATAGCTAATTATTGGTAGAATGAGTTCAGGAGTGTTAACAAAATACAATATGGAATAAAACATTGATCAAGGGACTTTGATACCCACCAGGAAAAAAAAAAAAACTTTAAGAGAAATCCAAACAAAAATTTTTTTAAAAGCTGATCCTCTGTTGTGTAGTTTGTTTAATGCCAAATAGGTATGTTTATCTAGAAAGGATTAGAGACTGAAGGGACACTTTTCTTTGATACTTTTTGACATGCATTATTAATTTAGTCATTTGCACTTCTATGTGTTTAACAGCTCACCAAGCAAGGCTTCTTGTGGGAATTAGTATATCTGAATAGCTGTAACTTAACTGAGTTTTACCCTGATCTCTAGGCTAACCAAAGGGACTGCTTTAAAAGAGATTTCAAAGGCAGAGAAGACACTCCTCAGAACTGCTCTAACAGAAGGAAATAAAGGAATGATGAGTTTTGTGATTATTATGTTATATCTCTAAAATTCAAATAAAAATAATATCACCATATATACATAAAGTATATATATTCTTTTTTACATGTTAGCAAATATTTCAGGGCCTAATTTCAAATTTACCCTCCCAAATTTTCCTTTATTTGGAGATTTGGATGACCTCTATCAAACCAAATATTGATAATAAGCTAATTGTATAGAATCTCACTTATGTGTCATACATTACAGCAGATATGAGTTTAAAAATAAGAATTTCTAAACTTTTTTTTTTGCCTTCAAGGGATTTACTGGTATTATGTCAGGAAGGCACATATATTAAAAATGCAAGTGAAAATTAAAGTTGTATAAGCTCAAATGTCAATGTGCACAGGTGATAGACTTGTTCAAAATACTGTGTATTAAAGTACTGCAAGTTTTAAAAACACTTTTTTTAATTTCCCCACTGCTCGACATGTACTTATGCCATTAGGCACAAAGTTCTATGAGTATTTGTTTGATGTTATGAAAAGTTAGAAGAAGAAGCATCGCTGACCATAACTGGCTGCTTCTCTCATGCTAACCACTCTTCTGAGCTCTGGTTATGCTTTAATATATGAACTTAGATTATTTTAAACTTTGAGCTAGCTTTCACCCTCAAAAGAATAAAATCAATCAATCATTAAATAAATACAATCTTAAATCATGGGAGTATAATTCATCAGGCGTAAATGTTTCTCATGCATTTAAAGATTAATAAAAATAATTTCTTTAAAATATAACGTTGAGTAAATCAACTTCTCCTTTCTTCTGTTCATGTTTCCTGGACAACTTCGACACCTGTTCTCTCCTGGAGCGTCACCACCAGTGTCTCCCTTTCACAGCCACGGCCTTCTGGATGCTCGTCTCTGTGCACATAACCCTACAAATGAATGCAAATGCCATGCTCCCCTGCATCTCCAGGTCGTCTCCATCATCCCTGGAATTTTACGGATTATCATAAAATCACAAGACTGAAATCACATTAAGCAGGAATGGTCTAAAGGGTCATGTGCACTCTAAAAGTCGTTTTCACCAAGTGGAAGGTAAGAGCTTCTTTAGGTAATTGATTTTACTTAATAGTTCTTTTTTTTTCCCCTCCACTATGATGTATTAAATAAAGCAGTCCATTAGCTTTAACTAAATGAATAAGTGCAATGATGACTTTCTCAAACAAATACTTCTTAAAGTATTTATGCCTTTTATAATTAATATTGCTAATTTGCTAACTTTTGTAATAGCTTTATGCATTATGAATTTGTTTGGTGTTAATGAGGGTGCCAGTTTTTCTGGAGGGCAGCAGTAGCAGGCAATAACAAAATGAGGAGATATGCTTTTCAAGAGACAAACAGATGATAGCTTCAATAAAACAAGGCCCACTTAGGCCAACTAAAAGTGGAGATATTAAATGTCACAAGAGACAGAGGCTCAAATTTAGAAATAGCTGAGAGAGAGAGAGAGAGAGAGAGAGAGAGAGAGAGAGAGAGAGAATCCGGTCTTTGAGTATCTCTGCTCATTCTCTCATGTCTAAGGCTAACACAGGAGGTCTAAGTTAAGTCATAAAATGATATTACACCTGAATGTGTTTTTAAGCCATTCCCATGTGTCCTCCTACAGCATTCCACCTCCAACCTCCACCCCAGCCTGTCCTTTGCCACACAGGGGCCTAATGTCTTTGAACTCTTAGTTATACCCTTCCCCCAAAGCCTCTCATCACAAAAACAACAGAATCACTTACTTATTCAAAGGACAAAATAAATGACAGCATAATGTATATCTATCTCTTCCCTTCATAGAGGGTGTTTTCTTTTTTTTTTAAGTTATAAAAATAAATCCATTGAGATTGTTTCAAACCTAAATTACAAGGGAAATCTTCAGGCAGAGAGAAAAAAATCTAAGATTTGACTTTCAGAAAATAGCAGCTGGGCTCCTACTCCCTGAACATTACCTTCGCTTAACAGTCCAGAATCTGATTCCCTTCCTTACTCCCACCCCCCAAATATCAATTGCTTGAAGTTTCCGTTTTCCCATACACAACAGGAAAACCAACCTCCTCTTGTCAGCCACTGATGCCTCCAGAGTTAGCCCTCCCCACCCAGGTCAAATGCTTGCTACTTCTCGTCTCATATTACTGGTACAACACCCATGATCCTCCTTAGCCCTATTGTCCATACCATTGAAAACAAATGGATTTTCTCTTTAATTTCCAGTATCATCTGTGACTTCAATATCCAAATTAACGACCAATGCCTAATCCCAACCTTGCAGGCCTGTGATTGAATCTCTATGATCCTCAACCATATGCCAGTCACCTACTCACATGGTCACCCGCTAGCTACAGCTTTTCAGTTAACCCTATATCTCTAGTCTAGTCCTTCACCTTTCTGATGTCAATTTCCAATATTCTTCATCACCTATTCTAATGTCATGCAATGTGTTCACCTAGTTAGTTCTCTTAATCCCTCTCCTTTAAAAAAAAAAAAAAAAGTTAGCAGCCCTTTTCTATCTTCTCCTCTTTCTCTCTAGAGCAAAGGTTCCACACCCCTTCCATTTAAGCCCTGTGAACAATTTTCTCAACTTCCTCACCCCGTTGGACCTCTGCCACTCCAGTTCTCAGAGGCCATCCCTGGTCAAGCCTAATCGCCTGATTTCTCTTTGTACATCTGCACTTGTGAGAGCGGCTGGAGAACATCTCACCACCGTAGATTTGTGCCTCCATAAATGCATGGTCACTGATGCCAATGAAAGAACACTTCCGAATCACTCTGACTTCCATACTCATTCCCTCTCCCTCAGCCTTGAATTTTATCTGAGTTAACATGCTGAAAATATGCAATATGTCAGAGAAATATTTTTATAATTCTTGCAACAAGCCTACAAGCCCATCTGCATCTCTGCTTCCATTAGACAAGGGCTTACCCTCATCCTGTGCAAAATTTTTGTCCTGTGTTTATGATTCCATTTCTCCCAACCAGTTTCCCATGCACATATGTAACTCCTTAGAGACATGCCTTTTCAACCATCCATTTTCTCTCTATAGGCCTCTATTTCCTAAGGAGTTTTGTTTGTTTGTTTTCTCTTTGTCTTGAATGGTACAAATTATAGATTAAATCGTCTAAATAACAGCATCAACTTTTTCACTTACACTTGAGTGCATAGATTTGTTTAAATATTCACAGGCTGAAAATTCTGTAGAATTATCAAATCAGTATGTTTCAAGATTCAGGAAATGGTAAAATAATGATGGAAAGAAAAAAAATGATGGAAAGAAAATATTATGGATAAAAATATGTAATGCTAACTTTGGCAATTCATTGGACAATCTATAAAAATGGAAATATTAAATGTTGGTAAATGTATTATTTTGCAGACTATTTCTTATAGAAACAAGGTTTCTTTACAGTTTGTTTACTCTATTTAATGAGAATAGCTTGAGGTCTTTCCTTTTTTACTGAATCTTGCAGTTTCTAGTTTATAACTCCTTGAGTTATAAAACATTGATGATCATTACAAGCAGTATTTCACAAATTACAAAGTAAAGTTCTGCCCCGACCCGCGGGGCAACAACACGGACACCAGAGACGAACCTAAGAGAAATGAGACAAACAAGGGACGCGGAGAATGGAGGCAAGACAAATGGGTTTCTGATCAAGCCTCAAATTTTTATTCTTACAGCGGTGCCTTATATCCAAGTCAGGGAGTGGGAGGTGGGGCGCGGGGAGTGAACTGTGGACCTATCAGTGCTTGCCAGCAGGGGCTGCAGGCAGGGGAGGGGGTATGAGGAAGTAGATGTCTAGGAGGGATGGGGGCTGAGCGGATCATGTGGACTTAGATAATTTGGCTAAGGTCGTAAAGGGTGTTGACTATAGATAAAGGATGGGGCGGTTGAAGGGCAGCTATGCGAAGAATGCTTTGTCCTCAGGCATGAGGAAGTAAGCCAATGGTGAGGACCAAGTTTCCATGAGGTTCTGTTTCATTAGCTTACTAAAATAATGTTAGAATTAATTTGTCATTGACTCTTGGCTCCTGACATCTCCTCCCTCTCTGTTTAAGAGAAGGGAGTGGGCCTTAACCAACCGGGGAGACATTGACCTGGTTCCTCCCGTGGGCTTTGTATGCCCACCGTGTGTGGCTCTTGACATCTTTTGGGGAGGAGAGGCAGAGCCATTATTTTTATTGATGTCAACCTCTATGCAAACCAGGTGTACTCTCAGGGAAATCCAGAGGAGGTTGAAAATGTTTGAACCTTCCCTTGCAATGCTTTGCTCTGCACCCGGTTTGATACCCATACCTCTGGCTCTGGCCAGAGCGTAGGTAAGCATCCCTCTGGTTAAGATGCTGTCCCCGTAGGGAAGGAGCGAGTCTGGGTCTGGAGGTTTTCGCGCTCTTGGTAAACCGAGTCCCACCTATCAGCCATTTCCAGGCGTTGATAGTGAACCTGGATGGGTTTTACTA
Organism: Cnephaeus nilssonii; assembly: GCF_951640355.1. Taxonomy (NCBI): domain Eukaryota; kingdom Metazoa; phylum Chordata; class Mammalia; order Chiroptera; family Vespertilionidae; genus Cnephaeus; species Cnephaeus nilssonii. The sequence goes on from NC_137079.1 coordinate 14,935,421, forward strand.
AAGCTGAATCTATTTGCTATTTTACAAGGTCGGTTATTTTTCTAAATGCCCAAGGGCCAAATGTCTTCATGGCTGGAGCATTCCTGTTAATTCCTCTCTGTTGCAGGAGTCCACATGGTCTAGGAGTTGTTTTCTGAAAATATACAAACACATTCTCGACCAAAAGTTAATAGAGGAATCTTTTCTATAAATTTTACTTGGGATCCTTTATTTTTTGCCCAAACAATTTTCCTTTGGCTTATTTTGACACCATATATGTTTTTCATGGGTGTCCTGCTGTATGAAAATTAATTTTCAAAGTAAAAAATATTTTCTAGATGTAATTTACTTACAGGATATTTTTTCTTACATGGTATTTTTCCACTATCCCCCTTTTTTATTTAATTTTTAGGAGGCTTTGGAAGATTTTTATAATGCAGTCTTGATAACTTTAAATTTTAATTTTTGCACAAAATATGACTGCTTTAGGTTCATTGCATGTTAAGTAATTTTACCATGAAATGAACTATCAATAGAAATTTTGGTTAATACTTTAGGAACAGCTTTTGTACAATTACATTTTCTTGAATATTTACTTATTTTCAATTAGCCAATTTAAATTAATCTGAAAACTTGACTATTTTACTGTCAAATTTAATACTCATTAAATAACAACAATCTTAGTTTACTCAGTAAATATTAATGGAAAGGATTATTTTGCATCCTTGAGAAAGCCCTGAGCATTTCTGGATTTAGATATAGGGCAGCTGCCATCAGCCAACTCTCTGTTGCCTGGGTCTCAATCTAAGCTGGGCCAAGTCTCTGTACGTTGCCTGGGTCCCGATTTGAGCTGGCATGGGAAGCGCGAAGCAGCCATGGGGCAGGAGACCTCCTTCAGAAGGGGCGAGTGTTCAAGCCCCTGCAATGTTGGGGGGGTGAGGTTCTGTGCCCCACCTCTGTTGACCCCCAAGTTCTCTCCTGATGGCCCCTCTGCGACTGTGCCTGTCTTAGGTTGTTCCTCCCTTGAGGAATCTTACCCCTCTCTGGCTAACCAGCCATCCTCCGGGGCCAAGCAGGGTGATGTGAGGTTCAGTTCTGTCTCCTTGGTAGCCTACGCCCCTATGGCCTCCATGCCCAGCACCTGCCTTGGGATCCCTTCGCCTGCTGGTGGGGCCCTGGCATTGATCACAGATCTTGGGGTACCCAGGTTTCTTCTCCAGGGAGGGCCCATCTCACGCCATTGGGCGAGAGACAGATCCATGGTACCAGTCATTATGAGGCTTTAACCTCAGCATGAACAGAAAACTCAGGCAACAGCTATGGGCAATTGGATTGTGAGAAGAGGGTCCCTCTTGGCAAAAAGAGCAAGAAGGGTCAATATAGAATGCTCAAATGCTTTCCCAAGGGGCCTTCCACACAGTGGAAGGGATTAAATTCTTTCATGTCCTTTTTAAATTGCTGCCAAACATTCAAAGAATTAATTTGTAAGTTTGGGATAATTGTACAATGTGCTGTTGTAAAATATCAAAAATTATAATGAAATTGTAAAATATCATGTAAGAATATTTTTTGTTCTAGGCCATGGCAATTCAATCTCAAACTGGCTATCAATTTCCTTTTATATAGAAAAGGTCTTAACCAGTTAAAGTCTCCTAATAATTTCTAAAAGTCATTTAATCTTTTTTTATCTACACCTTCTGAGGCCTAATGTATTGGTTATCAATAACAATCTCTATGATATTTGAAAGAAACCTCTCTTTATTTTCTTCCAAAATAATTTTCAGGCTACAGAGAGCTTCATTTAAGAATCTTTGTCTCTCTTTTTATAATAAGCAATTTGGATGGTTACAGCTTGAAAGGCAAGCCTCAGGCAACTAGCTAGCTATATTACAAGTATTCTTACAGTAAGGCTGACTACTAATTTACTTTCAGATTTAACATTTTAATAACAATTTTCAGTTTATACTGTAAATGTTAGTGAAATAGAATTTAAAATCTTAAAATTTCTTTTTTATAAATTTATAATTATATTTTTAAAGTATCCTCTTAGGCTTATTTGAATATACAGAGGAATCATGGGAAGCCTTCAGTAACCCTTTTAGAAAACTTATTTAAATTGCTTACAAAGACATTGGCTTATTTAAAGGAAGGGGACTGGCCTTTGTTATTACAAGATGGTGGGCAGTAACCACGTGGCCAGAGAGGCAGGCAAGATGGCAGCTGCCTCACAAGCGGCAAATGTTGCCCCGCCTCTAGCTTAATTAAGAATGCTGGCGGCTAAGAGTCAGGATTCAATTACTTATAAAAACATTGGCTTCTCATGTAACTTAATTTATATGAGACATTGATTATATTTTAAAAATCCAATTTATAAGGTAACTTAAGTAGGTATCTTTAATTTAAAAAGCAAAGAAACCTATTCAGTAAAACTTATTTGATACTTTACTGTTCTGATCCAAAAGTATAAACACTGTCCCACCTCCAGCCGATCCAAAAATGCAGGCTGCTTGAGGCTTTTGTCTTTTTAGAAATTTTACTGCTGTTGAAAATGTTGGCTATATTTAAATATATTGTTTTTGCCCTTCTAACAGGCAAAAACTTTGATTATTTTATAAAGCTTTCCATGAAGAGAGAATAGACTTTTTGAAATACATTTAAGGGCCTGTGAAATGTCTTAAAAGCTATTCTCAAAACCTTGAAATACCTTGGAAAGGTCAAACATATAATATATATATATATGTATATATATGATTTAAAGATTATATACTTAAATTATCTTAAAGAATATCAATTAAATTTAAACTGTATCGCAGAATTAATTCTCTTTTTTAAATCAGACCAAGAAGTAACATATTTTGAATTCCTAATTATTTAAGAGAAAACACATTTTATTTTCTCAAAAATTAAGTTGCTATACTCTAGGCATTTAGTTACCACAATTCTATAATTTCTCACAATTCAATCTGAACCTTAAACTTCCAGAGTTTGTAAGTCAAATATTTAGCAGTTGTTTATTAATAACCCTTTATATTTTTAAGAATAAATTTTAAAATCTAATAGTTAACTTTAAATCGTTTTTTCTGGCTGGGTTTGGCCTAGCCACTTGACCTTTTCTGGGAAGGTCGGCTAGCAAAAGGTGTAGCCATTGAAATGCAAATTAACATTCTTCTAAGATGGCTGCTGGGGGGAACCAGCCTACCTGCATGCTAGGGGAAGGGCGTGTCCACCCCTCCCTCCATAAAAAAGGGTGTAGCTTTAAAACCTTTTAATGGACAGTAAAGAGACCTTAAACTTTCAGAGCTTTAAATCCTAGGTAGCAAAATTAAATACTTAGCATTTCTCAAATCAATAATACTTTTACATTTTTAAGGATACATTTCAAATAAAATATAAGGCATAGTCAATTAATAGATTAATTAATTAATTATATCATCTAGACTTCATACTAGGCATACTCAGATCAACATTTCAGTATTATAAATTTCAATACATTTAGATCATTTGAACTTAAAAGTTGTAAATTTCCAGCCAATAGGCCTGGCACAGCTGCTAAATTTTTTAGAAGAATTTTCCTGCTAGGGAAGTCAAGAAGCAAACCCATAGCTATTTACATGTAAATTTCAATACATTTCCTTGGGAAACTAGCCTGTATTTCTTTCCCCGGTTCATCTCCGCCATTTTAAAGGCCAAAACAGTCTCGGGTTTTTATTCTGTACACAGCAAAAGGTCAAGTTCAGCTCAAAACTATGCGCACTCGTTTTTAAACTGACCCTTTCCCCTTACATGTGCACAGAAATCCCGGATGCATTTATAAATTTGTAAAAAGCTTTAAGTCATTAGCTGGAAAATAAATAAAGATGACAAAGATGAGGCCTTTCAAATTGGCTGTCTTGGGGAGTGGCGTCCATATTGGATCGCCACGTGTCTCCCTTCCCCCACCTCCTTCTTTCTTAGGGGGAAGATTCAGTACTGGTCTGGCATCTACTGTTTTTATTTTATTTACTTTTTTCAATTTTTATTTATTTTTATTTTTAAGGAAAGAAAAGATTTTTAGGATAAAGAATTATTGGCCGTTGCTGAGAAGTTCCTTTTATTCTTTTTTACTTGGTTACAAGTAGTTTACACATGGAGGCAGAAGAGGTGCAGATGATATTATTAGAGACTTGCACCCTTCCATTGCAGGCTGTAAGGCCGTGGCTGCACCCCACTTAGACATTCTTAAACTCTCCTGTGCTGAATCAAGGCCATCACCAATTAAAATAGGAATTTTCTCTGGACCAAAAGTCTCATAATAATCCTGAAGGGCGTGTGGAAGGGGGATGGGAGTTTTCTTTAAGAATTTCCTCCCCCGTTTTAATAACTTCTTGAACGTCAGGGTCATGTGAGTGGATTTTTAGCATGTACAGGAATTTTTTCAGGGCCAAAGGCTTGATAAAAATCTTGTAAAGCATCTCCTACTCTAACCCATCGTCTATGATTGATGGTTCCTCCTAGGGGGAACCAGGGAATGCCCCATATCTGGTCGGCTGGATGGCTTTTTAGGTAATTATCCTCTCCCACGTAAGCCTCCGGGCTGTATAAACCCCACGCCAGGTCAGCCTGACTTTTCTCGCCAACTGTGAAATCAAAGCGGAACTTTCACCTTTCAATATTGCTCTTTACTCCCTTGCTTGCGTGAAACAGTCGGTAGGTATAACCCGCCTACTCGGACCCTCATAGACGAGGAAGATCCCTGATGCCCCCGTCCCTTAGGGACGAGGGAGGTGAACTCCTCGTGGTTGAGTCTATGAGGTGAACGACCTTTTGTTCGTAGCAAGCTCAAGGTTTGGAGAGCAAATTTACTCAGTGAGAAATTCACGACAGAGAAATCAAGCAGGGATACTAGGTCAGGTGATTCAGAGTCGTCACTACCGGGACTGGGTACCCTTAACTCTTCCCCAGTATGGTGAGGTGACTGCTTATTAGTGGGCTAGAGGAATTGACCCGAAAAGCCAATAATAACAGCCGAGCAGAGAGGGGTGAAATGCTCTTACCTTACTCCGATCTGACTCGCGGCGGGTGCGCGGCGATCTAGGGCGGAATTTAATCCGAGGGTCGCGGAATTTAATCCGAAGGTCGCGGAATTTAATCCGAAGGTCGCGGAATTTAATCCGAAGGTCGCGGAATTTAATCCGAAGGTCGCGGAATTTAATCCGAAGGTCGCGGAATTTAATCCGAGGGTCGCGGAATTTAATCCGAAGGTCGCGGAATTTAATCCGAGGGTCGCGGAATTTAATCCGAGGGTCGCGGAATTCAATCCGAGGGTCGTGGAATTCAATCCGAGGGTCGCCTGGCCAGGCCTTTCCAGTGGATGTTCTCGTCGGAGGGTCTCTAGACCACGTTGGGCGCCATTTTGCCCCGACCCGCGGGGCAACAACACGGACACCAGAGACGAACCTAAGAGAAATGAGACAAACAAGGGACGCGGAGAATGGAGGCAAGACAAATGGGTTTCTGATCAAGCCTCAAATTTTTATTCTTACAGCGGTGCCTTATATCCAAGTCAGGGAGTGGGAGGTGGGGCGCGAGGAGTGAACTGTGGACCTATCAGTGCTTGCCAGCAGGGGCTGCAGGCAGGGGAGGGGGTATGAGGAAGTAGATGTCTAGGAGGGATGGGGGCTGAGCGGATCATGTGGACTTAGATAATTTGGCTAAGGTCGTAAAGGGTGTTGACTATAGATAAAGGATGGGGCGGTTGAAGGGCAGCTATGCGAAGAATGCTTTGTCCTCAGGCATGAGGAAGTAAGCCAATGGTGAGGACCAAGTTTCCATGAGGTTCTGTTTCATTAGCTTACTAAAATAATGTTAGAATTAATTTGTCATTGACTCTTGGCTCCTGACAAAGTTCTATAGCATTTAGGAAGCATAACTGTCTACATTTCCAATTATAAAGCAACTAAATCAAACAGTATTACATGGGAGGTTTCTAAGTAAAGTCGCAATGGAAAGAAGGTAAAAATTAACTGGCCTGCTAACATTTAATCTCATATACTGGCAGCAAAATGTTTTAGTGAAAGTAGTCTTTAAGTCTCCCGGTATTGGATACTGTCCCCTTGTTTATAAAATAATATTTTGGAATCAAAGAGTTATAAAAAGGGGGCACATATCCCCCAGGAATTGAAAATATTGATTTTGGCAAAATTTGATCAAATAATAGAAGAAATATTTTAGTTTGCATCTGCCTCTTTTCATGAAGTTTTTAGCCTAATTGGAAAAATACAACAACATCTGAAATACCAAGCTATAATGAGATATAATTTAGAGTTTTAAAGTGGGGTTATTTTTCTCTTGATATCTTACCTTGTCTTTTCTCACAATGAAAACTGGAGTTGAATGTGCATTTGTTGTCTTAAAGGAGGGCTAGGGTAAGACAGGAAAATAAAAGGTAACTTCCAAGCACTTCCATTTCCAGCTCTTTTCTCCAAAATTCTATGATTTTGGGGAACCACACGAATTTTGGGTTTATCAAACAGAGTAAATTCAAGAGAAAAGACTTTTTCAGATTGTAAAATAATTGTCCTGACTTGTATGTGTGTGTATGTGGCAGGGGAGGGGGGCAGTGAGGAAGAAATAAAAAGAAAAGAAAGCATTAAAATGAGAATCATGGATTACAAAACATGGACAGCAAGAACCTCCAGAGGAAATGGCTACTAGGTACACACTGAGAAAGATGGCAACATGGCAGCAGTGAGAGACTATATTACAGTATGGCGTGCAACCAGCAAGCAACTACCATAAGAGATGTTGTTCAAAGCTCAAGTTATTCCCTCATCCAAGCTTCATGCCTTTGCTCATGGAAAAATAATGATCCCTTTTGGTATCATCTCCGGGAGATGCCAATTCATTAGCAGCCAGCACGTGCCCAGCATCCACTCAGAAGCAGTGTGTCCATACATGTTGCAAATGTGTACATAAGCCCCATCTGACTGTTAATATCTTCCCTCTCAAAGCTTAAGGATTCTGCTCTAGCTGGTTTTGCTCAATGATTAGAATGTCCGCCTAAGGACTGAAGGGTCAAGGGTTTGATTCTGGTCAAGGGCACCAAGGGTACATGGGTTGCAGGCTCAATCCCTGGCCCTAGGGCCCTAGTCCGAGCATGTATAGGAGGTAACCAATCAATGTGTCTCAAATCGGTGTTTCTCTCTGTCTCCCTCCCTCCCTTCCAGTCTATCAATGGAAAGAATAACCTCAAGTGAGGATTAACAAAGAAAAAAAGCTGAACAATTCTTGTAAACCCCCCAAAAAGGAATATATTTTACATTAAATTATATTACTATATTAAAGACAATTTTGCCTTTTAATTGAATTGTTTACTTCATTTACATTTAATGTTAATATGATAGTTAGATTACACCTGCCATATTATTTTTTGTTTTATGTCTTTTTTGTTCATCTATTCCTCCTTTACACTAACTGATTATTTCCACTAAGTTAATATTTTTCATGTAATTTTTAATTTTAAGTGCTTTTTTACTTTTTAAAAATCTTTATTATTGTTAGTATTACATAGGTCGTCCTTTTCCCCCATTAAGCAATTCTAGCCCGCTCCCATCACCCCTTCCAAGCATCACTACCCCACTGTCTGTGTCCAGGGGTTATGCATACATGCATACCAGTTCATTGGTTGTTCTCTTCCCACCCACCCTCCCCTGCCTTCCCTCTGAGGTTCAACAGTCTGATTTTTTATTTTTTAAACCATTATTTTCTTAGTAGATGCTTTAAGGATTTTTACATGCATCTGAACTGGTTAGAACCTAATTTAGACTTAAATTAATTCCACTGAGATATAGACACATTATTATAGACATTAATAGAAATTGTAGCTTGATTACTTTTATCCCATTACCACAGTATTCTTGTTATACTTATTACATTTATATAAGATTTAAAGTAAACAATGCATTATTGTAACTATTACTTTATAAAACTTTATTTTAAAGAAGCTGGAGAAAGAGGGAAAGTATAGATTTATAGCATTTATAGCTTATGTATTTATATATTCTTATATATCATATATGGTTCTTTTCAGTTGTCCCTGTAGTTTTGAGTTACCATCTGGTATCATTTTTTTAGCTAAATACAACTTTGTTCCTACTTACCTCCTTTGTGCTGATATTGGCAAATAATATTTGTACGGGTTATAGATAAACAATACAATTACATTCACATTATTTTATACAATTTTAAATTAATTAAACAAATAAGAGATAAGCTTTTTATCATTTTTATAGTCCTCCAAACTTTAAGAATGAGTCAGACTTTGCATAAGCCTTGAGCTGTGAATCTGAGTGACTAGCAGTTAGAAATTCATACCTAGATCTTCACAAAGCAGGACTTACTTGAAGATGAGGATATGGAAAAAAAAAAAGTCCAGTGTCTCTCCATTTGCCCTCAGAAATGAAGGAGATTTCAATTTGAATGTGTTAGGAGCCATGCCTGTTAATATTTGCCAGTGATTTAAAAAATTCCTATATGTTGAAGGTCCAATGACTTAGGTATAATTAAAAGCCTAAATTTATAAATTAATTCTGTGTGTAGGCAAAAAGTAGTAGATTTTCATGCCACAGAGCAGCAGGAAAAGATTGCAGACCCATTTCCCGGACTGATGGAACATGCAGTTTATGTGACGGTGGGGGGTGGGGGGGGTGGGATTGAAATAAATGACCTGTAAAGGTAGCATCCAACCACGCATTTTTTCAATAGTCACAAACATTATGACTCCTTCTCCTCGGTTTTATCCCATTTTTTTACTGAAATGTAAAAATCAGATATTATGTGTGAAAGAATAAAGCTTTTTTGGAGAGGTAAAAAGAGGTTTTATCTGAAATAAGCAGCACTTCTCATTTTACAACCGTGGTATCAAAAGAGACATATACCCTGACCTTGCATTTGAAAGAATGCTGTGTGTAGCGTGCTGAAAAAGTCAGGGAAGGATTTAGCAGACTTGTAGGTTCAGGCACTATAGTCTAAGGGTAATGATACAAAAGTAAAAACATTTTTTAAAAAAACCTGCCAAAGTAGAATGACTCTTTCCCTCTGGCAAAATCATTGCCTCCCAGAAATAAAATGTTAACATCCCAGTTCTTTCAGCTGAGACCCTCTGATTTTTCCTCACCACAGCCCAGGGGTCAGATCCAAAGCCATCCTGCTCTTAACAAGATATCAAGGTTACAATGAGTGAACCACCTAAGAACTACCTAAGGAGCTATAATACTAATGGGAATGCTTTTAAGTCAGAAAAGACTGGTGAGGAGGACAACAAAGACAGCTTAAAAAGCCTGAAAGGAAATGAAGGTGGTATAACTGAGACAGAAAAAGAGAAATATAAATTCAATGTATCAGGAAAAAATAAAATGAGTTTTCTTAATTTTTGACACTTTCTAACCTAAATCTGGAGGTATTCTGAGAGCTCGTCTAATCCAACATTTTAGTCTTCTAGATAAAGAAATTGTAGCCTAAAAAGGTGAATACCGCCCCAAATACATTGAGATTCTTCTGAACCTATAGTTTTAGAAAGAATAATAACTAAAAAAAGAAAACTAATGCAATTGAAAGGGTATATGCAAAAATTTAAAGGGAGAAAGTATATTAAAAATAAAAAGCTAAACATATCTATATTACTTCATAGACACACGCCTATGAACTAAAAAATAATAATAATTGAAGTCCCCTGTTTAGACATTTATGGTGATTTTTACAAGATTAGAAAAGATCATACTACTACTCTGGGAAATGACTAGTAGATAAATGTAATAACATTGCATTTTATTTTTGACATGACATGTAAGGGGAGTCCCAGAACATTTCTATTAAGAAAGCAAGATTACTTGGCAATACTTTAAAAATGGACAAGTGGTCAATGCTTATGGAGAAATCTAAGGTGATTATTCAGGTTAAAACAAGGAATATCAGTCCTCATTTTTTTAAAGGGCTTTTACACAGAGGATGAGTTAGTATCTGTTTACAATAGCTATAAAATAATAGAAAATACAGAGACTATATAAGGAATATTTATTAAGGAGCTTACTTTCTCTAACTCAAATCATACAGTTGTTTATGGAAGAGAAAATGAAAACAAATATGCATATACAGGTGTACACAGATAGCCAGGAGTATTATATTATTTTATGCCATCAAAAAAACCACAGAGACTAAGTTATTATTTTCCCCTGGGTATAAACAGAAATAGCTTCAATAATTGGAATCAGATTGGGATGACCTTTTCCAGAACACAAATAAAATGAGGAATTATTTAAGCACTGAAGGGCAATCCTCTAAAATACCACTCACAGCACATCTAGATGGATTTTCCTACCATCTCTGTTATCTCTTGAAAGTATAAAATTTTCTTGAAAATCAATGGAAATTTATTCACATCTTTAAAATCTAGCCTGGCACACAATACTACAAATAGATAATGACTAGCACATTAGAGGTTCAATAGGTAGTAAATGAATTCCAAGGCTAGGAAGACTTACTCTGTTTCTGTTTTGAAGGGATAGAAGGACCCATTTAGCTACAAGGAAGGCTGGAAATGTGTTAGTATAGCTACACATTAACACTCCTGGTAAAAATAGAGTTTGGTTAAAAATAAGGATGGCTGGGGGTGGTGGGGGAAGTCTATTGGGGGAAAAGGAGACGTGTGTGAAACTTTAGACAATAAAAAAAAATAACTTCATCAAAACAAATAAATAAGGAGACAATAAACATTCATTCAGTAGGTGTATAACATTCTCTGACACATATCTCATCGTAGTAATAATGAAGTGATCCACCCACTGCCTCAGCAGCATCACTAATGAAACTGAACCCCTCTTTTCTATTAGTATTAAAAGTTATTATTATTGAAGACACTGTCTTGACTCCATTGTATGTTCTTGCCTCCTTTGACAAATATTAATTGAGCATAATGGTTTGGGTCGATTTCTGGGTTCTCTGTTCTGTCCTATTGCTCTATATACTGTTCTTGTGCCAGTAGCAGGCAGTTTTGAGAACAGTGGCTTTGTAATACAGCCTGATATCTGGTATTGAGATCCCTCCTCCTTTGTTCTTCTTTCTCAGGATTGCTGCAACTATACGGGGTCTTTTTTTATTCCAGATGAATTTTTGGAGAGTTTGTTCTAGGTCTGTGATATATGCCGTTGGTATTTTAATGGGGAGTGCATTGAATCTATAGATTGCTTTGGGTAGTATGGACATTTTAATGATGTTGATTCTACCAATCCATGAACACAGTATTCCATCTGTTTATGTCTTCCTCTATCTCTTTTTTCAATGTCCTGTAGTTTTCCGAGTACAGGTCTTTTACCTCCTTGGTTAAGTTTATTCCTAGGTATCTTAATTTTTTTGGTGTGATGGTAAATTGGATTGTAAGTTCACTATTGGTGTATAAAAATGCCATAGATTTCTTGGCGTTCATTTTGCATCCTGCTACGTTGTCAAATTAATTTATTAAGTCTAATAATTTTTGATGGATTCTTTAGGGTTTTTTATGTACAGTATCATGTCATCTGTGAATAATTACAATTTTACGTCTTCTTTTCCAATTTGGATACCTTTTATTTCTTCTTGTTGTGTAATTGCTATGGCTAGCACTTCCAGTACTATGTCGAACAAGAGTGGTGAAAGTGGGCATCCCTGTGTCGTTCCTGTTCTTAGGTGAAATGGTTTTAGTTTTTGCCCATTGAGTATGATGTTGGCTGTAGGTTTGTCATATAAGGCTTTTATTATGTTGAAGTATGATCCCTCAAATTGGACAGATACATGCAAAAAAAATGAATCTAGACCACCAACTTACACCATACATAAAAATAAACTCAAAATGGATAAAGGACTTAAACATAAGACGGGAAACCATAAAAATATTAGCGGAATCCACAGGCAGCAAAATCTCAGACATATGCTGAAGCAATATCTTCACTGATACAGCTCCTAGGACAATGGAAACTAAAGAGAAAATAAACAAATGGGACTACAGCAAAATAAAAAGCTTTTGCACAGCAAAAGAAACCATCAACAAAACAGCAAGAAAGCCCACTGCATGGGAGAACATATTTGCCAATGTTATCACCGATAAGGGATTAATCTCCAACATTTACAGGGAACTCATACAACTTAACAAAAGGAAGATAAACAACCCAATCAAAAAATGGGCAACGGACCTAAATAGATACTTTTTGAAAGAGGACATAAGGAAAGCCAAGAGACATATGAAAACTTTCTCAAAGTCACTAACCATCCCAGAGATGCAAATCAAAATGACAATGCAGTACCATCTCACACCTGTCAGAATGGCTATCATCAACAAATCAACAATGACAAGTGCTGGCGAGGATGCGGAGAAAAAGGAAACCTGATGGTGGGAATGCAGACTGGTGCAGCCACTGTGTGGAGTTTCCTCAGAAAACTAAAAATGGAACTCCCATTTGACCCAGTAATACCACTTCTAGGAATATGTACCAAGAAGCTAGAAAGGATATATGCACCCCTATGTTCATAGCAGCACAATTTACCATAGCTAAGATTTGGAAACAGCCTAAGTGCCCATCAGCAGATGAGTGGATTAAAAAACAGTGGTACATCTACACATTGGAATACTATGCTGCGGTAAAAAAAGGAATTCTTACCATTTGCAACAGCATGGATAGAACTGGAGAGCATTATGCTAAGCAAAATAAGCCAGTCAGAGAAAGATAAATATCATATGATCTCACTCATTTGTGGAATATAATGAACAACATAAACTGATGAACAAAAATAGATCCAGAGACAGAGAAGCATTGATCAGACAGTCAAACCTCAGAAGGAAGGTAGGGGAGGGTGGGGGTAAGAGGGAGAGATCAACCAAAGACTTATATGCATGCATATAAGCCTAACCAATGAACACAGACATCAGGGGGGGGGTGAGGGCATTAGTGGGGGGGGGTAGGGGGACAATGGGGAGATAAGGACACATATGTAATACCTTAATCAATAAAGAAAAAAAGTTATTATTATTACCAAAATAAGTCTAGTTCATGCTCCTCTTTTCTCAAATTCAATTTTTCTCAGTTGGATGCATAACAATCCATAAAACATTTGTGTTTTATGCTTTTTTATCTGAGAACAGAAGCCAATATAATGTCTCTAATTTGGACCATACTGGGCTCTTAACTAGTCAACTAAAATGCCTTGTGTTTTCAGAAGTTGTCTCAAATGGACCTGAGGACAATGGACGAGGGTCATAGAGATTGGAGTTAGTCATTTGATTGGTTTGTTTATTACTTCCTTTTGCAATCACAACAAGGAAGTTCACTATTGTACATATGCACTTGGTATTATGTACGCCTCTAAATTTTGATAGAAAGGCAATAGCAGTGAAGTCAGTGCAGCCTAGATTCCAGCTTTACTAGTTCTTTGGCAAACAGGCTAGACTCTCTGCACCTTATTTTCAAAGCCTCCAAAAGATGTTATAATATCTGGGTGATCTTAAGCTGGCAGATACCAACGTGCGATCGCCTAGCCAGCATCACTCCTGATTGGTTGATGCTCATGCCAGTGACATCGTTAAACATTTTTAGTAATCCTTATGATATCTATAACATAGGATATTTTCAGGAATTAATAGAAAGTTTAAATACTGTGTCTAGAAAGTTTCAATACTTAATTCCCTCCTTTCAGTCACTATTACTGTGTAATATATAATATATACCAAATTGTTGACATACTTGCAAATATATATTATATACTTTTTCTTTAAGGCATGATATTGGAAGAAGATAATCATACTGTTCTGAGTATATGAAAACAATAACTATCCTCTTACATACATGTAAAGATGAAAGTTATGTCAGTGCTTCTCTAAAACAACATTCTAATGGTAACATTAATATATTTTTACCTTAATATATTGTTATTTGATAAAGATTAAGAAAAATATATTCATTTTATAGCATACTTAGTATATTACTTTAAATAATTATAACTCATAAATTAGAAATGCAATAAACATGCATTTCTAACCCAATTGATTTAAAAGAACCTTCCTGTTACATGTCCTACTTCTCCTAACTTTTAGTTTTCCAAAGGTTTTATGCAGGGCATCTCAAATGAATGTGTACAAAATATTCAATAATTCAGACATTTCAAAATAGTGTTAAAGAGATCATTGTAAAGTGTCTTGGTTTTTAAAACTCAAAGTTCTTTCCAAGGATAATAATCCACTGTAGCAAGAACATTTTAATCCATTATTTAGAGTTTGACTGCCACCTACAGGGGTAATTTATTCTTGCTGTCTTCCATTTACAAATAATCAATATGACTAAATCTTCCCTAATTTGATAAAATTGGGGCAGGGGAGACTTGTAAAAAAAGTCATTTGTTTCACTTAAAGATTGTTCTTAGGAAAATTTAAATGATCACTCTTTAAACTCTGCATGTGATGTAGTGTGCATTGATTTAGTGTCTTATTGAGATATGGACTAATCATTCTCTGTTACATGATAAAATGCTTAAAAGCTCATTTTAGGACCACAGTATAAAAACCTCCCCATAAAACGATCCTAATTTAATGCCCAGTTTATTTCTTTAATCGTTTATTTTAATAGAACTTCTAAATGCTTCAGCCAAGAGTATTGGTAAGACAATGAATGAACCAAATATAGTTGTACAAGATAAATAGCAAATGGTTTTATGGATCTGATTCAGGAAATTATCAAGCTAAAAGCAAAGTAGAAAATGCTTAAGTTAAAATGATTGAAATGAGGAATCTTTTTAAACACAAGGTCTATTTTTTGCATGACATATTTTTGAGGAGTTCATGCATGATAAAAGTATTCACTTATTTTTAATAATAAAATCAATGCATATATTCAATAACAGAAAAAATAGTCACATTAACTCTAGAATATCTGACAAAATCTTTTCTATCTAGGCACTCTTTCCTCATTTCTACCTTTGTCTCTAATACACAAGTACTTGTGCTTGTTAATCTTATGATTTAAAAAATATATAGTATTAACATATATGTGTGTATATTTATACATATATATTTTAAATATAACATATATTTGTACCTTGCAGATAAGATTTATTAAGATGCACTGCTTCCTGACAGCAGCCGATGCACAGCAAAGCCATCCTCCCTTCACATAACCCCCAAATCACATAACTCAAGCCTGTATTCTATAACATATTCTTTCTCACACCTCTGATTGAGATGCCCTCACAGTTCCTATGGTGCGTGTTTCCCTTGCTGTAACCAAGTAATAAGCCCAACTTGTTCAGATACAGGAGGGTCCCTAATGGTCTTTGGATGAGGACCATTGACTCATCTACACTAATAAAAGAGAAAGATGCAAATTGACCATACCTTCGTGATGCCTACCAGCCAATCAGGAGTGAGTATGCAAATTAGCCCAACAAAGATGGTGGGTTAATTTGCATACACAGTCTCCAAGCGGCGGCCGGGGCGGGCCTGGGTGTTCCGCACTGCCCCAGCCACTTGGTGCCTCTGGGTAGTGTGGGAAGGCGGAAAGGCAGCTCCAGGCCAGAGCTAAGGCAGAAAGGCGGCTCCAGGCTGGAGCAAAGGCAGAAAGGTGGCTCTGGCCAGAGCAAAGGCGGTGCCGGCCGCCAGGGGAAGGAAGGCCCATTCTTGCATGAATCTTCATGCATCGGGCCTCTAGTTTAATATATAACGTAAGAACAACACAATATATTGGTTACTTGCAAACCATTCCAAAAGTAGATTAAGAAGGAAACTAAATATGGACTTTTCTCAGAAATGTTTGAATAGGTTTTTAGATTTTAAGTTTTAAAATTTCATTTTATTTAGCACTCGTTCGATCGAAAAGAATGGAGATCCACCTTAGCTAGTTAAGCCACAAGCAATCTGGTCTTTCTCCACATCATTCATTTGTATTGTCGTATGTCTTTATTTTGATTCTGTGAGAGCCATTTGTTGTTCCAGTTTTCTTCGTTCATATACAGCATATTGTCTCAGGAGAAGCTGGGACACTTTACTTTTATATCCAAATGTGGGTTGTAGGGTACCAGAGGTAATGCCATTCCCCTCCATAGCAATAGCCCCAGGAAGAGTCACATCACCCAATTGTGGCTAGTGAGGTGCCACAGGTGATCTGCTGGAGAGATTCTGGGTGAGATCATAACTAGATGCAATAACTGATATTGCTACAATCATACTTTCAACAGCCTGAGGATAAGGGTAGCATGGAAGATGGTAAAGCAGAGAGAAGAAAAGAACTGGGTCCTTCAAGGTATTGTTAATACATAAAGTTAAAAATCCTGATGTTCATTCTACTTCCTAAGTGATCCAGTATGGGATATAATAAATGAACTTGCTGATTAATCTAGAATTAAGTGAGATTTCTCTTAGAGGAATCAGAAATCTCTCTAAAACACTCTATCTTCTTCACATAGTAGATGAAAATAACTATCCCATGGTTCCTGAGCCAAAATTAAAACCCAAAAATGTTGTCTTTCAATCACTCTCTCTCTCTATCTCTATCTTTCTCTGTTCCCCTCCACCCTGCATCCCTCCATCCCTTCCTCATCTCCAATTTTTCTAGCAGAAATCTGCCCTTAGATCAAGACTAACATTAGAGTTCAAGAGCCCAGTATGGCGCCTTGAAATTAAGACAAGACAAAGGCTTCCTTTGTGAAAGTGGTGCAGGAGCCTAGACAAATGTTAAGGATTGCTGAGAAAAAGGATACACTGGTAGGATTGGATGTGGGGAGCAGAGGTAAATTTAGAGCACTCCAGGATTCACGTTCAGAATCTAGTTATGTAAAGATTTTATTCTGAGCATAGTCTTATTCTAATGACCATTTTAAAATAAATTTCTCAGTAGTATAAAGATAGACTGGAAAGACAGTGTAAGGGCAGAGAAAATGTTAGGTTACCTATGTCAGGATTCAGGTGAACTGAAGAAGACAATTAGTAAAGTCAAGAAGATATATTAGAATAAATAAGACATGATAACCTTTGGGAAATGAGTGGATGAGAAGTCAAAGGAGATTTAAAATATCAAACCAAACAGAGATAGGAATTAGAAGGAGAACACGCATTTTGAGGCAAATGTTACATGCTTGTTTTGACATGTTAAAATCTGAGTTGAGCAATCAGTCAAAAATTAGGTTTATATCAGGGCTTTGAAGATGACAGGGCTGGGAAAGAGATTTTAATATAAATATATTGAATACAAAAAGTAAATAAGTTTTAAAGGTATATGCTTCAAATTACTTGATTTTTCCAGTTTATATTAAAAAGAAAATAATGGACCCATAAAGATGCCATTAATAATGCTTTTTATGAAAAGGCTCTATCCAAGCTCATTTCACTTTCAGTCCTTAAATTTTAACTGTCATTATTTTAATTAACTATGATTTAATCATTATTTCACATTTGGATTAGCCATGCTTTGTTATTCTATTATCATATGCAATAAATCAAGATACATGCAAAATACAATTATCCTATATAATAAAAGACTAATATACAAATCAACCGATTGGTGGAACAACCAGTTGCTATGACGTGCACTGACCACCAGGGGGCAGACTCTAAATGCTGGAGCTGCCCCCTGGCGGTCAGTGCTCTTCCACAGGGTGAGCACCGCTCAGCCAGAAGCCAGGCTCAAGGCTGGTGAGTACAGCCAGAGGTGGTGGGAGCCTCTCCTGCCTCCATAGCAGCGCTGATGTCCAACCGACGGCTTAGACTCACTCCCCGTGAGGGCTCCCGGACATCCCCTGAGGGATCCTGGACTGTGAGAGGGTGCATGCCAGGCTGAGGGACGCCCCCCCACACACACAAATGCATGAATTTTGTGCACCAGGCCTCTAGTTAACTTATAATATTGGTTACATTACAAGTTGGGAACATATGATCTGGAGAATTGATAAGTGATTAAAAATGTTAATATTAATTCAAGTGAATGTACTTTTCCTTTATATGGTACTATAAATTTGCTCTCATTCTGATGTTTATCAAATTAATAAAAAATGAATGCAATAAGTTTAACTGTTGTAATTAAAGGGTTTTGAACATTATATTTGTATCAAATACTGGCTGGAATCATTAATTGAAATTAGTATCCTATCCTTCTAAAAGAAGTATTTTTATGTGTGTGTGTGTGTGTTTTAAATTTAAGTTCTTTATAATT
This sequence comes from Cnephaeus nilssonii, assembly GCF_951640355.1. Taxonomy (NCBI): domain Eukaryota; kingdom Metazoa; phylum Chordata; class Mammalia; order Chiroptera; family Vespertilionidae; genus Cnephaeus; species Cnephaeus nilssonii. The sequence goes on from NC_137079.1 coordinate 14,953,597, forward strand.
TAAGGTATTACATAATTCTCCTTTTTCCCCCATTGACCTCTCCCCAGCTGCCCCCAACCCCGAGCACATGCCTTCAACTCCCAACCCCCCACCCCCTGGTCCCCATCTGTGTCCATTGGTTATGCTCATATGCATGCATATAGTCCTTTGGTTGACCTCTTACCCCCTCACGTCCCGCCTTCCCTCATAGGTTGGACAGTCTAGGCAATGATTCTATGACTCTGGTTCAGTTTTTATTCATCCATTTATGTTGTTCATTATATTCCAAAAATGAGTGAGGTCATGTGATATTTATCTTTCTTTGACTGGCTTATTTCACTTAGCATAATGCTCTCCAGTTCCATCCATGCTGTTGCAAATGGTAAGAATTCCTTCTTTTTTACAGCAGTGTAGTATTCCATTGTGTAGATGTACCACAGTTTTCTAATCCACTCATCTGCTGACGGGCACCTAGGCTGTTTCCAAATCTTAGCTATTGCAAATTGTGCTGCTATGAACATAGGGGTTCATATATCCTTTCTGATGGGTGTTTCTGTTTTCTTTAGATATATTCCTAGGAGTGGGATTACTGGGTCAAATGGAAGTTCCATTTTGAATTTTTTTAAGATAGAGATAATTCTCTCTGTGTGTTTTATACTTTTGATTGGAGCAATGTTCTTGACAAGAGGTTTTATTCATTCTCAAAGATAAAATAAAATTACAAATGGGTAATTTCAGTAATTCATTTATCTTGTAAACCAAAGTTAAGCTCGATTGAAGTAATACACAATTCAGCAATGTAAGAATGTTACTTCTGTACATGTAAAACAAATTTTTTTGAGAAAGAATCTAAACACCCATCAAAGTCCAATAATGGCCTGAATAAGCTCAATATAACTCTCCCAGTGCAGAACTGGTGTTGATTTGCTGACCTGAGCACACACATATGTGGCCTCTCCGAAGAGGAACTAGTTGAGCAAAGAGAATTTTAGGTACCCCTCACTAATTTTTTCATCTCCATCTCCTCTGTAAAGCAAAATTTAGCTAAAGCCTGACCAATTAAGTAATACATGGCTACTGCATACTAACTTGTAAAATATGTATGCTGTATTTTTGTTAATTTTGGGGTTGTTTTTTTTTAATCCTTACCTAAGGATATTTTTCACATTGATTTTTTGAGAGTGGAAGGGAAGAAGTGTGGTGGGGAGAGAGGAGAGAAAGAGAGAGAGAGAGAGAGAGAGGTGAAAGAGACACATTGATATCCTCCCGCATGCGCCCTGACCAGAGCCAGGCCCAAGCCTGCAACCAAGGTATGTGCCCTTGACCAGAATTGAAACTGAGACCCTTCAGTCCTCAGGCCAATGTCTACGCACTGAGCCAAACTGGCTAGGGCTGAATGCTGTATTTTAAACAGAGGAAATAATATAAAATGGATGCTCATTTTCAAAGTATGAGAAGCTTGAGAGGTTATCTGTATATCCACGTGGGAAAAGTAAATAGAACCTGTGCACCAAATCATACAAAAAGTAATTCCAGATAAACTGTAGCTCTTGGTAAGAAAAGCAAAATGATAAGACTTCCAGAAGATAATACAGGAAAATGTCTTCATTGCCTTGGTTCGGGGTGAGATTTTTTTTTAATATACAAAAAGCATTCATCTTAAAGGGAAGATCAATAACACAAACCACTATACAATTAAGAATGTCTGTTCATCAAAATATACTATACAAAATACAACATGAAGCATGTAATCAAGAAAAGCCTCATGTCCAAAATGATTTTTTAAAAACCCACATCGATCTATAAGAAAATACATAGCCCAACACAATAGAAAAATGGACAAAAGTCACAAAGAGACTAACAATTAAAAATGGGCTCAAACCTCATTGGTCATCAGGAAAATTCCAATTAAAACTTTAATGAGCTATAACTACATATGCCCTAACATGGCTAAAACTGGAAAGAATGACACCACCAATCACTACTAAGGGTGTGGAGCCACAGAGACTCAACACTCTTTTCAGGAGAGTATATGGGTACAATTATTTAGAAAGAGCATTTTACTCACTACTACTTGGAACAGACCCGTAACACAAAGCTCTCACAATATACTCCCAGGTGTATTAGCAACAGAAATATACATATCTGCATCTACACCTACATATGTATGTATATCTAAGGGTTCCAATTAAATATACTTGCAGGGTAGGAAAAACTAATTGCTGTCTTAGAAGTCAAGATAGTGGCTACATTGGGAAGAAAAGAGGGGTTACTATTTGGGAGGGGTCGGGTCATAGAAGTGCTCCCAGACTAGGGCCAGGATTCTATTTTGACTTGGGCAGTGGTTACATGGGTACTCAGTTTATGAGAGTTTATTGCACTATACATTTATATCTTTTGTGTACTCTGCTATCCTGAGCCAAGGCATTTCCCAATAAGAAAAATGTATTTAAAGTTTAACAACTTTATCTTTTTTAATAAACACAGATCTTCCTATTTCCAAATGAAGAGAAGCGTTTGTTACCTGAATAGGCAGATATTTCAGATTTACAAAATACAGATCTACTTCAGTGCCTGGTGTGGGTGATAGAAACCCAGCCACCTCACAAAACAGAGCTCCCTCAACTGAATGTCACTGATGAAAAGCCAAGGATAAGTGTAACATCAACACAACAGGAAAAAAGAAGTCCATGCTGAGAGGAGGCGGTTGGTCTAAGCCCTTGTCCATATTGTATCTTCTTCACAGAAATTTGTTTACTTCTCTTGAAGCCTATTAATCCCAAAATGAAGGACCTTGAGAGATTTCAACCTCAAAGCTGCATTGTTGGGGAATTTTTTTTTATTTGAAAAATTAAGTTTCCTTTGCAATGTTTGATGGAAATCCTGTACTGCAAAAAAAAAAAAAAAAAATTTAGGTCTTAGAGTCAAGTTCCCTTGAGAAAAATGAATATTTTAGAGGCCAAATCCTTTTTATGTCAAAGCTTAATGTGGATAAGCAGCATATAGCAGACTGGAGGATTACATTTAGCAGATTAACCTGAGTCCCCAAAGTGTCACACATCTCTGAAGCTACGCGTGGTGAGCTGACAGGTTCCAGAGAAGCAACTGCATGCATTGGGACCCACGCTGTATCTGAAGTAAGACCAAAGACTGAATTCTGCTCTGAGCAAAGAAAATCAATGTGAAAAGCAGTCTCTTTATTTTTTTTATATCCCAGGGGTAACGGTAAAATATCGAGTGAAAGGAGTGATGAAAATGTTTCTAGGTTATTAAACTGCTCGCATTGTCCTTGAAACGTGGGGCCCAAAGTCAGTTATTTCTGTTGGACAGAAAGTAGAAGTCCGGACTTGGAATGTGGGGCTTAATAGAGCATTAAGAAATCACAAGGTGAGCGAAGAGCCAGCCAGTCCTTAAGCATGCGCCAAGATGGTTGTTAGAGGAAACCAGACCCTGTCCATGGAAAGCATTCAAACCGAAACGGAACCAAATTGACTACCCGGACAGGCCCAGCATTGCAAAGAGGCAGATTCATTGGGCTCTCCAGTGAAGGCAACAACTCAAACAATAAATCCAAGAATAAATTCCATGACCTTTCTCTCTTGCCCAGAAAATGTGGTGTGCTCTGGGACAGAACTACCTAAAGCAAAGAGAAATCTATTTCAGTGGAAGAAAGCCCTGCAGCAGATAAGGGGACCTTCTGTCTGATAATTCCATGCTTGGTTACGACCATGCTGGCCAATCAGCACGGGACCCACTTCTCTGATTTAGAAGTTGCCTTCCCTACCAGCTGCCTCTCTGGGAAAAAAAAAAAAAAGAAGATGTATAATTGGGAAAAGAAACCTCTCTTCTAAGTAATCAGGAAAAAGCACTACCTCAGTATCTCAGCCCATCAGTGTCTTGCACGTTCTGTCTGAACACAGATATGGTTTCGCTTTGCTTTGGGGATGCTAGGAAGATGAAACTGCAAAGTATCAAGTGATTCTCTGGATACTGCACAGTGCATGAGATTTCCCCCTCTGATTTGCTCTCACAGGATTGCCCTAAATCTCTACTATGAAAATACAAGCCTCTCCTACCTCTACAAACTCATAAACACCAACCATAGTTCTTATCACAGTGGAGCTTTATTTAATGCACTGTAATATATATCTCCCAAACATGTGCCATTGCTTTTTAAGATTATAAATCTCTTTTTTGAACTGCACAAATAAGATGTATCATTATTAATTTATGTGGCTGATATTTGTGTAGGCTTACTCACAAGTCTACCATTTTCAGAGCTGGCTTCTCAGATATTCAGGGATCATTTTTATTTTTCCTGGACCGCATTTGTTAACATTCTTTTTAGTATAGTCTGTTGGTAATAAACTCTCTCGGTTTTGATTTATCTAAAACTCTTTGTTTCACCCTCATCCTTGAAACATTTTTTCCAAGTCTATCATTTTAGATAATAGTTATTTTCTCTCACTTTTTAAATGTATTATTCCACAGTCTTCTGGCTTCCTTTGTAGCTACTGAGAAGAAAGACATCAGTTTAACCACAATTCATTTATGTGTAACCCATTTTTCATTCTGACAGCTTTTAAGATCTCTTCTTTTTCTTGGATTCTTTTTCTACCATATCTATTATACATAGATTGAATTTACCTTTATTATATTTGGTATACAGTTTGCTTCCCTTATATGAGGATTATTATGTTTAATCAGTTCCAGATGATTATCAGTTTTTATATGTTTGTATTATTAAATATTATGTATTTTTCATTGTGTTTCTTCTCTCATTTCCTCTTGGAATTTAGATTATGTCCATATTAGACTACCTCACTCTATCTTCCAGTTTTCTTTATACTAATAGGAAACAAGAAATAAATAGCCGTTTTGACCAGAACCGCCATCTTCCAGTAATTCGCCAAAATGACTGACACAAAGGGCAAGAGGAGAGGCCCCCGCTCTGTGCTCTCTAAGCCTTTTGGAAAACATGGAGCTGTTCCTTTGGCCACACACATGCGAATCTACAAGAAAGGTGATGTTGTGGGCATCAAAGGAATGGGCACTGTTCAAAAAGGAACACCCCACAAATGTTACCATGGAAGAGTCTACAGTGTCACCCAGCATGCAGTGGGCATTGTTGTGAACAAGTAAGTTAAGGGCAAGGTTCTTGCCAAGAGAATGAATGTACCTATTGAGCATGGTAAGCACTCGAAGAGCCAAGATAGCTTCCTGCAACGTGGGAAGGAAAGTGATCAGAAAAAGAAGGAAGCCAAAGAGGAAGGTACCTGGGTCCATCTGAAGTGTGAGCCTGTTCCACTCAGAGAAGCACACTTTGTGAGAACCAATGGGAAGGGGCCTGTGCTGCTGGGACCCATTCCCTATGAATTCATGGCATGATAAGTGTGAAGAAGAAAAAAAAAAAAAAACCCTCTGTACTGATAAAAATGTTTCTCTTAATTGAGTAGAAATGTGATGTTCCCCCCCCCCCAACCCCCCAAAAAATAAAGAAAACTTTTGTCTTAAAAAAAGAAAAGAAATGAAATGAATAGCACACCCAAATTGGACAAATTCAAAGAGAAAGATGTAGCTTATAAAAATGCCTATTTAAAAGTCGGACAGATGAAGGGAACCATGAGCCATGCAGCAACCAAGTCAGTTAGGATGAATGAGTGAGCGGCTTAGGTCCTGAGGAACAAGAAGATGAAGTGGGTCCCAGAACTCAGAAAGACATGGAGCTGTGTACTGCAGGCCATTTTGAGTCAAGCAAGAACATTTTGGGGAAGGATACAGCTAACTAAGGCAACTAGTCAGAGGATTAACTATCCTTAGGTCATTCTTCTTCCTTCCTCTAATTCTCTACCAGTGTTCCCCACCAATTGGCTCCAACTCAACGTAGAGGGCATGGGATATCGTCCATACACGTAAGCCTGAGACAGAGACCAAGACAGAAAATCGGTGCTGAGATTGGAACGCTGCTATAATAAATACCCAAAAATGTGAAAGTGGCTTTGGCACTGGGTAATGGGCAGAGTCTAGAAGATTCTGGAGATGCATGTTTGAAAACACCTACACTGCTGTGCATGAAGTATTGAAGGAAAGCTGGTGAGGCCTCAGAAGAGGAGCTCTGGAGAGAAAGTCTCAGTCTTCTTAGAGAGTATCTAAGTGCTTATGAGCAGAGTGTTGGCAGAAATATGAATGATAAAGGCTATTTGGATAAGGTCTCAGACAGAAATAAGGAGCATTACTGGAAACTGGAGGCAAAGTGATCCTTGATATAAAGTGGCAAAGAGCTTGGCTAAATTGTGTTTGTGTCCTAATGGAAGGTAGAACTTTTGAGCAATAAAATTGGATATTTGGCTAAAGTTATTTCTAAACAAAGTGTTGAAGGAACAGCTTGGCTTCTCTTGAATGCTTGCAGTAAAATTCAAGAAGAGAAAAATGATTGAAAGACAGAACGTTTAATAAATTAAACAGAACTTAAAAGTTTGAAAAATTCTCAGTCTACCCATATTGAAAAAAAATAAGAAGCTGAGTTTAGTTGAGAACTCAAAGCTTGTGGCCAATATTTTAAAAATATATTTTATTGATTTTTTACAGAGAGGAAGGAAGAGGGATAGAGAATTAGAAACATCGATCAGCTGCCTCCTGCACACCCCCTACTGGGGATGTGCCCATAACCGAGGTTCATGCCCTTGACCAGAATCGAACCTGGGACCCTTCAGTCTACAGGCCAATGCTCTATCCACTGAGCCAAACTGGTTAGGGCTTGTGGCCAATTTTGATACAGGGATTTGTGTAGATCAACCATCTCCATGGAAGCTAGGAGCTATTTATCAAGATAGTGGGAGATCGGTCATCCATCCCACATAGCCAGGACCTGTTGTCCAAGGCAATGAAAAAAATGACCCTGCAGACATTTCAGAGATCTTCAGGGTTGGCCCCCACCAGACCAGAGTGCAAGAGCCTGCAGGGCAGAATGATGTCAGAGGAGGAGTTTCTGTTACCCAACCCACTTCATATCCTGGGCTCAGCTCTAGAATTCCAATTTTAGCACCATAATCCTCAGCCACCCCAGGTATGGAACCGTGGAGGTGGCCCCTCCTCCAGAGGGTGCCTTCCCCATCAGCCTACAGACTGCAACCTAGATTTCTAAGGATGTCCCTGAGAGCTTCCATCCAGGCAAGAGGGCTGCCATGCATCAAGGGCATGGAACCCAGCCCCTTCCATCGTGTGAGTTTGCAGATAGAAGACATGGCTATGAACCAGGAAAAGGGCCCTCATCAGAAGGCAACCATTTTGGTGCCTTAATCTTAAGACTGCCTGGGCTCCACAACTGTAAGAATTAAACTTCTGTTGTTTTTAAGCCACCCAGGCAATGGTATGACACAGCATCCCAAAAAGACTAAGACAGGAACACTAATCAACCTAGCTTGAGTTTGTTCAGGCCACATAGGACTTGTAAAATTTGACTCCAAGTATGCATGTAGTTGGGAATTCTCAGGGAATATTTACAGTTTTGACTACTCTCTTCAGAGACTAGACTGGGACCCACAAATGCTCATTCTGTCTTCCTCTGCAGAACAGATTTTCTCTTGGGTAACCACATGACTGCGTTCTATTTTGGGGACTCGAGCTTTATTTGCCAATCCCTGATCCCTCATCCTGCCCTTTTTATACCCCAGGCCTGGTTCCCTCTGCCTTATTCACACAGCCCAACGAAGCCACCAAGGTCAGACAGATATTTTCTTTTTCTTTCTTTTTTTTTTTTTTACAGATTTATTGGGGTATAAATGACAAATAAAAATTGTATTTATTTAAAACCATATAGTGAAATAATCATCACAATCAAACTAGTTAATGTTTTCATCCCTGCATATAGTTAGCATTTGTGCACGGATACCTGTGTGTTGAGAACACTAGAAATATACCCTTTTAGCAAATTTTAAGGATACAATACAGTATTATTAACCTTTTGCACTCAGATGTCGAGTGTGACTCGACACGGTTAGCATTAGAATAAAGGAATAGAGAAAAAAGCAAGCGAGTGCAAAAGGTTAACTATAGTCATTACACTGTACTTGTGCATTTTTTAATCTTTATTGTTTAAAAGATTACATATGTCCCCTTCTCCCCTCCCCCCATTGACTCCTTCTAGCCCATACTTGACCATTGCCCTAGGCCAGTGGTCAGCAAACTCATTAGTCAACAGAGCCAAATATCAACAGTACAATGATTGAAATTTCGTTTGAGAGCCAAAAACCGACTTCTGCGCATGGGCCACAAAGTTTCAATCGCACTGTACGTGTGCGTCCGCACGTGGTATTTTGTGGGAGAGCCACACTCAAGGGGCCAAAGAGCCGCATGTGGCTTGCGAGCCACAGTTTGTTGACCACTACCCTAGGCCTTCACCACCCTATTGTCTGTATCCATGGGTTATGCATATATGCATACAAGTTCTTTGGTTGATCTCTTGCCACCCACCAGACCCTCTGAAATCAGTGCTCAGTAAACCTGTGAGAATTTTGCTTTCTCATCATTTCTATTCTACAAGGAATTCTCCTACTTTCCGGATCATCTCACCTATGCACTTTGTTGTTGTTGCTGTTTTGTTTTTTTGTTTGTTTGTTTGTTTAATATATTTTATTGATTTTTTACAGAGAGGAAGGAAGAGGGATAGAGAGTTAGAAACATAGATGAGAGAGAAACATCGATCAGCTGCCTCCTGCACACCTCCTACTGGGGATGTGCCCGCAACCAAGGTACATGCCCTTGACTGAAATCGAAACTGGGACCCTTCAGTCCACAGGCCGATGCTCTATCCACTGAGCCAAACCAGTCAGGGCTGTTGTTGCTGTTTTATATCTGTGTTCAATGCTTTTGGGACACTGTAGCATAAGAGTTTCTCTGAACATGCAGTCTGCCACACTGTTTGACATGAAAGTGCATATTCACCTTTTGAAACTTGACAGACGAGTTTGATGAATATATTTCTTTGAAAATTCTATATAATAAAAGGCCAGGGACCATATATGTAATGACCAGAATGACCCCTCGACCAGTCGCCATGAGGTGCATTGACCACCTCTTAGTCCCTCCCCCTGAGCCTGCGAGCAGCAGCTCATAGGGGTGGGCAGGGCGGCTCATGGCTCACAGCGGCAGGCGGGTGAGTGGGGCAGCGAGTGGCAGCAAGCAGCAGCACGCTACGCGTGCACAATTTCATGCGCTGGGCCTCTAGTAGTAAAATAAAAGTGATTGAACTCCCATCTCCATTATGAGGAATTACATCCTTTACTATGCATGATGGCCAAAGGAAAAGTATTGTGTAGTTCATAGTTCCTTCTTTATTTCTCATTTTGATCTTACCCCACAATGTTTGTGCTCTTCTGACAAAGCATCGCAGCCATAGTCACTGCTTATTAACCCCAATCACAGGAAAGCTGCCTCCTGCTCGCTTTCACCCAGTGGTTGTGGCTGCTGCCTTCCTAATGGCCCCACCTTCTCTGAGATGGTGACTTTCAAAATGCGCTCAGAAGACCATGTAGCTAAAAATCACCTGGACCCTTAAAAATGTTAATTCAGGGCCGCCACCTAGACACTTAAAAATGTTAATTCAGGGCCCCCAAGGCTTATAAGAATAGTTATGTTTAGGAATGGATGTGGACATCATATGACTTTGGCCTCTCTCTAGGATAAGAATTTTATGCAAACACCTTCAATCTCTTTCCTAGGTCCCTTGGAAAGGGTTTGAATATCCTTAGGCAGAAACTATCATGACTTCTTATAGGAAGTAGACTCCCTGATTCATTAGAGTTAACACAGTTCTTGCTTTATTTTCTCACTAGTGGCCTGGTGCACAAAATTTGTGCACATTAAAAGGGGATTAATTAGAGGAAATAACTTAATATTGCTATTTGCCCTTTCTCTATAAAAGAAGTGTCAGAGATGAAAGAGAATTAGTAAAATGTATATGAAAATCTTCCTCCTGTCAGAGTCTGGGGTGCACTATGGGACCCAGAGTCAAGTCCCTGCCCACCCACATGCGCCTCAAAATCACACGAGACCCAGACCCAGCCGGTCCCATCCTTGTCAAGCCCTGCCAGGCAGGGGTGCAGCCTCAGGTCCCCTGGCCTGGTGCTGGGGTGGGGGGGCATGGCCTGAGGTCCCCCGTCAAGCCTGGCTGGGTGGGGGATGTGGCCTGAGGTCCCCCAGCCCAGTGTCAGGGGAGAGGGGCACAGCCTCAGGTCCCCTGTCAAGCCCTGCTGGGTGGGGGATGAGACCTGAGGTCCCCCAGCCCAGCACTGGGGCATAGGGCACACCTTGAGGTCCCCGTCAAGTCCCACCAGGCAGGGGGCATGGACTCAGGTCCCCTGGCACAGTGCTGGGGCGGGGACCATAGCCTGAGGTCCCCCATCAAGCCCTGCCAGGTGGGGGGCACGGCCGGAGGTCCCCCAGCCTGGCGCCAAGGTGGGGGGCATTGGCCTGAGGGCCCCTGTCAAACCCCACGGGGGCAGGGTGGCGCAGCCTCAGGTCCCTGCTGATTGCTCATTAAGGCTCTTTACGGGAATTTGGCCTCCACTGTTGGTGCTGCCATCTTGTGTTACGGAAACCCCTGCCTCCGCTGTGGGCGCTGCCATCTTTGTAGCGAAGTGATAGTCAATTTGCATATTCCCTCTTTATTATATAGGATGGTCTTTTTTATGCCCCTTCATTCTAAGTTAATTTGATTTCTTAGTGTATCTCTAAAAAGGGAAAAAATGAGTTTTATATGACTTGCCAAAAGTACAAGTCATTGTACTTAACAATTACATATTAATGGAGTGCTTCAATTCCGATAACATGCTAGATGCTGGGGATATGGAGGCAAACAGCCCAGTCTATCCAGAAAAAAAACAAACAAAAAGAAAAAAAGAAAAAAAAAATCCACCTACGTTGAAACATCTAAAACTAGTGCAAATGTTTTCATTCAGACACAGTTAATGCATGCCCTGCACTGCTCTGCAGGTGGTGAAAGTAATAATATACACACTATTAAAAGGACTGGGACAATTATTTAGCAAAAAATACATAAAAGAACAAATAAAAACCTTAGGTTTAAAAGTCAAATTTCACAAAAAGTCACCTTTGCATCCTAGTCACTTAGATACTATTTTGCTTGTAATTCTCTCCTCAATGCTTGGGCAATTAACTCAAAAACAGTTATTATTGCTAATCTGTATAAAATACTCTTCTAGCTTCTGAGGATGAATAAGATATGTCTGAGACTTAAGAGTTCTCAAACTTGTCAGGAAGACAGATACATGCACACATACACACATACTCACACACACACAATACCAATTCTCTATCTTATGTGATTCATTCTCTATAAGCTTCATAACTCCCTTTAAGATAGATAAATTATCTACAGACTGCAGATAACAAGTTGAGGCATCTAGACATTAAATCATCTTATTATTATTATTATTATTATTATTATTATTATTATAAGAAAAGCTCATTATTATAAGAGACTCTATAGTTTAAAAAGCACAGAAGTAATTATTGGGCACAAAGGCCACAATATTAATTGTTTTTGAAAATATAGGATTTTCATGTTTGTTTTTTAAAATAGAGGATGTATTGCTATGGTAACTATGCTAGAACCAAATTGACACAATTATTGTAAAACAAATATAGAAAAAATGTTATAGCAGCATAAAAAAAGTAGTTAATAATACTTACTAGTAAACACACATTAACATAATTTTAAACTTAGGCAAAGATAAAAGTGAAACAAATGGTTCAAACTCTCAATATCAAGATAACTTAGATTATTTTATTAAAAATAAAATAAATAAAAGTAAAATGTGTGTAAAATAGAAATTGAAACAATATAGACATTTAAAAAATAATAGAACCTCACTTTCATTAAGCCTTTTGCTCCCAAGTAAACAATAAGAGTTAAAAGGCCAGCATGTATAATATCTTCTATTAAAATTATTCAAATATATATTTATGTATATGATATGCATTTGAATTAATAAAATAATACACACTGTTCTGCACCTTGTTCCTTAGATTTTTCTAATAAATCTTGGAACTAATTTCATTTCAGAATTATTTTATTGTTTTAAATACTATGTAGTATTTTGTTGCATATCCTAATATATAAAAACCCTGGGTCCATCACATCCACAATGACCTGAGGCTCAACCTAATGCCCAGGCTGCTAGCACAGCAGGCTCTGGTGGGTGGGGACTTGTGGCAGCAGGGACAGGGATGGGGAAGGTGGAGCTGGCACTCACACTCACTCACAATCGCACACACGCACAGACACACACAGCGCCCACCAGCTCACAGCCTTTTCTCCCTTTATTTCCCTCCTTCCAGGTCATTCTCAGAGCCTCTCTCAGAATGAGGAAACAAAACAGACTGGGCCTGAAGAGGCCTTGATGGAAGGGAGGGCGGGCAGAGGGTGGAGCGGCCCCCACTGGCTCCGCCCCCTCCCAGCCGGGAAAGAGGAAGAGGGAGTCAGGAAGGCAGGGAGGCCTGGAGGACTTCTGAGAAAAACAAAGAGAGACAGAGACTGGGCAAGATCAGGCCAGCAGGGGAGGGCAGTTGGGGGCAACCAGGCAGGCAGGCAGGTGAGCAGTTAGGAGCCAGTGGTCCCAGATTGCAAGAGGGATGTCCAACTGCCAGTTTAGGCACTATCCACAGGGATCGGGCCTAAATCGGCAGTCGGACATCCCCCAAAGGGTCCCTGATAGGGGGTCTGGTGCATGAAATTCCTGCACGGGGAGGAGTGGGGGGAGTCCTTCAGCCAAGCCTGCACCCTCTCCATTTCAGGACCCCTCGGAGATGTCCAACTGCTGGACACCCCTCTCATAATCTGGGACCACTGGCTCTTAACTGCTCACCTATCTGCTGGCCTGGTTACCCCCAACTGCCCTCCCCTGCAGGCCTGGTTGCCCCTAACTGCCTCTGCCTCCGCCACCATGGCTTTTTCCAGAAGGATGTCTGGAAGGATGTCCAGAAGATGTCCAGCTTAATTAGCATATTACCCTTTTATTAGTATAGATAACTATTTGTCATATTATTCTCTTCTTTTCTATATGTATTTAAAATACTCCTGAATATTTTAAGCAAATAAAAAATGGTCAAGTTGCAGAAGAATAAAAGTTTTGAAATACAACCTGGTAGGCTTGAAAGCAACAATATTTGTGTAAAAGGGCATAAGTTGCAGTCGGAAACAAAACTTGTTAGGATTGCTTGGTTAATATTCTTTGGTTGGAAAGGCATGGTTTGGGCAAAGGAGAAAAGGAAACCGGCCCTATAAAAGGGGATGTCTGATTGGGCCATAGCCACAGCAGAGAGGGGCAGGTGCGGCAAAGGGTCAGGCTGTCCCCCAGGCAAGGATGTCTGTGTGTACGGGACACCAGAGGACACCTGTCACACCTGGAACACAATTTGCTAACACTCAAAATTGCAGAGCTCAGGAAGAATCACCATTTTAAAACTATTATTTCCCTGTCATATAAAATATAAAAACATATAAATATACATGCCCTCTTCTGAGCTTCCCCTGCCCTCCACTTAATATTTGGCTATGGCCTTCTCTTCATGTCAATGAATTGGATAAACAGACATAATTTTTAACAGCTACAGTGTTATCCCTGACTGTTTGACGTTACTGTGGTTTACTTCACTAACCCTTTATTGTGGGGCAGGTTGTTTCCGGTTTCCCCTGGCATCAACAACGACAGTAAACATAACTGCTTATTTGACTGTTTACTTAGGACACATTCACAGACATGGAACTCCTGGCCCAGAGCTAATTCACTTGAATTGTGATCCACATTTCTAAATTGATTTTCTAGAAAGTGCTTCTGTTTGTTTAGTCCATTGGTTTTAAATCAGATTACACTCCCACAAATGGGTTAGGAGAAAACTGTTCAATGCGCCTTCGGCAAATCACAAACTCTTGCTGAACTTGAGCAACTCCTTCCTGGCATAGCTGTCTGCGCGCTTTTCAGGGCACTTTTGAAGGAAGGAAAGGGATCTGGCACCCCTACGGCTCTCCCACAGGGACAGAGCTGGAAAAGCAAAGTTTCCCAAGGAGGTGGAAGCGCAGCGGGGACCCTCCCAGCAGGGGGAGGGGCGCGCCCAGACACCCCCTGCGCTCTGGGGCTGGGGCGGGGCACACGGGGCAAGGCCAGCCCTGGGCAGGCCGTGGGGCAGGATGGGGCAGCTCGGCCTTGTCCCCCTCTGGCCGCATCCCTGCCAGCCCTGAGCAGTAAGAGCCCCGGCACGCTTCCCTGTCCCCTTCCCCGGGCAGGTGGGGACAGCGGGTGGTGGGGAGACCACGCCTTCGCTCCCAGTCCTGACTCCGAATCCTGCACGCTGTGTTACTGAGAAACCTTAGGTGGGGACAGGCCACTGGGCACGGGACCAGGAGGATCCAGCTGGAGGGTGAAGTCCAGGGAGGCGCGGGTGGTGCGGCCGAGGGCCCTTTGTGGGTGCGGGCGGTTGAGTGTGTGTTGCTCAGGTCCACGCTCATGCACACACTCACACGCCCACACCCCAGCTCAGCACCCTCGGCCACCAGGAACCTCCACGGAGCCTGCCATGAGCTCGGATGCATCCAGGCCCAGCTCCAAGCAAGTCTGAGAAAGTTTCCCCAGACTGACTCCCGCCACACTGGTGGGAGGTGGGATTAGGGGGATCCGGGCTGGAGGGTGAAGTCCAGGGAGGCGTGGGTGGCACGGCCGAGGGCTCTATGTGGGTGCGGGCATGTGAGTGTGTGTCACCCCACCAGCGCATCCTCAGGTTCCCCGCCCTGGCCCAGCACCACGCAGCCTCAGGTCCCTGCTGAATGCTCATTAAGGCTCCTTATGGAACCTGGTCCCTGCTGGGGCACAGCCAACTTGTGTTAGGGAACCCTACCTCTGCTGTGGGGGCCGCCATCTTGTTATGGTGTGACTGTCAATTTGCATATTCCCTCTTTATTAGATAGGATGAAGAGGATGGATCATTATTTCAAACAAAGCTTATGGTTATTTGTAGCTCATAAGATTTAAATGATGTTTAACTGTTTTCATACATATTTGGTGTCAACTTTCACAAATTCCAGCAGATGGCGCTATAACAACATGCCAGGAAATGTGAATAGGAAGCTAAGCTATTCCAGGTCAGCAAAACCACGGTGTCTTTTCCAAAGTGAAAAAACACACACACACATTCACAAACGCCATTCTGTCGCGATTTAAAGGCAGTTTTGGACAAAATAGCCTAAGGTAATTTGTACTTCAATAGTTTAAGTGTTCATTTAAAAGCCTTGAAAAAAGGGTAGCAACAATAGGAATGAGTCAGATGACCAAAATGATGAGCACGGGTAGTGAACGTGGTAGTGATTTTTAAAGTCTCATTACTAGTGACAAATCACTTTCATACACAATATCTGAACTGGTCCATACAATGAATGACCCTATGAGATCAGAAAACCAAAAGTTATCTTCATCAGACAGATAAGAAAACAGAAACCCTCATGCTTTTCCAGGGCTGACACCCACAGGGCTCACCTGTGGGTCTTCTCACTCCCAAATAGACGCTGTTCTCGATCCAGCATTTCATTTCTTGGATCTTTTATTGGCTTTGCTGTTGGTTTTGCTTACTTGTTTGGCCTGGCCTGACAAGTCTATATGATAACACTTCTAAGATGAGATAATACATTAGTATTTAATTGGTACAACCAATATGAACTCTCACCCAGTTGAGAGAAAAGAAGAGAAAGAACGAAAGATAAAAGAGAGTCAGAGGGGGAGCAGGAAACGGTAAATGAGGCTGGAGGAGGCAAGCCAGTGGTGGGCTGAGAGGGTGAGGAAAGGAGATGCAAACTCAGCTGGGCAGACTCGGAGTTGGTGGGAGTCAGTCCCAAACACTGATTACATGCTCTACTACCCACACATGGACCTTGTTACCCACAGCCCCAGAAAGATTTCAAATGCTCTGATTCTGAATGTCTTTCTATGAAGAATATCTGACGCAATGTGTGCACAAATGTTTGACAGATAAATATACTCATATTTTAAGTTTTAGTATTTAGTACTTTAAGTGTCACCAGAAAAACACACACCCAGCACCGGATTCTTCACCAGGGTTTGCAACACACTTTCAGATGATATTGAATGATTTACATCCTACCTCTCATCTACAAAACTGAGAAGTTGAAAATATAGAGTTATTGTGAGCCTTAAATAAACTGTCAGTGGCAGGTGTGCCATGTTAATTTCATTTCTGCTCATCCACAATGAGGGTAAATGTTGGCAGTAAAGCTCTGAGCCTGAGAGATCTGACCCCTGTTTATTTCTCCAGCTGTATCTGGTCCCCGGTTTCTCCTGAGTCACAGCAAAGCCCATGTCCATCCGGGTGTTTGTTTGCTTTGTTTCTTGTGTTTTTACTTCACGTTGCTCTTTTCCTCTTCAAACCCCTTTTCATCATTTCTCTTCTTGATCTCAAATGCTCACTTGACTGTACACAGCAAGGTCAGGACCATGCTTGCTTGACTCACCCCATTTTGAGGCACCCAGCTCACAACACAGAGAAAACATGTTGCAGATATTCCATTAAACCATGTACATCTTAGTACTTCAGACAAGTTAGTATGACAGTGCTTCTCACAGCCAATGAAGAAATCAAATTTTCTTTGATCTTAAGGATGGCCAAAACTAGATACCACATCTCGTTAGTGGATCACATCTTACTTAGGTGTTTTTTACCACACTGCATTGTACATTTCAGGACATCAAGGAAGTGATCAGTTAATCTCTGTCAATATAATGTCAGGTTTGCTGACATTCCCTACACAGCCTCCAGCACTCTGCCTGGGGTGGGATTCTTCAATGTCTAGGACCCTGGTTCACTCAGTCAAGGGAGCTGGTGGGGGTAGAAGGTCTAGCCAATAGCTAAGTCTAGTGTGGGAAATATTTTCTGATTCTTTTTACTATCTCCCTTGGAGCAGAAATATTAAGCACAAAGTGTCATCCACCCACTTACTCTCACCTTAAGGCAGGCTAAAGATGACATCCAATCACACATTATTTTGAGACACTAATTGGGCAGAATTATCTTTAGAGACCCTTAAAAGAAGCCAGGATACTTTTCAGACAAAGAGGTTTAGACCTGAAGATTCTTTAGATATACCAATTCCTCCTTCTCAATATTACCTACACTTCTGTAAATGGTTCACTGATCTTGATGTATTTATTTAAGATAGTAGACAAAGGTCCTAATTAGACCATTGCAACTTTTCCACAAGAAAAGAAAAAGTATCCACTGGCTAAATAGCCGAGTGTTCATTTCTGTAAGAGGTGATTAGACTGAGCATCCCTCATAACTAACTCCAAAATTTGAATATTAAATCTTGATCAAATTATAGAGAAATTCTGAAGCTTGCTTTAATGAATGAGAAAGTCACTTTGTAATTAGATTCTTTATTCCTATTAAATATGAGGCTTGTGCCATGTTTCTTGGGATAGAAAAAGAACGAGCAATGGAGCTGAGGCCTCCATCTCAATTATCATTCTCTCCTTCCTCTGACCCTCTCCCTGAGTGTCACACGTGAATTTCAATGTTTTCAAACAGTAGGTAAGGCATAGAGCTAAAAGTTGCCTTCATGTCCCATAAGCTAAACCAGAAAAGTACCGACTGCTTACTGAGGCAGAGGGCAGATTTTTCTTGCCCTGAAACACAAGGGGGTCCAATGATGAGTAGCATTCCAAGGCTTTAGTTCTTTTCTCGATATTCAATAGACTGTTAATGTACTTTCTGTGTCTACAAATTTCAAAGATGTGCAATGGATAAAATGCAAATTCATTAGCACGCTTTCATAAAAACCTTTCTGAGAAGGCAGGGGTGTCCCTGCTATAAAAATTGCCACAAGGTGGCAGTATTTCTTAATGTTAACTTCTAAAAGTCTAGTTTGTTCTGAAATGTGCTAGAGATTTCCAAACTGGGACTAGAGAATTTACTGTATTCCATAGCTCAAAGAATTATGTAAGTATGATGTTTTGGTAGGTCAGATGATTAATTTTTATGTGACTGAATACATTTATTTTACTAGAAGTTTTAATAAAAAAATTTTGGATGGAAATGATGCTAATTGTGAAGAGGTACTTCTAAATATGGAGGACATTGATTAAGGAAGCACCATGGACTCTGGAGCCAGAAGACTTGGGTTTGAATTCCAGCTCAATTGATTTATTGCCTGCATAAGTTGAAAACTTACTAAACTTAATGAGTCAGAATTTCCTTATCATCGTTATACATTCCTCCTGTAGTTCCTTTGATTATTAAGTTAGATAATGTACACACACTGAACATGCTAACCCCGTGGTCGGCAAGCTGCGGCTCTCGAGCCACATGCGGCTCTTTGGCCCCTTGAGTGTGGCTCTTCCACAAAATACCATGGCCTGGGCGAGTCTATTTTGAAGAAGTGGCGTTAGAAGTTTAAGTTTAAAAAATTTGGCTCTCAAAAGAAATTTCAATCGTACTGTTGATATTTGGTTCTGTTGACTAATGAGTTTGCCCACCACTGTGCTAGGCTTTTAATGTACATACACACCCTCGTGTCCATACCCTTAACTGCTAACATGCACCCAACTTGTCTGTATGTCATAGTGATTTTCTTTTATTCTCTGAAATTAAGATTGTATAACAATTTGTTTAACCCTTTTAACACACCTTTTCCTTGGATCTTCAAACCAAGGAAAAATCTGTATCACATTTAAGATTCAAGGAAAATCTACATCCTATTTAGCCTATATATTGAGTGCCTACTATAAGCCAGATATCTATTATCTGTGTGTTTAAGACATATAGCAGTGAACAGGAAACAAAGTCTGCCTTAAAAAAGGAAGATAAGGGAGTGTGCACACCAATAAGGTGATGCAGAGAAACCAAGAGGGCTTCCTGAAGAGGTGATATTTGAATTAAACTTAAATGTTGAGGAAAAAGACTACCTTGTTAAGACCTGGGGGAAGAGACTGACAAGAACACTGAGCAGAAAAGGTCCTGACAATGTAATTCTCTTGAACTGAGTGAAGGCAGAAACACAAGTTAGCGTGATGGAAGTACAGTGAGTCAGTGAGGCAGTGAAGGGAGAAAAGCTGGAAATGTAGATAAGGACTAGATCGTGTAGGGCGTTGAAGGCCCTGAAAGTGATTTCGATTTTATGCTGAGATGAGATGTCTCTGGGGGCTTAAGCTGTAGCAGAACTTATTATTATTTTATGCGTATTTCAGATAGATAAACATGATGTAAACAGTGAATGATGGATTGCATTGCTTAGTCATATTGCTTAATAATTCCCGAACTAGTGCTTGTTTGCAACCAAAAGCATCATACTTTCTGAACATTTAAGAAGAATAAACATTGGACCCTGTGGTTTCAACATAATTTAAGAGTTGTGTACAGAGAGTAATTTTCAGACTATAATAAACACACTAAAATTACTTCTCAATTGCATTAATATTCATGTAGCAATATATATAGTTTCTCCCGCCTCAAAGATACCACTATCTGTTCTCTGAAAACGTGTGCTTTCCCTCCCCAAAAGTGCCATGGTTGCTCAAGGCATGCTGCAAGCCTATATGTTGTGTGAGTAAAGAGATGAACAGATAAGTGAATGAATTAACAGATCAATGCTTATCTCTGTAGCTCCCTGGTTATCAACTTGGCAGATGGAGATGGAATGGTTCAGATCTGACTGATGATCCTCACTCAAAATGTGGATGTGCACCTGTCCTCCTGCGTTATCCTTCTCCCTGTAAGAATCACTCTCTGAAAATCGCCTTGAGGCTTTGGGGAATGAGAGTGGAACACTGACAAGCTTAAGATTATTAGGATGAAAGAAGTGGAAAGTGTGGAGTAGGACCTCCAGTCACCTGAAGGCATGGTTCTAAATAAGCAATGAGGACTAAAATATAAAGCAGGAAAAGATATTCTAATTTAGCCTCAGAGAGATGAGGGAAAGAAGGAAGTTTCAGAAAAAACACAGTCAAATACTTGATTTGATGTTAAATAAAAAACCTATTTCTAATTCAATGCCTACCTCACATCCAGCCCTTCTGTTTATTCACCATCTATGCAAGATTGTATTCCTTTATCCCCACTAGAAATATTCAGTATTTTAGCAAAATTGTATGGTAAATATATTGACCTGTGACTTCCCATTTAGAATAGCTGTCTTTCCAAACACACACACACACACACACACAAAAAAAAAAAAAAAAAAAAAAAACAAAAAAACAGTATGCTCTCCAAACTCTTAAAACAATTATTTTTGGTACAGAGTCAATACATGGATAATTTTTAAATGATCTATAACGACTTGATTTTGCTGAACAAATGCAAAACTGACTGGCCTAATTTATTAGTACTAATCTTAGGAGAAAACAACGCAATATATAGAATAAATATTTTTAAAAGAAAGAAACATAATAAATTTTAAGACTTATATATGACCACAATATTTTAAATAGACATATCAGGGTGATCACTTTGAAAGGTATATATACATCTAATCCCTATGTTGTACACCTGAGAAGAATATAATATTGTTATGTCAACTACAATTAAAAAATAAATTTAAAAAAGTATATCTTAACCTTTGCTAATAGTGAATTTAAACAGTTACTATCAATAGCGTCAGGCAGTTTATCTGGTTGGTGTAAGTTCAGTATAATAATGTTCTTAAGGTATATATTTTTAATTTACTTTAACATGACTTTAGGACACCTACCCTGAGCCTAGATCTCGCCATGGCAGTCTTTCCAGATCACCTCTAGCTTGCAGTGTCTCATTAAAATTATAATCGTAGACACCACAAGGCTCTATTTGCAGTAGACCCTGTCAAGCGAATCCTACTGAATTAAAGGTATGTAACCTCTACATAAAGGTGTATATATACAGAATCTATGTAACCAGCAAAGTCAAAAGGGAATGCTCACTCTGAGCCCACACTGACCATCGTGCGTGATTTACAGGACTTGAAAGAATTCTCAAGGTCGTTGGTCTGTCCACTCTTGGACTCACCTAGTTCTGATTTCAGTTTTCTTTGTCTTTGCATTCTCTTCTTTTCAATAAAAGCGGTCTGTCCATTTTCAAGGTTCTATTTCTCTTTGGTTACCCAAGACAGTTTTACATTTTCTGATAGTCTAGCCACTGCGTAGCTGGACTGAATGCCTCGTTGACCACAGGGCACCAGACAAATGTGGATTTGAATCTCGGTGACCTTCAGCTATTTACTTAACCTCTCTGAGGTTGGTTTCCTTCTTAGTAAAATATAAATAATATTATCTAACTTGAAACAGTTGTGGAGGAAATGAATGAGTTAAAGCATGTAAAGCGGTAAGCACAGTGTTCGGTACATTCACAATTAAATGATAGCTATTACCAAGTCTCTTTCTGATTTTCAGGTTGAGCCCTGCCAAGCTGTCCCCAGGAACTAATCTACCTGGGTAACTAGGAATCCTCCTCCCTTCCTCTATCATTGTATCGGGCACTTTGCAACCTCATTTGTTCTTCGAGAGCCAGCTATAGTTTTTTGTTTTAATTTCCCAAGTTTTATAATCAAACTGAATTTATCTATTCACCTTGTTCTTGCCAAACTCTATTGATACGTCTATTGCAACCTTGCCAAGTTTTATTATTACTTATCTGTTTGAACATCACCATCTTCCAACTGACCATGAACTTTGCAAGATCAGAAACCGTATTTTATTCATCTTTGTCTTCCCAGTGCATCGTACAAAGCACAGCACGTAGTAGGTCCTCAGTAAAGGTTTGCATTAGTGAATGAGGGAATGACCCTTCACAGACCTCACCTTGACTGCATTTCAAATCTCATAGTTCCCACAGTTCTCTCTGAGTGGATTGCGAAAGCAGTTTGTTCCGCACTTTTCCCAGGATGGTGGGAGGAACTGCTTATCTAGTCCCTTTGATTTGGGGCCAAAAGGAATTACTTGTGGGAAGATTGCCCTGCTGGAAACAGTAAACCTTTTACTCTCTTTTTTCTTTACTTCCCTTTTCTAACTCGCTGTGTCCTGTCAGCCTAAAAGGATTTAAGTCCTGTTTCTGTGCCCACTGATGCTCCTGTCAAAGTTAAGGAAGGAAAAGGCAAAACTGGAATTGCCCTGTTAGATTTCAGGCATTACAGATAATTAAACTTTTATGGTATAACTTAATGTTTTCAATTAAAAAAATAGAGGAAAGGCCCTAGCCAGTTTGGCTCAGTGGATAGAGCATCAGCTTGTGGACCGAAGGGTCTCGGGTTCGATTAGGGTCAAGGGCATGTACCTCGGTTGCAGGCTCCTCCCAGGCCCAGGTCCTGGTCAGGGTGCATGCAGGAGGCAACCAATCTATGTGTTTCTCTCACATGGATGTTTCTCTCTATCACTCTCTCTAAACTCAATGGAAAAATATTCTCGGGTAAGGATTAAAAGAGAGAGAGAGAGAGAGAGAGAGAGAGAGAGAGAGAGAGAGAAGAGAGAGAGAGAGAGAGAGAGAGAGAGAGAGAGAGAGAGAGAACAGCCCATGATTGAAAAAAGTCCCTTATTTTCTAGTCTATCAAAGATAATCTAACCAATAATGGATTTTTTTTTTTTAAATGGCAGTTACATGGCATGTGGGAGACCAAAGAACAGATTGGTTGACTTTTTTATTTTATTTTTCCACTTTGCAACTGCAAGTTGTGTGTTCTGCCTAATAAGGCCTATCATTTAGCTAAGGTGAGACATACAATGAACCTTCCTGAATTCAAATACGATCTTTAATCACAACTTTTAATCTCCAGCAGTAAATACCTCCTATACCCCATATACCTGTCTAAATAAAATCCAAACTCACTCTCTATTAGAGAGAGTCACAATATAGTACATCTTTGCCAAAATGTAACAGTGGTTTGGCGATACTACAGCAGTTTCATGGGAACTTCCTCTGTCTTGAAAAATAATATGGCTTGAAAAAAAAAATTCATTCAAGGAAACTCAAAATTGGGATTAATTAACCAATGGAAAATAAATGGTAAGAGTATCATAATAAAACATACTGCGACACCCTCAGTATTAAAGGGTTACAGGTGCATGAGAGCTGGTGACCAGCTCCATTTACACAGGGAAGGGATCCTGACTGCAGACCATCACAGCTTCGGCAAATGCCCCGGGGGCACGCCCTACTGCAAGGACCTAGCGAAGTCCCGCAATGGCCTGCAAATAGATGTCCACAAGGATCAATAATTTAATCTTTTAAAGATTGTTTTCTTTAGACTGAGTTTTTAAACACTGGGTCCACGTGCTTTGGGGGCACCTCCCCACCCACCCACATACTTGCCAACACATTCTCAGTTACAATCATACGTGTCGTTCATGGAAATCAATCCTAAGGATCAGCTTCACCTTCAAATAAAGGCTTAACTTCTAAGGTATTCTCTTGGTATTTCAGACACTAAATGCACTCTCACCTGGTTACTTTGGTTCATATTAGATCATTTAAACACATTGTCTCTATTTGCATAGTCTTTGTCTCTTCCCCTGCCTTCTCTCCTTCTCTCTATATATGTTTTCTCCTTCTTTATGTCTCATGATTTGGAGGTTACTGGTGTATAGCTAATTGCGAAAAGCAATACATTCCACAGTAAGTGGCTCTAATTGACATTTTTTAAAATTGTGTTTTCCCCAACAAACAAAATTTAGGGATTTGATGCAACTTAACTATAGGAGATACAAGAAGGAGGGTAATAAATGTTAGTCTAGGCCCATGGTCAACAAACTGCGGCTCGCAAGCCACATGCGGCTCTTTGGCCCCTTGAGTGTGGCTCTTCCACAAAATACCACTGCCTGGGTGAGTCTATTTTGAAGAAGTGGCGTTAGAAGAAGTTTAAGTTTAAAAACTTTGGCTCTCTAAAGAAATTTCAATCGTTGTACTGTTGATATTTGGCTCTGTTGACTAATGAGTTTGCTGACCACTGATCTAGGCCATCTTCCTAGAGTATTTCATTCCTTTCTCCATGTTCCAACCATCTGGTGTTTATGTGACATTCGCAAATTTGGGGTCTCATATACATGATCACCTATATAGTAAGAGTGGGTTATATTAAATTTGAAAAAAACAAATTTAAAAGAGAACTTAATCAGAAAGTATTCTTGAGTGGGATGAATTTTATAGTTAGCCATTAAGAAAATTATTCAAGATTTACGTATAACAAACTTGGTGTAGAGAGATCAAAAACGCCAAATGTGTGACAGGTCAGAGAAAAAGCAAGGGAGTCAACCTGAGGACTGAGGATTTCAGAATGTCTTCCCAAGGCAAGTTAAACAAAATCAATTTCAAAGTATAACTTCCTGGTTCTGGGGAATGTTTTAAATGTCCAGAAACGGGATCAAAGTTAAAATTTAATTTAAAAATCTACTTTAAAAAAAAAAAGTAAGCATTTCTGATCAGAGACTGCATGTTCCTTTCCTTGGTCCCTGAGAGAGGTAGCAGTTCTTGGATTGCTCTCAAGATCATGCCTCCACAGCCACATGCCATGGAAGTTCTTATTAGCCAAGAAATAAGGACTCACCGACCCCATTTGTGCAATCGTAGTGCTGTACAATTCAAAGATCGCCAACCATATGAACATATTGCTGCAAATAATATTGAATAATAAAGCTCATATTCTTCTAACTTTTATATAAGTTATTCCAATTAAAAAATAATTCAGAGGTTAATGGATAATCTGACATCAAGAAATGGCAACACATCAAACATAATTGATTATTACACTTAATTTATGTTGCTAAATGATTTATCACTAACAACTATTGAGTATTCCTAATCTATAGTGAATTGAAACCTCATGTTACTGAATAATTATTTGATGTTAACAAAGAAGAGATTATATTCAGATCTTGGGCAATTTAAAGTGCATGTGATTTTTATTAGTGCTTGGCTGTTTGCTTCCATAATTGTTCCAATTTTTTTATACTAAAATTGCTCTAAATTGAGTTTCATGAGCAAGATGAGTTCTTATTTTATTATCAAAGTTTCCAGCACACAATAATAAAAATCTGTGATGCAATTGTACAAATATCTCAATTGCCTAGCAATGAGAAAGAACATACAAATAAGATAAATAATTATCAAATGAGGTGCACTCCAGAAAATTATCACAATGTTTTTATTCTAAATCCATTGTTTCTTTTTTTTTTTTCATCAAAGGTAATAGCACCATTTTTATCTATTGGGATACAGATGTACCTTTAATTATGTTCATTTTTTTAATATTGCTGAGACAAAGTTATTGGATGGACATATTAGATAATTAAGAGAAGCATTTCATAACAATTATGTTTTTAAACATTTCAGAAATTCTACTACTAATTAGCAATAGCAGACCTTTACTTTAAAAAATGTTTATCCAAGAAATACATAAAACACACATGTGGTTTAAGAACCCAAATCTTTTCTGAAAAAAGTTAGGATGAAAACAACAGTCATCTGCCTAATCATTATTTTTCTTCACTTTTGCTTTCAGTGGGAAAACCATTTTTGTTCTGCTTTTTTTTTTTTTTGCATAGTTATCACTTTATGTCTTAATATGTGACTGTATTGATGTTTTTTTATTTATTGACTGCAGACATTGTTTATTGACTTTTTGATAGAGATGAGGAGAATTCAGCTCATTAAGCCACATTTTTTTTCTGCTCTTTCCTCCCGATAGTGATTTCACTGCTTACAGATGCTTCCCTGGTTGCTGCTTCAGCTTAAATAATCCATTTAAACCACTCATTCTTCGTCCATTAATGATAGTTCCGCTTTACTTCTGACTTTGGAAAATGAGAGACTTATCACTCCTGCCTGCCCTCTACTCTCCTTCCCTTTCTATGTTCTTGTATCTGCATTTTATCAGCCTCCACCCCAATGTTATCTACATTGACCAATGGATTATACAATCCTGATCTTAAAACCAAGAACAAAAAACCTTAGACAGCACATGCATAGGTTTGAAACTAGAAAGATCTTTGGAAGAATTCTGGGTTTTCACTTATTTTGTGATCTTTGATGAGTTAGTCTCTGGACTTCAGTAGTCTAATCAGTAAAATGACGATTATATGTGCTGTGGAAAGGAATATTTGAATAAATTATATAACTATTTTCCTAGATAGAAAAGTAGTAGATGTTCAATAAATTTAAACCATCTTCCATATCCTCACTTATTCATTCTGAAACTATTGATAGAATAGCTGCTATCTGCTTTTAGAATTCCAGGTTTCCATGAATGGCCCTCGTGCAGGAAGCTTACAACACTCCAAGAAAACCTACTCCATTTCGAATCAACACTAATGTTAGAATGTTTTACTTTATGTCAATGGGAAATTTGACCCCTGCTGTCTTCGCAGATTCTTCCATATGGCAGGCTTGTGACGATGCTTTTTCTCGTCTAAGTCTTCTTCACTTCAGCTTAAATATTTCCATTTGTAATGAGCATCCCTCAAATACACAGCTGCTATTTTCTGGGTGAATTTCTGTTTGTAGTATTTCCATGGAGTGGTTCTTGCCTAGAACTTCACAAAATTCCCCATGTGTTTTCACACGAGGGCGTACTGGAACAAGACTGTCATCTCCTGGATTTATTTTACTCGTCATCACATTAACCTTTATTTTTTCAAGTGGCATCATATGAAGCCTCATGTTGAGGCTCCGAAGTATTTTCACATATGTTTCCGTTAAGTAAACAGAAACATATCATCTGTCATCTTAGCGTTGCGCATTTACAGATGACTTTTGGCACCATAATTCAAGATTTACAAGTATTCTTAATACATTTCAAGCAAGAAGATTTTACCTGTTTCCTATTCTAATTGTCTATGATTTTAAATAAGCAACAAGTTTAACAGTAGAGAACATTCTCAACTTTCCCCCCAGAATTTGAATAATGTTGGATGCTAACTCTTATGTAATGTCTATTTGTGTTCATCCCCACTCATTAAAAATGACGTTTTGGAAATAGTGACATCTGGGCTTTATGTGTGTGTACTTGTACCATCTGGTACATGTTATTTTCTTGTGGAATGAAAGAATTACATAGTATTCTAGGAAGGCTAGCTTGGCACACAGAGCCATAAATATAGAACAAAATAAAAATAACAAATCGGTCACTTAATTCCAAATCTGTATTGATTAACAGGCAAGTAATAAATGTGAACATGTGGAATATGTAACACTAGAATAAATTTAAATCTAATTTTTAAATACATCCTTATTTTATTTTAATGGAAATTGATATTTTTGTGGTATTGACCCTGTATTTTATGTTTACATTACAGAATCAGAGTATTCATTTATCAGATAGTATTATGTTCCAAATAGATTATTTTCATTCATTGTCTTAAAGAACTTCATTTTCCCTAAGGCATTTGAGAAGCATCTTTTGAGGGTAGGAGCACTGTGTCAGACTTTAGCTGAATCAAATTTTGTATTGACAGTAAGTATCCCTGGAGATTGAATTCAACTTCCTAGTACTTTTTGTGTTTTTTCTTTATCTTCCAAAAAAACAGCAGTCATATATGGGGTTTTAAAAATACATTCACCTGAAGTTTATTGAAAAATTATGAAAAATAAATTTGTTAAATTGCAGCATAGGGTTGGTAGCTATTGTTTTTGCTCACTTATTATGCATTCCCTCAGTTTCTGATATAAAAGCTTGATTTGCTTTGATTAACCTCATCTATTTCACTTTTAAAACCAAACCGTCCAAATCCATCCCAAAGCTCCAAAGAGTGGGAATGTGATGCATGCCTGATCAGAGTCTATCCCATCCTTTTTGTTTTTTAAAATATGTTTTTATTGATTTTAGAAAGAGAGGAAGGGAGAGGGATCGAGAGATAGAAACATTGATGAGATAGACACATGGACTGGCTACCTGCTGCACGCCCCGCACTGGGGATCGAGCCTGCAACCTGGGTATGTGCCTTGAGTGGGAATTGAACTGGGGACCACTTGGTTCATAGGTCGATGCTGAACCACTGAGCCATACCAACTGGGCTATCCCATCCCTTTAGCTATAAGACATAAGTGAATGACCATTTCACTTAAGTTAGAACAATACTATTATCCCTACAACTTTTGTTAAAATAGGGAAAGAAGATTCATGGGTTTACTGAGATACTAAGCAAGTGGGATATAAGTCCAGAGATGTTGAAATTGCTTGGAAATAACTAATCTAAAAGCAAAAGACCACATATAGAAAATGTAGCTGAGAGATAGAGATACAGTATATTTCTAAAATCTTTATTCAATCATTTGGATCTTTGCTATACCTGAAGATCTATTTCTGGACTCTTCAGTTATGTGAGCCAATAAAGGTCCCTTTTTCTCAAACCTTTTTTTAAATTGGTATTCTGCCAATTTGAAATGGAAAGGTCCTGACTCAAACAAATTGCAACTCTTAACAATTCTCACAGTTTCTTCCCAACACTAGTCCTCACACTGGAAAAAACATTTCCACAACAAACAACTAGATTGCTATGACAGTTATGTGTAGCTTCCAACCCCACCCCACAAATATACTTAAGATGTATAAAAATAAACGTAAATTTACCACATTTAATTACAGTAACAATTAGGAAAAACTACATAATAAGGAGACAATATAAGCAATGTGTTTTGCAAGGAGAACAGTAGTCAGAAAACTATGGCCCATGGACAAAATCTAGCTCACTAGCTGCACTGAGAAATAGTTTTATTCTAACACAGACTCACCCTCCCACATTGGTTCTTTTTATGTCCTAATGGTTGAGTTGAGTAATTGAGAGAGAGCCTCTATCACCTGCAAAGCTACAATATTCACTGTTGGGCCCTTTACACAAAAAGTGTGCAGGCCCTGCTGCTGGTGAATCACCAATTAAAATGTGCACGATGGAAGTGATAAAATATGGTCTTGATAAGCCCATAAGCAGCATTTGTCTGCTCTCTGGAGCCCAGAGTCCAAAGCTAGGCTGAAAATGTAAGTTTTATGGTGTCCAAATCTGTCATATGAACATTCAGTGCCAGCCAGTAGAAAAGGAAATTAGGCAGTGTCTGGATAGCTTTTCACTTCTTACTGGACACACAATTAGACCGTTTCCCAGCCTCCCTTGCAGTTGGGGTAATAAAATGTGAACAGAAATGATGTGCACCAACATTTCTGAACCATACTATAAACCCCTTCATACATGTGATTGTCCTCTTCCACCAGCTCGCTACAAAATGAGCATAGTGAACCTGCAAGCTGCACATTGAACAAGGCTCTCTCTCTTTTCCTTCTGGCACCCCCATGATGTGAATGTTGGTTCACTTGAACTTGTCCCAAGGCTTCTTATACTATTCTCATATTTTTTGGATTCTTTTTGCTGCTTTGATTGGGAATTTTCTGCTTCCTTACTTTAAAATCTCAGATTTGATCCTCTTTATCTATTCCATTTTTGGTTCTCTGTAACATATTCATCTGTATAAACACACACATACTACATGCACATATGTATGTATCTATGTATATATACACATATATCTCACATATCATATGTATAGATATAGAAATAAATATAGATATCTCCTATTTGTTCTCTGTCTCTGGAGAATTCTGACTAATAAAAATAGCTCAAATATTGGCCACTTATCTACTTGTATTTTAATAATCACGTGAAAATAAGTTCATCATAAATCTAAGGGGATGGAAAACATTTTGTTAGTGTTTCAGGATATAAAAGAGAAATAATGTGTGTTATTTCAACAATTGAATCCAGATCATTAAATAGTTCATAGTCCAAACCTAGGCTGAAAGTGTGAGTTTTTATGATGTCTATGTCTGTCATATGAACTTTCAGTACCAGCCATTTCAAGTGGTTTTTATGAACCATAAAAGAAAGAAGAAAAATAAATTAATTTACCTAAGACTATCTCTTTTAAGGTTATATGTATTGTTATAAAATCTAGGACTTCTCACATCCTTTGTATACTGGGAATAAAAAAGTGAAAATAGCTTTCTTATGAAATATAGATATCAAGACACTTAGATCACTGAGTGTTTTAGCCCAGAACTTAATTCATTTGGCTTGGTGTTTTTCCAGAAAATTTGTCTATGTTTGCAAAACTGCATTATGACTTTAAAATACTTTATTTACAGAACATAAAACAGACATAACCATTAAATTGTATGTGTGGTTGTTTTCCGTTGTGACTCTTAGGTTTTCTCTACTTGTGTGAATTTAACAAAAAGAACAACTTAAGGAGGTCTCCAAAAAAAATGTACTTTCATACTTTGCTTGAGGAAATTTCTGCTGCCACCACCAGAAAAAAATTTTAAAAAGTCTTTTACAGAGATCGAATCCAAAGATGAGCAATCTTCAAGTGTTAATGTCTATAATAATTACTGGATTACATATCTATGTTCAGATACCTCCCCCTAAAGAAGATGACTCAGTGGATCTGAAATGTGACCTAGGCATCTATAGTCTAACAAGACACTAAAATAATTCTAACATGGGAGGTGGAAAGCCTCTGTTTTGAAAAACCACTGCATAAATTTCCTGCCCCCAATGTCATGAATTTTCTCATCTGGTTGCATTAGTTAATTTTTGCTATTTAACAGCAAAACACAACATGTCAGTTGCATGTAACAAAAGCATCTATTATCCAAGTAGCTGAAATCAACTAAGTGTCTCTAAGCAGCTCTGTGTCTGAAGGCTGAGCTTGCTAATATGTCTGGGGGTGAGCAGGCCGATCTGCCCATCCAGACTGGCCTCAGTGGACATAACCGGGGCGCTTCTCGTCCTCCAGCGAACAAGCTCAGACATGTCCCTATGGTGAGGGCTGAGATGCAGAAGAGCAAGTAGAAGCACTCGGCATCCCTATAGGACCAGGCTCAGAACAGACCTGCGGCCACATCCACCCAACTCCCTCGGACAAAGCAAGTCACATCGTTGAACTCAGAGTTCCAGGCTAGGAAAATCTTTTCTGACCTTTCAGTGGGAGGACTTGAAAAGTAACCTGACAAAGGGTATGGGTTCAGGGAGAGGTGAAAAACTGAGGCCATTATTGCAATCAACCCTTCAAAAGCACTGAGAAGACTAGACTGAAAGTGAGGCGTGAGCCATGACTTTTATTTGGGGGAACATGGGTTTGTGGGGATGCTGATTCAAGGGCATTTCTAGAATATACATCCAGTGCAAATGGGGCAGTATACTCCATTCCTATCAGATACTTATCTAACGCCCATGCTGACTTTTCTTCTGCTGTAACCGTGGAGTATGTAGATATAGCTGTGAAAGTTCACACTGAGCATAAAGCGACCCTAAGAAGGTATTAACCTAACATAGTGCCACACATTGGACACATTTGATGAAGCCATCTAAGCAATCTAAGCAAGTAGATAAAATAGAGTTTTATATAAAATGTAAGGGTCCCAAACAATAGTTATAAACATTTAAAAAATATCATTCTTTTAAAAATTGGACTTATTTTCCATGAAAAAATCTTAAGATTCCACATTTTTAAATGCACAGTACCCTGGAATGATATGTGCTCAACCAAAAGCTACTATAGTTATGAAAAAGTATATTTTTGAGTGTGAGATAATATACATTTTCAAACCACTAGAGGCCCGGTGCATGAAAATTCATGCACTAGAGGGGGATCCCTCAGCCCGGCCTGCCCCCTCTCACAATCTGGGAGCCCTCAAGGGTGGGAGGCGACCTGGTGATCAGGGGAAGGCGACACCCCCATCACACCTCTGCTACTGCCACTGCCAGCAGCTCAAGCCTCAGCCGGCCCTGGTTACCTGAGCCTCAGGCAGCCCTGGGTGGCTGGGAAGCTGCCATCTGAGGCTAGCCTGCACCTTGGGCCGGCCTTGGAAGGCTGGGCAGTAGACATCTGAGGCTTACCTGTGCCTTGGACCAGCCCTGGGCGGCTAGGGGGCTGAGGGGACTGGAGGACTCCAGAGGCATGCCACACACCTGCCGCCCCAGCAGGGCTGAGGGGACTGGGTGCTGCCATCTTGTGGCTGTGGGCACCGCCATCTGTGAGGGCGTAGAGTCAATTAGCATATTCCCTCCTTATTGGCTGTGGGCACTGCCATCTTTGAGGGCAGAGCAATCAATTAGCATATTCCTTCCTTATTGGCTGTGGGTGCTGCCATCTTTGCGATGGCATGAGGGTCAATTAGCATATTCCCTCTTTATTAGATAGAATATTATCTCAAGATTTTGAACAGTAACAACTGATCTCCTGTGTATGTGTGTGTGTGTGTGTGTGTGTGTGTGTGTGTGTATACATGTATGTTGAAATCATAAGACCGGCTTCCTTTAAAAAGCCCCTGAAATGGATACATCTTAATTCAGTCTGATTTTTGTTTAATTAATGTAGATTAGTGGGACTTCGCATTTTTTAAATATCAACATATCTTTTTTTTGTAATAAATTACCCCAGTACTGGGAAAATTGAAGCTTCTGTGTATATAACATGTAAATATTTAGCAGAAATCATTTTTGACACACACATAAATCAGTGCTAGAACAGTTACTCTTCTCAAAGTAAATACTGAGGGAAAAGATAAATTATTAGCCTTGTGCCTGCTGTTGTCATGGGAGAACATGGAGGACCTCACTATAATAAATAGACAAGTCTTTCTTGTAAACCCACATGATCTCAGACATTTATAAAAATAGAAATTACTGTTGATAAATACTCTTGACTTGGAATGCCCAGAGACATCCTGCTGAGGATTTTTTTTTCCCTCAAAGTCGTTACTAAATCCTAATATTCAAGGACAGTTCTAAGGAAAAACTAGAGAAGAGAGAGAAGAGCTGATGGGACTGGAGTGTTGAAAGTCAAAGTATTTATGTAAAGGACGTGTTCATTGTTACTAAGAATAGAGTGTCGTTAGTGCATTTTTCTTACCTGGCTGGAGTTCTGCCAGCCTTTCAAAAATGCCAAGGGCATCTGCCAGGGATTCAGTGAAATTCATTGATTTGATGCTATAGACTCAGTAACACCAAAACTATCTAACTCAGAGCTATTTAATGAAGCATTAGCTAAGGCAGGTCCTTAAAGCAAAACTATCAGCCACATGCTGCCTATCAAATTATCCTCTTACTTTATTTCTTACTAGAGGCCTGGTGCATGAAATTTGTGCACGAGGGGGTGTCCCTCAGCCCGGCCTGCACCCTCTCCAATCCAGGACCTCTCGGGGGATGTCTGGCAGTCAGACATCTCTCTCACAATCCGGGACCACTGGCTCCTAACCACTCACCTGCCTGCCTGCCTAATGCCCCCAACTGCCCTCCCCTGCAGGCCTGGTCACCCCCAACTGCCCTCCCCTGCCAGCCTGATCTCCCCCCTAACTGCTCTCCTCTGCTGGCTTGATTGCCCCTAACTACCTCTGCCTTGGCCCCCACCACCATGGCTTTGTCTGGAAGGAAGTTGGATGTCTGGAAGATGACAGGCTGACATGGTCTAATTAGCATATTACCCTTTTATTAGTATAGATGATTCTGAAAGGCTTTGAATTTTTGTTGCTGTTTTGACAACTTACTTTAAAAACATAATAGCTCAATAAAATTTAAAAAAATAAAAAGAGAAAAGCAACAAAACAAAACATAATAGCTCTAAAAATATCTGTCCTTAAAACTGCTTATGGAATTGCAGTTGATACTTAAGTTAGGGTGGTACAGGTTTGCTTCCATATTAGAAGGGAGAGATTTTCAAAGAAAAGTTTTCCTGCATCAAACCTAACCTGAAACAAGTACGGACTCTTCAGCAGCAGGTACTTTTGCTGTTCAGACAATAAGAGACTAATCTTATGGTTCATGTGCCATATGTGTTGGGCACCCTTGGGGTATGTTTCCTGAGGAAAACTGAAAGGGTGTGCTTTCCACTAGCAGTGTTACAGTGAACCAATGAATTCCATGAGGGCAGGAATGTGCTTGTTCACTTGTAGGTAAGCAAGACCCAAAGCTCTGTTGGCACATGGTTTGTGTACAATCAACTAATGAATTATAAATTTTAGATACTTTGAAGTTCCCTGTAAAAATAGTGATTATATTACAAGTGTAAAGTTTTCAGTTAGATTGTGCCATGATTCCACAGCTACTGGTTTGAGACAAAGATCAAAAGTGTCCATAGCAGGACCTTTGAAGATAGGATTCACCTTTCATCTTGACATCAGTGCACATTAATTCCTAATCCACCCACCACACCCAGAAAGATATTTTCAAATTATTTTTACTTTGTGATTGATTTGAAGTAAATCAAAGAGCCGTTTTACTTGTTTCATAACAATATTGCCTAACATTCACTAGTGACTCAGCCTATACCTGGGTTTGAGTAATGAAGGCAGTAAGTATAAACATACACTATAATTGGCACTTCATTAAAGCAATGTTAAGGATATGTTGAGGGCTAAGACCATCCAGAGAAAATTCTCATAAATATGTAGATTAGGACAGAAGTCAATGCTTCTAGAAATCTCTTTATTCTTCTAAACCCGTGGTTGGCAAACTGCGGCTCGCGAGCCATATGCGGCTCTTTGGCCCCTTGAGTGTGGCTCTTCCACAAAATACCACAGCCTGGGCGTGTCTATTTTGAAGAAGTGGCGTTAGAAGAAGTTTAAGTTTAAAAAATTTGGCTCTCAAAAGAAATTTCAATCGTTGTACTGTTGATATTTGGCTCTGTTGACTAATGAGTTTGCCGACCACTATTCTAAACCATTTTCCAAAAAGAAAATAAGGACCTGCAGAGAGCCATCCCCAGATAGAGCAGCTTTACTGGCCATTTCAAAATAAAAGGCCCTCTTGAGTATCACCTCTGCCCTCTTTCATCAGCCTGTGGTCCAGCATCCATGTGTCCTTATCTGTACCTCCTGAGGCCTCCATAATGTTGACAGCCAGTGCAGACCCAGACTTCCCCAGGGTTCTCTCCAAACTCCATTCACTTCCTCACCCTCCACCCCAATGACTTATCCTAGGCTCCCCTGTCTACTTCTAATACTCTATGTAAGCAAAAGCTAGAAGAAGGTAAGAGTAAAACTTCTTGGAAATAATTTACTTGCTTCTTCCTCTATTCCCAGTTTTTCCCTGAATGGTCCCAAGTCAAATACCTCCATTACCAAAAATAACCAACAAATTTGTATTTTAGTTATTTTTAAAAAACTCAAACTCAACATACCTATGCTTTTTAAACCACTTTAATGAAGTATGGTTAATGTACAAACAATTGTATGTATTTAATGTGTACAGCTTGATGGGTATAAACTTGTGAAATAATTTATGCCATAAACATATTCATTACCTCTAAAGATTTCTTCCTATCTTCCTTGTTTATTATTATTATTATTATTATTATTATTATTATTATTATTACTTGAGCAGACAGAAGTATGGTAGTTGCCAGGGATGGGAGGCAGGGAAATACAGGGAAGTATTAGTCAAAAGGAACAAAGTTTCAGTTATGCAATACGAAAAATCCCTGGAGATCTACTGTACAGCATACCTGTAGTTAATAGTACTGTATCTATACTTAAAAAGTTTGATGAAAGGGTAGCTGTGATGTTAAGTGTTCTTACCACATATGAAAAAAAAAAACAAACCTGATTTTTATTTACTCTTTTGAACAGCTCTGCCATGATTTTTAAGTGAGCAAACTGAAATGAATAACACTAGAATTGTTTGTCTTAAATAATGCTAAGAAATGTTGGCTCATTTTTATTCTCTTTTATTTGGTCCTTCCTTCGAGAAAAATGTGTACTAATTTAGACAGGGAATTGGATCCACAGAGGAAATGCATAAGGATGCTGAGGGAAAAACGAGCCAGGCACTTGGATTAGTTTAGCAAAATCTAGAAAATCTGTGGTGTGGGAAAACTAACAAGCAAAGAAAAACACATGCTCTAAATATTTTGCAAGTTTAAGAGCCAGTTGTTGACTGTAAAGGACTCAGTCTTGGTAAGTCTCCAAGCTTCTCTGCTTTCCATTTCTTGAGAACAAATTATTTTTAAGGATGAATTTAAAAACTCTGACATCATGTTGTTGTTTTTTTATAATCTAATATCATAATCTTAGTCTACATATTATTAATAATGCACATTTTCTATGGAATATTTTCCATGTATCATAAAGTATTGACTTTCTTGAACTTTCTAATATTATAAATTATATATTTCATTTTTTTTATGAATACTTTTAGTCTTACATATGAAATTCTTCATTCCTATTGTCGGGATAGCTGACTGACCCCATTAGTTTTCTTTGAATGGAGACAATTATCTTTACACTAGAGGCCTGGTGCACGAAATTTGTGCACGGGGTGGGGAGGGTTCCTCAGCCCGGCCTGCACCCTCTCACAATCCAGGATCCCTCAGGGGATGTCCAACTGCCTGACATCATCCCTCTCGCAATCCAGGACTGCTGGCTCCTAACCGCTCACCTGCCTCCCTGTCTGATCGCCCCTAATACCTCTGCCTGCCTACCTGATCTCCCCTAACCGCTTGCCTGCCTGCCTGATTGCTCCTAACCACTTGCCTGCCTGCCTGATCGCCCATAACTGCTCGCCTTCCTGCCTAATCGCCCCTAACCACTGCAGCGGCTTTGTCCAGAAGGACGTACAGAATGATGTTTGCAAGGTCGTTTCGCTGTCCGGTCTAAGTAGCACATTATGCTTTTATTATTATGGATCTGAGAGAGAAAGAGAGCACAGGTCCATCTGTGGCATTAAACTCTTTCTCCATTGTGCTAGACCTTCTATTTGCTCTTCAGATCCACACTCCATTTTTCTCCTTCTGCTCAGAATGAACTACATCAAAAGATCACTTGCCTTCTGATTTCAATTTCATTTGAATGGAGGACACCAGCAGAAGAAAGAGTGGAAAGAGAATAGGGTCAAGGATTTAATGCCTATCTTCCCCTTCTCTCCCAGGAGGATCACCTTGGAGACTGGCTACATCCTTCAACTAAAGGAGTCATAGTTAATGTCAGGCCACCCTCTTCATAAAATTCTCTCTTCTTCTTCTTCTTCTTCTTCTTCTTCTTCTTCTTCTTCTTCTTCTTCTTCTTCTTCTTCTTCTTCTTCTCTCTCTCTCTCCTCTCTTTCTCTTTCTCTCCCCTTCTCCCCACCCCATGATCTTACCATCTTCATAGCCCTGGGATCCTTGCATTCTCTCAGTTTCCTTATACCTAAATAATATCTTTGAAAGTCCTTTACTAAACTTGCTTCTTCCCTAGTTCTCCAACCACTACTCTTCTTCTAACTATAAGTAAGAACATTTTATTTATTAAAACAGTAATCTATCTCCTCTGCCTTTATGTCCTCACTGTCCATCACTTCACTGACCCTGCTATTATTGAAGCCACTGGTTGGTTGGCATCCACAAGCTGGATCTTTTAGAAATAGTCTTCCTTAAATTACTCGTGCCCTTCAAAGCCCTGGAGAATATTACTTATGCTTTCTTACTCAAATAATGTTTTAGGTTCAGCTTCTGCCATATCACTTTCTCATTTAACTCCTTAAAAGCCCTATTTGATACTCTGAACTTAAATCTCCAAGTCTCTGTGTTTGCTTCTCTAATTCTATATGATTTTAACAATAATTATGGTTTCAACTACCACTTAAATGGTGAAGATTCCTATATCTATAATTCAGATCCTTGCTAATTCAAGGCTCACATACCCAACAGATTCATTATCAGATCAAATCTGAGGTCCCTTGGGTACCTCAAAATAAACATGTCCATGTATTAGCCCACCTTTATCTCAAACTTATCTCCTCTCCTGAATTAATGTATATTAAAACCATCACCGTCTGCCTGGGCACAGCAGACAAGAATAGTGGACTCTGGGCTGTGTCATCAGATCCCCCCTTTAAGCCCATGGCATGCATTTCCCCAGTTGCTACAGGAATGCTGACGGCCTACTGATGAATCCATCTCTAGAAAGTGTCCTTAGCTAAAGGGAGCTCCTTTGTCCTGGGTCATATCCCTTTCTTGGGAGGATCTAGTGATTGTTAAATATGGAGGAACTAAGTCTCATGCTCCTTGCCTCTGTTGGGGAAACTCTGATTGGCTAACCCAGCTCCAGATCTGCATGTAGGATAAGGGAAGCCCTCCACTGCAAGTACATCACAGCTCAACTTTTCACTCAGCCCACGTCTGCTTTCCTCAACCACTTACAAGGGTTATTCCTGCCAGCACTCCCCCAGAAACTCCCTGCACACAATCGCTGCCTCAGCGTCTGTTTCCTGGGACTTACCCTAAATAGCAGGAACTCAGGGTCAGCCTTGCTGACTCTCTCTTCCTTATCTCCTTCCTCCAATGGGCTGCACAGTCTATGAATTCTCTCCTCTAAATAATCACCTATTCTTTAAGTCTCTATTACCACTGCCTTAGTTTAGGTCTCCAGCATGCATTATCAGGGTTACCACAATTATCTGCTAATGGTCTACCTGACTAGCTTTTCTTCCTCCATCTTATCCCCATTCTGATACCAAAACAATCTTTACAAATCATAAATTCCATTACGTCACTCTCTAGTTAAATTCCATCAGATCCTTGGCAATGAATTTAAACTCTTCAAAGTTGAATTCCTGCCTGTGTCTCCAGCCTCAAACACGTCTGCATCTCTTACTACCTTTACCGCTACTTCCATTATTGCTAATATTGCTGTTGCTGCTGCTGCTCCTCTTACCCCTCACACATACATGCTCATGTACTTTTAAAAAGAAGTTCATGATTTTAAAAAGAATTCTTATTGCTTCATTCTCCCAAATAGCACATGCTGCTTTATGCCTCACTGTCTTTGGAAATTCTAGTTCTTCTCATTGGTGTGTCTCCTCTAGCTCTCAAATTAATATGCAGACCTTACTAAAATGCAGATTTTGATTCAGTAGATCTGGACTGCAAAGCTAATGCTACTAGTCTGGGGACCACATTGGAGCAGCAAGGTCCAAGTTAACTCCTGCCCATTTGTCAGAAAGCAGACATGGAGACTTACTCTTATGTAGTGGTGGCATCTGAGTAGGAGCCTTTACCTGATGCCATGCCTTACTAAATACTATTCACATTCTCCTATAGTCCATTAACACAGACCTTGCCCAGCCATAGGGGAATAAAATATATCTAGAGTCTGTAGGGTACTTCTCTGTAACTGGTCACAGTTATTATTCACCCTGGTGGCAACCTCACTCATGGTCAATTATTTTACAACTAGAGGCCTGGTACAGGAAAATGCATGCACTGGAGGGAGTGTTCCCTCAGCCTGGCTTGCCCCCTCTCACAGTCCAGGAGCCCTCAGGGGCGGGAAGTGACCTGGCGATCAGGGGAAGGCAATGCCCCCATCACACCTCTGCTGCTGCCACTGCCGGCAGCACAAGCCTCAGCCAGCCCTGGATACCTGAGCCCCGGGCAGCTCTAGATGACTGGGCAGCCACCATCTGAGGCTTGCCTGTGCCTCGGGTGGGCCCTGGGTGGCTGGGCAGCTGATATCCAAGGCTTGCCTGCATCTCAGGCATCGGCTGGGCAGCTGCCATCCGAGGCTTACCTGCGCCTTGTGGGGGCTGAGGGTGGGTCTGGCCACACCGTGCGCCTGCCACCTCCTCGGCTGGGCTGAAAGGACTGTGGGACTCTGGCGGCAGGCGTGCCTGCCACACCCCCCATGCCCGGCAGGGCTGAAAGGACTGGGGGACTCCAGCGGGGCTGAGGGGACTGGGCACCACCATCTTGTGGCTGTAGGTGCTGCCATCTTTGTGATGGTGTGATGGTCAATTTGCATATCCCCTCTTTATTAGATAGGATGGCAGTTGTCCCTAAGATATTATCCACCCTATTTACCAGTCTCACAAATGCCCCTGGTGACAAAAAACAATCAATATTCAAGCAAAAACAAGTTGACTGAGGGTAACGGAAACTGTAGATAAGGGGATACTACTGTACAACTCTGCCATATGACCCTAGACATACCCTTGACAGGAGCCAAATGAAGGGGGAACTTCACTTGGAGGGTAAGGAGTTTCTGGCCACTCTCTTTGTATTTACACCAGGGTCACATCTGAATTGCCAGTGTTCTCCTTGACAGTTGCCCTCCTTGGAACATGTTTTCACTGGAGATGCTGTCTGCTCTCACTACCACTGCCCCTACCACCTTATATACCACCACTTTCTCTACTGGGCTAAGCCTAGGTAGCTTTCTCTATACACCAGTAAGAACCCAAGCACAAACTGATTTTTTCCTGCTCTACTGAGGTATAATTAACTAATAAAATTGTGCAAATTTAAGGTGTACAATGTGATAATTGTATATATGTATCTATTGTGAAATGATTAACAATAGTTAGTGAACACATCCATTACCTCAAAATGTCACCTGTTTTTCTTTGTATGTAGAACATTTAAGACTACTGTCTTAGTCCATCTTAAGTATATAATATTGTATTGTCTAAAATAATCATCATGCTGTACATTACATCCTCAGAACTTATTCATCTTGTAGCTGCAATTTAGACTATTTGACCCATTTCTCCTCATTTCCCTCACTCCCCCATCCTCTGGCAATCACCACTTGACTCTGATTCTGAGTTTGACTCATAGATTCCACATACAAGTAAAACCATACACTATTTGTCTTTCTCGGTCTGACTTAATCATACAGGATTTGTACACCACATTCAGCATTGGTGGACACTTAGGCTGTTCCCATGTCTCAGCTATTGTGAATAACACTGCAGTGATCAGGGGGTGCAGATATCCCTTTGAGACAGTGATTTTGTTTCCTTGTGATGTATACCCTTATGTCTTTTGTTTTTAAAGAAGACATGCAAATGGCTAGCAGGTATATAAAAAGGTGCTCAACACCACTAATTATCAGGGAAACCCAAATCAAAATCCCAATGAGATATCACATTATACCTGTCAGAATGGCTACTATAAAAAAGACAACACATAGTAAATGCTGGTGAGGATGTGGAGAAAAGAAAGCCCTTATGTTCTTTAGAAATGCAAATTGGTACAGCCATTAAAGACAAACGTAAGTTCAAAATAAAAGTTCAAAACATTCAAAATAAAACTACCAAATAGATTCTTTCCCTCCCGTGTTTGTTCTGCTAATTCCAGAAATCTTGCTAGGTTTACTAATTTTGGGGTCTGAATTTTTTTTAATTCAAAGTTCTACTTAATTTCTTCTATACCTATAATTTCACCTGGGAACTTCATAGAACCTGGAAACAAGTGTGTTTATTGTCCATCCATCTCCACCTCTATTTACCAAAACAAAAGAAGCTAAATAGTTCACTGATACAATGGAAGAAAGAAGACCTCTCAGATGTCAAGACAAACCAGGGTAGCTTTCCTGGGTTTGTAAAATGTGAGGGTAGCTGTGCTGCATCTCAAGGATTAACAAAGTGAAAGGGATCTCAGTAAATCTGCTCAGCTCCTAAAATCTTCATCCCTCACTGGGCATTGTCTGATGTATGAAGTAATAAACAGCTGCTTGGATCACTGGCACCATTTATTAGGTACAAATCCACAGTGGGAGGTCCATTTTCTCCTTCACCTGTGGGGCCACATTGTACCTACCCTCTTTGACTCTCTGGACTCCTGACTTGACTGGTGGATTTTACTTAATATTATAACCTTGCCACCCTCCCTCCCAACACTCTTTAAGGCCCCTTAAATTTAATATCTATAGAAAATGCCCTTCTCTGCCACCACCTTAGAAAATGTATAGGCTCGCAAGCACACAGACATACACACACTTTATACAAATATAGCTAACACACTTCATACACACACAGCACATAATACATAAACAACAAAAATATTTTTACAGCTCCTCTGACTAGAAAGTGAAGTTTTTGTTCAATTCCATGGGTAGAAATATTTACCCCTAAGTCCTTCTTTCCATTGACAAACGAAAATAATATGTCAGAATCAGCTAGTAGACAACTTCTGTGTGGAAATTCAGATATATCATGCTTAACTTTTACTTGATTTAAAAATCATAGCCACTAGAACCACTTTGGTTGATAAATCTGTTTATTGACTGTGTCATGGTAGAAAAAAACACCGTTCTATTTTCTAATTCTGAAATTCTAAAACAATCAATTAAACCTCTCAGAATCCATTTTCCTAATTGCAAAAAGGAGCTAAACATTTTACTCTCTAGTGTTGCTTAATAATAGGAGTTATTGAAGCATTGGAGTTTGAGTCAGATACATCGTTTTAGTCTTAATTCTGTCATTAACTAATTAGTTAGCATTGATTAAGTTATTTCCTGTCTCTAGGCCTCAGTTACCAATCAATCTGTGGATA
Organism: Cnephaeus nilssonii; assembly: GCF_951640355.1. Classification (NCBI taxonomy): domain Eukaryota; kingdom Metazoa; phylum Chordata; class Mammalia; order Chiroptera; family Vespertilionidae; genus Cnephaeus; species Cnephaeus nilssonii. The sequence continues at coordinate 14,995,906 of NC_137079.1, forward strand.
CATACATACTAGTCTAATCATTATCAGACTAGACATTTTATGGTTCATTTTATAATCTGTATCCTTTGAGAAAAAAAGCTATGAAATCATTCTGACATACAAAAGGGCATACATAGTAAGATCATAAACAACCATATACTTAAAGCATATACTCAATCATATACTCAACTGTTATAAATACAGCTGGAACCTCCTGTACACCTTCCCTAAATACATTTCCCTACTTCCATCACAAAGTTGCCTCTATATGAATGTAGTGTTTATCGCTCCTAAGCATTTCTTTGTCCTTTACTACATATGTAGGAATCCTAAGACATACATATTATAACCTTTAAGGTTATTAAACTTCCTATGGAGCATAGTAAACTGGTAAATTCCTCAACAACTTGCTGTTTCCCTTTCAGCATATTTGTGAGACCCATCCAAGAGCATATATTACTTCTTATTGGTTCATCTCTCACTGATATTTCTATTATCTTTGGTGGTCATACCTCAATTTATACACTCAGCCTATTGATTACATTTTATTTTTCTGGTTATCTGTTAAAACTCGCAATGCTACTATGATCATTGTTGTAAGAGTCTCCTTAATCTGCTGGATATACATTTAGAAATGGAATTGCTGAGACCTAACTTACACATCTCAAATCTAGCAGATAATAACACACTGCTCTCTAGCACGGCTAAAACCATATTCTTCATAAGTGAAAAGAAGTCCTGTTGCCACATATCCTCACTAGTATTTGTTATTGTTGGACTATTGAGATTTTTCCCAGTATGAGGGCTGAGAAATGGTATTTCTTTGTGACTTTAATTTGCATTTCCCTGATTTCCAGTGAGGTTGAGCATTTTTTTATGTGTTTTTTGGCCATTCATGTTTCCTCTTCTGTGAATTGCCTTTTCATATCTTTTTCTATTTTTCTACTTGGTTGTTTTCTTTTTCATTTTGATTTGTAGCTTGAAAAATCTATTTTGAATACTAATCTTTGTTAATTTTTTGCATTCCAAATAACTTCCCCCAGACTGTCTCAGTCTTTTCATATTTTGTGTCTTTTGCTACCAGACATTTTTCGTTTTAACAGTCAAATTTATTCATCATTTTCTTGAGCATTTTGCTTTGTTTCTCTTAAGAAATCCTTTCCTCACCCCAAAATTCTACAAAATTTCTCTTTTCTTTTAATCTAAATGATTTAAATATTTTCTTTTATTTTTCTCTCTTATTTTTCCTTTTTATTTGGAATGCCAAACTTGTCATCTGTAAAGTTTATATATGTGTGTGAGTCAATTCTTTGGCTCCTTATAAATAGTATTTCTGTACTATTGGCTATTTTTCTGTTTTTGCTTCCTATGTCTATACAACAGGAAAAATGCACCCATTAGGTTTTTCTTAAAAGAAATTTCTTGCCTCTTTTGGATTCTGATATTTTATGAATTTTTAGACTCATCCTGTTAAATGCCAATCAAATCCTCTCAATATTTTTATTAGAATTGTATTATTTTATAGACAGAATTGGTAAAAATAATTGACATTATTGTTTTATTAATTATTCTTCTTTATGAAGATAGAATGTCTCTATTACTTTTAAGTTGTTCATAAATATTTATTTTATAAAACATTTTTTAGTAAAATATTATACTTTCTTCCAGGTAGTTTATCTGATGTTATGATTAATAGATTCCTAGGTACTTTATACATTTTGTTGTTAATGTGAATCATTTATTTTGAAGTTTATATTTTTAAAATGTTTTTCCAGGAATTATTTTTGTAGCTTATGTATCTAGCAAATTTGATACATACTCAAATACATATGTCATAATTATATTCCATTTTTCAATTTCTATTATTTATTTGTGCCTTTTGTTTTTTCCCCAAAAAAATCTTCCACATTTGATAATTTTATTAGTCTCTTTAAAGAATCAACTTAGGCTTTGCTGATCTTCTATATTGTATTTTTTTTCTATTTCATTAATTTCACACTTACTTTTATTACCATATTTTTCTAACATCTTCAAGTCTATTTTGTTTATTATAATTTCTTTGCTTGAATATTTATGTCACTAATTTTGAGCTAGTCTTTTTTTCAAAGTTTTGCAATGATGGAAATGTATTATCTAAATATTACTAGCTGTAATATGTAATAATTTATTATTATTTAATCATAAGTATATAAGTAAACATATTTACAAAATAACATTTTGTTGGTGAATAGTTTGAGAATGTGCCTTTTCTTTTTCTGGATATGTCCATTTGATAAGCATGTTCATTGTTATTTAAATCTTCTTTATGAATTTTTATTTGTACTTTATTAATTTTTGGGAGGTGTATATTAAAATTTCTCCCTAAATAATTTTTAATTTTTTCTTACAGTTCTAATAGGTTCTACTCATAAATATTTATTATATGTTAGCTAGTTTCTAGTTTATAATTGTTACATTTCTTAGTGAGGTTGAGCCATTTGTGATTATGCAATAATCCTTTTAATACCCATTGTTCATTTTGCACTAACAACTGTTTCCTTACAATAGTACAGTCACTTCAGTTTTCATTTGTTAGTATTTGTCTGGTTTATCATTATCCTTTTACTACCACCCTTTCTTCGTTCTTTAGTTTTAGATGTACCTTAAGCTTATGGATAGACCTGACGTATTCACTCTAATGATCTCTCATAATTGAGAAATTAAATCCATTTATACTTACAGAGATTGTTGACATTTTGGCATTAATTTCTACTGTCTCATATCTAGCTAATTTTTTCCTCTGTTCTTCTTTACCTTTCCTGACATACTTTTTGTTGATTGGGCTTTTTAATTGTATTTTTCTTTATTCACTTAGAAACTCCATGTCCTCTTTTTCTTAATCCACTGCTCCTTTAGCCATAGAAGCTTTACCCACTCAATGTATAGCTTATCCAGATTTATATTACTTGTTTTATGTATGTATGTGTGCAAACTCAGGTATGCATTTGCCTTTTTAATTTTTATTTTATTCACTATATTTAGGTTGTTTTTTCTCACTGGGAGGGTTTTTCTTCCTTAGCAATCCATAACGTAGGTAGAAATAAAAATCTTGTGACTCAGTGATTGAACGTTGACCTATGAACTGGTCTGGTCATGGTTCAATTCCCCATCAGAGCACATGCCTGGGTTGCAGGCTCAATCCCCAGTGTGGGGCATTCAGGAGGCAACCAATCAATGATTCTCTCTCATTTCTCTCTCCCACTCTCCCTTTCTCTCTGAAATCAATAATATATATATATATATATTTTAAAAGAAAATCTCCACCATGTACTCCCTTTCCTGTTAACAGTCCCTTCAAAATCATCACTTGAATAATGTGGAAGATAGCCTTCATCTAGGGATAATGGAAATTTTTAATAATTATTAAAAGAGAGAAAAGAGAAACTCATTGCTGATATCAATAATCATAGTTTATGTAAAGGAATAGTTCTCTAAAATATGTTCTACTCAATGTTTGCCAATAGTGATCACAATATCTTCTTGTAGACCCTAATTCTCAACAGTCAACAATGGAGTGTCCTATGATCCTTTTAAGTGTTTTCCATCTCTCACTTATGTTATATGGAGAAACAGGTAGAGTGGTTGTATGTATTTCTCTGAAAAATCACTTTTAGAAACTGTCATTAAATGTCAGGGCATAGATTGTGACATTTTCTCCACTTTGCCACACCTACAGTATGTCAACCCCCTACTATCATCCAACAGTTGGAAATCTGTTCTTGAAGAGCTGACAATGGGGACAGATACAGTTAGCTACCACCAAAGTGTCATTTGTCGTTGCTTGGAGGAGAGCCATCTAACTCACTCTAGACTGTGAAATGAGAAAAAGCCATGTTTATATTAATCCACTGAGATTTGGCAGTATTTTGAAACTATCAGTTGTCTAACCTGGCTTATACAGTGACACACTCTTTCAACAGCCACCTTGTACCTCAAATCTCCAAAAAACATTGTCATTGCTGGCTGCTTTTATGCTAAATATCTCCACATACTAGGAATACTAGTGGAGATGTGTTTTCAGTGAAATATTTTATATTATTTTAGCTTTTTAATTTATATTCTTTCGGTGAAATTCCTTCAAGCTAAACATATCTTTTTTTAGGACAAAGCTATGTTTAGAGTCAGACGTATTTTTTAGTTTATTTGTATATTGAGGAAAGAAACTTTCCTGGTTCCATTACCTTGCCCTGAGTTATCAATAGATTAAATTAAATTATTTTCAATGTGTAAGTAAAGCCAATTTCATTATTTTAAGTGGTACTTAATATGTATCTAAGTGTTCAATCATTTATATTATCTTAAGGCATTAGATAAAAGTGCTTAAAAATGTAAGGGAAGGCTATGTAAGAGATCAACTTTAAAATATCTAGTCCAATAACTAATTTTACTTCTTAACAGCTAGATAAAAATTAGCTTCACTTTAAATAAATGCATGAAAAATGTCCTACTTATCTAACTATAGTCTAATTATTCTGTAATTAGAATTTTAGGTGAATGCAGAAAGAAACAAATATTTTTTTAAAAAAGTAATGATTTAGTCCATTAAGCTCCTGATGCAGACCTTCCATTTAAGAGCTCTTGATATTCTAACAAGGAATGAGTGAGCTTTTTCCTGCCCTGAGCTAGGTAAGTGTACAACTTACACCACATATTTCTCCAAAGGAAACTGTTTACCTCCGTACCAAGGTCATGATTAGAAACTCTATATTCCTACCAAATTTGAGCTCAGTTTTACAATATTAGGATGTAAAATCCATAGCACTTAATTCCACAATACTTTGTAGGTAAAACTGCACAGATGGAACTTGTGCTAGTTTTTTAGAAATCCTGTTTTTAATAGCGAACAAAAGCATTGAGTTCAGTTAGCCTATTAATACACCAAATTGCTAACACATCTAGATGATTACTTGCATGTACAATAAGAGAATGTCAATGGAAAGCCATACGTTTTTCAGACAGAACATCCATACCCTTGGAAACATGTAGATCATAGTTTTTGTTATGCTATAATGGCTATGATATATCCATAAATTATAATAAATAGTAATAAAAATGTATAAATAGCTGGGCATAAATTATATATTATTATATAAAATATTTATATGTATAATAACTTATGTTATATGTATATTATCCTATATAATAAAGAGGTAATATGCTAATTGACCATCACACCCTCACAAGATGGCAGCACCCATAGCCACAAGATGGCGGTGCCCGTCCCCTCAGCCCCGCTGGCAGTGAATTTTCATGCGACCATTACCTTTTTAAAAAATCCTTACCCAAGGATATGATTATTTCTTTTAGATTATCTGTTCTCGGGGAGCAGGCCTAAGCCAGCAGGTGGGCATCCCCCAAGGGTCCCAGACTGTGAGAGGGCACAGGCTGGATTGAGGGACACCTACCCCCCCCCCCATGTGCATGAATTTTCATGCACTGGGCCACTAGTTACTAATATAATTACTAATATAGCCTTGCATATTTAAAGAACTTCAAAATGCATATTGTGTATGCTTACTTTTCTTTATTCATTCAACATTTTAAACAAAAGAGCACTAAAATTAATCAAGATTTGTCTATGCCCATGTTAGAATATTAGGATTAAAAGCAAAACTTTGCATTCACTCTTCTATCTTGGAGTTTTCTAAATATGCCCCTCTAGAGCCTCAATATATAAAATAAGATTATTTTCAAGCATAATATCTCTTTTCTGCCTGTTTACATTCATGACAAAGCAAATGTCATTTGTCCCTTTCCTCCAATACCAACTTGGCCCTCTCTACCTGAGGGCTGGCGGGGTAGAGGGACAAGCATTCAAAGTAGGGAGAATAACTGGATAATAAGTAAAGAACCAAGGATATTTTTAAGACATGGGGGTTGGGGTAAAGGAAATAAAATTATAATATGCAGATAACTCTTTAAATCCATTTTTTAAAACATCACTAATCCTGTGGCTTAGTCCAGAAGGGGCAAAGAAGATAATCAGCATAATAGGCTTTATTTTAACCTTTGGACACAGAGGGCTTCTACCAAAGCCAGCACCACACCGTGTGGAAAGGGCTCTGATGTTCTTTCTCGTGAAGGAAAGATAAAGACACAATAAAACTGGCTATAATTCTGAAACACGTTAGAATAAAAATGCTGTGAAATGCAAATTGTCATTCCTAGTTTCTCTGCACTCAGACAAAAGGGTTTGTCAGGTGTAAAATGAGGCTTCTGCCAGGTGGATGCATTACTGCTTTGTCATCTGGGACCCTGTCTTGCTTATGAAGTCCTTTACCTTTTCTATCACACTGCATGCTGCATCAGAAGTTAGAGGGACAGCTGCTAACCATGCCAAAAGGTTTTCCATTTTCAAGGAAAAAGGATTATTTTAAGAATTCAATTTTCTCTAACAGAAAACAGTCTACCTACAAAATGGAGTAAGATGATTTAATTAACATCTAACTATACCTTGGCCCCTAATGGATCCAGTGTTTGTTAACCAGAGTTAAATTCAGAAAATTCTGCTGCCAGATTAAACCTCCCTAAAGGAGCAGAAAGAAAATATATGTATGTAATCCATTTATACCAAGAGAAATGACCTGGGGCAGTAATGTTATTTTCTATTAAGGGAATCAGGAAAGTGGATGGAAACCAGTTAGACAGTAATTTAATATAAGCACAACACAGAACTCAGAAAGGAACAAATTTATTCCTTTACTGAAGAATAGTCAAATGGTATCTTGTATTTGATCTGAGAAAATAACTTTCAAAGCCTGGATTGTAGTTATTTTATGAATATTACTGCAAAGGTCATTGAGAAGTACTTTCCAAAACCAATGTAAAGGACATACTTCCTCTTCAGTGGTTAGAAAAGTTGTTAGAAAGCCATCATCTGAACTTTCATTTTTACATTAAAAAAAAAAAAGCAACTAAATGAGGTTAGCGAGTTTTACTAAGAATCAAATATCTGTGCAATGCAGTAATAAACATTAGATCCCAGGATAAAAAGTCTCCAGAAAGACTTTTTAGATATTTACATTACATATTTATATTAAAATTTTCTTATCAGAAATCATGTGTCATAAATTTGATGATTCAAAAACAACACATACATCCATCTTATATAATAAAAGGGTAATATGCAAATTGACCCTAATGGCAGAATGACCAGGAATGACCAGGAACGACCAGTCGCTATGATGCACACTGACCACCAGGGGCAGACGCTCAATGCAGGAGCTGCCCCCTGGTGGTCAGTGTGATCCCACAGGGGGAGCTCCGTTCAGCCATAAGCTGGGCTGACGGCTGTGAATGCAGCGGCGGTGGTGGGAGCCACTCCTGCTTCCTCCACAGCGCAAAGGATGTCCGAATGATGGCTCCCAGGCTGCCAGAGGGATGTCTGACTGCCAGCTTAGGCCTGATCCCCAATGGAGCGGTCCTACACTGGAGGTGGACATCCCCTTAGGGATCCCAGACTGCAAGAGGGCACAGGCCAGGCCGAGAGACCCCCCTCAAGTGCACGAATTTTCGTGCACCAGGCCTCTAGTTTATATATAAAAGGTCTGTGTGTGTGCATGTGAGTTTAATGTTCCAAGGTCCTTCTGGACCTCCAGTCTATGCAATAGAGTTCCAAGCTCAAGAAGCATATCTCTGCGCCCCTACTCTGTTTTCTTCACTTGCAGCTCAGCACGGGGAGAAAGGACTAGCAAGCAATAACAGCAGCGAGGACCAGGTAGTAAAGCTGACAGAAAACCGGCTAAGTTCTAGTTAAAGAAGTATTATAGCATTTCTTACAGGTATTCAGATACCCCCAAAGCTCCTAATACTTCCATATTGAGACCTTATTGTGAGGAAAGTATGATGTTCTTTCAAACATTTATATTCATATTGTTTCCATTTGAAAACAAGGTATTATAAAAGTATACTTTTCAAATATATATATATATATATATATATATATATATATATATATATATATATATATATATTTAAATATGGAATTACCTAAAAATATTAAAAATGGAACTACCTATAACCCAGCTTTTCCACTTCTAGGAATTTATACAAAGAAACCAGACACACTAATTGGAAAGAATATATGCACCCCTATGTTTATTGCAGCATTATTGACAATAGCCAAGATTTGGAAGTAGCCCAAGTGTCCATCATAGATGACTGGATAAAAAAGCTGTGGTACATTTACATAATAGAATACAACTCAGCTGTAAAAAAAAAAAAAAAAAAAAAGGAAATCTTACCCTTTGCGGCAGCATAGATGGACCTGGAGAGTATTATGCTAAGTGAAACAAACCAGTCAGAGAAAGACAAGTACCATATTATTTTACTCATATGTGGACTCTAGTGAACTAACAAGTAAAATAGAGATAGACTCATAGATAGAGAGCAGACTGTCAGCTGTTGAGGGGGGGAGTTGAAGGATTGAGTGGGGCTGGGGGGAGTGAGAAAGAACTCATAGACACAGACAACTTTGAGGTAATTCCCGGGGAGAAGGATGGGTGGGGGGAGGTGGAGAAGGATATAGGGAGGATAAATGGTGATGGAATGAGATCTGACTTGGAGTGGTGAACACACAATGCAATGTACAGATGATGTGTTGTAGAATTGTGCATCTGAAATCTGTATAATTTGTTAACCTGTATAATTTATGTATTACAATAAATTCAATAAGAATAAAAAAATCAACAAAAAGAAATAAAAATTAAAGCAAGGTAAGAAGGTCATAATGAAGTGTATATTTGACATTTCTATTGATAGTTAAGGAAGATTCCATGGTTAAACTACCATTTGAATTGAGACCTAAATGCATAGAAACCCATCTGGGGAAGAATATTCTAGAAGGGTAATCAGCAGGTCCAGGTTCCTGAGGGAGTAGTGCCATTGACCCCTTTGAGGAATGGTAGGAAGGCCAGTCTGCCTAGAGTTCAAGGAGCAAGGGGGTCAGTGGAAGAGAAGGGGTAAGTGTTAAGTAAGGGCAAAGAGTTGGAATGAGGAGCCAGTCCTTTTCTAGGGTGTTGTAAAGAGATTATTTTATTCTGAATTAGGTTGGAAGTTATTAGAGAATTTTTCAAGATTACTTAGTATGGTGTAATTGGGGAATCTGGAGAATAACATGATCTGACTTGTGTTTTAAAAGGATCAGTCAGCCCTGGCAGGGTGTGGCTTAGTGGTTGAGCATCAACCTAAGAACCAGGAGGTCATGGTTCAATTCCCAGTCAGAGCACATGCCTGGGTTGTGGGCTCATTCCCCAGTGGGGGGCATGAAGGGGGCAGCCAATAGATGATTCTCTCTCCTCATTGATTTTTCTATCTCTTACTCTCCCTTCCTCTCTATGAAATCAATAAAAATATAGGTATTTTTAAAAAAGGATCAGACAGGCTGCTGTACACAGGACAGGTTGTAGGGCATCAGTGTTGAAAAGGGGAAGCTGGTTGGGAAGGTTATCTGATAGTTATGCTAGGGCAATCGTGGTCGCAGTGGTGAGAAGTTATTAGATTCTAGATAAGAAATTAAAAGAAATGGAGAGAATTGGGTGAAGAATGTGTCAGAATAAGTTGGGAGATCTGTGCCAAAGAGAAAAACATTTCTGGAAAATGCAACTCTCAGACATAATCAAACAATGCTATCTGATGTGTAACACAATCTGAGATGTGTGAGGTTGTATACAATTTTTGTGAAAATAGGATGCATAAGAAATCATAATATAAAAAAAAAATCTAACAGATAAAACTGTCCCGAGTTGAATAAGGTGGGCTCCAAAATAGTGAGCCTCCAGTGTCATCATTAACACTTGCAAGGCAGATACCACAGGGTTGTTTCAGTGGGCTTCCCTGTATCATAGGCCAGAGATGACACTGCTTGCAGTTAAGCCTTCTTATGGTTTTTCATCCCAATAGGGAAAAATTAGAAGACACAACTACACAATGGAAAAACTTCAAAGAAATGAAAGCTCCATCTTATTTTTATATAATCCTTGTTTCAAAATAGTCTCCATATCATAAACTCAGTGAACTATATGTCATTTCCCTCTACTGATGCATGAATACACCCACAGTAGATTGTACATACAAAACTAGGGTCAACAAATGGAGAATGGTTTCATTGTCTGCAATAGCAATCCCTTATTGGAAACAGTCCCTTGGGAATTCATTACTGAACACAAGTCCCACCCCTTGAAACTGCAATTGCCCTCACCCCTTTAAACTGCGGCCTCCCTCGCTCAGGATTACCAGACAAGACATTGCCAGTGAATCCATTTGCTCTCCTCTGCTTTAGACCAACCCAGGTGATTAACCAGGTAAAACTCTTACTTCTCCTTTTGTATTTAATGTCATATATAATGTCATTGTGATGCGAGAGGTTTGCATGTTAACATGTTTCTGAAAATATAGTCATCATACTTTATGCAAGAAATGAAATTCTGAAAGTAGATAAAAATGCATATGATTAAATGTGCATAGATACTTGAGATGCTTAGTGTTACTTTATGACATGGACTAAAATTGTATTCATCAAAAATTGTGTCATGCTTTCTTATGAAAATAGAAATTTTTAAACAAAATTGGTAATTGCAATGCTGTGTCATATAACTGGAAAGATGATTTCTGCTAAATAGGTCAAAGTGGAGATATTTGTTCAGTTTAAGGCAGATGATACTATTTGGGATTTGCATCTTCATTTTTGTTTCCATCTCCATTTTGTTATTGAATAATTTCAGTATAGAAAATATAAGATTTTCATTGCTTTTTGAAGTAATGTTTATGTATGTGTATAGTTATTTTGATTAGTAGAGATCATGTATAGTGTTCTTTTTATCATAAACTTTTAAATAAGACTTGATCAAAATTTATTAAATAAGTCATTTACCTTTTCTGACAATTAGCTAATGCACCAAATAGATCTGATCAAACCCAGAGAAGCATGTTATCAAGGTGATGTGGTCTAAAAGCATAGCCTTTTAAAAATGTAGAGATGCTTAATCAACAATGTTATCAATGAAATGAACAGTGGCCTTGAGGCTGAGAGTTAATTGAATGAACAGACAGCATGTTTTTTCTTACAACAACCTATAACACTAATGGACAAGCTAATTTTTTTCTTCCTTAAAGTAATTGCACAGTCATCCTTAATTTAAAATCACTTGCATTTGCTCAGTTGGCTGTTTTCAAACAGGGCAAAGGTCTTGAACACTTATACTGGGGAGACTTAAACTGTCAGTATGATGTAGAGTGTGGGATCTTTTAGCATAAGTAATTAAAATTTACTGTGTTTATTTTTTATGTTCTGTTGAATATTTTATCCATTATAGTTTGCAAAAAAAGGTAATATTACTACAAACTAATCTTATAAGCCGCAATAGTGATTTTATTATTTCTCAGTGACTTCTGTTTTGATAACATGTAGGGTATTCTGATAAAATAAGAAGAAGAAAATTAGTGATTCTCATTAAGCAAACTGTCTGGATTCATGAATTGTAGATATTAATTACTATTATAATATTGCCAAGACTCATAAACCAATGAACAATGTTAGAAACATTACATAGAAATGAGTGACAGTGAAACTCAGCATCCTAATGCCTGGATGAGAAAAACCAAGACCATATTTCCATTAGTGTCTCTACACACAAGAATAAATTATCACAAATTAAGCATTAGTATTCATGTTCTTAGTGTTTCTCACTACAATTTGCAGAGTAAGATAATTGTTTAAATTTTATTAAACAAAACTGTTCATTCTTTGAACAATTAAATGTATTCATTACCTTAAATTTAATTACCTTAAAAGTTAGCATGTTCACTTTATGTTATATTAACAGCAGTGTTATCAAAGGTATTGCCACCTAAAAACCTAAAGAAATATTAATTTCTGGTATCCTAAAATAAGTCTACAACCTAACAAAAATACATGTAGAAATTGTCTGATGACAAGTAGAAAATTATATAAACTACAGATGCTTTTATCTATACAAATTTTAAATATAAGGGAGAAGACAAAGTCTTTCCCCCAAAGCTTCATAGAATTGGAAAGTATAAAAAGCCAAGATTCTGGGAAATAATAGAAATTTGAAAAGTTCATTTTATTTTTGTTGATTATGCAGTATCCTGGAAATGCCTTTATTTTGCCATAACTGTTTAAAAAATATATGAAGAATTTTGAACATATACAAAAGCAACAGTGTAATGAACTTCTAGGTACCCAGGGCCAAGCATTAACAATGAACACATATGACTAATATGTGGAATCTAATGAACAAAATAAACTGGTGAACAAAATAGATCCTGAGACATAGAAGTATGGGACAGACTGTTGAAATTTCAGAGGAAATGGGGGTGGCGGGTGGTGGGAAGAGATTAACCAAAGAGTTTATATTGGTACTAGAGGCCCAGTGCATGAAATTTGTGTACTTCGCAGGGGAGGGGGATCCCTGAGCCCAGCCTGTGCCCTCTCGCAGTCTGGGAGCCCTCAGGGGATGTCTGACTGACAGCTTAGGCCCATGCAGGGAACGGGCCTAAGCCGGCAGTCGAACATCCTTAGCACTGCTGTGGAGACAGGAGAGGCTCCCACCACTGCCTCTTTGAATGCTAGCCATTAGCCCAGCTTCTGGCTGAGCGGTGCTCCCCCTGTGAGAGTGCACTGACCACCAGGGGAAGCTCCTGCATTGAGCAGGATGAGGCCAAAACTGGCTCTCTGACATCCCCCAAGGGGTCCTGGATTACGAGAGGGTGCAGGCCAGGCTGAGGGACCCCACCGGTGCACCATAGAGGCCGGGGAGGGACTAGGGAGGTTGGCCAGCCAGGGAGGAACTGCAGGAGGGCTCCAGGGCTTGCCCAGCCCATCTTGTTCAGTCCCGATTGGCTGGACCCCAGCAGCAAGCTAACCTACTAATTGGAGTGTCTGCTCCCTGGTGGTCAGTGCACATCATAGCTAGTGGTTGAGCAGCCTTAGCATATCATTAGCATTTTACAGTTTGATTGGTTGAATGGATGACCAGACGACTGAACACTTAGTATACGAGGCTTTTATTATATAGGATATGCATGACCCATGGACACAGACAATAGTGTGGTGAAGGCTTGGGGTGGGGGCAGGCTAGAAGAGGTCAATGTTGTTGGGGGGAAGAGGGACATATGTAATACTTTCAACGATAAAGATTACAAAAAATGAACACATATGGCCAATCCTGTTTCATGCATAGCTCCTTCCATTTGTCCTAGTTCCCATGTTATCTTGAAGTAAATCCTAGAGGTTATATCATTTTATCTATAGACAAGAGGCCCAGTGCACGAAATTGGTGCACGGGGGGGGGGGGGGGGGATAGGGGGTGTCCCTCAGCCCAGCCTGTACCCTCTCCAATCTGGGACCCCTCAAGGGATGTCCCACTGCCCGATTAGGCCCGATCCCAGTAGGATCGGGCCTAAAGGGGTAGTTGGACATCCCTCTCACAATCCAGGACTGCTGGCTCCCAACTGCTCGCCTGCCTGCCTTCCTGATTGCCCCTAACTGCTTCTGCCTGCCAGACTGATCACCCCCTAACCACTCCCCTGCCAGCCTGATTGAGATGTCTAACTGCTCCACTGCCAGCCTGTTTGCCCCTAAATGCCCTCCACTACAGGCCTTGTCCCCCCCAACTGCTCTCCCCTGCAGGTCTAGGTTCCTCCCAACTGCCCTTCCCTGCAGGCCTGGTCACCCCCAGCTTCTCTCCTCTGCCGGCTTGGTCACCCCTAACTGCCCTCCCCTGCAGGCCTGGTCCCTCTCAACTGCCCTCCCTTGCAGGCCTGGTCCCTCCCAACTGCCCTCCCCTGCTGGCCATCTTGTGGCGGCCATCTTGTGTCCACATGGGGGCAGCCATCTTGTGTGTTGGAGTGATGGTCAATCTGCATATTACTCTTTTATTAGATAGGATAGAGGCCTGGTGCACGGGTGGGGGCCAGCTGGTTTGCCCTGAAGGATGTCCTGGATCAGGGTGGAGGTTCCCTTGGGGCGTGGGGCAGCCTGGGTGAGGGGCCTGTGGTAGTTTGCAGGCTGGCCACACCCCCTGGCAACCCAAGCAGAGGTCCTGGTATCTGGGGTTTATTTATCTTCTATAATTGAAACTTTGTAGCCTGGAGCAGAGCCAAGCCTTCTGCTTGCTCCGTGGTGGCAGCCATTTCTTTTGGAATTTATGTATCTTGTATAATTGAAACTTTGTAGCCTTAACCAGAGGCCTGGGCTGGCCAGGGTGTGTGGAAAGCGTGGCTTCCTCCATTGCCAGGGGCAACCCTAGCCTAAACCGAACATCAGCTCTTTCCAGCTCCGTGGCTGCCACCATTTCTGTTTGGATTTATGTATCTTCTATCATTGAAACTTTGTAGCCTTGAGTGGAGGCCTAGGCTGGCAAGGGCAGGCGGAAAGCTTGGCTTCCTCCATTGCCGGGGAAACCCAAGTCTCCCTCCTGCTCTCTGTGGCTGGTAGCCATCTTGGTTGGGTTTATTTGCATATTCACTCCTGATTGGCTGGTGGGCATGGCCAGTGGGCGTGGCTTGTGGGTGTAGCAGGGTGATGGTTAATTTGCATATTACTCTTTTATTAGATAGGCTATTTCAGTAGGGCTTTCTAAAAGAATAAGCTTCCTTAATACACTACACTACCATTAATCACAGTTCAAAAAATAAACATCCTTAAAATCATTAAATAAACAGTAAATGTATAATTGTTTTGTAGGCTCCTATATGTCAATTTTTAACAATTTATTTAAATGAGTGTCTATATAAAGCAATTGATTGATTTGTTCTGGATTATTTTCAATCTATAAATTTCCTTCTCCTTTAATCTCTCCTTCCTCCCACCCCTTTCACTTTGTTGAAAAGAACCTGGATTTTTATCTTGTAGAATTTCACATTCTGATCTTGCTGATTGCAGTCCCATGGTGTAGTGGAAGACATGGGTATTTGGGTCTAGGGAATTGCTCTGGTTCAGGTTCTATTTTTTGGCCAAGAACTTCAGAGCAGCCCTCGGTTCTCCCATCAGGAGGTACTTAATTTGTGGCTGTTTTTCTTTCTGTGATGTCAGCAGCCATTGGTGCTTATTGCCATATTTTTTTTTAAATGTAAAAACATAGAGTTGATTTTGAAAATAGTGGACACATTGAAAAATCTTGTGGAAAAAAAACAACAACCCAAAATGAAATGTGAATATTACTTCTGGGTTACTCAGCTAACAAAGTCACTAAAGCAGGTTTTTTTCTTATATATGATGCAGTTTCTAGACCGTAAAATTATATATAGTGAAATTTAAATGTCTCAGATTTCTTAGAAAATACACACTCCTTTCATTCCTCTATTTTCTTTTCTCTATTTTCTTGTTCATTCATCCTGTTACTCTAGCTCTTCATTGAATACTTAGCCAAGTTATCCACGCTGCCATCTCACATATTAGGTTTATATTGTTAGCCTGATTATTTTAACAAGTACTTCCTTATGAGTATTAACTCCATTATAGCAATTATGTTTCCAGGAATCAAAAATAGGACACATAACCTGAAAAATAATATTTGCCCAATTTCTGGCAATCTGAGAAATATGACTTCCATGCTAAAATGTCAGCATTTCTTTATAAATTCTATTATTTATGGGATCACATGAACAGAATATTTTAAGTAATAATTTTCTTAGACAGGAACTTATGTATTAAAGTATAAAATATCAACTGCTTAGTGGCAGATGGGAAATTTGAGCTCAAGAGCTAGTCCAGCCCAGCTGGCATGTCTTAGTGGTTGAGCATTGACCTATGAACCAGGTCACAGTTTGATTCCTGGTCAGGGCACATGCCCAGGTTGCAGGCTCAATCCCCAGTGTGAGACTTGCAGGAGGCAGCTGATCAATGATTCTCTCTTATCATTGATGTTTCTATCTCTCTCTCCCTCTTCCTTCCTCTCTGAAATAATATATATATATATATATATATATATATATATATATATATATATATACACACACACATACACACACACTAATAAAAGAGACACATGCAAATTGACCATCACTCTGCTACACCACCAGCCAATCAGGAGCAATTATGCAAATTAATCCAACAAATATGGCGGCAGCCATGGAGCTGGAGCAAGCAAGAGGCTTGGGTTGCAACCCGGTGATGGAGGAAGCCAAGCTTCCTGCCCACCCTGGCCAGCCCTGGCCTCCGCTCAAGGCTACAAACTTTCAATTATAGAAGATAAATAAATCCCAGATACCTGCTTCCAGCCGGCCCTGGCCTCCACTCAAGGAGGCACTGGAAAAAAAAAAAGGAGGGGCTGGGAGCCTGGATCGCCGTGGGGCATGGCCAGCCTGAAAACAGCCCTTAGCTCCTCACCCAAGCTGGCCACACTCCCATGGAATGAGGGTCCCTGCTGGGGGGCTTGGCCAGCCTGCAAACAGCTATCAGCCCCTCACCCAGGCTGGCCAGGCATCCCAGTGGGGATCTCTACCCTGAAGGGGGTGTGGCCAGCCTGCAAATAGCCATCAGCTCCTCACCCAGGCTGGCCACACCCCCAGCAGGAACTCTCACCCCATGAGGGCATGGCCGGCCTGCAAACCACCACAGGCTCTTTACCCAGGCCACCCCACGCCCCAAGGGACCCCCCACCCTGATCCGGGACACCCTTCAGGGCAAACCAGCTGGCCCCCATCCATGCACCAGGCCTCTATCAATACTAAGAAAAGGGTAATATGCTAATTAGACTGGGAGACCTTCCAGGAGACCTTTGGATATTCTTCTGGACAAAGCCATGGTGGCGGGGCTGAGGTAGAGGCATTTAGAGGCCAAGAGGGAGGGCAGTTGTGGGTGATCAGGCCAGGATGGGACTGCAGTTGTGGGTGATCAGGCTGGTGGGGGGCAGGGCCATTGGGGGTAAGCAGACCAGCAGGGGGGCCTGTTGGGGGCGAGCAGGCCATCAGTTGGCGTCAGTTAGAGGTGATCAGGACAGCAATGGGGGAAGTTTGGAGTAAGCAGGCCAGCAAGGGGGCAGTTGGGGGCAAGCAGGCCAGTGGGGAGGGGAGGTGGGGGCGAGCAGGCCAGCAAAGAGGCAGTTGGGGATGATCAGGCTGGCAAAGGGGGGCATTTGGGGATGAGCAGGTCAGCAGCAGGGGACAGTTGGGGGCGAGCAGGCCAGCAGCAGGGGGCAGTTGGAGGTGAGCAGGCTGGCAGGCAGAGTGGTTAGGGGCAATCAGGCAGGCAGGCAGGCAGGTGAGCTGTTAGGAGCCAGCAATCCCAGATTGCAAGAGGGATGTCCAACTGCTGGTTGAGGCCTGATCCCTGTAAACCGGCAGTAGGACATCCTTCGAGGGGTCCCAGTTTGGAGAGGGTGCAGGCTGGGCTGAGGGACACCCCCCCCCCCCCCATGCACAAATTTTGTGCACAGGGCCTCTAGTATATATATATTATTTTAAAAGCTAGTTCAAAATCTGATTACTGGAGTGAAAATATGAGAAACCAGACCTAGAGCAAGGCTCACCTATGGGTGGATATCTGAGCATTATATTAGAACTGCTTGATGCTGCCACACCTATAATAATTTTAAATGGGACAAGGGTATGCCTTCAGAGGGCTTTCTGTAACTTTATGAGACATTAGATGAAAGTAGGGACTGATTTTTAAAAATGTATGAGGCCCAAAATAAATGAATATGTATATGTTAGGGAGCATTGAACAAGCAAAGAATAAAATACGACTTACATTGGGGAAATATCCATGATGATTTTATGAGTATTACATATAAAATGAGTGTATTCCATTTGGAATAGTTGTTAAATGAGTGCACACTGTAAATAGGCAAATCTATACAAATAAATGTCCTGTTCAGTTGATGGTCATAAAGGTATATATGCATACAATATGAAAATAAAAGTCATGAGAATCAACTTGATTTTGGATGCTGTTTATGGAAATTTCATTATTTCATGCTAAAATAAGTTTACTTTAAATAAAATAAGAATTCTTCTTCTACCTAAGATTTTGAAAGGCATAAATATAAAAGGAACCTCTATTAAGAATAGAAGTAATCTTGTACAGGAATAATATGGCATATTTTTATATTGCCACTTTTCCCTTATTTCAAATATTTCTATACTAATTTCTGCCTGGAGTAAAGATGACTGATGGAGGATTGTGCTAGTCATGACAGAAAATGCAAAATTTCTTTGATGTTAAGCTATTTTAAAGATACTCTAGTTGCAGCTAACTTTCCGGAGTTCGGATCAAGTGAATAACTATATGTTTCTTCTGGTGGAACTGTTGACTACTGGGCCTCATTGAGACATTTAAATTTCTTTAGGTTTTAATTTCCCCTAGGAATTCCTTAACTCATTTCCTCTTACTTAGATTTTAGTTATGAAATTGCATACAACCCGTGCCTTCAGAGAGCTTATAAATTAAATGAAAGGTTATCAGAGAAACAGATATGTCTTCTCACAGTGCACTTACTTAAATAAAAATCCATAGAGAAATAATTGAGAGTTACATACTTTGGGGAGCCCTTTATGGTCTGAATTTTGGGCACGACTCCTAAAAGATGAGAAGCATGTTTTCCACTGCCTTGAAATGAAAAGATTTAGGGTTCTTGAGATCCTGCCATCTGTGTCAATTTCTCCAAGTAATGAAACGGGATAGTGCCTCTACGTCAGGCAAGACTCATTTGAGAATGGTGCACATGGTGAGAATGCTAAACCTGAATCAGATTGCCCAACAGGTCCATACCTCATACAAACTGATACACATAGTAAGCTTGAGATTTGTTTTTCTTTCTCAACTCTACATTCTTCTTGTTATTATAAGGACTTCTATAATTCTTTAGAATTGTTCTGGCTATTCAGGACCTTGGCATTTTCCAATTTAGAATCAGCTTGACAATTTCTACCAAAAAGGAAAGATTTTTTATTGGGATTAGATTAATATATAGATTTTTCTAGAATTGACATTACAATATTGAGTCTTCCAATCTGTAACTTGGTAGGTGTGTTACTGCTGCTGCGTTGACTCTGACTCCTGCTGACCCTATGAATGAGTGATGGCCACAATGTTTTGTTTTCAACAGCCTGCTCAGCTCCTGTAGACTTACGCCTAAGGGCTTCTTTTCAGGAGTCAATCTATCTCATAGTTGGTCTTTCTATTTTTCTGCTGCCTTCTATTTTTCCCAGCATCATTGTCTTTTCCAAAGCATCCTCACATCTCATGATGTGCCTGAAGTAGGATAGCTTCAGTTTTTGTCATTTTTGCCTCCAGGGATGTTCCAGGCTTAATTTGCTCTAGGACCCAGTTGGTCAACTTTCTGTTGATTCCAAATATATGTGAAGCTCTTCTCCAACACATTTGGAGAATGATTCATTCTCTAAAGGAATCATTTTTTTTTTTCCCTATCAGCATAGTAATCAGGAATACAAGGGTGTGGATGATCTTAGCTTTGGCATCTAAGGACACATCTTTGCTCTTGGTGATCTTTCCTAATTCTTCTATTGCTGCCTTTCTGAGTCTGCACTTTCTCTTGATTTCTTGGCTGCAGTCTCCATTTGAATTGATGGCTGAATCAAGGTAAGCAAAATCTTTTAACAATTTCAAAGTCTTCATTATCCATATTGAAGTTGTGTATTTATTCGTTAGTCACAATTTTTGTCCTCTTGATGTTCAAATAGAGTCCTTCTTTGGCACTTGGTATATATGTCCATTTATTTAGATCTTTGTTAATGTCTCTCTATAATGTTTTATCATTTTCTGGGTAAATGACTACTACAATTTTTGTAGTTTATTCTAAGATATTTATGTGTTCTTGATTTATCCATTTTTCCCCTCCTTCTGCATTAATATTTGGTAATAAAATCCTAAAAGAAGTTTTAAGACACTCTCCATATTTTTGTCATCTGAAATATTTTTACTAATATAAAAATATTAGAAATAACCACCTACGTCCAGCTTCTATTTTAGTGAAAACAATTAAAAAAATTTTTCCATAGATCTTAGTTTTTAATATAGGTTTTGTTCAATTAAAATCACTTTTAATAATTTATTATTATTTTAGGACATTATCCATTTTATCTCAATGTACAAACTTAGATATCCTCTCTAATAATAGACAAATATGCAAATTGACCATACCTCTGACACACCCACAAGCCACGCCCACCATCCAATCAGAGCGAGTATGCAAATTAACCCAAACCAAGATGGCTACAGCCACAGAGAGCAAGGTTTCCTAGGTAACAGAAGAAGCCAAGCTTTCTGCCTGCCCTGGCCAGGCCTAAGCCTCCACTCAAGCTACAAAGTTTCAATTATAGAAGGTAAACAAATTCAAACAAATGGCGGCAGAATGGAGCTTGAGCAGGCCAGGGTTGCCGCCGGCAAGAGGGGAAGCAAAGCTTTCTGCACACTCTGGCCGGGCCCACCCGCTTAAGGCAACAAAGTTTCAATTATAACCCCAACACAAATGGTTGCCAGCCTCTGAGGGAGCCCCAGGCTTGGCTCCGCTCCAGGCTACAAAGTTTCAATTGTAGAAGGAAAATAAATTCCAGATACCAGGGCCTCCGCTTGGGTTGCCAGAGGATGTGGCCGGCCTGTAAACCACCACAGGCCCCTCGCTCAGGCTGCCCCACACCCCAAGGGAATCCCCACCTGATCCGGGACGCCCTTCAGGACAAACCAGCTGGCCCCCACCCCTGTACCAGGCCTCTATCCTATCTAATAGAAGAGTAATATGCAGATTGATCATCACTGCAACACACAATATAGCTGCCCCCATGTGGTCAAAGATCCTGCCCCCATGTGGACACAAGATGGCCACCACAAGATGGCCAGCAGGAGAGGGCAGTTGGGAGGCACCCAGCCTGCAAGGGAGGGCAGTTGAGAGGAACCAAGCCTGCAAGGGAGGGCAGTTGGAGGTGATCAACCCTGCAGAAGAGGGCAGTTAGGGGTGACCAGGCTGGCAGAGGAGGGAAGTTGGGGGCAAACAGGCTGGCAGCCAGAAGCGGTTAGGGGCAATCAGGAAGGCAGGCAGGCAAGCAGTTGGGAGCCAGCAGTCCTGGATTGTGAGAGGGACTGATTGTGAGTGGTTCATAAGCAGAACCACTCTGAGTGGCTCAGCAGAGATGGGGAGGGGTCACTGGTCCCAGCCTTTCCTCGTAAACGGGCAGTCGGACATCCCTCGTGGGGTCCCAGATTGGAGAGGGTACAGGCTGGGCTGAGGGACAACCCCCCTCCGTGCTCGAATTTCATGCACTGGGCCTCTAGTGAGATTGATAAAATGAATTTTATAATTCTTTAATCTCTCCTACTATTGTGAATAACTCTGCTTTATAATTTCTAATGTCATATATTTTTCTTTTCTTTCTTTTTGTCTTAATCACAGGTGATGGGGCATTTTTACTCTTGATCTTTCTATAGAAACAGAATTTTTCAATCAGTATGCTTGTTTGTTTTATAATTCACAATTTTCAAGTTTCATCTGTATTAACTTACTTCTGCTCCTTTCTTTGGTCTTACTTTTTGGTATTTAACATTGAATATTTAGTTTTATTTATTCAATTGTTAAAAAACAAATAAGGCTACCATTTTACTCTGAGTGCATGACATAGATCATATTTATGTTTATATTCTATAAAGAATCTCATATTTTTCAGAATAAATAAAATGTTAGTTTTGTTGTTATACTATCCCCAATAGCAAAGAAAAGTATTTAATTTTTTTTAAATATAGCTCATTCATGAAATAAACAAAGTTGATTTAACAATATGTACTGAGGAGCTAACTTGGGATTGATTTGTCATCTTCTAAGGCCCCTGCATGGGCCGACATATCTAATACTGATTATTAAAGCAAAGTAACAAAGGTAATAATGCAATGATAATAAATTTTACTTTGAGACATTTAAAGAAAAATCCAGTGTATGCAAATGTAAATGTGTTAAGATCAGCTTATAAATTGAAGTAAAGGAAAGCTGTCTACTTTTGGGAAACTTTACCATGTTTTCTGGTTCATAAGAGACAGAATACCAAAATAGTAGATTGATTCTAAAAGGGGTATTGGGGATAACATATCAGTTACTCTTCTCTCTTATTTAGCCAAGAATGCATTCTTCAAAGAAAATATTTGCTGAATAATAAAAGTGACCAAAGCAGAACCACTCTGAGTGGCTCAGCAGAGATGGGGAGGGGTCACTGGTCCCAGCCTTTCCTCAGCCTGCTCAGCAAAGGCAGCCCTTGAAGGGCCTGATCTCCCAGCACGTGCCAAACATTTCCCCTGAATTTCAAAATGACACGAATGGGAAAACAGTGAAATTTTGGCTGGATGTCACTTTCTCTATTATACCTCTCTGAATTATTTTATTTGACGTTTTAATAATTCTAACTATACTTAAAAGTTTGAACAGGCACTCCAAAAACTCCAGGAAAATAAACTTCTCTATTGGATGAGAAAGTGGAAGCTGACTAGGGTTTATTTAGGCAGAGGGCAGACCACTACCAGTGGCAAAGTAAGATTAGTAATCAGACTCTTGATACCTCTTTCTTTTTATACACAAACTTCTTTAACTCTCAGTAATTTATGCAAGTCTGCATTCCACACAAAGGTGGTTAAATTTAGTTGTCTCTTGGCTCCGTTGTTCTATATATGACGTAATTTTAGATCCTGTGTGTAGCAATTCAAATTAAAATAGATCAGAATGTCTACAAGTTTTGTTTTTTTACCCAGTCCTTCTGTGCAGTTATGAAACGTATTTTGAGTGGGGACCTGCAAGAGGGCAAGATGTTGACTTTGAATAAAACTGTATTCATTAAAACATGATATAATTTGCTATAGCCTGGTCAATGCCTCTTATGTTTGTGCATGCTGCAATTTCACTCAAGCTTTTACCCTTCAACACACACATACACACACACACACACACTCACACACACACATATCTTTATTCTAATTTGTATATATATATATACTAGTGGCCTGGTGCACGAAATTTGTGCACAGAGGAGGGGTGTTCCTCAGCCTGGCCTGCACCCTCTACAATCTGGGACCCCTCAAAGGATGTCCTACTGCCGGTTTACAGGGATCAGGCCTAAACCGGCATCCCTCTCACAATCTGGGCCTGCTGGCTCCAGCCGCTCACTTGCCTGCCTGCCTGCCTGATTGCCCCTAACCACTCTGCCTGCCAGCCTACTCACCCCCAACTGCCCCCAGCCTCAGCCTGCTCGTCCCCAAGTACCTCCCCACCAGCCTGATCACCCCCAACTGCCCCCCCGTGCCAGCCTGTTCACCCCCTACTGGCCTCTGCTGGCCTCACTCCAAACTGCCTCCCCCACTGTCCTGATCACCTCCAATTTACCCCCACTGATGGCCTGCTCACCCCCAACTTGCCCCCCTATTGATTTCCTTACCCCCAACAGCTCTGCCCCCCACCAGCCTGATCACCCATAACTGCCGTCCCATCCTGGCCTGATCACCCCCCAGCAACCGAAGCTCCCAGACCCTCTTCTTTTTCTATCTTTTTTGTTTTTTTCAGTGCCTCCTTGAGCGGAGGCCAGGGCTGGCTGGAAGCAAGTATCTGGGATTTATTTATCTTCTATAATTGAAACTTTGTAGCTTTGAGCAGAGGCCAGGGCCATCCAGGGCGGGCGGGAAGCTTGGCTTCCTCCATCACTGGGGCAACCCAAACCTCCTGCTCACTCCAGCTCCATGGCCACCGCCATCTTTAGTTGGGTTAATTTGCATACTCATTCTGATTGGCTGGTGGGCGTAGCCAATTATATATAATAGAAGTTGCATATTTTAATTTAACAAAAAAAAGAGTAAAATATCTAAATTTATCAACATGTTGAGAAATATAGCCCAATAAATGGAATGGTGTTTCAGGACAATTTTTGCTAGTTTTAACATGGTATTAAAACTCAGTTAAGTGGCCAAAATTAGATGTCTCAACAAAAATTGAATGATTAACTGTCTTAAGAAATGGGAGAAACAGAACATCAGCTCCCCTGGGCCCCCAGCCTGCCAGCCACATTGCACTTATTGGACTTGCCAGCCTCCATGATCATGTGAGCCAATTCCTTATAATAAAACATTTTCTATTGATATACACATCTTATTGATCTCATTCTTCTGGTGAACACTAACACAACATGACTTTTATCACGCTTTTTTCAAGATAACATCTGTAAAGTGAATTATATGCTATAGGTATGGAACTATGAAACTCATCAGAGGTACTTCTAGAATATATAAGCATATCTATTAAATGTAGGGATTGCATATGTAAAAGAAAGAGACTTCTAAATATCTTATCTTTCTAGATATTTAGAAGTGTAAAATTCCAGTGCCATAAAATGCAGTTATCATAGGTTTCCCACAAGATTGATGGAAAACATTTTATTTTAGTTGATTTATCATTTGTGAATCTACAGGGGAAATAAGAGTGTTGTTCTATTTAAAGATCTTCTTGAAGGTACTGTGAAACAAAAAAGAAACACAGGCAATTTTTGGCACTGTATTTATGATACATATTTTCACAATTAGTAATCTTTCTCTACTTGAATGTTTATGTTAAAACGTTATCTCTAATCATTACCAGCACATCTTTCACACAGATTTCTTTAACTCCACAAGAGTCAATGCTTTTTTTTTTTACTTAATTGCTTCTTTGATGATTGTGAAATACTTTTAAAGACTCCAATACTAAATGTAAATTTTAATATTTGATATTCATTTCATTCGTGGAAGGTATGTTCAAAATGCCAAAAGTAGGACATGTTGATGAATTTCACTTCATCAAAATTCCAAACACAGAACTGACTTTTGAGATACTAAAAGATAATGTTAATCTGATTCTGTTTACCTAATTATTATTTCTATTTTCCAAGAAGCTATATTCAATGATGTTGGTTTGATACTTAATATACTACTACTTTCATGAAAATGAACACATTTATAATAGAACAGTCAGCATAATTGTCACCTGACATCAAGAACACTACTCTTATTCAAAAAGGAACATGCTTGTGATTTTTATTAACAAAAAATGTTTAAGTAACTAAAAGTGCCTTTTATTTGGGAAGAGGGGCAGGAAGCGTCTCTATTATGTCTTTCTTCGCCATCTTAATGCTTGTGACTGTGTCGAGCAGTAATGACTACAATTTCACCAATGACCCCGGCCATTCCAGCCAGATTCTCTAGATGTCTGAAGAGAAAAATAGTGTCTGGGAATCAGATGATCCCATTTTTTCACAACAAATATATATATATATATATATATATATATATATATATATATAATATATACATATATATATATATACATATATATACAAATATATACAATCTTTGATTCCCGTTTTATTGGAACTTTTCTATATATATATAGAAAAGTTCCAATAAAACAGGAACTGAAAGGGATGGTGAAGTAAATTGTTAACATGTACATGCTTCATATGAAATTTTAAAATAAAATAAAATTAACCTGAAATTAGGCCATTGCTCCTAACTTGCTTGAAAACTTTCTGCAACTATCTCTATATTGCAAGTACAGTCCTTGAAAGTGATCAGAATACTGTTTTCAAAAGACAATAATATGAGAGGTACAGGGCCTGGATTTAGAAGAAAAGGAAAAGTACAACACACCATTAAAATGAAGGCTGTATAGACAAAGAAGACTTACATAGAAAAACGGAAAAAAACTAATGTGAAACACAGATTGGTGAAATTCTATCAGCATGCAAGCAAGGAGATGAAAGTCGTGAGGGAGAATCTAATAGAATGCATAGATAGAACCAAGGAATTAGATTGTTCCTAAAAATAAATAAATAAAAGCAATTGCCATGGAATCAACAATTACAGAAAACTCATCTGAAATGAGCACAGAGCTAAGTAGGACTAGCTGGAAGACCTTGCATTGTCCGAGGCAAAGTCCATAAAAGAGGCCCATGCTTCAGAAGATCCTGAGGTCTATTGTCTGTTTAAATTAACCAGTCTTATATTCGCGCTTCATGTATATTTTTATTCCAGTTTTATTATTATTATCTTATGGTAAGAGGATCTTTGCGTGAGTATTCCCTTAATTTCATGGCCTGTGCTTTGTCATATTAGACAATCTTCACCTTGATGTACAACTATGTTACCATTATGAGCACACCCACATGGATGAAGTTCTTTGCCCAAGGATGTGCACAACTAATTTCCTAATCAATTTTTACTATATCACTTCTGACTGTAACTAATAACAATATTTTTTAAACAAGTTTTCAAATTAGGTTAGTACCAGAGTAACCCACTAGACGTTACCAATTCTATATCAGTCAGGAGGTGCCCCATTACTCCCTAATAATAACTAAGTGACTCAACAGAGTTTTATTTCTTATCTGAGGCACATGTCTATTGCTCTTTCACATCAGTCCAGTCCCATCACCCAGACTGAGAGGGCAGACGCTCTCTAGAATTGGCAGGTTGGTGAATAGTGATACTGGAAGCTTTCACCTAGAAGTGATGCACATCACTCCCACTCAACATTTCACTGATCGGTGCAAATCAGGTAGCCACACTCAGTTTCAGGGGAGCAAAGAATTGCAGTCCTGCCATGTGCCCAGAAAGAGAACTGGAAATATTTGACAATAAAACTAATGGCTGCCACGTGTTCCCAGCTGAATTGAAGCAGTTAAATTCCCTGATGCTCCTGAAGTTGGTGTGCTGATAATAATAACAACAAAGCAACACAAAAGAAAAAACTAAGGGATCCAAGCACTTGAAATCAGGGATGCCAGATTCCCTTTCCAAAACACCTCCTCTTAACCTGCTGTTAACAAAATTGATGATGGCTCTTGTTAAAAATCACAGCCAACTGGAACATAGATTGGGCAAGATTCAGTGAGGAATACTGCAGTGCAAATTTGGAAGAAATTTGAACAGCCTTGCTACCTCAGACCATGATATCTTATTCATACACTGAAGCTAAATCCCTTACGCAGAAATAAAACAGAAATAGCACTCAGGATTGGAATATTTGGGGGTAGGGGTGTGTGTGAGGGTGTGACCCTGTTTAAAAAGCATGACTCAATAATATTTCTGGGATTAATTACAAACAGCAGATTCAAATAGAATAGTTGGGAAGCTAACATGACCAAACCTGGTTAACAGAGATTAATCATTGCCACTAGAGACAAAACAAACTCCTAAGGCTCACAAAAAAAGAAGCTGGTGGCTCAGGTAGCCGGGTCTTCGTGGACCGCTCCTCCCGATGCCCGTCTCAGGGGTAGGACTCAGGATCCTGAAGAAGGGAAATTCCCTTGGTAAGAACCTTGCCAACAAGATTGGATAACCAAGATTCGCTCCATAGTTCCAACCAATGTCTGCTCAGTTACCAATATACATTCCAGATGAATTAAAGAGCTAAAGTAATGTTTTAAAATAAGAATTTATAAAAACTGAGAAAAGTCTATTGGTCAATGTTTATTCGGTTTTGGAGGGACAAGAACCCTTAAAGAAAAAGAAAAAAAAAACTGAAAAAGGCAATGAGTTATATAGTACATTAAATTATCAGTATGTTTGGCTACAAAAAAAAATGAGGGAGATAGTAAAATGTGAATTAAACAAAAGACAAAATTGAGGGGAATTCCAACATTATAGCAAAGAATCGGTGTTGCTGACATATGAAAATTTTTTGCAGTTTAATCAAATGTCATGAATATCCCAACAGCAAAAGAAGGCGGGGGTGGGAGGGTGCAGGCAAAATACTGGAGTTAGGGGTCATTCCAAAAGTTCATAAATATGAGTGCTTTTGCCCACGTAGGTACTCTCTGTCCTCCTTGCTGGGTCTCCTTGCTCTGTTGGCTTCTAACTGTTGGGTTACCTAGGGGCATTATCCTTGGCCTCTTGTTCTTATTCAATAAGTGCTCCCTAGGTGACCTCACCCAATTCTAAGGCTTTAATCTCCAATCTACCATCTGTCACCGAATTAATATCCGATCTCTACCCCCAAACTTCAGATATTTATATTTAACTGCTGATGCTAAATCACCACAAAATATCCGAAGGCACACTAAACTTACCAAGATCAAGCAGAATCCTGGATGTCTCTCCCATTTCATAAATCTAATCCTTCCCTGGTTTCCTCCATCTCAGTGTATTTCACCACCACCCCTTCTAGTGTCTATTCGTCACCAGGAGTCCACTTTCGCTCAAATCTCACAGCTTATATTCTCTACATTTTATGGTATTCCTCCAAAATCTACCCCAGATATTCCAAGTCTTTTGAATTGCACTGTTACCAACCAAGTCCAAGCCACCATCACCTCTGGATTAGATTCTCCCAGTGGCTCTCCCTCCTTTCAATGAAACAATGGGAGTTCGCATTTATAAAAAGTATATCAGATTTCATTCTCTCTTTAATATTTTCCTGGGATTTCCTGTCACCCTTTTTTTTATAAAAACTTAGCTCCTTACCTTAACTTAGAAACCCCACATGCTATGAGCTGTTTCTTTTTCTCTAATTTCATGTCATATAAATTTTATTTCATCCATTATTCTCAGCCACACTGACCTTTGAATCCCTTGAAGACACCCATTTTATTGCTCCCTGGGGGCTATAATGAAGTAAATACTGGCAATGTTTGTAAGCAGCATTGAAAAGTATTAAACGTTTTTATTTTATAATTCCTTTTCTGGGAATATCTGCTTTGAAAGAAAGTATAAACAGATATATATGTATAGGTAAGTGCTAAATGTAGCATTTTTATTATGTTGATAGAAAAGAAACAAACCAAATATTCTATAGATGATAAAGTAAATAAATTATAGCACTTTTCAACTTTGAAAGTGTGCATGAAGCTATTTAAAATTAATGCAAAGTTGAAAGAAAGAAACACATGTAAATTGTAAGTCATTGAGCAGCCGTGATCCTTGTTGGAAATACAGAGCCTACTTGGAGTATTTAATCAGAAAAAAAGTGTATACTAAAGAATTCTTTGGAGCCCCCAGAGTCTGTTAGAAGGCTAGAAAGCAAAATCCTAATGCTAAATAGCCAAACCCATTGCCCAGCCATATCATTTGGGACATTCTAGTGAAAACATCTTAAGCCTTTTCCTCAGCTTAAGATGCTCAGAACTGAACACCCACCACCGTCATGTCCAAGGACAGTTACTTCCACAACTATGCTGATCACTTTTAAACACAAATCTCACACTGGGGATTCTACTTGGTGGAACCTGGGAGACATGGCTCTACTCAGCTGCAAAGGAAACTGGAGACACGGACTTCATAGCTTCTACTTTGGAAAGGCAGGACTCATCATGTGGGGAATTATTAGGATGTAGGAAATATATTCAAAGATACTGAGAGCCCACATATGAAATCTATCCTTAACACTGTATATACAGAATTAGTGTCAATATAGAATAAATATACATACATAAAAATTATAGGGAAAATAAAGGAAAAGCATACACACACACACACACACACACACACACACACACACACACACACACGTATAATATATATAACTAGAGGCCCAGTGCACTCAGGGGAGGGGGGTCCCTCAGCCCAGATTGCGAGAGGACATAGGCCAAGCTGAGGGACCCCACTGGTGCAGGATCGGGGCCAGGGAGGGATGTGGGAGGTTGGCCAGCCGGGGAGGGACCACGGGAGGACTCCAGGGTGTGTCCGACCTGTCTCGCTCAGTCCCGATTGTCCAGACTCGTGCTCGGCAAACTGCGGTTTCGCGAGCCACATGAGGCTCTTTGGCCCCTTGAGTGTGGCTCTTCCACAAAATACCACTGCCTGGGCGAGTCTATTTTGAAGAAGTGGCATTAGAAGAAGTTTAAGTTTAAAAAATTTGGCTCTCAAAAGAAATTTCAATCGTTGTACTGTTGATATTTGGCTCTGTTGACTAATGAGTTTGCTGACCACTGGTCCAGACCCCAGCCACAAGCTAACCTACCAGTCAGAGCGTCTTCCCCCTGGTGGTCAGTGCACGTCATAGCAAGCAGTTGAGTGGCCTTAGCATATCATTAGCATATTACACTTTGGTTGAATGGCTGACAGGACAACCGAATATGTGGCACATTAGGCTTTTATTATATAGCATACATATATATTTTTAAAACGAAGAACATGTTAGGTTTTTTATCCAAAATTATGTTGTTTTCCATCACTTAAAAAATGCATGTTCATTGTTGAAATTTTGAAAAGAACAAGATGTACAAAAAGAATATTAAAGTAATCCTTTTACACACAGATAGTAACTCAATACATTTGGTGTAGTCTCTCATTTTTTTCAAAATCACTATGTCTACACATATATTTTTAGAGTTTAAATTAGAGTGCATTTAATTCTTTTATCTTTATTTTTTCACTATTTCCTTTTTATTTATATTTTAATATTTTAAAATATTTATACAATATCTTATTTTAAAAAGATAATTAATCTCACAAATATATAAAAGGTGCCTTATATCTGTGAGAATAAAATGGACCATTCCCTATAGAACTGGGCAGAAAAAAAACAAAAATCTACAAAAATAAGAAATATGCAAATAGCTAATTACCTTGAAAAATCTTCAATATTCCTAAAATAAAATAAGTGCAAATTAAACTGATTTTCTATGATACAACAGTTGAGCTTCTGAGCAACACAAAATAAATTAAACACAAGTCAACACCTGAAGGTAACTTTCAAAGAGCACATGCAGTCTATCCAACAAAGTGCCTGTCTCAAAGCTGTTAGAAAGAGGTGCTAACATTTCCCAGAAGAAATGGAGAGTCACTGCCCCTTACTGTTGTAAATGTAAATGTTGTTTCATTAGATCTTCCCAAACATTCTTAGAAAGACTTGGTTTTGGTTTTGGTCATTCAATTAGCTTTCTCTGTAATTACATGTCATGCAAACATTTTCATTTTGTTATAACTTTAAAGAAGAATGCATAAGCATGTCTGGACTAAGAATGGTTAAGTTTTATAAACTAACAACAGCCTGTTGTTTAGACAGATGAAGGATAACCTAATGAAGAATATGGATCATGTGGTTAAAATACAAAGAAAAACTTGGCCAGGACTGGCTTTGGTATTTAACTTCTCACTGTGCACTAGCAACTCATAATTATTATCAGATCCTGTTTTATGTTGAGTGGATATGGTCCAGAACTGTGGAAAATATCTTCTTATAGGAATGTGAGGGCCATCTGACTCGATCTGTCACCTGGTTGACTGCCTTGGGTAATCTAGCTTGTTAGACAGGTAACCCTCTCCCTTCTCAGTTATCTCAGAACTATATGCTTGGTCACAAAACAAAAGAACTTCCCTAAATGTAGAGCAAAAGAGTAGCCATGACCTCTCCCAGCCCCCATACTTCTCCTAGTCTAATAAATATCACTTAACCATGAATCCTAAGTCTGTATCTTTAGTCTTTGTGAAAACATCTGCTGAGATAGTCAAGTAGTCATAATTTATTAGTCATCTTACATTGAGCCAAAAGTTCAAGGTAAATGGTACCAATATTTTTATTTGAACTTTGGTTTAATACTGTTTCTGTCATTTTTATGGAATACACTTTAATTTTATTGCTTGATTATCAGTAAAATTGGGGGTTTTATATATATTATACCCTGGGCTATAGTTTTCTACAGTGGAGTGAATTTATATTTAATGCTCTTATGTGGGACAAACATAGCAATTATAATTATCTAGTGCCTCCAAAAATATTAATCTTTGCCTCTGCTCTCTTTCTCTGGCTCTCAACTACTGTGGAACAAATATACTCACTTAGATCTCATATACCAAATTCAAAATAATTATTTCCTTCTCATTCTGCCAAACTTCTCTTTCCTGGGTTCTCTCTCTCTCAGGTAATTCACACAATAGCTTCAGGTAAATGCCATGATTAATAGCATTTTTTCTCTTTTAGTCAATTGGTCACCAAGGTTTATTCGTTCTATTATCCCCAATCTTTTTCCATCTTTCACCTACTTCCTCTGCAGAAACCTAATTTCAGATCCTCAAAACTATTCAGTTAGGCTAGGACAATGAAACTTTGCAAAATGTACTTGTAATTAGAAGAACTGGAATTTGAGACAAAGACTTTTAAAACCTGGGCTCTTAAGCCCTGTTGAAAACAGAAGTAGGATCTATATAATAAAAGTCGATGATTTTGAATTTTAGTATATACACAATAGAAGTGATGTTACCAAAGTAGTTTTTGTTTTACCAAATTAGTTTTAAAAGATTAACCTAGAATTATTACATAGAATGTATTGATATAAAAGCATACTGCAGGCAGGAAAAGGAAGAGTAAGTTATAGTATTTAGGGCATGACATGATAACTGTCTAGCTATAATAGTTTTCATGGGGAAATTTAAGGAAAAGGGTGAATCAGAGAGTGGATTACCTGAAAAAAATTGAGAGATAGGCTAACACATTATATTAGTTTCCTAATTGTTCTATTCAAATATCAATATACAATAAAATACTTCATTTTTTCTTCCTAGATATATAGTACCTACTGATTAAATAGCCATAATTGTAGTTAATGACATTGCCCAATTACAGATTCAAATTAAATGTCACACCAACCATTTGTGATGTTTAAAGGTTTAGTTTTATGTTTGAAAAACACACCAATGCTTTGGATTCTATAAAGCTCTTCAAACATGTCTCTTCCACATTTATCATTTTGTTCAGCAGAGTTTTGTTTGGAAAATGTCTGTGATAGCCAAAAACAAAGTTCCAGATGGAGGAGGTGAAAATAGACATATGTTCCAGCTGTTTTTAATCACTCTTTTTTTCTGGCTGTGGTTAAAATGAAAACACATCCTTTAAAAGACAGAATCGTCACCCTTCAAATGTGCGGGTTCATACAGTGGCCACTCACAAAATGTTGTCTCTTCTTTTAAGAGTTGCATCTGTGCATGTACATGCTTGTGAGTATATGTGCAGGCATCTCTGAGTGTGCATGCATGGGTGAGTTGTGTGTGCATGAACAATTTCCCCGAGTACAACTTCTGTACATCTGAATGACTGCTTACATGTATTTCCAACTCTCTGCTAGACATGCATTACATAAAATCCTAAATTCAAAAAATTCCTCTGGGTATGATTATGTTGAGGTACCTGAAGCAGGTGGTTCTTACTTAGTTTTAGCAGATTTATAGTGCCTTTGAGTGCTCAAAAGGAGCACTTCTTTTTCAAAAATATATATATATATATGTTTTTATTAATTTTAGAGAGGGAGAGAAAGATAGAAACATCAATGGTGAGAGAGAATCATTGATGGACTCCATCGTAGGCGCCCCTACTGGTGATTGAGACCACAGTCCGGTCATGTACCCTGACCGGGTATCAAACCGTAATCTCCTGGTTCATAGGTTGACACTCAACCACTGACCCACACTGGCCATGCAAGAGGAGCAGCCTCCTCCTTTCCCTCCTAAAATCCCTGGACAACCCGTGATGATAAGTTGCCCAAGGATTTCTGGTGTGGGAACAGCCCTCCTCCTCGCATTCCATGCGCCATTAGACTGTCAATTGATGATTGCATATAGGGCTCTTCTGGAAACAAGTTCCCACAGGTCCTGAGCCTGTGCCACTCCACACCTTTCTTGGGGCTCAGGCTGCACTCCACAAGATCAGCCATAGCCATCAGGATCTCCTTCCTAAGACAGAAATGTCACCTACAGGACAGAGCTCAGATTGGGCCCTCTGGACTATCCCGCCCACAGGAGAGGGTAGCGTCTTCTGTCCTCAGCCCGTTGCCAGGTAACAAGGTGCAGGAGAGGTCACACCTCTTGGCTACCTAGAGAGACCATTGGGATCAAATGAGTGAACAGCATCAAAATGCCCCATGATGGAGCCTCCTGGAGAGCTGCTGCTTCTCAGCCCTTGATCCAGACATCCTTTAGAAAGAATGAGATACAAGGGTCAGCACTATCAGCTGAACTTTAGGCAGGCATCTTGCCCTGGCCAACAACTGGCTCCATCTGTGCATTGGTACAGACTTTTGGGCCATTGCCAATGGAACCAGCCATGGTCCACTCCCGCCAATGGTAGGAACATCAATTACTTAGCCAAGGTTTCCCAATTTGAAAAAATAACCTTGGGAACCTCTTGTCTCACAAATACCCAAAATATACATCAAGATTACATATTAAAGCCAAAATACAGGCCGGCCTCACTTGATCCACTTTGGAGTTGCAGACATGAAGAGTGACCATTTTATTTCTAAAATGCACAAAGCTGAGCCCTTGAACAAGGTGGTCAATGGAACTTGAACCCCCTTACCAGTGAGGCTACAGGCTTCAGAGAGCACCATTATGCCACACTTAAGCAAGTTAAAATTTAATTAAATGAAACATGCTTGGCATAGTTCCATCATTAATTAAACATCAGGGGAATTATTATAAAGAGTCTGATTCCATCTTTGATGTGTGATAATTGAAAACTTTAAAGCCTGACCCTTTCCCCCAGGTGCGCCCTCCTTTGGTACTGGCAGGAATTTCCAACCATGTGACAATCTGCAGCCCACAGGTAAAAATCTTCACCTCAGCCTCACTCCGTAATCATAGTAAAAGCCAAGACAGTCTCCTTTCCAATCTCTCAAGCCATTCGCAGATCAGCTTGAGAGCCTGCCCTATCTCCCCAGAAGCCCTCCTGAAGTGACTGATAAACTTGTTCACACCTGCTCAGACTTTGAGTGGGGTCATCAGTCTTGACATCGAAAGCAAATTTTGGGTGTGATGACCACAACCTATTTTCTCCTAAACCTCAATTCAGATCTCAACAGTGAGATCATCAAAACTTGGCTTTAGGGTTATTTAAGCCACCCTCAGAGAATTTTGCAATTTTCACTATAATTTGAGTCTACTGCAAATTGGAAATGTTCTGAATTCTCTATTGCAAAAGGGATTGTCAACTAAGAATAGTTGTTAGGCTGTCTTTTCTGTTTTTCAAATTAACTACTTGTGAATGTATTTTTCAGCTGTCAATTCCAGAAAAAAAATGAGGGAGAGCCCATGCCCAAGTAGAGCCAAAATTCCTATTTCTTTGCAACCTATTTAGCTATGTTGCTACAGAAACAACTAAATTACTATATTAGGCTTCATCATGAATTAAACTAACATGTTTAGAATTGGAGGTATTCTGAGCTGGGTGTCCCAAACATTCCTAAACAGTTCTGAGATTGGAATTTGAATGACTCAGATGTTCAGGACTGAACTTTCTTTTCTCTCAATCTCAAACATCACTTACTTCTTTTCAAGGATTTCATTATTCTTGTGTTTGTTAAATGCATAGATTTGTTTCTTGGTGAAGAATTTTGTTTGTTGGTTTTAAAAAAATTTATATGACAAAATGTAAACTAAATAGATGCATTTTATGTAATTCATATATTACAACTATGTAAATTAAATATTTGCATAATTCAGTACCAAGTTGCCAGATACATTTCTAGTGCATTGGAGAAATATGTGGTTTCTTAGCATCTGATCTGATGGGCTTTCCTTCCCAGCTGCACTGGAATCCCTTGGGTGCAACTATAAAAATTTGGGAGAAAGAATATTCATTCCTTTTAAATTTATTCAGAGGCAATAAAAATTATTTTCAAGCATCACAAATTTTTACACCATTTCAAAATTGCAAAAAGTCATAAATTATCTTTAAAATTAACAATTGAGATAAAAAATTTCCATCTAAAAATGTGGATTCCAGAGAACTGTTTTCATGTTCATTCTTTTAAATGAATACTGTAGTGATTGGCTGCATACTTCCTGGAAAGATGTCTTATCAAAAAGCTTATCACTGCCCAGACAGCATGGCTCAGTGGTTGAGCATTGACCTACAAACCAGAAGGTCACCGTTCCATTCCTGGTCAGGGCACATGCCCAGGTTGAGGCCCAATCCCCAGTAGGGGGCATGCAGGAGGCAGCCGATAATGATTCTCATCATTGATGTTTCTCTCTCTCTCTCTCTCTCTCTCTCTCTCTCCCTCTTCCTTCCACTCTGAAATCAATAAAAATATTTTTTAAAGTTTTAACTAATTTATACTAAGAAAAATTACATGTATACAAGAAAAAGTGAATCCAAACCATGGTGAGAGAGAAATTTTACAGAAAACAGCTATACAAAGGCAAAACATCGACAAAAAACAAACAACAAACAAAAAAAAACAGTATGCTACCAGACTATTTTCTTCTTTTGGTGCAAAAGACATTAAATCTCATAGTTTAGATGCAATTATTTTTTCATCCATGAAAGTTTTGTATGAGGCACTACTAAAATAGAGACAAAAAGTACATTTGAGGTTACTAGGGCCTTGGAAGGAGGGGTCAATGGGGAGTTATTGCTTAATGAATCAAGTTTCTCTTTGGGGTAATGAAAAATTTTGGAAATAAATAACAGTTGCACAACATTGTAAATGCAATTAGTGCCTCTAAATAGTACAATTAGCAATAGTAAAAATTGCAAATTTTATATTATATCCTTTTTATCACAAGAAAAAAAATAGCAAAAAAAAAGGTACCAAAGAAAGCACGTAGTGAATTATTTTTAGTGTTTGTATTTGCATAAAGAAACTGAAAAAATATATAAGAAACTAATATAAGTGGCTTCTTATAAGTAAAATGAATAGTCAGCCATATACACTAATAAGGTTAAACTAGTTATAATACAAAAATTCTCTGTCCTTGTTGGTAAGTGGCCACTCCTCGATTCCCTGAATTTTCTCTACCTCTGCTCTTATCCCATGATCTAGCAAGTGAAGTGTTAACCTGAAAGAGTAGGGGTGTGGCAGGCTAGCTTAGAATGAAGTGGGATGGTAACAGAGTGGAAGGGCAACTTTGCATACTAAATATTTAATATCCTTTTGACTTTTGAGCTATCTATAATAATCTATAATAATAAAAGCATAATATGCTAATTAGACCAGACAGCCAAACGACCTTCCGGACGAAGTTGGGGCTGCGAGGGCCGAGCCCCTTGCATGAATTTCATGCATCGGGCCTCTAGTGTGAATATATTATCCATGTTACAGTAAAATTTAAAACTAAATAAGGAAGAGGAGGGGGAGCAGTAAGGGGGGTGATAATTGAATATGAGGAGGGGAAAAAGAGGAGTCTACCTGCTGGAAAAGGCAGTTAAGAGAATTGTAACAAAACGAATGTGTACTTGCAAACCACAAGGAGCTCAGGAAATTGCAAGTCTTATAGAGAGCCTTAATATAGAGGGGGGAGAATAGAAGATGAGGTTAAATAGGTAAATTTGGGCCAGATATTAAAGAACCTCTATGTGGCCTTAATCAATTTAAACTATTCCTATGGCACTGATTAATCATTTAGTTGGTTTTTTTTTTTTAATCAGGGAAATTGAACAGATTTGTAAATTAGAAAAATAATTCTGACAACTATATGGAGAATGCACTGAAGAGAGAAACTAGGATTGGAGGTGGTAATGAGATGGAAGTAAGAAGTCATGGTCAGAAAATATTGAAGAAGAAAGAGCTACTGGTCTTTGCCAAAAGAATAGTTAACTTGGGGTTTTCATTTAAAAAAAAGGAGGAACAAAAGATGACTATGACTTCTAGCTTAGTTGACTAAATGAGTATATTGTGACCTTTAAGGGGGGGAATTCTAAATGGCAATTATTCAGAATTTTGATTATGTGAAATGTGGCTATCTTGAGATGCCAAAGATAAAGCATGACATAATGTGCAGTTCAAATAAAAAGTTACTATGCAAATGGTAATTATTTTATTTCCATTTTACTTGACTGACTTCATATGAGGGAATATGCTAAGTTTTGTAGGAGAAAGTATTTTTATACATAAATGAAAATCTAAAATCAAATAGTATTGGAATGTTACAAAGACTATTATAACTGATTTTCACAACTTTCTTTTCGACTGTGATAGCTTAGTTGTTAGGCATGTAGAAAAATAGCCTCTAGGTATTGTTACTAATTATAGGACTTGTATTTTTATAGAAAATGAATTTCTCAGAATGCCAGCTAACACTTTTTTCAATAAATGTATTTTCAAAATGCCATGATATTTTCAGGGATGATATTGTTTCATCAGAATGGAAATTAGAATAAGAGAAGTTTCATAAAATATGGCCCCCAAAAAATGTATTTTTAGGTAATTTATTCAAGCATTCTTCCCTCAATTATACATATACCTCCACCTTCCCCTCTCTTTTCCTCCACAGCTGAACTTCAAGATATAGTCTATATTCATCTTTTTCATGTCCTTACATTTATTCCTCAATTTACTTTGCCTGTCTGGCCAATTTCTCCTAAGTGAAATGGCTGTTGCTAAGATCAACAGAGCCCAAGGACGTGACTAAATATCTCACATGAACTCTCTGTTGCATTTGCATGGTTAGAAAATCCATCCTTCTGGATATTTTTCTCTCTTTGCTCTCTGTGACACTACACAATCCTGGTTTCTTTCATCCTTTTATGATAATTTCTTCTAAACCTTTGGTGGCTTATTCTCCTCTATTCAGCCTTTAATTGCGGAATTTCTCAGGAGTTAGTTATACCCCTTGCTCACTTCTCACCCTATCCTCTTCCAGAAGAACTTACATCTATGACTTCAATTCCCAACTGCGTGCCAATGATCCGTGGCCCCATCCCTTTATTTCAAATATATAGGCCGAATCTTTTCTCCAGACTGCAAGCACAAATAACCCAATGCTTCTCAGCCTCTCAAAGTGGATGTCTCCAAGTGAGTATCCCAAATGTATCTCAAACCAGTCATGTCCAAACAATCA
Source organism: Cnephaeus nilssonii (assembly GCF_951640355.1). Taxonomy (NCBI): domain Eukaryota; kingdom Metazoa; phylum Chordata; class Mammalia; order Chiroptera; family Vespertilionidae; genus Cnephaeus; species Cnephaeus nilssonii. Next base: position 15,034,676 of record NC_137079.1, read on the forward strand.
CACTGCTAATCACTTCCATCCTCTTCTAATGTTTCGATATACAATTTAATGAAATTATTATTCATTCAGTACACAAGTCAGAAACTCAGTAACACTTTTAACATTTACCTTTCATTAGATCCCCATACCCATTTCTTCACCAAGACTGTCAATTATTACTTCCTTAAGTATCTCTTACGTTTCTGTACTTCTATCTGTACTGTCAAAACCCTAGTCCAAAATTGCCAGCATCTCTCTCCTGGATTGTTGTAAAATCTTTGTAACTATCCCAACTACCATGTTGCCCTCTATAATCTGAAAAACATACTGGATCAAAAGTTCTTAGTCCTCAAATCTGTGAAGGAAGCATAGCAAATTTTTAAGTTAGTTTCCAAAGTGCTTGTAGAAATGATGACAATTATTCAAATACACAACAAAACCATCTATCCACATTACACATTATCATTCATAAACAGCATCTCCTGTTTGGTTAGAGTAAGTGGTTTGAGGGGTGGTAGAGCAAAACAGTGAATGACAAGCCCTATTTCCAGTCCACTACATCTTCTGCTCTGGATCCGACCTTTCCAAACCAGAGTCCCTCTGCTGGCTTTTCTCATTCAGTCTTTTCCAGATTATTCTGGGGTCATCTGAAAGCCTGGGGAGGCCCCGGTGTGCTTCTCCAATAAAGGTAAGGAAGTCTTTAGTGTGAAGATGCTCATCTATTCTCTCTTGGAGGAGAAGTGACTCCAGTAAAGTCTTCTTTCGTTTCAGGAAGGCGGATTGAGCCAGTTCTGCTCTTTTTCTGATACAATCAGGGCACCTCGAAGGAACGTGTTGCTTAACCGCTGCCGCCTGTTTTAGTGTTGCCATCACGTTTTTGAAATGCATTCTGTTCAAAAGCTCGTCGGGGGCAGCACAGCTGGTGGCATCTACCTCTGAAGCCTCTGCACCCAATCTAAGCTGCAGCTTCTTCTGCCTGCTGCGCTTCTTCCCTTTGGAGGCAGCTCTGTGGTGCATCAGGTTTACCTTAACGGTGCAAAAGGTCTGCAGGGCATGCATTTGTTCGTCAGACACCGGAGCGATGTCTGATTGAGGTGGAGTGTCTGGTGGGTGCCCGCCAGAGTTAGTGTCTTTGCCCTTGAGGTAGCTGATTCTTTTCCGACTAAACCTCTTTTCTGAAAGCTCAGATTGTTTATCTGGATATTCCCAGCGTGCAGTGGGCTTTCCACGCTCAGGTTTGCCCCCCGAGACCTGGGGCGAGGGCAGCGGTCCTCCAGGGGAACTGAATGAACAGGAACTCTGTACCTCGTCCGAGAAGGACTCCAGGGTCTCGGGAGAGAGGTCGTCCATGGCCCTGCGGTCCACTTGGGCGCATTCACGTGGCTCCTCGGACTCCCCAGCTTCTAGGCGGATGGCCATCACCCTCGGCTCCTCGTCTGCTTTGCTTTGGTTAAGGCCTGAGCCAGGGAGAACCGGACCCTGAGGGATTCCGCAGCTCAGCCCGGCTCCTCTTCCGGGCGGCGGGCGGCGCCTTTTCGTTGCCTTGGCAACGCGGGGCGGTCATGCGCACTGGGTCCCAGCGCAGCACTCCTCCCCTCTCCCCCTCCAGGCCCCACTGCGCAGACTCCGCCTCCGCAGGTCGCGCAGGGTTTGGCAGCGCCTTCTCCCTGGTCTCTGCGGCTGCTGTTTTTAGTACAAAAACTAATAATCCTTGAGAAAGGGTGTAAACACCCTTTCCTCGGGGGTCAAAGAAGACCGCGTATGTGAGTCCAACAGGGATAGGCAGTCTCCGACTAACCCGAGAAAGTAGCCTCCCCTCCCCACCCCCTCCCCCCCAAAAATGTTTCAAATTATTAAAAATAAATAAATAACAATCCCCGCGGGCCAGAAATCGCAGGCAGAAACGCAGAAACGTGTCTGCCCATCCTACAGCCAGAGATCGCCTACTTGTAGAGCACTGACCCCATCCCGCCACCCCTGCCTGGCCGGGCTCCACCTGTTTCTGCAGCCTTTCTGCGGCCTCATCTCGCACAGCTAACTCTTCGTGTTCTGAAGGCTTCGCAGGGCTTCTCAGATCACAGGTTCTCAGGGCCCCGCCCAATGGCACAGCAACACCCCTCTTCCCTCTGTACGTATCAGTTACTGATGCTCCTCCGAGTCCCTTTTCCCTGGGCAGGGCTGCACGCCCACCGCAGCTCCCAAACACTCTCCAACCCCTCACAGCTTGCAGCCACCTCCCAGTATTTGATTACTGTTATCAAATCGCGCCGCTCGATGAAAAGCTCCATGAGAGCAGACACCAGGGCAGTGTTGCCCCGAGCTCAGCAGGTGCCTCACACAGAAGGTATTCAATAAATAAGTCTCTGTTGAGAGAGTGAGCTGAATGACTGCGGAAACAGAAATAAGCATTCCCTCTCACGGGTCTGGTGGGTTTTATGGAATAGGTAGTACCAGCTCAAGGAACTTCAGTCTGTTTTTCTTCCCGAACCCCCCAAATTCAGCTGGTACTCATGGCATATCCCTTTACAACAGCTTTTTAAAAGGCACGGTAGAGTGTTACGAACAACTTTTCTCAAAAATTGTAAAACGTTATCTATGGAGACTGACTTTTTCTAGGTCTTAATAAATATCTGAGTCCAAGTCTTAGTCACTTATTTCACATATTTCAGAATTGCAAGAGAATGGGCTTCCTTGCTCCATTGTGTGTGTGTGTGTGTGTGTATGTGTGTGTGTGTGTATGTGTGTGGTGTTGTTATTAAAGTCTAGCCAGATATATTTAATATTATTCCAAAAATGTTCACTTTGGCAAAGAGCCAAAAGTCTGTAATGTTCAAAAAACATCTCTCAAATATGAGCAAGATTCATAACAAAGAAAAAAAGATTCCAACTTCATGTATTCAAACCAAATTATATCCTATATAATAAAAGCCTAATATGCTATGTATCTGGTCATCTGTTCAACCAATCAAAGCATAATATGCTAATGATATGCTAAGGCCACTCAACCGCTCGCTATGATCTGCACAGACCACCAGCAGGCAGACAGTCGACTGGTAGGTTAGCTTGCTGCTGGGGTCTGGCAGATCCAGACTGAGTGAGAAGGGCCGGACACGCCCTGGAGCCCTCCCGCAGTCCCTCCCCAGCTGGCCAAACTCCCGCATCCCTCCCCAGCCCCGATCATGCACCAGTGGGATGACTTGGCCTGCACCTTCTGGCAATCGAGGACCCTTCAGGGGATGTCAGAGAGCTGGTTTGGGCCCGATCCTGCAGGCCAGGCCGAGGGACCCCACTGGTGCACGAATTCGTGCACCTGGCCTCTAGTATCATCATAAAATGTTGGTCTTTAAAAAGAGGTATCAAATAATTTGTAGATAGTCTCAAGTATTTTCCAGCATCTCAAAGGCTCAAGATTTTCTATTTTAATGTTTATTTTAACACCTTCCTCATTCCCTGAATATTTACACCTAATATATCATTACACACATTATCCCCAAAAACACTGAGCAAGATAGCTAAACTTCAAAAATAATGTATATTGACATTTTCTAATAAACTAACTATCTTTAAGGATAACTTTGTCCCAAAAGCAGGTAAGTTTGGGGGGAACATCCTGAAATTATCCAATTTCTTTGCAATAACTTGCATGACCTAGTAAACTGCTTAACACTCCAAAATGTATTATCTAAGGAAGTAAAATAGCTCAATAGTACTATCATTATCAAATGAGATTCATAAAGACAAAAGTCAAAGTTTGGTTTTAAAGATAGACTCTATGACCCTTTGTGTAAACCTTACACTCCTTACTTTCATTTCTAAGTCTATCACAGAATAAAGTTTAAAGGAAACTCTACTTAAAATCCACACTCTTTTGTTATCTCTTTTCTATATATGAAATAAAAGTAATATTTGCCTCCTATCTTCCTTCTATATGAGAATTTTCAGTGATGCATATGTAAAAATAAAAATTTCAGACCATTATATAAGGACTACTGGCAAGAAATCTATATTCCATATTGTTAAGAGAGATTGCTAAGAGATCTGTGGACAAGTATAATGCCTTATACTATTTTTTAATTGGATGTTTCAAGTGAGAAAATAAAACAGGAATGCATCAAGGGGGAAAAGGGTGGAGAGTTGCAACTTTTATATCTTACCTCAAATCTCTTTATACTACACCACTAGATACAAAGCACTCCAACTTGCTATACTGAGAGAAGATTTAATCAAGATTTGCAAGAAAAAATATAGTACGATATTTTAAATATTCTATTTGCATTGTTTTTATCAGTAAAAGAAAGACCAAGGGATTGACAGAAAATATTTATAGCTTTCCCAGAAAACTCACAGTAATGTTTCAGTGTCTCAATAACTTTGTTTTATAATCACTTACTCTTTATTTAGCAAATATCCATGAACCTTCGTGGAATCATTTTTTTTTTTTTTGGCAAAACTAAAACTAATAATCTAAAACTAAAATTAATTAACTAAAACTAAAACCAAATTATTCAATCAATACTCAAACATACAAAGAAAATGCTACATTTTTATTTCTTGGTATATAAATGCAATCTTCTTTCCAAGGTCTCACCCATTTTGCCCATTTTGGTAGCTATGAAAAACCATTAACTTGATAATTAATAATATCCTAGACATTCTCGTGTCAGTCTCCTTTTGGCAAATATTCAATCAATGCTAAATTTAACTCCCTAATGAACTATTTCTTCCTTCCCAAGATGGTGTCTACATAGAGGGAAAACCTTTAATATCTTTGGGGCATTTGGTGTTTGGGGCCCTAACTTTGTGCGTATCATTTTGCTGGCCTTCACGGCACAGTGCATGTGGTCCTTGGGTCTGTGCTGTTTTAACCAAAGTGCAATTAGTCAGGCTCCTTCCTGGTTCCTGACAAAGTCCAAGGCTAGTGGAACTTGTCAAAACCTCTCCTGGCTATCTTGACACCCACTTGTCTTGACATCCACTGGTACTTTGGTTCCCTCTTGGAAGCTGGCTCTGTTTCTTTCAAAATCCTGCTGAGAAATGGCAGAGGAATAAAGGAATGTGCTCTGGCACTCACAGCATGGCCTAGAGCCTTGCCATTTCACCATCTCTCAGGAGACTTCCGCTGGCAAGCTGTTCCTCTAGAAATTCCAAACATCTTGACATCTCTTAGGGGCCCATGGGAAGGCCGCGGTCCTTTGTAGACCACATTGTGGCGAGGCTGCCTGGGATGGGAGGAGGAGGGGATAGGAAGGAAAGAGACCAATCAGGTGTCCCTCCCTAACCACATTATGGCACTCGTTTTATTGTCCTGCAGTCATCATTTCTGTCTTCATAGATCTTAACGGGAAGCAGAGCAAATGCTCTTCTTCCAGCTTTTCCTCAACAATCAAATATGCTTTGTAGCTTGAAGGCTTAGCCCCAGAGAAGGGATCGAAACAAACCAGTCTTCCTGCCTGTTTCCTTTCTCGCTCGTCTCTTTCTTTGGAGGGAGTCAGGCACACTTTCTGCTTCTTCCTGTCTGCAAGCACTTCTCCCAGGTACCGTAGGGTCCGCCTTGACAGGTGGCATTTGGCCTGTACCCCTTCCTGGAGCCATTGTGCTGAACAGGGTACCAAGATGAAATCTAGTTTATGAATGAGGGAAAATAAGTTTACAGATCCTTCAAAAGTAGTCTACCCTTTACATAAACTTTACAGCACTGTACTAGCTTCTGTAGACTGAGCAAAATGAAATGTTATTTCCTCTCCTAAGATGCTAAGTGAATGTGTCAGAAATCTCCCTGTGAGAAATCATTTTTGTGGAGTGAAGAATCTTACATCACTTTTGATAAAAAATGATTTCAACTTACAGTGCAGTAATTGTCCCTTATTTTTAAAAATATTTTACATATCAAATACCCCAATCTTTTCTTTTCTCCTTCAGTTTTATTACTTTTTTAATTGATTAATTGCCTTATGAAGAGCTGCTTTTACTTTAATAGCTATTGTTTTGCAAAGATCATATGTTTACTGTAGGCATTTAAAAAGATAAAGATAAGCCACAAATATTGATTTTAAATAAAAGTTACCTGAATTTTGACCTCCCAAAGATAATCACTGTAAACACTTAACATTTTAATATTTTCCTCAATATTTTTTCTTAATAAAAACTAGATTATATTGAATTATGTGTTTATGAACAATATATTATATGAACATTTTCCATTCAATTTATAAAAAATTCTTTTCATGTAATTTTATTTTATTTTAATACTAGAGGCCTGTTGCATGAAGATTCATGCAAGAATAGGCCTTCCTTCCCCTGGCTTCGCTCCCAGCAGCCTGGGAGCCTGCAAGTCCTTGCTCCCGGCCGCAGTGGTGCTCCTGTAGCTCCCTCCGCCCCCCACCCTTCCCCTCATAGCAGGTGTCCCGCCCCACCCAGTTGCTCCGAGCCTGCCTATGCAAATTAACCCGCCATCTTTGTTGGGTTAATTTGCATACCCACTCCTGATTGGCTGATGGCCGTTGCAGAGGTACAATTTGCATGTTTCTCTTTTATTAGTGTAGATGTTTTTATTGGTTTTTAGAGACAAAGGCAGAGAGAGCAATAAAGAGATAGAAACATCCATGAGAGAGAAACATAGATCAGCTGTCTCCCGCATGCCCCCACTGGGGATTGAGCTCACAACCCGGGCATGTGCCCTGACTGGGAATCAAACCAGCTACCTTTTGGTTCAGGGGTCAAGGCTCAAGCATTGAGCCACACCGTCCAGGCTCAAGGTAATTTTAAAGGACTTATTGCATTATTTGATTTAAACACAGGTATTTCCAGTTTTTTGCTTCTAAAAATTATTGGAATAAACAGTCCTCTAGCTAAATTTTTATACACATTCATAGCTATATGTTTATAATAAATTCTAGAACTTATAATTGATGAGTCAATATGCATGCATAGCCCTTGCTCAGTTGGTTGGAACACATCCTGTATACAGAAAGGTGGTGCTTTGGATTTCTGGTGAGGGAAATACCTAGGTTTTGGTTTTATCCCCAGTCAGGGCACATACAGAGCAAGCCATTCAATATTCTCTCTCACATCAATGTTTCTCTTTCTCTCTCTCTCTCTCTCATCAATAAGCATGTCCTTGGGTGAGGATTAAAAAGAAAAAATATACACAATTTTAAGGCTTTTGATATATCTATACCTCCTCCTCACTTTAATCTGTTCCTGAATATTAAAAAATCCAAAGTATTTCAGAGGAAAGGTGGGAGTGGGGGTGGAGGGAGAGATTACCTTTAACTGGGAAATTTATATGCATATATGCATAGCTCATAGACACAGACAATAGTGTGGTGAAGGCTTGGGAGGGGCAGGTGTGGGGAGGAAAGGGTCAATGGGGAAAAAAAACAAAGGAGACATCTGTAATATTTTCAACAATAAAGGTAGAATTATTTTAATCTAAAATATAATATATATCCCTAAGTACTCTAGTAGGTAAGGCCTTTTTAAAAACATAATCAATTATGATTATCATATCTAAAACATCAGAAGAATTCCTTAATATCATCTAACAATTATTCGGTAGTCAGATGTCTCTGATTGTCTCAAAAATGCCTTTTTACAGATTGCGGTGTTTGAATCAAGGTCCATTCACAGCATTTGGCTGATATGGTGCTCAAGGCTCTTTCACTCCACAACACTTCCAAAGTTCAAACAAGTAAAAAAAAAAAAAAAAGAAGAAGAAAAAAGAGCAGACAGAGACATTTAGCTTTCTTCTTGGTATCCACTATTATGTTTCCGAAAGAAAAATCATTATTTTTTTTAATTTCAAAGTACAAAAAATTGAATTTATTTGGAAATAGCAGAGGAATTACAACTTGGGAAATACATGTTGTAACAAGCTACAAGGGTGTCCGTTGAGGGTATTGGGCAGGCGGTATTTAAGGGCAAAGAGTGCAAAGCGGGGGAAGTTCAGCCAGAGTCCAAGTAGTAAGTTTATTGGCTTGAGGATGGGGAGGGATTCTTAGCAGATGGTCATTGGTCAGGAGATAAGTCTCATTCTTCTGTAAATTGGGCACCTATGGGAAATCAGCCTTTCAGTCCTTAAGTTCCAGTGTTCTGAGAGTCTCCGTTTTATATCCTTCATTTCCATTTTCTATTGGAATCCTTTCATAGTTATAAGCATATCATGACTTTGTGACTGGTGAAGAATTCTATTTCAATGATTATAGTGAAACTCTCAACTGCCTGCACTAGCAATACTGTTTGCCTTTAAGATGAAATGAAATGGTAAATGCCAGACATAATGATAGAGTAGACACTGAAAATTTTTGTTTTTATTTTCCCAAGTTTCTTTTTAACAACTATAAATCAATATACATTTGTATAACCTTTATTACAAAAAATATTCACCATACCCTCCATATTGCTTCACACCTTTTTTGTTTTTTCTCTGAAAAATATATTTTGGAGATCACTTCACATCAGCATGTAGACATCATCCTCATTTCTCTCTCTGACTGCATGGTATTCCATTGTTGGATGTTACCACAGTCATTCCTACATTTTGATGAGAATTTTGTTCCTATGAGAAATCAAATTTTCCCAGCCGGCATGGCTCAGTGGTTGAGCATCGACCTATGAACCAGGAGTTCATGATTCCATTTCTGGTTAGGGCACATGCCTGAGTTACAGGTTCAATCCCCAGTAGGGGGCATGCAGGATGCAGCTGATCAATTATTCTTTCTCATCATTGATGTTTCTATCTCTCTCTTCCTATCCCTTCCTCTCTGAAATCAATAAAAATATTTTTTAAATAAATCAAATATTTCTTTGTATTTGTGGAATAGCCAAGAAGATTCCTAAGAGTGAGATCAATGGTTCAAAGGATAAAAGCATATGTAGTTTCTTTACAAATTTACAAATTTCTCTCTATAAGGGGGTGTATATTTGGCATTCCTACTAGCAGTGTATGAAACTGCCTGTTCCTGAGAGCCTGGCCAACAGAGTATGTACTCAAATTTATAGATTTTTGTGAATCTAATGGAATAGAAGTGGTATCTCAGTGAGTGTAATTTTACATTAAATTTCTCTTATTTTGAGTGAGATCAAACACCATTTCATAAGTATAAGAGCCATTTACATTTCTTTTTATGTATATGGTCTATTCATTTCTCTTACCCTTTTTTTTTCATGGGATTATTGCTTTATTTTTCAAAACACTTGAAAACATTTTAATATTGAAATTTTATACATTTGTCTGTGATATAAATTGCAAATGATTTTCCTAGTTTGTCTTTTGATTTGCTTATGCTGTTTGTCAGGCAAAGGATTTATTTATTTTTTTTAGTTCATATACCAAATCTATCAATTTTTTTCTTATTGTTCTTGGATTCTTAGTCACATTTAGAACATTTTTCTTTACTCCCATGTTATAAATAAACTCACCCATGTTTTCTTACAGTACTTGTGATAAGTTTTATTCCCTTGCTTTGAAACTCTGGTCTTTTTAGTTTCTTCTCTACTATGGTATGAAAAGGAGTCTGATTTTATATTTTCTCTATATGACTCTCTAATGATTTCAATAATGCTTACATTCAAAATGTTTTTTGTTACCCTACTGTCTTTAAATGCTGCCTTTATCATAAATTCCCATATGTACTTAGGGTTTTTGTTTCCCCTGTTATTTCAACTCTGGTATATTGGTCTGTCTTTCTATTCACATACCAATACTGTACTGTTTTAATATTCTCTATAATATGTTTTATCATCTCATAGGGCCAGACCACTCTCTTTCAAGAATTGTTTGATGTTCTTATTTGCTTATTTTTCCAAATGAACTTTATAACCAACTTGTCTTGCTAAAGGATAAAAGGAAAGAACATAATAGTAATTTATTGAAATGCACTAAATTTATAAACATTGAGAATTTTTCTAATCTGGTCTTCCTATTCAGAAATATATGGTATGTTTTTCCAAGTATTCAAGTATACTTTGGCATATTTTAGGTACTCTTCCTCATTTAGGTTTTGTTTATTTCTTTTTTAGTTTATGAAGTTTATTTTATTTTGTACAATTTTATTTTAGTGATTGTGAAGTAAGTTGTTTCTTTTACTGTATCTTTAACCTTGCTATTAGTTGCATACTGGAATGCTACAGATTGTAGTATTTTTGTTTTATGACCTGCTAGTTGCACAAAATTTTATTGCTTAGAGTAACTTCATCTTTGTCTTGGATTTGTAAAACATATATGAAACTTCAAGTTTAGAAAGATTTTTAAACTTAGAAAAATAAAAACTCAAAATGATCTGCATGATTATTGTCCTATGCACAAATTTGTCCTATAAAAGACTATTATATCAAAACTCTGGTAGAGAGATAAATATATAGATAAAATGTTGGGTAAAAGTCCATAAATTAACATAGAACAAACTTTACAATTATAGAGTTTAAATGAATTTTCCATCTATGTTCTTTCAATATTGGCAGTGCATTATTCACTTTTTCTGGATTTGTGCTTTTAAAAATCTAGTATAAATAAAATTAAATCCTGCAAATGTAGTACTTTTTTATTTTTTAATAACTTTTAAGTATGTTTATCTAAATTTATATTTATCTAAATTTTTTCTAAATAATTATAGGCAAATAACAATAAACTGCCAACACAGTTTGAGCCTAGGCATTTCGAATGTCATAATTTTGATCAACATATAGAATTAAGAAAAATGAGCATAATCTCAGTTATCTTTTTTAATAAGGAATTACCAGCCTAGCCAGTGTTCTCAGTGGTTGAATGTCGGCCCATGAACCGGGAGGTCAGGGTTCGATTCCCTGTCAGGGCACATGCCTGGGTTGCAGGCTCAATCCCCAGTGGGGATCGTGCAGGAGGCAGCCAATCAATGATTCTCTCTCATCATTGATGTTTCTATCTCTCTCCCTTCTTCTCTGAAATCAATAAAAACATACTAAAAATAAGTAAATAAATTACCAGAGATGTGGAACACTCGTTATTTCTTGTGTGATGTATTAATTTGCTCTGGTTGCTATACTAATGTACCACAAACTAAGTGGCTTAGATAACACACTTATCTCACAGTTCTGAGAGCTACAAGTCTGAAATCAAGGAATTGGGACTGTCGGTTCCATCTGAGCACTATGAGGAAAAAATCTGCTCCAAGCCTCTCTCCTTGGCTTGTTAGGTGGCTATCTTCATATTCACACAGCACTCTCCCTGTAGGATGTCTCTGTGTCCAAATTTCACCTGTTTAGAAGGATGCCCGCCATATCAGTGCCCACTCATATTAAGATAACCTCATTTTAACTTGATTACCTCTGTAAAGACTCTATCTTCAGAGACAGTCACTACATTTTGAGTTACTGGGGCTTAGGACATCAACATAAGAATTTGGGAGGGGATACAATTTAGACCATAGCACGTGGTTTTCCAAACAAACAAACAAACAGATTAAACGCTAATTAGACAGTCTGCTGCTGGGATAAACTTTTAGTAAAAAGCTGCTTGTGGTTTGCTGAGAAACAAAAATAGAGTTGTTGAATTCAGGGACTTAAGAAGAACAAACTCCTTTATAGATGTACCTAGAGCTACTTTCTAGTAAGTAAGGTTGACTTTACCTGTATGTTAATTAAGAAGCACCTTTGTTTTAGATAAAGGCCTATAGGGGCCTTAAAAGTGCAATATATTTATTCTCTGACACTATCACAAACTTGACTGGCCAGCCTATGGAGTGATTCCTCAGATCTAGTGTTTTAAGTAAGAAATGATAGTTCTTATTAGAAAATAAGTACAATTTAAATTTTGAACAAGTCTTTTTAAAAAAAATTTTTTTTTGGTGTAGTTTAGGATTTTTAATGTTTGGGGCTTCAAGCAATGATTTCCCACTGCTCCATCTGAGTATCTGGTAAAATTCCAAACAAGTGTAGGTCATAAATTATTCAGTCCTGTTAGAAACAATATCTCCAATATAGTTAAGGGCATCAATGGTGATATTATTCACAACAAATAATGTTACCTATGAATTTGAATTGTATGATCTCTTTTGCTATTTTTGTCTTAAAATTCTATCATAACAACATAATACATACGTTTTCTAGCATTGACCCAATAGATAGCCACTTTATTTGCGGTCCCTTCATTGTAGTCCTAATTCAGAGACAATCATTCTTAGCATCTTTATGCAATTGTATGCAGCTAGGGCCCTGAGACTGTTGGCAATGTTATTTAATACTGACCTTGGCATTTAGGAAATTAATATAAATCAGAACCTAAATATAACGCATTTCTCTTCAAAGCACAGAGGAAGTATTACGTGAATTCAGAAAAGTTGCCATTAATTGAATTTGTGTCATGGAGTTTTGTGTTCTCCTTGAGGAGCAAAAGTGGCTCCAGATAACGGGGTAAATGACCGGAATCCACAGCGGTTTTCTTGAAAACTACTGCATAGAACTATTTTTCTTCTCCTCAATATCTTTGCAAAGCATTTTACTGTAATTTTTCTACTTACAAAGTAAGCTTTCACTGTAAAATGAATATTCATATGGTTGCATAGGGTTGAATGACATAGAAATCACACATAATCTCATTTGAGACCAATCTTTCTGTAAAACTGTGTTATTGAAGTTGTTCAGTGTAATCATAAAAGAATCACTATGCTCTGAAGAGACATCGAATGTAATACATGGAGCTCCCTGGCTCAACTTATTTTATCTCCTTATTTTAGATAGGCATTTTCCAAAAACAAACTCTATCACCGAAGAATGTAAGGCTGTTTCTTTAGAGCCTTCCATGCTTAACTTGAAAGCTGTCAACCCAGGAGGCTGAAACAGAGCAAGATTATGAAACCTGAGTGAATAGCTCATTCTTTGCGCCCATGCGCTTGCTGCATGCTGCCCCGTGGTACGAGCCTGGGAGGTATGCACTATGATAGCTAATGAAGCACTTCCTTTATGTCTCACTGACCAGAACTCTTATTTGAAGCCTGTATGTTATGCCACTGAAATCTCACAATATCAGCCTTTGTTCTGGCTCGCAGTGACTGCTTCTTGTCTTTTTCTGTGGCTAAGTCTCATGCATCAAACTGGATAGATCCTTTACTAATAAGCGTGGCTGGCATGAAACTGAATTCTGCTGTGTGTAAAGTTGTTTTTGCTTGTTTGCTTTGTTTTGTTTTTGTCTCTCACCTTTTTATTACAGGATCCTCAAAGCCAATATTTTATCATTTTGAACTGCTTGGAGATAAAAAGCTTGGAGGTAAAAAACCACTGAGTCTTCTGTAAATCCCTCCTCTATGTTGCATATAGTGATAATAATTAATATTATAAGAACAAAAACAAGAACGAAATTCATTCAGAATGAAGAGAATGGTATCAAATGAATTGATATTAATTGCCTAATCCTGAATGTAACTGAGAAGTATTAAAAGTGGTTCATTTGTTGTATTTTAACATATTATTCTCATACTGTGTTGTCTGTTAGAAATCTTCCTTCCTTCAACTACTATTAAATAGACATGTCCCAATGCAAGCTTTGATAAGGTGGGCCTAAAAACTAATCAAGAGAGATTGCCAAAGCTTTCTATAAAAATGTGTTTCGGTTAACCTAAACACAAACAAGAAAAGTTAAAATGTTCCTCAGAGCCTACAAATTTCAAAAAGAAAATATTATGAACTCCCTCCCAAAACTTAAGTTGTATCAAATCCTACATTTTTGTTTCTTATAATGTAAAAATGACAGCAACACCCATCTCTTGAAGTGGTTTTAAGTATTAAATGAGATAACATAGACTAAGGTTTATTACCTGATATGGGGTAGGTGTTGTAGTCACCATCATCATTATAATTCTGGAGTAGATTTAGTAGGAAACATGAAGACTAAGATCCTTCAAATACTGGCTCCTTTATTATGAGTTACCTAATTTTTTTAAAACATAGTTGTGTGTGTGTGTTTTTTTTTTTATTTCAGAGAGGAAGGGAAAGGAAGAGATAGAAACATCAATAATGAGAGAGAATCATTGATTGGCTGCCTCCTGCATGCACCACACTGGGATCGAGCCCACAACCTGGACATGTGGCCTGACCTGGAGTCCAACCATGAACTCCTGGTTCATAGGTTGCTGCTCAACCACTGAGTCATGCTGGCTGGGCGAGTCACCTAATTTTTAATCAACATTTTTTCTTTTCTAATTCTTACGTTTTTCATTTGTATCTTAACTTCCTGATATGATTGTCCAAAGCACTAGTAAATTTAATATGTAAAAACTAGAGGCCCAGTGCACGAATTCGTGCACCGGTGGGGTCCCTCAGCCTGTCCTGTGGGGATCAGGCCGAAACCAGCTCTCTAACATCCCCTGAGGGATCCTGGATTGTGAGAGGGTGCAGGCCAGGCCAAAGGACCCCACCGGTGCACTATCAGGGCCAGGGAGAGACTGTGGGAGGGCTCCAGGGCGTGTCTGGCCCATCTCACCCAGTCCCAATCAGCCAGACGCCAGCAGCAAGCTAACCTACCCATCAGAGCATCTGCCCCCCGTGGTCAGTGCGCGTCATAGCCACTGGTTGAATGGGCGAACAAATGGTCAGATACTTAGCATATTAGGATTTTATTATATAGGATACTTTGAACAATAAATAACTATGGACATACAAGTTACTTCCTCAAGTGAAAAAAAATGAAGTAATTAAAACACATAACTCCATGGTCCCTAGTATATCTACATTTCTACCACCTTAATATTTTTTTCTGATCTTCTCATCTTCCAATTTTTGTGAGAGTATCAAACTTTTCTAGTCAACAGAATATAAATTCCAGAAAAGTAAATCTTACAATGCCAGCCTTTGTTCTAGCTAGCAGAGATCAAATTCTGTCCTTTCCTTTGCTAAAATATATGCACCAAATTTGTTAAACTCTTCAAGTACAAATGCATGTCCCTACATAGGGTTTATTTTGTTTTCCTCCATTTTCTTTATATTTTTTTATTTAAAATGTTTTTTATCAAATTTTCTAATCTTTGGTTAAGGAAAATAGATTTCGTGAATAAAGCTATAATCCGAATTAGCTTCAGATTTTTATTTCATCTTGGAAAACATGTAATGGCATTTTAACACCATATTATAATCAGAATAATAACATTAATGCATTTTGTCAGACCTGTAGTGTTTCCAGTAGTTGCTAAATCACTTCTCCCTACCACCTACAGATTGAGATTTTTTTAGAATATTCCTTAAAAAAACTATTGAATTCTAGCAAATCATTCTGAGATGTATTTCTGTCCCTCACCCCGTTTCTCACCCAATACTTGTATTGTTTATTGTCTTTAAGACCAAAATTTTAGTTTTGGAGTGGAAATTGTCTGGAGTGGGAATTGAAAACTACAAATATGATTTCTGCCAATCTTTTAAAGATTATATGTAGATCTTAATTTCTAATGTATTTCACTATCTCACAGAAAAAATAATATCTAGGCAAATGTCTATTTTATACTTGACAAGAATATCTAAAGAAAATGATTAACCAAAGTAAAGGCAAATTCCATGTGACATTGTCATGCTGTCTTGTCAATAGTTTTGGCAATTTATGGCTGAATTCCAAATTCTCATCTTGATTAGATGCTTCCCAGGATAGGTACTATTTTTCCCATCTATTTGGCACGCCGGCCCCTCTGCACCCCCAATCAGTTCTGTAATGGCCCAGTGATCCAGAAACATCCTGTGCTTAGGCACACAGTGCAAAAGGAATTCAAAAGGAATGCCCAACCACATATTTGCAGTTATATAGAATTTCATTTCTCATAAAAATACATCATTTTTAAATAAGAAATGTAGTTTTCTATACTTTTTCTTACTGCCATTAAGAATTTTAAGACTTACCATCCAAAGTCTAGAATTATCATATATTAAAAGCAATCCGACAATAACAGAAATTGGGTAATTAGAGTACGGTCAATAAATTTGGTGATGAGGTTAAAAACTCATGAGACACAGAGCAGAAACCCACAAATGAGCCAAGGAGTCTGAGTCCTGAGAGTCAGCCATTGGCCCTACCTCTCCCCACCACACACCTCCAATCCATCACCAACCCTGGTGACACCTCTCCCAACGGCTACTTCTCTGCAGTCCCTTCCCAAAGCCCCTGGGTTAGGACACCATGATTTTTCACTGAATCTACTGCACCTGTCTTCACGTTAGCCTCACAGCCTCTCTTTCCACATCCCTTCCTTCCTTTCTTCCGTCTTTCACTCCAACTCCTTTCTGAATGATGATCCACACTCTGCAACCAGATTGAAACACAACTCGGACTGTGTCCCTCCCTCCCCTGCTTCGTGTGTCTTATTGTGGCTCATCATGTTATCTTGTCTGAAACCATTAGCTGACGTGGATTGGCTTTTCCAGATTGAGAGGAAAAGAAAACAGGGAAACAATGACTAATACGGTTACTAAAGGGTTTTGTGTAAAAATACTTGGGGAAGAAGGAGAAAGGAAATTGTTTAAGCAGCTGAAAATTCCCCCGAGAAATGCAGTAACAGTCAGTATTCAACAGCAGCTTTTCCCCTGCCTCCTACCCAGTTCTCCCAGCTGATTACTACTCATCCTTCAGTCTCAGCTCATCTATCACTCTTTCAGACAAGCCTTTCCCTCAGACCCCTCCTACTCATGCTTTCAGTACTCAGAACATGCATAGAACAACTACCACATCATAAATTCACAGCTGTGTAATAAGTTGTTTATTGTCTGTCATAACTGTAAGCCTGACCAGGGCTGGGACAAGTCTGTTTTCTCCACCATTAGATTACGTCTCTTACACATATCAGACCTTGGATGAATTTTGAAAATAACAAATGAATTCAATGATTAAATAATTGATTTCCTAGTCTGGCAGCAGTTTGGGCAAGTCAGCAGCATCTCTGATAGCTTCCTCCTCAGCAGTAGGCATATGTTTTTCCGGCTTTTGCTTCGCATATAATGGTGATTCAAGTTCCTGAAGTAATGGAGCACCCAGGCCCAGGCAGGAAAGAGCACGCCTGGCAGGCATCCAGCTTATGTTTGCATTTTGGGTTCTGATGCCTCGCACATGGCCTGGCCTGAGTGGTAACATCGACGGGTACAGGTCAGTGACCTCTACTCCTAAACCCCTCAGAAGGAAACTTCAGGAAGAAGACATCTCGAGGGGGTCCTCAGATGAGGAAATGAACTGGGAAGACACCTGGCCTGGGTCTCCTATAGTGGTTCTCAAATTCTGCTGCACTTTCCAACCACACCCAATGCCAATTACTGAACGCTTTGGACCCAGACGTCAGCATTTTCTGTAAGTCTCGGGGATCCCAGTGTGCAGTCAAGTCTACGATCCTGCACCCTAGGACCTAGCCAACAGCGCCCTAGCACCAGGAGAATGGGCATTGTCTGGGAGAGTCTTACAAGGGAAGAACACAGACCTCCCAGACCACCTGAATTGGAATTTGCATATTAAAACAAATCTCACCCAGCCAGTGATGCTCACCCAGTGGTCGAGCATCAACCTATGAACCAGGAGGTCATGGTTCAATTCCTGGTCAGAGCACATGCCTGGGTTGCAGGCTCGATCCCCAGGAGGGGGTATGCAGGAGGCAGCAGATCTATGATTCTCATCATTGAAGTTTCTATCTCTCTGTACCCCCTCTCCGTTCCTCCCTAAAATCAATAAAAATGTATTTTTAAAAATAAACCTTTGGGTGATTCTTATGCATATTGAGGTTTGAGAAACACGTGTCCCAAATATCTTTTTATAAAAGAGCCACACTTACACTGCTACCTTTCTCCTCTCTCCCTTTGCCATGTCCCCTCCCTCATCATGCTCCAGCCACCTAGAACTAGTTTCTTGACATTCAACTCACTTCTTTTCAGTAAACTGCTTTTTTAAAAAAAAAATTATAAAATACTTTAAACATTCAGAAGGCTCAGAGAAAAAACATAATGAAAATCCTAGTATTTACCATAAATATGTAACAAACATTAAACGTTAAATCGAATCATTTATTATTTAAGAAAATATCCTACAAATAATAAAACTAAAATGACCTGTTCAGCCCTACACAGTTTTATTACATACTATTACTCTCCAAATGTGCACACATAGTTCATCAAAAATAATATGTAGAAAGGTGGTATATACATACAGAAAAGCTGATAGCTGTTTAATTTTTAATATGAGTTATAAAGGTTACTTCATTGATAGTTAATTATCAATCAAACATTATTGGCTGATACTACCAAAATTTAAATATGTCAATGTTATGTGGGTATTGATGATTATTGCATTAATAAGACCAACATTGTGTAAATTCAAGTAACAAGCTTGTAGTTCAATATTCCTATTCCTAATTCTATGATTCCTTACTGCTTTTCTATAAAAGTAAATCATTTCCTCCAATCTACACTAATAAAGGAGAAATATGCAAATTGACCATACCTCCATGATGTCCACCAGCCAATCAGGAGTGAGCATGCAAATTAACCCAACAAAGATGGCAGGTTAATTTGCATACACAGGCACGGACCAAAGAGTGAAGGCTCCGGCCCAAGTGAAGACTGAAGACGACTGAAGACTGCAAAGGCTTGGCTTCTCCACTGCGGCCAGAACAAAGGCCTGGGTCCCGGGTACCAGAGGAAAACCGGTGCTGGCAGCCAGGGGAAGGAAGGCCTATTGCACGAAGCTTCATGCAATGGGCCTCTAGTGTACCAAATAAAAAGGAGAGCTACCATGGAAGGGGATGTAGTAAAGCAAAGAGCAACTCTACCCCATGATCGAACCACAGACTTAATCTTAGGCAAATCAATTTTAAGAAACAGATATGGAACTAGATTCCATTAAAAATATCTGTGCCTATATACAGGGTGGGCAAAAGTAGGTTAATAATAGTAATAAAAATAACTAATACAATAATTAATAAATAATAATATAAGAATAAACTCTGCTATGTGTACTCACAACTGTAAACCTACTTTGCCCAACCCTGTATGTCTGGGAAATCTTTATGTGCTTCTAGAGGTATGTGTATGCAAATTGAAGACAATAGTTTAGAACAGTGATGGGCAACCTTTTGAGCTTGGTGTGTCAAACTTCGCCAAAAAACTGAGCATAACTCGGGTAGTGTGTCACTTTGAGGAAAAAACTAACTCCAAGACTCTAGTCGCAAATGTTTCATCCTCAGGAGCAGCAAATGTTTCATCCTCGGCATGCGGCCGCGTGTCATCAGAAATGGCTACGCGTGTCAATGCTGACACGTGTGTCATAGGTTCGCCATCACTGGTTTAGAAGAATGAGTATTAGATTAAAAATCTAAAAGTTAAATTCTTTGTCTTGGCTCACTCTAAGTGCCTTTTTATAGTGCAAATCACTTAACCCACTAAATCTTTATTCTATCTTTACAAAGTAGAGGAGTTGGTCTAAGGCCATATGGTCCAATGAGTTTTCAAATTAATATTTCCCATAAATTTTTCTTGGAAATGTATATATGTGGGCACACAAGTTTGGAAAATGCTATAAACTGTCTGTCTTTTTTGGAAAATACAGTACACATTGGTAGAGTAGATTCACTGAGAATTCTTGCAGGGGAAAAATGCATTTAATTAATTTCATTTAGTCCATTGATTTCTATACTCTTTGACTATAAAAAAATTTCAGGGGGGTTGTTCTAGAATGCACTTCAAGATTCTCTGGACAGGAGTTATCTGTGATTCTTTCTAGCTCTACAACTTCATGATTAAACAAGAAACATGTAGCCAGATCCAAGTCATAATTGCAGTCACCAATCTGATTAAATGATTGATCTATTCAATAGGGCTTAAGCCGATTTTAAGATAGCTAAAACAGCTTTAGAAATAACTAAAAGAATGTATATAATGACGCTTTGCTGTAAGATTCTATGATTTCAACTTCTTTTCTATTTCTACAAAGTGTTTCTGCAAAGAAAAGGAAATCATATACGCCTCCATATATGTATATTTTGTCATCATTGGATGGGAAAGAGGATTATCCTCATCTTTAATTTTAAAATTTAAATTGTCCTTAATCATATCAAGCAGATCATGCAAAACCTCAGGCTGGGTTGGTCTCTCTCTACTGAATGGGCAGGATAATTGCCTGATTCTCAGACCAGGTTCTGGAGTCTCAAGGATGAAGATATATATCACTTGTCTCTAATCTCAGCACCCGCCTGGCACATAGTAAGCACCATAAATATTTTCTAAATGAATATAAATGTGTCTGCCTATTGACATGTATTTCTAAAACAATCCAGAGATCTGTTTTTGAAAACAATGGGAAGAATAAAAATAAAGGAAAACACATTGCTAGACTGAGTCCCTAAGCTCCAGCATTTTCATGTGATCCTTGAAAATCCAAATGTATTACATCCCTGAATTTTCTTTGTCTACTTTGGCAGTAGTATCCTCAGAGTTCTTTTGGAGATTAGTTTAATATGACCTTCCATTCCTGAAACCACAAAGGCCTATTTCAATCAACCTGTTCTTTTCCAGATGTTTTTTCTACCACATCCTTTAACATGGCTTAAACATTTAATTCCTCTGCTGTTTAATGTATTATCTTTTCTTAGACTAGTGAATTATGTTATGTGTGTTAGCTACACAGTAATGTTTCTGTGGTGTAATTTCATTGGGATATCTTATAGAAATGAGGAAGCACGGAGAATGGAAATGTAATTGCAGGGTCAAAGTAGTTAAATTTGCTTACCTCATCTAGTGTTTTATAGAGTTTTTGAAACAATTTTCAACTCAGATGGAAGTGTCTTCTAATATAGTTTGTAATGTTCTTCAGGATAATGAGTTCTTAAAGAAAAAATTTTTTTTAAACTATTGAGTTTCTTATAATACAATTATTTTTCTTGCCCTTTAGTGTTTTGCCCTATTACTCATAAGAATGGTTATTGAACATAACTGACTTAAGAAGGCCTAAATTACAGTAATTTCTGGAGGAGGGTGGGGAGGACAGGAAGAGATCAACCAAAGAATATATATGCATATATATGCATAGCCCAAGGACATAGACAATAATGTGGTGAAGGCCTAGGAAGGGTGGAGGTGGGGTGGAGAGAAGAAATCAAAGGGGCAGGAGAGGGAGGAAACAGGGGACACATGTAATAAGATCAACAATAAAAAAAGGCATAGAACAATAAAAAGAAAAGATGTTTTTTCCTTCCAGTTTCTACTGCTAAGTTTTGCCAGCCCTAGAGTACAAAAATAAATCTTTTTTATAGGTAGAGACTAATTTCTTGATTTTTAATATACACTGAGTGGCCAGATTATTATGATCTCTGGACGCACAATCATCTGGCCACTCAGTGTATATCCTATATCAGTGGTCAGCAAACCACAGCTCGCGAGCAACATGCGGCTCTTTGGCCCCTTGAGTGTGGCTCTTCCACAAAATACCAAGTACCCTAATTAAGTTAATAACAATGTACCTACCTACATAGTTTAAGTTTAAAAAATTTGGCTCTCAAAAGAAATTTCAATCGTTGTACTGTTGATATTTGGCTCTGTTGACTAATGAGTTTGCCAACCACTGTCCTATACAATAAAAGGCTAATATGCAAATTGTCCCCTTGACCAGGAGTTCGACCAGCAGGCAGGCTGGCCAACCACCCATGTCCCCTCCCCCTGGCCAGGCTGTCTGGACCCCACCCATGCACGAATTCATGCACCAGACCTCTAATATATATATACTGAGTGGCCAGATTATTATGCGTTCAGAGATCATAATAATCTGGCCACTCAAGTATGTGGTGGTCAAGTATAACTAAATTTAATGGAAGAGAAAATATTGAAAAATAATATAAAATTTTTATATTTTATAAATTATGGTGATAAAGTATAAAAGAGAGAATTATTTCACTGAAATTTAATAATTATAATTGTCCTTTCACTCAATACCTTGCAACATTTTTCTAGAACCCAAAAAGACATTTTTTAAATAAATTTTATTGTCAAAAAAATATGAGGTACTTCATATAACTCAACTAAAAAAATTAATCAATAATACCAAAACAAAGAAACTAGATTGTGCTAGTTACTAGCTTTCTTGTTGTTTATCAATATGTTGTCATAGAAATATTTCACATTTCTATGCCATCAAGAGTTTCTTAAGATATGATCTCAACTAAAACTGTAATATTGCTAAATGCATATGAAAGCTGATCAGTAAAGACAGAGTTTCTTAAACTCCCATTTCAGTTTTTATATCTAACTTCTTTTTTCAGAAGTGATAATATGTATGCATATTTTAACAATTATATTGTTGTTCTTAAGGCAAATGTTTGACACTATTTGTTAAGCACCTATTATATGCCAGGTTAGGACAATATATAAAAAAAAAAAAATTCACTCAAGTTCAACCGAAAGTTTTTTCCTTGAAGACATAAACAAGACACATTAACTTTAAATATATATATATATATGTTGGCAGTTGCTATAAGGCAGTTCAATATTTCTAATGGAACTGGAGTAAAAGGGTAGGGGAGGGGAGGAGTAAACACGTTAATTAAGCAATCGCCAACCATTTCACTTAAATAACCCCTTGGGGGCATCTAAGTAAATGCCTGAGAGTCCCTTCTTTTACTTTTCCAAATATTTATTTTATATTTCTTATAATTTTTAAAATTTCTTTTAAAAATTTCCTTATGTTACCCATCGTCTTCATAACTACGTCTATACTGCAGACCCCAAATCTCACCTTTTATTTTCCCTCTGGTACTAATTTGTTAGATCAGTTTAACATTGGATGCTTGTCTTACAAAAATGGATGAAATATACACAGAAAGACAAATATAAGTCAAATGTGTGAACGTTAAAAATGGCCAATATATTCGAGTACAGAAGAATATGGAAGCATATAATAGACTTAGCTAATCTAGTGTGGTAAGGGGTAAAGTGAGGGTAAGGAGAGGATTGTTAAGTTTAACATGGACAACTAATAACAAAAGCAACAACATATTCAACTCTTACTATGTGCTAAGCACTATAAATGCATATACTGATATGTAAACACTTAACAGTTTAGGACCTAATGTTAGCACTTAATATTAGCATTTTATATTTTAGATGCTATTTTAGATTAATTTATGTTGAAGTTTGGGATGCTTGAGAAAATGTTGCGAGGTGTTAACATGAATACAATCTTGAAAATGAACAAATTTCATCCGGAAGACAAAAAAGGAAGGGAGATTCCAAGAAAGGAAACTACCAGTGAGAGATAAGAGTGCTTTAGACAATAGCAAGTGTTTCAAAATGACTAGATAAAGTGTCTATAGAGGCAGGTGCTAGGAGAAGAAATTAGCAAGAGGAGTTAGATACATGAAGTTGGGGATTAAGGTAAGAGTACAGATAGAAGCTAAACATGGAAAAGTTTTGAGTCAAGCTAACAAACAGATAAAGCCCGTTATATTTTCCAACCTCAACAAATATGCCTTTTTAATGCATGATCCTTGTCCATTTCTACTCCCAGCAGAGGTAAACCCTTAAACCTTTATCATGTTCAGAACAATAGGATATAACCCCCTTTCTTGTGAAGACAGAGAACAAGAGATGGAGAGGAGTATTTCCTTGTGGTCTGAAGAGTATCAGTCAGAGAGTGATTACAGGTTGTGCTATATCACTGACAGATGCGCCCATTTTTTTCTTTAGTAAATTTAGTAAATGTGACTTGTGATAGAAGTGTCCATCTAAGCAAGAGAGCTCCTCTTACCCAAGTCTGTATGAAAATCATTTCATATAATGCTGAGGACTTTAACTTTTATTTGTAAAGCCAGAGAAATACCAATACTTGACTGATAGTAGCTATTTAGAAAGTTATAAAAATATTTTCAGTTGCTTATCGTAAGTCCTGAATTGATAATACTATTATTCCCCAATTCAAGTTTTTGATGCAAGGCAATGCCTTCATTATATCATCAGCTTTCTGACAGATACTGTGAAAATTTCCTCATTATTAAATGAGGAAATAATCATATGCAATAAAAGTACATCTACTTTTTCATCATTCATCACAAGATTTTAAGGAATTGTATGTCACAGATATTTAATGTTTATTGTTAAGATAAAATGATGTTTTTATATATAACTTAAATTCAAGAAGAAAGAACTTCTCCAGACTTCTTTACTCTGGGATTCATAGAGTGTCTACTTCAGGAAATGTAGGATTGTTTTAACAATATGCAGCATTCTAGAGAATCTTGCCAAGTTATGACAGAAAGCATGATTGATGAATAAAATATGGAAGATGGAAAGAAGCCTAAACCTGGGATATAATATTCCAGAGTGATTAGGGCCAATTACTAAGATGTTGACCCCACTGGAAGCATGACCTATCTTAATGTTGCCTTTCATTATCAAAAGGCAGAATGGACTGAGTGGCTCCTACAATAAAAGACCTAGGAGAACAGAGAGCTCTGGTATTTCCTTAGTTTGCATGAAACTTCAATGCAGACGCAGCATGACATGTTGGTGATTCATGGATGAACCAGCCATATTCTGTAAACGAGACATCTGGAAGGTGATTTCAAGTTGCACCTCAAACATGATCTTGTAAAACTTTACAGCTAAATATGGCTTTTTAAAAAGTGCCTCAGTTGATTTTAGTTTAAAGGGTGAAATTTTTGCTATGGCTTTTCAAAGCGTTCCAAATATTTCATCATATTAAAATAGTTTTATAAGATTGAGATTTATAAACATTTTACATTGCAACTGATTAAAAGAAAACAAATTCTTGAATTCTTGGTCTATTTTTAATGCTTGGGCATTAATAGGAGAATAATTTCAGACCACGAAATTCCATGGCTATGTAGAATTTATGGTGGTCTGCGATTATTGCTGAAACAAAGATTAATGACCAATATGAGAAAACCATTACATCTGACAAGCTGACCATGGATCCTATAAATAGCATATCCTTTACAAGTTTTCCAAAACTATTTTTGACTTTATAATAGACTAGATTTCCAAGATACCATAAAAAAATGTTTTCTTAATCCCCTCTCCTATTTTCTTCAACATACTTTGGAAGCCAATGCATACATTTAATGACTATAAGTGTACTATTTTGCTTGGCTGGTATCCTAATGTGTCTTTAAAGAATTAATCAACTTAAAGTTCCTAAAATGATTAATTTTTAATATGTTTCATAGAGTCTGTAGCATTTTATTCAGCATAAAGCATAGACACATTGGATTCCAAATTGCTTAATTACTATTCATAATAGAATAATAATTCTAAAGTTTCTTTTAACCTCATAGACAAACAAAAGAATCAGGCAAATACAGTCTTTTTTATTTAAATATGATGTAATTTGCCCTAGCTGGTTTGGTGAATAGAGTCGGCCTGGGGACTGAAGGGTCCCGGGTTTGATTCTGGTCAAGGGCACATGCCTGGGTTGCAGGCTCGATCCCCAGTAGGGGGCATGCAGGACACAGCCGATCAAAGATTCTCTCTCATCATTGATGTTTCTCTCTCTCTCTCTCTCTCTCTCTCTCTCTCTCTCTCTCTCTCTCTCTCCCTCCCTCTCCCTTTCTCTCTGAAATCAATAAAAATTATATATTAAATATGTTATAATTTATCTTAGCATAAATGGTCCAGCCAGATGTAGAATATTAAGCTCCAGATTCCAAATCGAATGCCTTGTCATCATTAGTATTATCATCTATCTAAATGTTCTCTATCTCTGGTACAATTGGAACTGACAAAGTATGTTAAACAGATAAACTCCACAGAAACAATTTACAATAGACTGAGGTTTTCAGAGCAGAAAATAAGAAGGGTAAGCCTTGTCTGTAAAAATCACTACAGTCTAATCCTGCGAATGCTGAAAGCCACTCTGGGCCCCACTTTGGGGCAGGAAAGAGTGACCACTGGCAGGCAAAGGTGACCCAGAGTGAAACCTAAGCTTTCTTCCATCACATTCATGAAGCTGAAGCTTCCACCGTTCTTTCCTTTCTTTCGCAGACATCTCCCTATTACCCTTCAATCAAATGTTTTCCTCCAGTTTAAACAGGATGTCCATAATGTTTTGTTCATATTATAAATAGGCACTTATTAAAGTATTAGTTCTTCTCAGAACTAATTTATATTGTTTCTAAATGTCGCAGTTTAAATTTAGTTCCATATGCATTTATTCATAGTGACTGAAATGATATTATCAGGTGCCATTCACTGTCCTGGCACTGGGGATACCACAGTGAACAAAACAGAAGCTTAAAATCCCAGCCTTGGTGAACCTGACTGCAGTACCACACAATTCCAATGGGGGTGCTATTAAACTCGCAGTCCATGACAATAGCGCCCCCTGAAGTCGGAAGTGTACAGACTGTGCGGCCCTTACCTGGTACATGGTGAATGCTCCTGGATATTCCAAACTCCTTATTTAAGCAGCATTGCTGAACAAATTGATGTTGAAGCGTATTGTCCAAGTGAATTTCCCAAAAGAAATAAAGCTTACTACAAAAGGTGCCAAAATATTTTTAACTATTTTAATGGACAGATTTTTAAAATGGATTGTACACTTCCATGCCTTGTTAAACAGAATACACTGATCAGACTTAACTTATTCCTAATGACTCCATTTCATCATCTTGAACATAGGCTATTAGACTGTGCTTAAACTTATATTCTCAGGGGTATGAATCTGTGCAATCACTGAGCAGGCCCAGCTGCTACACTTTTCAGTTCTTTTGTCTGCTTTTTGTAATTTTCTCCTTCACACAGTCTGCTCTCAACTCCTTCCATCTCTGCACCTATTACTAAATTTCGTTTTCTCATGCTGAATACTGTATTTAATCTACTATGTAGAGATTAGCCATATAATCAAATTTGCTCCAATTATACTATATATATAATGTGTGTGTGTGTGTGTGTATTACATATATCTATAATAATAAAAGCATAATATGCTAGACAGGACATCCTTCTGGACAAAGCCAGGGCTGCAGCCACAGGATCAAGGCCACCGTGGCTGCAAAGGCCTACTCTTGCATGAATTTCATGCATCGGGCCTCTAGTATGACTATATTTATCAATCTATCTACACGATAGATAGATAGATAGATAGATAGATAGATAGATAGATAGATAGATAGATAATAGATACTTTTAAATTTGAATATTAAGACCATTAGAAAATACATGAAATCACTGATAAAAATTGTTCCATTTGGCTGCTCCAAGACCTTAGTTTGACTTCTGGATCTTAAATTGTTTCATTCGTCACTTGAGAGATCAATGTATTAAGGTAGTTCATATTTGCACAAATGAGTGTGAAAGAGAAAGATAGAGAGACAATGACAGAGGAGAGTGAAATTGATTAATTTGTGTGAATATATACAATTTATGTATCTATTATACATGGGTTGCAGATGATATAAAATAATTAATAAATAAAATGTTTGTTTTTGTCGCTCTAAGATTATCTGTTGACAACTGCATTTGTTGTTGGTCTAAATAATCTTTTTCTGAAGTTAGTAAATTTGCAAAATAATCACAATTGTACACAAAGTACTACTTTAAGAAAGACTATAGTTATATTTTCTCTAAATCTAAACTTTCAAAAATTGCTTTCCTACTTTCATTCATTTTTTTAATTGACTATACTTAAAAATAAATGGTCACTAACCACCAGTCATATAGAAGGTACTATTATCATTAGAACAAGCAACACAAGTCTCTTCCCCTTAACACTGTTGCCATGTAGAGTTTATCCACATGCAAGGCTGGTGCATAAATAAATTTATATAATTTACTGTGTTAACAGAAAATTGAAAAATTACATAAATTTCATAATTTGTGTAATTATAATAAGTGCAGAAACATTTGCCAAATATATATTGAATAAAACTGTCTTTATTATTAGATTATAAAATTTTCTTGGTAGAAAATTGTATGAAATACATTTAAAAAGCTATTAGAACTAATAGGTGATTTAATCATTTTTCAAATTACAACATCCAACATACAAAAATCAACTGTGTTTCTTTATATTTGCAACAAACAATTGAAACTAAAAAGAACAACATTAAAGCATAAAATTTTTTTATTAAACCAGAAAATGTAAGACTTAAAAACTAAAAACTGTAAAACATTGCTGAATATTTTTAAATACCTAAATAAATCTAAAGATATTGCAAGTTTATTAATTGGGAGATCAATAGTGTTAAGAGGTATATTTTCCTCTAATTGTTCTATAGATTCAACTCAATCCCAATAAAAATTTCAGACTTTCTTACGAAGAAATTCATGAACTGCTTCTAAAATGTATATGAAAATTCAAAGGACTTAGAATTGCCAACACTTTAAGCTTTCAAAAGACTTATCATAAAATTACAATAGTAAAGACAATATGGTATTGTTGAAAATATAGATTTATCAACCAATGAAACAGAATAAAGAATTCAGAAAGAGACCCACACATACACAGTCGATTTAATGTAAACAAACAAAAAAATCAATTCAGTAGTTAAAGGATTGTCTTTTCAACAATCCTTAGTTACTAAAAAATTTATATCTATATGCAAAATAAATCTTGGCCCTTACCTTACACTATCATATATAATAAAGAGGTAATATGCAAATTGACCATCATGCCCTCACCAGATGGCTGCCTACGACCAGGCCAGCAGGGGGGTTAGTGAGGGACAACCAAACAACTGAACAAGCAGGCTGCATGAGGTGACCAGGCTGGCAGGGAAGTTAGTGAGGGATGACCAAATGACCAAACAAGCAGGCTGCGTGGGGCGACCACGTGGGGCAATCAGGCCAGCAGGGAGATTAGTGAGGGATGACCAAATGACTGAACAGCAGGCTGCGTGGGGCAGCCAGGCTGGTGGGGCGGGGGGGGGGGGGGGCGTGAGGGGTGACCAGGCCAGCAGGGGTGGCAGTTAGGGCAACCAGACCAGCAGGGGGGGATAAGAGGTGACCAGGTCGGCGGGGGGGGGGGGGGGCAGTTAGTGTTAACCAGGCTGGCAGGGGGGTGCAGTTGGGAGCGATTAGGCTGGCGGAGGGGCAGAGGTGGTTAGGGGCAATCAGGCAGGCAGGCAGAATGGTTAGGGGTGATCAGGCAGACAGGCAGGTGAGCGGTTAGGAGCCAGCGGTCCCAGATTGCGAGAGGGATGTCTGGGTGAACTTTGAAGGCAGAACCTAAGGTGGGGGCTGAGGAGGGGTTTTAATGGCAACAGTTGTTTGGTGTAAGGTATAAGAAAATGGTTCAATTTTTTAATAACCGGTTTGGCAGTATAGTGCATATGGCTGGCTATCAGTCCAGATATAGAAATTATGTATTTTGTCTGCCAAGAGCATCTCCTCCTACTGAAAAAGGCTCCCCTGACCCCCCCCCCCCCATTTAAGCAACCCTATCCTATATAATCAATCTATACTAATAAAAGGGTAATATGCTAATTACACCAGGTTGATCGGCCATCTTCCGGACGTCCGACTTCCTTCCGGACAAAGCCATGGTGGTGGGGGCCAAGGCAAAGGCAGTTAGGGGCAATCAGGCCGGCAGGGGAGGGCAGTTGGGGGCAAAATCAGGCCTGCAGGGGAGGGCAGTTGGGGGCAAAATCAGGCCTGCAGGGGAGGGCAGTTGGGGGTGAGATTAGGCCAGCAGGGGAGGGCCATTGGGGGTGACCAGGGCGGCAGGGGCGGGCCTGATCTCACCCCCAACATTATCCTGAATAAAAGAAGTCAGAGCCAAAAGCAATATAGTGTATGATTTACTTATATAAAATTCTAGAAAAAGTAAAACTATAGTGACAGAAAGATCAATAGCTGCCCAAGCTAGGGATTGAGAGAAAGGAATAACAGTAAAAGGGAACTTACTGGTTGGTGAAAGGTATTTTATAGTATGGTTTTGGTGGTGGTGACAGGACTTGGTGACTTTTATTGTATATAAATTATATTTCAATTAAGTTAATAGCAATAACAATAATTAATAATAATAATGATAATAATAATAATAATAATAATAATAATAATAATAATGAATTAGCTTGTCAAGTTGTCCATTTGATAGCATAGTAATGTGGAATATCAATTCCATGTTTCTCAAAGAGAAGTATAATAGTTCTAAACAGGTCAGATCCTGCACCTATTATATAAAAACCAATAGCAGATTTTGCTACATCCTTAGAGGGCAGTCTGAACTACTGTCCTGGTTTTCATCTGTGATCAGTGTCTATCCTGTTTGTAGATTGTAATTTGAACAAATCCCTAAATGAGTGATTGTCATGTCCAAGCCTTCATTAACTTATCTTGTCTTACCCTCGTTACTAAGCTCAGGAATAATTAGTATAGTACTTCAAACCTAACAAGCATTTTGGTGATAACAGAAATTGATGAACTTGAATGCATGCTTTTTGATCCAACTTGTAGAAGAAAAATATGGCACAACCAAAGCCTGTGGTTTGTCCAGACAGTGTTTTATCTAGTTTATCCAGTTCAAGAATTGGAGTGTTGAGTGGGATTTTCTGTTTAGTATCAGACCTCAATCACCTGACTTGAATCACATCTAGAGAGATTCCCTAAACCTGAAATTTCATTTTTTAAAAAGTCATGTGCTAAAGAGGATTGAAATTTTACTGTTTAGTAGAATGCATAGTTCTAAGTAGAATAGTTTAAGCTCAAATCCATTTTAATCACAGCAATACTTTACTAAGTTAGTAGTGAAATGCTTAACTAAGACCATGGAAATGACTATGGTGCTTTTTGACCAGATCTCTAATTGCTTTGTTACTGGACTGCCTATTTATTCACTTACTTCTGATATATGTGTTTCTCAATATCCCAGACGTGCATTCCATTATAACTTCTTTTTATCAGTTCTGATGTATTAAGTATGAGCACATTCTCTGAATCTGTTTACCTGAAATTCAAAGTCCTCCACAACTATGTTTATAAAGCTTTATTCATTCCTATTTTATGTTGCCCACATCTCTGTTAATTCTCCTCTAGAGTTTGTCTTACTGTTTCACAAAGTGAGAAGTTCCGAGTACTGAATATGAAGAAGCTTGTTCTTAAGTCCTTCATTCCACTTTCATTGGAGCCACTCCTAAAAACCTATATTATACCTATGACTATAAGCTCCATTAAAACAAAGCTTGGAAGTCTAATTCTGCTCTGTGATTATAACCTACATCCTTAGAATTCCTCATTCCCTCTAACTTCACCTTCTCCCCGCTCATGGTGGAACCTTCTAACTTTATGTAAACATTATTAATGCCTCTCTATGGAATCAGATCCTCCCGCTCTCTTTGTAATATATGAAGTATACTTCTTGTTCTTTACTAGTCATGATGTACCACTTGCTTAGCTCACCATCATTGGGGTATAAGGAGGGAGATGTTGTTTATTGTTCCTAGCTGCTATTGCCATTGGTGGTAAAATAAATCTCCTTTTCCCAAAATCATTTTGTGAGCTACCAGAGAGCCAGGATCACACGTGTTACCTCTGTATAATATCTAATACGGCTGTAGTATCTTGGTGTGTTTGGGGCTCAAAAAGGTCTTGCTCATAGTGATATGAATCTACGCCTTCACCCATGGCTAGTTCTACTAGGCTGAGAAGAATATATATAAAATGTTGGGTTGTCAAAATGTATTAACCATATACTCAGAGCTTTGGATATAAATAAACATTATAAATATCAGTAATATACTTCAAAATATGTTTGATATAATAATCCCTGTTATTTATATCACATTATATATATAGCTTTGTGGTTGTGAAATGTTTGTTTTATGAGTAATCATACCCACTATCTCATTTAAATGTAACTACAACCCAGTTTGATCATTTTAGGGGACTATTGGGTCTTCCTGCAGCTATGTTCTTAGGGCTTACTTTATGAAGCAAATTATTGTTTAAACATAAAGTTTAACTTTGATATGTTGAAATTTGACCTTATAAGCATTTTTGATAGCCTATTCCATTTCTTTGTAAACCAGTAAATGATGTATATTAGGAGACTCAGTTTGGGTCTAATATGTATCTAGCCTAGGATTTTGTGAATTTTTACTTTGCAGTGATTTTTATTGCCTCCAGCTTATATTAATTGGTATTTTAGTGTAAACATTATTAATGGCACATAGTATTTCAACTAATGCATATTCCAAGTTTATCTGGCAGTTATTTAACAGGCTATTTTGAAATTTTGCATGAAGTTTGTTTTAATAAACAACTTTGAAAGTTTTTATCCCTTGTATTTACTGTCATTTTATTTATATAATTGGAAGATGTCAGGTCAATATTGAAGGGAACTTTGTAAATGGTCAAGCGCAGAACTTTAAAGATGGAGGGATGACGGTTAACAGGATGAGAAATGATAGTGGGGAATATCACAAAAACATATGGAAAGGCAATAGTTAAGAGCTTGTACTTTGAAGTCTGACACACTTACCAATGTGAGAACCTGGACAAGTCAGTTAAGCACCTCAGCCCAAGTTACCTTATCTATACAAGGAACATATTAATAGATCCTCGCTCCTAGGATTGTTATCAGGTTTAAATAGCAACCCTGTCCTGCCCTGAGAATAGAATCTAACAACTAGTGAGCACTTAATGCATATCCGTTATGACTCCCAAAGTTTTAGTAAGGAAAACAGAGTCAGGAATCACAGTTCCAAAGGGAGACAGGATGAAACAATGGCTTCCTTACTTTAGCAGAAGTTGAAGTGCACATAAGTATAGAAGGAAAGAAACAGAGGAGAGGGGTGCTGAGAGATAAATTGTCCTTAAAATATCCTTTAGTTTGGATTAAGCAGTACACATCCATAGTTATAGAATCATCACAGAGATGCAGATTACAGCATAGGAAATATGGTCAACAATATTGTGATAACTATGTATAGGGCCAGGTGGGTATTTGAAGCAGTGAGGGGACTGCTCTGTGGAATATGTGATTTTCTGGCCACTTTTCTGTGCATCTGGAAGTAATGCAGAATCATATTCAATGTGAACCATAATTACAAAATAAAAAATAAATTAGGGAAAAAAATACACACACACACACACACACACACACACACACATACACTAGAGGCCTGGTGCATGAAATTCGTGCACTGGAGGAGGGGGTCCCTCAGCATGGCCTGCACCCTCTCACAGTCCGGGACCCCTCAGGGGATGTCCACCTGCTGGTTTAGGCCTGCTCCCCGTGGGGATCAGGCCTAAGCCAGCAGTCGGACATCCCTCTCGCAGCCCAGGACCCCTCGCTCCTTACCACCCGCCTGCTCACTGCTCCTTAATACTCACCTCGCTGCTCCTTAGTACTGCCGTGGAGGCAGGATAGGCTCCCACCACCGCCACTGCACTCACCAGCCATGAGCCTGGCTTCTGGCTGAGCAGCGCTCCCC
This sequence comes from Cnephaeus nilssonii, assembly GCF_951640355.1. Lineage (NCBI taxonomy): Eukaryota > Metazoa > Chordata > Mammalia > Chiroptera > Vespertilionidae > Cnephaeus > Cnephaeus nilssonii. Next base: position 15,068,017 of record NC_137079.1, read on the forward strand.
CTGTGGGAGCACACTGGCCACCAGGGGGCAGCTCCTGTGTTGAGTGTCTGCCCCCTGGTGGTCAGTGCACATCATAGTGACCGGTCATTCTGGTCGTTCCACCGTAACATTCACTTAGGCTTTTATTATATAGATACACACACACACACACACACACACACACACACACACACACACACATATGTCCCTTAGTTTGGCAGAATCATATTCAGAAAAATCTTTCCCCCAGGATTCCCTTCTCCCTTTTATTTTCTTAGTCTCATCCCACCCTGTTCAACTAAGTAGTTTCATGCATGTTGTGCTGTGGGCAGAGATGTGTTAGGAAAAAGCAAGGAAAGGAAACCTTTTTATGGCTTTTGAAAAAGCCCCCAACTCTTTTCTTTATTTTTTTCTCTTTTAGTTCTAATCAGGCCTTAATGAATTCAGAGCACAGATCAAAGGTTTTGGAGAAAAATATTATAGGCAAAAGTTAGCTTCTGCCCTGAGGCTAGAACTTTTCCTTGGGCTAGGAGGAGTGTCCTTGTCGCTCACTGGCTGAGTGACTAGAGACGTTACCCAACCTAACTGAAGTTTTATAACTGGATCGATTTTTTAAAAATAGCAGAAATAGATCATTTTTTCCTTTTGTAATATATGAAAAAAGTCTTTCTAAAATATCTGTGCAAGATATTTGATTCATCTTACCTAGAGATAGCAGAGCTGAGAATGGTTCTCGTGTTCACAGTATACAGCACCAATATTTATTTAAAGAAAGAGTAAAATTTTATTACTTTCCTCCAGGAATTTTAGCAAGAGAGAAGAGATAATTCATTAAATCCCTTCCATCATTATCATCACCATTATTATTACTGTAACTTATATGTGTTGAGTTTCTAGTATTAAGTTTTATTTTAAATGCAAGTCAATGAAGATTCCAAAACTTGCAAAATGCTACTGTTGGTGTTAAAGAAATATACAGGCAGATATTTCTTCAGCAAAATGCATTTATTCAGGAAAAAATTACAACTAAGGACATGGGGTTTAAGGACAAACCACGGGCAAGTCCACAGAAACAAAGGAGAGGAACATTTTTTTATGGGCTTGGAAGTAGCTGTTATAAATATAGAGTCCATCAGAAGAAACAAAGTTGGAAGTACAGTGACGTTTCCTTGGCTGAGCTATGACAGCCTCCCATTGGCTGAGCAATTACTGGACAAGGGGGAATCTTTTATTCCTCCTGCTGAGGTAGTACAGTAATACTGGTAGTACTGCTAGTCAGATCTGCAAGGTACATATACCTGTTGGGGTCAGTAATGTGTGTGTTGAGTGACACTTGTGTGAGAGTTATCTTTTCTAGCCTCTCAGCTCCATTTTATTTTATTTTTTAAAATATATTTTTATTGATTTCAGAGAGGAAGAGAGAGATAGAAACATCAATGATGAGAGAGAATCATTGATCAGCTGCCTCCTGCACGCCTCACACTGGGGATTGAACCTGCAACCTGGGCATGTGCCCTGACCAGGAATCGAACCATGACCTCCTGGTTCATAGGTCAATGCTCAACCACCGAGCCACCATGGCCGGGCTCAGCTCCATTTTAAATGAGGTGTTGCTTATTATTTTTCACACTGTATTAGTCTTCCCAGACAGACATTTATTTCTCGTAGTTATGGAGTCTGGGGATTCCAATGTCAAGGTGCTGGATAATTTGGTTCTTACTGAGGGTCCTCTTTCTGGTGTGCAAATGACTACCTATGTATTCTATGTCCTCACATGGCAGAGAGGCAGCTCTGGTGTCTCTTCCTCTTTGTCTAAGGCCACTAACCCTATCGTTATGCCCATAAGGGGACCCATCTTCTGGCCTTATCTAAACTTGATTATCTCCCAAAGGCCCAGTCTCCAAACACTGTGACATTGGTGGTCAGGGATTCCACATATGAATTTGGAAGGAGAGGCACAATTCAGTCCATAGCAAATGCCTAAATACATATAAAATTTAAAAACAATAACAACCAAAAAAAAAAAACACACAAACAAAAAACACAAGCAAACTATATTTGGTGACTCCAAAATTAAATTCTGTAATAATTTTTGGATTGAGCTAGATTTTGCTTGTATTTGAAAATCTTGATAGAACACACTCTTCCTTTCCTTATTAAAATATGAGTACTCGTGTAAGATTGGAACAGTATGTCATCTGATTTACTGTATTTTGGGTCAAGTGGTGAAAAAACTATTCAGACAACCTGCCAGGTTCTGTTAGGTTACACCCAGAGCTTCATGCTTTAAGACAAACGCAGGCTGAAATTTTGACTCATAGACATGTGTTCTGGCTCAAGGATATGCTACATGTTTCTGGAAACACACACACATACACACACACACTCACACACACACACACACATACGCATGCGCACGCACACACACATACAGCCAAGAAATACAGAAATGTCTTCAGAAAATGAAAGCAAAAACCAGAGACTATCTTGTCCTTCCAATTTCCGCCATCCCTTAGAGAAGCAACTAGGTATTTCCTTTGTGGTTTGCATTTCAAGGAATTTTCAAAAAATCAGCAGTTAAGTTTCTTTTTGCATTATCTCATAATTCTATTTCTCTTACAAAATAGATGCATTAACCTTATGACACTAGCAGGTTGGCAGGTAAGCACAGAGGACTTAGAAAAGGCATACGAGCATGCTTTTAAAAATATGTTTAAAAAAATATGAGGAACAAAAGGTAGAACACTGGTCAACTCCAAATAAGGTTGCAAACAGCCCTCGTTTTTTCAGCTTAATCTTCAGTCCCTCAGTTGCCATCATGTTTCACTGGTTTCCCCTAAGCCTGAAAAATGTCATTATAGACCAACTGCTCAACCCCTCATTGCACAGACGTGCCCCTTGTTCTAAATTACCCCTGCCTCTCCACCACAGTTCACACTGATCAAAATCCCTGTTCTTCCAGTGTATGGATAGGAAGAAAACAATCTAATTAAACTAATGCTTAAATGTGATTTCCTAATAGCTTCCCCTCTTTTTACCTAATCTCTTAACTGTGTAGTGTTTGGAATAGACTTATAAATAAGACATGGCCTTGAACTCACAATAAGAAAGTCAGACATGTTTCCTCTTAGCATGCAGGATGGTAATATGTATTGACAACACAGGGATTCTGTCAATGACATCCCTATGGGTTTCTAGGATTTAGTAATTTCATCTTTCTACGTTTGATTGTTTGTTTGTTTGTTTGTTTGTTTAAATCTCCACTTGAAAAAATAGGCCAATGCTAACAAAGCTACTTGACCCACTTTATTTTAACAAAAATATTTCTTCTAATCCACTTATTCCATTTGCTTATATATCTTTCACATTCTTTGGTTTCTGTTTTGTCCTTGGTTAGCAATAAGTATTATTGTTCCCATTTAGAAGAGAAGCAAATAATCATCTAGGCATAGATACTCAGACATGAGCTTAAATAATTAGTTTTTGCATGCTAATTTTTCTTAAATGCACATTTTTGAGCATACATGCTAGTAATACAACAAACAATCTTCACTGAAGAGCTTCAGCATCATCAGGCTGGCTTCACTGCTTCATAGCCCGAAGAAAACAGTCATAGAGACCATCACCAGGGGTTGGTCAAGTTCAAGTTCAATGGGTCTGTTGCTCAAAAGGACTTTGCATGTGGAGTTGTTTTTGTCCTAAACTTTAAAGTCAAAAGTCTGTGTTTTTGATAGTTCACACGTTCTACCTAAAACCCAAAATATTATTTTAACTCATTAAAAAACTTGCAGCTCAGCAAGTTCCCAAATAAAATAGCTACTGTGTTTCTGTGATTCATTTGTCTACATAGGAACTTGGCAACTATAATCAACAGTCCACTTTGGCCCACAAATATCTAATATAAGTAAAGGAAACTCTGCTATATTTTACTGCACAATGGGATTATTTTAGTAGTGAAATTCAACCTTCCAATGTGAGGATAGAAGAAACCTATTATGACATATGTTTTACAAACTCTTTCAAACTATTTTCCTAACATTTGAATTTTGGCAACGTTTTTGCTACATTCTGCCCAACATATTTTTCCCCAACTTAAAATGAGATACGTAATTTCAAGAAATCTTTAATTTTAAGTATTTAATTTTTTTCTTTTTTTATACTAAATGGAAAACTGGTCATTGACATTCGTGAAAGAAATCACTGTTGTGTGTTGTTTTATTCAAGAAAATAAGACCAGCTATTGAAGCGATACTGTATAAATGTGAATATGTCCTATCAGATACTAAATAGGATATCTAAATTTTTTGAGAAAGAATTATGACCTTTTGGTTCTAATTTTGTCCTATATTTCCAATGGTTAACATACCACATCTATGAAAGCTGATAACCTATAAATAAAACAATGATTTCTATTGGATGCCTAAGCACACACATGCATTGATATGTTTAAACTTAAAAATTCGCTTAATTCAATTATCAAACCTTTGGTTAATACCTAGTTAATACTCATTTCAAATATAAATAATTATCCTACTGGTATGTAGAGTTTAAACGAGATAATGCTTTAAAGTGCCAGGAACAGAATGATTTCTGTTTCAAGAAAACAGTAGGTTGCTCAATGGAAGTCCAGTGAAACTAAGGGCTCGCTACAGATAAGCCTCCAGTTTATGTACAACAGATGCTATTTCATTCCTGCTGGACAGAATAGTGGTGAAAATTTTTCAGTTCTCTACACTTTGGTCAAATGCATCAGCAATAAAACATTACCAGAGAAAACAATACACTTTTTTTCAAATGCACTTACCAAAATGGACCATATGTTTGGCCATAAAACAAATCTCAATAAATTTTCTAAAATCCAATTATTCACAATATGTTCTCCAACCATAATGGAATTAAATTAGAAATCAATAGACAAAAGAAAAAGAAAAAAATACTTTTTGAACACCGATGCAAATATTCTTAACAAATTTTCAGCTAATTGAATTCAATGAAGTATAAAGATAATATCTAATTACAAAGTATGGTTTATCAAAGAAATGCAAACCTGTTTAATGTTTAAAAATCAACCTAGGAAAAATGCCATTATTAACAGACTAAAAAAAAAGAAAAACTTTATGTGAACTGAAAGCACTTATCAGAAAAATATTATTTTCAACATCCTTTCCTGATTTAAAACACACACACACACACACAAAAAAAAAAAAAAAAAAAAAAAAAACTATATTATCAGCAAACCAGAAACAGAGCAAGGTGGGTTCCGCAACCTCAACATCATCAACATTTTGGGTCACGTAATTATCTGTGTGGGAAGCTGTCCTGTGCATTGTAATATGTTTTGTAGCCAGGAGCTCCACTCTGTCCTAGCTGTGATGGCCAAAATCTCTACAAAAATCTCCAATGTCCCTGGGGAACAAAGTCATTCTCATTTGAGAACATAGAATAGAGGAAACTTCCTTAACCTGATAAAGGGCATCAACAATAAAACCTTGGCAGCTTATATCATAATTAACAGTGAAAAACCAAATGCTTTTTCCCCTAGACCCAAGGCAAGGCAAGAATGTCCACTTTCACCAATGTTATTCAACATTGCAATGCAGATTACAGCCTGTAGAATAAGGCAACAACAAAATGAAATAAAAAGCATTTAAATGGAAAAGCAAAACAAAATTGTCTTTACACTGAGTGGCCAGATTATTATGATCTCTGAAGGCATAATAATCTGGCCACTCAGTGTATATCCTATATAATAAAAGGCTAATATGCAAATTGTCCCCTCGACCAGAAGTTCGACTAGCAGGCAGGCCGGCCAACCGCCCATGTCCCCTCCCCCTGGTCAGGCTGGCGGGACCCCACCCATGCACGAATTCATGCATTCATGCACCGGGCCTCATACACACACACACACATACACACACTGAGTGGCCAGATTATTATGCGTTCAGAGATCATAATAATCTGACCACTCAGTGTATTCATATACAGCATGATCACCTAGGTAGAAAATCTTAGGGATCTTCAAAGAACCTACTAGAACTAATTAGTGATTTTTGTAAGTTTGCAGGATACTAATCAATGTAAAAATAAATTGTGTTTTATATAATAGCAATAAATAATTATTTTTAAAGATATCATTTACAATGGAATAAAACATATACTTAGAGATAGCCCTGACAAAAATGTGCAAGAAGACTATTATAGTTGAAGGTACAAAACACTAATAAAATAAGTTGAAATCTCAATAAAAGAAGAGATACATAGTGTTCCTGGAACAGAAGACTCATTATTGAGATGTTAATTCTCTCCCAATTGATCTAACTACCAAATTTATCAAAATTCCAATAGGCTTTTTTTTTTTTTTTTGGTAGAAATGAACAAGCTGCTTCTAAAATTCACATGGAAATGTCATGGTCCTAGATTATCCAAACCAACTTTAAAAATGAAGAACAAAGTTGAAATATTGATAATACTTGATTTCAAAACTTCTGTAAAGCTACAATGAAATCTCTCACAACTCAATAATAAATAAACCAACAACTCAATTTTCTAAAATGGACATGCAATTTGAATAGACACCGCATCAAAGAAATACTGATAAATAAGCACAGAAAAAGATGCTCAACATTAGTGTTCATTAGGAAAATGCAAATGAGACATGACTACACATCTATTAGAATGGCTAAAATGAAAAAACAACTAATCTTGCTAAGTGTTTGCATGCATGTGGAACAATAAAAATTCTCAGAAACTTCTAGTGGAAATATAAAATGGCACACCCACTTTAGAAAACAGTTTGGAAGTTCCTGGAAAAGTTAAAAATATGTCTATCAACTGGCCTTGCCATTCACTCCTAAGGTTTTATCCAAGGAAATTAAACAATACATGCATACCAAGATTTGTACATGGTTATTCATTGCAGCTTTATTTGTAATAGTCAAATAACTTTGTTCTAATGTTATGGTCCCAACTGTCCATTAACAGTTGGGTAAAGAAATCATGGTGTATCCCTACAATGTAACACTACTCAGCAATAAAAAGGAATGGACTAATACAGCTTGGTATCTGATATTGAGATCCCTCAAAAAACAAACATGTGGTACCATCTCACACCTGTCAGAATGGCTATCATCAACAAATCAACAAATGACAAGGATGGTGGCAAGGATGCGGAGAAAAAGGAACCCTCGTGCACTGCTAGTGGGAATGCAGACTGGTGCAGCCACTGTGGAGAACAGCATGGAGTTTCCTCAAAAAACTAAAAATGGAACTCCCATTTGACCCAGTGATACCACTTCTAGGAATATATCCCAAGAAACTAGGAACACCAATTAGAAAGGACATATGCAGCAGAATTTGTCCTATGTTCATAGCAGCACAATTTACAATAGCTAAGATTTGGAAACAGCCTAAGTGCCCATCAGCAGATGAGTGGATTAAAAAACTGTGGTACATCTACACAATGGCATACTATGCTGCTATAAAAAGGAAGGAACTCCTACCATTTGCAACAGCATGGATGGACCTGGAGAGCACTATGCTAAGCGAAATAAGGCAGTCAGAGAAAGATAAATACCACATGATCTCACTCATTTGTGGAATATAATGAACAACATAAACTGATGAACAAAAAACAGATCCAGCGACAGAGAAGCATCGATCAGACCGTCAAACCTCAGAGGGAAGGCAGGGGAGGGTGGGGCTAAGGGGGAGAGATCAACCAAAGGACTTGTATGCATGCATATAAGCCTAACCAGTGGACACAGACACCAGGAGGGTGAGGGCATGAGCAGCGGGGATGGGGGGAGTGGGGGGTTGGGGGTAGGGGGGTGGGGGGGCAAAAGGACACATATGTAAAACCTTAATCAATAAAGAAAAGGAATGGACTATTGATACATGCAACAATATGAGTGAATCTCAGATACTTACACTAAGTGAAAGAAAAGGGAAGAAAATGCATACATAGTATTTCACGTAAATAAATGTCCAGAAATGTAAACTAATCTGCAGTGACAGAAAATAGATCAGTGCTTGCTTGGGGGTGGAGGGAGAGAAAGGACCAAAAAGGAAGGATGACAAGGAGGCACAGGAATTTGGAAGTGATAGAGATGTTCATTATTTTGATTGTAGTGATGTTATCACAGGTGTAAACATTTGTCAAAACCAATCATACCATACACTTTAAATATGTGCAGTTTATTGTGTATCAATTAAATTTCAATAGAGGTATTAAAATACATATGGGAAATAAAAAAATAAACATAAATTTGGACAATTGAGAGATGAATTAAAATTAAAAATAAAGAAATTAGCAAAAGGACTCAGAACTAGAAAACAACAGTAAGATGGGAGAATCACAAAGCAAAACCTTTCTTTGCAACTTTAAGGGCTAGAACTGAGATGTACAGTGCTGGTGGCGGCGGGGGGGGGGGGGGGGGGCGGTGGGGGCGGGGGGCGGGGAGGGAGTTCTATTGCACCTGGCTGGACCAGGTTTCATCAGAAAAATACAGGAGGGGGATTATACAATAAATCACACAGAGAAGCACAGCTGTGTCATTTTGTAAGTTTTGTTTCTTCTATACCATCTATTTAATCGATTGTTTATTGTAGGTATGATCTTTTTGTGACTAAGAGCAACAAAATAATTTAAAATTGAATAGCAATGAAAACCATAATAGTGGTTACCTGGAATTTGCTGAGTGACTAATTACATCATGATATCTAATATCCACTAGTCTTTTTTATTATTATTATTGATTTCAGAGAGGAAGGGAGAGAGAGAGATAGAATCATCAATGATGAGAGAATCATTGATCGGCTGCTTTCGGCACACACACACACCCACCAGCCCCTGCTACTCCCCCTCCCCCGCAGGAGCCAGCAACCTGGGCTTGTGCCCTGACCAGAAATCGAACCTTGACTTCCTGGTTCATAGGTCAATACTCAACCACTGAGCTACACCAGCTGGGCTAATACCCACTAGTCTTCACATGTATCATGCTCCTAGCTAAAATCAGTCCCTGCGCCTAGATTTCAAGTTCTCTCTCCTACACAAAAATCCACTCCAGCATTTCTCCACTCTTTTCTCTCCAAAATCTTTTTTCTGCCTTTGGGAAGATACCACACTGATTTTTTTTTTAATTAGAAAGTGTTATTCCCCCATCTTAATAAATGCTTTTCCTGGCCCCAGACAGTTACCCTCCCATTGGCTTGCTTTGCTTTGCAATAAAACTTCGAAAGAATTGACCCATGTCTTCAATTCCTTTCCTCAAATTCTCTTTCAAACCTTGCTGACATGACTTCTGTCCATATGATTCTCTGTCATTATCAACAGTGATTTCCACATTGTTAAATCCAATGGCCAGTTTTTTTTCTCTTATTTGCTATGTTCTTGACATTGTTAAATATTTAGAAAATTATCTCAATATTTATCTTTGTACTCATATTTTGTAAGGCCTTTATGAGAAACCAAGCTCTGAGATTTGTTTGGAGTCAGGCAACTGAAGGATGAAAAATAAATAAGAGTGATTAAAGATTTGGGTAGTAATCTTTCTAATAACAGGATAAAGCATAAAGCCTTATTTTGTTTAAAGAAGAGAATATTAAGGAGGAAACTGCTTAAAAAGTGTCTAGATATCTAAAAAGGCATTTATAAATGTATGTGAATAGGGTTCTGTTATTTTCTCAGTCCAATATAAATGGAAACAAGGCTGAATTATATGGGGAGGGATATAATATTTACGAGGAGAATCTAGCTTTAAGAAGAATTAGCAGAATACTGACATTGATTGAGCACCCACTATATACCTGAAGCAGGACTAGAGGCAGAGATAGAGATATATATGTTATTTTAGGAAAGAACTTGCATCAATTCTTATTCCATTCTGCTATTGTGTTGCCCTTAGGGAAATAAATGTAAATTTATAAGTATTTGTGTACATAAAGTTAATCCTGCTTTCCAACCTGTGTATTATGTGAAATTGTCCCTATTTTTAAAAAGGAATCCAAGAGAGCTTTAAAAGTCTTCCCAACTTCACACAGCAATTAAATGGGAGCCGAGAAACACAGGGAGGAAAAAAGCACAAAATTTAGTTAGAAAATCTGGGTTCCAATGTGTCGTTGGCCACTTTCTATCATTTGATTGCGAGAAAATTACTTCCACAGATTTCTAATACTTTATCTGTAAAATAGGAATACACACAAAGATTATTGGAAAGATTTAATGGCATAGTTTCCGTGGAAACATTGTGAATATAAAGATGAATAACTTCAAATAATTTATGAAAGTATGGGCTTCCTTCTTGCCATATGGTTGACGGTTAAATTAAAGAAGTCTAAATGCTCATTTTTAATGGGTAAAATTTTGATATAAACATTAAAAAATTGCTTCTGCCTACAATTTTATTTGATTGCTTCTCATCTTCGAATTCACGCACAATATATCATTCTTGCCACTTAAAATTTGTTAATAGTCCAAGCTTTATATTAATTTTGAGAGATTTTAGTTTCCTAATAAGAAAAGAAATAGCAAGTATAATATCTTGCTTCTTTGAGTTATCACCTACCCGATATTCTCAGGGAGCACTAAAAAGCACTATCCATCCATTGTGACATCCAGGTATCTGTCAGCCCTTATAAAACTTAGAGCCAACTGAGGATAGTCATGAATAATGAAAACTACTTATAATTCCAGAGACATATCGTAGGGATCTTAGGGCTAATAGGCTTAATACTTCTTGTACCTCTTTGTATATTACTCATTTACTGTATTGAAATTATTCTCCTTCCTCTCATTATTGAAATCTCTAGAAATGTGCAAACCATAGATCCAATAATCAGATTGATCTAATCACGGGGGGGGGGGGGGGGGGGATGCTTTAGTCCTACATAGCAAAAGAATCCATTGACTTGTAAATAAAACAGAAGTGAGACGTTACTGTGCAATTTCCACTGAGTAAGATAATTAAACTCAGAGATGCTGCTTCCTGTTGCTCTGGTGTAAACAAAGAGGCCACCCCACTGTCCTCTCCACAACCTGATGTCCCCAGGCCACCTCCCTCCTCTTCCCCCTCCACTTTCCCTAAGGAGAACCCTGGGTCATGAGAGACTGAGGATCGGTGTAACTTTTCTGAAACGACTTGCGCTTCCTCTGCGTTTATATCGGTGTCATCTTATGCTAAGACAGGCTAACATCTATTATTAATTGATGCCCTAATTAAAGCCACACTTGCTGTTTCCATTAGCTTATTCCCTACATTCTCCCGAGTTGGCTGTCTGGTTTTAATCAAAACCAAATGGTAGTCCCAAGTTCCCAGCCTGGAGCAGCTAGGAGGAAGTCCTTCAGTGGAGGCTCAGGCAAGCAGAAAAGATAAACAGATGATAGTTCACAAAATTTGTGTCGGACGCAGGACGCAGATACCATGAGCTGCTTTGGAGACGTGATTCAGGGACGCTGTCAGGCTGGGGGAGAAGCAGTTGCAAGTGGTTAATGTCAGCAAGGCTGTAATAGGATCAAGATGGAGTCTGTCTTCTGTTCTGCCAGCCCTGAGCTTGTGTAACTGGAGGATTCTGAGTAGAGGGAACGCTGCATGGGCCGGGACACAAACTACTTGAATGTTGTGCAGGAATCTTGGGGTCGGGCGGCTCTTGGAGAAAACATTCCCTTCCCTGGATCCTGGGGATTTGACTCCCAGACCATCTCAGGTAGAGTCTGCAAGGCCGCAGCGTTTCCAAGTGGGAGAAGGGTCGAGAAGAGGATTGATTTCACCTTTAGAAGGATTACGGTATGAACACTAAATTTCGTCTTGCTCTCTTAAAAGATCTTTTGAAAGGAGAGCTGCAGAGGTATTTGGGTGAAGTTGTGTCTATACATTTAATAGAGTGGAAAAGCTGTAGGGGAGGGCGGGAGCTGTGTTTTTCTTTTTCTCCTTTTTTTTCCTCATAAGCAAGGCGGGCTAGAAAAAGCTCTAGGACTTTATGACTCTCCAGCTAATCACCTCAAGAGCTTTGACAAACTCACTTCAGTTCTGTGTAAAATCAGAACTCCTACAACGCCCAGGCGGGCTCTGGGCTCCCTCTCCCTCCCCTCCCCTCCCCTCGTGCAGCCTCTCTCACATGCACACTCCTCGGAGGGAGGCAGGAAATGCTTCCCAGGCAATCTGGGCCTGCTGGTGGAGGCCCCTTTCGCAAAACATCAGTCTGAGCGCAGTAGACAGAAGTCACTGGGAGCGCCTTGACAGGCTCCTGCTCCGGCTGAGGCTCCCTCCAGCTGCCGAGGGTGTTTTTGTTAGGATCACACACTGCGCAGAACTGCTTAGAATAGAGCCATGATCTCAACCACGAAATGGGAACTTAGATGCTGGAGAAACTAACGGCGCAGACTTCTTGGCTAACCTGAGAGTTGAACAATGTCATGCCTTGGCGTCGCAGCTCCTCCTGGTCTAGGTAAGACGCGGTGGACTATCTATTTTTACGCTTGGAGGCAGTCTTTGGAGAGGCAGAGAGATGGGGATGAATGTTAGCCTCTTGCAGCAAGTGGTGGATTTCCTAGGTTTTAGAGCTAAGCCATGAAATCAGGAGTGGAAAATGTGTAGTGGGTAGAAAACTGTGAGTCAAATTGTTTTAGCAAAATGTCAATTCTAAAATAGGCTCCAGAGAGACTTGACTCTTTTCCTCCATAAACTAAGATGTTCTTTTAATCCCTTTTTATTCTTAACTTATTTATCAGTAGAGCTATAAGACAAACTTTCTTGTTGCATGGCATAATATGAAACAAACGCATATTCTCACACATAAGTGCGAGGTATAAATGAATTCTTTTTATTTCCTTTCTTTTGCCAACAGGGAGAGTAGATAGCACGAGAGTAACTTTTCTTGATAGTGAATCTCCAAAGAATATTTTGTGTCTCATTTAAAATATGAAGATTGGATTCTTCAGTATGTTCCCAAACCAGCTTTAACCATAGGTCAAGCTGCTAATGTACAGCTTAAATGTTTCATTAATTTTTAACAAAAGTAAATGTGTAACCTGTCCTAAGTAGTATTTAATCTGAGTTTTAAAATATTAAATATCAGAATTGGATTTAATTTATATTAAATTCCCTGAATTCACTATTCAGGTCATGTTTTTGTGAATATTTTTGAATAACTGAAGTAAATCCCAATGACAATAACACTCATTATTACTATTTTAAGGCAGCTGGAAATTACTACAATTATATGAAAATCTGATCATGTGTTTATAATCATAAGATTACATTTCTACCAGGCTGTAGTCTTTTTAAGGTATCTTAAATGTTTAAATGTGCAACATATGAAGAAATATATCTAGTAATGACTAAAATGACATTGGTTTTTTAATGCATAACATATTGTTATATTTATATTTCTGAATATTTATAATGAAACCAATCATTTTATAAAAGTAATATACAATGGTATGTGAAGGGAACAAATATTCATGTGTATTTCCAAACCTATTAGATGAAACCAAAACATATTAAATGAAAGATGAGAGCTATTGGACAGTTGAGTCACAAGAAATTAAGTGTTGTAATTACAAACTTTTACCCATTACAAGGTAACCATTTGTTGTATTAGCTAATTATTCTTAAACTCTATGCCTATATTGATGAATTTTAACTATTCACTAACAAGTTAACGCATGTTAGGACTTTAAAGTGTGATACAAATAAACTATTTTTAAGTATGTTAAAAATATAAAATACTGACGTATGTAAACTATGATTCAATAAAATTCCTGAATAGAATTTCAAGGAAGGAAATAATATAAGACATCACTCGTCTAACGCTGTGATGAGGTTGCCAGAGGAGCTAAGGAATCACATTCAAAAATGACCTGTCTAAGGTCACACCACTAGCTAGTAGGCGAGATAACAGTAGAACCACGGCACTCTGTCTTACAGTTCAGATATCTTTATACTACATCATTCTGCTCTCAAATAATCATTATGCAGAATAAAATATTCACATGTCCAGGAGGAGTCTACTTTTAGACAGAAAATTAAAAAAAAAAAAAAGCTGCCACCAGTGTTACATACAGTGTGTGTGTGGGGGGGGGGGGAAATAATGATTTTAAAAAAGAACCAAATTTAGTAATAAAATTTTCTCAAATGAAAGTTTAAAAAAAAAGATTTATAATGCCTTCAACAAACACTTTAAGGGAGTAACTTGTTTGTGCCTATTTTGTTACATTTCATGATTATGCCAAGAAAATCAATCCATATGCTAATAATCACAGTAATTTTAAACGTATGTTACTTAACAAGGGCTAGAAAAGAGCTTGTCTGGTTCATATCCTTGTATTCGAGGGTATCATAATGAACTTACCTAAACAATGATGTTCAGAGATTTTACTACCCCCCATTGAAACTGGTTTAACGTACGTAGACTTTCCTTCTCTTAGCTAACCTAAATTTCTGTTGCTGCAAGTCCATTCCAGTTCTATGGGATTTTCCTCAGTGGAACTATAAAAAGCCTAAATGGACATATGAAAACATAAGTGTACATTTCTAGGACCAAAAAGCCCACTTCCTTTCATCTTCGCTTCTATAGCTTATATTCAATCCTTTAGTTGATTATGTCAATGCTGAGCCTTCTGCAAGACCCTTTAGCTGTAGAATACAGAATTTGTTACAGGACATAAATAAATGTCTGACCAATGCAATATAAAATGGGAGAGTTGGCTGGATCATCTGTATCATACTTCATATGTGACAATATATGTTGCTATGCATACTGAAACACAGCACTTTCCAAGTAGAGAGCCTTTCTCATAAAAACTAATGCATGTCATTTCTCTAGAGAAAATGTGTGCAATGATGTTTTTTTCTCTCTCATTTTTATGAAACAGGTTGGATGTCATTACCATTTAAAAGTTACACTAGTCAATGCCTCCAATGTCACCACACTCTACATTATTGGAATGAGGAATAAGTGCAGTAAAGAAGTGGCCTGTATAACTGACTACGTAATTCCTGGGGGGCCTGTAAAAGAAAGTACATCACTCTATTTTTTTCTTAAGGGCATTGTCATTTTTTAAAACAGGAGAATTTTTAGGCATGGTATGACCTTACAGAGGATTGGGTCTTACGGGCCAAAAGTAAGCCTGAGTTGGTACATTTAAAATTTACCTTTTGTTTTTATCCTATTTGTTTCTTCTTGGAAAATGAATGAATTGGTGTCAGTAGTCAATATTATCTTACAATGAGAATCTCTCCATAGATATCTTAGAGTACAGCAAAGACCTGAGAGTTAACCTAGATCTGGATCAGAGAATTATATCATCAATAGAGATAAATATCAAGAATTTAGGAGAGGAGGATTTAAAGAGGATGAGGGGAAAAGTAAAAAATCTCCAGATTTTAGGAAGGGGCATGAATATTGTGCCTTCTTCCTCCACACGAATGCTAAGCCCCTATGTGTATCAGTTAAACTAAACAGGCTTATGGAGAAGCCCACCTACAGATTGCATTTGGTGTGGATGTAGAAATACAACATTTACTTCGATGGCTCTATTTTGGCATTAAGTTGCTAGTCAGTTCACAGAGTTTTGAGAAATAGACGGGCTTAGTTTTTTAGGAAGTTAAAGAGAATAAAGATGAAATGTGGATCTTGAGACCTAGCTAAAAAAAGATTGTTTCTTTTGATTCAGTGAATTATAGAGTATATAAGTGAACTTGAAAAGATTATATAGGAACTCTGACACACACACAAAAAAAAGCTGGAAAGCAATGCAAACTGTATGCATATGAACTTTCACATTAATTAAGATAAATGGGTAGAGCTCTAGCTGGTTTTGCTCAGTGGTTAGAGCATCGGCCCATAGACTGTGGGGATGGGATTACAGGTTCAATTCCGGTTAAGGACATATACCTTGGTTGTACCTCTATCCATAGCTCAGGCCAAGGCGCATGTGGGAGGCAGCTTGTTGATGTGTCTCTCTCACATCAATGTTTCTCTCTGTCTCCCCCCTCCCTTCCACTCTCTCTAAAAATTAATAGAAAAAATGTCCTCTGGTGAGGATTAACAAAATAAACAAACAAAAAAGGTAGATGGGTAGAAAAAAACTACTGTAGCTAGTTGTATGTGTGAAAAAGGTCGTTTGGGGTTAGACTGAATTGAAGTGTTTTAATATATATTTTATTGATTTTTTTACAGAGAGGAAGGGAGAGGGATAGAGAGTTAGAAACATCGATGAGCTGCCTCCTGCGCACCCCCTACTGGGGATGTGCCCGAAACCAAGGTACATGCCCTTGACCGGAATCGAACCTGGGACCCTTCAGTCCGCAGGCCGACGCTCTATCCACTGAGCCAAACCGGTGAAGGCTGAATTGGAGTGTTTTAGCAATACAATTCAAATAATTCAAAGATAAAATCAGTCCTATTTGTGGAAATGAGATCAGAAGAAAGTAGCAAAATCAGAGAACCAGTTTAGAAATTCAGTGTTTCTTTTTATTCCCAGAAATTAGCAAAATACCTAACATGTCAGGTGTTACCAATACCTTCCTGTCAATAAATGTTTGTGGAATAAATAGGATGGAAAGAGGAAAGAAAGCAAAGCAAAACCAGTCTTGAAGAGTAGGCATTGTGGAACTGTTTTCTTAAACATCCTGTAATGATAGGATAATAATTTTTAAAGTGGAAAGAAAATAAGAGGTTGTCAAGAGTCATCAGAGCCTGAGGCCAGAGGTTAACAACACTCTCATAAGATGCCATGACAAATTCAGTAAGACCTAGAAGGAAGCATGAGCATCCAGAAATAGTTTGAAATGAAAAGTTACACAGGCCAGTGAGAGCAGAGCACGAGTGAAGTCTCCACAATTTAAATGGAATGGTGTACTGAAAAGCCCAGTGGGAAGTCAGAATATTGGCTCTCATTTGCATCTTTGCCACATGATGCTCTATGATTTGAAACATGCCCCGTAACTACCTTAAGCTTCTGCTTTTTATTGGTAAAGTTGGGAAGATAAAGAAAATATTTACATCACCGGGTCATTTGAGTTATGCATGAGATTTTGTATGTGAAAATTGTTTTGCATACAGTATAACAAACAAATATTTTGTTTAAAAAAGCCTAAATCAATTAATCAAGAAAGAAAGAATCATGGTGTTTCACATTTTTGGTCAAAATCACTCATCTGTGTTGAAATAACATGGGCATCCAAGGGATGGATCCAGCTCATGCTCAGCCATGGATTCTGCAGCTAAGATCAACCAAACACTAAAGGAGTCATTGGCATTGTCTTCATCAGCATCAGCATCAAGTCACTTAGCATCAAGTGAGTTCTTGCAATATGCCATGAGTTAAGGGTTCTACATGCACTATTAGCTCAACATTGTGATTTTAGCTCAATATTATTCTTTTCCCCTCAATAATTTTTTATTATTCCCATTAAGGCATGAGAAAACCGAAGAACACAAACTTAACCAACCCAAATCACGGGGAGCTTGCGGGGAAGGAATGATTCTTTAACAGACATCCTGCCTTCACAAAAATGGAAGCTTTTTGTTACTATTACCATGATCATCAAAAGTTTCTAATACACCTACTATTAACTGGATTTAGAGAAGAACACTTGGTTATAAAACCAAGCTTAAATGCACATAGATAGAGGACAAAGTAAAATGAAAACTATAGATATTAAATACAGAGGACGAAAATTGACATCAGAGGCATTGACCCCTGGTAGGATGATACCGACCTAACAGAAGTAGCCAAGTTCCCAATGATTTCATATTCTGAATTTTAGTGGAAGTTGAACTAATTGAATGACTGAAGTCTTAGTATCCTGTTATCACCTAGCTATCTGAGCACCTGTGTTGATGTAGTCATATCTCTTATTTATATTTAGTGATTACTGTGTCTACTGTTAGAGTGTTCTTAGAAATGATAGCAAAGCTAAAAATAGTGGCACTTAAAGCAAAGCCACATATCACCATGCTGTTGATAAAGCATTATAATCCATGTCCCTTGTTGAATAGAAATCTCTTTTTATAATAAAGCAAAACATCATTTCAGTCATACTGATTTGCCATCCAAAGAAAAAGGCAGCCAAACTCTTGATATCAAATTTAACTCTAAGGTATTTCCTGTTGCATGAAAAATTCCATGTGAAAAAAGTTCAGAGCAAAGGCACTACTTTTCTTTGGTTATAAGGGATTCTGTAGGTAAAGACATATCAAGGCAAAAAAAACATAAATGATTAATTATTCATTAATGAATTTAATTGCAGAAATATCTAAGATACACTGTAGTTCTGAATGCTCAAAGAATTCTGCATAGGACAGGACACTATTATTAAGAATACTGTGTACTCTTAAAAATAAAACATGGAAATCCAAAGAAAATACAGATATCTAGAAATTATTGCAAACATGATGCAATATTGTCCTCCATGATTATGCTAATTATGGGACCTCTTGGAAACCAATTACCCTCAGCAAAGTCTCAGTGCTATCAGGCAATATCACTAAATGTTCCAAGATTTCCTCAAATTACATGTGGGTTGCTTAAGAAAACGTTAAGAGAATCTGCAAACCTGGCGGAACTGAGCTATAAAGTGGTGGTAAGTCAAACATTGCCAGTATCTGGGCTCCTCCCTGCAAGAAAATTAGAAACTACTAAGGCTACATTAAATAGCAGGAACCTGGAGGTAAAAATAGAAGGCACCATGGAAAGAATACCTTGCAATGTTGTAGCACCCTGCTCTTTTCTGATGAGCTGTTTCCAGAGGATTGACAGAGTTAATTTTCAAGTTTGCCTGATTCCTGGAATATCTTTGCCTCTGAAAGCTAAGAATGAGAAAAAGTTTTCCAAGCTCAAGAAAAGTGAGATATACATAAAAATAGGAAAATATTAAAGAGAATGTTTTTAATTAGATACCACTTCATTTTTTTTTCTAAAGACCAAAAAATGATGGAAGGTTGGGTGTGTTTCTTGGAAAAGGTGATGTACTACTTATTCCACTGACTTAGTTCATTATAGGTGGTTCATTCTATAATTTACTAAAATTGTTAATGTTTTCCAGACAGTCTAAAGGCATGAAAGCTATTTCATATATAATATTGTAAGCTTCATTAAGCAATTACCAATAAAGAATTTTAACAGGAATTTTTTTTCCCCCACCAACAGCTAATGAAGCGTAACGAGTAAATGCCAACATTTGGCAAAGGATGTAAAAGTAGATGGATAATTTTGTGAAGGAGTAAGACATATACTGCTACTAAAGAAAGGAAATCTATATGAAATCAAATGGAGAGAAATTCTTACATTATATTATTAACCCTTTGCACTCGCTTGCTTTATTCTCGATTCCTTTATTCTACTCGGGATTTATTTTTTTAAATACCCCAGATTTTACAAAGCACGGCAGTAGAATAAAAAACTGGAGTTTCTTTTCATACAAACTTATTTATTTGGATTTTTTTATATTTCAAATTATTGATACATTCAAAGGTATAAAAAGAGCTGCTACCGATGCTAACCATGTCGAGTCACACTGGACATCTGAGTGCAAAAGGTTAAAGGTTTCTCTCTCTCCCACAGCTTAATTTGGATTAGGTAGCATGAATATTTTAAAGAAAAAGCACTAATTGTTTTTTACTAACCGTTGGCCACTATAATGAGACTTAGAAATGCTTTTTTAAATGTGTTATTATCTTTTCATGCTATTTTCCCATACATTTACATAAAGATTTAAGAACAATTGTATCTGTTCTATGATTTCTTGCTGCTCTTAGGCATCTTGTATATGCGACATCAGTTTGGCAATGAAAAGCATCCTCTGCATGTTGCCATTGACTTAGGGGCAATAGGAAGATGCCAAAAGGCACGCAATTTAGTTTGTTAGATAATTTTTTCTTTGACATCTCCATAAAAAAAATGAATTTCATTTTAGCCTCTACAAATGCTTACTGCAATAAAGATTTCCGTTGACATTAGTGAGCGCACTTTTGAAGAACTGTGTTAATCTGTGATGCTGTCTGTTTCCGTGTTGTTGATTCTGCTCTAATTATCTGTCTCAATTCCACTCACTATGTGGAAAGGAGACTTCTTGGGAGTAGGCTAAGATACATTAAGATTTCAAATCACCATAGATGTCCCCAATCTCTCCACCTCACTGGACCCTTTTCATGTAGTAACAAAGCAGGCCGGCATTGAAGCGTTCTTTTCTTGATTTAGCTGCATTCTCTATTCTTGCAAGACAGCATTTCAGAGAGTTTAACCTACTTTTAATTAAAAGATTTTCCCCCTTATATCTTTTCTTCCTCCCTAGAGTTACTGCGAACTTGCTACGTGATAGATATGACACATCTATATACTTCAGAGTAGTAGAAGCACATGTCCTAGAAATTTAACATGGAACAGGTAATTAAGAAGAAAGACACTAAGGGAAGCCAGAAGTAACTCTGACTACTCAAGGAAAAAGTAGAAAAAATAGAGAGAAGTCGGCAGGACTATTATGACTTTATTTTCCCTTCTATTACATATGTGGGATTGTGTGAAGGTGTTTAACAATTATCCGGGGGAGGGGGGGTGGGTTAACCATATATACATGTATATGATTATGATATAGATATATATATATATATATATATATATATATATATAATTCAGAATTTTACATAATATAATAAATATAATGTAATGTAATGTAATGAAATATAACATCTGTGTTCTGAAAGGAGAAAACAAGATATCTACATTTGAAGGAATGAATCAAACAGTTGCTATCTTTTCAAAAATTGAGAGTGTGGCATCCAAGAAAATTGGAACATAACCGATAATTCCTCTTTTCATATGTATTTACTCATTTAATTCTATTTACATATTATTTTTGATGTCTTAAACTTCTATCCGGGTAATATTTTTAAAAGACTATAGTTAAGAGGATTACCAAGAATACCTGTCCTGAATTCCAGGAGTTCCCAGAAGGGTTGGGGAGGAAAGGAAGCCATTGAAGAAATCACTTAAGAACCTCATGAAAAACTGCACTGACATTGGTGGTCAGAAATAAGTACCAAACTGACACCTTTATTTTGCTGAAAGTGTGAGGCAAGTTTGTATATAATTGTGAGTGGGGGGGGAGGGGATGCTGAGTGGGGCAGGAACAAAGGGGAATAGGTTGGTCCTATTGAATATATTATAGAGGAAATGCAAGCATACAGGAGTGAGCAAAAGTATTTTTACAGTTGTTTGTATGGAAAAATATATAATACTAGAGGCCCGGGGCATGAAATTCATGCACTGGTGGGGGAGGGAGGGTCCCTCAACCCAGCCTGCACCCTCTCACAACCTGGGACCCCTCAGGGGATGTCCGACTGCAGGCAGTTGGACATCCCTCTCACAATCCAGGACCGCTGGCTCCTAACCACTTGCCTGCTTGCCTGCCTGATCGCCCCTAACCACTCTGCTTGCCTGCCTGATTGTCTCTAACCACCTGTGCCTCGGCCCCCGCTGCAGCATCGTCCAGAAGGTCATCTGGAAGGATGTCCAGAATGACGTCCAGAAGGTCATTCAGCTGTCCAGTCCAATTAGCATATTACACTTTTATTATTATAGACTAGGGGCCCAGTCATGAATTTGTGAACCTTGAAAGGAACTGGGTCGCAAGGCTGTGGTAGGCACAGGGGTGGGTCTCAGCCCATCCTCTGTGCCCCCGCCAAGCCCCTCCCACCACGGCCGCTGGCCCCGTCTTCAGCAGCCCCACTCCTGCCACCGCCACTCCCATGTGCTGATGGCGCTGGCCCTGCTTGCACCTGCTGATGGTGTGGAGCAATTGGGGCCAGCGCCAGGAGTGGGTGCGAGCGGTGGCTGCTGCCCTGATCACCCCTCAAGAACAGGGGGAGGTGGAGAAGCCCTCAGGGGCAATCAGGGCCAGCAGCTGCAGCTTGCACCCACTGATGGCGCTGAGTGATCAGGACCAGCGCTGGGCACCAGCAGCGGGTGTGAGTGGGGCTGGTGCCGGCAGCAGGTATGAGCGCTGGGCGGAACCACAGCATGAAGGAGCAAATAATTTTCAGTAACCACCAGAGGCTCG
Organism: Cnephaeus nilssonii; assembly: GCF_951640355.1. NCBI lineage: Eukaryota > Metazoa > Chordata > Mammalia > Chiroptera > Vespertilionidae > Cnephaeus > Cnephaeus nilssonii. The sequence continues at coordinate 15,090,054 of NC_137079.1, forward strand.
CCCCGATAACAGCAACTGGGAGCCTCGCCTTGATCTGGCACCCCCGCTCACCTGCTCTACCGTCCCGCCATGTTCCGCACAAGCCCCCTGGTGGTCAGCGCACATCATATCTACCAGTTGTTCGGTTGTTCCACTGTTCGGTCTATTTGCATATTAGCCTTTTATAATATAGGACAAGAATAAACAAGACTAAACTCTGTGTTTCACATACTCGCAACTGTAGGCCTACTTTTGCTCATTACTATATTTATGCATCAACTCAGTCTTAAAATTCCTGCTCTGGAACATATTAAAATTTAAATTGTTATTTAACAAGCTTTCTGAGATTCATACATAGGATACTTTTTTTCCTATCTCAAGCAAAAGCATTCAGAAGCATAATACTTAAAAAAATTTTAGCTATTTCTCCTGGTATTTATTTCCATATTTCTAAACAATATTACGTTATTTTTTTCCATTTTAGACATTACCAGTTCATTTCCTAGAAAATTAAACATTTGTTCTCTGAAACTATTCTGCCTACCATCCCTAACCCCACCCCCCAGAAAACTCTATGCTTGGAAAATAGTTGGTCTATAATTTTTCTATAAGTCAGTATTTACTGTTTGCATTGTCTTGGTTACCAAAAAATTTCACAGCTAAGCCAGTAGTATACAATGATTACATTTCCGTTCTTTAAAACATTTTATTTAGCCCTTGCCGGTGGGCTCAATTGGTTGACGCTTACACCAGGAGCCGGCGGGTACTCTTGTCAGTCAGGGCACATACCCAGGTTTCGGGTTCGATCTCCCGTCAGGTGCATGCAGGAGGCAACCAATCGTTACCTGTCTTATGTATAGTGTTAAGAAATCTAACGTTGTTCGGATTCCCAATACCTAATATGTAATTTCTTTTTTCTTTCTCTGATGATATTTATGATCATTTGTTTACTTCTAAATTTCTGAAATTTCACAATAATGTTTCTTGGTGTGATCTATTTCTGTTCTTTGTAGTATTGGATATTCCATGCATTCTCTTCAATCTTAAAACTAAGTTCATTAGTTCTGAGAAATTATCTGGCATTCTTTTTCTTTGAAAAATTTCTCCCATTAGTTTTCTCTGAAATGCTCCATAGAAATGTGTTTCCAATGTGTGACCAATGAGTTTTCAAGTTGTAAGTAATCCTCTGGAGCTTATTGATGCTTCTGCTATCTTTTCTAAAGAGGTGATTCTAGAATAGTAAAAATCTGAAGCCAAAAAGAAAGAAAAACTTCGCACATAGAGTAGGAAATACATCTCAACTCCCATTTGACCTGGATGTATCAGAAGCAGGAAATTTCCCACAGAGGGCCTCATTCAGGGGGTCCCTCCTCTAGAGGCCCTATCTAATGTTCACACCATCACCAACACTACTTGGAAGGAGGGAACGGACAAAGGAAGAAAGAAAGAAATGATTTTTACAAAGACTCTAAAAAGTTAGGACTTTTTTAAAAATATATTTTTATTGATTTCAGAGAAGAAAGGAGAGAGAGAGAGAGATTCATTGATTGGCTGCCTCCTGCATGCCCCCAACTGGGCATTGAGCCCGCAACCGGGGCATGTGCCCTTGATCAGAATTGAACCCGGACTCTTCAGTCCTCAGGCCAATGCTCTATCTACTGAGCCAAACCAACTAGGGCAAAAGTCAGGACTTTTACAATGACTTTCCAATCTGGATTCTAGTCAATTCAAATGATTTAGAAAATGAGGAGGGAGGAAGGGAGGGAGAGAGGGAGAAAGGGAGGAAGAGAGGGAGGGAAGGAGGGAGGGAAGGAGGGAGGGAGGGAGGGAGGAAAGAGGGAGAGCAAAAAGGAGGGAGAGTTAATGACGCCCTCCTCTGTGTTAAATTTTCTGTGGCATTTGTGGTCATGTGAGAACTTATTATCCTTGTTTACATGAGTTTCTACCATAAAGTTGTAAGCTTCTTTAGGAAAGGTAGAATACATTAATATTTAGGTTTATATTCCCAATGTTTAGCACAATGTCTATGGCACTGAATAAACATTTGCTAATGAATGATGATGGGCAGACAGTGTTGCAATCAGTTCTACAGTACTGCCAACTTGATTTCAGCCACAAGTCCTTCATTTTTATCATGTTCTCCCAGGCTATAGAATGACCAGGAGTGATTATCACCAGGCTCTTCTTCCTTAGGGACAAAAAGTAAGGTATGTGTTTATATCAGCAATAAGTTCAAGGCAAAGCATGATCATTTGATATCAGATATATGTCAGTGATTCTCAATAGAATGTATTCGTTTGATGTCGTTTTTTAGTGCAATTACAATTAATTTAAAAATAAATTCTATATGCTATAAAGTACTTATTTTATGGAGTGTTCGTGCTACAAAATTAGCCGGAACAATTCATTTGAAATCACTTGGTATCTAAACATCCTATGCACTAATATCACAAACAGTAAAGTTGGACATTTTGCAATTATTTTTCAGAAATGTTACATAATTACAGGTACATATAGTCTCTTGTAATATTAATACAGTGGTGTTTGAACACATGCATTTAAGAAGTGAAAAATCCCCATGGAAATTCACTTCATAAAATCAACACCCTGGAATGACCTATACTTTTCCAGATCCTTCATCCAAATCCTCAGTAGATGAGCTCATTCTGAATGAAATTTCGTAAAAAGGCTTACCCAAAAAATGTAATAGAAATTTACAAATAAGTAGTCAGTAGTTAAAATTTTTATTTGTTTTTGTTGATTTCAGAGAGAAAGAAGGGAAAGGGAGAAAGAGATAGAAACATCGATGATGAGAGAGAATCATTTATCAGCTGCCTCTTACACAGTCCCTACTAGGGATCGAGCCCGTAACTTGGCATGTGTCCTGACCGGGAATCGAACCATGACCTCCTGGCTCATGGGTGGAGGCTCAACCACTAAGCCATACCAGCCAGGCTAGAAATATAATTTTAAATAAGGCATTCTGATGAGGTGGTCCATAGGGAAAGTCAGAACTTTTACAAAGACTTCACATCTTCCTGGCAGGATGGATTCTAATCAATTCAGATGACTTAGAAAATGAGGCCATACGCTGAGACGTGATTGAAAAGAATCCAGTGTTCCATCTTATTAATATTCTGTTCAGCCTTTAAATTGTGGAGGCAGATTTTAACCATAAATGTTATAACTCAAAATTTAAATAGGAAGTATGAATAAGAAAGCTTGTGGAGATAATTTTTTTTAAATCTATCAGACCACAGGATATTATGGGATGAGCACTCAAAATGTAATGATGGTTGTCATAACAATAATTAGGACATTTTTCTTGAAAGAAAAGACAATGTACATTCACAGGAATAATTTGAAAATAATCAAAAAACCTAGATTAGAAACTAGGACAGAGTAATTAATACTATGTTGGATATATCTAATTTATAATCTTTCTTTGTAGCCAGATTTTCTCAGAACTTGTTGAACTGTCTCCCTTTGATGATATAAAAATATTTACATACTTGCCAAGGTTGAGTAAAATAGGTTAGTTAATATTAAAATAAGGTCTTAAAGGCAAAATTTAGTGTACTCTGTTCTCTAAGGGGTTAATAAAACTCTATTTCTTCTTAGTAAAAGAAATGAAGCCAGAATTCAGTCTCAACTGAAATGTAAATGAGGCTTAGGAATGACACAGTAATACCACTTGGCGTTTCTTAAGTTAGCCCTCTCTTTCTACACTGGATAAAAATAAAGAAAAGAAAGCATCTAAAACAGAACCTCCCTATTACAACCCAAATTTGCCCATAAAAGCAAATTTTTTCTGACCTGCATCTATGCGTTTTTTCCACTTTCTGTAGCCTCCCACACTGTAATGACTTATGCATGGGATTCAGGGTCTTTCTATTTTCTTTTGCGTGGAGAATGAATGCCCACACGGAAAATGTGAATGCTGACCATTTTCAAAGATGATCACAGACCTTTGAGGGCACCAAATAATATCCAGAAAGGTATTTGGTCAAGCTGAGGAACCAATTTCTAGTACATTCCTTAACTTCACTGGTCTTCACAGGATGGGAATATTTACCTTTCTGGCATGTGCTTAGAGCTTAGTCAGAATAGCTTGAAATTTTTGGTGAGGAGTCAGTCCTTTTCAATAGCCTGAAGTGACCCAAAACCAGCACAGCAGTTAATCTTGTTTACAGCTGAAATCAATAAGCCAATCCATGTTATGTTCTGAAAGTCCCTATGTGGAGTCAAAACTAGAAGTATCTGCTTTGTGAATGGGATTTTTCTTTTACAGTCCATGAATTTGCTTTCATTACAGAACAACATTTTATAAGGCTGAGTTTACACTGGTATAATTTTTTTCCTTTAACTAAGGGTTTGAATAATTCAAGGTAAAAAGTATGAATACCAGGAATGTGTTTATATTCTGACCTTATCTTATGCCTGGTTTTCTTGTTTACTTAAATTTTTATGACCGAATTCTAACAGAAGTATACAAACTAAACTCCATGCAAGCCAGAGAGACTGAAATTTCTGAAGAATTATCCCAATTGTCTTATCATGCTCACATCGTCCTTTTGGTTCCCCTGAATTCCTGCCTACGGAGATTAGTTTTTATACATACTACAGATATGTGGAAGGAAAGGGTGGAGGTAGGATCTCATTGCACGGAGACAATGAAGTGTGTTGGCTACCTCATCCTGGCCTTAGAACCAGGGCCTAGTTTGACTACTGGCTTACTTCCTAGATGTATCTATAACCGTGAACAAGTTATTGAATTTCTCTTAGACTCAATAATGCTAGCTAGCTAGCTAGTAGCAGGAATATTATGCATGTAAATGTATTTATCCTGAGGCATTGTAAATGGTATGTGCTATGCTTTCTTATCCATGAATTATGTGTTAATATGAGCTAAACTGGATTATTTCATGTTTCTTAGTCACTCCCTGGAGTGAATACATCCTGAGAGTTTGGGATCTGTATTAGCTCTTTCACACACTAATACATTACAAATGCTGTCTCTATAGCTCAGATTTTGCATGAACAGTTCCCTAGTGGCCTTTGTTGAAATTCAAACCAAACAGCAAATAGATTTCTGTCAAGACTTGTGTTCACAAAACTAAATGAGGAAAGCATGTAAGCTAGAACAACAAGTTTCTTGCAGTGAATTTTATCAAGTATTTCAATCCAAATATTTTCTTACTGAAGTTTTCAATGTCCAGTAGTTATATCTTTATTCATTAATAGATTGATCAATCCAGCTGCATTTTAAAATACTGTCAGTGATTTTTTATCATAAATATCCAATGTGAAATTTTCTACTTATATCAAGCTGCTTCTTAAAGAATTAATACTATTAAACAGAAATTTTATAAACTTTCTAATTTAATCTTTCTAGCATAGATTAAGTGCTCTCTTTTCCAAGTTATATTTTCAGTTTAGAATCATGTCCTGAACTATATATTTTTTTTAATTTTTTAATAGGTGGTGAAATGAGAAAACTCACTCTCTTCTTCAGTCAGCAAATTTGAAGTTCTTTCATCAAGTTCCATCTCTTTTTGTCTCACATGGAATGTATTTCTGTATCTGTTGTTAAACTACAATGACATGTCTGTAGCTATCAGGAAGAGAAGCTGGGAAGAACATGTGACCCAATGGATGGGACAGCCTTTTAGTTCTGATGATCATAACACAGCATGTCATCATGGACTAGTAGCTGACAGCTTGCAGGCAAGTATGGAAAAAGATGCAACTCTAAATGCGGACCGCAAAGAGAAGTGTGTTTCACTACCAGACTGCTGCCATGCATCAGAGCTGAGAGATTTTCCTGGGAGGCCCATGGGTCACATTTCAAAGGAGGTGGATGAAAGTGACAGCCAGGAAGGTGAAGATCAGTTTCTTTCTCTGGAAGCCAGCACGGAAACGCTAGTGCATGTTTCTGACGAGGATACCGATTCTGATCTGTGTCTTACAGATGATAAACAGATTTTAACTTCCCAAGGGCACGAAACCTCAGACCAACATAGCGTCAAAGGAGCAGGCTCCTTAGTCAAGACGCTGCCCATCACGGAAAGAAACCAAGCTTCTTACAACTCCTGGGGAGTGGCTGGCGGAGCTGAATTAGCACTCATAGAAGAAAGTGGGGAGAGGAAAGTCATTGACATTATAAGTAAAAGCCTGGAGCTTTGTAATGATATAAGCTTAAGTGAAATAAAAGATGCATCCCACATACAGGTATGTGAGTCGTTGAATGTGAAAGATATTGTGCCTGAGAAGCAATTGCTTAATTCTGCTGTAATTGCTCAGCAACGAAGGAAACCCGACTTCCCCAAGGAGGAACATGAAAGAAACACCTGCTGTGCAGTACAAGATGAGTTTTTCGCTAGTCCTTGTGCAGACAGAGGACTGCCGTTATCAAAAGCAGATACTGGGGGCTGCCTTCTGCAGCCTCCTTCCTGCCCTGGTGGAATGTCCGCTGAAAATGGCCTGCAGAAGAGTGGTTTCTCAGAACATCAAAACAAAAGCCTTCCAAAGGTCAGCTCGGGAGATGGCATGCGGTGTTTACACTTGAAGGAACCTCTGACCACCCAGGAACCCACAGATAATCAAGTCAGACTTCGCAAGAGAAAGGTAAGACACATGTGCAGATTATCTAGCTTTTGGAATGTTGTAAATATCCTTGTTTCCATCACTTATTATTTTGGCAGCATGAAAGGGATATGTAAGATGTTTCCTTTCCCCTATAATGTAGCTGGGTGACTCCAAGAGTATCTTCTTGGGGAAACCATCAAAATATATAAAAATTAAAATATAATAACCTATCCGTTTGACTAATAATTATTTATAATGGTTTATGAACAATCTGTTCTGGGACTGTATTGAAGACAGAATTGGTTTCACTTTCTTCATTGGAATTAAATACCATGAGAAAGCTCACTGTTCAAAGCCCATCTAAAGAGTAACCTCAATTTTTTAATTTAATAACATTCATTTGACTTGTTTCCTTTTCCCTCTGAAAAGCATATTTTATCAAAGAAAAATGGTATAAATTACATATTAAAAATGACCGCTTTACATATATATAAAAGCAACAGTACCCTTGCCCCCAAAATATGCTGATACTATGTTAAATGTTATCCTGGCACATTTGTTATCAATGGGTATATCAGCTTTTCTTTAACTCTTGACCCAAAAGGGCTAATAACTGAAATTATTTTTTATGCCCAGGCCCCTGACTAATCCTGTAGATGCCATGCTCCCTTAAGTAGTATCTGGGTGAGGGAAGCAAGGATTTGAGGGAGCTACCTGAAGCATGGGTTGGTTAGTGAACACTTGAACAAAGTTTGCCTTGTTTTTAGGATTTTTCCAAAAATCTTCCCACAATGTAGTGCTCTATAATCCTGATGTAAATATAAATACGATTTCTTCTATAAACCCAATGTGGCCATTGGCATTGCAAAACAACGCAGATTGGACACTTTAGTGTGACATCCTTGCCCCTCTTTCAATATAATATTAATCCACAATTGCCATTCTAACAAAGCTAATGTTCTCAGTTCTGTTCAACTGAGCTATCTACAATGAGGAATAAAATCTCCCACTCTCTTTATGGTGAAGAAATCTGGTTTCCATAAACTGTGGTTTCGCTAACAAACTAGATCAGTGACATGTCATAAGTCAGTTTAAGTGAAGTCAAACACTTTGCAGCAAGGATCACGGTGCTCCAGCTATATGCCAGCAGATCATTCTGTGCTTCTGGCCAACTCTTCCTGCCTTGTATAAGTTGTAACAAAATGCTAATGCTCCATAAAGTTGTTCAGATTGGAATGCTCAGCTCACCTTTTCAGAAATTTCCATATACCCTATCAAATCTGTTGGAGGGAATGCAATAATGACATAAGAAGGTATTAGCCGACTTATGACATAGCTCCCCGAAAATAAGACAAACCCTGCCCAACTGCCGACAGAAACATTAAACATTCCAGAAACATATGCTCACCACTTGGACATTTATATCGATACTAAGAATGCTGGGAAGAATTTGCTCTTGGACGTGTCACTATAGCATGGTTGCATTATGAGAGCTGTAATTATATCCCATTTACAAGTTCTAACTTAAATACTCTATTTTAAGCATTTCATCATTCTGGAGTGCTATAGCATTATCTGGTGGAACATTTACTTGGACGCTACAACTCATTTGCGATGCCTTGTAATAAACAGTTTCAATAACAAAATTCTATGTTTGGAATTTACTCTGGAAAAGTATGGTTATAGGAGAAGCCTCTAGAATCAAAATGTGTAGGAATTTTTGTTCTATTTGATATTGCTGAGTTAAAATACCTTTGAATTGGCAACTGGCCATTTTAGCACTTTACCAAAAGAAATAATAAAACAACTTCATAAAAAAATACATGCACAAAGATGTTCATAATTGTATTGTGTATTACTGACAAAAAAGAAAAAAACAAATTTCCACCTATAATGTTTAATTATTGCTTATAATGGCATGCATATGCTATAGTTAATAATAAAATTGTATGTATAAACTAGGGTACAGTTTGGAATGCTATGCAACCATTAAAAAGATGGCATGAGATCCATGTACACTAACTGAAAGATGATGTTCATGACATAGTATATATGGAAAATGACAGTGGAAGAGCAATATGTATAGCATAGCTCAACCTTATATGACAAAATGTGAGGATGCAGATATATATACTGTATTTTCAGGCGTATAAGACGACTGGGCATATAGAAGATTTTCCTGGGTTAAAAAGTTGTCTTATATGCCGGAAAATATGGCATATAGAGATATAGGTGACATATAGATATAGGCATAGATTTGATATAATTATAGGCTGGGGTATATGACTAAATAGGAATACATCAAATCCCAGCTAAACAGGCACAGAATTGTTAATAGCAGTTACTTTAAGACAATAGAATCAAAAGGGTAGAAGCGGGGGATTTTCACTTTTTACCCTATATAACTTTTATAAAAGGTCATAGAGTTGTGGGTGAAATACATATAACTAATGGAAGTACAAAAATATAATATTAGATATACAAACTACTTGAAGCATCTTTTAAGGACACCAAAGAATCCTTTATCTAGTTATCATGTTTACTATTACTTTTATTAAACAGAAACAAATATTTAAAGTTTTTCAAAATATCAACAAGAGTTTCAATCAGCTACTCAATGCTAATGCCAGTGCATCTAGTTTAAAACAGTGAGCCTTGCCCTAGCCGGTTTGGTTCAGTGGATAGAGTGTTGGCCTGCGGACTGAAGGGTCCCAGGTTCGATTCCGGTCAAGGGCATGTACCTTGGTAGCAGGCACATCCCCCGTAGGGGGTGTGCAGGAGGCAGCTGATCTATGTTTCTCTCTCATCGATGTTTCTAACTCTCTATCCCTCTCCCTTCCTCTCTGTAAAAAAAATCAATAAGATATATATATATATCAGTAAGCCTTTTGGAGAGATGGGTGAGACACATTTTCATGCCTAAGGTATTAGGTGCCAGATTTGGAAAAGACTTTGCTTAATTGTCTGTATCATTTATACTATTTGTTGGCGGTCGCTATGCTGACAGCTTTAAGATTAGAGCTTGGAAAGGTGAGATAGAACTTGAGCTTATAAAATTTTAGAGAACTTTAATCAGCTCATTATCTGACGGTCGTGTGAGTGAACCAACCCTTCACTGAATTTATGAGCATGAGTTTTGGGGGGTTTGCTTTTTCGGGGTCAGCATTCAATCAAGATTCTAATACTTGAAAAAAAACCTGAAAACAAAAACAGCTTAAAAGAGTGATCCTTAGAATGTACTGAAATAGCATCCAATTATCATTTCTGGAAACCTATAAATCTTGGCAGGCATTTATTGTATTATATGATGTATTTTTTCTTGTTTTCCAATGATTTTTTTTGCCATCAGGATAGCCACACATCTATTTTTTTAGGAGTTTCCATTGGAGAGGACTGCATTTGTAGTATATGTAAATATTAACCTTTTAAGCTAACCATTCCCCTAAGTATGATGAACTATATCATTGAAGCGAAGCCACTGAAATCAAAGGAAAACCAAATAGATTATGAGCAGACATTAGAAATGAGCCCTCCAGAAGGCTGTGTGGCATAGGCCCAGAGCTTATAGGGTGTGGGTGGGTCTTTGGGGTAAGGCAGCTGGCTAAGAGCAATGCTCAGAGACAAATTCCAAAGCAATCTGGAGGAGGGAGACAGTCTAAGAAGTGGTCTCTGTAAACCAAACGAGATGTGAAGATGGAAAATATGTAGGGCAAGACTTGAGGTTAAACCTTTTTTAGAGAACTAGTGTATTTGTTCTTGATGGTGGTTTACTAATTAAAGAGAGTCCAACATTCAGTCTTCTCTGGAGGCTATTTAAATAGTTCCCAAATTTTTGAATAACCATAATAGTTACACAAATGTATGAACAGATTTTCATTTGCTCACATAAAACATAGTCCATATTACAAAGCAAAATAAACTCCAAAAGATAATGCAAACACGATCTGAACTTTGAGGAGACACCTAATTGCACACTGGAACACAAACCTCATATTCCAACAATAAACTAAATTGTATCATTTATGCTACAGATTGGCCTGCCATCACAGAAAACCAGCATAAAAGTGCCTTGAACATCTTTCCCTCACGCACACATAATAATTGTATATAAGCAGTTCTGGATCCAGGTGTCGGCTCTATGTTTCAAAACCCTAGACCAGGGGTGGGAAATGTCCCGCCCATGAACCATATAAGGCCCTTAAAATCATTTGGTCTGGCCCTGTCAAGGCATTAGGGGTGAGTTAATTAAATGTTTGACCAAATACAGCAAGCTAAGTTTTATGTTGATAATTCTGTATGGCCTGAGAATGATATTATATACCCAAATGGCCCTTGGCAGGAAAAAGGTTCCCCACCCCTGCCTTAGACCCCTTTTATCTAACTGCTCTGCCACCTTGAGCCCTTATCCATATTCAAGTCCATGGGAAGAAAGGTGGGGATGGCCACACTTCTGTGTGAAGGCGGGCCCAGAAGGTGCACACTTTTTTTTTTTTTTCCAGAGAGGAAGGGAGAAGGAGAGAGAGATAGTACCATCGATGATGAGAGAGAAGCATTGATTGGCTGGCTCCTGAATGCCTCCTACTGGAGATCGAGCCTGCAACCCAGGCATGTGCCCTAACCAGGAAGCATGTGCCCTGACCAGTAGTTGAACCTTGACCTCCTGGTTCATAGGTCAATGTTCAGCCACTGAGCCATGCTGGCCGAGCGGTACATGCTTCTTTTCCCCTCATATTTCATGTGCTAGAACTTAGCTTCATGGCCACACCCAGCACTCATGGCTCAGAAATGGAGGCTGCATTTTGGCCAGCAGCTGTCTGTTGGAGACTCTATTATAAAGAAAGAGATAACTCATCACATAAATATGTTAATAAACAATATCTTAACATAAATATATTTCAGTATATTGAGTTGTGCAAGGAATAAACAGGCTGCATGTATGTTCTGTGGCATTCTGTACAAACACCTGGTGCTTTCATTTCACACTACAGAATACCTTTCCGTTCTAGGAAACTCTTTTGTTTGTTGAAATGATAGTTACCAAATGCTACACTTTTTCTTGTGGAAAAATTGCCCAGGAGCTAAACATTATACTGTATCTACTGTAGTTCATCTCTGAACATTAATTACCAATGACTGACAAAAATCAAATGTTTTCTTTTTACCCTATTTTTAAAATATGTGTAAATTTGGTAAAAGCACACCTATATCTAAAAGAACCTTCTTATTCCTTTCTATGACTTGTTTCTATCTCCTAAATGCCTATATGTAAGCCGTGTAACATGGGAAGGTTAACATTGACTCATGGGTGACACAAAGAACATAGTAAATTATGCGGGAGATAGAACGGACCAAGAATGGAGGCCAGATGAAAGAATATAAAAGGGAAGGAAAAACTTGTCTAGGAAACAGAAACCAAAACAAAAAAGATGGTTAAGACCCCAAAAAAAAGTATGTTGAATGATAGCCAGGACTGCTGGAAGAATTAGAGTCTATCAATAAGCCTGATATTAGAGGACATAGAGAGAAGGAATAGAAAGTGGGTTAAGTATATACAGGGTATGGCAAAACTAGGTTTACAGTTGTGAATACACAAAACATGGAGTTTATTCTTGTATTATTACTTATTGATTATTGTATTATTTTCCATGCAAACATCTGTAAACCTACTCTTTCCCCACCCTGTATAGCTTGTAGATAGATTCATAATGACAGTATGATTTACACTCAGGGCCTATGGAGCAGATGGTATTGTTTTGTTTTATTTTAATATATTTTTATTGATTTCAGAGAGGAAGGGAGAAAGAGATAAAAACATCAAAGATGAGAGAATCATTGATTGGCTGCCTCCTGCAAGCCCCCCACTGGGGATTAAGCCCTCAAACTGGGCTTGTGCCCTGACCAGGAATCGAACCCTGACCTCCTGGTTCATAGGTCGACGCTTAACCATTGAACAACACCGGCCAGGCCCCACTCTGTCTTTTCTGGTTAATGTCACTTTGAGGAAGTTTGGAATGGAGTGGAGAGGAGATGACAAGGATAACAGAATAAGAGATTGAAAGACAAGTGAGGATAGGAGAGTAAGGGAGGTTGCTGAGAGAGTATCAGATAATAATAAATTTCCTTTTGATTTCTATTGTGAAAGCCACATAAAGTAGGGAGCTTTGTTGCCAGGTGCCTTTAAGGTGGAAAAATATCCTCTGAATGAAAGCAATTAGATCTGAACTTTTCTTGTTGCAGCTATTTTTTTAAGTAGTTATGAAGTGTGATGGGCCTCCGTTCCAACAGAGACTTGGACCAAAACTGCAGATTTACATTATTAGCAACAAGATCATTAATAAGTTCACATTTACCCAACATCAGTTTTTATTGGAGCACGAATTAATACATTTTTATGATGTTATTTTAAATAATTAATAGGTATTCCAGAGCCAATTGCACCTTAGAGGCTATGGTAACAGTGAAACATTTAGTTTCTTCCGCATGGATTTCTGTTACCATAAACCAGGACCAACTTATTAATCTTTTAATACCAACAAAACCACCATAGATGTTGGCTGCCTCCCTCGAAGAAATGCCAATATCCACAAAAGTTGGGATAACTAGCATACCCTACATAACAGGGCACTGCCTCTGTTATCTGGGCACTAAACCCAGTGCTGCCAACAGACTCTTGTTTGTTTTCTGGCTCGTGTTCTTAGAAATAAAGTCCTTCCCTACTGCCAACAAGATCTCTCTTCCACAGACACTTTTCTAACTGTTGCAAAATTATAGTGCTACGTTAGAGATAACCTCACAATTTTCAAAGGAAACATAAGCAAATAGGAAAGTACACTTGTATTCTTTCTTCAGTTCTGTCTCTACATTGGTGTAGGAATAAAACTAGTGATTAATGAACCTCTTCAATTTTGGGTTCTATTTTTTGAGCCGGCGAAACTTCAAAAGGACTTACTGCTTTTTATATACATTACAAGTTAACCCGGATGTTTAAAAGAAATTCAAATGGCATAATTATTTGGTCTAGAAAATGAATAGCTTGGTTGGAGCTTGATTTTCTAACCAAGCGATTAAGTTAGGATGAGGAGAAAGAGCATAATCTAAATTGAAGGTGCTGTTTAATCTTCTTGGGCCTTATATGTCCCTGAAAAGTTGAGATGAGTCCCTACATCAGAAGACCGTTAGGAGCATAAATGAGATAGAAAATGTGATGAAATAGCTACAGAATACAACCACAAGAATAATCCATTTTTTTAACCAAAATTCGAGGTGAGGATTTGATGGGTAAATAACAGAAGAATTGCAGAACTCTATCTGGGAGTAGGTCAAATTCTAGCAAAATCTATATTCACAGCATATATACTTAGCCAGGGTCACTGAGTACTTTAGTTGGAGGTTTGCAAAGGGCTGAATAGCCCATGGTAAATCTCCACAGCTTCTATGTAGAACAAAGTAATTAAGCCAGTGGACTCAAACTGCTTCCCTCACTTAGAGCTTTGTAATCTTGTATGTTACTTACTCTCACTGTGCCTCAGTTTTTTATCTGTATAATGGGATACTTCACTCTGTTATTAGGAAAATTAGATAAATTAATATACGAAATCACGAAAACAGTGCCTGACACATAGTAAACACCATGTGACTTTAGTAATAGATGTTACTATTTATTTGTTTACTATATTTGCCCTAGTTATAGATCTGAGAGTAATGTATAAAGCCCAAAACTATGACAGGAAATTTAAGGATAAAATAAGTTTACCTAAAAATATTTTTATATAGACATATATAAATCATATGCATAAATTAATTAATTTTAAATATCTGCAGTAAGCAAGCACAACCTGAGATACAATATTGGGCTTCCTGCAGTAAGTAAGCCTCTTTACTGAGACTTGAAGTAGAGGAAGTGAACAAACACACAGGAATTAGGTGGAAGCTACCTGCCCCGGGGACATTAGCAAATTGGCTGATGGTGCTCTGCTCCCATGTTTCTAAAGGAAGTGCAAAAGGAAACCAACCGGAAGCAGGCTCAGCTCTGTGATAAGTATCACCTTTGAGGCCTGTGGACCATTTTCTCCGCCTCCCCCACTTCCCCAAAGGCACAGGAAAGTGGAGTTTGAGTCAACACAGCTGACCAGTGCTACCTTAAGAAACAAACAGCTAAGTATCACATGGACTCACTCATTTGTGGACTATAATGAACAACATAAAGTGATGAATAAAAATAGATCCAGATACATAGAAGCATTGAATAGGGGAAGGCAGGGGAGGGTGGGCGGGGGTGTGGGGGTGGGTAAGAGATCAACCAAAGAATTTGTATGCATATAATGGACACAGACAATAGGAGTGGGGGGGGGGGGGCTGGGAGAAGACAATGGGGAGAAAAGGAGACATATGTAATACTTTCAACAACAAAGAATTAAACAAACAAACAAACAAAGAAACAAACAGCTGAGCTCTTGAGTGCAGAGTAGCTATTTTTCACAGTATGTAGATGGGACTTTAATTTTCAATTCATTCCTCAATCACATTCTTGGCATTTTGTCTTCATTTTGCTGTAAGATGGTAACATGAAGTTTAATGTTCTGTCACATGTTCCTTTACCCAACAAGCAAGACATTGTTCGGTTGACTAGACTCTTATAGGCAGCACCCTACAAACCAATATGGGATGAGGCACAGAGAATTTGCTTTTCATAGGTTCATAGAATGTTCCAGCTGGAAGAGACTTGAAACAGCCTTGCTTTTCTCTATAACTGGAATAATGTGTGTGTATTGACAAGGCCAAAGAGCTGTAATTTAGTGCGTTAATAGTGGTATGTTCTGTTATCAATGCAAACTTGCTGCTCCGCAGAGAAGATGCTGAGTTGCATATTATCATGGAAAAGCTATAATTTTAAAGTAATCAGGAAGAATTGGCCAACAGCGCAATGTAACATAAACCTAATATTAAGGGTTTTTTTGAATGATGAAAGGAAATGTTTTATCCTTCTATTTCAGACATTGGTCCACTTCATGTGCAGGGAGAAAAAATACAGCTTTAAGAATTTAACTACCATTTAATGTATACGCTGACAAAAATATAAAATAAAAGTTTAACTGAAAAGAGAATCAAAAAATGAAGTTTGTTTTTCTCAGCTTCTCCTGGTTTCTAGGTTTATAATAAAAAGTTGCTGTTTCCTGAGGCATGATTTTCATTTAATTCAATTATTCTGTATTCTTTTCCTGTGATCAACCTAGACTTTTATCATAAATATTATCTCTATCCACTTAGAAGTTACAAAGTGCTTTCTCTCAGATGTCCACAGTGTTTGGGCTGAGGCATGATAATTTTAAACAAGCTGAAAAGTATTTCAAACAAGTTCCGTACTGTGAGCAATCATTAAGAAGGCCAGGGGAGAAAGGCAACTAGGCAGTGAGTTTCAGTAGGATCATCATGCGATTTTTTTTTAAACCTATTAGTAATTATGTAAATCACTAAATTTTTATACTGAAAATTCTGTCTAGACTAGAAACAAGAAAGCATGCTAAGTGATAAATCAGCCTATTCTGGGCAATTTAAAATGGAAATAAATCTGTTTCTCACATTTTCATATGCAATCACTTATGGTTATTATAATCCTAAATTTCCCACCCTGACTACTGAGACCATTTATTTTCTTAATAGAGAATAAATAGGCAATAAGTGTATTGCTTACAGTAAGCCAGTTGACTGTGAAACTTAATCACTAACTTTCACATCCATCTTTTCATTTTGAAGAGGACCAAATTTACTCAAGAGGTGTCAATAGACAAGTCACTACATTGATGTAGTGAGTGATGCGTGCAGCTGGCTGCTCCATATTTGTGCCTCTAATACTCTGTCCAAAATCAGAGGGTTGCACGATAGGACATGGAGCTCTGGTATAGTACGGAGGGTCACAGCAAACCTTCTTAAAGGCTGGGGATGGTATAGAAAAACATGATTGCTGCAGGCTCAGAGAGGGGACGTTTTTATGCTGTGTGTTATCAACCTACACTAAAGTCACTTCAAATCCACTGTTTATGCTGCGAGACTAAAACAGACTACTGCGAATAATAAAAACGGCTATACAGGTTTTGTATACAAGACAGGAGCTCAGGGAAGAAAAATAAAAGTCAGTCTCTACTAAGAAGAAAATAGTAGAAGTGTGTTAATAGAACCCAGGAACACTGTATTGGAGGGAAGATAAAGGAGCCACAAAGTCACGCTTAAAATACCAAAGACGTGAATAATCCCCTTGTCTAGGGATTTATGTTGTGGTGGTTCTACATTTCCAGTCCAGAGGAGTTATCCGTGACTGTGTTTCCAAGTAATTGTTACCATTTCAACCACTTTACAATAAAACTTAATTCCAGAAGAACGATTAGCAAATTAGCAAATATTTCCCGCTGAGGTTGCCCTCCAGGCCACTGTCAGAGGCTGGGTCATCTGTCTTCTGCATGTCAGTCATTAAGCACCTGCCTGCTGTGGCCAGTGGGCACCCAATGAGAAGCAGCCCGACGTGCACTGCCATTCATTCTCCTGGAGGAGCTGCTCATGTTCAAGGTGACATATTTACCTTCTCCCACTGCGGCTGCCTTTTCTTTCTTTCTGCACAGAATTCCCTTATCACTTTGATAACACACTTCTGCACTCCTAACCTTCTCTTTGAAACCAAATGAACTAAACAGGTACATTAATTAAGAGTGAGCCGGGAGCAATAGCCACCACCCCAATGTGCAGCCCCATCCTTTCCCTTAGGAAGGAATGTAAACTATCCAGATTTACTTTGCCACAATGCAAATGAAAGTGCAACCATAGCTCTAGGAACTAAAGGAAGTCAGTCCATGCGAAAGTTATGTTCCACAAATTCAAAATGTTTATTCAAACCTGCTGTTAGATTTGTATTGTTACGTGACTATACGTACCTGTGGCTAGTCATAGTTCTAGAAAGTTCAGGTGAAACCTTAGAAACAATGTAGAAATGCACCTGTGCATTTGGAAGTCATTAGTGATGGTTTCAAAAATAGCAATTCTTACATTCTCAATATTTCTCATCCCAACCTCTTTTATCCCCCACCATCTCTTGCTCTAATGACTGCAGCAACATCCCAACAGTTTCTTTGGAGTCAGTTTAATGTTCTGTCACGTGTTCATTTACCCAACAAGCAAGACATTGTTCAGTTGACTAGATTCTTATAGGCAGCATCCTACAAACCAATATGGGATGAGGCACAGAGAATTTGGCACAGTAAATAAACACGTGACAGAACATTAATCCCCAACAATCTATTCTCTGTACTGCAGTCCAAATTATTTTTATACAAAGCAAATCTGTCCCTCTCCCCTCCACAGATTTTAAATACCAATATTCTAGCCTGGCTGGTGTTGCTCAGTGGTTGAGTATCAACCTATGAACCAGGAGGTCAAGGTTCGATTCCTAGTCAGGGCACATGCCCGGGTTGTGGGCTCGGTTCCCAGTGGGGGGCAGCTGATCAATGATTCTCTCTCAACATTGATGTTTCTATCTCTCTCTTCCTCTTCCTTCCTCTCTGAAATAAAAAATATATATTTAAAAAAATAAATAAAATACTAATATTCTAGACACGATTTTCAAGGACAGTCACAATCTGGGCCCTGTTTACCTACAAAGTGTGATTTTTGTACATTTCCTCATCATGTTTTATAGCCACATTAAACTTCTCTGAATTACTCATCATTCTCTCTCATCCAGAAAGCTCTCCCCAGACCACCTGTATACTCTTGCCATTCCTCAGGTTTCATCTTACATGTCATTTCCCAAAAAAAGTCTTCCCTGAACCCCTCAGACTGAATTGGGGCCTCCTCCTGATGTCCTCTGTGGTACTCTAAGCCCTTGTGTGGACCCCAGCATAGTGCCACACTGCGTTGGAATGATCTATTCATGTATCCATGCTGTAGTGGTGTAACAGTGCCCCCCGCAAAAAGTATGTGCATGTCCTAACCCCTGGAACCTGTGAACATGATCTTATTTGGAAAAAGGGTCTTTGCAGATGGAATTAAGTTAAGGATCTCAAAACAAAATTATCTTGGACTAGTTGGGTAGACCCTAAGTCCACCACCAAGTGTCCTTATAAAAGACAGAGAGGAGAAAACACAGATATAGGAGAAGGCCAGGTGGAGGTGAAGGCAGACATTGGAGTGACGCAGCCACTGGCCCAGAAACACCTGAAGCCTCCAGAGCTAGAAAAGGCAAGAACGAATCCTCCCCAGAGCCTCCAAGACAGCACAGCCCTGCCAACTCCCTTTCACCTCTAACCCCGGGACTCCAGGAAAAAAATTTCTTCGTTAAGGCACTAAGTTTGTATACGTAATTTGTTACAGCAGCCTCGGAGAACTAGTTCACATACCTATACTCCAAACTAAATTACTCGAAGGAAGGAACTAGCATACTCATAACTTATTCACCATCGTCCTCTGAATGCCGAGCACATGCCTGGCATACAGTGTGCATTTCTTACACTTCTGTAGAATGGGTATGTGAGGGAATTCTGAGCATCATCCTAGTGCACATATTACTCTTTTTACTACCTTCTTGCTCCAATAAAATCTCTTAATCATCTCGGGCTGTATTTTCTGATCTTTAATTCGACCTGATAGCTCTTTGGAAATTTTAATAAAAAATAAATGTAAACTATAGTGAGTAATATGAGGACATTTCTACATAAAATGTACCCTTTTTTCCGTTTGAGGGTTTGACTTTAGATTGGAGCTGAGAGTTTATACCTGTAACCAGAGCAAAGGTGAAGAATATGGAGAATGTTCTCTGCTTGTAACTCTGCTAGTCACATGTTCATGCTTTATAGATGCAATTCTCTCCTATTCCTCTGAGAATACTAATGTGCTTTTGATGTGTGGTTGGTATTACCTTTTTGTACAGCAGTCTGTTTCCCTGCCACTGATTTTTCTTACAGTTTTAGTGATTTCAGTTGACCTTTCCAGGTTCTGACTAAAGAAAATTGGTTAGAATAGGTGACTGGCATGTGATCGCTCTGTGATTCTTGTAGGAATATACTATTTATGTTCTCCACTTCTCACGTGTCCACCCTATCCACATGCTCAATTCAGCATGAGGAGGAACTATAAGAAATTCCTTGCTATCTTTTTGGATTCCATTTATTCCACACAGTATAATCAGATTTAATCTTTGTAAGGAAAGTTCAGAATAAGGTTATTTCCCTTCATAGAAAAGCTAACCAATCTCTTGATTTTTTTTTTCAGATGAAGACAATATCCCCCAGCTTTTATTTTAAATTCCCCTCTTTGTTAAAATGTTAAGCTTACTCTCAGTTCTCTAATGAATCCTGTAGCCACGCACTACAAATGCTTACTCTCTGGCCACCATGTGCTCTAAGGGTGTCTTAGCAGTCACTCCGTACACCTATTGCCTCATTCCAGCATTTACTATTTAACTGTTTCAAATTCACTCAATTTTCTTGACGTTCCCAAATCCACATATTCCTTCCCCTCTCCCTGAAAAATGTCTTCACTGAGAATAAAAGTAAAATGAGTGAAAGTTAATAATTCTTTTCAACTTGATAGAGGATGAACCTAATAACTGCCAGAATTTGGTGGTCCTTTCTGCACATTGAGGGCAGGGGCTATGCACTTCCCCTGTGTAGTCTCAGGGATCAACATGACATAGTGAGAAACAGGAAGTTGTCTAGGGGGTGGGTGGGTGGGTGGGTGGCTAGATGGATGGATGGACAGGCTCATGGATGCATGAATGAGTGAGTCTGTACTCCCCAAAGACTGACTACAAAATTGTCTCCATTCAGTAAGATGATGTGGGAGGAAAGCACAACAACCCTTGCTATGTGTCTAAAAGAAGGAAAGACGATGCACTCACCATGTCTCCCATGTCCGTGACCCTGCTGCTGTCATCTTCTTTGATTTCACATACATGGAGGAGTCTATCCTACAATGAAATTATAATTATTTGCATAAACATATTTATCTTCATTCATTCACTCATTTCGCTTTTTTTTTTTAACCATCTAACATTTGGCCATTATGTTAGTTGCCTGATCATCAAAGATGAATAAGTTACTGTCATGCTCCTCAAGAAACTCAAAAACCTTGAAACAAAAAATAGTGATAACAACATTTGTGGTGCATGCTCTGTTAGTGTGGTGACCATTCATCCTGGTTTGTCTGGACACTCAGGTTTATGCCTGTTGTCCCCATACCCTGACTTCTTAGACGCCCCCCTTTCACTTTCCAATAGTCTCATTTAGGTGACAAATGACATGGTGAACCGATGTACTAACCATACTGAGAAGAACTGGATGTGGATATGTACACAAATGTGCCTTGTCTCCTCTTCGAAATTTAAACTTCTTAGCGGCATCAGAAAACTCTGTTGAAACTATTAAGATATATTTGCCTATGTTTTGAATATCCTTAATACTTTGAGAACCTCAATCAAATTTTCTGATAGATAATAAACTTTGAATAACTGGTATAATGCTTCAAAAGCATCATGAAAAGTAAAGCTTTTAACTGGATATTTACAGAAAGTCATGGAAAGCTAATATTCACAAAACAATAAATGATACTAATTGATATAATATTATAATAATTTTTTATTCTATTTAAGTACAAAGCATGTAATGCTTATTACTCATTTTCCTCATCACGAATCACTCCTATAGCTTCTTTTTGCTTTAATAGACAATCTATTCACTTTTCTTATCCTGGGAAGTGGTAAACATAATGATAACTGTCTATATTTTACATACATTTCTATACCACCCATTCAGAATTCAAAGGAGACGTGGTTATGAAATAATGACACATGCAAGTAGGAGCTACATACAATACTAAATTGAAGGAAATGATGATAGCTTAGGTTCATTTTCTTTTTAGAGTCTGCATAATTTCATTATTACTAATTAGTTTTCCAAGATGACATCCTGGTCTCTTTCACATCACAAATCCAGTTCTTAATGCCACATACCCTACATTAGTCAATCACTGACTTCAGTCTATAGCATGTTCTTCTAACAATCTGAGTAGCAGCCTCAGGGTTAGTATTTCCCCCACTCCCCCTCTGAGCTGAAGTACCCCATGGAGTCTCCACATCCCTGGAGGAGCTATTGTGGTTACAGTTATGTCTTTCTTTTCATTGTGAAACTACTACTGTTTATCATCTTTATTTTCTATGGTTACTATTCATAATAGGGTCTTTATTCACTTTCTCTCTTTAATTCACTAAATAAATCCAAAAATCTTCATGGTTTCTGGGCACATGCTAAGAATAACAGGAAATTCATTATTTTAACCACTATTTTTTAGCCAAAGGCGTGATAGGAAAGATGGTCTTATGCTGGGTCCTCAAAATCAGAAAACTGAAGTCCTTTTGAATCAAAATAAAAAGTCAGAGTTTTCTTTACAGTAAAGATATTCAGAAACAAACTTGAATTATGAAGATACTGTACTATATTATAGGCAATACCTTTTTTTTTACAGACTTTTTAAACAAATTCAACCCTGACATAACATATTTAAGTCAAAAAGAAAAACCAGCTGCAAATGTTTAGAAATTTACTACTTTTTAAAATTAAAATTATAGTTTAGCCTTCTTTGTCCAAAAAAAATGCCATTATAATTATGTCACTACCAAAATATTTTCTGATTCAGTCATTAATTCCTGCACTTTGATTTGGTATAAAATCACAAAAAAACTTAGTGACCAAGTAAAAGAAAACCAAGATAAACAATTTGGGGGACTTAATCCCAGAGGCATTTTATTCTAAATAAACCAGATTGACAAATTTTACATGCATACTATAGAACAGTAACAATGGACCTGTTATTGTTTCTTATGTTATAATAGAGAGGGTACAGAGTTAGTCAAGGAGGAGTGTTGCTCTTATCCCAGCTCTACAACACTTCTGACATAGGGCAAGTCTGTCCCCTCCAAAGGCTTATCTCCTCATTATCCAAGGGGGGTTGAATTTAGAAACCTTTCTATTTCTCCCAGCTCCCCACTTTCCTAATTCTCACAAACTTGTCTGTTAGCAAATTGTGTTTGTGTCTCAATGTAATGATTGTTGTTTCCTTGTCAGTCAGTGTTTACTCTCAAGCATTAGAATTTGTCACACACACCATATTGTCACTGCAACTGAAGAATTATAACAGTATCAATAAAAAAAACAAGAACTTTAAAACTTCTCTTCCAAAAATTTGTTTCCTGTTCTATGTGGATGGTTTACTCAGAGATTCCACCTGAGCATTGGGTATATGTCATCGTCTGCTCAGACTGCTATAACAAAATACCTTAGACTGGGTGGTTGAAACAAAACTTGTTTTCCCACAGTTCTGGAGGCAAGAAGTCTGAGGTCAGGGTGATGGCAGGGTCGGGTTCTGGTGAAGGCTCTCTTCCTGGCTCACTGATGGCTACTTTCTCGTTGTGTCCTTACGTGGTAGAAAGACGCTCTGATGGCTCTTCCTTTTATTATAAGGGTGCTAATCCCATCATGGGGACTCTAAACCTAATTATTGCCCGAAGGCTGGGTGTTAGGGCTTCTACATAATTTGGGGTGACACAAATATTCAATCCACAGAAATGTCTCTCTTAACTTATCAGGTCAGCACATCACCCTCCAATCCTGATATGTCGCATCACATAGTCTGGCTTTTGGTGGTTTTCTCATTCCTTCATATTTGTCTCAACTATAATATCTGTAAGGCAAAGACAGGTTTTTCTTTTTTCCTGACCCCTTCAGTGACTAACATTTAGGCACTCAGTAGATGTTTATTGATTGACTGATTGAGCCTCTGTTTTGCTAAGCAAAATATTTTACAAAAAAATAGTTAATATGTTCCTGAGAGCTATATACATAGTACTCTGCTATAATGCCCTCATTAAAACGATCAGTATGCTATAACACAATTTAATTAATAGCCAATTTGTGTGTTTCTTATGCATATAAATCTACTATTAACAAACAAATGTTTGAATTGCCCCAATTTAGCAAATGGCATAGTTTTGTCCTAGATGTCAGTATTTTTTGCCAATTGCAGGCCAGGGATGGTTCTCCCCAACAAAGCATGACTTAGCAAACCATTAGGGGGTTGCAACCATGTCTTAAGAGACTAAAGCTGAAGACTTCTCGGGATGCAGGCCAAGTCTAACAGTGTGTAGAGAAATCCCGAGGATTAATGGTCATTCATTCAAGATACACAGGGTGGGGCGAAACTAGGCTTACAGTTGCGGGTATGAGAAACACAGTTGATTCTTGTATTATTATTGATTAATTCTTGTATTATTTCCATACAAACAACTGTAAATCTACATTTGCCCTACCCTGTGTAATGAATTCCTAAGCAAGAATATGGGTTCATTTCACAACGTTTAGAGTGTTATAGAAAACTAAGCATTGAATGAAAACATAAATATTTCTGCCAAATTTCCATCTTCTCACTCCCTTACTCATTCCCCTCCCCCAAGAAAATGAACAACCACTCCCTTCATTCAATCGACGTGTGCACGTATACATACATGTGTGTCTGTCGTGAGAACAGTGTTCGTTTTTTTTCTTGAAGGAGCCTCAGATTCCTAAAGTGGCGGACACTGCTCCCAGTCTCTCAACCATTCCCTGGGAAAGTTAAAAATAAGTCCCACTGAAAAAAATAAGTTGGCACTTGTTATTTGAGAAAATTGCTTTATTCCAGGAACTGCCTCATGTAGCAGAAATTTATTTACCATCTGTGTGGACTTTAAAAATTTTCCATCTGAACTGATACACAACTGAAATAGAAACAGACTTTCCGTGCGTAGGTTTTCCACAGGCCTCAGTCTTTGAAAGGGTGTTAGCTAAGAAACGTTGGGGATTTTTGTGGTCCCCAGAGTGAGACCGCTCCAGGACTGCCCCTCAGCCCTGAGACCTCCTTCTGGGGATGGGCCCCAGGCTGATGTCACCCAGTGAGGTCAGGAGGGACGGCAGGGTGGGGCAGAGAAGTAGAGGAAGGGGTGGAGGGATCTGCCAGGGAGCATTCCAGAGGTTTTGCTGAAAGGCATTCCTTCTTTTAAATGGCCATTAGAATAGTTACCTAGCACAGTATGCTCAAATAATAAAATAAAAATAAAAGTCCCTTGGGCAATAAATTGCCTTTTTCAGAACGGCTTTTAAGTTCTGTTGTCAGATAAGACAAATGTGCTTTTCTCTTTTTCAGCTGTATCAAAGGATTATTTTTTTTTCAAATGTTTTATTAAATTCTTCCACAAGAGGAAGTAACTTTGTTCACTGAGGGGGGAAAAATGGGGTTGAATGGGTGGCTGAACACAAGCGGATTTATTGTTAGGCACTGCTTTATATAAACTACAGAAAAAGCAAGGGACATCCAACTGCCACTTTTTATACAAAATAAGCTCTCCTGCTCAGATATTTTCCTGCAATACTGAGCTATTACGCCATTATTCCAGATGATAGAAACTAGAGTTGCTTATATATTCTCTTCACAATTTATGCTTTCCTTCAGAAAATTCAAGAGCTGCACCATTTGTATATCTGTATAGACTTTTGCAAAGTAGTCTCACACTTCTCCTGACATGTGATTTTAACAACTACTATCGGGTCAAATTATGTATGTTATATATTTCAATAGATTCTTCCAATCATTTCTTATTGCAAATTTAACATACAAACATAAATTTCAATAAAACTTTTAGGATATGGAAAATTGCACAGCCTACTTAAAATTTACCTTTGCAAATAATTGTAATTCCTACTATTTGAGTGTTAACTTGTGCCAGCACCAGATTCCGGCTTTTTATATACATTATCTCATTTAATCGTCACAACAACTTAAAAATTGGGTACAAATTGGTACATGAAAAAACTGAGGCCTTAACAAATAAGTCACATAATTCCAGGTTATAGAGCAATTAAGTGTCAGAGCTATTATTCAGAGCTCAATGAGTCTGAGCTCCAAAGCCCATTATTCTGGCCACAGTACACATTACCAGGCATTAATGTAAAAACCCAATTCTGCCTGGCCAGCATGGCTCAGTGATTGAGCATCGACCTATGAACCAGAAGGTCACATTCAATTCCCAGTCAGGACACATGGCTGGGTTGTGGGCTTGCTCCCCAGGAGGGGGTGTGCAGCTGGTCAATGATTCTCTCTCATCATTGATGTATCTATCTCCCTCTCCTTTGCTCTCTCTGAAATCAATAAAAACATATTTAAAAATTCTATGGGATACATAGGATTCTTTTAGAAAAGCAGTATTAACCTCAGCTATTAGGGCTTTATTTAAAATATAGAAGACTTCAGCACTTCCAAGACTATTGTTTTTTTATAAAAATGGAAGGAGGGGGGCTTTCACTCTTTGACCCATGCATTAAAAGTGGGCCTATGAATCTCACTCATTTGCAGATTATAATGATCAACATAAACTGATGAACAAAAACAGATCTAGAGACAGAGAAGCATCGATCAGACTGTCAAACCTCAGAGGGAAGGTAGGGGAGGGTGGGGGTAAGGGGGAGAGATCAATCAAAAGACTTGTATGCATGCATATAAGCCTAACCAATGGACAGAGACAGCGGGGGTGGGGTGGGGGGGATGAGGGCATGAGTGGGGGGGGTGGAGAGGCAATGGGGGAACATGGACACATATATAAAACCTTAATCAACAAAAGAAAATTAAAAAAAAAAGTGGGCCTATGAAAGTCTAAAAAGCAGTGCTACTATTCAAACTATAATCACTGCCCAGTTCGTTCTCACTCGTAGAAAACTATGCTGCTATACAAAATTTATAAGAGATAAAGAAGTTTAAGAGAATGGATTCCAGAAACTGACAAGAGTCCGTTTGATTCCTAGATCACACCACAATTTAGAGTGTGACACTGGGGAAGTTATTTAATTTGTTAGTCTCAATCATCCATCTATAGCATCCAAGTAATAATAAGACAAGTATGCAAAACAATTTCATGAAATCTGTCACAGGGGAGGCAAATGGATGGTAGCAAAGCTGCTGATGAGGATCTGACTCATGGAACCTGAGTCAGGCTGGGGTAGGTAAGCAGGAAAATATGAGCAATAGTACATGCATAACTGAGTTTCACCATATTCTTGAGAAAAAAAAACACACAATTATTTCTGCAAGAGCAAACACTCTGATGGCATCCTTATTCTACCTCCTTCAGCATTTGTGTATTACTGTCTTGCAGAATTATTTTGCATGTTTTAATAATAGTTTTAAGGTCTAAAAGAGTATGGAATTGAAATTTTTTAAAAATAAAATCAAGCCCTGGGCGGTTTGGCTCAGAGGAAAGAACTTCGGCATATGAACTCAAAGGTCCTGGGTTCGATTCCGATAAAGGGCACCTGCCCAGGTTGCCAGCTCAGTCCCCAGTAGGGGGCATGCAGGAGGCAGCCAATCAATGATTCCTTCTCATCAATGATGTTTCTCTCTTCCTTTCCCTTCCTCTCTGAAATCAATAAAAATATATTAAATAAATAAATAAAATAAAGAGTTTAATCTCTTAATTTGTTGTTGTATCTCATGCACATTAGCCTTTCTATGTCAAAATTTCTTCAATGTAAATGTGGGATAATAATTCCGCCTTGATTGTATTGTTAAAATAATTGAAAGGGGGACTTCCCCTTATAGCAGTCTTGCCCAAAAAGTAACTTCTTTTTTTCAGTTCACCTAATGCCTGGAAAAGACAGATTCATTCAGATTCCGCTGGTCTCACGGGGATTGGGAAGATCACCAATGAAGGTCTCTTCTAAAAACACAACAAGGGCATGAGCTAGGGATCAAAGGAAGACCTGGCACTTTGATAGGAACCTGAGAGTGAGCAGACAAGTAGGACAGGGTTACCTGAGGATTGATGTCCACACTGCAACTGGGAAAAGCCTCCGGATGGGAAGGGGGGCCTGGAATTCCCAAGCTGAACTAAGATCCTTAAGTTGGAGAGTGTGTCTCCTAGCTACTGACAGAAGCAGCACCTATTTGGCAAAAATGTTCTCCAATCCCTTAGTTAGGCCCACAGAGTTCCAACCTATTAAGATCAAACAATGAGATCCAATCACAGATTACAAAACAGAAAAGACAGCTAGCTGCTATGACTGAGTGTAAATCAGAAAAGTGGTGATCAGAATTCAAAAGGTCAAAGTTCCTTGTGCCTTGGGGTCAAATTACAACTTTTTTTAGTTTTTAAATTTTAAAATGTAAATTTGCCATGGTAAAAATAAATGGTGAAATTTTCAGGATAATCACTAAATGTATAGAAATAATTTAAATAAATTCCAGAGAACAAAATAAGAGCCAAACAAATTAAAAAGTCAGCCAGTCCTGGCCGGTGTGGCTCAGCGGTAGAGCATCATCAAGGGTCGTGGGTTCCATTCCCAATCAAGGGGAAGGAACTTTGGTTGCAGGTTCCTTCCTGACCTAGGCCTGGCCTGTGCAGAAGGCAACCAATTGATGTGTCTCTCAAATCAATCTCTCTCTCTCTCTCTCTCTCTCTCTCTCTCTCTCTCTCTCTCATCTCTGTCAACAGTATAAGATAAAACACCTCAACCAAAATAGGTTAATCCCAGGAATAAAAGGGTGCTTTAACATTAGAAAAGCTATATGTGTCATTGTAAATATTCATTTATGGCTTAAAGGAGAAAAACTTTATGATCATCTTAAGAGATGCAGAAAAAGCATTTGGCAAAATCCAACACCCATTTATGTAGGTTTTTATAAATAAAAAAATGAGAACAGATTAGAACTATCTTAACCTTAAAAAAAAAGTGATATCTATTTTTCAGAAGCCTACAGCAAACAGCGTGTGTAGAGGACACACTGGCATAGCCTCTCTTCAACTCTATACTGAAGATCACACCAATGTGTGATTGCTTTAACTGACATTGCTTTTATGGCAGCAGCCAAAAAAAGTCTAAGAATCCTGTTTTTTTTTTTGTAGACAATATAATTGTCTATTCAGAAAATAGCACAAAATAGTCAGACATATTATTAAAAATAATAAGTAGTTAGCAAAACTACCAAAAATATAGAAAATTTAAATGTTTAAATTTACCATTTATGAACACAACAAGAACTATCCTATCTAATAAAGAGGGAATATGCTAATGGACCATCACTCCATCACAAAGATGGCTGCACCCACAGCTGAAGCCAAGTTCCCATAAGGAGTTTTAATGAGCAATCAGCAGGGACCTGAGGCTACACCCTCCCCCACCCCCATAGAGCTTGACAGGGGACCTAAGGCCACATCCCCCACCTGGCAGGGCTTGACAGGGGACCTCAGGCCATGTCCCCCATCCCGGCGCCAGGCCAGGGGACCTGAGGCCATGACCCCCACCCGGCGGGGCTTGACGGGGGACCTCAAGGTGCGCTTCCCATCCTGGTGCTGGGCTAGGGGACCTCAGGACACGCCCCCCACCAGGTGGGGCTTCACAGGGGACTTCAGGCCACGCCCTGGCACCAGGCTGGGGGACCTCAGACCGCACCCCCACCCCAGCACTGGGCCAGGGGACCTGAGGCTGCACCCCCCTGCTTGGTGGGGCTTGACAGGGGACCTCAAGGTGCACCCCCAGTGCTGGGTCGGGGGAACTCAGGCCGCGGCCCCTGCCCAGCGGGGCTTGACGGGGGACCTTAGGCTGCACCCCCCTGCTGGTGGGGCTTGATGGGGGACCTGAGGCTGTGCCCCCCTCCCAGTGCTGGGCTGGGGGACCTGAGGCTGTGCCCCCCCCACCTGGCAGGGCTTGACAGGGGATCTCAGGTCATGTCCCCCACCTGGCGGGGTTTGACGGGGGACCTCAAGGCACGCCTCCCGCCCTGGTCTGGGGGACCTCAGGCCATGCCCCCTGTCCTGGCGCTGGGCCAGGGGATCTGAGGCTACGTCCCCTACTTGGCGGGGCTTGACAAGGGTGGGACTGGCCAGGTCTGGATTTAGCCCAATGGGGGCAGAGGCTGGCCGGGACTGGGTCTCATGCAATTTTGAGGCCCATGTGGGTGGGCGGGACTTGACTCTGGGTCCCGTGGTGCGCCCCAGACTCTGACAGGAGGAAGGTTTTCATATACATTTTACTAATTTTCTTTCATCTCTGACACTTCTATTATAGAGAAAGGGCAAATAGCAATTTTAAAATTATTTCCTCTAATTAATCTCATTTTAATGTGCTCGAATTTCGTGCATCAGGCCACTAGTAAGTTATAAAGGAGTAAATCTTTATGTGTTGTAACATCATTGCATGTTTACACCTTACGCAGGGATTATAAAACTTTATTGAACAATATTAAAGAAGATCTAAGTAAGTAAAGGGTTATATAATATTAACAAGTAAAAAGGCTCAATATTTTTAAGGTATCAGTATTCACAAAATTGGCCTGTAGACCATTTAAAATCAAAGTTTCAACAGAGTTGTTTCAAAAAACTTGACAAGCTGATTCTAAAGTGTGTAAGGAAGAGCAATGAGCAAAATATAGCCAAGTGATTGTTGAAGAAGAAGTGCAAAGTGGGAGGACTAGCCCATACAAATGTCAAAGAGTTTTAAATATACTGAATTAATATAATGTTATATTTATGAAAAATATACAAATTAACTAATGGAGCAGAAGAAAAAGTCCAAAAGGACTCACATGGATAAAAATTCAATATAGGATATAGTTATCCTTGAGGGAAAGGGGGCTGATACCTACAAAAGTTTATCTGTACATAAAGGGGTAAAATTAAATCCAACTCCTCAGTTTCTCTCTCTCTTTCTCTCTCATTTCTCTCTCTCTCTCTTTCTCTCTCACTCACACACACACACACAAATCTAGATGGATTAATAATTTAAATATGAAAGAAAACTTGAACTATTTTAAATAAAAACATAAACAGATTAATTTATAACCTTGAAGTAGAATAGTAAAGAATTAATAAACAATACAGAAAAGAACAGTAATTACTTAAGAAAAGATGGGTATATTTAATATATTAAAATTTAGAAATGCTGTTTATCAAATACAGTATAAAGGAAGCATTTTTTAAAGTGATTTTAAATAGAAGAAATAACAATTAAAATCACAATGATGCACTGACACAGACAACAGCATGGTGATTACCAGAGGGAATGGGGGTGGGCCGAGGTAGAAGAGGGGAAAGGGCAGATAAATAGCGGTGGAAAGAGACTTGACTTGGGGAACATACAATCCAATATTCAGATGATGTATCATAGAATTGTACCCCTGAAACCTATACAATTTTATTAACCAATGTCACCCTAATAAATTCAATAAAAAATAAAATCACAATGATGCACCATTTTACAGACTCTAGAATGGCACTAATTAAAAAGTCTAACATACCAAGTGTCAGAGTTGATTAGGATCAACAGGAGCTTCTCTACATTCTGAGTATCAATATAATGGATAAATAGTTTTAGAAAACTATTTGGCATCATAGCTTAAAATTAACATTCACATACTTTTAAAATAATTTCACTCTAGATATACATCCTTAGAAACAATCTTGAATTTCTCCTCCAAGAAATTTGTACAAGAATATGCATTACATTAATGTCCATAATAGAGAAAAAAAAAACTAAAAATAATCCCAATATTCATTGATAAGAGAATGGATAAATACAGGATGGAGCAAAAGTAGGTTTACAGTTGTTCATATGAAAAACAATACAAGAATCAATAGTAATACAAGAGCCCTAGCCAGTTTGGCTCAGTGGATAGAGCATCAGCCTGCGAACTGAAAGGTCCCAGGTTCGATTTCAGTCAAGGGCACATGCCTCAGTTGTGGGCTCAATCCCCAGTGGGGGACTTGCAGGAGGCAGCCGATCCATGATTCTCTTTCCCCCTCTTCCTTCCTCTCTGAAATCAATAAAAATATATTTTAAAAATAATAATAATAATAATACAAGAATAAACTCTGTTCACGTACTCACAACTGTAAACCTACTTTTGCCCCACCCTGTACATTATCGTATATAAACATAACAGTATATTATACAGATATAAAATAAATTAAGCACCTCTACCCACAACACTAGATGTTTAAAAAATAATGTTGCAGAAAGAAAAAGAGGCGAGTTTCAGAAAACCACATAGTTAAATATGTTTATGGACCTCAGAGAACTAAATGATATCTTATTTAGACACACATATATATGAAATATAAAACCTATATATATTTTTTTAAATCAAGGTGATAAAAAACAAAAACTCAGCAAAGTGGAGGGAGGCGAGGATGAGATAGGAGAGGAGCATATAAGTTGATTTAAGTCATTGGTAGTGTTCTCGTGCTAGGGTGAGATGTGGGTTCACAGGGTATCATCTAATCCTATATAATAAAAGGCTAATATGCAAATTGTCTCCTTGACCGGGAGTTCAATCAGGAGTTCGACCAGGGGGTGGGGCCGGCCGGCCAACTGCACACAGCCCCTCCCCCTGGCCAGTCCCACCCCAATTAGGGCGAGCCAGCTGGATCCCACCCATGCACAAATTCGTGCACCGGGCCTCTAGTATGCTTTATAATTTACATATCTGTAATATGCTTGATGTAAAATTTGATGTATTACTATTCAATATAGAAAAGTGCTTAAATGTGATACCAAATGTGAATGTGATTTAACCATAAAGATTGAGGGGGATTTTTATTGTCACGTTTTAAAATATTGTGTTTGAGATCTACTTTTCCTAATTAGATTGCAAACTGCCCAAAGGCAAGGATGACTTAGAATTCTGAATAACACTTGGTACATATAATGCATCAATGCATTAAGTTGGTGAAGAAAAAAGAGTGTCTACCGGTGCCTTTTGTTTGTATGTGCTGCTTTTTCACTTACGTGCATCTAGATTATATCTGACCCTGTGTGTGCAATTGGTCACAAGATATCTAGCCTCTAGAATAAGGAGAGAAAGGTGCGTCTTCCTAATGTGCTCAGGGCTTTAGGAAGCTCTTTTTTTTCTCTTAGTGTTCCCTAGCAACAAATCTATAAGCTGTCCCAAGGCCTCAGCCCGCATCAATGCCTATGATTTTTCCTCACTTGTAGCCTTGAGCTTTAGTCTTTCTTGACGTAGGGGAAAATTTTTCACTGTACTCAATTTTTTTTCTCTTCCTTTTATTTCAGTTTATCTCTTTCATTTATTTCATCCCTTGGACTGCAAAGAAGAAAGCAGGTTAGCTGCCATTTTCACTTTATAGCTCTTCTTTCATGTCCCCACAAACACATCTAGTCCCAGATGGTCCTCTTTCCCTAACAGGCAACTCCCTGGGGAAAGTTGATAATCTTACTCTTTAAAGACATAGGTCCTGGGAATCCAGCAAAATGTCAGGTTTCTGTTTCCTCATCAGAGGATAATAAGCCAAAAATAATAACTCGAAACAGCTATTAGAACAATGTTGCTTCCTCATGACCAGAAATGACCAGTCCCAATTTGGAGACAATAAGCACAAAAAGCTCTTTTATCTAATCTTCATGAAATCTTTATCAAATTCATTAGTTTCAACAGGCCTACTCTAAGGTAAACAAAATTAAAGCTTTTTCATAAACAAATATCTGTAGCAAATCAGGAGGAAAAAAATAGTGAATATTCACATAGTTTGAATGTGTCAGATTACAGTCTTTTACTCCTTGAATAAATCTGAAGAAACATTTCCTTTGCATAGTTATTCTTTTATTCTTGTAGCAAAGAGGTCAGCATCACCCAAGCAGTTGTTCTTCTTCGCAACTAACAGAATCGGAAAGTTTAGGTCATAATCAAGACCCAAATTCCAGTGATCAGATTCCCACAGAATGGCAAACCTGACCCACATGGTCACACCAAGTTATCGTCCTAGATAACAGTCTTTTGTAAAGTTCCTTGAAGGCTGGCAACCAGATAAAAAGCATCTCCCAAACTCCTTTGCTTGTTTTTCTAAGAATATATAAGAGGCTATCTTGGATGGTCAAAGACATTTCAATGCAAAACTGCCAGATGTATTTTGTCTGTGATGACAAGGAAAAAGGCCAGTTACTTCTGGTTTGTTTTTCGTCTTTGACTAATGATACCTATGCATCATAACGACCAACAATAAAACTAGAGGGTTATGGGATTTCCAGAAACAGCGACAGCAACTAATAAAACATGTGTTCAATCCTCCTCTCTAAAGACTGTTGGTAGAGAGTGAGCTTCAACTCTTTGTAAAGGCACTTGGAGTGTAACCCTGCTCATTTCTTCTGCTTTTCAAAAGGAAATTAGACCGAGATGTAAAGAACAGACACATCCGTAATAAGAACAAAAGTAGCAGAGGGACTTTAGTCCTCTTGTTCAAGATGGATTGCCAACTAAATTATGGAAGTAAAGCACCCAGGTGGACTCAGAGTTTTTCAATTATTGTTGACACATATGGTATCTGTTACTATAGACCACAGAATGAAAAGACAGCTGAAGATGATTTTGAATAGACTTGAATAGAATTTGAATGGACTAAGTTGAAAGTGTGTGTGCCGAATGATAAGGCCGGTACCCTCCTAGGAAAAGGCTAGAGTGGAACAACAGTAAGTCTCATTCTGCCCCATCTGTCCCTACAATGCGGTTTTCCCCTTTGTAGTGCAGACATAAGGCAGGGTGGAAAAAGAAGGCCCTAGAACTGGGCTTTCTCTCCATGACTGCTAAGGTAAAATGAACTAGATATAAGCAGAGATAAAAGTCCCACTAAAACGCTGTGTGCTAGATACGCTGAAGCATCACACAGTATGTGTCGGTCAGAATCCTTGGACACCATGCGTACTGATTGATACATAAATGTGGAAGCTATCCTGGGAAGACAGAAAGAACACTGGCATTGGAGAAATGAGCCTTGAACCAGCTCTACCACTACCTAGCTCTGGGATCTTGAGTAAGTCTGTGAGCCTTCTCCTTAACCTGTACAAAAAGGGGATGGGATATGACACTTTGCTAGGGGAATGAGCAAGGGGTAGGAGAAATTACTTCTTTAAAGGACCAAGCATAGTTTGAAATAAGTAATAAATACAATTTTATATTTGAGAAAGGGACAAAATAATTGTTGTTTTTAAATGTATTATTATTTAAAACTATGGAAGATTAACTCTACAAAACTCTGGCCTGATGGAGAGTAGCGGAATGGACATGATTAGCTCCTGAAGGCACAGGGCAGAGGTTGAGGGGGAAGGGCAGGAGGAGGTTGAAGACCCAAATGCTTGTTGAAGTAGTGGAGGAAAATGACTGTATATGCAGTTAAATGTTGAGAAACCCTGTGTGGACTGAGGTGCTGACTTTTCACATAAAGAGGTGCTGAAATCATCCCAGGACGCATTGGTGTGGAATGCCAGTTCACCGGCGGAGTAGCTTCCCTCATCACATTATTCCTACACATCTACAGGGCCTTGTTTTAACCTCACCCTGTGAAACATAAACCACCATAATTCTGCAGAAGAAATGACTCTGTCTTCGGAATCAGTGCTCATGGAAGTAGTAGTTACCACTTGCGTTGTGGTTCTTAAATATGCCCAGCCTCAGGTAGACAAAATTGAATATCAGACATCTACTCCTTATATGTGGCAACGCCTTTTTCCCTTTGAAAAGCAGGAGTGTACTATCAGGAAACACGGGAGAAAAGTCTCTCCCTGTGCCCTTTGCCCTTTCGTTTGTATCTGCACCATGACATCCCCAGGTCTCTCGTCTCCCTTCTCTTGTCTCTTCTCACAACCCTGTATTCCCATGGTTGCACTCTAAGACCATTACAGTGACTCTCCTTACCTTGAACTCTAAGTGTTTATTTACTTTATCCCTACCCTAGGAGATCTTCCAAGATAGAGACTGTTTTTTATTTGCCTTTGGTACTCCAAGCACACAATCACATCTAAATAACTGTGTCATGATGACTGAATGAATAGATGCATAGAACATTTACAGTGAGCTTGAGGAAAATCATGGAAGTCTTTTAAGTAGGCAATCCACATTCATTGAGCTTTTGTCATGAACAAGGAAGGTACTTCATAAGGAGCTGTGAGAGATAAAGTTGCTATACCCCAGCTGGCTTGGCTCAGTGGTTGAGCATTGACCTATGAGTCAGGAGGTCAAGGTTCGATTCCCAATCAGGGCACATGCCTGGGCTGTGGACTCGATCCCCAATGTGGGGCATGCAGGAGGCAGCCGATTAATGATTCTCTCTCATCATTGGTGTTTCTATTTCTCCCTCCCCCTCTGAAATCTATAAATATTTTTTTTCTAAAGTTGCTATGAAGAAAAGCACAGCCCTTTCAATGCTGTGAAGCAATCAGACAGACGGGCCTTTTCAGATATAAAACCTGCAAGGGATGCAGACAATACATATCAGGGGAGGCAACCTCAATGGCTGCTGGGATTCACTGGTCCATGTGCAAAACAATTCTTTATTGAGAGCTCAACAAGTTCCAGACACTGCCCTAGCTGCTGGTCCTGCGGCCCTGAGCAGAACCCTCCTGGGGAAGTTCCAGAGGGGGTGGTAGGAAGTAATTTCCATTTCACTGAAGGCTGGGTGGGTTCAGGAACAGGCAGAGTGGAATCAGGATGGTATCCCAGCACATGTGCACAAAGCAGCATTGGGTGAGTGGAGGGCGAGGGCTCCCCCGGCCATCCTCCTACTCACAAACTTGTAAAAGGAGCTGTGCGCACAAAAATCTTTTTATAGAGCATATTATGTGGCATTGGGAGCCGTCTAGTTTTATTATGCTGATTCACAGGAAGCAGTTTTTCCATAACATTTCCCTTCTCTAAAAATCAAAGTGGTCACTATTTAGACCGGATGGGAAAGGGAAATAATAACAGCAACCCTTCAGAAACTTTTTTGCGCGGGAGAAGTAGGTCTCACAGTATTAGCGCACAGCACACTGATGCCAGTGACCTGAGGGTTCAGTGGACCAGAGGGCTTGTGGCTGTGTATTCCCATCCCCCGCCCCCGCCTCCATCAGGAGAACAGTGCACTTTCAATGAACAAAGAGATAATACTTATTTCTCTAACAGCCCAGTAATGAGCCTCAAAGGAATCACTGGTCATTTCACAGCTATGAGGAAGGAGAGGGGAGAAAATATTTCGAACTCATTTATTGACACAATTACTGAAAAATAAAATCAGGAAGAAATCCACAACTTGGAGTCTTTTGAAAAGACCACCTTCTGACATTGGGAAAGATCCAGATGAGGTCAACACCCTCAACTTCCTGTCCCAGAGAAAGAAAAAAAAAGACTGGGGAATGAGAGAGGGGGAGGGAGAGAAAGATATCTGAAAAACATAGAGCTTCACAGAACTTAGGAATTCTCCAGAGATATAGCAAGAGGGAAAATTTTTTTTCAAGAAGACTGCTCTTTAGAGAACTTGTAAAAGACATGTTACATTTCAAAAATCAAGCTAGAGTTTGTTAGATGTTTAAAGTTATATCCTATTAGGAAAAAATTCTTATT
Organism: Cnephaeus nilssonii; assembly: GCF_951640355.1. Taxonomy (NCBI): domain Eukaryota; kingdom Metazoa; phylum Chordata; class Mammalia; order Chiroptera; family Vespertilionidae; genus Cnephaeus; species Cnephaeus nilssonii. The sequence goes on from NC_137079.1 coordinate 15,127,062, forward strand.
CGTTAGGTGCACACAAAAAATAGAATAATTTCCAATAATGAACAACACTGAAGGATAACATTTTTAGCTGCTTAGTGAGTCAGTTGGATTTTGTTCTACAAAAGAATACTCGATATTCTTATATGAGGCTTTAATCTTTAATGCTATTTTACATAGTTGGTTACCAAATTAACAATACATAAGCTTTGGGGGAATTTTTACTAAGAGTAATAAGTACACCATTTTTTTCTAAGTAAAGTAAGACTATGGGCTTGGTTTTTAGTTTTCATTATACTTGATAGGGGTAGGATAGTGGTAGAAATGTCACCAAATCTGGCTGAGAGGGGGAAATTGCAATTAGAGATTTAGCTCATATTTCAAAAGGTCATTTGCAGTACTTTCAATTACTGACTTATGAAGTGTCAGTAACATCTGTGATTTCAAAATTCTAGTAGTGACTTCATATCAGATCACTGTTTTCATATATTGTACAGTGCGAGCTCTATGGTAACAGAGAACAAAGTATTATTTGGGAGTTTTCTCAAATGCCAACTTAGCATTTCAAATAACAAGGGAATTCTTTAATGGGCTCACCCCGTGTTCAAATGTTTTACTGACTATGTTTTATCAAGACTCCAAAAAAAATCAAAGCTTCAATTAGTAGAAATAGCAGTGGGCTGGGAATTAGGAGTTTTGCACTTTAATTCTTTTAAAGTAAGGATGTCACTTTATCTTTCGGGGCCTCATGTCCCTTATCTGTAAAGCAAGGGAATGAGACTAGATAATCATTAAGGTTCCCTCCGACTCAAAAATTATGGAATGTGCCAAAATTGTTTCATTGACGTTGCACACTTCATGGTAATAAATTACAACACTGAAATTTTGACAAGAATTAAAATTCCTAATTCGGGTAATATTTGATTGTTGTATATCCATATATGACTTAAACATTGTGTTTAAGAAGCATTCTAGAATCATTCTGCTTTCTTTTTTTTATTTATCTTTGTTGTTGGAAGTATTACAAATGTCCCCTTTTTCACCCGCAGTGACCCTCTCCCCCCCCCCCCTTTAAATGGGCTCTGCAATAGCCTTTCCCAATATTTAGAGGATTTTTCCAGTGTTGACTGATCACCAGAGATTTGCTCTGAGGCTCATAATTCTCACACAACTATCACTTTACTGTCCAACTTTGTGGTGTGTGTTGGTTCTCCTTGAACCTGTTCTATACTTTAATAAAGTATTTTGGAGAAGACAATAAATGATTAGAGAAATGATAAGTAATTCTTCTTTTCAACCATTTGCACACAATACCATAAGACAGAGGCAGAAAGTAAAGGTCTAATTATTCTTGCTGGGGAGGATGGGTGAGTGTAACTAAATCACATCATTGAAATAAATCACCAAACTCCCAAGGAATATTTGTGTGAAGTTTGTTTTTTATTTGCATAATCTCCCTTTGCATTAATTGCTTATACTTTGGTTTCCTCTAGAAATTGCTCATTTTTTATTCTTCTTGATAGTCTTAGAATTTTCTCTATTACCAAGTTCTTTAATTAAATTAACCACACGTGCCTTGCTGTTTTAAAAATAAGTATTATACTACTTTTCTCTTTTTTCTCTCATTGACTGATATATTTAGAAAATAATTTCCTACTTCATATTACAGCTTTTGTAAGATACATCTTACTTCTAGCTTCATCCCCCCCTGATTTAACATCTAAGAAGATTCCAGTCATTGTTATAATACAATATGACAGGAATATATTTTATGATATATAATAATATTTGTTTAGCAGAAGAATATCTTAAGTTATTCAACACAATATACATAGAAATGATGGCTTTTCAAATAATGTTGTCTTCATTCGTTTATTGAGTAAACACTTACTAGTAGCACGCAATGTGAACGGGACATAGTACTAGATTCAGGAAAGGAGCTCACAAAACTCTGAGAAAGAGAGACATTTAAAAAATGCTGAGCGCAACCAAAGAGTCATACACAAAATTAGGAATGTATCAAGAAAGAATTAAATCCAATTTTTAAATTTAATACAAATTGTCTAAGCCACCATTGGCGTTGTGTTCTAAAAATGGGCAATGTTGTCAATTATGATAACCACAAAATAAAATAACCAGTGCAGCCACTCAACCCCATTGATAACACTGCAGATTTCATTATGTTGTCTTGAATTGATTTTCTGCAGCTTGACATATAGCTGGAAGAGTCTTTGTAAGTAGCTAGGACAGTGCCGAGACAGGAGTTCAAGGAACATTAGTGGATTCTATTTGGAGCTGATCCCAGCTTTCAAACCTGAGGATCCACAAAGGCCATCTTATTTGGGGGAACCTGCCACCTACCAAGCCCCATATTTTAAAAAGTGTAAACACATGATCCTTGCTTTCAAGAGCAATGCAGGCGAAGCTGAAAACTTACACATGTGAAACCACTGGTCTACAAGTACTACACTGCGTGATACTGGACATGAAAGCAAACTTCATTGAGAAGAAAAGGGAAATGTGAATAGAAACAGTAGAGAAATGCAACATAGAGGAACCATTTGTAGATCCAAAAGCCAAACGAGTTTATAAGTGATAGAGGTGCCAGGCAATGCTTCTAAAATTGTATTTTGCCTGGGGTTACTGTTGGCCTACATTGTTCTACATAAGTTTTTGACAACATTGGAAAACAATAAATGCCTTGAGTACTACAGGAAATGTTATGGCTACTGTGTTAGGAAGATCCTTGTGAATTATTGATGTAAGAAGCTCATTATCAGAAAGCGAACAGGTAGAATGAAAGAACCTTGAACTTAAGTTTGACAATGAGGTCAAATCGCTTCTCCTCAAGCACTTTTCATTGTAGGGAAGAAAAAGAATAGAATACCCACCTACCTTATAGATCTCACTGACCTGCTGAGATGAGTTTGTCGATCTCTCATAATTTTTACCACCTACGGACCTCCACCCAACTGTCCCAATACTGGACATTCTACAAATCAAATAAAAAACTGTTTTACAACCCCTTCTCCATTATGTGCTCATCAGGCAGTTTTATTCTAACTCCCTCTGTTCTCTGTAATATTGCTAGAATTTTATCATCATTCTACACCTTCTCAGACACTTGGTGGAAATGATCTTTCAAAAAATAATATATTTGTGTGTTTTGCATATAAAATATAGTATTTTAAGAAGACAGTGACATTTTTTTTTCTTAATAGATGTTTCAACCAAAAGAATCAAAATCTTCCCCCAACCGCTTCTTTACTTTCTCATATTACATGTTAGTTTGCTTTTACAAGATCTTTTTTATGCTCACGAAACTATGACCTTGTATAAGTCTCCCAGGAGACATGATTCTCAGCATTTTGTTGGACAAACATTTGTTTTTTGTAACTACAGGAACAAGCCAAACTGCACGTAGTCCAAAAAATAATTCTTCCTTTTTCACCACTCTTTTAAAATGGCCATCTCCAAGGAATACTAGTATAGTGGCAATTAAAATATTTTAATTTTACCATTCAACCATGAGAAAGATTTTTAAACTTGGCACATGTAAGAAGATAATTTAATATTCTAAGATAGGTTTTGCAGTGAGTTCTCAAGTTTTGGTTGTTAGCTCAGTGGACATGAAGAAAATAGGAGGCAGTCATATTTTGCAACTCCAGAATGTATTTATTGGCTTAAACAATGAGCAGAAATCGTTATCTTTAACATTCTAACACGTATTTTAGCAGATGAAGAAGGCCTCTTTGTAATTAAATTTAACTATAAAATAACATGTCAACAATGGTAATTAAGTAGTATTGAGTTTCAAATTATAGGAAGCTGAATAAAAAGAAAACCTAGCCAGGCCAGTGGTATGTCTATAAATTCCTTTGAGGACAGTCATGAGATTTCCATTGAGATACGCTTCCTTAAACCAGGCCAATGAATTGGCTCCTCAGTTTAGACTTAGTGAACACTTCTATCTGACAAACAACATACCCTGGACCATCTTTTTTTTATTAGTAAACTCAACAAATGAGCAAATTTCTATTTTCAAAATTATAACAACTAAAAACAGCACTATCTATAAATGACTTACTGCTCTATTAATCTTTTTAATAAAATGAATCTGTTTTAGTAATTGCATACATATATAATTACATTACAGTCCTCTTTATTTTTATCAATAAGTATATAATTTGCAAACATTTCATCTTTTGGTTCTGATGAAAATATTCAAGAGGCTCATAGTGATGTGGGCTAGTGCTCAATCTACTTCTCAGTTCTTCTTTAAATGAGGGTTAAATTGCCTAATAGTGTTATTTTGAAGAGCAAGTGAGGTAATGAGTCTGAACTCATTTGGAAAGGAACAAATGGTTGAAAAGTAAGAAACTTGTGAATTATAGCCATCACATCATCAATTTGGCATGAGAATATCTGGATATTCTGACATCAAGTAGAAAATGTTTCAGTATCTCCTCCAGCTATACATAGAATAACATGCATTGGGTAACTCTTTTACTCTCACTGTGTGATGCTTAATTTCTAGAACAGATATAACTGCTAGAATCAGTCAAATTATGGGCCAATATAGATATAACTATGATCTAGTACAACTTTCAGAAATTAACTAACTTTTCATTTTTAATATATTTATAAAGAAATATATATTTATCAAGAAAAAGGATTTATTTTAAACATTAAATTCACTTTAACTTTCTTATTAGATAATTCTTCATAGATTGCTATAGTCTTATTGAATCTTTTATATAAGACTAGAGGTCCAATGCATGAAATTCGTGCATGGGGGTGGGGGGCAGGCTCAGCTTGGCCTGCGCCCTCTTGCAATCCAGGATTCCTTGGCGGATGTCCAACTGCCAGTTTAGGCCCGATCGGCTTGGCTCACTGTCCCTTAGCACTGCTGCAGAGACAGGAGAGGCTCCCGCCATCACTGCTGCGCTCACCAGCTGTGAACCCGGCTTCTGGCTAAGGCACGCTCCTGCTGTGGGAGCGCACTGACCACCAGGGGCAGTTCCTATGTTGAGCATCTGCCCCCTGGTGGTCAGTGCGCGTCATAGTGACTGGTCGTTCTGGTTGTTCCGGTCATTCTGCCATAACAGTCACTGGGCTTTTATATAGAGAGATTTCTAAAGACTCTCAAACAAAATTAGATGCTAGATTCAGCTAAAAACAAGTCAGGCTTAATATCAATAAAGTCTGATTAAGAAATACCTAGCGAGTTTGGCTCAGTGGATAGAGCACTGGCCTGGGGACCGAATGGTCCCGGGTTTGATTCTGGTCAAGGGCATGTTTCTCAGTTGCAGACTCTTCCCCGGCCCAGGCCCTGGTCAGGGGTGTGCAGGAGAAATATCCCTCACATCGATATTTCTCTCTGTCTTTCCCTCTCTCTTCACTCTCCCTAAAAAAAATATATCAATGGAAAAGTATCCTTGGGTGAGGATTAAAAAAAAAAAAAATAGTCAATAAGTAAATTCAGTGTAACCTAAACCAGGCAAAAGATAATTATACACTCTTGCTTTCTCCAATATATTTACTCTATGTTTTCCTTTATCTCAGTTATCTTTAAACTTGAAATAGATGTGTAGATTTTTTATTTTTATTGTGATTATAATTTTATTTGGAAAAAAATTGTCATGGGCACTAATTTTTTAAGACTTATTTAAGAAAACTTTTCAGTTTTAAAATATGAAGTCATCAAAATATCAAGTTGTATACTAGAAAAAGAAAACATGTTCACAAAATATAGTGTACAGTTTCAGTTAAAAATAAATTTACTTCTCAAATTCTCATTCTAATTTTATTTTTAAACAAACTTGCTAATTTTCATTACCTCTGATTTTTAATGTGTCTCATTGTAGACTTTCTCTTTGGCTTTAAAAAATGTTTTTATAAATTTATAAGAAATTATATCAAAATAGCTATAAATTATGATATTTCAGTGACTGAAAACAGACAATCCAATGGCACATATATCACAAAGACTTCCACAATAATACAGAATTGGGGAAACCTATAATCAGGTATTGCAAGTTATACCTATCACAAAGTTGAAAAGTTTTCCTCATCTTGATAGTATTCTCCTCCCCCATGTTCTTGATCGATATTCTGATTTTCCTTTACATCACATCACAACTTGCCACCAGCATGCCAAGGGACAGCATAGAATTCATTTATCTGGTGGCAGATTTCTAAATCTTGCCCTATGTTTGCCAGTGATGCATTCAATACCCGGTAAATAATCAAGTTTGAAAATTGCACTTCTTGGTATAACTAAAATAAATATCCACACACTCTCCTCTTAGAAACAATTATCCCTCATTTGAGACTGGAAATATTGTTCCATGAATTCCAGAATGCCCCTTCCTTGTTCTGCTCCTTGCAAAGGCAAAGGTTACCTCTATTTCTCATTATATATCAACTTCATTGGAACTGAGCTATGTGCCAATCTCCACATCTCCAAAGACTATTATTTACTTAAATCCAACTGTATACTTAGCTTCCTACATAAAAAGAGTCTTTGTCAAACCCAGTGATCTCTGATTCTAGGTTACTTCACAATACTGGGTTGATTTTTCTTAATTGCCTCAGAAGGTTAACCTCTGGAATGGTTGTGGCTTATAAGGTACAAGATGCTCATTAAATCAGCTTCCTCAGTAATCCATGAAATGCCTGGAAACTGCTCCCAGTAGCCCGAGTTCATCTTGGCCTCAGAACAAAATAGTTAAAGGGGCCCATAGTAGGAAAGCACACATGCCCCCAAACCCACTTTGCACCAGAAAATTATTTAAAAACACACACAATGGTGTTTCCCTTGTTTCCAAATCTGCTATTGCACATTTGTGGCAGTATATTAGAACTACATCATCTGCCCCCAAAATGTTATAAACCAAGAAAGAATGCTTATGAAATTAAAAGGAAAAATTAAACAATAAACCCTATAAAGATGGAGTAGGTGCCATAATGTGAGGGATAACATAGACACTTCTCCAAAAGGACATTTTAGGAGACACAGGAGAGAACATATCCTTGGGAACTATCCCTGGGAAATCCCATGAATGTTACTTGAAAATACGCTTCTATTCCAGGGCTTCATGATTCATTACCACACTTTTCCAAGCGAATGTAAGTGGATACCCACAGTGACATACTATAGACTGAGCAAAGGGGATTGAGTCACCTGGGAAGAGGCCTACCCAGCCATAATTACTGATGGTGACCAAGTCGACTAGAAGCACTTGCCAAGATGAGTTTTGTTTCAAAATTGTACTCTTCAGAGTCAAAATTTTATTAACATTTAGTTGCCAGTATCCTGAATCTTCAGTCCCTCACATGTTTCACTATCCTGGGACAGAGTTTAGGAGAATTTCCACATGCAGAAGCCTGATAGAGTGTGCATATATGCTTCTGAAATGTTTTAAATAAACAAGCAGGGTATTTTAATGTTTGAGATTCGTTTTCCTGTGTCTCACAGAATCAGTCATACAGATTTAGCTGGACTATCTAAAAAAAAAAAAAAAACACACACACAAACACATCAAAATGAAAACAAAAGACAAATAACTATAACACCACATTCCACTCCAGAATGGCAGCAAGTATTAGAAAAGGTTTTCTTATATGATCTTGTAACTTAAATCTCAGCCAATCTTGTGCATACAGAAAAATTAATAAAATCTAAGAAAAATATTTTCTTGTAATGTGTGTCACCAAGGAGACATAAAGATCTAATGTCTGGTAAGCCACTTTCTGTTTTCTTTTCTAAAACAGTACTGAGGAGTTGTAAAGAGCAAAGGCTCTATAGTCAGATTGTCTGGACAAAAATCCCATCTCCACCACTTACTGGTGGAGTGAATCTGGTCAATAAGGAGAAAACATTTTAACATGCATGGCAAACCAATTCTCCACACCCACTCATTCACCTAAACCAAACTTAATTTGTGCCTAATAGATATTACTCAATGTCACCAAAGAGTTGTATCATAAATCATAAACCTAATAAGAAAACATAAGAATTACATGATGTGCACAGAATTCAATGAATGGACAGAAAATGGTTAGTAGAAACCAGCATATGTTTAAATCTCAGTATTGGAGATGAGTTGACTTCCAGGGTGATCTTTAATGGGATGGAAAATAAACTGCATTCTAATTCCAAAAATCAACATCTGGAAAAATAGTTGCCAATAAGTCAAGACTCCTAGCATAAATGTTAATTAATACAGAGAAAGCTAGAACCATGAACACAGTAAAAGTTAGGAGGAATGTCTTAAAATCACAAGAGACATAAAAACTGGTCCTAAATTTTTGCTTTCTCTGATTTTTGTTTTTTCTTTTAATTTGCATAGAGCCAAGGGTTTCTGCCTCCAGCGTCTGATGATTTAAAATATAATCATGTCTAAATGAACATGACCAGGTTATGGTTTCAAATAACAACTTTTCCCATTGGTAAGATTTTGTGGAAATCAGGAGATGAAAATAATAAATGTGTTATTTTTTATTTTTCAAATTATGAAAATAACAGAAAAAGAAAACACTTACTAAATGTCCCAAAGTAGATAGTATATTATTCATGAGATTAAATTCTGCTCCAATCTTGCTGAAACATTATTTCATATATTTTACATCCCCTAAGGGTTGTTGCCTGAGTGGTATCATGACAGTAGGATGAGCAAGATAGTAATTGCATTGATAATGAGAGTAAATATTATTTTCTACCATCATTTTTTATGTTTCTCTGTTCTCAACTATGGAACATTTGTCCATGTTATTTTTTATTCTCTTCTGAGGGAATTTCACAATTCTTTCACTGAATACTGTAAACCTAATTTAGAGTTATCCAGTCATTGGAGTTTTTTACTTTGTTTTGTTTTTTCATGTTTAGAGAACAAATCAAAAGTTCTTTGCTTTTTATTTATTTTCTTTATCCCTCAGTTGAGGTTATTTCCCATTGATTTACTTAGAAGGAGAGAGAAATATCAATCAGTCATCTCCTGTATGCCCTTGACTGGGGATAGAACCTTTTGGGTGTATGGGGCAATGCTCCAACCAACTGAGCTACCCAGCCAGGGTAGTTCTCTGTTTTGATGTGATTTTTCTGATTTGTTATTAATATACTATTAAATCTTTTCCCACAGCCCTTCAGAGAGTAAATCCGTATGTAAGCAATTTTACCAATGGCTGATCACTATTTCAGTCAACAATTATATAGCTCAGTAATGACTTAAACCATTTCCTAACTCCTTAGGACTCTCTGTGTCTTCCTTAGAAATGAAGTATACTAAATATGGGCACGAGGGTTTGAAATGTGCATTTCTTTGTATCTCTCAGTAGCAAATAGACATGCTGAATTAATTTTGGCTCCTTGGAAAGCTCTTAGATGCTGAGTATGCAGATTCCTCAGGTTTTTAACCTAGAAATAGAGAGATGTCTGGGTTATTTTATTTTGTTTTCCTTTTTTACAGCTGCTGTACCTCAGGGTAGGATGATATCATTCAAGGAAGAGGCCTCCCTACAATAATGTCTAGTTAAGTCTGCAGTCATCATCATGTCATAGATACTAATTCCGTCTCTGCTCATTACTGTGGCTTTTGTGGAATTAGCCAGATGTTCTGCTCTTTTGGGTTGTCTGTGGGACGGCTTTAATAATTGGTGGTGCCTTACTTTGTGCCTCTGTTTATACCTTTGGGTTTAGAGTGAAAAGTCCAATACTACAGGCTCTGCAGCTGTTGGTTCGTTCTCTGGTTTATGGATTCTGTGAAGATCCAGGCGATGTATTTGTGCTTTTGTCTCAGAAATACAGGCATGTGTTAGTGCCTAGGACTTCCTGCTTCCTTCTTCAGATCACTCATTTACCCTCCCACCTCTCCTCCAAAATAATTCTGCTTTCTGTTTTTGGTTAAAAATGTAATGAATACAGCAATCTCTGGCCAACTGCCTACTGACTTTTGGACAGAAGTGGAAAAACACCAAGCGCATGCAATAAGGTCAAACCATGAAGCTGTTAATTGTCTCTCTTGCACTCCCTCCCTCCCTCCATTGATCTCTCTCTCTCTCTCCTTCCTCCTTTCTTCTTTCTTTCTCTTCCACTTCCCTTCTCTTCCTTCCTCCCTCCCTTCCTTCCAGCCTTCCTGCCTTTCTTCTTTATTTCTTTAAATCTGGAATTTGGAGAATACGTGATTTTATACATGAATGTTCCGGCCCTTTCACTTTTATTGTGGAATTGGTGGACTGAGTGATTTCTTTAATTTAGGGAGATTTTTACATTTGAAATTTTTATAATCAACTTCACAAATAACAGCCTTAAGTGGAACTTCCCTTCCAGTTTGTTTTATGCAGCACTCAAGATAAGAAAGATGTTTTACATTGCATTTTCATTTGTCAGACCCCATTGCTTTGTTAAGTTAATTAAGTCCCTTATCACTCCACCATCTTGGAGACAGGCTTTGACTTCCACATAGCTTAAATACTATAATTTCTGCCTTTTTCTCCCACTTTTATTAATGTTGATTCACCTGAAGCTCTATAAAAACCAATCCAAAATAAAGGTATTGAAACATCACCAATTACTTTGAATACTATCTGTAAAATATCAAGCAAATAATTTTCTTCTCTCTTTTTCCATGTATTTTTTATATCTTGTTTTTTTCCTACTTAGATTCATTATTTCCTAGTAATTTTTTTCTGAAAATAATACATCTATTTATGTTTTAAGTATCCTTTTTACCACATTTTAGGATTCAGCATGTATATATGCTCTTTTGAAATGTCAGATTGATACATCTATGAATGGGGTGGTCAGAAGGAACTATGACAGAGAGTTTAATTTCTCAGATTTTCATGGAGTCTAGAGAATCTGTCCATTTTTAAAAAATCAAATAGATGTCAAATTCTGGCCATGACAGAATAGCTCCTAACAAGCCAATGTTCCCACCAAAATGAATAGTAATGCTGCAAAATAAATACCAAAAACCCACACCCCAAAACCTCTCTATCAGAGAGCTACTGGGCAGATAGAAATTAGGGTCTAAAACGTCAAGAATAAAAGGGCCTGCAGAGAGCTGGCCTCGCATATTGTGAGGTGCCTTTCTTCTCAGAATAGTCTCTTGTCCTCTCAAGCACTTCACAAGGCAAGCCGGACAGACAGCCACTGCTAAGAGGCAAGAAGGCAGCAGAGCCTCCACAGTCTCATACTTGGAAAGAGACAATACTGGATTGAAAGCTGTCCTGGCAGCCAGGACATGAGCGGATGTGATCCACGGAGAAGGGGGCACAGGGAAATGGTCCTGGTACGCAGAGGGCTGCATTTACGATATTAATAAATCCTAAGGCTGTGTGGGACCAAAGAGTGGGGAGCCAAAGGGAGGGTCCAGCAGTCACTTGGAGCTCAGAGACAAACTGCAGTTCAGGTCTAACCAAGAAGTTATTTACTAAACCCTTCAGGCTCTGGGGGATCCCTAGAGAGCGAAGCCATTGAAATCGAAGTGAACCAGGGAATAAGTATGATCAAGACTTCCACAAGGACAAAAGGTAACTCAGTTCCTAGTTGAATGAATACTATTGACCTCCCACTATAGCTGCTTACCAGGAAATAAGCTGAACTCTCGCTAGAGGAAGAAAATACTATCCAGAATCTCTACAATATTTTATGCAAAATTTCTAACAGATGATCAAATTTATTCAAGCATTCGGTAGAGTTATCGGTCATGGACTTTTAAAAACTGATTAATAATTTTTAAAAATAAAGTTGAAAATTTTAACAGAGATACTCATAAAATTCACGTGTCATTTAATAAAAAGAATCATATGAAAATTCTAGATGTAAAAACTACAACTAAAATTAAGAATTCAATAGATGTTAAAAGATTTAACCAGCAGAAGAAATAGTTAGTGATCTGGAAAATAAGTAATGGACATAATTATATACAGACTAGAGGCCAGCCCAGCCTACACCGTTTCACAATCTGGGACCCACAGGGATCGGGCCTAAACCCGATCAGGCAGGTATGCAGAGTGGTTAGGGGTGATAGGCAGGCAGGCAGTCAGACATCCCTCTCACAATCTGGGACCACTGGCTCCTAACTGCTTGCCTGCCTGCCTGCCTGCCTGCCTATCACCCCTAACCACTCTGCATACCTGCCTGATTGCCCTTAACCACTTGCCTGCCCTTAACCACTCACCTGCCTCTCTGATCACCCCTAACCGCTCACCTGCCTACCTGCCTGATTGCCCCTAACCACTTGCCTGCCTGCCTGATCACCCCTAACTTCTCACCTGCCTGCCTGATTGCCCTTAACTGCCTCTTCCTCAGCCCCTGACACTGTGGTTTCGTCTGGAAGGACGTCTGGAATGATGTCCAGAGGTCGTTTGGCTGTCCAGTCTAATTAGCATATTACACTTTTATTATCTATATATATAAAAGCCTAAGCGACCAAACAACTTAACGACCAGTCGACCAGTTGCTATGACTCAGACTGACCACCAGGGGACAGATGCTCAACACATTGGATTGGGCTCCCTCCTGTCTGGATTGGGCCTGTGGGGATCAGGCTCCCTCCTGTCTGGATCAGGCCTGTGGGGATCGGGCCGTAACCAGCTATCTGACATCCCCCAAGGGGTCTCAGATTGCGAGAGGGTGCAGGCCAGGCTGAGGAACCCCACCAGTGCACGAATCCGTGCACCAGGCCACTAGTTATAGATAAAACAATGGAATTTTTTACATGTGATTGACACAAATAAAATATTAACATACATGTAACTTGCTATCCAGAAAGTGAGTAGAGAGAAAAAAGGATAGACAAAGAGTTGAAGAGAAAATGGCCAAGAATTTTTCAATGAAGGTGAAAAACAATTTTAAGAATACAACAAATGCAAATCAATAAAATGATATTCACTTTTAGGGAAGTCATAATAAAATTCAAAAGGGTACTCTTAAAAGAAAGTAGAGAAAAATGGCCATATATTCAAAAGACCTAAAAGAACAAATGATTCAGCAATGAGTAAATATGCCAGTTTCTGCACAGTATTGTATATCATGGAGTTCACATTTGAGAAAAAATAAGGGGAACAGCTAGAATCCTGTATGACTGTTATGACTACTGGTTTATTAAGGCCATATCCATGAAGAAAATGGGAGTAAGACCTTATACAACCTTTAGGTAAAGAAGTAAAGAAAATGGAGTGTACAAGCCAATAAGAAATGTAATTAGAGAGTTAAAGCAAAAACAGTTATTCCTGAAATGAAATGATGGTTTTACAAATTGCATTGAAAATTTCCATGAACCATAAATACCATAGATAATCACCTTGAATCTCTTCTACCACTGAATGATACTTGCTTGTGTTCTTATAATTTTAAAATTATAAGTACAGTGGAATATTACTTAACAATAAACTAACTGGATCAACATAAATTTGTGAGAAAAGAAATACTGTAGCTTGTATTAATAAAAAACTCAATATTATTTTGGTCTTAAAAACAATACATTTAAGTGATTTTAACATATTAATTTTCTTCATTCCTTTGGAAGTATATAATGCTCCTAAGCTTACCACATTGATCATTGCAAACTCTCTATTACTCATTATAATGATTTTCTTAAAGACCAAGAATTCTGGACCTACCCTTTTAGCTTATAATTCTGAAGTATTTTTGCTTTGCATTTAAAGAAGGATTTATGCTCTAGAGCATAAAAAATTATATTGGTGTATTTATTTACATCATGGACATGACTCATAGGATGCTTTGCAGATTCTGGATAATGACAGGATATTGCTTACTAAACTTGTACCTAAATAAGAGCAGTCAATTCTGGGGGAAAAAGGCATAAAGAGAAATGCCAAACATTTGATATTAGTTTAAAGAACAGAGCCATTCACTCATTAGTAAAAACATGTTATAGAAATGCAATACAACAGCAGCTTTTTGGATACTAATAACGCTCATTATCATACAAAGGCTGCGAGAAGTATTGCAACTTCTCTGAGATCTGTTTGCCTACATTTAACATAGTGTTTCCCTAATTAAATAGCTCCCAGATCCTTTTTTCATGAAAGACCAATAGTCTTTGAGTTAACATAGGATAGAACACTTTAGTAAAGAAGTAAGTAGTCTAGCCCGGCCAGTGTGGCTCAGTGGTTGAGTGTTGACCCATAAACCAGGAGGTCAGGGTCCGATTCCTATTCAGGGCACATGCCTGTGTTGCGGGCTTGATCCCCAGTCGGGGGCGTGCAGGAGGCAGCCGATCAATGATTCGCTCTCATCATTGATGTTTCTGTCTCTCTCTCCCTCTCCCTTCCTCTCTGAAATCAATATAAGCAAATAAATAAGAACTTAAGTAGTCTAGAACTTCATCTGCCTTTGAAGCTTACATTGGCCATGAGGGGTAATTTCATATCAGGTCAATGTAATGTAACAAATAATGAGGACCAATGGATCTAAGGTAAATTCAAGACATTGGAATTATAGCATATTTATACATAACTTCTCTAGTTTGTTTTTAAAAAATACTAAAAGGACTCGTGGATGATAAATGGTAAGAGGGAAGTAAAGCTGGTCTCTTTCTTTGCTCCTAGCATTTTCCTCATGTTCTCCTTCAGTTTCAACTCAGTTTGGGTAAAAGGACAAAATGCGGATGAAGGAAATTTATACAGAATACCATGTTTCTTCTGGCTTTCAAATGAGGCACATTTGTCTATTTGGGGGTTTCAAATATATTGAAGATGAATGAAATTCTTCATAATAGTAATTTGGTAGAATTACCCCAGGATATATTTCAAGTTTGAACCACTTGACTGTTACTATTATATATCACTAATTAGAATTTACTTTAATTATGAAGTGTGAATAAAACAGTGTTCTTAAAAATATTTCTGAGCATATATAGAGAGAGTAAATAAGGATAAAAGTAGCTCTACACAAAAGTTAGGTGGTAAAGGGAAAAGAAAATTACTGCTAAAAAGAGGTAGTTATTATTCAGCCTGTCTTTAAATTGACTTGTGTTCTTCCACGAGTTGCAATATTCCTTTGGAGTACTTTTTATCTTAAGTCCCATGAATCTTACTCTCTCACTGAGTTTTATTTTTTTAGGATTCACAATTGTGGCCTACTTTGAAACATTACATGGAAAAAGAACTAGATGCTTTATCTCAGAAAAAAAAATGAGCAGGGTTCCTATAACTCTATACTGAAATTTAAAATATGTAAAAAGCAGTATCACTCTTTAAAGATATTAGATTGAGATATATAGCAAATCAACCAGAGCTGAGACAGGAATGTTGAGATTTTTATAGGCAAACTATATTTCTATTTATATTTACTAAATTTTCTCTAATAATAATAATAATAATAAACAAAGCAATGTGTATCAGTAGCATTTGAGAAACTTGATAATACCAAGGAAACCTCCAAGTTATTACATAACTTTCAGTGGGTTTAGGATTGAATAGTTTTTCTCAATATAGATTCCATGGAACCCTATTTCTACAAGATATACTGCAAGTAAGATAGATTTCTATGATCAAAAATGAATGAACTCCAGCTAGAGTATTTATTAATTTTCTTGAACACCCATAATGGATCAAAGTAGCCATGGATGTTCTAAAAATCCTGCAGTACAGAAAGTAGTATTTTCCAAATTTATTTGACCAAAGGCTTTTTCCATCCTAATATATATTAACATCTCACAGATCCAATGATCATTTGAATACACTTTGAGGATCATTGAACTATTTTTATTTCATTCTTCTGCTGGGAAGGATATTCTTAGAGTAAGTTAAAAAATCTGATGGTCCAGAAAAAAAATCATTTCTACCGTGTGATTGTGTTTAGAGCTGTCGTAAGCATCCTCATCAATGATGAATTATGAAGGGAAGACATTCTTTCCCATACTAATCGGGTTTAGGGAAGACAGGCACCCCGGGCTATTCTGGCGGCTGGTTAATAGTACTCAGAAGATAATGTATCACTTTTTTCTGTGACATCACAAACAACTCCCTGAAGTCCTTTAATGTCAGATCTGCTACAGATCCCCAAAGTACTGGAGAACAAGTTTGGGTTTTATCTCTCAAAGGACTTTGACTCAAAAAGAGCATACAAACTATATGCTCCCATTATAATTGGAAAGAATATCAGGATTGGCCCAAATACTAATTACACTTAAAGTTTGCTAATTTACACTCATATGCATTATTAATTTGGAAATGTTTTAATGGAAATGTTTTATCAGTGACAGAAAATGTAGTACCTAAATCTAAATAGGTATAAGAATCTCACTTGTACAGCAAAGGATCAGCAAACTACTGCCTACAGGCCAAATCTGACCCTCTGCTGTTTTTATAAATAAAGTTTTATTGAAACTCAATCACATTCATCTGTTTACATACTAGTATTTTCTATGGCTGCTTTGGCACCATAACAGCAGACTATTTGACAAGCAAAGTCTTCTATATTTACTCTCTAGCCCTTTATAGAGTTTGCTGGCCTCTGGCTTGAAAGGGTGCTGTGTGTGTTTTGATAAGTGCAATGAGTCAGGGTAAATGGATGGAGAGTAACCATGGAAAGGAGGTGGCTGTTTGAGAAAGGTCACGTCTCTGTTCGGAGATGACATTTAAGCATAGAGAGATGTGAACAAGTGAGGAAGCCAGCCTGTGAAAGTCTCAAGGAAGAACTTTCTTGTCAGAGGCACTCGACTTGGCATGTTGGAAAAACATCTGGAAATCCAGTGGGAGGAGACTGACATGAGAAAAGCATGAATGGTAGGAGATGTGGTCATCACGATAGGCCAGCTCACAACTTCTCAGCCACAGTAAATGTGGATTCTGAGTGACAGGAAGCCTTTGCGTTATTATGAATTATGGATCTAACATGAACTGAGTTGTTTTAAAACAATCATCCCTGCTGTTTGGTTGAAAAGTGACTCCAGAGAGACAACTAAGAATGACATAGGGCAAATTTTAATTTAAAAAACAATTTAAAACTATGATACTTATTCTACCATCAGATTAAACACCTGTTACCAGGAGAGACCATATATTGAAACAGTGGTTTCAAATCTGGTAGCAGCTTTTAGAAATACCAGCACTATAGATCTCAAAGAGATTCTGATTTAATCTGATGAGTAGGGTTTGAGTATCAGTGTTTGGTTTGTTTAAAGCTCTCCTGATCTCTCTAATGTGTAACCAAGATTGAGGACCACTGCATCAGAAAAAAATATTGAAGATGGGGAAAAAGGTCAATTTTATATGATAGCTAAGAACAAGTCAATATGCAACATAACTCACTCTTCCTCAGAACATTTTAAGAATCTTAAAACTGTCCTGGAGAGTCTTAAAATCAGTTCGGGGACCCCTTTGTCTGAAGCAGGCATAACTCTGCTTAGGCGCTGAGTCGGTATCAAATGGCCTTTAGTCATCCCAGGCAATCTCCTGATTCTGGTATTTGGACCAATCTGCACTACATTTATGACCTGATGGTGTTTGCTGGCAGGGAATTTCATAGGTTGGGAGTTTAAACACAGTCATCAGCACCCAGACCACCCTCTAAAACAGAGGTAGGGAACCTTTTTTCTGTCAAGGGCCATTTGGATATTTATAACATCATTCGCAGGCCATACAAAATTACCAACTTAAAAATTAGCCTGCTATATTTGGTCAAACATTTAATAAACGCACCCCTAAACCCTCGTCAGGACCAGACCAAATTATCCTGAGGGACTTATACAGCCCGCGGGCCGGACATTCCCTACCCCTGTTCTAAAAGATTCTACCCAGTGGTCCCCAAGAGCTAGTTCCCAGAATGATACAATATTATTTGCTATACTTAAGCATGTGGATCTTCTAAGCCTCAGGCATAGCCATTACATGAGGTCATGCATGTGTGCTGATGTGATTTATTGAAAGAAATAAACACAGAATTAATCATGAGAAAGGGGGCCTTATTACTTAATGTGAAAATGATTCACTTGGCTTAGATCATGTATAAGATAGAAATCTGTGTTTTGATTGTAAGAATATACAAGACATATTTCACCATGCAAAAGATACTCAATTGACTAAAATATCCACCAGCATGTCCTAAAAATACAAAAAATCACCATAGACCTAACAGAAGGCCAGCAGCATTTCTAAGGAAATTCAGGCAGCATGCTTAAGATACACAATTGCTCCTTCATCTCCTTCCCCTTTTTTGCTTCACCTTGATAAATATTTTCATTCAAGGGGAAACTGAGTCTGTTTGCTACAGCCTTCAAGTCCAAACGTGTCAACTTGAGAAACAGTAGGAATGGCCTTGAATAGGGAAAGAAAGCAAAGAGAGGTGAAAGTTCTGTACACTTTGAGGACAAATTAGAAGTTCAGTGGGCCATCTGAACTTCGGGGGAGACTGTAAGTAAAACATTAAACTTGAGATGATCAACACCAAAACTCGGTGACTGGTGACTATAACTGAAACTACATTCTCTCCAAATTTTAATGTATATCTTTAGAAATGCAGATTTTTATAGAATATCTTATACAATGAACCCTCAGTTTCCTTTTACACAACAGCTGGGTCACATAACCCTAATTCCATCCCTCCCACTCCCCAGAAAAGTACAAAGATATGAGAAAAGTTTTTTGTCAAGCCTCAGGTCTGGGAGCATCCAGTGACTAAATACATTCTCACATTTCTGATAATATGTGATTTTTTAAAAGTATTCTATGCATTTTGGCAAGGTGCCAAATAAATAAGTCAGTATAGCAACAAACACCTTTTACGTGACACCAGATCTTACAAAGCAGCAAAGGAGCAGAGCTCTGGGAAAGCACGGCTTCCTCCTTAGCTTGTCTGTTTTCCGCATTGTCCTGTTGCTGTGCGCTAAAAACCTGCCTTTAAAAAAGGTTTTTAGTAACTCCTAAAGGAACTTTTAAATCTGTAAAGCCCCCATTGTCCAGACACTGATATATATTTTTTTAATCTAAGAACCTGTTTTTATGGGAAATTCTGGAAAAGTGAAAATAATGGCAATTGAGGAGGGGTCAGTTCTTTTGGAATACTGACCCTTTTCTCAGTTCAAGGATTAGTCTGATAGGTAATCGAATACCGGACAGTAAAATTTTATATAATGTGATTTTTAAGACAAGCATAAAACCTGCTAAAAACAACATAATAAGGCAAAGTTAGGAGTAGAAGTGGCCTCTTTTTCCAATTTATATTTATAGAGCACATGTTTCCTACATACATTTGGACAAGATGAAAAAAAAATAACAGGATGTGAAGTCAGATACCTGGATTCTGGTCCCTGTTTCCCCTTCACCAGTTTGGGGAAGGTAACAGTTATCTCTGTACTCCTAACATTCTTCATTTATAACTGAGAAAGTTGTACTAACGTTCTAATCCCCTATTCCTTTGCTAGATTATCAGAAATGTATGCGTTAGTTTCCTACGGCTCCTTAAACAAAGTATCACAAGCTGTGTGGCTTAAAACAAACGAAATGTATTGTCTCACATTTAAGAGGTTGGAAGTTTAAAATCAAGGTGTCAGAAGGACCACACTCTGAAGGCTCTGGGGATGAGCCTCTCCTGGCCTCTACTAGCTGCTGGTGGTTGTTAGCAACCCTTGGTGTTCCTTGTCTTAAACGTGCATCATTCCACTCTCTGCCTCTGTCATGTCTTTTCTAGGTGTCTGTGTCAGTGTCCAAATTTCCCTCTTTGTGTAAGGACACCGGTCATTGGATTAGTGCCCTCGCTAATCCAAGAGGATCTCTTTTTAACTACATGAGATCTGCAGAGAACCTATTTCCAAATATAATCACATTCGCAGGTACCAGTGATAAAGACTTGAAGCTATCTTTTGGGGAACACAACTCAACCACAACAAGTGGATTAAACCTTTCAGCTACCTAAGACCATATCTAAGTATGAAATAATCAGAATATTTACTCTCTGCTCTATATTTCATGCCTATTTGTTTATATGTCTAATAAAGCAGTCTAAAAATTCGAGTATAAATTTAAGAAATAGTTATAAAAGCTCACATGGTTTATTCTTAAACAAACCTAAGTCCAGCTCACGAATACCCACTTTGACAATGCATCAATATTGATTTGTGTTTTTATTTGATGCTGAAGTAATTGGATCTTGATTTCCCAAGACTTAATAGGTATATTTTCTATTCCTGCCCAAGTCCAGTATGGTATGTTACACACCACAGACACTCCATAATGACTCAATTGATAGAATATCACACCAGTAAAGGAATTCAATGTCATCCTACCAATTCCCATTCAAAGTCCTCAGCCACATACATCTTCCTCTGTCAATCTCTCTTGTGCCTGCACGCATGTATACATATGCATACACACACACATACACACATTCTCAATACATTCTCATCATGTACTCTCTGGCCTGCACATTTTCACAGCTGCAA
This sequence comes from Cnephaeus nilssonii, assembly GCF_951640355.1. Taxonomy (NCBI): domain Eukaryota; kingdom Metazoa; phylum Chordata; class Mammalia; order Chiroptera; family Vespertilionidae; genus Cnephaeus; species Cnephaeus nilssonii. Next base: position 15,147,452 of record NC_137079.1, read on the forward strand.
AGATAATGGTAATAAATGTGTGGCTAGAGAAAGGGAAACTAAAATTATTGTTTATATATATATATATATATATATATATATATATATATATATGTTTCATATGTATATATTTAAAGTATAGAGGAGTGACATCTTAAATTATGGAGATCTATTTTTTTAAAAACAGCAGTGCTTCGAAGTCATTATTCTATCTCAACTTTATTGCTACCTAGTTATGGAAGCCTTATCTGGAACTTTATCCTCATCTGTAAAACTAGAAAATTAAATTAGAGTTTGTTATCAAATCCATGGCTCCTTTCCTTTCTCCCTTCAATGAACACAGAGTAATTGGGGAAACCATTGTTTTGTGTTTTCTTGGTATTAGTTCCCAGAAGATTTGGGGGAGGGGGGCATTAACAGAGCATGACTTGTAACATTTATAAAACCAAAGTACCCTGACATCATACATAATTGAAGATAACAGCCTGCATATAATTACATAATCTCATTCAGTCTGTCTATTTTCTAGATAAATTTTACAATTTGTTCCTTGTCACTTTGAGAAAAGAAAACTTAAGAGTCTTGCAATTTATGCCCTGGCTGGTGTGGCTCAGTTGGTTGGAGTGTTGTCCAAACACCAAAAGGTCGTGGGTTTGACTCCTGGCCAGGGCACATACCTAAGTTTCCAGTTCGATCCCTGGTCATGGTAGGCAACCAATCAATGTTTGTCTCTCACATTGATCTCTCTCTCTCTCTCTCTCTCTCTCTCTCTCTCTCTCTCTCTCTCTCCCCCTTCCTCACTCTAAATTTTTTTAATTAAAATAAATAAGTAAAAATAAAATAAAACCATCTTGCAATTTATAATTGGATTTATCATTTAGATATTTGACAATTACATAGTCCCCCCCCCTTCCCCCCTTATCTACAATTTCTATTTCCATGGTTTCAGTTACCTGTAGTCAACCGTGGTCGCAATTATGTGGAAAATTCCTGAAATAACAGTTCATGAGCTTGAACTTGCGCGCCATTCTGAGTAGCGTGATGGCATCTCGAGGCCTGCGGCTCCTCTCGCGGCGGACGTGACTCATCCCTTCATCCGGGTCTCCACCCTGCAGGCGCTCCCATTAGCACGTAGTAGGGCGGTCCTTACTAGATGGACCTCAGGGGTATCCCAGTGCTTGGGTTCAAGTGCCCCTTGTTTTCCTTAATAATGGCCCAGAGCACCAGAGCAGCGAGGCTGGCAGCTCGGACAGGCCAGAGAGGAGCCGGGAAGCGCTGCCTTTGAGTGAAAATGTGAGTACCGCACGTTCAGAGGTTTTGAGAGAGACGGGAAGAGAGACAGCATCCACACAACTTTTATCGCAGTAGATTGTTGTGATTGTTCTTATTTTACTACTAGTTATTGTTGTTTGACTCTGGGCCTAATTTATAAATTAAACTCTAGCGAAGGTGTGCATATGTGTGATTTCTGGTACCCAGTGGGGTCCTGGAACACATCCCCCATGAGTAAGGGGGTTTGGGGTGGGCTACTGTAATCTTGGTTGTAACCATTCACACCCGGGGCAGGCATGTGTGCTCAGGTTATGCAAGAATAACTTTAATACACACTTTTCCCTGACCTGGAGCTACCTCAACAACACGTAGAAGTGTCCTTTGTGGAAATGTGACACTCCCCACCCCCTGGACAGGCAATCCCAGAGATTGCTGTGACCACTGACCACGTTCCTCAAGTCTTACAGCGGAGCACCCTCACGTACTTTCAGCAGTGAAACCTGCCCTTTTTTTTTTTTTTCAAATTAGAAATAGAGTCTTGGTCAAATAATTGCTTCAAGTTCCTGTCTTCTCCCCAAATGTGCATACCTTTTTATAAGTTCTTTCTTTCAGCCTTAAGAGTATGATTCCTTGCCTCTCATAGCTAACCCCTTCACCTGTGTCTCTTCTACCTCCTCCGTAGCTTGGCTCCATCCATTTTCCCTAAATTTCTATGCTATCAACAAGTTTTCCTTCTAAACTGACTCTTGGTCTTCAATTTACAAATTGGGTTTAGCCTCTTCTATCTTCAAGGAAAAGGAGAGGCGAGGCCGGGCAGGGTGGGTTCAGCGAGGAAGGGAAAGGAATGGTGCAACCCTACAGCAGCTACCAGTACTTCGGACACGTGTTTTCTTCTCAGCCCCTTTTTTTGTAAGGCCAGTTTCACATCGTTGTTTTCGTGTTCTTACCTCCTGTTTACAATGCGGCTGATTCTGTCCTACAGCTTCATTACTTTTACAAATCTCACCAGTCATTTCCTAGTTGCCAAAATTGAAAAGAAGAAAAAAAAACACATTTTAATCTTTTTCATGTGTTTTCATTGAAGTCCTTGACACTCTTCATTACCCACATCTCTTCCAATAGGTGAAAGAGATTTTCCAGCCTGGAATGGTGTCAAGCAAAGATCGACCTTAAACTTGACCTAAAACATTGCCTTTTTTAGTGAAAAAAAAATTTGAAAGACTTCTGCAGTAATCCCAAGGTTAAATCTCCATTTGCTTTTTTATAGATTTCATTTTTAGTTATACATATCATCATATATAAATATTACCTGTTGCTTGCATGAGCATACAAGTGGTTCTTAACCTTGATTAAACATTGGAATCATCTAGAAGGTAATTCTAATTATTTTAAAAATCCAGATACCCAGGCCATATTCCTAAACAATTATATCAGACTCTCTGGAGATGGAACCTAGGCATCATTATTTTATAAAGCTCCCTACATAATTCCAATGTGAAGCCCAGGTTCCTACCTCCATCAATAGTCCTCAAATTAGGGAATGCACAGGCGTTACCTGGGAAGTTAATTGGAAATGCAAGAGCCCCTCTCCCCTACAACTGAGATTCTAATCCAATAAACTTGTGTGTATAGGAGTTATAAAACTAGGGTCAAAATGAGAATTCTAACTTTCCTATTAGCATGAGTGCATATAGGATGTATTATATTATTTAGTGATCGGTGATATATTGTTTTATAATTGTTCACACTAATTTTTCTTGGGTGTGTTTTGATTCCAAACTAGATCACAGTTCCCATGTACACCGTTTTTGGTTTTTTTTGTTTGTTTGTTTTTTTGTATCTCCTATAAGCATTTGATTATAGCCAAAGAAATGCAATAAATACCTGCTATAAGCTGACTATAGTTAGTCAGGTCTCATTTTTAACATAGTACTGTTCATTTGATTAAAATAATTTGTGTGGCCCTGGCCAGTATGACTCAGTTGTTAGAGCATTGGCCCTGCACCCTAGGTCTCGGGTTTGATTGCTGTTCAAGGGAATATACCTGGGTTTCAGGTTCAATCGATCCCTACCCCCAGATTGGGGTATGGCAGGAAACCAATCGATAAGTCTCTCTCACACTGATGCTTCTCTCTCTCTCTCTCTCTCTCTCTCTCTCTCTCTCTCTATTTCTCTTTCTCTCTCTCTCTCTCTCTCTCTCTCTCTCTCTATCTCTATCTCTATCTCCCCCTCCCTCACTCCCTCCTTCCCTCCCTTCCACTCTCTCTGAAAATCAGTGGTAAAAAATATCCTTGGGTGAGGATTAATAATAAAATAATAATAAAATAAAAAATAAAGTCATTAATTTAAATAATAATAATAATCTGTATGAAAATAGATTTATTTGGTCAAATTTAGTATCCTGTTGAAACTATGTGATGATAGATCTCAAGTTAAATATTCTCTGTCATTTTCATGAAATAGCATCCTAAGAACACTTTCCAATAAATAGATATTTTGTTATTTTTTAAATTATTTTATTGTTTAAAGTATTACATATGTCTCCTTTTCCCCCCCATTGACCTCTGTTTTGTTATTTTTGACTAGAAAATTTGATAGGGAGACAGAAAACTACTAACTTTAAATAGACAAATACAATCCTATATAATAAAAGCCCAGCAACCAAAACGGCGTAATGACCAGAGACCAGAATGACCATGGCCCCTCAACCCGGCCAGCAGCCCCCCCAGCGAGCAGTTAGGGGTGATCAGACAGGCAGGCGAGCAGTTAGGGGTGATCAGGGAGGCAGGCAGAGTGCTTAGGGGTGATCAGGCAGGCAGAGTGCTTAGGGGTGATCAGGCAGGCAGAGGCGGTTAGGGGTGATCAGGCAGGCAGATGTGGTTAGGGGCAATCAGGCAGGCAGAGGCAGTTAGGGGCAATCAGGCAGGCAGGCGAGTGGTTAGGGGTGATCAGGAAGGCAGGCAAGCAATTAGGGGCCAGCCTTCCAGATTGCAAGAGGGATGCCCGACTGCCAGTTTAGGCCTGATCCACTGGGATCCCTGTGGGATTGAACCTAAACCGGCAGTCGGACATCCACCAAGGGGTCCCAAATTTTGAGAGGGTGCAGGCTGGGCTGAGGGATGATCCCCCCACACACACAAATTTTGTGCACTGGGCCTCTAGTAGCTATGATAAAATGTTACCTGTGAATTTTGGAGATATGGTAAAAAAAAAATTATTATTTCTTTGGACTCATTTTCTATAGTGAGTATTGTGGGAAGCCATTATATTTTATCTACCCAGATCTTTTTATTTCTGTATCTTCTCTTAGGAGACTAATAATCAGATGACCCCCTTCTCTCCACTGCATCTGCATCACAGTCACATCTAAATGTTCAGATAAGCCTATTGGACCAGAATCACAGTTGTAGGAAAGAGGGGAACTTGAATTTCCAATTAACTCCCCAGGTAACTTCTGTGCATTCTCTAATTTAAGATCTATTTATTGATCAAAGTAACCCTGCAGCCCTACCAGAGTCTACTCTGACCTCCTCCATATACTGGTTTACTGTGTAATATATTCTTTGAAGAAATGGTTCTATGTCTTTAAGAAATTTTAAAACCACAAATTAGTCCAATGTTTGTATTTCAAAAATCAGCTAAGTCCTCAGAGAAGTGTTTTTTTGCTGCCCACAAACATGAAACCAGAAAATGGAAAAGCCTTCAGAAGCAAAAAAGAAAAGAAAAGAAAATTAATTTACCTAATAGTAATAAGATATGTCCCCTGCCCTCAGAACCTAAAGTGTAACTATGAGACAAGAATATTGGAAATGGAATAAGAAACAAATAGTAAATACAGGTTGTATTGTAGTATGTGCTTTGGGGTGATCAGGAAAGGTTTTATAAAGAAGGCAGAGCTTGTGTTAGGCTCAAATTTGAGTAAGAATTATAAAGAAAGGAAATATGTGGGTGGACAGCCTGTGCCCTTGCATGAAGGAGGAACTTAGCATGGCATATGAGTAGACTAAGGAAGAGACCATACTAAATGAGCCTAGCAGCTCTGGGATGAGGGAAAGGAGAAAAGGAGTGTAGATTGATGGCTTAGGAGCATTGTATGGAGGACCTTTTGAAGAACAATATGGGTAGTTTTCTCCTGACCTATTTCCTAATTTCTTAAACTTCACAATTCTCCTTTCATTCAGAAAATTTTTACTAAAAGACTATCCAATAAACAGGAGCATATGATCAGGTAGAACTCATTGACTTTCCAGAATGGCAAACACAGGGGAAAACACAGATAGGACTGGGAGCAGGCAAGCAGTTCCACCACCACCCACCATTCCAGTGTGATGGGCTGTGATCGAGCTGGAACAGAGATCAGATCCTGAGAAAGACAGAACTGGGCCCGAACAACCACATGGCATTGCAGAACCTTGGCCTCCAGCCCTGTTCTTTCCAGCATGCCTTACATAGGAAGCACCAACCTTTCCCATGAATGATAACGGGGCAGGGGTCCATTTTGTCAGCATTCCACTACCTTGCAACTTAACAGAATTTCTCAAGGCCAACATCATCAGTATCACCGTAGAGTTTATTAGAAATTCTAAACCTCAGACCCCATTCCCGACCTACTAAATCAGTATCTGCATTGGAACAAGATCTCCAAGTTATTTGCATGTGATTAAAGTTTGAGAAGCACTGCCCAGCTGACTTGGCTCCATGGTTGACCATCAACCTATGAACAAGAAGCTCAAGATTGGATTCCCGGTCAGGCATATGCCCAGGTTGTGGGCTCCATCCCCAGTGTGGGGCGTGCAGGAGGTAGCCGATCAATGATTCTATTTCATCATTGATGTTTTTTTCTCTCACTCTCCCTTTCTCTCTGAAATCAATAAATATATATATATATATATATATATATATATATATATATATATATATATATTTGTTTTAAGTTTGAGAAGCACTGCTTTATTAAAATTGATTTCCTTCAGCCGTTGGCTACGACCAGTATCCGGAGAGCTCTTCAAGGGTCATTTCCACTCGGAAGGCCACCCTGTAGGAAATTCGCCTTGGATAACTTATTTCTTACCTCTCAGACACATAACAGATGGAGAGAAGGCATCCCACAATCTCCTGGGGTGTACTTCTCTTCTGAACTCAAGTCACCCTGGAGTAGTTGCTCAGCATTCCTCAAACTAATAGAAAAACAAACAAGTAGATAAAAGGGTTTCATGCTCAGATATGAATGAAAAATGTTTAGTTAAATAAAGCTATATAACTTTATTTACTTCATGAGTTCTCAAAGCTTTCAATATGACAGTAGACATTATAATGTTTCAGTAAAGAATTATGGAAAGTAAATCGCATAGGAAACAGAATTTCACAAATTTATTTGATTATTCATTTTTCTCAAGTCAAGCCTATTCACATCTCAAATTTAAAAAAAAAAATCCCTGTTAAATCCTCAAATACCAATTAGAAGAATGTTAAAGTAGGGCCACGTGTGCACTTGAGAAAAAATTTATGAGTAAAGTAGAACACATAGCATCTCTTGCCAATGATGTGTTTTCTCATCCTGTGATTTCCCTGGACCCAATGAATGTGTTTGCATCTGTCATTCCTATTCTCTTTCGCCACCTTATTTTTTCACACCAGCTCACACCCACATAAAGACCTAGAAATGGCTGAAATGAAAAAACTAACAAGAAAAACTAAATGTCTTTCCTTCCTGAGCAAATTTTAATCATATTTGCTTGTTCCCAAAAGTCATTTGCATATGGGTTTTTTTCTCTCTGTGACCAAACTGGAAACTCTGCTTCTGGATTTCTAACCAGATTGTCAAGCAGTCAGTATATCTCGTGATCACCATGTACTTAACATTTATTAGGTGCTTTGAGAGGGCAAAAGCATAAGAAGACATTATTCCTAAATTGAGTTTCATTGTAACAAGAGCAGAAATTGTACAACGCTCAAGAGAAAGGCATATAATTTAAAGGTTTATTTAAAGGTCAGATTTATTTCTGACCCCAAGAATCTCACAAATTTTTTTAAGAAAATAGACAAAAATGACTAAGAGAATGGGGCCTATGAGGGCAGTGGGAAAGAATTGTTTAATTCTGGGAGAAAAGGAAATAAGAAAGGAGTCATAGAGAGGATGACTAATAAATTGGGCCCTAGAGAATGAGTATGGTATTTCCACATGAAGTCGGAAAAGGGGTGAATTCTGAGCTGAAGAGTAGCATAGATGTCAAGCTAACAGAGACAGAAGCATATCAAGAATGATTTGTTCAACCTTTACAGATGTTAAGAAAATCCAGTTCCATAGTATTAGGTGTGGAATTACGTTGCATTCAGGAGAATGGCGGTGCACGTTTGAAGAAAGGAGAAATGGGTGGAGACTACAGTGATCCTCGGAGCCGAGCCTGTTGTCCTTGTGTGGGACCCCTCAAGGATAAGACAGAACAGAACAGTGTTGGGACAGGGCCCTAAGGGCCAGAAACTGGCCAAGAGCTGCGAAAAAAACCTTGATGGGAGAGGCCAAAGTTTGGGGGAAGCAGCAGGATACCTAGGACCTTACCTAGAAAGGGAGGCATTTAACTGTGTGGACAAGGAGAGGAGTTGGGAGCTACTCACCGCATTTGCACAGTCATAAAAGAATAGCACAAGGAGTGTGGAATCAAAGCAAACAGCAAGAAGTCCTAAAGTACAAATGAAAGTTTGGGTCACATCTGCGTCAGACAAAAGTCAGGGGAATGAATACTTAAAAGTGACAGGTATAGGCTAACACTGGACAAATCTAAGGAAAACCTATGATACTACAAGAAACCTGACAATAGGGCCTCAATGTAAGTAACTGCAGGGAGAATTGAAGGAAATCCTAGAGTGACAGGCAGATGTAGGCAGTTTTTAAAGAGAAGGAAAGAAATATACAGACTCAGGCAATGTTAGTCCAGGAGGCCCTGTAAGATACTAAGTACATAGACACAGATCTCAGAGGAGAAAGGACTGATTCTTAGACCTACCTTGTCCTTGCTAAGAAGTGTCTCCCAGGCCTCCATTGTCCTATATTTTTAAAGAGAAATATACTCTGATTGGTCTCATTTTCTCCTTCAAGCTTTTAAGTTCTATGATCCTCAAAACAAAGATGGCATAGAGTGAGAGAAAAGCAGGCAAAGAGACTGAGATTGAGGTTCATTTGAATATAGACAGTGTGTCAGAAGAATTTTATTTGAGATATAAAAAGAAAGTATTTATTATGATATAGAAGTAAGTATTCAGATAACTAAAAAAGACTGGTATGCAATTACCACTGCGGTTGATGCTAATAAAAAACCTGCACATCTAGATAGCAACGTATAATTGAAAAAAAGCTATTGAGACTCAGAAAATAAGAGAGAAGTAGTTTTGTTGAATGTCTACTGCTTGACAGTTAATGTTAAATGCTTATTTACATAATAGCTATAAATTCTTTATTAAAAATTGACTGTTACTTAACAGTTACTAGGAATGTTAAGCATGGACATTTACTCTATTTGTACATGATCAAATTGGTCTATTCAAAAAAGGGGGAGAAATAGTTTTTAGGGGACTGTAGGATGTTTTTGCTTTATGTACATTCAACTACAGTCAGTTTGACCATGGCAATGTGACATTTTGCTACAAAATGGTACAATAATGATTGTGACCCAATGCTTCAAAAATTTCAGCAAAATGCAAAAGTTTTATTCACCAGGAGGATTCGTCATTCCCCATGCCCCCTTCTGCCCATGCACAACCCCTCTGCCTCCCAGGGTTCCCATTAGATGAGAGCATGATTGAGAGAGTGAATCACTGTCTACTGTACATTAATCTAAAAATGTCAGACTGTTCGTGCTGCTGCTGTCCTTCCCACCGCTGTTTGTTTGTTTCCCGAGTTTTCCTCTTTGGCTGAATGAAAATACTCCATCCTGTGAACTCGGAGAGCAAGATGTGCCATTCTCTTGACCCACCACACGGCTCCGTCAACATTGATTTGAAACAAACCCTCTAGGGCTGTCTGTGTTCCTGGCAGCGTTTCAATACTAACATGTGGTTAATTTTTTAGAGGGTTTTTCTTCCCCTTCCTGTGCTCAAGAGGAGCCGGGGAGTTTGTGGGAAACAGCAGCTTGATTCGCGCATCTGGGGCGCTCGCATGTTTCCCTTGGAGATAATGACCCTTTCTTCCCAAGGCCTGTTCTTCTGCGGCACGTTGTGTTCTAGAAACTCCGAAGGAGGAGCGTGTCCTAAAATCTTAGAGGGCTTTTCAACAATATTCTTAGACATGGGATGTGAGAGAGTTCATGGACTTCTCACAACTCGCTCCCTCACAAAATTTAGCAATGAATGCATATGTATTATATTTATGGCCATTTATACTCAGTATGCATCGGCCATTATGTTAGTAAATGCACAAGTTGCTTGTTATAAATACTTGCGCACAGCAGGTCAGTTCGATCAAGTAGCTAATTTCTGACCAAGAGAACAAAAAATATCTTAAGGCAAATAATAGAGAGCTGACTTATTTAACCATTACTGTTAAGTTTTTCCAGGTAGGACAATAAGTAATTTTATTCTGTTCTAACTTCCATAGTTCATAGAAACTGTCTGATGGAACTATTGCTATTTTCAATAACATAAGGAACTATCACCTTAAAAATCTTACTAATGGAATAAAAACATTTCTTAGGGTCATTTTATTTACTTCCTATTATCTTAGTTATAGTAAAATTTACATTGGGGTTATATTTTGATGAACAAATAACAGAATCTTAAAAATAAGGAAATCATAATTCCTATTTTCCCCTTGGGTGGACTTTCTAAGTCTGTAATGGATCAACACTCTCAATCCACAAGGAGACATTTAGAATAAAACCATCCAGTCCTTCCTTTAACTTCAGTAGAAGAGCATGTCCTTCCAATTATTTTATCAATAATGGTGACAGGTTTACTGAAAGATCCATGCTTTTTCATGTATTTGGCTTTTTGTCATCAGCAAACATCTGTTGTTGAATAAAATTTGAATAGAATTTCATTACATTGAGTAATGACACACACCAAAGCAGAAATTGCATGGAAATACCATTTCTGATTAAATAGTCCCAGAATGCTTCAAGAGTGTCTTGCAACTTGATATGTGTAAAAATATATCATCATGGATGTTTTATATTAGGATTCAACCGTTAGCCACAAAGAACAGTGAGGTAAAATCTTATTGACCTAGCAGAGGACCCTCCTCATCGGCTTCTAGAACATCTCGACTTTTGCAAGTCACTTAAATGACAAATCTAGGTTAACCTTGAGACAGAGGAAATATTGCATCACCAGAGACCCCATACAGAAGTGACCCTGCCCAGGAATAGGGACTGCGAAGAAGACAAAAAGAGTGCACTTTCTTTTTCCACTTTCGATATATTTTGCAAAGACATAATTATTTTCCTTGTAAAAATAGCATAAGATCTGGAAAAGGGGAGTTGGTGGGTGAAGCGAAAAAGTGGAAAGATAACATTCATGGTAAGCTCAGGGGACAAGGCAAACCAATACAGTTCAATTTAATACAACAAATCTTTAGGTGTGTTCAGTGTATATCTTTCATTGTGCTTTGCACAACACTTTAACCAGAGCTAGGCTCACACCACCCCTCAACTCAATCAGAATGCAAACCTATTTTTAACATGCTTTATGTCCTTTTATATCACAGCACACCTTGCACTTTCATGCCTTCCGTCTTCCTAGTCTTACTAACTCAGTTTGTCTTCTCTATGAATCTTACCCCATTTCACCTGAATAGAATCTCTTTTTTCCTTTTTTTTTAAAAAATTGTTGTTCTGTTTAGTTTTGTTTGGGTTTATTTGTTTGCTTTCTTTAATAGAATTTTGTTCTAAAACTAAACACAAACTCATTTTATTTGCTTTTAGCTGTTTGCATGTCAGTCTACTAAATGTTATATAAAATTCTTGAAAGAAGAGAGGATTTGTTTGATCTCTTCTACACAACACAGTGTTATCTATATATAGTTCAATAAATATGGGGGGGGGAGGGGATGTAGTTTATATAGCCTCTTCCCAGAAACCAGGACTAAAGAAAGTTAAATTGGCCAATTTGCTAATGGGCCAAGAGTAACTTAAACATTCAAAAAGAAGAGCCTTACAGTAGCCAAAATACCCATCTGTCAACTAATGTATGCAGCTATCATGTGTAGTTTTCCAGGGTATATTTTAACCTTCTCTCCAGCTACCTTCTCCTTCAGTCAAAATCTAGGATGCCAATTGTTTCTTGATATTACTAATCTTAGACAATTCTGTATTAGGGGAAAAAAAACAACTGCATGATACTTAAAGTCCTTTCCAGCTCCAAGTTACTACTTTTTGGTCTGTTTCATTATTTTACCATGAAAATAGAATTTTATCACTGAGTACTGTTTCATCTACCTTGGGCTTCTGAGAAGAGTGATACTGTATTGTCCTAAACCCCACTTTTTGAAAACACAGAAAGTTATTTTAATTATTGGTTCAACCCTCATTAAATATGTAATACACACACACACACACACACACACACACACACACACACACTGAGTGGCCAGATTATTATGATCTCTGAATGCATAATAATCTGGCCACTCAGTGTATATCCTATATAATAAAAGGCTAATATGCAAATTGTCCCCTTGATCAGGAGTTCTACCAGCAAGCAGGCTGGCTAACCGCCCATGTCCCCTCCCCCTGGCCAGGCTGGCTGGACCCCACCCATGCACGAATTCATGCACCGAGCCTCTAAAATATATATACTGAGTGGCCAGATTATTATATGTTCAGAGATCATAATAATCTGGCCACTCAGTGTATATACACTAGGGGCCCGGTGCATGAAATTCATGCCCAGGGGGTGGGGAGGTTGGGGTCCCTCAGCCCAATCTGCACCCTCTCCAATCTTGGAACCCTCAGGGGATGTCCTACTGATGTCTTAGGCCTGCTCCCCATGGTCTCTGCTCTCTGCGGACTTGCCTGCTCAATGCCACAACAGGCCCTGGTGTCTGCTCTCTGTGGGGGCCTGCTTGCTCATAGCTGCCAGGGCCAGGAGCAAGCAGGGCCCTGCTGTCTGCTCACTCACTGCAGGGGACATTCCCACCCCACCCCCAGCCACTTGTGCATGCACCAGCTGGGAGTGCCTGGGTCCCGGGGATGTTCCCGCCCCACCCCCAGTTGCTCTGCACCTGCACGCATAAGCCCAGAGTGGCCGGGGTCGTTCTGGGGACCCCAGCTGCTCCGGGCCTACACACGGGCCTACAGGCTCAGAGCGTCCTGGGTCACGAGGACACCTGTCCCCGGGATGCAGGCCGCTTGGCGCCGGTGTGTACACAAGCGGCCGCCCCACCCCCAACTGCTCTGTGCCTGTGTATGCAAATTAACCCGCCATATTTGTTGGGTTAGTTTGCATACTCACTCCTGATTGGCTGGTGGGCATCGTGGAGGTATGGTCAATTTGCATATTTCTCTTTTATTAGTGTAGATATATACTTCAAACCATAATATTTTAAGAAAACCTGAATCCCATTTTAAAATGCCATTTAATATTATTCACGTAAGCTCTCTAACTCATAAGCCTTATTGGTCACATTTTTACTTGTACTTATTTGTGTTTATATGATTGATAAGCCAAAGAATTACTACTCATCATAGGAAATCGGGGCAAATCAACTCCACAAGAGACTCACATATTATTGAATTTGACCATTTGAATTAAAAATCATATAAACCTTTGGGTCTCTTTTATGATTACACTAGAGGCCCAGTGCACAAAATTCATGCACAGGGTGGGGAGGATCCCCTCAGCTCAGCCTGCACCCTCTCCAATCGGACATCCCTCTCACAATTCTGGACCACTGGCTCCTGATTGCCCCTAACTGCCCCCCCTGCCAGCCTGATCACCCCTAACCACCTCTGCCTGCTGGCCTGGTCACCCCCAACTGCCCCCCACTGCCGGCCAAGTCTCCCCTAACTGCCCCCCGCTGCCGGCCTGGTCGCCCCTCACTGCCCTCCCTGCCAGCCTGGTCGGCCCTAAATGCCCCCCCCTCACCATCCTGGTTGCCCCACGCAGCCTGCTGTTCAGTCATTAGGTCGTCCCTCACTAACCCCCTGCCAGCCTGGTTGCCCCACACAGCCTGTTTGGTCGTCGGTCCATTTGTTTTGGTCATAACAGCCCCTGGCTTTTTATATATATATGGATAGTTTTTATGGAGAGCAAGCAAGGCCTATAGATAAGGAAAATGCTTTTTTCAGTGTGCTAGATTCCCTAGGCAGAAATTTGGGTTGAGTTATTACCATATTGGGAAAGAAGAAGGCATTGTTTGGTTTCCTTATGCACAAGAGAAAGGCAAACAAACAGGTCTTAATGATCTCAGGGAATTAGAGGATGAGTAACCTCAAGATTTTGGAAGCAAAAGGCTATTTTTCAAATATCCCTTTCCCTAGAAATGTTATACCACAAAGATGTTTTAGAGTTGTAAGTCTCATAAGGACACAAACAATGAATCACTCTCCTGCCAACACATTTTCTAATCAGCGATTCTGAAAATTCTCTACAATTAAAGAGTTAAAGTTCCCATTATAGCTATTCCTGCTTTTTTTCTCTAGAAACGTTGACTTTTAGAGATTGGCAGTATTATCTTAATGATCATTAAAAATTGGGTCTTAGCAGGTAACTAATTGTGACGTAATCAAAAAATACTGTTGAGTCCTACTATGTGCATTCCTATGCTAGGTACTTCAGTGGTTATAGAGAAGCATGGGGCCCCGTCTGTTCTGTGAACTTTAAAAATTGATTAAGGAGACGATATGTGCATGAAATGCTTAATAATATAAGAGAGCTACTACGTACTAGTTATTCTTTTTTAAATTAGTAATCATTGAAAAAATATCAATAAAAGAAATATTTATGTTAAAAGTAAATTATATAATCCTGGAATTTAATAGTCATTTATTTTTATTCATATTTTAAAAAAACAACCAAGGATGGGTATCCTTCCAGATCTTTCTTTTGTGCTTCTGTATATGTGCATATAAATATACACTGAGTGGCCAGATAATTATGATCTCTGAATCATAATAATCTGGCCACTCAGTGTATATTCCTATATAATAAAAGGCTAATATGCAAATTGTCCCCTCGACCAAGAGTTCGACCGGCAGGCAGGCCATCCAACTGCCCATGTCCTCTCCCCCTGGCCAGGCTGGCCAGACCCCACCCATGCACGAATTCATGCACCGGGCCTCTAATATATATTGAGTGGCCAGATTATTATGCGTTCAGAGATGATAATAATCTGGCCACTCAGTGTAGATATACAGAAGTTTGCTATGTGTGCATGTATAGTGCTTATTTGGTACCTAAAGAGTTTCATGCTATATGCCCTAGCCCATGGCTCAGCTGTTGAGCATCATCCAGTGCACTGAAAGGTCTCCAGTTCAACTCACAGTCAGCACAAAGTCCAGGATTGGGGCTGAATCTCCAGTAGGGGGAGGCAGCCAATTGATGTTTCTCTTTCATCTCTCTCTCTCTCTCTCTCTCTCTCTCTCTCTCTCCCTCCCTCTCTCCCTCTCTCTCCCTCCTTCTCTCCGTCCCTCCCTCCCTCACTTCCACTCTCTCTGAAAAGCAATGGGAAAAAAATGTCCTCATGTGAGGATAACAACAAACAAAACAAAGCAAAAAAAGCCACAGACTTACCTCATGTAATAGTAGTGAACAAATATATAAAAATTGACTATAAACTTCTTCATCCACAGAAGATTTAATACAAAACATTAACAACTTAAATAAATCTGCAATTCTAAAATGATCACAAAAGCAGCCTCATGCATTTTTCACCATTTATTTTGTTACTAAAAAACAAAGCAAAATGACAAGTCTTAGATTTGCCTAGGATTACAACACTGAGTAAGATACTGAGAAAAGAACATTTCCATTCATTGAAGTTGTGTAACTAAACTTAAGCGGCAATTACTGTTTATTCATTCAGGGAAACAACCTTGTCAAAGACCTCTCTATTGGAGCGACATTGTACTTAAAACTAAGGGTTTTCTCTGACAGCCTGAGGCAGGGAAGTGTGTTGAGCCAAAGGAGTATTATTACCTGGGTCAAAAATAGAGTTTTCCGAAAAAAGCACAGAATTCCCAGTTACATTTGAATTTCAGATAAACAACAACAACAACAAATGGTTTTGTATAAATATGTCCCAGGCAATATGGCCCCATACAATATTTGTACCTATGCCAAAATTAAATATTTTTGTTTTTCTAAAATTTTAATTTAATTGGCCATGCTATACTTTTATTGGCAATCCTAAATGCAAATGAGAGCGAACATGGAATATTTGAGAAGCCAAAGGAAGTTCAGTTCTTTAGCAGACCATTTTCCAAAACATAGTATGGTCTATGGGAGAATACATCACGTAGTAGAAGGATTTGTTATTTTGATAATTTTGTAATTTGGTATGCATCAGAAAGATATAAGATGATCTATACAGCATTTATATATTAAAAGTGCATCCTTAACTGTAAAAAGGTGAGTCTAATTAAAGACAAATATTAAGAGATATAGAGTGGTGGTCCACAGGATAGCTGACACTTGAGGAACATGGGGCAAAATCAGGGAGAGTGATGAGAGGTAAAACTAGA
This sequence comes from Cnephaeus nilssonii, assembly GCF_951640355.1. Taxonomy (NCBI): domain Eukaryota; kingdom Metazoa; phylum Chordata; class Mammalia; order Chiroptera; family Vespertilionidae; genus Cnephaeus; species Cnephaeus nilssonii. The sequence goes on from NC_137079.1 coordinate 15,163,375, forward strand.
TAAGTTGACCAAAGTCAAGTCAATATGAGACAGTTTTTCTAAATTAAGTCATTTTTATCAAAAAAAAAAAATAATAATAAATTTTACTTATGTCTTTGTTGCAAAGAAAAGACCTCATTATATTCCTGAAAACATTTTATGGAATTTTAATGTTAAATAGATATTTTTCTTATGTTTTCAAACCAGGGAAAAGTCCTGTCTCCTTTAATACCTGAACCCAAGCAAAGAACTATTGAGAGCGGGAATGGGTTATAAGAAGTCAATGGAGGGAAACGGAGACATATGTAATACTTTCAACAATAAAGTCTTTTTAAAAAGAACTACTGAGAATTGCAAACAAACAAACAAACATTTTAAAAACCACTGCAGGGATTTTCAGATATTGCTTTGTGTCTCTCAATGTATTAAGTAACCCTGAATGTCAATCTCCACCTTTAGCACTTAAAGGGAAAACTGGTTTCAGAATGCATAGCAAATTATTTAGGTACAGATTATATCCCAGTCCCAAAAATGGGCCTTTGAAGCCAGTGGAGGGAGATTTCCCTGGACAGAGGAATCGCCGCCCACACAATTCTCTGCCTGGGTCACACCTGCCTCTTCTGAGCACTCTTCAGGACCAGCTGCAAAAACGTCCTTTGAAACTATTCGGGAGACTCTGTGTGCAATTTACAAAAGCCCCAGCTCAGAAATGCTCCACCTGAAGTCTAGTTGGAGTTTAAAAATCAAGCAAAGGAGAGACCTATTTTCTTCCCAGGCCTTATAAATAGGAGATAAGTAGGGGGTGAACATAAACATTCAATATAAGGCCACCATTTACATTTCAGTTAAAAATTCCTTGCAGCAACTTCAAATGAGGATATTACTTGTCACTCTTCACCACCTAATATTAAAATGATAGTGGCACGTGTTATTAATTAAAGATAATATACAAAGGTTTTGTGGTTGAACAGACTATATCTGACAAATAGGAAGTAGTTGCTGGTTTGTTTTCTTACCTCCCATTCTACATAAGTTGCAGCTTGAAATGCGCCAGAATAAAAAGTAAGGCTGACTTTGTTTAGCTTGCCTAGAAATTCTGACATAGGATAATTACATTAACTCTAGCTTACTGTCGATTCAAATGAAAAATCTTTACTTCTTGTGAAAAAAAAAAGGAGTAAATAAACTTAGGGTTCTTTAGGCAGGATATTATTTCAAGAAAGGAAAGTCTAGAATGAGGAATTTATTGTCAAATAAAATGTATAACACTAATATGAGATTTCATACTAGTCCAGCTGGCTACAGATCAAATAATTCAGAAGGAAGTTGAGCCAAGTCTTTTGCTAAAAGGTCCCTTTCTTTTACGGGGGGGAGCAGGGAGCATTACCAGCCCAGAATAGCCAGTAAGATGCCTATGGAATCAAAGACAGTGTAGGAGCCAGAACCTTGGATTATGAGTCAGGAAGTCTTAGTTCTATTCCTAGCCCAGCCTGTAATTTATTACGGCTGTCTCTGATGCCACCACTCATTGACAAGCAGAACATTCAGGCGATGCTGTATTTGCTCAGCCAAATGTCCACTCTTCGGAAGCATCTGGGTATTTTACTGGATTTTTTTGCTTTTCTTCCAAATGCTTAGATTGGGAAAACAGAGCCTGTGCGTCTCTGGGGGAGGCACTCCCCTTCACTGGTCTTCATATCTGCCCAGTCTGTAAAAGACCTGGTCATTTGTATCCCCTCACCACCCCCCAATTGTGCTGTGTTCTGTATTGTTCAATGAAGAGCATCTGAAGAAAGAGGAGGGTTGGAATTCTCTTCCCCAGGTGCAAGGAAAGAAGGGTAGTCTAGGCCCCTGTTTAGAGGCTTCCCGGAGAGAACGACCCCTTAAAAGCCCTGTATATCTCTCCCCCAGATACCAGGTGATCCAAGTGGCTTCACTGCCCATGGACTCTCCATGAGCACCATGTGGCTTGGCCATATTAGGTTTTGATAACAAATCAACTTGAACAGAAGTCTCTCTCCTAATTTGACTAAGTAGCCACTGACTTGTGTCTGAAAGAGATTTTTTTCCCACAGTAGCTTCATGTATTATCTGTACCTTGAAAACAGCTGGTTACATTCTCGAGACAACAGAATGTTTCTGTTCTTAACAGGACGCAGGCACATATTGGGAAAAGGAGGCATAGGTCATACCGTTGGCTCAAGGTCAGTTCACAGTCCACTAAATACTGTTTCTTCACTCAAAAAGCAGATTGTGGCTATCCCAGTAAGAATACCCTGCCCGTGTTCTAAACAGGCCCTTAATCTTAGGCTGCATTAAAAAGGGTATAGAACATGGTGGGAGGTACTTGCCTCCTCTGCCTTGGTCAGAGAACACATACAGTAATATGTTAACTCTGGGCACCAAACATTACTTGGGTCATTGACAAAATTTTATCATATCCAGAGAACAGTTGACAAAACTAGTGAACATTTGGAAGCATATTATATGTGAAATAATGAAAAGAACTGAAGATGATCCACCTAGAAAAGGTAAAGGTGGGCATAACATAGTTCTTCAAATAGTTGAAAGGCTATTTCAGGGAACAGATACTGCTTATGCTATCTAGTTCTGCAGGAAGGACCTGGGAAGTTAGGGGAAGGCAGAATTTGACTTTGTAACACTCCTAAAGATTATAACTGTACAAATATGAAATAGGTTCTCCCTAGAGAATGATATATAGCACATAGTAGATGGCCAATAAACATGTCTTGGATAATTGTTAAGTAAAGATGTAAAGACCTGGACTAGATGTTTTAAAGGTTTTTTTGCAATTGATTTGTAGTCATTGGTGTTTTTCTGAAATGTAGTTTTTGGAAGGAATGGGAACCTGGTTGCAGAAGTTGAAGAAAACATACATGATGCCTAAATGTCTCTCTCTCTCTCTCTCTCTTCATTTCCATCTCCATCTCCATCTCTGTCTCTTCTCTACATCCTCAGAAAGCTCTTTTGGACCACCCTATACAAAGTGAAACACTACCCCCCAAGTTACTGTGTATCTCGTTACCCTTTTTATTTTCTTCATATATTTGTCTTGTTTGCGAACATGTTAATTTTCATTGTCATCTTCTCATGGTTGACTATAATATTCAGGAAAGCAGTGATTTTATACTTGTTATTCACTGATGAATATTGTATCTCTTTAATAGTGGTTGGCCCAGAACAGCTATGACTGCAGGAGAGAAGGAAAGAAAGATAGGAGAGAAGAGAATCTGGCATTTTGGCCTTTATTTAAGGGCGGTTAAGTTACTGAGATACTGAGAAGTTTGTTAATAGGCAGCTTCACTTCTTAAGAAGTTAGTTTCTCTTCATGGACGAGAATGACAGCATGCAATGAAAGCTCCACTGTAGAAGTTAATGTAGTAGCCAAAATCTGCAAGGACACATCTCTGTTTTCAGGCATAAGCTATTTACTGGAGTTCAGCCATGGACGTATGAAAGGTTAGAAACTTGAAAACTATTAATACTTGGGCTTTAAAAACAAGAACAATAATATTTATCCAAAGCATCTGATTTGTAGTCAACTCTATTTTGTGAAGTTTTATGGCTGTGTATGTAACATGTGATACTGGCCTGTGTACCTGACACTTCAGGATGAATGTAATGACTGGTGATTAAGGAGAAGCATCATGAAAGAAAGGAAAAAACAATGGGCTATTTCTCTAAAGAAATACTGTAGACCAGAGCTGTTTGGTTTTATTTCTTTTGGCAAATCATTACAAATAATTTGATGTTCAGCCCATGGATGTGAAAGTGTTTTTAAGGCACAATCTCAACATCCAGTTAATTAAAAAACAAATTGTTTCTGAGACTACCGCTACAGGATATACTGCTTTATCCAACATTAATTTGGTAGCCGGAAAAACATCAAAATATATTCTCTAAGGCTTTGGGAGGTGTTATTTCACCGACTCCTATTGACTTCATTATTCTTATCCCTGAAAACATCTTGCATGGGCAGTGTATAATTGGACTCTATGTCTGCCAGGTAGAAAAATGTAACTTTTGTGCTTGAAGATGTTACAACTGGGAAGCAAAAGACAATCACACAAAAACTGTGACTATAGAGATGCAAAGAACAATATCTTGTCAAACAACTTTGGTTTAAAAAGAAAGGAATTATACAAGCAAACACATCAGAGGAATAATTAAGGGGACTTTGAGTCTTCTATTCAGTCAGAGTTTTCCATTTTCTGGATTATCAAAAAGAAAATTAAGCTGAATATTCTTAATTTATTCTCAAAATTAATGTCTTTGGGGAAAGAGTACTAGCTCTTTCACTTTGACATTAATCTGTTAATGAAGCACAAGTTTAGCTTGCCAAAATAACTTATCTATATATTAACTTAATTAATGATTCTTTAACCAACTTAATCTAGGAAATCAATTCTTTGACATCTTAAAGATAATTCTTTATAACATTAACAATCTGCTCTAGTTGTTCAAGGTACAGAGACCCCTATAGAATTAGATTAATCCATGAAATTTCCCTAGTCCTTATTCTTTGGTGGTTCTTCCTAATGGTGGCTTGGGAATGTAGGAAGATTAAAAGAAAAATGTCAAAAACGAACTAAAAGATCTGATTCAGATAGTCAACTCAGCCATCCCACTAGTAATGCCATCACCTAAGCAAAGGCTCCAACCTGTTCCCTTATACCCACACCCTTTAGGCTTCTGTTGTGATATATTTCCCTTTGAGGTTGCCACTGGTGGTCCTTTCAAAGCTGATTTCACCTAGGCAAATATCTCAGACAGATGAGAAGATGGCAACATGAGTCACAAATGATAATTTCCCTCAAAAGCGTTCTCTCTTAGTCCATTGCATCCCTCAATAGAATCTTACTATGCTTTTCCTGATCTTTTTTTCCCCCCAATACTCTGCCCAACCCTGATACCTTACACAACACACAAGGAATTTGGAAGATTTCTAATATTAATTGACTTGATTTGAACATCCAAGAATAGTAAACAGTCATGCCCAAATAACTCTATATAGTAAATAAGACGCTTTGGCTATTTCTATAAGCAACAGTATTTTCATTAATATATGTCTATATTATAGAGAATGTAGAATGAGTAACCAACATAATTTACAAAAATATATACGATTGTGTGGGCTTTTTTCAAAAGTTTGTGAGCAGGAAAGAAGATTGCTAAGAAATATTGACAATAAAAGCTTGAAGCAATACTAGGAAAATGGCTCCATGCAACAAAAAAAACCAACAAAACAAAACAAAAACTTGTTCTATGCACAAACTGAAAACCTGCCTCATTTGATTTGGTTCCAGAAATATTCTCTTATGTGTCTCCTTAAATGTCTAACCACAAATAATTTATTAGTATGTTACAGTTGATTTGTCCTGGACAAGAGTAGTATAACTTTTCTTAAGAATAATTAATTGGAAAGTGGTACATATGTATCAGTGCTCATTGATGTTGTACTTCCTTTTCATTGTGCCTTGATCCAAAGGGTATGTATTTAATATTCATGTCAAATGCTTTCTTGGCAGTTGGTTAGTATCTTCCCAATGAAGAGCCTATTGATGGTACAGAACAGAACTTCTCTTTCCCCTTAAGTAGAAGACTGCCTATTATTCAGTGTCCTTTTTGTCACATTGAAGAACAGGGCACTTCTTATTCTTTCCAAGAAATGGCCTTTTAGATTCATAACAACATGTTCTGTTCCTCAGGAAATAAAAGAAGATCGAGATAGGGCGCGGCTTGACTCCATGGTGCTGCTAATTATGAAACTGGACCAACTTGACCAGGACATTGAGAACGCTCTCAGCACCAGCTCCTCTACATCCAGCACACCAACCAACCTGCGGCGGCACGTTCCTGTGAGCCTTCCACTTTCCACTTCTGTTCCATGAGCATGTTATCACTTTACCTAATGCAGTCCCTCTTACAAATGAAACATCTTTGATGGCAGCATCTACCCACGTGCGACCCTAAACATGTTCCATAAAACTCACTCAAATACTTCTGTTTCATGCAGAGTCATAAGAGAAGTGTGTGAGTCAAAAGAAAATGGTTATTATTAGTTAGACAGAAAGAGGTTCATTCTGGGAAATTATGCTTCCTAAGTGATTAAATCCTCTTCAGATGGTTGTTTCCCTAATTATCAGTGTTCAACAATATGCTATAAGCACAATTAGCAATGCTATGTCTATCTTATTTAGTATTTTATTTCCAGTGCCTACAAATTTACATTGCATGTAGAAGATGAATAAATATTTGCTGCATGGATGAATGGGTGGATGGATGGATGGGTGAATGGGTGGAGAGACCCATCCAGAATACTACAAGAAAGAATTTAGATCAATTTGAAAGTACTCTAAAACTAACTCATTGAAATACAATAAGTAGGACAGAGGTGATAATTTTGTTCTACTGTGTATTAATTTTATATAAGATGTACACTCCTCAGAGATTCTGACACTCAAAATTTGAAAGACACAGATTCTAGACTGACTATATACTTTGCATATTTAATATTAGTTCCATATTAAATGGCTTATATCTTGGAAATCAGCAAATGTGATGGTAGATGTATTTATAATTAAGCCATGCATTCCTTTTCCATTAATCTGTTATTTTCATTATGCAATAATGAACATATTAAGTGAAGAAATTATGCATTTACCTAAGAGCAAAGGGACATACAATCCTATACATAAGTTTCAGCACCTTTCAAAATAGGACTGTTCTATATCAAATCTTTTAATTAGTATACAGTAGTTCTACAGTTGATTCTGTAGTTACTTAAGGTTCATTCTGACTGTGGGACAGAATATTTCAAAGTCAATAAACAAATTAAAATAATAACTTTAGTATTATTTTAGTATATAATAGATATTATTATAAGTTTTTGACATATCCTATATAATAATGGTGTAATATGCAAATTGACCATCACTCCAACACACAAGATGGCCACCCCCATGTGGACACAAGATGGTCGCCACAAGATGGCCAGCAGGGGAGGGCAGTTGGGAGGGGCCAGGCCTGCAAGGAAGGACAGTTGGGGGTGATCAGGCCTGCAGGGGAGGGCAGTTGAGGGGGACCAGGCCTGCAGGGGAGGGCAGTTGGGGGGGCCAGGCCTGCAAGGAAGGACAGTTGGGGGTGATCAGGCCTGCAGGGGAGGGCAGTTGAGGGGGACCAGGCCTGCAGGGGAGGGCAGTTGGGGGGGGCCAGGCCTGCAAGGAAGGACAGTTGGGGGTGATCAGGCCTGCAGGGGAGGGCAGTTGAGGGGGACCAGGCCTGCAGGGGAGGGCAGTTAGGGGGGGACCAGGCCTACAGGGGTGGGCAGTTGGGGGCGACAAGGCTGGCAGGGGGTGGCAGTTAGGGGTGATCAGGCTGGCACGCAGAGGCAGTGAGGGGCGATCAAGCTGTCAGGGGGGCCCTAGTTAGGGGTGACCAGGCAGGCAGGCAGGTGAGCGATTAGGAGCCAATGGTCCAGGATTGTGAGAGGGATGTCCAACTGCCGGTCTATACCAGCAGTTGGACATCACCCAAAGGGTCCTGGATTGGAGAGGGTGCAGGCTGGCCTGAGGGGACCCGCCCATGCACAAATTTTGTGCACTGGGCCTTTAGTATTAACATATTATTCCTCACAACATTTTTCAAGTGAGTAAAAAGCATGGAGAAGTTGCTAATTATATGTATCAGAGATGGGATACAAACCCAGCCAGTCTCAATCCAGAGCCATGTCATGTGACCACTACACCATACTGTGCTCTAGCTGACTATAATGGAAATCTAATAGCTTGAACAAAAAAAAAATTAAAAGTGAATATGAAATTAAATACTTCAACCAGAAAGCTAGCAGAAATGGCATTTTTATTTTTGCCTATAACCTTTTGGATAATTTTTTCGTATCCTTCAGGATTCATCTCAAATATTTTCTTTACAGTGAAGTCTTCCCTAAATCTCCTCTGTCTTCCCACACATCAATTATTCCATCCCTGGTAGAAATACAATGAAAGTAATCTGAAGACCAATAAGAAGGGATCTTTAAACTTGTTTACATATGAAGGGTATATAGAAGTATCATACTCATTTTCGTCAGCATTTTTAAAGCCAGACATAACCATATTTTTCAATAGGAGGTCCTTAGTACTTCTTTGCTATTAATGTAGGAATAGAACACATTTTCTCTTTTAAAATTGTCTGGTGTGAATTGTTCATCTCTCTCACTATCTCTTTAATCTCTCCACTTTTCCCTCTACATTAAACTTTCCTCAGTCCCCAAGTATGTAGGAGAAAACCCACAGCCCATATTTCTGCTAAATGCAACTCCATATTGTTGTCTTCATGTCAGAGAATAACATAGACCTTACCTGTTAGAGATGCTCCTTTGTTGAAAAGTAAAGATAAAGAAAAACAGGAGCAAATGTGGGTGCTGATTTTGGAATTTGCCTATCTCTACATCTTCTACCACTTTTTAAAATATAAATTGGATTTTGTATTATATGCACTATGTCAGTGGTCGGCAAACTCATTAGTCAACAGAGCCAAATATCAACAGTACAACGATTGAAATTTCTTTTGAGAGCCAAATTTTTTAAACTTAAACTTCTTCTAATGCCACTTCTTCAAAATAGACTCGCCCAGGCCGTGGTATTTTGTGGAAGAGCCACACTCAAGGGGCCAAAGAGCCGCATGTGGCTCGCGAGCCGCGGTTTGCCGACCACTGCACTATGTCATAGAATATCACTACCATTACCTAATAAGGGCTCATTCTGTAAATCAAGATCTACTTCCAAGTGTTCAGCTCAACAGATACATTGAAAAGGAAAAATAATATAGTAGAAACATTATGAACATTGGGATCTGCAGGCCTGGGTCCAAAGGCCAGCTCTACAGCTAAATATCTGAGAACACAAGAAAATTATTTAATTTTTTACCTTCACGTTTACGTGAAAAAGGAGATATTGTTTCCTACCTAATGGCTTGTTGGGAGGAGCCAATGAAAGGACGTATGTAAGATGTATTGCACAGGTCTGGCAGAGAGTACAACTGGGTGTTTGTTAATTCCCTTTCCTTCTCCCATGTACTCACTCATACCAGATGCTGGCTAAAAATGAATAAAATCTATCCTGTAGCCCTCAAAACTTCTTTTTGGTCTAATATGGGTTTTTTTAGGACATCCCTTGTTTTTTATTTCTGTTCCTTGGTATTTAAAGCTAATTTTAAAATTCTCTCATCGCCAAAATATTTTCCACAGGCGCTTTCCATTACTTTTGATAATTGTGCCATGGAATAAAGGGATTATAACAGAATGATTATGACCTTGATTGTCCAGCAAGAAGCACTGTCCCAGATTCAGAGAAACTCCCTCTGCCGCACCCTTGTACTGCACTGTGAACTTACAGTTTAGCAGGGAGGATAAGACTTGCAATGAAACAGTGAGCTCAGACTGAGATTCCTTATGAGAAAATGCTGGAACGAGTTCTACTTATAATAAAATATGTAAAGAATAATATAGGCTGGAATCTTTAAGAAAGTCTTCAAGGAGAAAAATATATATTAAAATAAGGGTAGAGGTAAAGACCTAAAGGAGCTCTTTTGATAGAGCCTAACGAGTTGGGGTCAAACAGATCTGAGTTTTAATGCCAGCGCTGACACAGAATGTGAATTTGGTCAAGTTACTTGTCTTAAGCCTTGGCTTCATCATCTATCAAGTAATAATGATAGCTTAGCTTCTACATAGAGTTGGTGAAATTGAAGCAGAAAGTAGCTGTAAAGTATTGTCTTTAAAAGGTCAAACACATAAATGGTAGATTTTTAAAGAATTATTAAACTTCAGAATTATTGTATTGTTAGAAAGATATAAAGTTACCCTGTTATTTATCTAATCAATTCATAAACAAGAAGGTAAAATTAATGCAAAAGATTTCTGATGTACATGAAGGTCGAATGTAAATGGCTTATAAATAACCAGCTACTTATAACTATGCATTTGAAGTTTATAAATTACCTACTGTTTGTGACTACTCATTTAATGTTGACTCAATTTTAAATTTTAATTAATCATATTTCTCTTATGGTAAACTGTTGTCTTTTCCATGCAAAAAAAAATCCCACAAAAATAGATTATCACTGATCTAAAATTACTCATGGCATAAGAAATTTGGTTAGGGTTATGTGTTTTACGCACACACTTAAAGAATGTAGATCCTTTGTGTATTCATTATTGCTGTATATGTCTTTTTTACTTCTTGCATCCCACTTTTTTTCTTTTCTTTTTTGCAGCTTTATTGAGATATAACTGGCATATAATATTGTGTACACTTAGGGTGAACAACATGATAAATTGATACACATATATTACAAAATTATTACCACAATAAGGTTAGTTAACATAGCCATCATCTCATATAATTATAACTCTGTGTGTGTGTGTGTGTGTGTGTGTTGAGAACATTTAAAATCTACACTCTTAGCAACTTTCAAGTATATAATACAGATTATTAACTATAGTCACCATTCTGAATATTAGATCCCTAGAATTTATACATCTTACAACTGGAAATATGTACCCACTGACCAACATCTCCCTATCCTTCCCCCTTCCCCAATCACCATTCTACTCTGTCCTATGAGTTTGGCTTTTTTTTAGATTCCACATTTAAGTGATACCATACAGTATTTGTGCTTCTGTCTGACTTATTTCATGGCCTAAAGCTTTCAAGTTCCATCATGTTCTCAGAAGAGGCAGGATTTTCTTTTCTATGGCTAAGTAATATTTTATTGTACATACTTGTATATATGTAATATTCCATTATATTCATGTGTGCATATATCCTATATAATAAAAGCCTAATATGCAAATTGACCCAACGGCAGAACGACCAGCCGCTATGATGCAAACTGACCACCAGGGGGCAGATGCTCAATGAAGGAGCTGCCCCCAGCCCCCAGGCCAGCCAAGGCAGGTGCCAGCATCCCCCACCCCAACCCCGATTGCCCCACAGATTGGCCCCGATTGCCAGCCAGGCCTAGGGACCCTACCCATGCACGAATTTTGTGCATCAGGTCTCTAGTATACATATATGTGCATATATCGTATCTTCTTTGTCCATTCATCTATCATTGGACACTTAGGTGTCCATTTCTTAGCTATTGTGAATAAGGCTGCAATGAACATAGGGAAGTAAATATCTATTTAAACAGTGAATTTGTTTTCTTTGGAAGTAGAATTGCTGAATCATATTAAAGTTCTAGTTTTAATTGTTTTAGAAACCTCCATACTGTTTTCCATAGTGGCTATACCAGTTGACATTCCCACCCGCAGTACACAAGGTTCCCTTTTCTCCAAGACCCATCAACACTTATCATTTGCCTTTTTGGTAATAGCCACTTTAACATGTGTGAGGTGATAGCTCATTGTGGTTTTGATTTTGCATTTCCTTGATAATTAATGATGTTGAGCATCTGTTTATGTACCTGCTAGCCATTTGTATGCCCCCTTCACAATCAGCTGTTAAATTACCAAAGTTGTTTATTACCTCTCTCTCCAATATTTGTTGTGTTTTTTTTAAATCAGGCCCTTGAAAGAGTATAATTATTGTTACAAAACAATGCAGGATTATAAAAAATAATAATAATGCATGATTATGGGTGACACTCAGTGTCAGTTGTCAGCAACCCTTTTGTGTGTCAGTGTGTGTTAGAAGGAAGAGGTGGGAAGGTGCTGGTAGCAGGGAGAAAGGCATGAAGAGAACATGTGCATGTCCTTCATATGAATGCATTTTCTTAATAGGACCTGGAGTCAGGATCTGAGAGTGGAGCAGATACCATTTCAGTAAATCAGACACCAACACATTTGTCTTCTAACACCGAGTCCACTGACCTACCATCTGCCACCCCAGTGACCAATTCTGGAACCAAACCCAAGTCTACCACGGTGAGTTATAAATGATAGCAGTCACTTTCAACATGAAGTGTTGATGATCACCAGGTAAGAGTTCATATTCCATCCGTTCAGTGTAGAAGAAATACCCTTGGAGTCTTAGTTGCAGTGACTTGAGAGCACAACCCAGCATATGCTGTTTGTTTTATCAATGATAACAAACAGTGCTTCCTGGTTCCAGATTATGCAAACTATGGTATTAAGTTTTGTTGCTGGATACTCAGAACTTTAAAGAACCAAGAATGCAAAATCTGAAGGTGGCTATCTTTGCATTATTTTCTTGACCATACTGCTTATCATTTGAAAATTGCCTTTTTAAGCTTAGATAGATAGATGTAAAATCACACACATCATAAATTGTATGTGGTTATTAAATGACGTAATTCATGTAACATGCTTAGTGAAGTGCTTGGCACAGAATAAACACTAAAAGTGTAAGCTGCTGTCGTTATTATTATGATGCTTCATTGACTTTACAGTGTTACCAAAACAAATGAAAAGGAGAATGACCACGTGTAATATTATAGCACCGTGAATTGTGAATAAAAGACATTTTCCTTTAAGTAAAAAGTTAAACTGCAACAGGAAAGCAATATTTGACTCTGAAAGGTAACATTTAAGGAGGAAGTAATTACTACTTCAAATATCTAACGTCCCAGCAGCTCCAAAATAACCTTTCCTAGTTTAGTGAAAATCATAGTGTTGTATTATTTTTTTTAAATGCCCATGTTAGCTTAACACAGAGAAATAAGTTTGCGTTCCTTGTTTGACTGTCTTTAAAATAAAAGACAAGTCTGAAATAAGACTCAAAAGAGAATACTGTACTCTGAATTTAAAACATAGTGGATATGTTCATTTGCAAGCATATCTAGAGTATTTTTAATGGAATAAATATTTATTGAATGCCTACTACGTGCCATACATTATGATAAAGAGTGGGAATAAAACATATTCTCTGTCTTTAAACAGCTATCAGTCTAGCAAAGGGAGGTAGGCATGTAAACAGTGAACTGCAATGACTGCATATCTATATATATAAATGACTAATATGCTAAGTATCCCTCCTACCGTCTAACCAGTCGCTATGATGCACACTGACCACCAGGGGGCAGATGCTTAATGCAGGAGCTGCTGAGCTGCAGTGACTTGGCAGCGGCAGTTCGCCGGTGACGCACCCCAAAACCAGAGAGAAGGGAGCCCAATTTCTCTCGGGTCCACGCAATTCCACCTTCAGCTGTGGGTTATGTTGTTGCTGGGGCACTGTCGGCCCCGAATCTGGTTTTCTGCACACTTGCATTTGCGTTCCACACCCTGTAAGACAGCAACTGTGCAGAGTGCCCTCTCGCACTTTGGGACCCCTCGGGGGATGTTGGAGAGCCAGTTTCGGCCCCATCTCCGCAGGCTAGGCCAAGGGACCCCACCTGCTGGAGGGACCCGGCTCACTCCACAGACCCTGGGGAGGGACTGCGGGAGGTTGGCTCCAGGGTGTGTCCAGCCCATCTTGCCCAGTCCCACCCCACCAGCCACCCTCTAATTAATTTCCTTTCAATGTGCAGGAATCCACTAGTGACCACCGGGTCACTAGTACTGAAAATAAAAGAAACCAATGACATACCACACAATGCTATTTTGGGGTACACTGAAAAAATAGGGTTAAAAGTGATGTGTACCAACAGGCTGACTTCAATGAAATGGTGCACTTCTTTTTTCTAGAGTAAAGAAGGTTAAAATGCAAAATTATAATATGAAACTCGGTAATCTCATTTTAGCACTTGCTTATTAAGGCAAAAGATGAAAAGCCGCTCAATGGTTTTAACATGAAGGTTTGAGAAACATTGGAGCATTGTCTCTTTTAAGCTTGGGAGGAAATGTGGACATATAAGAAGAAAATCTGAAGGAAGGTGAATTACCTTTTTAAAGGTATATGCGAAGAGCAGTCTCTTCACGCTGATATTTATTGCATGTTCCTCTTTACTTTAGAACTAGAGGCCCGATGCACAAAATTAGTGCAAGAGTAGGCCTTCCTTCCCCCAGCTGCCAGCACTAGCTTCCCTCTGGCACCAGGAACCCGGGCTTCCCTCCAGCTGCCAGCAGGCACCCGGGATCCGGGCTTCGGTCGCAGCCCCGGCTTCATCCGGAAGATCGTCCAGAAGGACGTCCGGTCTAATTAGCATATTATGCTTTTATTGTTATAGATAATTATCATTGGTACCCACTATTTCTCCCTTGAAACATACATACAGCGTGTCCCAAAAACGTCGACACACTTTAACGGCCGAGAGCTATACATTCTATTACATTTTGAAAATAAAATGTATGCTGCCTTTATAATTATGCAAAGTGTGTCAACATTTTTTTGAGACATGCTGTATTTTAGTATGTGGTCACCTTATAATTTGTTACAATTTATACAACTCTGTGCACATTTCCTTAGTCTGTCTTTAGTAACTGCATGTTTATAAATGTGGTCAATATATTTCCATTAAAATATATACATGATTCCCTGGCCAGTGTTGCTAAGTGGTTATAGCATTGGCCCATGCACTGAAGGGTCACAGGTTCAATTCCCACTCATGGGCACATACCTGGGTTGTAGGTTCGATCCCCAGACTGGTAAGGGTACAACCAATTGATGTATCTCTCTCACACCAATGTTTCTCTCTCTCTCTTTCTCTCTCTTTCCCTCTCTCTTTCTCTCTCTTTACCCTTCCTTCCATCCCTTCCACTCTCTCTAAAAATCAATGGGAAAAATATCCTTGGGTGAGAATTAACTGTATACACACAAAAATAGTATATATTATTTTTATAGAACCATCTTTGGTAAAGTTTTGAAGTGAAAAACATAAAACCATCAGTGTTCCAAGGACTTTAACCCCTTGGAGTATTTTATGATGGGTTCTTATTCGTATTTTGCCATATCAGTTGACCAGACTATTCATTCCCACAGGCAAAATTTAAAAAACACTTAAATTAGTTATTTAACGGAAACATTTTTTCATGCACCACAAATCAAATATTTACTGAAAAGTTAATGAAATCGGATGTGAGTATGTATTCAGCTATTCAGGCATGAATTGTTACCTGGACACACAATCACAGCTGCATAGTGATGCCACAACTCACTAGACAGTGAGCTGTGAGAGTCATTACGTAATTGACTTTGCTCCAAACACACTCTTCTACTCCAAGACAACCAAACACTGCTCACCGCGTCTAGATCAATACCGCAGGTAGAGCTAGACAACTAGACATGCAACTCCGCCCAACTCCTGAGCTTCAATTTTGTAAAGTCCTCTAGCCAGCCATGAAAAGTACCCAGAAAAAAGCACTCCACTGTCAAGTGCAACTAACTTTTAGGAAATGTCTTAAAGAAAATGGCTGATAATGAAAGTAGCTTAAAGAAAATGGCTGATAATTAAAGGCTTTTGTTTTGGGAGGAGGAGGGTTGTTTTCATTTGTGTGTGTGCATTTTATTTTTTGTTGTTATTGGTGTCGTTATTCTTTTGAGCACTCCCTTTTTAGTACCGTTTGAAAATAATTTGGGGGCCGTGGATCAATTTTATATTTTCAGTTGTTCCTGAGTTTCAATATTAGAATGGAAAATTTTACCTATTTTATGAGAGATTAAACAAATACTTTCCCCCTTGATTTTGAGCTCAGGGAATAAATAATGTTTAACAGCAATCTGAATACTTAGGGGAAACTCTACAATGCTCTTCTTTTGGTCATGAACTAAAATGTTAATTTTAATATTAAGTAGAAACATTAAATTCTAAGGACATCTACTTCTAACATCCACCTAAAATGAACTAACCTTCTGCTCCAAAATGTCACATTTTTACAGAATGCTTACTTTCATTTCAGAGTTATTTAATGTTATATTTGATTTGCTGCTGTGCGGTCTATTTATAACAGTGACTAACTACCAGAAATATTTGGCTTTCCTTTTGTGTGTAGGCTCTCTGGGTTTCTAAGTGCCTATTTTTCAATAAGGTTTCTTCTTTTATATTATTAGAACAGGACCAATGACTAATCTTCAGATTTTCCATAAATGCCATATATATGTATATGTATATGTATATGTACATACATACATACACAGGGGTGAGCAAAAGTAGTTTAATAATAATACAGTCCTATATAATAAAAGCCTAATATGCAAATCAACCAAACGGCGGAACAGCCAGTCACTATGACACGCACTGACCACCAGGGGCAGATGCTCAATGCGGGAGCTGCCCCCTCGTGGTCAGTGAGCTCCCACAGGGGGAGTGCCACTCAGCCAGAAGCTGGGTTCATGGCTGGCAAGCACAGCAGTGGTGGCGGGAGCCTTTCCCGCCTCCAAGGCAGCACTAAGGAACAGCGAACCCGGCTTCTGGCTGAGCGCCAGGCACACGGCTGGTGAGCACAGTGGCAGTGATGGGAGCCTCTCCTGCCTCCGCTGCAGGTGAGCTGTAAGGAGCGAGGAGCCCCAGACTGCGAGAACCCCAGACTGTGAGAGGGATATCTGACTGCCAGCTTAGGCCCGATCCCCCTGGGATCGGGCCTAAGCTGGCAGGTGGACATCCTCCGAGGAGTCCCATACTGCAAGAGGGTGCAAGGGTACAGGCCGGGCTGAGGGACCCTCCCCCCCACCCCCCCACCCCCAGTGCACGAAACTTGTGCACCGGGCCTCTAGTAATTAATAAATAAATAATAATATAGGAATAAACTCTTTCACAACTGGAAACCTGCTTTTGCCCACCCTTGTGTACATATGTATGTATATCATGCTGAAAATTGAGTGTTAAAGTAGATTTCTGAGATATATTTCACACGAAAATTACCAAGTTAAAAGGTAGGATAGCCGCTACCAAAAAAAACTCATTTGAAAAAAAAGATCTAGTGCCTCATGTCAGAAAGTTCATCAATTTTTCTAAATTCTTTGCTGTTCCCTGGAGGCAGTCTCAGAATGCCCTTCATACGAGATGCTTCTGCAAACAACCCAGAAATAGTCGTATCATTTTACATACAGAGCTTTGATTCACTGACATCTCTCTGGCCCTAGTATTCAGTGCTTGTGTTGTTCCTGTATGAATTAATATAGGGTGGTTACATGAAAGATTTTAAAGCTGGGCACTAAAACCCCAGGGGTTCTATTGTTCTTGTCGTGTTTCCTAAAGACACTGATAAGCGTAGGTGTTCACAAAATCACTATTAGTCATGCATTTTTGAAAAAAAATAAACCAAATCCTAGATAAGAAAAGCAACGTATTTTAATTTGTAAAGTAAGTAATTGGAGGAACAGAGAGAGTCTAGCATTTTGCTGTGTAGAATGACTGAGAGCATCATTAAGAGCATTACATGTTTTTAATTTAGTCTAAATCCCCCCCCATAAATTCCGTTAGTTTCTTGTGATAGAATTCTGATAACAGTGATGAGAACCCCAATCATCTGGGCATGTTGGAACCACTATAGACAGAGTAGCTTTGAGTATATCCTAAGCTACCTAAAGCAATGTTGTAATCTATTGGCATTCATATCAGAATGTATTGAATACTGGAATTATAAAATAATTGAAGGCATCAAAAATAGCAGAAGGTGTTGACCTTCATTATTATAATTGCTATCAGGTTAAAAAAAATAGACAGATAGATATACTTTATTCCAGCTCAAGGTGGCAATGCTAGCTCGAATTCCACTCCTAATCTTTTCATCATTACCACCCCAATAGCGATGGAACAGATAAAGGGGGGAAACATCAGATTCTGGAGAAGCAGGAGCTGAGGGCAGGCAGGGTGGCACACAGCCAGAGACTGCCAAGTGATGCCACACTCCTTTAAAGAGTGTTTCCGAGTAAATCCTGCCCAGAGGCTGCTAGAGGGTCGCCAAAACAAAGCCTCAAGAGTACGCCCCGACTGCAAGTTCACGGCCACTTCTGAAAACCTTAAAAAGAAAAGGCTCCAATGCCACAGACGACCGGACACTGCTGCAGCCAGGCGCCCACATGCCAACAGTCTGGCTTCAGAACCAGTGTAAACTGGTTTGAGATATTATTATGTCAGAAACAAACAGCGCTAACGTTTGCATTCTTGAGGTACACAAGAACAGTTTCGTTTAAGAATGTGAAAGTATGGGAATTGTTTTCTCTTTATCTTCATGCTGTCCTAGGACACCATCACTTGAAAAATATCAATATTCATGACTATTCTGAGTATTTAATGACCAATTTATATGCTGGTTTTTTTAATCAATACTTTATATCCTTTAGATTATTGTTGCCACTGTCACTTTTTGGTGATTCTCTATTCTTTCCATTTTAACAATTTGTAATTCAGATGACTTCTGGATTAGCACTGAGCATGACATAGGTTATATTATTTTAACATCATTTTCTAAATCATTCATCCACCATAGCTTTTTTGTATGTGTTTATATGCATATGTGTGTGTGAGTAGATTAAATATACATATATGTTGTATGTATATGTACCAGATTATATGAATAAATAGATAATATAGATATAGATGTAAATAGATATTGATACAGGGACGGAGGCAGAGACAGAGATAGAGATAATATAGATATAGGCTTTTGGAAAATAACATCAAGAAATGGATATATCCTGATATCATTTTCCAAAATCCTGTGTGGAATAATTCTTAATTATATAAATTTTCAATAAAACCAAGTTAGTAGTAATTATGAAGTTCTTTTTTAAAAAATTTTAATTTCAGTTGGTATTTAATATTATATTACTTTCAGGTGTACAATGTCTTGGTTAGACATTATATAACTTACAAAGTGGTTCCCCCAATAAGTCCAGTACCCGCCTGGCACCCACAGATAGTTATTACAATGTTATTGATTATATTTCCTAAGCTATATTTTACATCCCCATGACAATTCTGTAACTACCAATTTGTACTTCTTCATCCCTTCACCTTTTTCACTGCACACTCCCAATTCCCCTTCCATCTGGCAAACATCAGTTTATTCTCTATATCTATGAATTTGTTTCTGTGTTTGTTTATTTTGGTTTTTAGATTTCACACATAAGTGAAGTCATACAGTGTTTGTCTTTTTCTGTCTAACTTATTTCACTTAACACACAATCCTCTAGGTCCATCCATGTTGTCACAATGGAAAGATTTTATTTTTTTTATGTCCAAGTAATAGTTCATTGCATATATGTACCACCATATTTTCTTTATCCAGTTGTCTATCAATGGACACTTACTTTGTTTATGTAGTTCTTATATATTCATATAATTATTGTTCAATATACATTTTAATAATATATTTATTAATTTATATAGTATTTCATAATGTCACATGTGGTAATTGAAGAAAATAACATAGTAAAGGAAATACAGACATGCAGAATTTTTTTAAAAAAACTGTTTAATAGTTGCCCTAGCCAGTTTAGCTCAGCAGATAGAGTGTCGGCCTGCAGACTGAAGGGTCCCAGGTTCAATTCCGGGCAAGGGCACATGCCTGGGTTGTGGGCTCAATCCTCAGTAGTGGGTGTGCAGGAGGCAGCCAATCAATGATTTTCATCATTGATGTTTCTATCTCTCTCTCCCTCTCCCTTTCTCTCTGAAATCAATAAAAATATATTTTTAAAAAAGAATGTTTAGTAGTTTATTATGGTACATCAAAAAATTAAATAAAATTCAGCTCACAATACATGCAAACAAAAATGTAATGGTCTTAGAAAATGCCTTTGATTATAATGCTTCTGAATGTGGCAATTCAACTTTGATATAGCTAAGCAATAATATTAAAGTATATGGATTTTTAAATAAACATTTGTCTTTTTTTTTCACTAAGGCCCTCATGGTTTATGAGAAAGAAAAATAGGAAAATTTTATTGATTTTTTTTAAAGAAAAACTGATCCTCCAGAGAGCTAGAGAAAAATGTTTCTTAAAAACAAATCATTCTGTGATCCTTATAATGAGATAGTTCTTAGAAGTCTATGATTCTAAAGCATAGAGGATTTCATTCACATATTCTAGATTTGCAATAATAAAGGAATATGTAATGTAATTCATTAACCTTGGGCTTTGAAAAATATAAAAATTTTTCATAGCCATTTGATTTTATATTCAAAAGAAATTCAAAATTCTGTTGTTTTTTGTGTTAGAAGATCCTGCATCTGTTTCCAATCCATTTACACATTAATTCATGACAGTAGTGTTAGGGAATAGGTTTTCCAATCTCCACAATGACCTCCTCACATAAGCCTCTTCACATTCAATCTAAGAGTTTCACTTTGCCAAGAAAAGTATAATTTGTACCCAGATATACCGATCTGCAATAATACTAAAATATGAGCACATGGTATTTAAATAATTGTTTGGAGTTGGCAAAATTGTTTTTCTATCTTGTTTGTGTTTAGTTTAAAATAAACTTGTTAATTAGATGACTGCAACAGAATTCCTGAAACCAAAAGAAAGATGAGGAAAATGGAACACATGTGAATGATGAGAGAGTTAACATTGACTAGATTCTATTAGCACAGGAAATGATTTTTTTAAAATCATTTCTGCAACCTAGGATTTGATCATATGAATAGTACTTTTGTATGTTATCATCATTACAATGAGAAAATTTTCATTTTTCTATGTGCTGATGTTACTTCTCAAATTCAGCTCATACTTCATCCAAGAGAAATAACAACTTCCAGTTATTTCTGGGCAATGTAAGATGGCAAGCCAACAGCATGCCACATCACAGCAACCAAAAATATAATTCATAACACTGAGCAATAAGAGTAACCGGTAAGCCATTTTCACAGAGTTCTCACTTTCTTCATTTCAGACCTAGTTGTCCCAAAATTCGAATTATATATTCAAAATTTTTCCACTTTTATCTCCTTCTCTACTTTGATTCCTTGATAATTAATTCTCCCCCTGGTATTTGATGGTTTCTACACTCACTTCTTAGAGACAGTTGAAGTCAGTTGAAATGTTTAACCGGGGATTGCATGTGATATTCAATAGCAGTTACACAGAGTTTACATAGAAGATCTTCTTGACCATAGTTTTGAGCTGTTGACCACATACCAGATTTATAAATGAAAAAATAACCAAGTACTTGAGTATTCTGAATATCACACATCTAAAATAGTTGGCATCATGAGAATATGAAAGTATGGGAATTATTTTCTCTTTATCTTCAAGGTGTCCTAAGGCACCATCACTTGAAAAATATCAATAATCTTGAATATTCTAAGTATTTAATGACAAGTTTATGTGCTGTTTTTTTAATCAATAGTTCATGTTCTTTAGATTATTGTTGCCACTGTCACTTTTTGGTGATTCTTTCCACTTTTACAACTTGTTATAATCCAGGTGACTTCTGGATTAGTAAACTCCTTCAAAGAAAAATCAACTAATGTTCATGAAAATGGCTCCAAGTTCTTCCTCTTTACCATAGATTGCTTTATCCATTTTATTTTGTTGTTGTTCTGTTCTTTCATTTTGTGTGTGTTTTTAAAATATATTTTTATTGATTTCACAGAGGAAGGGAGAGGGAGAGAGAGAGAGATAGAAACATCAATGATGAGAGAGAATCATCAATCAGCTGCCTCCTGCATGCCCCACACTGGAGATCAAGCCCAAAACCAGGACATATGGCCTGACCAGGAATCAAACTGTGACCCCCTGGTTCATAAGTCGATGCTAAACTACTGAGCCATGCCAGCTGGCCTGTTCATTCATTTTGAAAACCTATCCTTGCATTCATACCATAGTAACTGAATGAGCATTTACCAAATTAGTCATAATGTGAAATGCAGAGAATCAAACAAACAGGCAATAATCTATAATAATAAAAGGGTAATATGCTAATTAGACCAGGCATCATTCCAGGCATCATTCCAGATGTCCTTCCAGACGAAGCCGGGGCCAGAGCAAAGCCGCCCAGGTCCCAGGTGCCTGCCGGCGGCCAGAGGAGAGAAGCCCGGGTCCCGGGTACCAGAAGGAAGCGGGTGCCGGCAGCTGGGGGAAGGAAGGCCTACTCTTGCATGAATTTTTGTGCACCGGGCCTCTAGTAACTGAATAAATCAGTATTATTCAGACTGTGCACTCTGGAATACCTCCCCCACCCGGAACTGCTTTCCTCCACCTGCCCCAGCCAATTTATTTTCTTTTATCTCTTTTATATATTGGCCATCTGAATAAGGTCTTCTTTGTTTAATCCATAGCATAAACTTTGTTGAAACCCTAGACTAAAAAAATTATACGAGCAAGGAAAAAGTTTCAGGATTTTGTTGTGTGTCCAGGCGGCCTCTGATATATGTCTACTTCATTTCCAAGAACATCCTGGTGAGGCTGCCCCAGAACTCCCCTGCTGCCAAGGCTACATAGTCCTTCCTAAAGCTTCATCCTCACTGAGTCCTGAACGCTAGGGACAATAGAAACAAACAAGTGAGAGAGAATGCAGACTTGACCAGAACAACTCACCTTAGCCCAGGTTTCAGCTGTGCTGGCCTAGGTCATTCAGTGCCATCCTTCAGCACAGAATAAACCGAGTTACTCACTAATTGGTTTAAAGAATATTATTCCAGTGGATTCTCCATAATTCCATTTGCTGTATAAATTGGAAGACACATTACAAGGACATGAGCTATATTCTCCCCTGTGCATCTTTTCAATTCAATTAAAGTTGTTATTAAGGTGCATAAAGGAAGTTCTCTTACTTTTTTTGGAATTAAGGACTTCCAATAGTGTTATAAACAAAGAAAAACATGTAAGCAGATGTCTGAACTTAAAATAGATTTCTGATGAGAGCACAGACAAAATTGATTTATAAACAGATTCAATTTATTTCTTTATATATAATGTTTATATTCTCCATGGAAGAATATCATTATGTTTTTTCATTGTGCTTTTATGCAATGCATTTTATAGTACACAAGAACAATTTCTCCTCCCCAAAAAGATATTTTAGAGAAAAATTCTGACACATTTAATGTCTTTCTGGATCATAAGTTTTATTACCATATGTTATTTTCAAATATTTTTTACTCAAAAAAAATTAATACACCACTGCCTTAAAATTCTATGGCCTTTAGATAATTGTTGAATCTTTCAAATATTTTTGTTTGTTTATTTGCATGTTTTGTTTTGTTTTGATAAAAACAATAGTACAGTTAGGTCCTTCTAATTAATAAGTTATTTAGAGGCTGGAGGATAGGATATCTTACACCTTGAAAAAGATAACGTCCAAAAACAAACTGACACTGATTTGAATAGTCTCATCAAAACTTTAAAGAATACAAAACATGGTAATTTTATTAGCTTGCCTTTTGTTTATGTGTTTGCTTTCTTGTTTTGTTTCTTTTTTTCTATCAGAATGCTGCCATCTTCTGGTCAAATTGTATATCACATCACACCCAAAATAGATCCACAATTTGAAGCAATTTAGGTTTATACAAACTCACTTTTTATCATTATAAGTCACCTATTTAAGGTTTGTGCCTCCAATGTTCCAAAAATAGAGAGCTTTAAATGACTTTTCAGAAACTTTAAGAAGTTAAATTCCCAGAGGATGTTTCAGGGCTTGTAATGCTACCAACCTATGTTTACTGCACAGTCAATGCTTATGATAATAGATAAGGCGAAGTACCTCTAGAGAATACTTGTCTTTGTTCTATTTCTGTTGGAATCTATGGCTGCGTATAGTTAATCAGTTTTGACATGTAGTTGCTATCTTCATTTCTACAAACCTTTAATTTTCAAAGTGGTTCACCTTGAATTTTTTATAGTATTTTATTTTTAAAAAACCTTAATTAATGTCCTCCTTATGATAAAAAAGAATTATTGTGGCTAACACCTGTCTTCTTGTCAGAGTTTTTCATATTTGTAACTTATGAATAGAACTTTAATAAGTCATTCTAACATTCTGTTAGAATGACTTATTAAAGGATATAACATTTAAAGGACTAGCTTTGATATACATGAATGTGATTACTTCCTACTTCCATATTATGGCTTTTTCCTTTTAATTAATGTATTAAACAAAAATTAGAGCTCTTACCATGCTCCAGTCTCTATGGTAGGCACTTAAAATTCAAACAGAAGGTGCTGACCTTTGACTTAAAAGCGTGCAACTTAGAGGATTCCTTTAAGCAAGTCCTAGAAAACTTCACTGAACCATGCTGCCTGTAACCAAGCCACCGAAAACATTTTAATCTCCAAAAAACAAAAAACTAGCAAATAGCAGTGCAGGAGAGTGATGCATCTAAAAAACTCATTAACTCCTGCTTTTTGTCACTGATGGTTTCTACTAGATTTTCTTCCCCACCCCACCCCCCCTTCATATTTACAATTTGCTGACTCATAATTCACCTCAAATAGCCATGTAACCAGCTTCGGGGATCAATAGTGAACAGGTGAGGAATCTTGACACAGGGACACCTACTGACTTGAGTCACCCAGCAAGAGCTAGGGTTGCGTATTGGCTAAAAAGAGCAGCCTGTCTTGACTTTGTCACGTGCAAGGCCTCTGCAGGTGAACTCTGACAGCTGTTTTGGCAGCCTTTGGAGTGACATGAAGCAGAATCCTGCAGAGAGATGGGAAGTGTGCTGGCAGTGCTGGATTTCCATTCTCCCCGTGCTGGCTGTGAACAACCCATCCAATAAAGCCCTCCTGCCTCCCTCCCACACACCCCCTGCCTGATTTCTTAACATTTCTCTCTGTTAGTACAAAATCACATCTTCTATTCTAACCATATTGCCTTCCCCATATTTAAAAATTGCCTAATTGCCAAAACCGGTTTGGCTCAGTGGATAGAGCGTCGTTCTGCGGACCCAGGTTCGATTCCGGTCAAGGGCATGTACATTGGTTGCGGGCACATCCCCGGTGGGGGGTGTGCAGGAGGCAGCTGGTCGATGTTTCTCTCTCATCGATGTTTCTAGCTCTCTATCCCTCTTCCTTCCTCTCTGTAAAGAATCAATAAAATATATTTAAAAAATAAAATAAAAAAATAAAAATAAAAATTGCCTAATTAACAAGGTCTGGAAGATCTTGGGCAAGGAGGAGGAGGGGGGAGGGGTGTGAGAGAGGACTGCATACCTTTAGCAGGTCCTCCACAGCTTTGCCTTGTTCACTGGCAGCACCCCACTCTGGTTGTTGTTGTTTTTCATTATTAAGAAAACAGGTACATGATCACATGGGTCGTTGAGTAACGTTTACCAGATACTGTGAAAATGTTCTCTGTTAAGAGAAAATATGAGCCACTGCACAGACATTAAGCTGAAGAATTCACATGATCACCCAGCTGGTGTGGCTCAGTGGTTGAGCATTAAACCATGAACCAGGAGGGTCATGCAGGAGGCAGCCTATCAATGATTCTTTCTCATCATTGATGTCTCTCTCTCTCTCTTTCCCTCTCTCTTTCTCTTTCTGAAATCAATAAAAACACATTTTTAAAAAACTCATTCTAACAAGTATCCTAGATATCAATTATTTCCCAATATTTTGGAGCTGACACATACATATATATAATATATTTATTGTCCTGGGTTTTTAAACCCCAGTTTAAACAAAAATCAGAGCTAGTAGCTTATGCTCTTTTTTGAATTAGAATGGTAGCCAAGCTTTAAATAATTTTAAATGATTTTTAAAATTCTCATCACATGCCAAAAAAATTATTGTGGAAATTTTCAATTTAGATATTAGATTTAAAGAATTTAGGATTGAATCCATCCATTCTTTGGCCTTCTGGGGTTAAAGGTGAAGTTGTAACGTGGGTTTGGAGAGCTCATTGTGGTGGATCTAAGTCCATAACAAACTGCATGACCAGGGACATAGCCTTTCTGTTCCATTGAGACCTATTTCTAAAGACAAAATTTTAAATATTAGAAGAATATTTAAAGAAGATATAATTACAAGAAATTAAAAGAAGATATAATTCTTTCATTTATAACATTTCCACACATACCTCAAGCAGAAAATATCACATTATAGGCACATATAATTTGTCCATCTTAATGCTTTTTCTATTTTATCAAATTCTTTTGAAAATTGATTAGATTTACATTAAATTTTGATGAAGCAATTCCAACCTGGAAATTATGGTAAAAATTTCCATGAAACATAGCAACACAGATTCATAAAATTATTCTTAGCATTTGTGTTTTATCTTTTCTTTTTTAGTATGTAATAAGCTAGTTTTAAAATATTTTTATTTTAATTAAATAACTTAACTAGGCCCTTTAAAAGGATAGTCATAAAGTTTCAGTGATTTATGGGAATAAATCTCTTAGCAGATTGATTGGTGCACAGTAAACCCTCTACCAATGACAGCCATTACCATACTTCAATTTATACAGCAGATGTGCTCTTTAAAGGAGTACACAAAATTATTCTTTGTGAATCAATTGTAAACAGTATATTTTCATTTTGCTTAAATTCTGTGGCAAATTGTTCTTTGAGCTGAATCAAATTCTGGTACTTTCTACACTAGGATGTATTATGGAGAGGCACATGTAATTGAGAAAGGGACCAAAACAATTGGGTTAACTAAGAAGATCAACAGCCCATAAAGGACATCCTTGTCCTACACGTCCTAGCATACGATAAGGAGTGATTTACAGAGTCAAGTTCCCAGAAAGCCTGGAATATTCAACCACAAGGAAAAGCGAAAGATATGAAGGAGGCTTTTTATCATCAGGGAAAGCCCACAGCACACTTCTGTATTCAAAGTGACACTAATGAATGTGGTCATTGTGTGGGAAGACAAGGATTATGGAAAAGATTAATAATTTAGTCACCCCTCTTTGCATCCATCTTAATACTTGTCATGTGAGTTTCAGCTATAGCTGTGCTTGCTGCTTTCTCTAGCTCTACTTCTTTGTTGCTATTCTCTGAGCCAACCCATGGTGGATGCCAGGTCCTAGTGCCAATGGCATCTCAACCATCTCGCCTCAACAGGGATCTCCTAAAGAACGTATATTAGAAGTAGGAAATGCATATAGTCCTGGCAAATTTGTTTACCTGGCTTCTTAATAGCTTAGTGCATAGGCCCCATTCTATATGAGCAAAAATTGTGTGCTAACCATTAAGTTGAATGCATATGACTATTTCTTTTAAAATGAAGTATCTTCTGTGCTTCTATGAAATTTCCTGTTTCAATCGATGGCATGTTGCTTAATATTCCACAAGTTGAGGAAAGGGTTTAACATTTGATCAATATATGACAGAAAGTTCATGAACTGTGTTTGTTTTATAATTGTAAGAAATCGAATGCAGCAAGTGAGCATCAGAGTTTCCATCAATGATGAATGCACACACTTGAAGGAGGGGTTTCTGCACTGTCCTGGCGCCTCTGAAGAAATGATGTTCTGTCCACGTCACTGTGGAAGAATTTGTTTGGACATTCTGTTGGAATTCTCGTGAACTGATGACCAATCCTAGAACAATACTGCCGATTGTGTACAAAATGGCTGTAAACAGGCTACCCACGGAAACAGATTTATGTTGATTGCAGATCTCTCTATAAATGTTTAATCTTTATTAGTAGTATTAAGGAAAGCATAATTGTGAACCTTTGATGTGGAATTTTCTGGAGCTTTTAGAATGATCCCTGATAAAGGTCACTTCTCTTGAGCCCCATTTTTTTTCAGACATTTAGTATCCCCCTTCCCATGACCAAAACCACACATGCACACACATTTTAAAAGGAAGTAAACAAGGAGAATGAAAACGGTCAAGAAGGTGTACCCATTCCACAATCATAAAATCTTAAATGGCAGGTCAAATGAGTGATCTCCAATCTATATTAATGCATTTGTTTTCTGCTTCCACCATTCCCTAGTGAATGTATTTTCAAGAGTCTTTGGCTTATGAGAATGAATCAGTATAGCAGCACCCTGGCTTTTATTTTATCCTTTTCTGATGTACTTGGCTCAGTAGTAAAGATGCTTTTAAATACCAAATATTACCTTCTAATTATTTGCATTTTATTTACGCATTCAGTAATTATTTATTGAGTGCCTATTATGTGCCAAGCGCTATGCTAGATACTAGAGATACAGTAGACTTTCTCAAGGAAGCTTACAATTAAACAGGGAAACACACTAATACATAGCCAATTCTAACTCAGAGAAGGCTAGGGCGAGGCACCTAACTCTCTCTGAGGGCATCAGGGAAAGGTGGTATACAGAAGGTGCTCAGAAATAATTCCTTATTATTTAAGGACAGACGGATCTCCCCTGGTGGAAGTGTAGAGAGCCAAGAGAAGCACTTTCCAGGCAAAACAGTCAGTAAGAGCAAAGGCATGGAGGTCAGAAAGCCCGCAGCACATTTCTAGACTATCAAATGGGTCGATCTGGCACAAAACAAAACAATGAGGCCTGAACTGAGGTAGCAGAAATGCATAGGAAGAGGCATGGATAAATCCAAGATATATGAAGGAATTATAATCTATATGGTAAGTGATATAAAAATGTAAGGAGTAAAGAGGAGGGAGGAAGCAAGACCTCATAATGACTGAGCAACTAGAAATACAATAATACCCGGTCAAGTAATATCTTTGGCATCCACTTTCCATTCTTCTGAAAACCATCCCCAATTTTCCCTTGAAGATCTCTCCTCAGAACCCAGTTCATATGGTATGGCAAGTCTGTCCAAAAAATACAACAGGTGACTGAGATCAGAGCCACCAAAAATACTGCAATTTCCCTGGCCAACGTCATGTGTGAGGGTGTATGAATGGTGTGTTTGTATTGCTAGTGGGCAAGTGAGGGAGGCTGGGCTCCACCTGTCCTAAGCTAGTCCAACTAGAGTTTGAATGTCAGTAATTTTGTGGAACCTTCTAGAAAAGAGGCTCTCTTCTTTGAAGTTGGATTTAGAGTTTTAAGAATATGAAGCTAGGTCTGTTGGTGTCCTCTTGCCACCCCAGGAAGAGAAACTGAGAACGTAGCCAATGTAGAAAAGCAGAGCTGAGTGAGGGAGCAAGAACCTGCAGGTTTGGTGACATTATTTGAACCCTGCTTTCAGCCAACCCCTGAAGCCAACCCTATAACCAGACTTTTCAATTATGCACATCAATATGCTCAAGCCATTTTTAGGAGAGAGTCATAGTCAATACATAAGGCAAGGGCAATGCCTGGGGTATTTAAATATACATGTCTGAAGCTCCAAGGAGAAATCTTCCATGCAGTGTTATCTGCAGATAGGTGATTTTAAACAGGTGACACTCAAGTGACATGAAAAAAGGCTAAGAGAAAACCATGGGAAACACCAACATTTGGTCAATTAGTCACTCAACAAATGCTTATTGAGCACTTACTCTGGCAAACACTACATTAGTAATAAAAGTGGGAATAATAATTATTATAAGTCCCTGCCCTTTTAGAGCTGAGAGTATATTAGCACATTTAATAATGATATGTTCTAAAGAGAAAGAGAGGAAGAATGGGTGGGGGGTGGGCTTTGAGACAGTGTTTAGGTTGGGCCTCACTAAGAAGCTGTGACAGTAACATTTTTTTAAATTTTATTTTTCAATTAAAGTTCACATTCAATATTATTTGATACTAGAGGCCCACTTCACAAAAGTTTGTACACTGGGACGGGGGGGGGAGGAGGGAGGTGTCCCTCAGCCTGGCCTGCGCCATCTCGAAGTCCAGGACCCTTTGCTCCTTACTGCCCGCCTGCAGCAGAGGCTCCCGCCACCTCCGCTGTGTTCGCCAGCTGTGAGCCCAGCTTCTGGCTCAGCGCCGCTCCCCCGTGGGAGCACACTGACCACCAGGGAGCAGCTCCTGCATTGAGCATCTGCCCCCTGGTGGTCAGTGTGCATCATAGCGACTGGTCATTCCACAGTTCAGTCAATTTGCATATTAGGGTTTTATCATATAGGATTAGTTTCAAGTGTACAGCACAGTAGTTAGACAATTACATAATTTACAAAGTGATACCCCCAATAATTGAAGTACCCACCTGGCATCATACATAGTTATTACAGTATTATTGACTATTTCTCATAAGCTAAAATTTACATCTCTGTGACTATTGTGTAGCTACCAATTTGTACTTCTTAATCCCTTCACCTTTCTAACCCATCTCACAAACCCTCTCCCCTCTGGCAACATCAGTTCGTTCTCTGTATCTATAAATCTGTTTCTGTTTTGTTTGTTCATTTGTTTTGTTCTTTAGATTGCACATATACATGAAAGCATATGGTTATTTGTCTTTCTCTGACTAATTTCCCCTAGCATAATACCCTCTAGGTTCATCCATGATGGCAGACAGTAGTATCTTGAGTAAAGATTGGAAGAAAGCAAACCATATAGATCTCTGATCGGCAAGTGCCGAAGGCTTGGGGCAAGAGTGCACCAGGTGTGTTTGGAAACACAGTAAGGGCTCAGCGAGCTAGGGCTGAGTGAACAGGAGAGACACCAGGGCACCAAAAGCCTCATGGGCCATAATGAGCACTTTGACTTTTATTCTAAGTGAGCGGGGAAGCCTGGGGAGGGTTCTGAATAATGATGCTACACGATCTGACTTGGGCTTTAACTGAGCTGCTGTGGCTGCTGTGTTGAGAACAACCTGCCAGGACAAGGGAGCAGCCAGGGAGGTGAATGTAACCGTCCAGGCAAGAGAGGATAGGCCAGGGCAATAGCAGTGGTGATGGTGAAAAAAGACAAAAACCCCACAACATTTACACTGAGTGGCCAGATTATTATGATCTCTGAACGCATAATAATCTGGCCACTCAGCGTGTGTGTGTGTGTGTGTGTGTGTGTGTGTGTGTGTGTGTGTGTGTATATATATATATATATATATATATATATATATATATATATATTAGAGGCCCAGTGCATGAATTCGTGCATGGGTGGGGTCCGGCCACCCTGGACAGGGGGAGGGGACATGGGTGGTTGGCCAACTCCTGGTCGAGGAGACAATTTGCATATTAGCCTTTTATTATATAGGGTATACACTGAGTGGCCAGATTATTACGCGTTCGGAGATCATAATTATCTGGTCACTCAGTGTATATTCTAGATATAGTTTTAAAGAAGGAAAAAAACGGAAATTCTGATGGATTTAATATTCTCTGTAAGAGAAATAGTCAAAGATGTGTTCAGGGTTTCTGCCTGAGCAACTGGAAGAATGAGAGAAACCCCCAGAGAAAACTGAATTGGAGTATCCAAAAAATTGATGAGAGAGCACTGTCCGAGACTACCACAGAACAGAGTTTTGAGAGGAGAGCACGGTCAATACTTTTATATGCTATAGGAAAGCCATGAGAATATGATAAAGACTGAAAATTGCCCATTGGATTTAACAACAGAAAAAGCAGGTCTTTGATGATTTTGGTGAGAACAATTGTTATCTTTTTTGCCTTTTTTGCCAAAGTCAAAAATACTGAAAGGAGGTAGATCAGTCGACTGAATGGAAAGAATAAATCTGAAGTTCAGCCAGATTCAACAAATCTAATCTCTCTATTCAGCACAGTGGAAGGGAGAGAGGGGAGTGGAAGACCTAGCATGTGTTCCTAAGCACTTAGAGACTGTCAGATGCACGTGTGAGAGTAGGTCGTGCATCCACAGCATGGCTCTGTCTGCCCCATTCTCCAAGCATCATCAGAGAAGGGTTGAGCAGGAAGAGCATTGCTGACATCGGTACCATTCATGTTTAGTCAGGAAAAACTTCTATTTGTTCTAGAAATGGTGAGCCATTAACATCCAACCCTCGCCTTCCTATCTGCGAGGTCTGTTTAGCCTAAAAAGTTGGAGTATATGTGCTCACACCAGACCATCTAGGTTCATCTCCCAGGACTGACATGTGCCAACTCAATTCACAGATACATGTGGCTTCATGGAAGGTGTCCTCTGATAGCAAATATATTTTGTAAGCATTCTTTTCCCACATAGAGGAAAACTGCCTTGCATTTTCTTTTTCTTTTCTTTATTAAGGTATTACATATGTGTCCTTATCCCCTCATTGCCCCCCTCCCCCACTCATGCCCTCACCCCAACATTGTCTGTGTCCATTGGTTAGGCTTATATGCATGCACACAAGTCCTTTGGTTGATCTCTCCCCCTTACCCCCACCCTCCCCTACCGTCCCTCTGAGGTTTGACTGTCTGATCAATGCTTCTCTGTCGCTGGATCTGTTTTTGTTCATCAGTTTATGTTGTTCATTATATTCCACAAATGAGTGAGATCGTGTGATATTTATCTTTCTCTGACTGGCTTATTTCACTTAGCATAATGCTCTCCAGTGCCATCCATGCTGTTGCAAATGGTAAGAATCCCTTCTTTTTTACAGCAGCGTAGTATTCCATTGTGTAGATGTACCAGTTTTTTAATCCACTCACCTGCTGATGGGCACTTAGGCTGTTTCCAAATCTTAGCTATTATAAATTGTGCTGCTATGAACATAGGGTTGCATATATTCTTTCTGATTGGTGTCATTTTCAACCTCGAGTCCCTGCAGCAAATAAGAACTTGACCTTATTGTTGTGCTGCCCCACAAAGTGCAAGGGCAACACTTCAATCAGCCACTGATACCCTTACCATGAAGGAGAAGGTGCCAAGGCTCTGAGGGAAGAAAAACAAAACAGGGAGGTGAAAAGGAGAGAAAGAGACACCGCATGAACTTGGACTTGGTGTAACGGAAAATATACTGCCGGAGCAGGTAGAAGACTTGACATTGAAGGGCCCTTCTTCTCGCTGGGACATTAATCTCTCAGCTCTGAAGTGGGGATCAAAATCTTATCTATTTGAAAATTCCCTATCATTTCTTCCGACAAAACAGCTCTAATTTTCTTTTCCACTCTGAGTTACATATTGCTGGAATAAATTCAGCTGTTTGGAACACAGTGGTCACTTGAAGCCAAGGTCAAAGATTTGCTCCTTGTACACACGGAAAACAGCCTTAAAGCTGTAAACCCTATTCAACCCCACACAATTACTGATCATAATTGGGGCTAGAAGAGAGTGTATGCTCATTTCTGCAAAACTACTCTCTAAATTGAAAAACTTCTCAAGGCCCTTGTCCTAATAACATCACTCCTCCTTTGCAAATTAAAGAGTCTCTTGTAACTCTCTCCTATCTGAGTTCTTTGCATCGGTGCCAGTAGGTAGGCTAAGCCTGCTGAATGCATCCTCAGGTGGCCCAATTCGGATGAGGAAAAGAGATGAAAGAGAGGAATAAGCCACAGAGTGTCCCACTTCTACAAACTTGGTTAACTCAAGTTTACAGAGAACCTGGTTTTAGGATTTCAAAGGCTACGGGAAAGATTCAGTGTGCTGGACTGTAGAGAAAACAAACCCTTCTCAAAAACAAGCACATTTTGCTTTGTTTTTATTTGTTGTTGTTGTTTAATCTTTATTGTCTGTGTCCATGGTTGATTTGTTTTTTTGGCTGTCATAAAGAAACAACGTTGTACAAAGAAACAAAGTTGTACAAAGAAAGAGGAGATCTTTGGAAGGTAGAGGTTGCCTTTTGCTTTTCCTTCCCTCCGGCCCCTGAATGAGGACTGGGATATGTGAGCGAACATGTAGGCAGCTCTCAAGAACAGGATGTTGAATGTATTACGGGATCTTTAAGGATAGCATAGGATCATGGCCAGCAATCCTCTGTGACACATTCCCCGGCAAGTTAAGGTCGGGACTGACTGAGGAACATTCCACACCCACAGACCTTGCAGGTCGCCTCCCTCACAAAAGCCTGATCAGATCTAACCTTGCAAGCCCCGACAGGAGACAGG
This sequence comes from Cnephaeus nilssonii, assembly GCF_951640355.1. Classification (NCBI taxonomy): domain Eukaryota; kingdom Metazoa; phylum Chordata; class Mammalia; order Chiroptera; family Vespertilionidae; genus Cnephaeus; species Cnephaeus nilssonii. The sequence continues at coordinate 15,197,019 of NC_137079.1, forward strand.
ATCGCAGGTGGTGGGAAGGGAAGGGATGCGAAGCAGGCGGGACAGGTGACCAGGTCTAAAGTGGAAACCCCCAAATTAGAAAGGAGGGAGGGGTGGTAAAGAGAGAATGTGAGGACAAGGCAGAAGCACAGAATCCAAAGGAAAATAAACTGGATTTCCTGCCATCTCCCTTCTCGTTCTCAGCATTACAAAATACAGTAACATAGCCTCAAGGGCGACAGAGAGAGGAAAGGGAACAGAGGCAAAGTTCACGGTTGGGAGAGTGAGCAGGCAGGAATGGGGGCTGGAGAGAAAGTGTTCTGTGCATATGAGGAAGGAAGGAAGGAAGGAAGTGATGCAACGCAGCGAAGAATGCAAGATAGCCCAAGCGATTCCACAGAGACCGGACTGTGTGAAGGGGCCACATGCCCGGAGAGTGACTGATGGGAAAGCTCCTGGAACAAACCACAGCCAGATGACCTCCGATCGGAGGGGAAACAGAGACATTGGTCTGGAAGGAACAAGACGCATATGTCGGCCCCCGTCCAAGGATGGGCGGACAGCCTTGATTGCATCTTGAAAAAACACTCCGAAGGATAGAAATGAAGATAAGACCTAGTCAGGGGAAGTTCAAGGACTGAAATTTACATCCTCTCTAGCTGAGCAGATTTCTAAAAAATTTTTCATCCCTTCTCTTCCTGTCTGAACTTAGGAGGAAGAAAGCTGAAGTAAAAAACCAAGGCCTCTCAATTCTATCCCCAGTTCTTCAGTTAATTAGCCATAGGACTTTATCTCTCTGGATCACTGTTTATTCAGCCTCAAAATGTGCATGTTGGATCACCCCTTGTTTTTAGCAGAACAGCTTCACTCACACACCTCCCACCAGCCCACAAAGAACCTTGCATAGCCTGCAGGCTGCATAGACTGCAGGGAGTCAAGGCCATGGCCATCTTAATCACTATCACGTCACATTTGGAAAAGTACCAGGCACGCCACAGGAGATGCTCAATGGATGTGAGTTAAGAGGATTGAAGCCGACCACATCCATGAAGCAGGTAAAAGCAGAGCTGTCCTGGCTGAAACTGTAAGTCACCGACTATGTCAACGGCCCTCTTCACTCTGGGGTCCCTGTGGGAACCACAGGACTGCAGGAAAGCCAGTTGGAACATCCTTGGACTGGATGTAGAGGTTTCTCTACAAGTCTTCATTCTATGGGCTCTATGCGTTGAGTTGAGGTTGAGTAGAAATTAGTCTGGTTTGGCCCGAATTCACCTGACTGAAGGATCACTTTCCCCACTTCACCCTCTACTTCAAAGTCTCGGTCTTTCAACCCTCTTGCTAGTACATTTTTCCCTCCCTTTGCAGAAGATGAAAGCATTTTTCCAGACAGGCCTGCTGTGAGTGACTTCATGGAAATGAATATCTTGCATCCCTAATGTGCCTCTCACACGGGGAACTCCTTGTATTTATTTATTTTTAAGAATCGGGCTAGGAGGTTGACGTTTCCATCAGCAGTGCAGGGATATTTTTTTTTTAAATAAAAACTCTACTCCTCGGTGAGACATGCCTCACATTCCGGTCTCCCCACTTCAGGCAGTTAGGTGCTGCTAAATATGCGGTGGAAATGACACATGTCTGGAAACCCAGTCTCAAAACTGCTTGCTTGCTCGGGCTTATACAATGAAAGTGTTGTAAGTGGTTAATTGAGGAAGGCAGACGGCAAGATCCTCAAAAGCGAACTCAGTGGCACCTTATGCATCTGGCATTCGTCCCTCCAATGTTTTCAAGGGTGCCTTATATTGGAGGGATGTTCACACCTACAGAGGATGAAGGCACAGAATCTTCTGACCATCCAGAGGAACCCAGAAATATCATAGTATCTTGAGATGAAGTGAAGCCAGTAATTCTATCAATAGGGAGGAAACTATAAACATAACACTGAGGGAGATGGATCGACTCCTCATACTTCACCTTAGATATTAGCAAGCCGTGTAAGCGCGCTTGACTGATTGCATTCTATACAGCCTAGAGTGCTGCTGCTTATTCCAAAGGACAGAGGTAATCCATTTAACTCAAAGTATTTTTCTCTCAGTTTATGTCAACAAAGATATCCCTATAGGGTGTTCTGTGGACCTACATGAGGGCTAGTAATAGGATAGATGTTGTGAAATGCAAATTAAAAAGTGGAATTAGATTGCTAAGGTTTATACTAATGTAATACAGATTGGATTAAATGTAAATTAAGTATCAGAACAAGAAGACATTTGTCCCAGTTGTAGGAAGTGTTGAAAGTCATTGGGCACAGATTCGCCATGCAATCTCAAACATACCAAAAGTTTAACCCTTGCCAAAACATGAGATGAAGTTCATTAAATCTGAGGGGAAGGCTTGGCAGTTAGCTTTCAACAACCTCAAAGAATGTGTTAGACAACAATTAGTTTGTATTGTTTAGATGGTTTACAGGTAAATGAATCTAAAATATGAGACAATTTTCCTTAAAATATATGTTTTTATTTAATGAGAGGAAAGGTGTTTAGTTTTTATTGATCCTAAAAAAGTTTGGGGGAAACATCTCTAGTATGTGATAAGATTAAAATTCATCGAATCCTGTTCCAAAAAAGGGACCCCATGTACACTTAGAGATGTATGTGCCAGTATTAATGGCCACCAAACAAATGGGGAGCTAGGAGTGGCATTCCCCAGAAATCTGGAAACTGAAAAATAATGCTTGACTGTGAGTGGGGAGCAAACAGGGGGAGCAAGCTGAAGAGAAAGCTGGTAGGTGGATGCTCCATGCAGAGTTCAGGGTTCTCTGAGTGTCTGGACCAGAAACCACCTTATTAGTTGTTCTCTGGCTTCCCTTGTGCTCCTGCCTTTTCTCTAAAGCTCTAGTCCAGCCCTGTATTATCCAAAATCTGGAAGGAGAGATCCCAGGAAAAAGAGGAGATAAAAGCATAAATGTGAGCAAAATCATACCTAGGCATGCATGTACACACACACACACACACATACACACACACACATGTGCACACACACACCTACCTATGCATACACACACACACACCTACCTACGCATATATATATACACACACACACATACACACCTCCGTGCACATGTACACACATACACACCCCTCCCTGTGCATGTACACACACACGCACACACGCGCACACACACACACACACACACACACACACACACACACCTCCTTGCTAACACTCAAGGTATAAGTAACAAAGAAACCACCATGGAAATTTTTTTCAAATTTCAGAGAACTTCTCAGGGAAAAAGAAAGAGTTAAGATTGTGTGCCTTTGTACCTGGTTTCCTTTAGCCAAGTAAAGCAAATGCCACACAGCATACAGTTTTGGTCTTGATCATCCAAGTTGTCATTTTGGAGCCAAATATAAAGAGATTCTAATGAAATCTGATTTTGCAATCACCAAACACAGAAATACTTGAGCATGTTTGGCGAGGTTAGATTTCGTTGGTCCTGCAATGGCATTGGAAAATAAAGTTGGATTCTTTCGCATGGTAGTAGGGTGTTCTTGTTTTTTGCTTTTGATTTGATGAAAATCAAAACACATGAAAATCATTTTACCTATGAGCTTAGGGTCTAAGCATAGTAAATAATTTACAATAAATTATTCTTTGCCTCTTCCCTGCCCTTTGTATCACAGAAAAAGCAAAGATTTGGAATAAGGACCAGGTTCAATTCCTGTTTCTATCACCAGCGTTCGAACCTTGGACTCGTTTCTTCTCTGAGCTTCAATGCCATTAATCCATAAAACAGGAATAATTGTACACAGTTCTCATGATGACCTTGAAGTTTCACAGAGTAAATCTAAATGCTCAGGATTCATTCACAATGTGCTGCTCTGGGCTAGTGTGCAGAACCAGACAGAAAGCAATGATTGCCCTTCAAGTGGAAAGCAGATAACAAACTACACAGAGATTCCACGTGAAATACTCACAGGCTAGTTCCACGGGCTCTCATTTGTAGATCTTAACAGACTTAGAATTTTGAAATTATGTATATGAATATATGATTAGTGTTTATATCCCCCACTACTGTGTAGGCTTCATGATGGTAGAGACCAACTACTGTATGCCCATACCATGCACAGGGTAGACAAATATGCATAATTAAAGAATAAATGAATGAGTGCACTGTGGCAAGGAAATAAACAGAAGGCTAATGCATCCAGAAAATGGTGATATGAGGAAGTAAATCTTTCCATGGGGTGGTCTAGAACAAGCATGTCAAACTCACGGCCCGCGGGCCGCATTGCAGCCCACAACGAATATTTTTGCAGCCCAGCCAATATAACAGTATGTAAGAAAGATTTTAATAAAAATTTCATAACTTAATTTTTACAGTATCCTGTTATACATAATTATTAATAACGAACTACAACATTCACTAATGACTGATTACTATAATCGTGTTGCATTCATTTCCCTTACACGCAGGTGCACCATTTCTCTCCACTAATACTAGCAGCGAATATTTTAGCAGCCAATTGCCACGTCATTAGTCTTGGACTAACTTGTTTGGTGTGTGCAACAGGAACTATTTTGCTTTTGAGAACAAGAAAAATAGCTTTATTTGCGTTACGCTTATTAATTTGGGTAGTTATTCAGTGTCTATCAAGTTAGTATTCAAGAAAAAAATATTAATTTTTATTAAAATGTTCTATTATTTTATGTTAATGATTACTCATTTACTTCAGCCCTCTGTATTCAGCATGTCTCTATCGAAATAAACCTATGTTTCTATGAAAATGGAAGCTTTTGTTCTTTTGCGGCCCACATGAACTTAAACCTTGTTTATCTGGCCCGTGTTAGCCTTTGAGTTTGACTTGCTTGGCCTAGAAGGTCTCTCTAGGATGCTCGAACACTCACTTAAATGATAAGAAGAAACCAGTCATGTGGCTGAAAAGAGCCTGGAGAGAAGAATTCTAGACAGGAAATATCCAGGGCAAAGGCCCTGAGACAGGAAAGAGCTTGGAATGCTTCAAGGAATGGGAAAGGGCCAGGGTGGCTGACGCAGGGTGAGCGGATAGATCTCACAGGGCCTGCAGACTTGCTCAGTTTGAGTTCTATTCTAAACATATTGTAAGTTCCATTTCCCTCTTCCACACCTCCCCTGGTTTCATAGTTTTGTTTGAGTGTCAATATGAACACACATTTAAAATTTAGGCAACAGCCCTGGCCAGTGTGGCTCAGTTTGTTGAGCATCATCCCATGCACCAAAAGGTTGCCAGGTCAATAACCTGGCGGGCACATGCCCAGGTTGCAGGCTTGATCTCCAGTAGGGGGCATTAGGAAGCAGCCAATATATATATATATTGGCTGCTTCCTAATGTGATATATATATATATATATATATATATATATATATATATATATATATATATCCCTCTTTCTCTAAAGTCAATAAAAACATATTTTTAAATAATAATTAAAATTAGGCACTAATACTAGATAGCAGATTATTAACCTCAGATTATGAGAAGCAGATATCCATGTTCAGAAGTGGAAGGGATGTGAGCTAATGCATCCAGGAAAGCTTAGCCTACTCATCCAGGAGTTTACCTCTAATTTCAGGCTTACCCTTGAAATTATTACATTATCAGGCACTAGGCTCCCCACTTTACAGAGCACCCAGAAATCTGACTGCCCCAAGACAAGATTCTAATTCACACTTTGTTACCTATACTTTGGAGGATGTTCAGAAAATTTTCTTAAGCCAGACTTTGCAGCGCTGGCCTAAAACATGGCTTTCTCTCCAGTTTTACTGCTTGATTTCCACCAAATCACTTAAGCTTCCCTGCTCAGCTTCCTCTCATGTCATGGAGTTCACCTTCCCTGCAGATGTTGCCTTCAGCTTCTACACCAACTCCATAGACCAGTGATGTGCTCATTCATTTCTGCCCTGTAAACAAATTCAACTTAAGTCACTGCTCAATAGTTCCCTATTTTAGAGACAGGGAACTGGAAAATTTTTTCAGAAGTTTAGGGGTTTGCATCTATTGTGTCCCGTGACTCTGGCTCTGAGTTTGGATTTATTTCTTTGGTTTTAGGAGATTCTCTTTCTTCCCTCTTCTTCCTGCCATGACTCTTGGAGAGCTATCTTAGCTTGGCCTAGCATTCCGATCATTACCTGGCCCAGTGTGCAGCACCTCATGCTGTCACTTCCTCACAGATTACTGATAAACGAGATTGATGAGGATTTGGGCAGCAGGACCCATTGTCAGCCCTTTGAGTTCTGCCTGGAGAGAGAAGCTTGAGTGTACTCCTCCCTACCCTACCAGGAAGGACATTTCACTTGGGTGGAGGAAGTGTGCCAAAAACTTCCTGTATATTTTGTCTGGAACTTTCTTTGAAATATGCAAAATAATAATATCTGATAAAAACTTTTTATAGCTATGCTACTTCTTTAAATTGATAACTAAAATATGTATTACTAGTAAATGACACTGAAAATACTAATGTTGTGATGTAAGACAAAAAAATAAAAGGAGTATAATATTGTATATACAGGATGAGCCCAACCACACAAAACAGTTAGCATATAAAAAAGGAAACAAACCAAACTGTTGATGATATTTATTTCTGGGCAATGAGATTATGGATTTTTTTAATTATTATTTTCTTCATAGTTTTCTACATTTTATCATTTTAAGACATATATTATTTTCAGTCAGAAAAATTATCCTATATAATAAAAAAGTAATATGATAAGTGTCTGACCCATCAGATGACAGTTCAATCAACCGTTCAACCAGCGATGACGCACACTGACCACCAGGGGGTAGATGCTCTGACCAGTAGGTTAGCTTGCTGCTGGGGTCTGGCTTATCGGGACTGTACAAGAGGGCCAGACATGCCCTGGAGCCCTCCTGCGGTCCCTCCCCTGCTGGCCGGCCCCCATTGGCCCCTATCAGGACTAAGTGAGAAGGCCCCGATTGGCCCTGATTGCTGGCCAGGCCGATGGACCCCTCCTCCCCCCACCCCATCCTCCCATTGCACGAATTCATGCACTGGGCCTCTAGTACTATTTATAAGAGAAAAGAAATCACACAGTACAAAGAGAATAAGTGTTATTCTCCTGATATCCATGATCTTCAATCTAGGCACATTAGAATTAACTAGGGAAAAAATAAAACTTTCAGAGGTGATGGGTAAATGAGTTTATGGCCTTGATTGTGGTGATGGTTTAATGGGTGTACACTTACCTTCAAACTCATTAAATATGTGCAGCTTTTTTTAGTGTGATAAAGTGAGATTTTTTTTTTAAGGATTAACTAGAGAATTTTTTAGCACTCACAATTCCCAAGCTGAACTGTGTATCAATTAAATCAGAAACACAAACCCAGGCATCAATATTTTTAGGTCCCTGGTGATTTCAGTGCACAGCCAAGGTTAAAAAACACTGTAGACTAACTGGATAGGTTGAGCAGTGGTTTGCAACCGTGGCTGCAATTAGAATCAACCAAGGAGCTTTTATAAGGGTGGTCCTTAAGCTTGGGTTTTGATTTAAGTTGCTTTGTATGGGGCAACTGGCCAGTATGGTTTAAATTTCCTCAGGTGGTTCTGATGTACAGACAGGGTTGCATCCACTGTCTTAGGGAAGCTAACATGTGAGTGTTCACTCTGAACAGACCCCTGTGCTGAGTGTTTTATGTGCATTTAATTCTCCAAATAATTCAACAGGGGGAGGAGTGAGGCTTATTCTCCTCTTACAGAAGAGAAAACTAGGATTCAGAGACATGGAATACATTGCTCAAGGCAACCCAGCTTGTTTGTGAACTCAGGTTATCTGTCTCCTATGGCGCCAGGTAAAGAAAGAATTCTCCCCAGTTCTGGGAGAATGCTTTCTAAATATCTGAATAGAGAATCTGGCGTACACACCTTTAAAATGTTGAAGCAGGATGCCCAGCTAGTGTGGCTCAGCAGTTGAGCATCGACCTAGGAACCAAGAAGTCGCCAGTTCAATTCCCAGTCAGGGCACATGCCCTGGGTTGCAGGCTAGATCCCCGATGGGGGCCCAGCAGGAGGCAGCCAATTGATGACTTCCTCCTTCATTGATGTTTCTATCTCTCTATCCCTCTCCCTTCCTCTCTCTCTAAAAATCAATAAAACTCTATTTAAATTAAATAAAATGTTAATGCAGGAGTTCTTAGTAAGTCTTCCAACTAGCAATTATCCCGTCCCTGTCAAACTCCATCAAGTGTAAATGCATCTGTGATATCCGTGGTATTTCTGTTCATTCATTCCATAACAACCTGAATAGCATCAGCTTAACTTCATGCATGTTCTAGTACATATTGTAATGCTTTAGAACTTAAACTTCCAACTTGTTAAAAGTTACAATAGTGTCTCACTACTTAATTTTATGACACTGTCCAACTTCTCTCCTGACACATGGCATGGTTCGTAATTTTTTTTTATTTCATATCAGTTTTTGGTAATAAACAGTTAAGTGTATTTTAAGAATTTCACAAAGAATTTTGCAAAACTCTTTAAATGTATGGAGGCACTGTTGGATGTCACAAAACCGGTTTTAGGATTGCTGTTCCGGACAAATTTCAACATCACTGGATTTGCTGAGATTTCCTCTCTGGTGCTTTGTTTAGAAGGAGTTGTGTTTTTGCTGAAACTGCTGAAAATAAACGTTACTTCTTCCGGTTGTCAAGATGCCCACTGACCTCAAGCAGAGCTGCAGGTGCACGGCCCTTTTCCCTTATAACCTCAGTCCCAGGTCTTTGAAGCAAAACTCATTTGCCCAGATTTGTATAGCATTACCTGAGCGAAACATTACCCAATAAAGCCAAATTGATGGGTTCAGGATACAAAATAAGCCATTTCAATGCCAGGAATTCCGGATCCGCTTATGGGGAAGGATTTGCAAGATAGCAGAGAGGACAGAGAACAAATGCTCTGTAGAAAGATCATTTGTGACTGCCTTGCTCTTGTGCAATGAAATAGGCATTACCTTACAAGTAGTTTTGCAAACTCAGGAGGAATATAGTCCACAATCTTGCAAGGCAACTAGTCTTAATTTGAATAACTATGTCAGTGAGTATGCACAAAAAGGAGAAAAGAAACAATATTTAAAAGAATAGCCATCTTGGGTGCTTAGGTTCCAATAAAAGGGAAATATTTTTCTACTCACCACCTACCTCCTTTTTATTTCCCTTTACTGTTAGCATTTTAATTGGGGTCCTCCCTTATCAGGAATTTTATGTTGTACTTTGTATTATAACCTTGTGTTTTGCGATTGGGTTATTTGAGAAAGAGTTATAATGGATAAAGTGAAAAAAATATTTTCATGTTTATTTTTAAAGGGAAAAAAAACTCTTGTTGCATTTATTTTACCCACTGTAGACCAGAAGAAAATGTAAAAGACAAATTAAAATAGTCCATGCAGTTAACATGCATGCAAGAAAAATTACTACCAGAGAAATTGAGCACATTTGGACTAAATGCAAATCAAAGGCCTTCCCCATTCTTTTTTTCTTTTTTTAAATATATTTTTATTGATTTCAGAGAGGAAGGGAGAGGGAGAGAGAGAGATAGAAACATCAATGAGAGAGAATCACTGATCGGCTGCCTCCTGCACACCCCACACTGGGGATGGAGCCCACAACCTGGGCATGTGCCCTGATTGGGAATCTAACTGTGACCTCCTAGTTCATGGGTTGATGCTCAACCACTGAGCCACACTGGCCAGGCCTTCCCCATTCTTTTACCAAGACAGCACATATCCTTTGCAGCCTCACTCATCTGATTAGCACTTTAATGAAGTTCCTCATTATTTTATTATTAGTATTTTATTTAAAATATTATTTAATGTTCATATTAAAAATACATTCATACTAATATTTATGTCCATAAACACATTTAATATTTTTATGTAAATATTAATTTTACAATAATATTTATTTAATATCCAAAATTTTTATTGTTCAAAAATAAAAGCGTCTGTGTTTGTGTATTTCTGTAGGTATGTTTTGTATGTGTACTTTGCACATGTGGAAAGGAGACTTGTTCTGATATCATTCGTTTCAGTTAATTAGCAAGTTAGAATCTCCTAACTTACAGCTATTAGTCCCATAAAACCTTATAGTGGCAGAATGTTTGTTACAAAGCCAAGTGTTATTACAAGATTAGCCTTTAAAGATTAATCAATGAATTTTTAGAAAGTTCTCATCTTTTTTAAGATAATACCTAACTTATGAAAATATTATACAGGTCTTTACATAAAATGTGTACCCTAAATGGAATTTCTATTTTTTGTTATCAAATGGCCCTCTTTTAATTTCTCCCAAGCATTTTTACATCTTCAGGAAAATGCAAAATTTCTAATGTTATTCATTCAGGATAGTCATAGAGCATTGAAAAAGATGAGTGTTGTTGTTTTTTGTCCACTTCAATTTTCATAAGTTTAAGACATCTGTTGTAAAAATAGCTTAACTATTATAATTCTCAAGAAAGCTGAAGATGAAAAGAGTTGGCATTTGATTTACAAAAAGAGAATCAACCTGTCTTTTTGTAACTTTATTCAGAATTTCACAATCCCTGCTAAACCATAAGGGAAGGGCCAAAAGCAATAAAACAGCAGCAACCCAGTAAGAATGTGCCAGAGTTCACAGACCAATTGCCCCAGGCTTAACTTCATTGACCTTTAATCTGTTTGGGGCATCAGTGATTTTTGTATAAAGCATCTTGAAACGTGACCATTGTCAGGCCTCACATAGTTCTTCTGCAAGCCAGAGTCATAACAGTAAAAGTCAAACTTGAGTGTTGGTGCTGAATAGTTGGGTTAAGTTTGTCCCATAAGAAATGGAACAGTTTTCTCCAGTATGGTGTATTTGCAGCATGTAGGGGTCGGACAGTGAGTTAGGATGTAAACTCTGATTCAGGGAAAGACTGCTGAGGCTCTCTGACTTATGCTAGGAAGTGTTTTGCCCCAGGAGACTTTCTAGAACTCTAAAGCTAGCATCGTAAGAGTGAAGGGTGGTCTCAGAGTGGACAGATCACTGATCAGGAGACCCAAATTTCCATTGTTTATGTACCATGGAGCAACCACATGACTTTATTAGTTTGGAAATCATTTATTAAGATGCCATCCTATATGGTAGGATTAGTGGATATGAATAGAACCCCGTTGCTGACTTCAAGAAGCTCATAACTTAATGGAGACTGTAAACTAACACAAATTGCTATGACATAATGCAACAAGTGATATTCAAGCATTTGGAAAAATTCTAAATAGAGAAAAATGAATAATTGATTCTATTTTGGAAGTGCAGGCAAAAACATCTGGAGAGCTTTGAATCAGGGCCTTGAAGGTAACTGTCAAGTAATCTGGCATGGTGAGAACACACCGTGCGGGAGAAGGAAGGACGTTTTAGATGAAATGTAAATGGGGGCAGATTGTGAAAGGCTTTGAATAACTTGCTCAGGAATTTGGGCAACTCAGACTCTTTGGGACTAAATGTTCTCATCTTCAAACAAGGGAATTGGACTGGACAATTTCTGATTTCATGACCAGGTCTAAAAGTCAAAAAAGATGACATTAAAATTCCAGAAGAAATGCTTTATTTAAAATCTGGCCAGATCGTATCAGTTCCTGTAAAGATAATGCCAAGTCAGCAGCTATTACTTCAAATTCCAGAAAAATACCCTCTCTTGCATTATCCTAACAGTGCTTCTTAAGAGCAAAATAAATAAATAAATAAATAAATAAATAAATAAATAAATAAATAAATATTTTAATGAATCAATACTACTTTGTGTTTATACATTCCATAAGAATACTTACTGGACCTTCAAGTTTAATTACTTAAAATGTTATGCTAGAATCATAATGCTACAGACTGACTTGGGTCCCCTCAAAATTCACATATTGAAGTCTTAACTCCTAATGTAACTGCATTTAGCAAAAGGAAGTAATTATGGTTAAATGAAGTCATACGGGTGGGTACCAATCCCATAGGATTAGTGCATCTACAAGAAGAGACACCAGATAGCTGGCTCTCATTCTCCCTCATTTACTCACATGAACATCCTCGTGGGGATGCAGCAAAAGCAAGCCACGTACCAACCAGGAAGAGTCCTCACCAGAAATCAAACCTGATGGACCTAGATCTCGGACTTCCAGCCTCCAGAATAGTGGGAAATAAATTGATGTTGTTTAAGCCAAGCAGTTTTGACAGGACTGGCAGACCAAGATGACTAATACAGATAACAGAGAAATGATTACTTGCTGTGGGGTAGATTTTTTTTTTTTTAAGTTTTGATTCAGATATCAAAATCTATTTTTAAAATGTGATTTTAATATTTAGAAGCTTTTAATTATTAGCTCTTTATGGTAATTATTGAGCTCTGGGAAATATATTTTTAACTGATTATGCAGCAATGTGGTGATTCTGAAAACAACCCTCCCAATATTTTTAACTGAGATATAAGTAACATAAAACATTATTAGTCTCAGATATACAATATGATTCGATATTTACATATACCTATAATGTCTTATTTCATTTGAAATGATAACATTTATTGATTTACAATTTCTTCTTTTCTATTCATCTGAACTTTATCATTGGGCTAAGTATTAGTAACATTCAAAATAATGAATTGGGCTGATGAATTTGACCCACAAATGAATTTCAAAACAAACAAGTTCATTTCAACATTTTTTTTAATTCTAAGGCAGTTCTATTTACATGCATACCTCTATTAGAAATGCTGGCCATTATTTTGGCATTCACTCCCATGAATCTCTTCAGCAGCTTTTGAATGCCAGTGTTGGGCCCCAGAAATAGACAAAGGTGAGAATGGTAGAACCATTTCCTGCTCTCAACCAAGCACATAAGACAATGAAACTAGCAATGACAGACAATAGTATGTTAGGGACTATAATAGAAGTACAGGTTGCTAGTTAGAAGGGCCAGGAATGGCTTCCTAGGTTGGCATATAGTAGGTACCAATCACTATCCTATATAATAAAAGCCTAATATGCTAAGTGCCCGGTCATCCAGTCAGCCATTCAACCAGTCAAAGTGTAATATGCTAATGATATGCTAAGGCCACTCAACTGCTCACTATGATGTGCACTGACCACCAAGGGGCAGACAATCGACTGGTCGACCAGTTGCTATGATCTGCACTGATCACCAGGGGCAGACACTCTGACCGGTAGGTTAGCTTGCTGCTGGGTTCCAGCTGATTGGGACTGAGCGAGACGGGCCAGACACGCCATGGAGCCCCCCCGCGGTCCCTCCCTGGCTGGCCAACCTCCTGCATCCCTCCCCAGCCCTGATCATGCACTGGTGGGGTCCCTCAGCCTGGCCTGCGCACTCTCGCAATCCGGGCTGAGTGGACCCCCAAACCCCCAAGTTCATGAATTTCGTGCACCAGACCTCTAGTGTTACATAAAGGGATATTAGTCAATAAGAATCAGCCAAGCAAAGAGGTAGGGAATTAGTTTTCAGGCAGAATAAACATCATATTTGAAGGTCTGAAGTGAAAAAGCATGGCCAAATACAGAAATAAAAAGAAGTTCAATATAGCTGGTGGGCAGAATCCCAAGGGGCTGAAATGTGGAGAAGCATGTGTCCATGGACAAATCCATTAGCCTATTTCACACTCCACCATCACTGAGTAAATTGAGAACTGTGCCACAGATGTGCAGAGTCTAGACCTTTAGAGTCAAAAGGGGACTTTAGAAAAGTAAACAAGCAGTAAACTGTAGTAAAACCTTTTACACATATTATATATGACCCAGAAAAAATGCCACATATGTTGTTAAGAAAAAAAATTTCTTCAGATAGTTTGAAACCCCTGACTGAAATGTTCATCTCTATTTCCTCTGCCTGGGAATATATGTCTAGGCTTAACTTCTGTAAGCTGTCAGGGGTGCAGTCTCAAAGAGCAGAGCCACCTCTAGCCACCATTCAGGTCAAAGTGATCAATGTTAATAAGAACAACTAAGAACTTAGGCACAGTAATATCATCTGGGACAAAATTTGTATAATATCTTTTAAAAAACAAAAAAGGGCTTAATTTTTTGCTGCATTTATTGGAGTGGCATAATAAAATTATATAGGTTTCAAGTGTACAATTATATAATACATCATCTGTATATTGTATTGTGTGTTCACCACCCAAAATCAAGTCTCTTTCCATCACCATTTATCCTCTCTTCACCCTCTTCTACCTCCCCCACTCTCCCCTCCCCTTTTCCTCTGGTAATCACCATACTGTTTGTGTCTATGAGTTGTTGTGGGTTTTTAATTGAATTGAAGAATGAAAGGGGAATGTCTCGATATTTTATTTATTATTTAATAATAAATTATTCATCTTTAACTCTAGTCCTGGCCAATGTGTTTAGGTCTCAAGATTATCTCTACTACTATATATTAGTCACTTAACTTTGCAAAATAGAAGGGCCATAACTGGCACATGAATGAACGAACATTTTATATTTTAAAGAAGGATCAAAGAATTAATCTAATATTACAAAGCAATGGTTAATGTTTAGCCAATGGCAAATATTTATCTGACCTTGTTCTTATCTGCTTGGTGTCTTACACCACACAAAACAATGTGTCTTCATAGAAATGTTAAAAATTGAAAAACATGGCATCTGTTCTTTCCTGTGAACTTATATGATCATAAAATCCTTGAGATCGTACATATCGTTTCATGTCAGACACATAGGTCTACAGATGAGGAAACTGAAGCCAGGGAGAGAGGGTGCTCTGTCCAGCTGAGTGCTTCCGGGTGGAATGGGCTGGAAGTAAGCAGTGTTTGGAGACAGACAGTCTGGCTCCAGGGCCTGCCTTCAACCACAGGCCTCCATTGCCTCTTTCTAGTTGTATTTAGTGTTTTACTTTTTTTTTTTTCTTTTCATCATAAAGCTGTCTCTACATGGTTTTCTTTTATCTTTTTATAAACATATGGAGTCATTCGGCACATAATGAGAAACACGTTCTAAGTGTAAAATACAATGAAATTAATTACTAATAAAGATTTATTGATCTCCTAATGATCTGCAAAACACTAAATAGATACTTTTGAGCGCATGAGAGCTGGACATAATGACACTACAGTTTTTATTTTATTCTGTATACTTTCCAGCATTTTTAAATTTTTCTACAAGCAATGACTGGCATATGTGAATTAAACAGTTATTGAACAAATAGATACATATTATATGCACGAGAAAGAATTTAATTTTAACATAAGCAATGTCAAATCAAATCACTACAATATAAACTACTGTATCTGATTTCTTCTGGAATTTCTTTTGAGAAATGTGTTAGGACAAAGTTATCCAGATTATTATTCTGCTAAGTCAGAGGTCAGCAAACTTTTTAAAAAGGGATCAGAAGTAAAAATTCTAGGCTTTCCGGGAGATTCAGTCTCTGTCACAACTACTCAGTTCTGCTGTTGAACTGCAAAAGCAGCATGGGCAATCCATAAACCAATTTTCAGGGATGTGCCCCCAAAAACACTGTATATGTGGACACTACAATTTCAGTTTCACATAATACCCATGTGCTACAAAATATTCTTCCTTTTATTGTTTTTCAAACATCAAAAAATTAGCTTACAGGCTGTATAAAAACAAGAGCATGGATTTTATTTGAAGGCATGATTGATTATATTGGAAAAATTAACATTACAAAAACAGTTTAGCATATCATCCTAGGTGAAGTTCCTGGATTTGAAACTGAATTCAAACTCTACTTCCTAGTTTGTGATATAAGTTTCTTAAATTTTTTGTGGGTCAGTTCTTCATCTATAAAATGGGTATAATAATAATCATTCCTTCCTCATAAGTTAGTTGTGGGTATAAATGAATTAATAGACATAAAGTACTTAAACTGTGCATGGTATACTGTATAATAATGCTATATAATAAATACTACATACACGTTTACATAAGCCTCATTGTTTAAAAACTTTTGGGACTCCTTTAAAAAACTTTCAAAGCCAATTTACAAACCATGGAAGATAACATCATTACATTATAGCCAACTACCTTATTTATGAACAGTGTCCCTGAATTTCTTTTGAAAATCTAACTCAAAGTCAAACATCTGTATCAAAAATCTACTGTAAAAATTCTACTTTGTGAAACCTGTTACTAGATTAAAAGGATTTAGCTTTAATTTAAAAATAAAATTATCTGCCCTTTCTGGTTTGGCTCAGTGGATAGAGCGTCAGCCTGCGGACTGAAGGGTTCTGGTTTGATTCCTGTCAAGGGCACATGCCCGGGTTGCGGGCTCGATCCCCAGTAGGGGGCGTGCAAGAGGCAGCCAATCAATGATTCGCTCTCATCATTGATGTTTCTATCTCTCTCTACCTTCCCCTTCCTCTCTGAAATCAATAAATACATATTAAAAATAAAATAAAATAAAATTATCTCACCAAGGACAAATATTTTACAAGAAAGTAACAAAAGAAGGTTTATGACATTTGAAAACAATTGCTATATAAAATGGCCTTCTAAGTAAGCTGTGAGTACAACCCTGTGCCACATAACAATAGTTCCATCAATGATTGATCATAAATATGAAGGTAGTCCCAAAAGATTATAATGAAGCTGAAAATTTCCCATTGCCTAGTGACTTTGTAGCCATGGTAATAGCCAAGTGCAACACATTACTCACATATTTGTGGTGATGCTGGTGTAAATAAGCCTATTTGCTGCCAGTCATATAAAAGTACAGCACATACAATTATGTACAGTACATAATACTTGATAATAACAATAAAAAACTGTTATTGGTTTATGTTATTTACTATACTAGACTTTTTATCAGGGTTTTAGAGTGCTCTTTCTACTTATAAAAGAATTTTGCTGTAAACAGTATGTCATATTAAGCTGACAGTGGCCTCACATCTCATGCGTCTCTTGAGTGGATCATTTTCTCTTGTGCTTTGTTTAGTCTCATGCTGTTTTGGACAGTAACCTGCTATATAGGCTTGAAGCATGGGAGCTTATAGCACAGGTGCGTAGTAGGCTGTACCATCTAGGTTTGTGTAAGTGTACTCTATCGATGTTTGCACAAGGATGAAATTGCCTAGCAATGCATTTCTCAGAACATATTCCCATGGTTAAGTGGCACATGACTGTAATCAAATCATTAAACTTTCAATTTACTATTCTAACATGTGTGATTCTCATTTAGATATAACCTGGTGTTTTTCCTTATAATTACACTTCACATTTTCTCTTGTGCTTGATTTCATCTCCTCTCCAAGATTTTAAGAAGCTTAAAATCTTGGAAAGAAGATATAATATACACACATGAAAAAAACTTCAACTAAGTGCAATAAATGATAAACAACATCAATGGCTGTTATGGAGGAAGGCTAAATGAATTCCAGTTGAGGCTCTTATAACATCCATCATTAGGGTACATTTAAGGATAGGCCTTTTAAAAAGGGAATAAATATAATTTTTGAAAACAGTTATACATGTGGTATGTAGTACTTTTTCCTCTAAACACTTCGTCCTCGTAACAGACCCAGCCTCTGAACACTGAGGGGAGTGTCTGATCGGGCTTGGATCATCATAATGTCTTCAAAATGTAGAATAACAGTTAAATAAGACTCCTCATTTTAGTTTCTGGTCACACCCTAAAAGATGTAATTTCTATTACGCTTACAGCTCTGTTGCCTACCTCAAGGAGAAGCTGTTCTCAGAGATTAAAGTCAGCAAACAAAAGAAAAGCAGAGAAGAGAGATAGAGTTCTAATGCAGTTACCGGTAGATCCAATCATTCTGAGGCCAATATATAAAATGCAACTTATCTTCTTGTGTTTTACTTGTTCCTTTCCTATTATCAGCTCTGCCCCATATTCTCGGGTGCAGGACCTGTCTGGTTAGTCTCCTGCTGAAGTTGCAGATGGGTAGTTAACTGGCTGTGCAGTATGTGCTGGGACATAGGAATTTACCTGCTACATATAAAGTTCATCCTCCTCTTTTCATCCTTAGCTGCCCTTCCCTGGTAACCGGTGTCTTCAGGTCCTGAGCATATTCTTGTTTTCTTAAGCTCCATGAATCTGCTTCCCTCTTACTGACTTCCTCACCCCACCCCACCCCAGAAAGCTGAGAATACAGCTCTCCGCAGCCTACAAGTCACCACCAACAGTCCATCTACTTTCCAGAGTAAAATGTTATTGATA